>NW_025421412.1:6058750-7297500 GCF_011764305.1 Mustela putorius furo
TTTACAATCCAGTTTGAGATTTTAGCTTCGGAGGTTTGAGATTTAGCTTTGGCAGAGCATGATGTTAATGCCGGAAGCCATTTGAGGACCCAGTTATTCATGCTATGCTGTGCTTTGGGGAACAGTATCTGGGCGTTGAGGGTGGACTAAAAGAACAATGAACTTGAAAGTCATATTTACTCTCCTCTATTGAAGGCTTGTCAAGGGTGGTAAAAAAGAAAAGCCTTATCTGTATTTTAGGTGGCTAGTGTGGTTCCCTGAGGAGTGTTGGTTAATGTTCCTTGACTCTTGTTAATCATTTACCCTCAGAATAGTCCTCTGAAGAGTTAGGTATTTATATGCATGTCTGTGTACACAACCTATTTCCAATAACAGGAGCCCCAATTCAAATAAATACCAACTTTCCAAAAATACACTTCACAGAAGACTCTAGAGTTTTCTCCACCAAAGTTCTACCACTGAGGAACTGAAACACCAGGGCTGCTTATCGTGACTCCACGGTGTACCACCTGATTTTTAGTGCAATTTGAGACAGCCAGAGCTCCATGGCCGTGACTATCTGGAAACCTTTTTTTTAAACTCTGTGTCATACTTGCTTTTCGTGCCAGCTCCACACTTTTGGTATGAAGCTCCTCTCTGGCTTCTGGTGAGTTCTAGACTAGTTGAGGCACCTGGAATCAAGGCAGAGCGCTGTAGGACTACGTAGTGTCAGTTCAATAGCAGTATCCCGTGGAAGTAATCAAAGCAGCAGTTGTCAAAGGACTGATTGGACGTTCCTGCTCTTTTTGTCTAATGTTTGGAAGGAGCACTGACCATTTTTAAGCTGAGTATGTCTCTAGGGGACTTGGGTTTGAAGGGATATAGCAAGAGGAGCTATGAAACTTCTTGTTAACAAGGGCGTTGAGACAGTAAGTTACTGAGAGGGAGAAAGAGAGAGCTGTAACTATGTATGTTTATCGAACTCCTGAAGAGCGTCATGCTTGCTATGTAGGATGGTGCAACTGGAGCCATAGGATGAGGTTTTTGATATGAGATGAAGAAGGTGAAGTTCGAAAATGATTATGGCATCGGGGCGCCTGGGGGGCTCAGTGGGCGAAGCCGCTGCCTTCGGCTCAAACCATGATCCCAGGGTCCTGCGATCGAGCCCCGCATCGGGATCTCTGCTCAGGAGGGAGTCTGCTTCTCCTACCACCCTCTCTGCCTGCCTCTCTGCCTACTTGTGATCTCTGTCTCTCAAATAAATAACTACAATCTTAAAAAAAAAATGATTGTGTCATTTATGCAGTTTCATGTGACAGGAAGACAGTTGAGTAAAGGCTGAGAACAGAAGTAGAATTTGTCCTTTGACTCCCCATCTAGGCACTTTCCACTCTTCATTAGGGTGGTCCAGATGCTGACCTTACCTATCAGGAGATGGGGCATTCGAATAGGTAGGGGTATATGTATGTCATCTTCGTGCCCTCACATATAAAAGAATTTCAATACAAAGTATTGTTTCGAACATAAAAAAAAAAAATGAAGAAAATGAAATCCGGAACAGCAGGAATAAATATGGCATGTGTTTTGGGTTCTGAGTCCCCTAAATCTTCATTAACTTTTCAGGTCAACTTTAATGAGGAATGCCAATGCTCAGGTCTTAATTTATAATTACATAAGCGAAAACAGTTATACTATCTTCGCGTCCCTTTCTGCTAAATTACATGATTCCTAAATTTCTGTGATTTTTTTTTTTAGGACTCCACCCCTACCTTATTGTTGGGATATGAATTGAACTGAATTTAAGTTGATGGTGGGCTTTGAAATCCAGGCAAACTTGTGTTGTGAGCAGAGTCATGAAGAAATAAAAGCATTTTAACTAGAAGATTAATCTGGTAAGAATGTACTCTGATGAATGGCTACGTATGAATCATCACATATTGCATAAAGCAAAAGCTATTTTAGGAGGTGAACTTTAAAGTCAGTTATAAGGATTGGAAATATGGTGCTTTAGGAGTATGTGTGGGTTTCCACTTCTACAAAACCCAGATTTGGTCTGGTGGGATTAATGGCAAGGAAAGTCCTATGACCTAACAGACCATACTAAAGCAAGGGGGAAATGCATGGCTAGAGCCTCTGAAATGGTGTTGAAGGGAAAAGTCAGAAGTTTAGGTCGGTGGAAGGAGCTCATATATGATCTTAGAGAACCGGGTTATGAAAAGAGAGAAATTATGCAAATAGAATTTTGGAGGTAGAGGGCCCCCAGAGGAGATGGCCAAGGATATCTTACAGAATGTGGGTTTCAAGGCTGAGGGCAAGAGCAGGCCCAGGGAAGATGCAGTCGAATTAGACTTCAAGTGTGTACTCCATGTGGATTCCTCAGAGCAGCCTAACACCTTAGTCCTAAGAATGTGTAGCTCTAAACATCAAGGAGGCCCTATTGAAATGCTGATACCCTCTCCCCACTGCATATATGCACAGAATGGAAATAGTATTTCCAAATGCATTAGTAATTCCATCTTCATCTTGTGTGTGAAGAGGTTATAGAACCTGGGATATGAAAATGCATCCAACAAGAAGGTAAACTTCTTTAGAATACATCATTACTGTGTTTATTTACTGTAATCCTCCACTCCATATGTCTCTCCCCTCCCTTTTGAAAAGAGACTCGGCGCTGCTGATTGTCTTCCTCCTATTCACTTTTAATGGTGGCCAACTTCTGCGAGTCCTATTCAAAGAGGGAGGAAGAAGATCTAGAAGTTCTTCCCCACGGGTGAGTCACCAATTTCCAGGGGTTCCTCTCTCTTATCAAAGATAGTAATACTATCAGTCTTGATGTGTGCTTTGTAAAGAAGTGAATATAATATTGATATGGAGGTTTATCTTTTTGAAGTGGGCTATTTGAGAACCTCTGTTGCTGGGTCTTACGTGGTGGTGACCAGATGGATATCATAAGGAATCAAGCTCACAGCTCAATGCTGCTAATATGCATTGGATGATAATGGTCATTCTGCCTGTGTTATTGTTTTTAAACATTGATGGTCAAATACAGCAAGTATTGAAGTGTACAAAATGACACTAATTCTGCAAATTTGCCTGAAGATGAATTGATGAGCAGGTCAATAATTAGCATTCATCTAATCCAAATTCTTACGCGGCTTCTCAGGATGGCTCCAGCTCTTCAAAAACAAATGTTGAAAAGGGAAATGTAGTAATGATTATATCCAAATTGTCTTTTCATTTGTTGAGAATAAAGACTTTCCATGTCCTCAATGTATTATTTTTAGAAAGGAGCTCGCAAAGATCAGCCTGAAGATTCCCATTCCCTAATTTAGAAACAACACACAAAAACTATAAAAATATACTCCTTTTTTTTTCAGAAAAAGGATTATAAGCATCAGTTTATGAAAGCATATTTGATGTTATAATTATAGTTAAATTTCAGTCTATTATTTAAAATACATGCATGTGCACGCCTTCTGTACCCAACCAAAAATGATAAAATATGTAATTTTTATTTGTTGAAAATGCATTATTTTTATTTAATTATTTATCAGTAAATGGAAGCATGTGCCATTGTCAGGTAAAAGAAGATGAAGTTTGTCTTTAAATGTTATGAATACTATTGCATGGCACTTAAATATATGCTATAATATTGAATAATTTACTGACTTATTTTTAAGTTAATGCTGTATATTTTGTCACATACTATAACAAAGATTAATTTGTTAAAGGTTCAAGAGTAAAGCTATAACATATCAACATAAATCTGTTGAATTCAGATCAATAGAACTCTTGAGACATACTAAAATAAATATAAGAAGACAGACATTCCAATTACTAATAATGTTTGTCACGTACCTAGTCTTTGGTTAATGGAGTAAGAAGCAAAACAGAGCAGAGGTTACTCCTTCAGAAACCTCCCAGGAAACCAGAAGTAACCAACTTATAAAGTTGTTGGAAGCATTACCTCTATGTGTTTTGCCTTTCTTAACTTGTGCTGGGAATGGGTCAGGAAAGGTTCCCTATCCCTGAATAATCTGTGGAAGTCTTTCCACTGTGTACCTATGCTACTCAGGCCTTTAATGAATCCCAGCCAATGTTGACCAGGTTTTCACTCAATGCCAAACACTGGGCTAGTTAGTGGATAATAACAAGGTAAAAAACAAATGAAAGTATCCCCTGTCCTAGCCTATGTTCTAGTATGAACTGATGTGCCTTTTCCATAATTGAAGGCAGAATAATTTTCATTCATTCATCATACAAACACTAGGGGAACCATAATGGCTCAGGCACTGTACTCGGCACAGTTAGGATAGTGAGAGGTGATGTAATGATAATAATAACAGAACGGCAGTGGCACCTAATACTTGTCTTTACTGAATGTCAGGGATGGTGCTGAGTGTCTTACATACATCCATCATTTCATTTAAGCTCATGGGGCAAGTGTTTATTGAATTTCCACTTTAGGGCTGAGGACACTGACCAATATGATCCCCAATTCCATAACGTATAGTCTTGTGGGCAAGCCAGAAAGTGAAAAATGGTAATAAGTAATGTTGTGAGGCAGAGGATGAAAAGCACTCTCAGGGCATCTCCTATATAAAGATGCTGTCAAATTACCATAAGCATACAAAAGAAAGAGAACTTACTAATTTATTAGTTTATAACTTAAATACTTTTTTGACATATCAAAAGACTAGAAATGATCTAATGATCGGTTCAAAGGACTTCACTGTATCACATTGGAAGGGATTTCCATTTTAATTCAATGAAAAAATGTTGCCTGACAAAACACAAGCATTAATCTAGGGGGCAATCTAATTAATCAAGGGTGTCAATGAATTTGTGTAGTAGAAACTAGATACAATCATAAGAAAATGAATGTAATAATCTTACAAGACATTGTTTCAGTGGTTTATTTGGTCAGCATCATCTGGATACACTGACTATTAAAATGAGCTAGGATATTACAGAGCCTAACACTGTGCTTGGCACACACTAGGCACTCAGCTGGTACTTGTGCTCTCACTTGGGTCCATCTGCTGGGTCTGCCAAAGAGAAGACCACAGGCTGTGGGACTTAAACAATGGCAATGTATTCTCTCACAATTCCAGAAGCTGGAGATCCAGGAGATGAAGGTGTCCATAGAGCCTCTCCGAGGCTCTCAGATGGCCGCCTTCTCCTGTGTCTTCACACGAGCTCCCTTTTCTGCATTCACGTATCCCCAGTATCTCGGTATGTATATATATATATATATATATATATATATATTTTTTTTTTTTTTTAATAAGGCCATCAGTCAGATTTGGATTAGGACCCCATTTTTAAGACATTATTTATTTATTTATTTATTTATATATATTTTTTTAAAGATTTTATTTATTTATTTGACAGAGAGAAATTACAAGTAGATGGAGAGGCAGGCAGAGAGAGAGAGAGGGAAGCAGGCTCTCCGCTGAGCAGAGAGCCCGATGCGGGACTCGATCCCAGGACTCTGAGATCATGACCTGAGCCGAAGGCAGCGGCTTTACCCACTGAGCCACCCAGGCGCCCCTTAAGACATTATTTAAACCTTAATTGTCTCCTTGGAGTACCTATCTCCAAATGAAGTCACATTTTAGAATAGGGCTTCATTGTAGGAATTTGGGGGGAACACAATTCAATCCATAACGTTACCCATTCCATTTTCCTACTCAATAGTCAGCTTTCCCTGTTTGATTTGTAACTTCCTTTAGAGGCTGAGGCCTCATCAGTCGTTCCTTTATTCATTCAGTGACGCTATACTGTCTCCTATGTGTAGGGTAATGTACTAGACCCAAGAGAACAGAACTGTAAAGAGTCTCCCTAGCACCGGAAGCCTACAAGACAGACAGAGGAGCCACCTGGCTAAACTGGAGTATCAGCAAAAGCTGGGGGAGCCCACGCCAACGCACGTGCTGGGGAGGGGGATTACCCATCTCCCAAGGTGAGCAGTGTGCTGTGATCCCAGAACTGCCACCAGCCAGTGTCCGCAGGTGGACTACACAGTGTTGGAGATAGGTCGTCCTGAAGTATTTCAGATAGGAGGCGAGAGAATGTCTTTAGGATATCTCCATGTACAATCTCCACAGAGAAAACTGAAGAAGCCACCTTGGGAAAGCGTGATGTTCAAAACTAAACCAGAAGAAGCATTTTCTTACGCACACTTGCACATTATCTGGAGAGGGCATAATGCCGCCGTCACTGGGCTCCTTCCCAGCTATTTCGTGACATTCGACACTGAGCATGTTCAATGAATATGTTCATTGAAATAATTTTCAGGGAAGACCCTTTGGAAACTTTGACTTTTTATAAATAGTTTTGACTAAGAACAAGGAATTTGATGTAGAGAGTGAGGCAGAAGAAGGTATCACATGCATGCAATCTCTACATATCTATCACATGCATGTAATCTCTACACATTACCACTGAACAGGTGGTTAGTGGTACCTTTTTTGACTTTATGTATTGAAGAATATCATTTGATGGCAGTCATTAAAAGTATGGTTGTCGTTCCAGAGAGAAACCAGAGTAAGGAACACCTGCTTCTATTGTCCCATGATGGTGGGCTCAGGAGTCAGTCTAGAGAACACTATGACATGGCTTTCTTCGGAAACGTGGACTCAGCAGATGTCCATTTGTGAGTATTTTGGACAGAAATTTGTAAGAAAGAGTATCTTTGAGATGTCTCCACATATGGTCCCACAGAGAAATCTAAAGACGTTGCCTTGGGAAAGCGTGATGTTCAAAACTGAACCATAATAAACACACACAGACACCCCAGCTATTTCTGTGGGACCTGCCTATCCTCAACAGAGATTTCCAGGACAAACGGCACCCCGCTGTGGAAGAACCGAGGACAGGGCCAAGCCTCTCTAGCCCCAAACCTCTGAGAGTTAGAATATCAAGGCATGAGGTTATGACTGACGAATGAGACACAGTATGCTTTTCTAATATGTAATGTTATCCTTTCTGAAACCAGATCCTGTATAATTTAGAAATTTCAATACCCATATTGTCTCGTCCATTTAAAACCTAAAGACATGAGAACCATAGTTAGCAAGTAACCAATTTAGAGACTTTAACAATTCAAGAGAGAATAGGCATTTTCATCACCATGCGAAGATTCATAGTCATCATTGATGACTGAGATAAGAAAGTGCTCTCAGATATGAGAACGGAGTGATTTGGAATTCATTCTTTTCAATGCCTCTGGTCTTATTTTCAAAGTTCCCATTAGGAACATATACCTGTCCTTTTGTAGTCTCTAAAAATTACTGAGCTACAGTTTGAGGAAAGTAAATGCTTAGTTTCATTATTTCTGTCATTCAGCGGTGAGCTTGAACAATTGATGTGTTGTTATATTTTAGGAAAAAAGTTATTTACATTACTAAGTTTTAATTAGAATGAACACAAAAGTTACTTAAAAATTGGTAAGGGACCAAGTTAGCTTTGCATTAAGCTTGAGTGATGAAACTGTGCCTTGTAAGTCCCTCTGTATCGCCGAAATACTAAAATGCTACTTTCTTTCTCAGGCTGATTGAACGAAGCTTCAGCTGAGGGGCTAGAAACATGGAAAACAGTGCTCATGACTCTTCTAGAGGTAGCACCTGAAGCTGTAGAGTAGCTCTTTATTAACTCATGCTTTGGTCCTTGCCTATCCTAAGGTTAAGGAATAACATAACTGTGTGTTATTTTGTAATTCTGCTGGTATAAATATGAGTTTCTGATCCTTGGCATTGCTGAGATGGTGACCTGGATAACTGTTGTGGATACCTACGTGTGCCTTGTGGGGTAGAGAGCGTCATCTCTGGTCTGTAGGCACTGGGTACCCAGGAGAACCTCCCCTCAGTTATGACATCTGCAGACATTTGTCAAATGTCCTCTGAGAAGAGGGAGCAGAATCATTGTCCTTTGAGAACCACTGCTCTGACTAGGGGAAACATTACATTTAAGTAATTAACAATCCCCCATTCTACCTAAGCATTAAAAACTCAAAGTCATAGCATAAACTAAAATTTCATCTTGAATTGGCCCAAAATACCAATATGTCTAAGCTAATTTGTGTTAAGATTCAGGTGGGCCCTTTTTTCAAGCCCAGAACTTCTCTCCTGTCTGCCTGAGAGAATGAACTGTCAGTACAAAACTGTAGGGATAGAGTCACAACTTGTTCTGGATCTTATTAATCCCCGAGCTGTATACATTTAAAAGCTGCTTTCTGACATAAAAATCCTCTGCGAGGCTGTGCTCCCTGAATTCCCTCTGACACTACAGAGCGACATTTCGGTATTTGGTTGCACGGAACTCCCATGCTCTTACTTAATCTTGTTATGGGTTTCACAGGCATTTTCCCTTCTTACCTGGGATGTTGCTGGCTACAAATTATTGTGTCATTGTTCTGCCAAAAACATCACCCAAAAGGGATTTTCCAAGCAAACCAATATCACAATGTAGACAAGATTATCATAATTTGAGAGCTGGCTTCTTCAAGGCCTCCGGGGTCTTTGTGTCAAACCTTTGTTTTTTTGAGTGAAACCAGCATGAAGTGGAATTGAGAAACGCATGAGTAATTGGTATCCCCACAAAAAGTGTTGGCATGTGAAGGTTTCACACCAAGCTGGGAGTGTGGAGGTAGATTTAAAGCAAACACTGGTCTATCGGTCTTAGACACATTTAGCTTAGTAACTTCAAATGCTGGTGATGAAACAGGCACTGAGTTACTCAAAAATAGTTCAGAAAAAAAGGTGTGTTCAAGGGAAAGAAAAGGAAGAAAGAAAAAACAAAAAACAAAACAAAAACAGGCCAAGCAAGAAAGACAATATCAGTCCAGGGATAACCCATTCAAAAACACTGAAATAATATAATCATCTCTTATGAGAAAATGAAATTCACTTTATAAGCTCAGGTGAACAAAACATGAGAAAGTGAGTTATTCCTCACTCCAGGGGAATTTGAGAACAGGGCCTGACAAATTTTTGTTGTTGTTGTTGTTTTTAAGAATTTGACCTTTTTAAGAATTCGCCTGGGTGGCTCAGTGGGTTAAAGCCTCTGCCTTCCGCTCAGGGCATGATCTCAGGGTCCTGGGATCGAGCCCCGCATCTGGCTCTCTGCTCAGCAGTGAGCCTGCTTCCTCCTCTCTGCCTGCTTGTGATCTCTCTGCCAAATAAATAAATTAAAAAAAAAAAAAAAGAATTTGACCTCGTGTCCAACGAAGACATTGAAGTGCCTTTTTAAATTAAAAGGGTGAGAAAAGTGTAGGCACCTGAGTGTTTGCTATATAGGAAGACCGTGGAAAATAGGAAATAAAGACCATTTCCCTGATGAAAAATGATCTGCAAAGAACAAGGCTGGCTATGTTAAGGAGATTAATGGAGGGTCTCAAAAAGCTTGGGGAAAAGCTACAGAAGATCCCCAAAGATGTGTCAGAGTTACTTGACAAGGTATCACAGAAGTCTGCAGTACGTGATAGAACTGGAAAACAAGACACACACACAAAATCCCCTTCTAAGACCTAATCACTCAACTACTCTACATGTCATATCAATCCTCTTAACTATCAAGAGTCACTGCACAGCAAAAGCCTCCAGACATAGAAAATGAGATTATGCCTATTTGATGATGCCAAGAACAGAGCAAAATTACCCAAGTACCTCTACAACCTCTGCAGCCTAGGAAAGGCAAAGTGATCTCCAGTAATGGCTCGTGAGTCGTGCTTTAGTGGCTGTACAGACAGAACATGTGTACCTTCTGGCTGATGCACGAGGATGGCGCAGGCATGTGTGCGTGCACGGGGGTGTGAGTGCGTGTCTGGGGGCGGAGGGATGGCGGTGGTGAAGCAAACTTGTAACTTGTAACATACAAGTTTAGATGGTGCCACGAGCCCAGATTAGACTGAAGGCTTTCAGTGAGTTGCTAAGAAAACTTGAAAGAGTCATACTGATGCAGAGGACTCACAATTTCTCTCGACAGCAGTGCTTCGCAGTTTTCCTTCTAAATGAGAAAGAAATAAAAAGAGGAGAGCTGTTATTAGCTAGGAGAAACAATTATCAACTTGGAGCAATTTTAATACTGTACCAAAAACAGTATCAGAAGGATCTTACCAACAACTGAGACAAGCTTTTCCCCCCAGGGCACAATGCCAGTGAAGCGGGAGTGGCAGTCCCCATTACCATGAAGTGTACTGAATTCTGCCAGCTCTTCCCAAGTCCAAATACAGACAGTGAGAACATGACCTTGGTTGCTCCCTATGTTACTGCCATTTGCAAAAGAACCATTATATTACAGCTGTGAAAGTGCTTACAAAGCATTGGTGGATTTCTGCCAGGGATACATAAATATCGCTTTGGGTTGCCTGGTGGGTATTCTTTAGCTCTATGAACTTGAAGCTGGCTGTTTTTAGGGCAACTGAACTTCAAGACCAAACGCAGGACTCCTGGGTGTAAACAGAGTTTCCATCCAAACACTGCCAGTGACCCACAGGCTCGACATTGTCGGGGTGTGGAAAATGGAGGACACAACCTATCTCGAGTCATGTTCCTGACACCTTTTGAATGGGGCTAGGTCTAGTGACAGCAAAAGAAAATAGTTAGGGAAAGTGACCACAACCCTGCTCATTATTAAGTAATGTCAAATCCAGGGACGCGATTTTCTTCTGTTTCATTGTTTTAGAGATGGGTTATTATGGTTTCTCCTTTTAAAATTCACATCTGGAGAGATTAACAAGAAGTTCTCTGTTTGAGGAGTTCCTAAGACCCAACACAAGTTACAGGACTGGACTGACATTGCCCCAGGAGCTCTAAAGTAAGGCAGTGTTTAGAGGATTCCTCCGCTAGCTTTAAAGAAAGAGAAAGTCTATGTAAATTGGGAAAACAAGACCAGGACATGGCCTTCATGTGTCTTGCATGACTACTTTACCACGGGCTTTAGAAGAAATGCAGGTGACACCTATGAACATCCACCCAGCTGTCCTTCTTCCCTGATGCTCCACACAGGTTAGGCCCCAGCTCCCCCTGTTTCTACAGCCGCTGGAGTATACTGTCAAGGTAGGATCATCACCACCCTCCAGGGGCCGAAACACAAGGCCGTTCTTGACCTCTTGACAGCAGTTCACAAAGTTGACTTCCCCTTTTTTTGCATTGTTCTCTTCTTATCTTTTGTGATGCCCCTCTCCATGATTTTCTCCTATCGCTATGAAAATTTCCTCCTCTCCCTCACTGTCTCAGCTTCTCTTCTGCAGACCTTTGAGAGCCACGTGGCCTGGGAGCACACCTTGGTTTTCCTCTCTCATTACTTTAGACAGGTGCCTGGTTGAAGCCCATTCACACCCAGAGCTTCAACTGCCCCTGGATGCATATGACTTTGGTCTGTGTCTCTGCCTCTCTTCATGTGAAGGTCCTGTGGGCACCTCCAGCATGGCAGGTCCATAACTGGGCTCACAGTCTGCATTTCCACACCTGCTACTTGTCTAATGCTCATATCTTCTTGCAGGAACCTCAGCCATGCTGGCCTTTTTCTCTGTTTCTCAGCTCCTTCTTACCACTGTATCCAAGTGCTGGGGACCTGACTTTAGTGTTGTTGGGATTCATCCATTCCTTTTTATTAATGCTTGTCACATGGATGACTATGATACATCCCTCTTAAGACCGCTAAGAGTTTTCTTCCTATTCCTCCCTCATTAAAAAGAAGTCCTAGAAAGAAGATACAACCAGAGACATAATCTGAAGTGATCCCTAGCAAAAGTCAAAATATTTAAGCTTTATATTAGCGTAAGTTTATTTGAATGCCACCTTCTTCTCCATGCCTTCCATTCTAGATATGCTGGAGACAGTATTTAAACTCCGTACCCCCGAGAAAGCCTGAGTACTTTCTGAAGGTGCTTCCCATGACCGGTGGTTTCGTGACCCTCAGCCCAGGACCACCCAGCCTTTATCAGAAGCATAGTCCAACTACTCTTCTTGCCCCTACTTTCCACCACTACCATTTTCTTCACAGTCCTGCTAGGGAGATTTTTAAACTGCATATCTGATCATTGTCTCATCCTCCTGATCACAAGCCTTGGTGGCTCTTGCTCCTTCTCGAGATGTGCTCTGACTCCTTCGCTCGGTGCACGGGGGTCCTCCAGCCCAGGTTTCCACCTTGTGCCACCTCTCCACTTCACTCCAACCATGTGAAGAGCTTTCGTGTTTCTGTATCATGCGAGTCCATCCTTCAGGCCTGTGTCATCAACGTGGTATGCTCGCCCCTCCTGCTTTTTATCCTTCTGGTTTCTACTGGTCATTCAGCATCATTTGAAGTGTCACCACCCATGGACATTTCTATACCACTACTTTTCCATGACATCTTTGCACGCTTATTGTTTGATTGCGGGTTTCTGTCCCCATGTTACTATAAGCTTATTGGAGCTTAAGGAGTCACATTTTGGTATACTTTCTATTGGAGTTTCTGAAACAGTAGATGCTCAATCTATATTTTTCAAAAGAACAAGAAAGAAAAAGAGGGAAGGATGGTGAGTGGGAGAAAGGAACAAATCCTGCCTTCCTGCCTCTCTTCTTTTCCAGTCCCACTGTCTTGCCTGTAGCTGGAGAACATGTCTACCCTTGAAGCTGATTACTTAATTAATTTACAAAATGCGTTATTGAACACTTATCTTAAGCCAGGCATCGTGTTGTGTGATGAAGATAAATAAGATCGTCTCTGCTCAGAAGTGGTTCTACCACTTCCTTCCATGTGATCTTGGGTCAGTTAATAAATTCCCCTGTCTCAGTTTCCTTATTTCTAAACAGGGGTAATAACAATGCCTTCCCGTAGGGTTGCCATAAGAATTAGGTACATATATAACTGCTCATGGATATTTCTTAGAACAAGTGTCCCCAGATAACCGTCTTTTCCTCTCTGTATCAGTCTTTCATTCCTGAACTTGAGGATATGCTAAGGAACTGGGGATGGTATAGGGGGTTAAAGAAATCCATGTCTTCCCATGGTGGAAGCCATGCTCATGTGTATATGAATCCCCTCTGCTACTCACTAACTGCCAGTGGGAGTTGGGGCAAGTTATTCAATGACTCTGTTTAAATTTCCTTTTCTTCAAGATGGGGAGAATGATAGCATATATCTCATGGGGTTTTTCAGAGAAATATGTTAGTGCTTGCATTAATATGAACAACAGGACAGGGTCATAACAGGCACTTGGTAAGAGTGAATATTACTACCCATACTACTACCTGCAGGTTTCTCACCAGATGTGCATCATCGTTTTTATTATTTATTATTATTTTTAAATTATATATCCTCTTCCTTCTCCACATGGCAGCGGCCCTACCCCATGACCTTCTCCTGGTTCTCTGTTTTCTGTGTTTAGTGTCATTGCTCTCTCAATGCACTGGTTTGTTTATTTTTCTAAATCATGTTATAGGGCCATAATGAAGATATGCTGTGAAGGGAATTAATTATTATCACCTGTAACTCATCCAGTAGTTTCTACATGAAACCTCTGTGATGGTCATTGTAATTCTTCTACAAGGGGACTTCTGGATCAGTAACCTCCTTTTCCAAGGCAGGCAGGGGGTTATGGGGGGAGGTTGGTGGTCTTTGTGCCTTCACTCAACTGGAGGTACACTGCTTGAAGTGCTGTGTGTTCGGTGGTATAATAGGGGATTATAAGGCATGGCATCGGGGCAGAGGACAGACAGCAGCTCTGCATGTAGGGTCAGCGAGACTCCACGGAGGAAGTGACCTTTGCCCTGGGCCTCCATTACAACCTATCAGAAAAGAGTTTACAGTGCTGATTGGTGTTGATAAAATTAAAGGAAAAGGAAAAAGCAGAGAACTCCCAGTCAGTCTGAATCATCTGACTCAGGCCAGATGTAGGTCACTTGTGCCTCTGAAGAAATCTTGACAGCTTAGGTCAAAGGTTCATTGTTGATGACTCAAATGGGTGCGATACCAAAAAAAGATAATCCCACTAGATCCATGGTTCCCAGGCTCTTAGAAGGCAAGGATGCCTTTTTAATGCCTTTTCTTCTAGAATTCTCCATGTAACAAGAAATATACTTTTAGAATCAATCAATTAAATAAATGGTTAAGAACAAGAATTGCCATGAATTCAATATCAATTATATGTGAATTTGCATTTTTCTTCAGTGAAAATTTGCATTTTGAATCGAAGCATACATTTGAAAAGTAGTAATACATACATGAGCAAAGCCTATTGTTTTCTTTTTCAGTTTATATGGATTCTCAGAAATCTTGCAATAACTTCAAAGTCCCCTAGGGCCCCTTTCCTATACTTCAGGGTCCATTGATCTAGATTTTAATTAGAAAGTTTCCATTGAGAGATATATTACAGAAGTTTACAATCTATAAGAATTGTACGATTTTATAAAATATATTATAAAGTATTTACTAATTATAAAATATTCATATATTTATTATATAAAATATCATTATAAACTATATTATAATTATATAAATAATATATTATTATATATTATAAAATATTAATAAAATGTTTACTAATATTTCATTAATATTATATAAGATATAATATTTACTAATTATATTTAATTATATGATATTATTTTAAAATATTATAAAATATTTACTAATTTTATAGACAGGTTACTTGTTTCACAATCACCAGAAAAAATAAGATGAATTAACTGATAACTAGAATTAGAATGATAATTTGATAAATTAGAATTACAGGCATAATTTGCCCCCTTCTTAAGAGCACATCAGTGTTATATGTCCCCACTAACGATCATGGTTCTGTAAATCAGGAATGAATCTCCCACCGTCTTCTGAATTTTCTTGTCTCTTGCAACAAGGTCAGCACAGATGGCAGATGACACATGAGGGGAATCGCTCCGTAGGTCAGCACGGCCCGAGTGATCTGTTAGGTGTGGGATGTATAAATCAAACGGGACAGTTCTGGAATGTCTGAAAATCTGGGCCACGTGTAGCCTAGGAGGTATTTTTGAAAGCTGACTGCTGTATAAGCTGATCCGGCCAAAATCTCAAGGGATGTGGCTGGGGTTGGAGGTGGGCAAAGAAACATCTTACAACTTACAGAAATGAACCACTCTCTGAGAAGAGTTACCCTAGCTTTAACTATGTCCATGGCTCCCGTGCCTTCTGCTCATCTCTGCACCCCCCTAGTCTCCCAGAAGGTCAGTTAGATGCTCAGCCAAGTCAGACCCAAACCTCCAGAAGCAGGACTGCCACAGAAATGGATCAGAAATGGAGCCGGGGTGGCTCAGTCAGTTGAACACCCAACTCTTGATTTTGACTCAGGTCATGATCTCAGGGTCCTGAGATGGAGCCCTGTGTTGGGCTCTGTGCAGAGGCTGTTTGAGATTCTCTCTCTTCCTCCGCTTCTCTCTTGGTCTCTCAAAAAAAAAAAAAAAAAAAAAAAAAAAAAAAAAAAAAAAAAAAGAAAAGAAAAGGAATGAATCATCATTGGGGAGTGTCTCAGCGAATGGGGGAATGGGGTGAAAAGGCGGCGTGATGACATGGCTCTTGGCATTTCTTATCGGTGGGGGCTCACCAGTGGTGACATAGAATGGAAAGAACATGTGTTCTGCTGTCATCGAGACCTGAGTTCGTAACCCACTTTTACAATTTATTAGCTTTGCCTTTTGGGGCTATTACAGAGTGTTTCTGGACCTCCGCTTCCTCATCTCTAAAGTAGAGCCATTGTCTTTTATGCAGGCTGGGGTGTGGGTTGATTGCAATCACGCATACCAAGTGCCAGGAAAAGCCTTATAGAGCTGGCTTAGAGCAGAAAGGGGTTGCAACTTCTTCTGAAGCTTCTCGAGTCATCTGCATGTTATTGTGCAGCTTCCTTCTCTTTGAACCACGTGTGTGTGTCCCCCTGGGTAGTGAAGGCTGCAGAGGAAAAGAATTGTCTACCAAGGGAGCACAGCATCCGTCTTCCCCTCCTCAGGGGTGTAGCTGCTCTAAAGTCACTCCTCTCCGTGCAGGCGCTCTTGGTGTAAAACCGTGCTCTAGTCTTCGACGACGTGAGCCTCCCATCTTTCCTCAATTTTCTCCTTTGAAATAGCCTCCGCATTTTTTGCGCATTTTTTACACTGTCTCCCAGCATAGGCTGAGCAGTGGGGAATGGGAAGACCTTAGCTCTGTTGACAGCTTAAAGGGACAGAGAGCATTAAAAGACTGGGAAGTCCAAAGCCATACAAACAGTTATAGACAGCTCTCAACATGACAGTTAAGGCAAGGGTTCTCGGGCAAGACTGCTCCAGTTGGAGCTCAGCTCTCCCACCTGTTAGCTTCATGGTCTTGTGCAAACAACTTGGGCAAACAGCTTAATCTTCCTGCGTCTCTGCTCCTTCCTCTTAAAAATGAGGAGCATAATTATGCTATCAACCTCCTAGGTTTTTCACAAGAATCAATAGAACCTCAGATATGAAGGGCTTGGAACAGAGCTCAATTCATGTAGGGCATTAGAATAAGCAGCGACGTGAGTATGGTTTAAGAGTTGTCAGCTAAGAAACAGGACCTGCAGATAATGTAGCAGTAGCGAGGCAGTGGGTATGTGAAAGGGTATCTGATCATTAGGATTAGTAAGAGTCCAACTGCAGACTGCAGCTGCTTTTAAAAGTCCGGTGTCATGTGGGAAGTGACTTCCATGCATTGGCAGCCTTAGGAAATTGATCCTAAGGGGGTCACAGAGCAGAAAACAAAACAAAACAAAACTCAGAGATCAATTTAACTTCCCACACACCATGGTTTATTAATCTGTTTAAAACAGGCTGCTAGGGGGCGCCTGGGTGGCTCAGTGGGTTAAAGCCTTTGCCTTCAGCTCAGGTCATGATCTCAGGTTCCTGGGATCAAGCCCCGCATTGGGCTCTCTGCTCAGTGGGGCCTGCTTCCTCCTCTCTCTGTCTGCCTTTCTGCCTCCTTGTGATCTCTATCAAATAAATAAACTCTTTAAAAAACAAAACCAAAACCAAAAACCAGGCAGCTAAACTTGAGGGGAGGCACACATGGGGTGGACTGACAGGATAACCAAAGTGTTCTACCTAGAATGTGGGGCATGTGATGGTCATGTGTTCTATCTCTCTACCTCCTCAGTCTTTCCTATGGACGGGGTGATTGAGATGTGAGCAAGGTACCCCGGGATACTTGTTCTCTTGGAGAGACACGGGGATAATGGCTATAAATTGTCAAAGAGCCTGTTGAATAACCATTACTATAACCATGGGTCTTGTCAGTATTTCTGGGGTTGGACACTCTGGGGACAGAATGGGTTGTCACCAAAGGGTGGCTGACCTAAGACCTCATGAATACTGAGAGCTCATGTGCATTTGGTCTATCTTGAATACATAAATGTCTTGTACATCCAGTGTGTCATGGTTCATCCATAGGTAGAACGTCTTGACTACTTAGCACTCCGATGGCTTCTGTGTATGTAGTGCCTCAGGCATTGCAGGATCGCCATCCTCCTACTCCTTCATATCTAGGTTAATGTTATTGTTCTGTTCACTCACTGCTTGTGGGGATCCCCCATCCCATTTATTTTCCTGTTCCTGTTACAGGAAAGAGTTACCAAACAGTAGGAACAGCAGTGGGTAGGTGGAGCTTTCCTGCTGGGTGGCAGGCTTAAGGGACTCTTTAAGATGCATGTTTTGCAGCCTTGACAAATGGCCTCTGAGAAGACCTGGGGGTCACTCATCGAGGTCCTGAAATCGGAATTGTCCAAAGACAGAGCAGTCCAACGTGCTACCTGCAGCCCAGCATACGACAAGCGTACTAGGAAAGTTTGCCAAATTAATGCATGTTTTAACTTTGCAAGCATGAGTGAATGATCCTAAATGAACAGAGAGAAAGCAGTGGCGTCATTATCTGCCATTTTGATTGCTTAAAAATCCCACGACAGCTTCAGAGCTTTATAATAAAATTAACAGTGAAATTTTAAGTAATGAAAAGAAAATAAATATACATAAATAATGATTACAGCATGCTGGATTTTTTCTCTATGAAATTCAATGCCACCAAGAATATTAAAAAAATCATAATGTATTAATGTATTAATCAAATAATGAAAATATGGTGGAAAACTTTTTTCTCCAAAAAAGTCTGTGCTATTTTTAATTATCCTGAACAATCTAGTTTTCAGATCTTTGATGATTTTCAAAGGCAGTGATAAATCTTGTGTCTGCCAACATAAAATGGAACTAATCTCATGGTGAAAATAATGAGATAGGATGGTCTTATTTTCATCTATGACACTGAACAAAAATATTAAGTATAGTTCCTCTCCAAATGTTTTCCAACATCATATATATTTGATTCATCAAAATATCTGTGTGTTTGTGTGTGTGTATATACACATACATAAATAGTAAGAGCCTATATCCTTATTGTTTTGTTCCAATACTTCCTAAAAACTTTTCTTTGATTTTCTTAATGACTATTTATAATATACCCACAGCCAGCAATCCTGCTTATGTACATCATTTATCTGAAACACTGAAAAAATAACACCAGTACTTTTTACTTTTTGTGGATTTCTTCATTCAGTCTCTGTACTAATTCTTTCTTTATTTTTCTCTCAATGAACATTCTAACTATTCTTTCTTCTAGAGCATTCCAAAAACAATTTTATCACTTGAGGTCTATAAGGAACTTGAACAAAGCCAACTGTATATATACATTCAAAAATCCAATTTTCATTTTACAAAAATAATAACCATTATTTACCAAGCACCAGGAACTCCACTAAGCATTTTTCAAACATCTTTTTTTATTAAACCTTACAAAATGCTTGTATAATAGGTGTTATTATCTTTATTTATATTGATAAGTAACTGAAGCATACAGAGTTTAAGTAATTTGCAGGAGAAGGCAGAGCCAGTATGTTACAGAACAGAAATGTTAAAATGCTATCTTATATTATTTCTTTTGGAAATACACATGTTTTAAACAGATTTTTATTTATTTATTTATTTATTTATTTTTTAGCAAGAGAAAGAGAGCACGAGCCGGAGGGGCAGAGAGAGGGGGTAAGAGAATCTCAAGCACACTCTGTCCCAAGTGAAAAGCCCAAAGCAGGGCTCTGTCCCAGGACCCTGAGATCATGATCTGAGCTGAGCCCCAGAGTCAGCTGCTTAACCAACTGCGCCATCCAGACACCCTGGAAATACACATTTTTTAAAAATTTAAACTATTTTTTAAGAGGAGTATTGTATAAAGGGAAGGCCAGTTTACAAAACTGTGTGCCCTTTTTTTTTTTTTTTTGAAGAATTTATTTATTTATTTGACAGAGAGAGAGACATCACAAGTAGGTGGAGAGAGACAGGTAGAGAGAGAGGGAGAAGCAGGCTCCCTGCTAAGCAGAGAGCCTGATGCGGGGCTTGATCCCAGGATTCTGGGCTCATGACCTGAGCTGAAGGCAGAGGCTTTAACCCACTGAGCCACCCAGGTGCCCCTGTGTGTTCCCCTTTAACACAGATTTCCTTCAATATGTAATTGCTAATAAATATATATTGTAATATAACATAGACTCTATTTGGAAATTACTCTCTTTGTAAGATTGTTATTATTAACATGTACTGTTTAATGTTACTTCAGTACTTTCAAGACTTGAGAATCTTTTTTTTTTTTTTTCTCTTTGGAAAGAGTGAACTATGTGATAGTCTAGTTAGGATGCCTGTCGTGACCATTGTGGGGCATGGATTCAAAGGACCCTTGAGAATAAGCCAAAATTTCCTCTTGGACTAAAAAATTTCCTTATATTTTGGACATGGAAAAAGTCATAGGTGCAGTATCATTTTTCAAAGCCTTGAGTATAAAGAAAAAAGATGAGCTTATTATACCTTCTCTATGTGGGAAACCAAGGAACGTAAATCGTCAATGAACCAGATATCCACTTGACAATTGTTAAAGCACGTAAGACTTTAAAAGAAACCCCTTTCTCCTGTCAGGAAGACTGGGTGGCAGGAGCCTAGGCTAGTACTTCTCTGTTTCCAACTAAACCAAAAGATCTTCAGGTAAAGCTTTTCTTAGAACTGTTGAAGGCAAATACTGACTTGTTACTGTTCATTGGCAAATTATTACCACACGAACTGCGAACATACTTCTATTTTTCGATGGCAGCTGTATTAATTGCCTTCTTTGATTATGAAATAATACTCTCTATGAGACCAAATTAGTGAACAGAGATAAGATTAGGGCAGCCCGAGTTTCTTAGTAATTTGTTTGTCATCTCTTACAGTGGCATCTTGGAACTCCTACAAATTGCTTGGTTGATTTAAATGCTTTTTCTTTAATTGAAGTAGATTCCTTAAATACTTTGGGCTTTTATTTTTATTTGTTTCCTCCAATCTGATGGGCTCAGTGGTACTTGGACCATGTAGTAGGACATTGGCAGTCACTTTTAACCAGATGTGTGTATCGAGGGGCGCCTGGGTGGCTCAGATGGTTAAGTGTCTGCCTTCAGCTCAGGTCATGATCCTAGAGTCCTGGGATCGAGTTCTGCACTGGGCTCCTTGCTCAGCAGATCCTGCTTCTCCCTCTCCCTCTACTGTTCCCCCTGCTTGCGCTCTCTCACTCTGCCAAATAAATAAATACAATCTTAAAAAATGTGTGTATTGAATGATACATTCAATACATTCAATTCTGAAGTGCTGAATGTTTCTCATGTTGCCTGCCAGACCCTCTGTGCCTCAGCACAGGGGACTTGGCAATGTTAGTGAGCTAGTCCAGTTAGATATACTGCAAGCAGTGAATGAGGACTACAAGCAATAAATGTTAACAAGGATTCATGAAAAGTTGGCTTTCAGTCATAGGCTACAGACTTTCCTTTATCCAAATAAGAACATGATCACTGACGCAATATGAACATCTCCGTTTGACCACTTAATTCTTAACTCTGGATATAGTATACACTCTACATACCTAATATTTCACCTGTAAGATGAATGACAGTGTTTTCTATCATCTTTCTAAACCTATATATTCCACTTCTCAAAGCCGCCAGGGTTTTAAAAATCTATGTTTTTTCTCCAATTGGGAAAACAGCCGTGTGTACGGGGTATTCATTAAACTAAAAGGGAGGTGCAACAAATGATCCAGTGTTCCCTTCCTTTCTAGTATTAAAATTCCATGCAATCTTCAGTCTGCTGTGTCTTCTTTCACTACTTAACCTTCCCAGAGACTCCCAGCACGATTTACAAACCCCCTGAGTGCCCAGGTACGCGATTCATCTTCAGTCTCCAGCGTACCAGGCTCAGCTAGCTGCAGGCACCTGCCCCGTTCCAGCTACTGCAAGGTTTTCTGGGAACTGAGGTCTGGTCCTTCTGTCATCCCCACCTCTCACATAGCTTGACATGGATTTGTTTAATTTAGTTTTGTCATGTCTATAAGGAAGGCTTGGTCAGAATTCTAGCACCTTCAGAATTTTCATTGCTCTATGCAGGCCACCCAAATTCCCATGTGATTTTGTGAAAAACACGGAGTTTACTAAGGTAATGCATCTCAAGAGAAGCCACTGAAGCTGCCACTCTCCCCTTCTAAACCCAAGTGTACTTTTGCCCCTAAGTTCCTTCTAAATAGTAATTTGGCCGGCAACATTAAGTTGGACCGTCTCTGTCCCACTACACATTGTAACCTGTTGCCGTGCAGCCCTGCACTGGATCTTTACTTGTCAAAGTACTTCCTAAATTTTCACCTTTCCCATCTATTTGCTCCAGCCAGACTCTCGTCCCAGTGATTCTGTGCCTCTAATGACACACATCCAATTAGTACCCTTCACTAAGCACTGCCTCGGTTGGCTGTTTGGAGTTATTTTTTATTTTGGTTTGTTTAGTTTTAACTCAGAAATGAGAAGCTTGTTAAAGGAAACCATTAGCATTTTATCTGGAAGAAAACTAGAATAAATTAGATCACACTATTGTTTTTGCCTTGCTCTTTGGAAGGGTCTTGATGAAGTTTTCATAGAGACCGCGATATATGGAAGAAAAGCTAGCCTCAGACAAGGATGGGAATGGTGTTATGGATACCAGCAAGCCCATTCCCTGCCTCATAAAGCTTTTCTAGCTAACCACCTGAAGTGCCATGTTAAAAGATGTCTTCCTTTGGCCTACAGTGTCTTGTGAATGTAAAAGAAAAAAAAAGAAAGAAAATAGATCTTAAGATATTGTCAGTCACATACATCTTTGTGTGAATTTCCTAAGAGTCATATCATGGGAGAAATCAACACCCCAAAGAGACATGCATTTCTCATTGTCAGTGGACATTGAGGGAGAAACCCAGGATTGATCCACATCGTAGATACCCTAAAAAGGTAGCCCATGACTTCACGTAGACCTTCCTGTGGTAGGAAGTAAGGAAGAGCCGAAAGCAGTAACAAGATACAGCTTTCATTTTAAGAAAATGAGCGTTATGAGGCCCCCATAGGACTTCCTGCTGAAGACACATCTGGAATCCAAGAGGAGAGAGCCAGTGTTGGACACATGCCAAGCAGACATTTTTTTGTCAGCAACAGATGTTAGAGAAGTAGAGACAGAGAGAATCCTACCTTTGCCCAGGAAATGAAGAACTTTGTCTGCTTCTCTTTCCCTCCTTCCCACTTCATGCTGAAAGAGCAGGAACAGAGGTAGGAGAGAAGGCCCGATTCCTGCCATCAAACCCTGTGGGTCCTATAAATATTATTCTTTCTTATTTGGGGAAAGGGAAGAAAAGTGCTTTGAGTCAAACAGAAGACCCATACAATAAAAAAAAGGACCAAGGGCTAAATACTCAAATGATGCTATTCAAATAACTCAAAGTGGCTTAAAGCATGTATTTTGGCCCAATAAGCATTAAAAGAGACACCTACATTGGGAAAGAGATGTTAAGGATGGCACAGAAGGAGACATTCATTAGCAAAGTGAAATCATTTCATTGTGTCAAATGTAGACCTCTTTCATATTGCCATTGAACCACCTTTGGTGTTACTGAGAACTGATCCAGTTCATCTTTTAAAAAATATTTTATTTTTATTTATTTGTCAGGGAAGGAGCAAGAGAGAGAGAGAGAGAGAGTGCAAGAGTGGACAAGCAGGGGGAACAGCATGGCAGAGGGAGAAGCAGACTTCCCACTGAGCAAGGAGCCCCATGGGGGCTCAATCCTCAGGATCATGACCTGAGCTGAAGGCGGATGCTTAATGAACTGAGCCATCTAGGAGTCCCTGACCTGGTTGATCTTGAAGGTTGCAGTAGACAAAGTAGGTCTGTGAATCACATTTTTGAGATGATTTCTCAACTCTTTATAATTTGTTTATTCTATAACAGATAGCCCTAGTACATCCATATTGAATTGGGCATGGTTTTAAAATCTATCCAGAATTATTTAATTTATACAGAAACAAAGATGATAGAGGTTAACATAAGGTTGGTTTATCATCACATGTGACCCGAGATCTTGAAAGAATGAAAAGTGAAGCTGCTTATGCTGTTAGAGAGATGGGAGCCAGAAAGGAGACACAGCAGTGACTTGCAAACTTAACACACGGAAGAAGGACCAAAAGCTCATTGAGTGCGTGTGATCAACCTGTATTAAAATCTATATTTTGTTGGTCAGTGGCCAGTAGACAGAGGAGCTTGCTAACCTTTCTTGACCCAACTCATCTGTCCAGGTTCCATACTGAAGAAGGATTTAGTAAGTGAACAGCCCATCCTTGGTTAGTTATGTGTTTGTTATACATAAATGTTAGTCATAGATTAGTAGTTACAGATCTCCCACCGAGACATACTGTAGGCAATATAATTCAATGGGACGTTTAGGGTAGCTAATAAGCATTGATGTTAAGTGAAAGAATATGATTTCATCTTGAAATTATTTTAGATTTAATTCCATTAATTTAAATTGATACTGTATACCATAATCTGTGCTCAAAGGAAAAGGTGATTCAACTCCGATTTTGTCTAGAGGTTTTAAGTTGTAACCGATTTCCCATAGTAACAGTGTAATTTTTTTACAAGCAGAGAATCAGTAAACAATATAAATATCATGTTGATATTTATTGGTCTAATTAGTTGCATTTCCAAAATCCATTTAATATTCAATATTAAAAAATCTGTGATCCTCTAAGAAAGAAAGATCATCACCTACCGTGAAATTAAGCAGAGCTTACAAAATTATCTAGTTTTTGTAGTTTATGTTTTAATATGCATAATGAATATTAGGTATTAAACAGATCTGCACATCAGTGATATTTTTTAGAGCCTGCATCTTGTAACTTAAGAAACATTATAGTTTTCATGGCATCCATCTAAACTCGCTGTGTTTCGATCTCATCATGATGAAGTACTTTGGGTCATCAAACTCCTCTCAGGCCTCGCTGTCCACATCTGAGATGAATGTACGCCATTTGACCAGAGTGTATTATCCCGTGTTCTCCACAGGCCTGAATGGAAAGTCACTTTGACCTGCTGCACATTTTTACTTAAGAACTGCTTTTAACAATAAGCCAGTAGTGTACTTGTTTCTGGACTGACTTGAGTTTTTGGCACAATATGAAAAGCATTTGGAAAGTATAAGTAAAAGCCTTCCATTTCAGAAGAAATAATGGCCCCATTTGCCATGGAAACCAGAGGACTTTATGAAAATGCACTCAACTGTTTTCTGTACTGAGCCTAAAATTATTCTAAAAATAAGTTGTATTCCTGGCATCTGCTAGAAAATGCACAAAGATCTCATCTCATAAGGTTTTCCCCTTCAGAGAAAAGTGCCATGCCATTTGAATATTTCATTTTTCCTATTGTTCAGAAGGTATAGGGAAATATACATGTTACACACAGTAGGCACTCAATAACGAGTTTTTAATTAAACTAAATGTCTTTTGAAAGTCATCGCATAGTAATTTCAGCATGACCCCTGAACACAGAGCATAATTACAGAGACCAAATACAGGATTTTTCTTTTAAGTTAGAATGGGCGGTATTAAAGTATTTTAAAGTGTCCCCTTTTTCCCCCCTTCAGGTTATTTTTATGTATATCATGGGAAACGAATGAAATAGGATGCTAAGTGATCATGGGCATTTTGGCAGACAAATGTGAGTGAAGGGAAACCCAGGGTAATCGTCTCTGACCAGAAGTCCCATGTGACGGATCCCCTCATTGAATCCGAGGGCTTCAGTCCTGTATGTGCGAGACAGGGGGAGCAAAAGGGTAAAGCCACACCCTGCTAACTCCGTTTCCCAGGACCTTTGCAAGGGGATCTATTGCTTCACTAAAGTCTAAAGAAACCTCAGGCCAGAGGCAATAGGCCGTTTCTCACGTAGAAGGCCAGGCTGACACCCTGAGGGCATGAAGGAGAAGAGTAAATAAAACCCTTACAGGGGATGTGCCAAAAGGTAAAGGAAGTCCACACGGGCAAGGTTCACATGAGGATCCACATGTCCTCACCAGTCTAAGAACACACTCATTAAGTCACAGCCTCACACTGGACAGACTAGGACATGAAGGAACAGAAATATTCATTGATTTAACTTACTCACAATAAGTTGAGTATTGAGTGTCTGTCTGTTCCAGGAACCACGTTAGCCACAAGGAAGACAGCAGGCCCCCAGAATTTACTGTTCTGTGGTGGCAAAAGTGCCTAAGAACTCACAGATATTATGACAAGAAAGAGAGAAAATCGCTTCCCTAAACCTGCTTGAGAGGGGACCAAGGGATTCACAGGGGAAGATGGTTGTAAAAATTTGGATCATCGGCTCAATAACTCAGGGGGCCATAAATAATAATTTATTATCCACCTTAGGACATTGCGGGAGTGAATCAGAGTTCCAGGTGTGTACTGGAGTTTCTTGGTGGATCAGGACACGTAATTAATCTCTACACACACACCTGAGGTCTATTCTGGGGACTAACTAAAGAATCTTTTTTTCTGTGTAGTTTACTATCATTTAATTAGTAGGGATTCTTAAAGGCCTTTATTTTACAGGTTGGCCATGGATGAGTTTCTAAAGTAGCAAGGAGTTAAGAGGCAGGTATTGAAACCTGTTGACCCAACCACAGATGCAGAGAGCAGAGCGTCAGCCTGGCACACAAACCATGTTTCAGGACTGGGAATGCCTCAGTTTCCATCTTTATGAAGACCTAGATAAAGTTATGGCTGGCCTGCTTGTCACGTGTGAACAGACCCAGTGTTGGGGGGGTGCTAATGAATAATCTGTCTCCAAGAAGTTCTTAACAGGTTAGAATCACAGGACAGTTTTTTAAAGGAAGGGACATTACAAGGGTAGAGGTAAGATAGTGCACTTAAATGTAAACAAACAAAATTTGCATACATATGACAAGGAGGATACGTGGATTAGCAGTAGTATTTGCCAAAGAGCTCATATTTCTTTGCTATTAGTGCTAACTCTAAGGTGGTAGTATAAAGCTTTGGCCGGGACTTTGTGGAAGGAATTCATGCCTTCGCTGAATAATTGGGCAAGGATGGACCTTCTGATTCTGCAAGTCTGTGTTCTGGATGTGTGAGGCAGAGGCTGTATCTCATTCACATCTGACCCCTAGCTGTAGAGGTCACCTTGATCATACTTGCTGAATGAATCAACCAGGAGAGCTCTGATGAGTGAGTCCACAGATTTTACACAGGCTGCTTCCCATTTCCCCAGGGACCCCCTCTCCCCTTCCCTGAAATGTTCAGTCAACCCCCCCGCCCAACCCCGTGGGGTCTGTTCTCATTGCCTTACTTTATACCTGTGGCTAGAGGATTGAATATCTGGCCCTGGAACCAAGAAGACCTAATGATTTTGTGAAGGCAGTTCTCTCGAATCAGTAGTAAAGTATTTTTTTCTTTCTATGTCAGAGCATTATTGACAGAAGAGTTCTCAAGCACGTCTAGAAGATAAGCAGCATCCTCCCCTGCGGCAGGTGGACAGACTGGTCTGAACACGGTCTTCCTGGGCCAGCTTGCTTTCCACACCCAGATTTACTCCTGTTTCTCCTGCAGGCAGAATGCTGCCGGCGGACACAGGCTGTGTGTTTGTTTGCACTGTGTTTCTGCATACCCACCCGAGGCAGCACCGCCTGTGCTCTCTCACCTGTCCCATAGCCTTGGGAACTCGAGAGTCAGTTTTACCTCCTTTCGCCCATCTTAAGTCTTCTTTCAATTAGTCAGTTGCTTGAGGAAAGTGCGGATGACTAGGGTTTGAATTACCTTCACTTCCCAGTTCCTCTGCTTAAATCCGCAGGTTAATTACAGATCGGTCATTGCGTTTCACACCAAGCCCAGCTGGACGTGGCAGAGGAGACCTGGCCTCATCTTTCTCGTGGTTATTTAAAGATAAAGCCTCAAAAGCCTGTTTATCAAAGTGGCTTAAAACTTGTAGGCACATATCTGTTAAAAACCGAAACTTCATTTACTCTATAGGTTATAAATGGTAAATAATTATAATCTTTGAGTCATTTAATCTATACATTAGGTTTTCTCCATCTAGAGATAGAACTCCTATAACAGGTACTTTTAATGAAATAATTTATATAGTTTAAACTATTTCTCAATGATTTCAGCCAAACAGTCCACTTGTACCTAAGATATCCATTCTTTAATGTGAACTGGGTTGTTGTTGTTGTTGTAATTTTTTTAATGTATTTTTTTATGTAGCCATTATTTGGGGAAAAAAAGATACAATTTCACTACTATAGAGACAACCCTATTTTAAAAGATTCACTTTTTTTTTTTTTTTAAGATTTTATTTATTTATTTGACAGACAGAGATCACAAGTAGGCAGAGAGGCTGGCACAGAGAGAGAGGGAAGCAGGCTCCCTGCTGAGCAGAGAGCCGGATGAGGGCCTTGATCCCAGAACCCTGAGATCATGACCTGAGCCGAAGGCAGATGCTTTAACCCACTGAGCCACCCAGGCACCCCGAGATTCACGTTTTAAAAATAATTTCAAATACTCCAAACTTTACAACTATGACAAAATATGTGTATATTATTGTTATTAGATGTTACAGGCTGCCTTGAATCTCCATTCATTTCATAACAGGATTTTTAGATATTTCATTTATGAAACTGAGCTCTGAAGCATTTCATTCTTGCTTGTGAATGGAGACTTATCTCACCATTTGCTGGAATTACAAATTTGGATACAGACTTTGGCAAGCCAGTGAACATGTTTACTCTCCAAATAATGTTTTTTTGTTTACTAACAAGTAAACTTATTGGACCTGGATGACGTGCTCATAAAGGGAAATTTAACAAGATGATCATCATTTCCATGCCTGTTTGATTTATGAAGCTTGGAAATGCATACTGGCGCTTCTTCTTTTAAGCCTGTAGGACCTATGTCCCCCAGGTAAGAGTCATTTGCATTTGTAATCTGGGTAAATTAGGTGTCTTCCAGAAATTAAAACAGATGCAGGCATTTTATTGGGTTGTAGATGCAATGTAACTTTGCAGTGGCTAGGCAACCACTGGGTGGGGAGATGGTAGAAGGTATGCAGTAGGTACTCAATAATTAACTACAAAAATTGTTTAATATGTCAGAATTTACTCTTCTGATAGGTTTTTTTGTTTTGTTTTGTTTTGTTTTACCATTCTCCCTTGAAAGATAGACCAAAGATAAATACATAAGTAGAATGTTTTCTGTTTTCAGAAGAAACAAAAACTCTTATTTAACACAGTTCAATAGGCAGGAGCCAACAAAGACACACATTATAAACATTGGATTTAAATTCACTTAGGGCTTAAAGCAAAGAGACTGGTGTTAATTTGTTTTTTGTTTTTTTTAAGACTCGAGAATTCTCAGATACTTGAAAACATGTATTAGATGGTCCAGTGTGAGACTTTGGGCAAATAACTTAATTTCTCTGTGAGTTATTTCCTCATCTCAAAATGGGGCAACAGAGAAGACCTAATATATGAAGTTATGATGAAGATTAAGTGAGCTAACCTTTGTAAAATTCCTTGAGCAGTGTCCAAGATACAAGTGTTTCTGTTATCAATATTAAGATTTGTTAAAATATGGAGTTCTCAAATGTTCTCTGTTTCCACTCTCTCTACCAGAGCAGCATGGATAATAGTTCTAGCAAGTGATCTGGACTGTGACAGAATAACAGAATTTTACTGAATAATATGCTATTAGTTGAGACCTCAACTATGCCACCAAGAATTTAGTTTTCTAAATTTCAAGATGTTATGGCTTAAGTGATCACTCTTGAAGTGTCAAAACCCTCATCAGCAAATTGATGGTCATCTTCCTAAATGTATTATTTATCTCACTGAATTAATACTATGATACATATTTCGATGCACAAAGGTTATTTTATAAGCACCAAGTATTTTATCACGATATTCCAGTACTGGTATGACTTGGAGGTGCTCTTTGCTCCTACACAAAACGGCCAAGGACACTGTGATTTTAGAATCATCGTCTCCTCTTCTTCCTTCTCCTGTTTCTCCTTATCTTCTCCCTCTCCATCTTTTTCTTCTCTCATTAGGACTAATACTATCTAATGTGGTCTCAGAGTGGCATTGTATTTCCAGACTCTTTTCGCAGTACATATTAGAGAATTGAAGACGTGCTCACAGGACACTAGGGAGTTAAGTTTTAAGACAAGCATTGCCAATTTTATTCACAATTGCTAGTCAACACCCCCTCCTGAGGACTTGAAGGAACTCCATTTTTCCACTTCGAAGAGAATACACAGTGACAATTACTTCTCCCACTTGCCCCTTGCCAGTTCTCTTAGGATGACTTAGGAGTTCACAGCTCTGGTTGGATGGGAGACTTTTGTGAATATGCTCTTTGCTAGGTTATGAGGAGGAGAGAGCTTCTGGACATTGGTTATGTTTTTAATGCTAGGGAAAAATAAAAACAGTTCACAAAATATGGGATCATCAAAACATTGGAAGCTAGTATTGTCTCTTTACACCAGCAAAAATTATGCTTGCCATGGACAGTCTGTTCCAATGAAGTCTTTTTTTTTAAATTTTATGAAGACATTGCTGAAGGTCCTGCCAAAATTTCCTGGGTGTTAAGCTTTAGATAGCACAGCAGAACAGTTAAATGAGAAAAAAAAATAAAAAGGACCCAAAACTCTGTAGTGATGTATCACAAGTAGGTGGACTAGGGCCCCTGAAGGGCAACTCAGGAGTGAGAAGATAAAGAAGAGAATCTAGTTTCTTTCTGCGTTGTGCACCATCATGAAATGAGAAGACCATTGCCCAGAGACTACTTCTTTTTTTTTTTTTTTAAGATTTTATTTATTTATTGGACAGATAGGATCACAAGTAGACAGAAAGAGAGGAGGAAGCAGGCCCCCTGCTGAGCAGAGAGCCCAATGCGGGGACTCGATCCCAGCACTCTGGAATCATGACCTGAGGAGAAGACAGAGGCTTTAACCCACTGAGCCACCCAGCCGCCCCCAGAGATTTCTTTTTAAGAAGAACTTTTAAAATTCAAGCTTCAGAGAGTAGTTTCTTTGTTTTGTCAACTAGTAGCATTAGCAATGGCCCCCAGCATAAGATGTTCCACTAAATGGTTCTTTTGTATGCATAAAATGGGGAAATAATCAGCCATTCTTACTTCAGTGGGGCTTTTCAAAGGGGTCCTGGGTATAATTATCTTAAAACTCCTGATCACAAATCACTGGAACCTCAAATCTGGGTTTGGAAGATGGACCCGAATCATTTCAACCCATGCAGTCAAAGCATGGAAAGGGCAGTGGTTTCAGTGTATAAGGGAACAAAGTTTAGACTTGAGCCCAAGTCTCGCTAAGGTTTGACAGTTTGAGGGTTGGCAAGAGCGAATGCAAAAGGCACGAGTTGAAGGGAGTCAGAACAGATAAATGTTGCCTTAACCCCTGGATGGGTGAGTCCAAGAGGAAAGAGTTCCTCCGCATAAAACTGCTCCATTTCCAGACCCTTGTCTCCTTTCAAACCATTGGTAGAGGTGATTTGTAACTAGGAAACTAGGCTGGGAAAAAAACAAAACAACAACAACAACAAAAAAACAATCTCTAAAGGTCTTATAAAGGCAGGCTACATGAATGCTGGCATTAGAAAACAATTTTGGGGGGGGAGTATTTTCTACCTGAAATAGCAAAAATAATTTAGGTGTTGAAATTCTTCTCCCTCACTTGAATTTAAACTATGTGGACTCTAAATTGTCCTAATTACAGTCTGTCAGTAACTTTGAAATCTCAACGTGGCAAAAATAATCTGGCATAAGGTGACAGTCAATATTTTCGCCCGGTCCTAAATGATCACGTTATTTCCTGAGAAACAAGAAGAGCTAAAGCAATGGAGTGATCTGTGCGAGTTTTGGTTAAGTCCATTGTACAACTTAAAGGAAAAGGACATCATTTATTTATTTATTTTTTTATTGGGAAGGAAAGTGAAAGTTCTTTCCTGGGTGCAGAAGGGATTCGGTAACTTCTGCAGTTGGCAGGGGAGGCAGCATCAGACATGCATGGTGGAAGGACTGGAGAGAGAGGCTCACGGCTGCGCAGATACTGAAGTTGCGCCCATTTGTACACATGTCAGCCCCCGGTGTCCCTTTGGCCTTGAGGCTTGATAGAGTGCTTATGGCCAGTACTGGCTTCCTTAACTTGGCCTATCACTCTCAGCATTTTGATGGATAACGATGTATCGGATCTCTCCACGTTCAAGGTCCTTCGAGAAACATGGAAGAAGCTAGACTATGTTACATTACTCAGGTGGGGTGCAGTTAGGTAGGGGGGGGGCGTACGTATGTGAATAATAACCCTAAAACAATATAGGCTGCACTTGTTCAGACTGACAGTAAGTACTGTCAGAGTTGGGGAGGGCAACTCTGCTTAGCCAGGTAAGAATCAGCCTGGGACAGAGATAAAGAGCCCTCAGAGTCTGGCTGGGCTTATGGCTTTGTAAGGGAATACTTTTCTCTGTTCTGTACTCCTTTGTTCCTCTTAAGCTCTTGCATCAGTGGCCTCCAGGCATGCCCAGTGCTTGCTTAGTCTTAGACCCCACAGGGAGAGGGGAGGGGTCTTTCTCCCGCAGCAGGCTGTGGGAGGTGTGGTCAGCTTGGAGTGGATCCCCTGGGGGGGGGAAGCAGAGAGCAACACTGTGCACGCAGCTGGCTCTCTGTGCTCTCCTCTCCTCAACATTAAGTAAATGTTGGACCACCTGAATGGACCTGGTACAGATGTCTGTTCTCAGTGACCTCAAATCCTGGTCTTTTACCTGTGAGGCTTTTACTTGCCTTTTAACCTTGAGGGCATCATGTTACATCCTGTCTTGGCACAGCGGGACCACCCCGTGAGTGCTGGAGCAATTAGAGTCAAGTAGTTGATGGGATAGCTTTCAGTGTTGATGGTCTAGAGAGATACACCAGGGCAGCAGGCTTTGAGATAGACATTGAGAATGGGTTGGATTCCTGTAAAGAGTCAGAGGCCTCTCCAGTGATGTGTTTGGCATATAGAAATGTATACAGAGTGGAAATCAAAGGGTGTGCTCACAGACTTTGGAATAGAGAGTTTATGTAGCAAAACAGTGGGTAAAAAGGTTGGAAAAGTAGATCAGATCAGACAGTGGAGCCAGCGTGAAATTGATCCATCCATCAGTAAATTACAACAGAGGAAATATATCAGAAGTTAGATGCTCATCACCACCTAAGGATTTCAGGTGGCATGGATGTGGAGATATGGGGCTGGAGAAAGCTCCCCAGGAAGGATGTTGATTCACTCTAGTGATACTGAAAATATTTAACCATCGGTAGGTACGGTATAGGCCCTGACCCATCAGACCGTGGGCAAATTGGAAGAGTGTTGGTCCTGCCACAGTCCTCAGTAAGGCAGTGGGAGTGCACTGAGGTCTTTTGAACTGCACAAGGATGCAATCAGTATGCTTCCTAGAAAAACCCGATAAACCACATTGAAAGGACGGAAATGAAAAAGGCATGCGTTTCCAGTTTGCCAGATTTTTGCAACGATGATGTGTTCTGAGACCCAATTAGAGTTGTAGCTGCTGGAATATAAATGAAGAGAGACACGTGAGTAGATTTGGAAGACACATTCCTGTTAGATAAGGAGACAAAGTTCTTTCTGAGTAATGGAGTTGACTTACATGGAAAATCCATGATGCCCCTGAGGGGAATAGCGATTGGGTTTTAGATAAGATCAGGTAAAGGAGAGAAGAGTGGAGATATAATGTTAGAACTGGATTTGAATCTTGGTTCCACCTCGATCTAACAGTCATGTGACTCCTTGGACATGTGACTGGCCCAATGGGATTTTTTCATCTGTAGAATGGAAGTACAATAGTAGGTCTCCTGTAGAGCTGTGAGGTTGTATTAAGAGTTCTCCAGAGAAGCATAATCAATATGGTGTGTGTGTGTGTGTGTGTGTGTATCTATTTATCTGTCTATCATCTATAACATAACACTATGGGGAAGAGAATGAGAGAGAGATTTATTATAATGAATTGATTCATGTGATTATTGAGGCTGACAAGTCCCAAGTTCTGCAGTATTAAGCTGGAGACTGAAGAGAGTCAGCATGTAGTTAATGTCTGAGTCCAAAGGCCCAAGAGCCAAGAAGGCAGATGATGTAAGTTCTGATCCAAAAGTCATCAAGCTTAAGACCCAAGAGTCAACTTTTCAGCTCAAATCTGAAGGCAGAACAAAAGCAAAACAAAACAACAGAAGGACACACAAAAAAACCCCACAGTGTTCCAACCTAAAGCAGTCAGGCAGGAGGCAATTCCTTTCAATCAGGGGAAGCTCAGACTTTTTGTTCAGTTCAGTCTTCAACTGATTGGATGTGGCCCACTCACTCTGGGGAAGGCAAGCTGCCTCAACCAGTCTAGTGATTCAAATGTGAAGCTCATCTAGAAACATCCACAGACAGACCTAGAATAATATTAGACACATATTTGGGCATCCTGGAAGAGTCAAGTTGACATCTAAAATTACACTCTGAGTAATTAATCACAGAGGCCAAGTAATCTGAGAAGGCTCAGTGAACTATGCTGTACACACGGTTTGCTACATCTAGCAGACACTCAGGAGAGGTCTTTAATTGAGGTTGTTAATGATTATGGCAGCTGCTACGCAAAGATCCTGCAATGTCTAATGGTAGATTTAAGGTTTGAAAGGGAGTCATTTCATCCCACAGAGATGTTAGATTCATAAAATTAAAATAATGATACTTTTAAAAATGAGTATAAAATCATTTTGCTGAATAAAAAGAGGAAGTGCAGAGCGAAAAAGTGAATGGATCTTTATTGGAGTTTCTAGAGTCAGGGGAAGGTCAGCAGTGCTGTAAAAGAATGCAGGATGAAGAAGGGCCCCATATTTGGAAATTAGTTATCAGTGCTGACCTTTGAGAGTTCAATTTCAACTGACTTAGAGAGTGATTTTGAAATGCTGCCAAGATCAAGAGGCAGTCAAATATCAGGTGTATTCCCACTAATCTCCATTCTTAGTGGAGAGATTTACAATGGGTATTGTATTAATTTCCGCAGCCGGGGTGGCTTACCCAGCAGACCTTTATTGTGTCCCAGTGCAGAGGCCAGAGGGCCAAGAAGAAAGTGTGGGGAGGGTTGGTGGGTTCTGCGTGCTCTGAGGGGAAGCCATGCCATGCCTCTCCCTGAGTGAGCTGCTGCGCGTTTGCTTGCCTAGAGAGGTGGTACTTCCTGTGTCTTCCCATCACCATCCTTCAGTAACTGGGTTCTTTCTGTAAGGACGCCCGTCATGCTGGGTTGGGGGCCTGTCCTACGACCTACATCCTGTACAACGTCATCTTGACTAGTTGTGTGCACAACCGCCCTCTTTCCGAAAAGGCCACACCATAGATACTGTGAAGATTCTGGAGAGGTCTTAATACTGTTATCCCTTCTGTGCTTCAAAATGTTCTTCAATTAGTTTCAGGTTACAGAACTCTAGTGCGGACAGACTTTCTGCATTTCAGGGAGAAGACGCTTCCGGCCCACTGTGGAGATGCTGTGTCTCTTCCTTTACTGCTCAGCTCTGCTCACTGATGTGCTGGTGTCTGCCTTTAGCGGGCGGCCCAAGCCTTTTTCCTCTCACAGGGCTGTTTGTAAAAAGTCTCTAACAGATGAGGAAGGGAACTGAAGTCATACTGATGGGTGTTTAATTTTTATGAAAAATTGTATATATACACAAGGAAGTGTGATATGATAAATCCAGTACCTATTTTGAATAATTGTTAATTTGGGGGCAGATTTTCAAGTAATTTACAGGAATGTGAACTGCGGAGTAATAAGTGACAATCCTCCACTTCTGTACTTTCTTAGAAGTCAAATCACTGAACAGAAGCAAGGTTTCCTATCGGCCGTGGAAGGCTTAAATGACTATTGGGAGCTGTCATTTAACAATGTCCTTCTCCCCAGTGAGGCCCCCAGATTACTAGAATGGGCCTGGGTGTCACTTGATGAGAACAAATGAACCCACAGTTCTTACATAAACAATCAGCTCGTAAACATCATCTAAAGAAAAGTGTGGGTCCAACCCCTTTTCCTTACCTTGATGGACTTCCTTTTATAACATTTCCCGCACAGGGGCCCTGGATGAGTATATGTTATGCCTCGGTTGTATTTATGTATGATTATTCAGAGTGGGGAACGAGGGAGGAAAAACTGACAGAGTTATGTCTTCAAGTGCCCCGTGCTTCCCAAGGGGACTCCATTCCCAGCTAAAGACTTCTTCGTTGTCACCTCCTCTAGAACACCAGAGTACTTCTTCCCCTAAGGGTTTATGGCAGCCTGACCCTTCCCTTGCAGGTCACAGCATCAGACGTTTGAGAGTGGAACTGAGCTTCAGAAGTAAGACGTGCCTCGCAGATAAAACAATATAGTTTTGTGAAGCTCGTATCTGGGCAAAGAGAGATGCTTAAGCAAAATGCAAGCTATTTCTGTTGTTATTCAATAATTGGAAAATAAAAGAAATGTAAAGAGGATAGACGTTCTAAAAGAACCTTTAAACCAATATGCAGGAACTTCTGGTGTAAGTTTCTGTGGTTTCACGTGAACCTCAATTCAGGAATTCAATTTCCAGGCTTTCCACCATGAGCATCAGTAACTTACATGATAATGGACTCCACTATTCGTAATAAACTGTTTGAAGTACATCTTCTCCCTCTTTATGGAGGCACTGACCTTTGCCAAACTGAGAAGACTTTAAACAGTTTGCCCCCGTCCCTGCCCAAGACTCAATATTATGAACGACTACGCACAATTTAACACACCCTCCATCTGAAGTCCATTCTCTACTCTGCCGACACAGTATTCAATTTCTTAGTAATGCATAGAAACCACTTTATTCTGCATGGTTGGAAGTTGCTATTTTATGTTTGGAAATGTATTATGTGTCAAGAAGAGTGTGAATAATAAATATCTGTGTTGTTGGCCAACGGCTATTCAGATGCTCTAACATCTGAGCAAATATCGTGAGCATGGGGACTGATTTCTCAAAAACATCGCTAAATCCAAAATTAACACCCCTGTGGCTGTCATACGAAGCCCTCTGGACTATTCATCACCTCGGTGTTTTTCTTCTAACCAGACTGTTCCAAGAAAATTGGCAGGTAGCAAACAACTACAATGGACATTCCAGTAACAGATCACTGCTCGTTCTTGTTTAGAAGCAGGATCATATCAAATCTGCTCAGGAAAAAGGCTCCAGATAGTTTAGTATTAAGTGGAGAAAATTAGGAGGCACGCTGAACAGGAAGGCAACGTTCTGTTATGACAGTGGCCATCCAGCTGTTTGCTGGAAAATGCAAAGAATTTTGAGCTAAAGAACCTCAGAGGTTCTCAGGTCCAGACACCCTATATTACAGCTGAGCTCATCGAAGGCCAGAGACGTTTAAGGAATTGCCAGTGCACGGCTAGGTAACTGAGCACGACTGCACACCAGATCTCCGGACACAGATGCTTGTTACTCCATCATTTTTCTGTGCTCAAAGATGACACAATGAGGAACTCACATCTAGAAAAGGCTCCAATCTGAGAAAATTGTTACTCCCATTTAAGAAACTTCTCCTTAACAGAGTTTGGAAGAGTAATTTTGTTCTTGCTCTGTGTGTGTGTGTGTGTGTGTGTGTGTGTGTGTGAAACAGCCTTATTGAGATAAAATACACAGTCCATGCAATTCATCCATTTTAAGTGTACTATTATTATTATTGGTATATTTTCAAAGACTGTGCCACCATCATCACAGTTTTAGAACGTTTTTATTCCTATTCACAATTCTTCTCCATTTCTCTCCTCCCCACAGGGGGAACTCTTTCAAGGGTGCAGCTTGCTTTTTTTTTTTTTTTTTTAAGATTTTATTTATCTGAGAGAGAGAGAGAGAAAGAGAGAATGAGAGAGAATGAGCTGGGAGAGTAGCAGAGATGAGGGAGGGGCAGACTCCCACTGAGCAGGAAGCATGATACTGGGCTCAACCCCAGGATGTTGAGATCATGACCTGAATCAAAGACTGACTGAGTCCCCCCAGACTCCCCTTAAGGATGCAGCTTTGCTGAGTTAAATAAGTCAAGCAGAGAGAGTCAATCATGTGGTTTCACTTATGTGTGGAGCATAAGGAATAACATGGAGGACATTAGGCGAAGGGAAGGAAAAGTGAATTGGGGAAAATTGGAGGGGGAGACAAAGCATGAGAGACCGTGGACTCTGAGAAACAAACTGAGGGTTTTGGAGGGGAGGGGGGGGTAGAGGTTGGATGAACCTGGTGGTGGGTATTAAGGAGGGCACGGATTGCATGGAGCACTAGGCGTGGTTCATAAACAATGAATCTTTGAACACTGAAAAAAATAAAAGAAAATTAAAAAAAAAAGATGCAGCTTTGAGAGAATAAGGTGTTGTTGAGAATGTCTATACTGAATATGTGACTGAACCCCATCAAGACATCTGTATAAACTTTGAAGACACTGGCAGGCAGATACAGAGATCTGCATATTTTGTAGCTGCTCAAGACAAGCCCTTGTAAGTTCCTTTGCTTGTTAAACCTGCCACCTACAAGTCTAGAGTGGCCTGGTTCTTTATTTTTTATTTTTTAATTTTATTATTATTATTATTATTATTAATTAATTAATTTATTTATTTATTTATTTTGGTGTCTCCTTGTTCTTCTCCCTGTAAAGGAACATTTGCAAGCCAACAGTAGTAGACAGGAAGTAGTATCTTAGAGTGGTTTTAATTAGCATTACTCTAATTACTAATACTGAGCTTATTTTCACTCATTTATCGTTCATTTGTATTGTCTTTTCTGGAGAAATACCTATTCAGGGTTTTTTGCTCACTTTTTACAATAGTTTTTTTGTTGTTGTTGTTATTAGTGAAAATTTACATATTCAGAATACATTTCCTTATCAGATATGCAATTTGCAAATAATGTCTCTCATTCTATAGGTTGCCTTTTCACTTTCTGGATGGTGTTCTTTGAACCAAAAAGGTTTTAATTTTGATGAAATTAATTCATCTCCATTTTCTTATGCTACTAGTGTTATTGGTATCATTTTAAGAAGATTTGCCCAGGATTTACTCTTGTGTTTTCTTTTGCTTTATGATTTTCCTTCTTACATCTTTGTCTATGATCTATATTGAGTTAACTTTTGTCTATTCTGCGAGAAAAGGGGTATGAATTCATTCTTTTGCATGAAACTATCCAGTTGTCCCTGCATTATTTTTTGAAAGACTTCTTTTCCACTGAATTTTCTTGGCACCCTTGTCAAAAATCAGCTGACGGGTACCTGGGTGGCTCAGTGGGTTAAAGCCTCTACCTTCGGCTCAGGTGATGATCCTTGGGTCCTGGGATTGAGGCCCGGATCGGGCTTTCTGCTCAGCGCGGAGCCTGCTTCCCTTCCTCCCTCTCTGCCTGCCTCTCTGCCTACTTGTGATCTCTGTCTGTCAAATAAATAAATAAAATCTTTAAGAAAAAATCAGCTGACAGTCAATGCAATGGCCTATTTCTGGATTTTGTATTTTATTCCATTAGAATATATGTATCTAACCTTATGCCCATACCTCACTGTCTTGATTAACTATAACTTTGTAATATGTTTTGAAATTGGAAAGATATGAATCCTCTAAACTTTGTTCTTTATCAAGATTGTTTTGACTCTTCTGGGGCTCTTGCATTTTCATATTAATTGTAGGAGCAGTTTTTCAATTTCTGGAGAAAAAGAGTTGGGATTTTGATCAGGATTGTGCTAAATAAGTAGGTCAACTTGGGAAGTATTACCATTTCAAGAACAGTAAATCTTCTGATCTGTAAACACAGATTTTTTTTTCTAGTTAAGTCTGCTATAATTTCTTTCAACAATGTTATATAATCTTCAGAGTATAAACCTTGCACTTCTTTTGTTAGCTTTTTTTTTTTTTTTTTTTACATATTTTATTCTTCTGGATGCTATTGCAACTGGGATTATTTTCATAGTTTCATTTACAAGTTGCTCATCATCACTGCTCAGGAATACAATTGATTGTTATATATGGATCATATACCCTGCAGCCTTACTGAAGTTCTATTATTATTATTATTATTCCGATAGTTTTTTGGTTTTGGGGTTTTTTTTTTAAATTCCTTAAGATTTCTTATAACCAAGATCACATCATCAGCAAATAGAGATGGTTTCACTTCTTCCTTTCTAGTCTGGGTGCTTCTATTTGATTTTCTTGCTTAATTTCCGAGGCTAGAATTTCCAGCCCGATGTTGAATAGAAGTGGTAAGGGCAGACATCTTGTCTTGTTTCTGATTGTAGGTGGAAAGCATCCTTCCATTCTTTCACTACTCAATATGGCCTTAGCTGCAAGTTGTTCATAGACACTCTTTAGCTGCTGGAGAAAGTTGCCTTCTGTTCCTAAACTTTTGTGTGTTTTTATTAACAAGCATTGGATTTTGTCAGGTGTTTTTTCTGCCATCAGTGAGATGATCCTGTGGCTTTTGTTATTTATTCTATGGATAAGGAATATGAAGTTAATTAATTGTTTTAAGGATTTTATTTATTTTTGGGAGAGAGAGAGAGAAAGAGACTACGGGGGGTGGGTGTAGAGAGGGAAGCAGACTCCCTGATGAGCAGGGAACCTGATTTGGGACCTGATTCCAGGACATTGGGACCTGAGCTGACTGCAGATGCTTAGTAGACTGAGCCACCCAAGTGCCCCAGAAGTTAATTGATTTTCATGTGTTATAACAACTTGGTATTCCTGAGACAAATTTCACGTCGCCATGGTTCTCTTTTGTTTGATTTTAGTACTTTGAGTTCTAGTTCTGTCCTTGCTCTTTCTCTTTCTCATTCTAGTTGAAGTTTTGTCAAATATGTTGATTTAGCTTTTTTAAAGTTACTTTGGTTTTTAAATTTATTTATCATTTTCTATCCCCTATTTTACTAATTTCTGCTCCAGTCTTTATGATTCCCTTCCTTCTGACTGGTTAAGATTTCTTGTACTCTTCTTTTTTCAGCATTAAGTTTATGTCTTTGTTTTGAGATCTTTATTTTTTATATGGATGTTACAACTATATAATTTTGTCTAAATATTGCTTCAGGTATATCCTAAAAGTTGTGGTGGGTTGGAACTTCATTTTTATTATTTACCTCAAAGTATTTTCTAATTGCTCTTGTGATTTTTTTCCTTTGACCTATTGGTTATACAGAGGTATACAGTTTGATTTCTACATTTTGAGAATTTTCCAATCTTTTTTCATTACTAAGTGTTAATTCCATTCCACTATGGCCAGAGAATGTACTTTGTATGATTTCAATCCTTTGAAATTTTTTAAGATTTTTATATGGCCTAGCGTGTGGGCTATCCTCAAGAATGCTCCATGGGCATTTGAGAAGATATGTGTGTATGATTTGAGATAAATTTTTATACAGTGAAATGATGAAATGTATAGATCTTAAGTATACAGTCCAGTGAACTTTGATACATGTGCATACTTGAGTCAACCACCCTCTCAATCAAGATACATCATCAACTTTCAAAGATCCCTAGTGCTTTCTTCTGGAAAAAGTGCATCACTGAAAGTCAACCGTTATTCTGATTTCTCCTACTAATTTTAGTTTTGCTTGTTTATGTCTCTTAAATGCATAGACTCACAACGTAAGAAACTTCATGTGTCTGCCCTTTTTGTCATTCAACCTAATGTTTTTGAGATCTATGCATACTGTTTTGTAAATTGCTACTCCTTTTATTTTATTGTTGACAAGTTTTCCATTGTTTGAACACACCACAGTTTGCTTATCCATTCTCTTGTTGATTGGCTTTAGTTTTAGTGTTTGCTGTTATGAATAGAGCTGACATAAATATACTTGCATGTGTCTTTCGGATCCATATATCTTTATTTTTCTGGGATAAATGTATAAAAGAGGACAGCTGAATCAGAGTGCAAGTATTTCCTTAGTTTTAGAAGGAACTGTCAAACATCTTCTGAAGTCATTGCACCATTTTACATTCCCACAGGAAAATATATCAGAGTCCCACTTGTTCCATATCCTTACAAATTTAACATGTTCATGTGTTTTCCTATTTAATTCTAGTCATTCTAGTAAGTGAGAAATGGTATCTCATTGTGGATTTAATGTGAATTTCTTGATGACTAGTGGTGTTGAGCACTTCATGTGATTTTTGAACATACATCTTCTTTTTTCAGAGTAACTGTTTAAGTCTTTTCCCTTTTTTTTTTAATTGAGTTACTTAGCTTTTTGCTATAAATTTTGTAGTTTCTTTTGTATTTTGGACACAAATTCTATGTCAGATATGTGTATACACATGTCCCTTAAAGCTATTTTTTGTTTCTCTGTGGCTTGCTTTCTCATTTTCCAAAAGTCTTCTGTTGATACACAGGTGTTTTCTTTACTTTGATAAAATTTAATGTATCAAAAACTGTCTGTTTTGTTTAAAAACATAACATTTAATCATAGAACATTGCATAAACGTAAAAACATTTCAGAATATGGTTTGGGTCTCTTGTTTAAGAAAATACTGCTTAGATTAAAAAATATAAACAGATTCTACTAATTTCCTTTGACATTTCACACACTTCATTTTTACATTTAATTCAGTGACCTATTTCAAGGTATTTTTTGCAGAGATGCTAGGTAGAGGCTGAGATCTATTATTAACACACGTCTCTTCAGAGAGGCAGTAGGGTCAATAGAAGTCACTCCGGCCTTGGTCCTAATGTGAAAATAAGGAAGCAGAGGCCCCAGGCGAATCACAATAGGGAGCAAAGGAGAGAAAAGACAGACCAACAATCCATGAAACAAACAAGTAACAACAACAAAAACCTTTTGGGATTATTTAGGGTTAGGGGTTATTTGTTGTTACGAGACCATAATGCTATAACCTATCCCAACTGGTCAGAGTCAGTTAAGACTCAGAGGTTCTGGGTTTTACATAGAAATGAGGCAATGGGTCTTCTCACCAATTCCTTGAATACTTCATTTTTTAGAGCAGAACTACATGGTCCCTGAGACCACACTCTCCCTTGAAAATGGTCCCTAGAGTTGTTGGCTCTCAGCCCTCCACTCACTGAGGCTTAAATCCAATCTAAGAGGCTAGTTGGAGGATATATAATAGGCATTGAAACTTTTTCATTCTTATCCACCTGCTAAAGTGAGCAATTGGGTTTGGAAAGAATGTTGTTTCTCTGGAATAATTTACGTTTGGATTGAAACCAAGCCTAGAAAGTTAATCTGAAAGAGATCTTTTTGTGGAAAAGTTATGAATAAGTGAAAAAAGCTGAGTGTAGTATGATGTGCTTTAATGATACCATTGCATTTTCTTGAAAACACTGTAAGAGGAGAAATATAAAATTAACAATTTTTCCAGATAACCAGATAGCTTATATAAAGTAGAATGTATATTTATTTTAAGAATAGATTATCCACTATCTCTTCGATGAACCAAATAGTCTCATATATACATTGTGTTAAAATAGGAATTCAGAATGTGCATTTTCCACTCACATTTACTTTTCAGCAGGTATTTTTTAATATCAAAGAGGAAAATGCAAAAAAAACAGAGCCTGTGGGAAAAAAGATTCATTTTTTGCTTTTCTAAATTTAATACAGAAAAATGTATTCCTTTAATTAGCTAATGATTCGTAAAAACTGTTACTATTAAAATATATGATAAACATTAACATATTTACTGCTTAAAAAGGAAAATTCTATTACACCTTCTTAATATTAACTGTACTCTTTAATTTCCTTCCCTGGAATCTGAAAGAGCAGAGTGCCACATAGGGGACAATGTGACTCCTTTTGTTCTACTTACAGTTTAAAAATCACAATGTTTGGATGCGCATTTTTCATATTGACAATACTTAAATTATAATTCTCACAATTTGATGAAAATACATGTGCTCGTTTCTAAGTTATCAATGTCCCAGAGTATTGTATGCTTTAGATTGTTTTTAAATCAACAAGGTATGTTTTAAAAATCATGTAAATCCAATACATCTGGTTATATTTGCTTCAACTTCTCCAGAATAATTTGCCTTTGGATTAAGACCAACTCTTGAAATGTAATCTGAAAAGGGATTGTTTTGTGTAAAGGTTATGAATAAGAGAAAAGGGACGAATATGCTACGCTTTCATGACACCATTGTTTCCCCTGCAAACACTACAATAAGAGGGGAAGTTCACAGAACATAAAGCAAATAATGAAAGGAAATGCAGTGTTCCCACATCCTCACTGTAATGCTAGTGAATGAAACAGGAAACATGATGGCATATGATTACCTGACTATATATACTTTCGTGTGTTGAAATGTGACATCATTTGCCAATAGGGATTCCCTTAGTCGATGACTGTAAATCTGTTTTTAGCCATTTTTAGCCTTCTTTAAAACAAAACAAAACAAAACTATTTCTGTAAAGTACTCTCCAAAGTAAATTGCCTTTGCTGTACACAAAACCACACCTTTTTTCCATTGTTAAATCAGTGGCATTGGGGTGAAATACTTCAGGCTATACAAGCGTCTAAGTACCCCCCCCCACTTCCTTTTGAACAAAAGGTAATATTGAGCAATTACTAGTATTATTATAAAGCAATAAAAGACTTAATTCTCATTTAAATACAAAGCCCAAACATAGCCAACCTGTTTATTTTTACTGATTCAGATGATCATCATGGATCCAATCAGTTCATGCTAATTGCTGTTTCTTATGTTACTTTTAGCCATTCCAATGGGCATGAGGTGATAGCTCATTGAGGCTTTGATTTATATTTCCCTGATGATGAGTGATGTTGAGCATCTTTTCATGTGTCTGTTGGCCATCTGGATGTCTTCTTCAGAAAAAAAAAAAATTCTATTTATGTCTTCTGCCCATTTTTTAACTGGACTATTTGTTTTTTGGGTGTTAAATTTGATAAGTTCTTTCGATATTTTGGATACTAACCCTTTATCAGATATATCATCTACAAATGTCTTTTCCCATTCAGACGGTTGCTTTTTAGTTTTGTTGACTGTTTACTTTGATGTGCAGAAGACTGCATTTTGGTGCAGTCCTAATCGTTTATTTTTGCTTTTGTTTCCCTTGCCTCCAGAGACATATTTAGAAAAATGTTGCTACAGCCAGTGTCAAAGAGGATACTGTCTGTGTTCTCCTCCGGGATTTTAATAGTTTCCTGTCTAACATTTAGGTCTTCAATCAATATTGAACTTAGTTTTGTGTATATCGTAAAGAAGTGGTCCTGTTCATTCTTCTGCATGTTGCTGTCCATTTTTTCCCAACACCATTTACTGAAGAGACTTTTTCTCACTGGATATTCTTTCCTGCTTTGTTGACGATTAATTGGTCCTACAGTTGTGGGTTCTTTTCTGTGCTTCCTATCCTGTTCTATTGACCTATGTGTCTGTTTTTGTGCTGGTACCATACTCTCTTGATCACTACAGTTTAGTAATATAACTGGACGCCCAGAATTGTGATGCCTCCAGCTTTGCTTTCCTTTTTCAAGGTTGCTTTGGCTATTCAGGGTCATTTGTGAGTCTCTAGAAGTTTTAGGATTGTTTGTTATAATTCTGTGAAAAATGCTGGTTATGTGCTTATAGGGATTTCAGTCAATATGTGCATTGCTTTTGGTAGTATTACATTTTAACAATTTTTTCTTCCAACCCACGAGCATGGAGAGTTTTTCCATTTCTTTGTGGGATCTTCAATTTCTTTCATCAGAGTTTTATAGTTTTCGGAGTACAGATCTTTTACCTCTTTGGTTAGTTTTATTCCTAGGTATCTTATGGTTTTTGGTGAAACAGACTTTTAATTACAGGGAATAAAGTAATGGTTACCAGAGGGGAGGTGGGCAGGAGGGATGGGTTAAATGGGTGATGGGTATTAAGGAGGGAACTTGTTGTGATGAGCAGTGGGTGTTATATGAAAGTGATGAATCACTAAATTGTACACCTGAAATTATGATTACACTGTATGTTAACTGGAGTTTAAGTAATAACTTGGAAAGAAAGATAATTTTTATTTTTATTTATTTTTTAAGATTTTATTTATTTATTTGCCATAGAGAGAGATCACAATAGGCAGAGAGAGAGGGAGAAGCAGGCTCCCTGCTGAGCAGAGAGCCCCATGTGGGGCTCGATCCCAGGACCCTGGGACCATGACCTGAGCCGAAGATGGAGGCTTAACCCACTGAGCCACCCAGGTGCCCCAGAAAAATAATTTTTAAAAATGAATGTCATTCTAAATTATGGAAAATATTTGAGTGGGATTTATTTGATTCAAGCCACAGAGTAAATAACTAAAGGAGACAATATGGTATTTTACCGAGTTCAATTTTCAAGAAAAGAAAAACCAGTTTTACCTGAGGATATCTTCTGGTGTAGTGCTGAGAGTTTTTAAGTTTCCAAGGAAGATGCAAAGTGGATTTATTCCTCAGTCTTAGAAAAAATTGGCAATTTGCATGACTTGTCTTCAGGACCCTGTTTGGCTTGTCTTGTCCTCTGGCTTCTTAGGACACTCTTGTTGTGCTGGTTTCTTTGGATCTGCCATTCTAGTCAGCCCTCGTCCCCCCCCATTTTGGTTCACCTACTTCTCTTCAGGAAAAATGTGCTAGTCTTTTTTGCCATTACTTTTCTTCAAAGTGACTATTAGCACAATAAAATAAGTTTTGAATTTCATGAGAGAGACTGTATGCATTCACCTGGACTGGACAATATGGCCGAAGCAGTACGGAAAATCTTTTTTGGTCAGAGCAACGGTCATCCAGTGAAGAGACTGGTTCAGTGTCAACACTGGTTGTCGTTTTCTTGATCATCTACTAACTTTCTGCTTGTGTGAGGGCTCTCAGATGTCAGGCATGGGACAGAACTGCTCCTCCCAATTCCAAAACATTTTGAAATGTTTATGTGTTCTAGCTATCCATGTACATATTTCCTCTTTTAAGGGGAACTGGGTATAACCCCCTTAAACTGAAGGTCTGTTTCAGAATATAGATTAAGGTCTTGCTCTCCACAAGTGTGCCACAACGCTAAGAGAGTGCTTAATGTGCCAGTTCTAGCATTTGTCCAGAGACCCCTGTAGCCAGTTGGTTTATATCATCTGCTATAAGCTTAGCAGTGGCTAAGGTTTGAGTAAACCATCATTTAATATTCGTTCAACCATATTTGTTTGAGAATGTCCATTAGATCATTTTTTTCCTCTTTGGTGGGCAATTGCAGAATGTAGAAGTAATTTTACAGCCCCAGTACATGCTTATTATTATTATCATTATTATTATTTATAAAAATGTCTATCTTCAGGGACCATTTCATTACCTGTATTCTGTAAGCTTGTATGCTTCTAAGATTTTTAAAAGTGTATACATTAAGGTATTAGGTAGCCTCTTGGTAAGGGACATTTTGCTTACTCTTTTAAACACAATATATGGATATTTAAAATTTCAAAAATGAACTTTTGACCCATTGCTTAGTAAACATTGACACAGGATGACACTAAAACCTTAAAATGGTAAAAGTGTATCCCAGTCTACCATGCAGGGACTAATATATTGAAGTTTCATATGTCCTCTGGGATAGAAGAATAAAGGTGAGAGACATAAGCCTACAGGTCCAATCATCTTCTTACTTCCAAAGGTGATTTTTTTGACTTGACTGGATGGATAGACTCACATTTGGTTCCTCATCACTGTTCCATGTGTGCCTTTGCTACAGCGCTCAGTCAAGAAGGTTTGCCATCCCAGTAACTAGTAAGGAACGGAACTTCACTTAAGGATGCCAAGTAACTGCTCCCCTATTTCAGAACTATGTTTTCTTTGGGGCAGGGCATCACTTTGAGAAATCAAGAAAAATAGGAAAATGACAATTTGTCTTAAGTGTGAGTGTCCCTGGTCGAACCCAGTTTAAAACACTTATGCCTTGATGGTCAGAATAAATACTTCAACTAAAGGCAGTGCCCTGAGCCAAGTTATCTTACTAGTTATTGCTGAAGTAATCCCTGCGGAAACCAGGATCCAGACTGTATCGAGTGGTGTAAAGGGTGATGTCAACACCTTGAATTAAACGTTGAATATATATGTGTATGTTCCACCATAGAGAAAGTCTCATTTAAATGTCCATACAATATTACGTTTTCTTAGCCATAGAGGGGAAAATAAATAGTCAAAAATCACTCTATTCCTCAACTAATGTCATTGCAGGATATGGACATGTTTCTATCTTGTGTTAATTCTGTTTTCTTTTCATACATGCGTGTAAAGTAACTGGCAATGGATTTTTTTTTTTTTATTTGTGTTAGTTTCTTTGGAGAAAAAGTGACATAGAGCAGTAAAAGATTATTTTAACTATAGAGAAACATTTTTTATGTATAATGATAGAGAAATAAATTTCAATGTGATTCCAAAGCAACCTTTTAGGTTTTTAAAATAAGATAGCATTTACATCAAAACCCCTGGTACACCTTTTAGTGTTTTTGTGTACAGTATCTAAGAAGGCATATGATGGTGAGTGTTTCTCTTGGCTTAAAGGTGGTATCTAAATAGGTTCAGTGCCAAGAATAATTCTCAGAAATGTGAGCATTAGTCACCACATTTAAAAATCCATATATGGTAAAATTCATTTAAGAGAGACATGTGTTTTATGCATTATCCAAATCAAGTGTTAAAAAGACAACTTGGCTGAAATTTTATTGTTTCTTTTGTTCTCTCTCTCTCTCTCTCTCTTTTTTTTTTCCTTTTGTCATCCACCTAAAAGTGGTATAAAGCAATAACTTACCCCTTTCAATATTTTCTCTGGTAGACATAATCCTACTTGCGTACCTTTTCTGTTTAATTTGCTAAATTTTCTAATATTCTCTGTTTATAACTTTATTTTATTTATGTAAGTTTCTCTGTTAAATAGAAAATCTAAATAACAAGTGCTAATTAAAGAAATGCTCTTCATTTACCAAGACTGAGAGAGAATGTTGAGGGGGGATGGAAATGTTTTTTCTCCCAATTCTGCATAGATATTGCATTTTTTATTAAAGAAATGTAGCTTTTTTTCCCCCAGCCATGCACATGGGACAGCTACAAGTAGCTTGGAAAGTCTGAGTGATTACCATATGATATTTGGCTTTTTGTTTTCCTGTGTTCCACTCTTCCACTACATAATTTGTGACTCAATTTATTATGAACCAGGAACTCTATTATCTGGCATCCTTAGGGGGAGGTGTAGGGCTTAAATCTTCCTTATGATTAGTAAGAAAGAATATTTATAAGTGCTCAGGAAGCCATCGCAGGATGGATATTAGCCACCTGTAGAATGGAACTGTGGAAATTCTTCTGTGCATGGGGCCTGGGTAGGTGGGCTGTGCTGTGGCATGATCCAGCAGACCTAGCAGTGGCATCTTGATGCATGGGCTAGCAGAGAACAGCAAGGTGTTTGGAGAGAGAAAACAATAGAGGTGAGCTTGAGCCAAGCCCTTGAGAGCTATTGGGAGTCAGAACCTGGGGAGATCACATTCAAACACCATATTTAAAAACAAAGGATAGAGTCATGAATCAGAAGAAAGCAAAATTATAAAAGAAGCAGACTGGGAACAAAGAAAAGCAATGGTTTAAGGGATGACTGTGAATTTTTACTAGGCTGGGAACCATTGGAGCGAGAGCTAGCCTTCATTTGTTACAAACGCGCATACTGCAGTGACCCAGGGAGCTTAACAATGCCTTAGACTCACTCCCACAGCTTCTGACCTAATTTATTGGAGACTGAACCTGAATATTGGGAGGTGTGAAATTTCCCCAGGTGACTCCAATACGTAGTGTGTTGAGAACCTCAGCCTTGCACAGAGGGTTGAAGGTAAGTCATAGCAACAGCATGAGTGGTAGTAACTGGGGAAATGGAAGCACACGGAGATCAATGTTTCATCAGGACTTATGCTAAGAAGTCTTCCAAGAGTCACGAATGGAGCTGGGGGCCTTTGGTTGGACTTCAGTTCACTCTCTGCTCAACTGCCATGTCATGAAACCCACACAGGAAGAGAGTCTCATGAAAAAGTTAAAGGTTTTACCAATGAACTACTGCAGCCAATATCATGTTTAATGGAGTTACATGGGAAGTACCATGCCTCATGATTCACCCTGTTGCGAAAATCTATTTTCAGTTCCGTACTCCTAAGAGAAGTTGTTCTTCTTGCCAAAAGGATTATAATATTTGTCTCCTCATTGTAGGATTGGTGGAACACAACTCATGTGAAATAGGGTTTTCCGATGCAGTACAGGATGAATTTGAAATTCTGATAAATTATGAATAACTTTTTTAGAAATAAGTATGTCTCTTGCAATATTTGAAACATACTTAGACCAAAACATTATTAGTCATTTTTCAGAACTTCGAATTTAACTTAGCGCCCAGTTCTGTTTGCTTTGTCTTTGTTTTTCCAAGGTTGGCATCCCTTGCAGGAAGAATCCATAGCCGGCTAAGTGAGAAGCATTCAGAGATAAAAACAGAGATGAATACACGTTCCTAGACAATGAGCCCCATTTCTGGGATAATAATGAACTGGTGGTAGGTATTTTGTAGATCAGGTTAGATAAATCCATGCTCAAAACAGCTGTCAACACCACAGCTCAGTATTAGGATGATTTTTGAGTAAGTTCTCAAGCCAATCAGGGATTTCTGCCATTTGCTCTAAGACACAGAGTAGTAACTATTCAGCGCCATTTTCGTGTAAGACAAAGACTAGAGCGGAGCCCACAGACAAGGGTTCACAGAGCCTGCAGGACTCTGTCAGAAGGGCATAGGCAAAACCAGTCTACGGTGATAAAAATCAAATAACAGCAGCACCTATGGTAGGGCACTGACTCGTAAAAGAGCACAAGAGACCTTTTTGGAGGGAGAAATTGTTCTGTATCTTGATTGTAGTTACAAGGATGTGCGTATTTGTCACACTTATAAAAACGTTCATTTAAGACCTGTGCATTTCACAACATATGAATTATGTTCCATTATAAAACAAATTCAACATTTCAAAGGTCTGTGGGAGAGACAATTGATGCATAGATTGAATTTGAAAACGGAGAACATGTTCTTTTTTTTCCTTAAGATTTTATTTATTTATTTATTTGTCAGAGAGAGAGAGACAGAGAGAGCAAGCGCACAAGCAGGCAGAACGGCCGGCAGAGGTGGAGAGAGAAGCAGGCTCCCGGCTGAACAAGGAGCCCGATGCAGGGCTCAATCTCAGGACCCTGGGATCATGACCTGAGTTGAAGACAGCGGCTGAACCCACTGAGCCACCCAGGTGCCCGAGAACATCTTCTGTGAGCCTTCTTAGCCTCAGCAGGTTGGTCCTAGTCACCACTGATGTGGCTAACTTTGACAAAGACATAAAGCTCCTTCCAATCAAATTTCAAGATGAAATTCAACTGAGAGAAAAGGCATGTGCACTTGTAACTTAAGATCTAAAAAGATTTTGAAGAAATGGATTGAATTTTGCCAGCAGAAATTTTTTAAAGTTTGTGAATCCAAGAACAGCAAAAGTGCTATTTCATAAGTATAAGTATTCACAGAAACTCTTAGTCATTTTAGTTTGGAGAATGTATTTGCTTAGAATCCACAGTGAGACATGCTCATCAGTGAAGCTACTGTGGCATTTGAAGAGGCTTAAGAACTAACAGATGGAGGAAGATGGAGATGGAGATGCAGATGACTCCTTCCTTCTAGGTCAAGGAGAGGCTTCAGGACTTCCTCAGTTGTGGGGTCACAATGGAATTCTGGAATTCTGACCCTGAACTCTACATCACACAGACTTAACCACCCAATCTCAGAAAGTCCTGAAGAACTACTGACCTATCATCTGAGGGCAGCACCTTTACCCTCAAAAACTAACATGGTGGAGTGACATAAGAATGTTCACCCCGGCCTACGAAGAAGGTGGGGCAGACTTAAGATCCCCATTTTTTACCTAATCTCCCAGTCTGCTAAGATACTCACATCTGACATAAGACAGGAGACAGAGAAACCAGAAGTGATAGACAAACAAGTGCTCCTCGATTGTGAAGGATTGGGGAATGTTTCAACCTAACATAAAGCCACATTAAAGATCAATGATCTGTGAACAACAGTACTATATACTATGTACTATGAGATCTCAATAGTACTAATAGTATTAATTAGTACAAATAGTACTAATAGATCTCAATACTGCCAATGTCTCCAGCAATCTACTAAATAAAAACAGCTCTCATATTGTTTATTTAAAGTTCCTGGATGCATTTAATTAAAACACTTGTAAATATGTAGACCTACCCTTTACAGTGAAAAATATTAATAGTGGAAAGTAGCAGAGAGATAAACCTAAGATACCAAATGATAAAAGTTTGAGGTAAATCTCTTAATTTGAAAATCGACTTAAAATGCAAGATAGAGGGGCGCCTGGGTGGCTCAGTGGGTTAAGCCGCTGCCTTTGGCTCAGGTCATGATCTCAGGGTCCTGGGATCGAGTCCCGCATCGGGCTCTCTGCTCAGCAGGGAGCCTGCTTCCTTCTCTCTCTCTCTGCCTGCCTCTCAGTGTACTTGTAATTTCTCTCTGTCTAATAAATAAATAAAATCTTAAAAAAATGCAAGATAGAGTTTACAGTGAAAAAATACAATCCATTTTATAAGGAAAAAAATGTCAAATTGTAAAGAACAGCCTACTGTTGGTGAGTCGACAGCTACAGAGAATCAGACATCAGAGCAAAATGAAGGTCCATGGGAGGTTCTGGCCCCTGGTGAACTCTGAGCTGATAGAACGTGAGTGCGCACACTTCAGATCATTTACCCTAGTTGAATCACTTCCTCCTGGAAGAGAGCTTCTACCCTGATTAGAATGATGCCTTCACAACCAAACTAGACACAAAGAGAAAAGAAGACAGGAAGACTTTAGCTGGCGTAGCCGAATAGGAAATAGGCTCACTGTTTTCAAAGATGTTGATCAGACCATGAGGTCAGGAGGGAACAAACAGGGTCAGCAAACACTAGCAAAATGCAATCACTAATATGGTTGGACATACACCGATATTTCACACGCACAGCCACACGGACAACAAATAATTATTACGATAAAGAGCATGGTACGGGAGTGCTTCTTACTCCATTTTATCTTGTGTATATGAGGGATGCTAAACACAACCCTTATCTTCAGATAGGTAAAAATCAGAGAAGAAAGCCGGCAGTGAACTCATTCGCCTCAATCATTGCCTGAACCCAGGGAAGGTGACAGAAACATTTAACCAGAAATGACATCTTTCCACCTATGGCCATACACCCCGAGCGCACCGCATCTCGTCTGGTCTCAGAGGCTCAGTAGGGTCAGGCCCGGGGAGTACTCGGACGGGAGACATGGCATCTTTCCTGCACTCCCCTTTTGAAGCTTCTCTCCCACTGCCTGAAACCGGGGTGTGGCTCCTTCAAGGATATGCTGGTTTGTCCTTACATTACAGGCTGAGGCAGTTCTGCAGAGGACCTGGAAGAGAACCCGGCAGAAAGCAGCAATTCCTACGGGGGCTCGATTCTGATGGTATTGACTTAGGGAAGCGGGGTAAGCCCGTTTTCTTCTTTACATTTTCCCATCAAAGCATTTGGTTCAGTTCTTGGGGGAAAAGTTAATCTCGGCTCAAGGAGTAGGGCATGATAGATACGATGGGTGTGCACATCATCAGAAAAATATCAAAATGTCCCAAAGAAACCCTTCACATCGGCATTTACACAATGATGCAAAAAAACCACATTTTTTCTAAGTTACTTATGTTCTAATGATCCGAACAGTGTTACAAACCTACCGGTAAGTTGTATATTTAAGAAAATGGATAGGGATGGGAGAAAATAAGTGGTTTTGTGTATTGGTGAAAACATCTAAAATCTTCAATCATCTCTTCAATCTGGGCTCTTTAATTTTTTGGTTTTTTTTTTTTGTTTTGATTTCTGGGGAGACATGAGTATGAGCTGTTTATACATAATATTATATTGCTTCAGAAAAGAAGGAAAAAAGCAGCAACTAGCTGAGCTTTGACAAAATGACTGTCACATGGCTGATTTTGAGAGTATGTGAAGAGTCATTTTCATTTATCAAGCAAACCAATTTCAGAATCTGTTAATTATTTTTTTTATTTTTTAATTTATTATTATTATTATTATTATTATTTGGTCAGCAGAGGGTATTATGACTATCAGACCCTTAATGTAAATGGGTATTTTTAGAAATTATTAAAGAGTGGAGGGGATTATAATATTCTGAAATTCTTTTCAATTGTTTGCAAAGCAAAATTTGCATTATCTAATAGAAATCGATAATATGAGCTCAGCAGAGCCTTTAGACTTAAGGTGAAAGAAAAATCATGGAGTTTTCTCTAAATCAAAAAGTCAGGTTTGATCCTTGACAAATATTCGAGAAAACTAAAATTGTAAAATACCATTTGTTTTAACAAATGTGAAAGAGTGACATACCTTACAATAAATCGTGAAGTCATCTCATGCAACTATTGAAATATTTTAAAATAAATTAAACAACGAAAAAATGCTTATGTCATTACTTCAAATATTACTTACTATTGACATTTGGGGCAGATGATTGCCTTTTGTGGGGTCTGTCCTGCATTGTGTAGGGTGCTTAGCTGTGTAATTGGCTTCTAAACGCTAAGCATCAGTAGCAACCCACAGTCTCCAGACATTTCTAACACCCATGGTGGGGCCAAATCGCTTTGGGTTGAGAATCACTTAATGAAAAAGAAAAAAACAAAAACAAAACTGTTTCTTTTTATGTACCATCAATTTTCAAAGAAAAGTGACAAAAAGGGAAAAGAAACACAAAGATTTCTTAGTGGTGAAATTAGAAGTGTATATTTATTGAAAAAAATCTTATTTTTTATTTACTAAATTTTCTATCTTGATTATTAATTAACTTTACAATACAGTTATCTTAAAAGGCAAGCCCGTTTTTCACATTGAACACAACTTGTATTTAAAGACTATTTTAAAATGGAAGAATTATTTTTTTTTCTATTATGAAATGAACTAATTCTTTTTGTTTTGTGCGGCATCTCCTCAAATATTATAGAAGCCTGGGATAATCAAACAGATTTTAAAAAGTTATTTCCCCTTATTTTTAAATTTTCAGAATGCCAATATCATTTTAAAGCAATCGAGAGGTCAGTCTTCATTCAAGTGCTCATACCGGAGGAGAACGACTGCGTGTTTAAGAGAGACTGTTCTCATGTCCTTTCAGTCCCGGGACAAGTTCTGTCCTCTGAGAGGGCCAGGAGAAATCGGTTGGCCTTACTCCATCCTGTTTGTAAAAGCTTTTCCAGACCGTGACTGCCGCTCTTCTTTACGTATGCTTTCTAGACAGAACGTGTCCAGTTTCCTAACTTGAAAAAAAAAACAAAACAACCCTCATTATTCGGCACTTTGATCAGTTGAGGTTTTGCTATGAGCTCTGTTGCATCTGTTTATGATTTGATTATATATTTCGTCAGGATGAAAACGTTCACGTATAATGGAAAGAGGGGAATATTTCATCTTTGATATAAAAACTAATATTCTATTAAATACCATTGTTTTAAAAACAGAAACAAACTTGTTTACATAAGCAATTTTTATCCTATTTACTTCACTATTCTTATTAACATTCTTTGCCTATAATTAAAAATCTATTATTCTTATAGAAACAATTCATGCTCTTCTGCTTGTGATCCTTCTTCCTTCCTTTTTCTAAAGCCTCAGGAGACCATACTGCAGTTCATGTGTTCCCGCAGTGACTTTCTCCTGCCACCAATCCTAAGTCTGGTTTAAAATGATCTTTCCCACCTGTCATTAGAATATTACTACGCCTCTATGTTTGTCTGAATACACAGTCTGTTCTGTCATTAATAAACCATTTTCACTGCGCTTGTTTCTGTTCCCCTCATCAAACAGTCATTCGTTTGGCTGTGATGTCATTGACATACATAGTTTCAAAAATTCCTAGACAAAATTTGGGCAGATTGCCTGTGGTCAGTGACAGTGGTGGGAAATTACCAGATTTCTGTTATGTTACTTCTTTGTCATTATTCAAAGTATTACATTTAATACATAGAAAATTCTCCCTCAAAATTAGAGGGGGGAGATGTGGCTGCTTCAAGTTCTAGAGAAGATAGTCTGCGGTTTCATTGGACCTTGAACCTTGCTCAGAATCAGCCACCTTGTGAAGTGACTCTTAGCTGTATGTGCTTCCCGGTCTGCCCTCTCTCTACTCTGTAGTTTGGGTTCTTATTCTTCAGCATCTTATATATCTTCAACTTAAAAAAAAAATCATCAAGCGCTGTATTACTACTTCCAATGCAAGTTTAAATCTTCAAATTGTTTATGGTGATATCATAGATGTGTTCGTCTATTTACTTAAGGGACGTCTACTGAACACCGAAGATGTCCCAGGCACTGTGCTAAACCAAGAGGTACCGTGATAGCGAGCTAACCCATGGTCTCAGATTCGAATCCATTTGATTTCTCTCAATTCTGAAGAAGGTTTTTTCCTTGCCTCTTCTGTCTGCTGACCTCACCCTTTTCTCATTAACTGAGACCTACATAGAAGTTATTCAAAGTTTTAATGAAGCCTAAAGTAAAGCTTCGTTCCACCTATAATCGTCTCTACTTCCCCCAAACACGACACTGAGTCATCGTCGAATATATACCTCTTATAACATTTCTTTCTTGTTATCATTTTCACCCCAGCAATGAAATGGCTTAACCAGAACATGAATAATTCTAAGTCAGTTAATCCAAGAATAACTAGGAATTTTAGTAGAACATGAAATTAAATTTCCCCGTTTTCCTACTGATCTGAATTCAGAAAAGGAAGAGGGCGAGAGAAGAAACACTTTGGAGTCTCTTCATAAGTTCACATGGTTGACAAAGATTGAAAAAAAAGATGAGAAATATTTTTTTGTTTGTTTGCAAACTCCTTTCAGTTAAAAGAAACCCTGCACACATTTAATATATGCAAATTATTTATAAATTGTATAATAACATGTGCTACTATACCAATTATACATGCACTTTAAAAGTCACAAACAGGAATTAGAAAAGGATGAATTTTTAACAATATAAACAGAAATTTTACATTTTTTGCCCTCACCCCTATTGGTTTTACAGATCCTAATTCTGGAGTGGATAGATAGGATTTGTAAAGCATTATAGACCCTGGGTACATAAAATGTTGTGAGTCTATGCAACTATAGGAAACCCTATAGGAAAGGCTGCATAAATCAGCAGTGAAATTGCATCATATATGAAAATCAAATAGATTTATAGGAGAGTTAAATACTTTAAAATGAAGACTTTCCTTGAAGATACTACATAGTTTCTGGTTACAAAGCCATGAGAAATCCCTCCTCATAGAAAGATGAACTTCCAGCTTATGTCGTGAACCCATCCATTTTTCCTAAAACTCCAAGCAAGTGGCAAGTACCTGGAAAAGGACACATACACGTGTGGGCACACATCTACACACACACACACACACACACACACACACACACACACCCCTCTGAGGATTTTAATTAGAATCCAAGTCATCACAGCATAAGAGATATACTAATCCTTTGAGCAAGGTGTTAATTGTTAATCTCATTTTTCCTGTCTAGTAGCCTTGCATAACTCTGTTTATAATAGGCTTCCTGTGGTAAAAGAATGGGCTAGTAAACCTCAATACATGTTTTCCAGTAATCATTTTAGTGGCCAAGGGTCCTTATAATAGTGGCTAATCTCCATAACATCATCATTAGTGGATGAGGGTAACTAAAATTATAGAGACCCTTTGCTCTAATTATAGACTCTGAATTGCAAATCCATTCTTTAATCAACTGTAAATGCATTGTAAAGGGAATTGTAAGTTCTTTCCAGGGAGCAATACGCATTCAAGCTAGCAGACTAGAACCAAGCGATGTAATGTGTTTGGGGAATAATAACTGGATATGCTCCTCATAGAGCCGGCATTACAATATGGCTCCTTGCTGGAGAGATCGTCCTAGTCAGTCATCTGTTTCTAGCTTTCTAGCATCATTACAAATGAGTGGCATTAATATTTTACTTGTCCAGAATCCTCAACAGTAAGCAAGTTAAGTGTGTTCTCAGATGTCGACTTTTTCCGTAACCTGTTTATTTTCTGCTGTTCTTAAGAGCCCAAAGAGAGAAAATGTGTCTTTCAAAATCCAGAAGCTTATGGAATTCATTCAATCCCATATATTTTGTTGGTATAGAAATGAATTTACATAGACTTTTACCTTTAATATACAAAGCCTAAAACAGATCTCTTTCCCTGATCTCACAGATACTTTATTATTTAAAATGGAAAGTGTTGGGGTGCATGGGAGGCTCAGTGGGTGAAGCCTCTGTCTTAGGCTCAGTTCATGATCTCAGGGTCCTGGGATCGAGCCCCACATCGGGCTCTCTTCTCAGTGAGGAGCCTACTTCCCTCTCTCTCTCTGCCTGCCTCTCTGCCTACTTGTGATCTCTCTCTCTCTCTCTGTCAAATAAATAAACAAAATCTTGAAAAAAAATTGAAAACGAGATAAATTTTTACATTCTTTGGGTCACAGGCAACAACTTGACTTTAATCAAATGCTAGGCAACCTATGGATATTCAAAAAAATCTTATTAAGGGTCTTCAGAGAATTCTAGCTATACACAGGCTGGTCCAGTGACTTCTGTCCTTATTGTCTTATTGATGAGATAGAAAAATGAAGCTCTACACATTTCCTTTTCAGAATGTGAGCAGTGCTATTAAGTCAGCTTTCCTTGGCAGAGAATACGAACACGGAGTGGAGAAGCATCAGCAATAGAGTTAAGAGGCCTATTTGTGGGCTCTCAAATACTTATCTTCAGTATTCTAGATCTTTCCAGATGAAAACAATGTCCTCCTAATCACCTTTTCTGTGTGTGTGTGTGTGTGTGTGTGTGTGTGTGTGTGTGTGTGATGATCTCCAGTTTTACTGAAGGAAACTAGTGGGAACTCAAATCCTTTCTCCATGTCAAGGTTGGCCTAGTTGTTCCAGGAGCTCAACATTTTTCCGGAAACCATTATTTTTGTTAGCAAAGTTCCTTGCTCCTTGTGTCACTCCCAACCATTTTTCATCTCTGAGATGAGCACGAAGAACATCATCTAGTCATCCCTTTAATCTCAATCTACACTTGTGTTATCGTTTTGGTTTCTAGTATATTTTGAGGGGAAACATAATTTGTGTGTAATTATATAACATTGCTGGGTAGTTTTCATAAAGTACTCACTAGGTGTTCTTGAAAAATCCAACTAAGTCTCTTGCATTTTGATCTTTAAATTATTTCTCTTTTATATTGTAACATTTATTGTTTTTAGGCCTTTATGGTGAGATGTTTTAGGTTGTTGATCAAAATAATCGGAAATTCAAAGTCTCCACTTTCCAGGTTAGTCCACACAACAAAGAAGAATGGCACTCAATAGTAATAAAATCTTGTGTTTAGCTTTTAGTGTTAAAGTAAAATAATATCCTGCTAGCTTCCTGGAAAACTGGGGGGATTCATTTATTACCATGATGTTCTTCTCTTTGCTTTAATATTACTATGCTTTCTACAACAATTTTCCTATATTTGAATTATTACTGAAAGCTACAAAGGTTAACATTAAATATATTAACTTTTTAATGTTATTCAGCTTTTTCAGCCATTAGTCTTCCTTAGACGTCTGCCATTATTTACATAATTATTTCGTCAATCTAGCCACAGCTTTTACCTTCACAGTGTAATACAATGAGTCTCCATATTTCATTCTGCTCAAGAAAGGCAAGGAGCTAGATGAATGGTATGAGTGGTGTCCATTCATAAGGCTGACCTGAAACAGATCTGTGGCATGGTGGGAATTGACTTCAAATCTACACGAAAGAATGTGAAGTTAGGGGCAGAGTTTCAAGTTGCCAGGGAGTGAACATATGTCTGTTGTCGGTGCGTTTTGGAAAACCTGTATCTTGGTAGCCGTGAGACTTTAATTTTTTTAAGTGAATACAGTCCTCTTAAAATAAACAACTGATCCCACCATACACTAGGACCCTGTTTTTTAACGCGAATAACTTGTGGAGAAATCTCGCTTTTACCCTCAGGTTTTCTTTGCTAGCCTGGATCTCCATGTGTGGCGCTCGTTCACTCTTGCTCTGTAAATATACCTGGTTGTATTGAGGCTTAGCGAGCCGGTTAATATCCAGTTGGTGCCTTCTTGACATCATGAAATCACTTTCAGTGTTTTTGGTCATTATCCGCCAAGATTTATGGGCTCATTGTGTGCTGCCAAAGGGCCACTGTGACAATGCCCTGAGTTATCTCACCTCCCAAAGTAACAGTCTTGAAAAGGCAGATTTAGAGGGGATTTTTAAAGCTTAGTTTCACACTTTCATTTCTCATGGAAGCGCCACAATAACAAAGGAATCTATTTAAGCTTCAGACCCCGCTGCCAATAGAAGCTACCAGAACATGATGGAGTGTCTCATTGCTGCCTGATTCCTAGTCTAACATTTCCAACGGCAGATGCCCAGATGACGTCTGACCGAAGTAGGGACAAACACGCCCGGATTTCAGGTTTTTCTTTTCGGAGGGTTTTGGATGTTTCATTTTTGTGTTTAACTCCCCTTCAGCATAAGAATACAATTATGCAGAACAGTGTAATCAGTCAGCAAACACTGGGACTTCGCTCAGCTAGGATTCCAGTCATTGTGACGGCTGCCACCACTCACATCTGCTGGTCTTTCTTCCCTGAAAGAGTTTGTTCTGAATCTCTGTAGCGTGAGGAAGACGTTTCTGTAACTCATTTTTATGTTGGTAACATTTATACCTACCAGACTAAGGAGATCCACTTTCCCTTTTTTTAGTCTGTGAAGTAGAAGTAGAAGTCTACTGTGAAGTAGACTATTCATTTAAAAATATTTTTTTTTTCATGATTAAGAAATCGGTCTCTTGTATGAAACAGAGGAAGAGTGTACGTTGATGATCTGATTGTATTGCTTGTCATTACTCTCCCATTACGGCTCTATTATTTACATTAAAGCCAGAGAATAATATTTACTTTAAAGTGAGAAGCGGGCGGATTTATTGCAATGATCCTTCCTAACACATGGCTGAATTCCACATCCCTTCATCTCCTATCCATTTGGCCTCGACAGCCTTTGTTTTACAACTTTTCCTTCAAGACACTGTCCCTGGCCCCTACTTCCCCGAAGACTTACCCTCCTCAAACTTATTCCTTCATTTACTTTCTTTGAACTCATTCCAGCAGCTCCTCATGTCTCATGAACTAATTAGAAAAATCAAAAATTCCTTGGTAAGCACAGATCAAAGAATAACATGTCCAAAAGAGAGGTTCTCTATAGTACAAATATTGCCCTACTTTAAAAACAACACTTCAAATGCTGTCTCAAATACGTGTGTCTGTGGGATCTTCTGGAGTCCTCATAATAATTCTGTGAAATATTTAGGTGTTGGTTATTTTCCACTTGTCTTCCACCGACTCCCTTCACTGCAGTCTCTCCCCTGCCTGCTCTCTTTCCGCCAGGCTGTCTTGCCCTTGGCTTTCCAGCTTGGTCTTCAGGAGGTGCTAGGAGGAGATTCAGGGTGGATAGGGAGATGGGGCTCAGATACCACCCTCTGGAAGTTGCTGTCTCCCCTCCCAACAAGGGCTTCCCAAGCCTCCTCAACTCCATAATCCCAAGGCTCAGTTGACTCCACTCACTATTTCTCTCGTTCATCATTTCAGCTCCAAGGTTGGTAACAACTTCCTGCTGCCGTGGTTGGTAACAACTTTCCATTGGCGCGGGTGCCTCTCCATCCTTTAGATCTGCCCACACCTGTGTGAGTAGTTCCTTTACTAACATCTTCATTGGATCCATCCTAAGTGGATTCTGTTTCCCGCTTACACCTTGACCAACAAAGCTGGGTATATTTCATCAGCCATCAATTCTGTTGAGGACATTAATGTACAATGAAGTGAGTGATTTATCTTAAGTCACACATGGGGTCCAGGATAGAGCAAGGCTAGGAGCCAAGTCTCCTCGTGGGTAGTATGTGCTCACCACACTGTTTGCAATGCCTAAAGATGATCTCAGTCAAATGGGTAGCGACATTATCCTATCTTGTTCACTGAGGTATCTCAAGATCCTAGAACAGGGGAAAACCCCATGCCGTTGGCTCACCCAGTATTCACTCGACACCCTCTGGCTTGCCTCCATGTACCGTCGGTGTGAGAGAGTTAAAGACATATACCTGGCTATGTTTCTACACGCAGATGCACCTAATGAGTTTGGGTGTAGACGTGAAGGTTGGAAAGCAGTGGACATGCATGGGGCACGGGATGTGTGTTTTCAAGCTTGTGTTGGAGTCTCTGTTTTCTCTGCAGCACCATTCCCAGCGGCATGGTGCCGGGCAGCAGCTCACAGAAACAATGGCCTTTCTGCAGGAACACTCTCCAGGGAACCCCTGAGCACTATTTCCCGCTCAATTTCTGTGACTATACCCAAGTGCAACTTCCTGCTCCCCCCACCAGAGTTGTTTTGAGGCATCTCACACTCTTTAATAAATCCCATTATGCCTCAGTGAGGGAGAAACTAGACATTCTGTAGTCCGCAGCTAACAACATTGTTCAATGACTTCTGGACAAAATGATAGTTATACTTTACCCTAGCCCTTGAAAGCCTCCTGATCTGTACTGAAAACCCGTTTCTCTATTAACCATGTCTTATTTTTCTTCCTTATTGCAGCAAGAGATCTTGCAATTCATTCCTGAAGGAGACATTTTGTGTATTATCAGGTTCAAGGTCTGTCTTCTCTCCGTCAAGCATAACTCACCATCACAGACTCCTTCATCCCCCTTCTCGTGCAATAAAACAGGAACGAAGGAGAAGATCTCGGGAGTGTATTTCCTCTTTGGCTCTAAGCAGAGCTGGCTCTCAGGTAGTAATGTTAGATACAGAAGCTAGAAGTTTGAAATTCCATCCCACTCCCTTTCTATTGTGGAGAATAACATCCATCCAAGAAGGTTTCGTAGACTTTATTCCTTCCTCTCTATGCCTATGCTATGTCTATTTTTTTTTTTTATAACTTGAGATAATAAAGCCCAAGCAGAGAATAAAATAAACATAATAAATAAAAAATAATATATAAAATCAAATAAAATAAATAAAATAAAATTATTTTATTTTAAAATAAAAATAAATAAAAAACATAATAAATAAAATAAATAATACATAAAATAATTTTTTTTAATTTTAAAATAAAATAAATATAACACTTTGGAATTTACATATATTAAAATGTATCCTGTTTTTTCCAAGGGACCTAGGAAAGAGAGAAAGACTTTAACAAGTTCCACCACATAGCTAGAGAGCCTGGAAGTATTATGAGGTTTAAAAACTAACATTGTTTATTGACAATCCCAAATGTGGAAATTCGTGTCTTAAAGATGTCCTTGGGAATTGTTAGGAGCTGGGGCTTATGATTTCATTATGTCCTGCACTTCCTCTGTTGTCTTCAGCCACTAGCCCCATAAGTATACATGTTTTAAAGTTTTTGATTCCTTAATGATTTTAGAAGTACATCTTCGATAAAGGAAATTCTTGAAGTCTTTAATACTGAAGGGCCTACCTAGAACAACATAGGCTTTTCGCATTTTTTCATTCATACATTCATTTATTTTGCAAACACTTAATCTGTGACATCTTCAGGGTACCAGGCACTGGCTAAGAGCTGGTGATGTGAACCAGGACAGGATGTGGCTGGGAAGAAGGTGCCAGTGCTGCCGGATGGGAAACTTCTTCAACTGTAGATCATCTCCTGGTTAAACAGGGACAAAAGGGACTGAAGGAGCATGGTTTGAGGAAAAAGAATTCTGTACATCAGATCCTTCCCTCTGTTGTTCTCAAAGCAGAGAGTTCTGCATCTCACATGAAGATTGTGTCATCAAAGGGCTTTGATTTAAAGCACTAAGGCGCTCAAAGGCCAATTATCCATTAGTATACATTTTAGAAACACCCCAAACTATACATCCTTTGAAAATGAGGACCAGATTTTTTTTTTTTTAACGATTACATTTAAAAGAGAGATCTCATGAAAGATGTTTTGTATTCTAGGATGAAACAATTGTCTTCTTTGTAAACGCGTGAATGTGTGTGGCTTTAGTCTTCATTTGTGAGTGTAGATAATGTGACTGTCTTCAAAATGGTAATGTGTTTTATACATTGGTTTTGTGCATTTTAGTCAATTAGAGCTTTGGAAAAATGTACAGAATGCTCCACATTTGCTGTATATCATCAGCATTCGTATTATGCAAGCACCTTGAATTGCAAAATAATTAAAATTCTTTCTGCCAAAGTATTGAAATTAATGAATGAATGTTAATATAAGAAAAACTTTTTTTTAAAGATTTCATTTATTTATTGTGACACAGAGAGAGAGAGAGATCACAAGAAGGCAGAGAAGCAGACAGAGAGGGAGGGGAAGCAGACTCGCTGCCGAGCAGAGAGCCTGACACGGGATGTGGGGGGAGGGTGGGGGGACCCTGAATCCCAGGACCCTGAGATCATGACCTGAGCCAAAGGCAGAGGCTCAACCCACTGAGTCACCCAGGCTCCCCTGAGCAATACATTTTTGACAGTGACATAAAAGATTGTATTTACTGACTTATTATGAGTAAAGATTATCCTATCCAGTGCTAGTCACTGACACTATGCTAAAAGCACTTGGATGGTGTATAATAAACTTAGAAGCTCAGCATATCTCCTTATGATGGCAATCTTGAATTCAAGTTGTATTTTTCCTTCAGTTTTCTTTTGCCTTAACCTTGTTTCCAAGCGTGCATATAAATATAAAGTGTCCTTAGGATTTTAGATGTGCATTTAGATCAGATACACAGGATGATAAACAAAGTGAAATTCTACTACCCAGCTGAGGATACGGTGCTGGGACCAGTCCCAACAACACTTGCTTTCTGGTTCTTTGGAAGTTACTTCCTCAGTGAAATGTGCCTGTATTCACATCTTCAATATTCAGTATTGCAAGAAGATATTCATCTCAATCTTAGTCCTGACGGTATAGTAAATGCACTTATCTACCTTGTACTATAAACATGCCCTTTCAAATTTAAACAGCAGGTCATCTGCCTCACCACTAGGAGATTTTTGAAGAAGCAGGAGTGGTTTGGCCAAGAATATGAGTTGGGAAGATCAGCATATAAATCCTTCCGCTCAGCAGACCCTTCTCCCATCTGGCACCAGTGATGATGTGAGCAGACATTGCACAGAGAGGCAGAATAGCAAGGAAAAAAGTGAGAACTGGCTTCACCTACCATCAAAGTTTCACTGACGTGAGGAGGGTCAAATGCTATCTTTCCTGATGTCATTTGGTTATTCTTCAAACTCATTGGAAGATACTGAGGCTTGCACTGTTTTACTTTCAACAAGTTCAGATTTCACTGAAACTCATCGTTTGGAAGATTTATTTTAATACGTTAGTAAAATGTGTATATATATAGATATCTCTATATCTATATATCTCTATATATCTCTCTCTATATATATTTTACTACACGGGGCTCCATCCCAAGACCCTGAGACCATGACCTGAGTCAGAACCAAGACTCAGACACTCAACCCACTGAGCCACATAGACACCCCTATATTCAATGCTTTTAAGTGCACAGAAATTAAAATTTTATGTGACACTTTGTTTCAAGCAAAAGAATCATTAGTTTGTTGCATTTCCAAACATATATCAAATATATACCATAGACTTTTCAAAAGCCTATCCTCTTGACAAATTTTGTTTTGTTTTGTTTTGTTTCATTTTGTTTTGTTTTTAAAAGAAAACATTATTAAAAACTTACCAGTCCTAAGGGCGCCTGAGTGGCTCAGTGGGTTAAAGCCTCTGCCTTCAGCTCAGGTCATGATCCCAGGGTCCTGGGATCGAGCCCTGCATTGGGCTCAATGCTCAGCGGGGAGCTTTCTTCCTCCTCTCTTTCTCTGCCTGTCTCTCTGCCTACTTGTGATCTGTCAAATAAATAAATAAAATCTTTAAAAAAATAAAAAGTTACCAGTCCTTCTAAGGAGTAGATGGAGCAAATGGCTTCCATCCAAAGTAAGAAAAGTGTCAGTTTTGTGATCTGCTTCACTGTGTTCTGACTGTTCACCTGTGTTTGCATTTCTAGTATCACTTTTGATCTGGAGACCGCAGGGATGTTTTTGGAATTTGGGGGGGAAGTTGTTATTAAGGCACTGTGTAATTTGTAAGGGTTGATTTATTAATACTACGTCTTAAGATCACTGAAATGGTGATTAGCCAACATGGATAGAGCAAGGTTAATTAGTCAACCCACACTTTAGATAAAAGCTTTTTTTTTTTTTTTCTTTTATAGATTAAATACATGAATAGATGTTCTGGTATTTTTGTTCCTGGACTCCTATGGATCCAGAGCCTATACTCTGGGAAATGGGTACCCCACACTGGGGACCTGGGAGACTACAATTTAACAGGAGATAGAGTGGGAGTGAGGGTCTCCAGGGTCAAATGCCATACTTGGAAATTTGCTTCAAGCCACATACACTGTGGCCCCAGCTTTTTTCAGAGACTTGAACATCTCAGCCATGGGCTGGCCAGATTGTTGGAACTACAAGCCTGAGTCAGAGCTTCACAGGATGGCTTTGACATTTTTGAAATGGATTCTCATATTTTCAAATATTCATGTCAAATGAAAGAAAGAAGATATTGTGTCGCCTATTGCCATGGCTATTAGAAATCAAAATTGCCTTGAAAGAATTGAAACCAAGTGAGCCTGGTCATCTTAAAACTCTGTAAGTTTTCTTTAATGCCTCAGAATGCCAGTTTTGAGCTTTTGCGATTTTTCAGTACACCATAAAATAAAATCTAAATTCCTTTTCAGGTTGTTCAATTGGATAACTCATTTTGGATTATCGGTGAGTGGTTCCTTCCACATTTTTTCTGTTAATGCAAACAATTCATATAAATGTTGATGTATCAGATTAATTTCAAAGTGAGGACGCAATGCTCCCTTCGTATATTAATTAGGGGTTTATATATATTTTTTTCAATCAGAGAACAGAATTCACATATCATTCTATGTGGGGGGAACAGTTGTTTGATTAAAAAAGAAGACTAATCATTTGATTGTAGCTCAGGTTTAATGCTAAGTCTCAGCTGTGCTAATACAACTGACATTGACAAGCAGCTGGAATGATAATTGGGCTAAAAGTATTTCTCCTAACCCCCTTACTAATGACGGGTTGGCAAGACATGGTAACATTATCACAGTTAACTTTTTCACAAATGATAATATACTAGGGCAATCAACTGGTATTAACCATCAAAGCTTCCTGGCTTTACAATGTAAACTCCTTTGTCTGTATTGGAAATACTTCTTCCATATGAATAAAATACAGTTTAATAAAATTAAGGTGATTTTTAAAATGCCAGTGTCCAGAGCCCTGAAAATTTGACATTCCAGACTCAGTACAGAGAGGCAATATTTTTGTCCTGAAACTACATGGAGATTCTCTTAAGTACATTATTTTCTAGCTTAAACTCTCAGGGTTTAATAGCCCTAAAACAGACCCATTGACTCTCCAGGTTTTAGAAACTTCTTCTTTTTGAACTTCTTTTCACACATACACACACACACACACACACAGAACACTTGATTAGGGCCTGGAGGAGTAGTAAGCATGAAAAGACAAGAAGACAAAGTAAGTTCTCAGTTTCCTGCCTGCTGTATGTTTCTCCTCTCCCCTCTCTCGTGTTTCTTGCCCTCCCTGCCCCTGCAGCCTCTTCTCTCTCTGAGGGCACACACTGCTGCACAGTGCAGCTGGTCGTTGCCATACCTCTTCCTGGCTTGCAAGCTAGTGCCACGGAGGCAGGGGCTAGAGCAGCCTGCTGGTCCTGGGGTGGCTTTGGAGACGGGAGTCGCATTTGAAGGCTGTGGGGCAGAGGTAGAAAAAGGAGCACAGAGAGAGCCCAGGGACAGGAGGGTTCCCAGCACCCTGCCAGCCACAGAGTCTTCATTTCTAAACAGGGGGTACCTCCCAGGTTTGTTACAAGCATTAAATAAAACAGCTTCTAGAAGAGTTCTGTTGCTTGTATCTACTGGGGAAATATAAGACGCTTCAGGGGCCTGGCAGGCAGAGTACATACGGAAATGGTATCCGTGGGCATGCCTTTCCTCCTTTGGGGAGCTGAGGGATACTAACTAGCATGGAAAGAAGAAGGAAAATAAAAGTTTGGTAAATTTAAACACTTCATTGAGCATTTCTAAACATGGTTCAGCAAAGCGTGCAAACACTATTTTCGACGGTTAATGAAACACTGTACTCCACTGTGGCCAGACCTGGAGGATCGTTGTGGGAGGATTTTCATCAATTCTTGCTGCCACATTTAAGAGAGCATTAACCTGCTAGCACGTGCTCATAGGTTATCCTTGAGTTGTTCTGGATTTAGGGGGAGAAAAAGATGAAGATTCTCAAAAACAACCTCACCCAAAACACAAGGTGAGGGATGTGAGGTTTCCTGCAAAAGACAGCTGTCATAGAGCACGTGTGTTTAAAGATGGCATGGCAAAAAGTGTTCTTATCTGTCTAAATTATTGGAAAAACCTCAAAAGAAGAGGACTGTTTTGTGACATAGGAAAATCACACAAAATTGGAATTTGTCCATTCATAAAATGTACTGAAATATGAACAGCCATGCCCATTCGTTTCTGCATGTCTGTGGCTGCTTTTGTGCCACAGCAGGAGAGCTGGGTACAGGTGGTACAGATCAAGTATCCCCCAAAGCTGAAAATGCTTATTCTCCGGCCCTCTGCAGAGAAAGTCTGTCGGTCTTGTTTGGGAGCTCAAGGATGTTTGATGCCCAAGCACCGGGAGGAGAGAACACTTTGGTTCCCAGGACTCATCTCTGGTGAGTGACCTGCTCATAAGAACGAGCACTGGGATAATAGAGCTGCCACTTGGGGTGTCGGCAGGCCTCACTCTTAGGGCTCGTAGACCCTCAGCACGACAGAGAATCTCGAAAATCAGAAAGTTGTGACATTGCAAAGAATGCAACATTTTTGTGCCTTCACGTTATTTCAGGAGACTTTATGGTTAGCAACCTCTCCCCTCCTCTCCTAGACACCTGGAGCTTTTCAGTCGGCTTTCTTAGAAATGGCGTTTCCTCTGTGCATCAGAGTGTCCCTCTGCTTGTCTCCTGTTATCCACCTTCCTGTGGTAGAGAGGCCCAGGGATGGGTGCCAGGTCAGTTCTGTGTGGTTCACACCCCCACTCTTTCTACACAAATAATTACAGCCCTCCACCCTCCACCTTCTCATCTGTACAATGGGAAGACGGCGGGGCGGGGGGGGGGGCAATTCGTGCAAGTGGTAGGCATCCAGAAGGACAGAACAACAAGTCCACAGGGAGGAAGATGCTTCTACGCACACTGTGTTCTCATCACTCTGTCCTCCCTCAGTAGTTCTGCGGAACTCTCCCTTCCCCTAGACAGAGAATTCTTCGAAGACGGGGTATGTATCTGATGCCTCTCTCCCTCTTCAGAACACAGCACACTGCCTCCTGCAAAATGAGCATTGAGTGCATGTTTGTTGGTTTGTTTGTTTGTTTTTATTGAATACATGGGTTTGTTTAATTAATATATGTTCGCGGAGTGCCATACATTTTCCTTGGAGAATGCAAAAGTCACATAGCTTATCTGATATACAATAAAACTGCTGAATCCATAATCCAAAAGCCTAAAACATGATTTTGAGATAGTGCAAAATATTGACATAATTTATTATGCAGCTGAAAAATTAAAATATATCCGACATGGCTGTGAAAATGAATACAACTGACATTTGTGGGCTTGGAAATTGGTCATTCCGTCCTGGAACTGTCCGATAAGATCATAAGATGAACCACAAATACATACATATGTATGTGATTGAATTATTTGTAGCAGCCACATTTACAAGACATAAACTGTTGAAGTTAACTTCAAGAATACGTTTTGTATAACCCGATACATCCCAAATAGAATTTTCATAGGCAATCAATAGACAACTATTAATTATATCTTCTAAGTTCGTTGTTTATTCTGACTCGGCGAAATCAAACGCGTATTTTCTGAGTGTGGTCCATCTCAGTCTGGGCTGGCCCCATTTCTAATGCTGCTGGCTACCGGGGACCACATAACTCTCCAGTTCGTATGCTACCCTGAGAGCCCATGGCTATACATTAGAACGTTTCCCTCCACAGCTGGAAACTAGCAGAGAAAATGTCATCACCGTCCATCATTGGAGATAAGGCAGCTAACCAGGTAACTTCATGTGTGCTTGACTGTGCCTAGGATAGCTGGTATTTGAACCCCGGTACCCTACACGGATACCATCGTGCGCAATCACCAGCCATTCTTTGAATGGTTTGGAAATCTGTGCACACTGCTAGGCCGGGCTCTTCACCTGGTGAACGGCCGAGGGGCTTGCTCAGAGGGAAACCCTTGCTGGTGGAACCGCGTCGGGAAGCGTTACTGCTGTTTCCTGGGAGCTGCTGGCTGTTTCCAGATTAGATCAAGCTGTGCTCAGGCATGTTCCTGTTCATGATGAATGTCTCCGTGCAAGTCCCAATTTGTGCTGTTTGGCATCTGTGCAAACAGGCAGGGAGCTCCTGGCTAAATGGAACCTAAGCTCATGGTCCCAGCTCAGCGTCATTGCCTCGGGTAGGCACAACCCTAGGACATGCTTTGCTATGTAGACATATTTACGTTCCTACTTTCAGATGCAAGGAGAAGTTAAAAGGAATAACAAGATGTGGGTCATGGTTGTTGCTGACAAAAAAAAAAAAAAAAAAAAAAAAGCTGGTATCAGCAATCTAGTTTACCTGCTTATTCACAAACACCTTATTAGTTGCCAACAATACGATTTCTTTGGGTCCTTTTATCGTTCGCTTAAAACCATACCCACAAAACGTTTGCCTGCACTTGTTATTTGAGCAGTTAAAAAAATAAATAAATAATGGAAGCTTTTATAGATTCTGGTATGTAGACTTTGAAATCCCATTTTGTTCTTGGATAGCTGTTTGGAAGGTTTTTATGGGCTGACGGCCAGGCCCAAACCTGGCTCCCCGGGAAAGGAAAAGTAGAATGAAGGAAAGCCCTTGCCGCTTCAGCCGTCTGCCGCTCTCGGACTCGGAGATAAGCCTTTTTCAATACGATGACTTCCGAGCGACTGGAGTGTGAGTGACTTTAGAGCTCCATAAAGGGGAAGGATCCAGCTGTAGTTCATCACAGCCAGGTCAATTAAATGGGTTCAGAGCATCATCATCTTGTTTATATCTCTCACGGATCACTGGAGATGAAAAAAAAGAAGGTCTTTGTGGCCTCGGCTCCTGCTTCCCTCTTTCAGAGCAAGAGCTGGAGAGACCCGTCGATAAAGGTTGAGATACATTTCAGCAGCAGCTTCTCTACGTGGGCAAGCGATTATGTTTCAATTGCTTAATATTCTGTTGTTCATGGTCTGCCTTTTATATGGAGAGACATTCAGGAAAAGCATGGGATCGCTCCATAAATAGCTCGACTCTGTCTTGGCTTTGTCCTGTGATGTTCCTGCCAAAGACGATTGGAGTCTTCGTGTTTATTCAATAGGTAAAAAAAAAAAAAAAAAGCTTTTGCTTGTCACAAACGGTGTCTCATTTATTTATCTAGATCCCTTTCCTTCTGTTTCACGGCATCCTGTTCTAAAAATACAAGCCTATGGGCCCTGACGGCACGGGTTTCTGCCCTGTCAGTGTTCCGTTTACGTGACCTGTTTCCTTTAAAGAAAATGACCCGCCTTCCATCTGACATCTCTCGAGACTGCTTTTACAATCAAAATATAGTATTTAGATGGTCAGGTGATTACACAGGCCAGGGTAATAGCTGTGGACCTCAGCATTTCACGTATTTTCCCTGTGCTTCCAGACAGCTGTTCTGAGGCAGTGGTTTGAAAACAAATCCAAATACGGATGACGAACAATTTAAAAGAACGGTGTGGTCCAGATTCCAAATGTCTCTCAAAATTTTAGCCCACTAATTGTCAATTCTGAATTGCTACCTGCGAAAACTGTGCTTGTCACCATGATAAATTTTTGAGATGATGCCGGACACCCTCTTTGTTTTATCTTTGTTTTATTAACTTCTTTACTTCAGAGATCTCTTGCCAAAAGATGAGCGTCAGACTGTGAATCCCTCTTGAGGTGACTGAACCTATTTGCTTGTTTGTTTGTTTGTTTAGGACAAACACCAACACAGGGCATTTGTCACTACTGCCACTTACAATTTTGACGGTTTTTCCATTTCCACTCTGACCCATGTCCCTGTTCCTACTCCATTCACTTCCTCTTGTCTCTAACATATAAAATATTTCCATGTGAGTCCTTATCACAGACCCTTTACTTCCTCCCATTGACTGAGATAAAAGCAAGTGGCAAAACCCAAAACAAAACGAAACAAATAGAATTTCAAAAATAGGTGGACAACATGGTTCCAAGCGGACACAACTCTCCCCAAGTCAAACTGCGGTGTTTTGATGTGCTCTTGTTCAGATGGCTGGTGAGGACGTCGGTGACCACACACTCCTTCTAGATGTCACCTTGAAACGTCTCAGAGCCACCACAAGGAACAGACTGGAGATCCGTGGTACAGGGTAACACGCCGACAGATGGACAAACGAGATTGGGTCTTGATTCTGCTTGTACCTGTATGATCTTGGACAAGACCTTTTAATTACTCATGTCTCTCTCCAATTGTGAAAAGAACATGTTTCCACCTCCTTTCCAGAATGATCGGCAGGACCGAAAGAGCAAGTGAATGTATGAGAATATGGTGGTAGCAAACAGCTATTGTGAGGAAAGTGCTCACTCTGTCGACACCAGTTTGGTGTGTGTTTTGTGGCTGATGGTTTCCTATTTTTGTAAGAGCCACTTTCCATTTTTTCCTTCCAGGAACTTTTATGGCCTTCTCTTGCTCAAAGAACACCCCAGAGATAGGCCATGAGTCAATCTTTTCTGTAAACCTTGCTATAGGATTGAGTAGACTGGGGGAAACACCGAGCCTCACCTACAGCACCCATGAGGAATTCAGTGGCACACGCCAGTCCTGTTCCTTCTGGCACCAGCCTACTGTTTGAAATATGGTAAGCACGTAATAAAAATTATAAACTTAAAGTAATTCATTGTGTAGTATGGGTACATATCAGCATTTTACAGAGTTATCCCTTACTTCTAGTGAACTTATTTTACAGACATCCACTAATAAAGGGGACTCAATTGATTTTGAAAAACGGAAGCTTTGAAATGAAATATTCAAGACCTTACTTTTGGGAAATTAAGATTTCATATTTCCAACTATCCATGCCTCAAATTATTTGTGTTTAATAAATAGTAGCTATTTATCCTCAAATTATAGAATCAGCAGTTTGAAACATGGATATAGATGAATTATACTCAACATTTTTTTAATATTTTAAAGTTGGAGAGCACTTTGGTGTTATTCGGTCATTTAAAATTTTTAAAATACTCCCATTCAGCTGATATTTATTGTGAGTCTACTCAGTGTCAAGCACCATACTAAGTTTTGAGAATAAATTAAGAAAGACCCAGTCCCAGAATTTCAACGCTGTAAGCTCCAGAAAGTAGACAAGTATGCACTAAGTCATTATTACAAGATATCACTAGTCCCTTGAGGGGACTATACTCTTTCTCTCATGAATGGAAGATAGACAGCTTTGAAAGACGAAGTAGGGTGACCCTGAAGGAAAGATAAGAGTTTGCCATGTGTGAAGGAAAGAAAGATGGATCTAGATTGAGGAAAAGGTATCAGACCAATGTGATTCTGTGATGGGAATGTGGGCTCTGGGAAGGTCACCTGGTTGTAGGTGGGAAGCATTGAAGGGGAAGACAGTGTTGGAAAAAGACCAGTCAGGTAGGAAATGATAAGAAAAGTTTGGTTACTAGGACGTCACATCGAAGAGAATAGCAATGTAGGGGCCCTGGCTGGCTCAGTCGGTTGAGCATCTGATTCTTCAGCTCAGGTCAGGATTGAGCCCCATGTCAGCCTCCACACTCTCTCTCTCTCCCTCTTCCTCTGCCCTTCTGCACATGCCTGTGCATGAGTGCGTGCACTTTCTCTCTCTCAAATAAACAAATAAATAAATATATCTTTTAAAAAAGAGACAGAGAGAGGAAGTGAGAAGGGCACAAGTGCAGATGTCTCTAGGTTGAGTTCATAGGAATTAGCAATAGGATTTGTCTATAGTGTACGGGTAGGGGAGGGTGATGCATGTGGTCTGGGAATAAGACAAGTGGGGGATGGTGCTGGTGGGGACTTAAGGGTGCTGTTGTCTGACAGAAGTGATGCAGAGTGAAAAACAAGTTATAGGGAGAATACAGTGGGTTTTCCAGGATCTTGCCGTCAAAGAGGGATCCTGGAACCACCAGCATTGGCTTCACCAGAGCTCGTTAGAAATGCAGGCTCTGGCTCCACCCCAACCAACTGAGTCAGAACCAACATTTGACAAGATCCCTACAGGAATCTCATGGGCATCAAAAGTGTGGTTAAAGTGCTTGTTCTACCAGATGGGCTGAGTTTGTGAGGTCCGCGTAGTGGACGAGAATGGCTGCAAAATCAACTTCTTACCAACGAAGGAGCACGAGGCCCGTATGTAACTGTTCTGGAAATTAAAGACAGCAAAATGTTATTTTTAAATGAAATTGTCTGCAAAATTCAGGTAAAATAGGATCCTTTGTTTAGAAATCTGCACAATATGGAATTTATAAATATTTTATTTATGGATTGGTTTATTTATAGTAGAGAGGGAGAATGAGAGAGAGGACAAGTGGGAGGGGTCGAGGGAGAGGGAGGATGTCAAGCAGACTCCTCACTGAGCACAGCCTGACCTCAGGACTCTCAGATCACGACCTGAGCCAAAACCAAGAGTCAGAAATTTAACCGACGGTGCCACCCAGGAGCCCCTATAAACTTTGTTTTAGAAGATGTCTGAATTAATCCGCAAACATGGGATACTTGGCCTGCCGTTCCATGCAGATTTTGGGTACCTGTGGAGTAATTAGAAGGTGATAAGGCTTTGCAATATTTCCTAAATTCTGCAAAGTTTTAATTTTATAGTACTGTGTTGAAAGTACCTGATTTCTGAGCTAGGATTTGGGTGTAAAGAAGTTGCATTTCACGAAAGCATTAGTTAGAATCATGACTTATATTTGGAATCGAAACTGCCGCAGGCAAATTTTCTGATTGTCGTTTTTTTGGTATTGTGTCTGTTCGGTCTTTAGTTACAACAACACACAATGTAAAGCGATGGCAAAATCGCCAAAGATGTTTTAAATTAACAGCTGCACTTCACCTTTTTGGCAAAGTTTGATTCTATCAAGCTTTCTCCCCCTCCTGTTCTATCCACTCCCACCAGCATTGCCAACAGTGGAATCAAATGCCTTTATTAAACTAATCCAGACAAAGCCAATCAGGGCCTGTCATACGCCAGCTGGTTACGATAGCTGATTCTAATGATGAAATGTGACCCAGTGTTAAAGTCAGACCCAAAACAAACAAACAAATTCCTCCAGATCAGATGTCGCCTGGGCTCACCAGAGACACTGGATATTGGGGATGAATTTTCTAAAGGATGGAATCAGACGGAGTGTGAACCTCATTTTCAAGAACCATATAATTTCTGTTCTTGAAAATAGTTTTATAATAGGCTTCAATATCTTTAGAGTCTCCCAGAATTCTGAGTTTGGCCTCTTTACAGTAGTTAATTATATTTACTGTAATGATGTGATGTTTGGAACTCTGCTTCCTCTTGACACGTGTGGTTTTGATCCGGGCAAAAATCTATGACCACATTAACCACGTTAGACTGGATCCTAACCCCTGGATTTTACAAAGCAATTCAGCACTGTCCCCTCTCCCTAAAAAGCCTTCAAGATGACAATCTATTTTTTAAATACATAGCATTTGAAAATTCTCCGCCGTCTCCCTGGATTAACAAAAATGGAAAATTTTTTTCCATTCTGAAAATATATGATGTAAGGCATGGGATTGACTTCAGTCTAGGCAATCATTTTACTGCAAAGTAAACTTACCCTCACTTAAATTTAAAAATATATGCAATTATTATATATATATATATATATACACACACATATATATATCTATAATATGCTATAGATGTATATTATATATATATATATATATATATACACACACACACACACACACGATATATTATTTCCTAAAAGTTTTGCTGACCATTAAATGTTACAATACCACCAACTAAATGAATATGAATTTTTAGTATTCTGTTGCTGGCTTAAACTATTTTGACTCTTCTGTCATGTTTTAGGTTAAAATAGGTATGTTTTGAAATAAGAATTAAAACACAATTTGCCTGAGCCAAGACTCTCTTCCTTGAGGTCTGACTGTTCTTCCCGTGGATGGCAGAGAATGAGAGGAAACACAAGGAGATGAGCAGGTTACAATTCGTGTTGAAGGCATTGGAAAGCCATATGCTTAATAGCTACGGTCTTTTCCCTCCATAGATGATTTTAGTGATCGATCTCTTTAGTCTGGACTCTGGAGGATTTATGTATGAAAGAAAGCATTTTATAACTTGGTACAAGTCTTGGCCTGTCCATCAAAAAACCTTGGCTTTGAGTCATGCCTTTATAATGGGGTGGTCTTGCAGAGTTTTAAAAAAAATCACAAAACCAAGTCAGATAGAATTCTGGCATCATCCTTTCCACTGGTCTAGTGATATTTATAACTGTAATGCCCTATTTGCTTTCTACTCAATGTTAAATGCATTCCAAGTAATACACAAATATAAAGACTACCCAATAACAGAAAGATCAACAATTTAGAGATGCTGTAGGCCACCTCGCAATTTTTTGCAAATACCAGGAACACATCGTATCACCTTTTTTGTGTCATGGGTTTGCCTTCTAATGCCATGGTTGGTGAATTGGACTTAAATATGCCCGTTATGTTAGATTTGACGAATGTAGGTACACACAACCGTAAATGAATGGAGAAAAGATAGTGCATTAAAGTATTAACAATAAAAATAGAATCCATTAATTAATATTTCTCATATATTCTGAAACCTTTCAAATTCTTATCTTCAGTTCAAATGTGTCTCCTGATCCCAGCTTCATCTGGCTGACTGCACTCAGATTTTTCACATCCAAACGAGCATCTGACTGTCTCCCAAAAGAGCATCTGACTGTCTCCCAAACGAACATCTGACTGTCTCCCAGACCTGCTCCTATCCTCTCCTCCTCTTCTGAGTACATGGCACTATCAGTCACCCCGTTGCTCAAGCCAGAAACTGAGGAAGCAGCTTTAAGGGTTCTCTGACCCTCATCTGTACATCGAAGGACTAACTTGTTGCCGAATCCCGTTTCTTTCTCCAAGATGTAGGTCAGGTCCACCTGCTTCCTCACGGCTGTCACCAGAGCCCTTTCCATGGGGCTTTTGCAGAACTGTCTGTCCTCCAGTATTCTTGCTGCCAACTGAATTAGTCCTTCATGGGGTCCAGAGACCATTAAGGATGTGCACTGTTTCTCCATGATGTGAGGGCTCCTTGTTCACGTACAATGAGGTCCTGGTTGTTCACCACTGTCTGCAAGGCTACAGCCTACACCTGTCTCCCCCGAGTGAGCGCATGCCATTCTCTGGCTTGCTCGCCAACTTCTGCCATGGTGGCCCCCTGTTGTGGGTTGAACGGTGCTCTTGAACACTCCCCCAACCCCAAATACATCTTAACTCCTGGTACCTATTAATGTGACCCTATTTAAAAATAGTGCTGTTGTGGATGCCATCAAGTTAAGAGGGGGACATTGATATGGGCCCTTATGCAATACAACAGATGTACTTACAAGGGGGGACAAGAGGTGAAGATGACTATGGGAAGACACAGAACCATATGGTGACAAAAGCAGAAATGAGAGGGATGTGGCTGTGTGACAGGGATAGAGAGGTACCACCAGGAGCCAGCAAGAGGCAAGGAGGGATTTGACCCAGAATCTCAGGGGCCATGGCCCTGCTGACATATGAGTTTCAGACCTCTGCTCTCCAGAACACTGAGGGACATTTCTTTTTTTTCAAGTCAAGTTGGTAGTACCTTCTTCCATCAGCCCTGAGAAATCTGCCTCCTGTTTTCCAAACACCTGAGGTCCTGTTCTGTCACAGAGCTTCCACACACCTGGTTCCCACTGCCAAGAATGTTCTTTTGGACTCTTATTTTCCAAACTTTAATCCGGTGTTTCTGGTCTTACTTAAATGCTTTTTCCTCAAACATGCACTGTCTGGCTACCCAACGTGAGATTGTCACCTCTTTTCTTCTCACAGCTCACTCTAGTCACTCAGCAGAGACCCGACAGTGGGTGGGCATTTTCCGGAGCTGGCCCACTGCCTGCCCCACCTTTGTCAAGACTCTGGCCATACCCTTAGGCTGCATTTCCATCCAGCACACCAGGTCCTTCCACTGACTGCATGGGTCCCTCCCTCTTACCACTGAGCTCAGGTTTAAGCCTTGCTTTATACTAGAGTAGAGATGTTTCCTAGGTGCCACGGCCCACACACTTCCACACTCCATCACACCTCCTGTTTAATTTTTTTAAGCAGCCCCTATGTTTATTTGGTTTACACAGCTCACCTCTCTTCCCCACCCCAGGCACCTGTAAGAGACTTAACTACATACATAATCTAAAATAACTGTTTCCCAGTCTCTAGACTGGTAACAGGCACAGAGTGAGTATTCAACAAATAACTGCCGAGGGATGAAGGCATGAGTGAACGGATACTAATTCTGTCCTCCTGGATTTCCTTTAAGCCTTGCCCACAGTGGCTTGCGGTGGTGATGGTGGTGGCTGTTGTTGTTTTAATCACCGAAAACAAATTATCAAAGCATTTCTCTTACCTTAAAGTAAGTTTGAGAGGAAAAATTCATCCAAAAAAAAAAAAATCAGTGGATTCCACGATGACTCGCTGTAACATAATCCCCGGCAGAAAATGATAAATCAAGGAATTTGCATTCTGACATTCCGTTTTAGCTAGGGAAGCACCTTGTTTTGTCAATCAAGGTTTCTTCCATCTTTGATGAATGATAAGTGTCTGGAATGAATAGAATAATTACCTTCAGGGTCTGACTGCATCTGCTTGGGTAGGTGCTTCCTGGTTTTGTTTTTGCCAGAAACACAGCGGTGAGAAAAGGCTGCCTCCGGCTAATTATGGATCTCGCTCATGTTAGCCCAAACTTAAAATCCCTGGGTATTTTTACAAGTGGGATTCCTGAATGTTTCCAAGTTTCAAAGAGTTCAGTTTAGCTCAAATAATAGGAAAAATATGAGGTCATGGATTGCCTCAGCTAAACTGTCATATGCATAAAACATGCCTGCGACAAGGTACTACTGGGTTTCTGTGAATCTTCTGCTAGCAATACACTGGCCCTGAAAGAATGAAAAATGTCACATGGATGATAAATGAAACAAATCGAGTGTGGTATTTTTATACTTAGTTTGCCATCTATGTCTATCAGCACGATATACAGAGGATTTGCTTTTCCACTCAAGTGCGTTATGGGATATTTCGCTGTGTATTTACAAGTATTGGGAGAAAAACGTTAAAATCTCATCAGTATTCAGAAGTATTAAGACACACAATATCTATGTATCTATATGTCCCTATATCTAATGCAAATTCACAGGACCTAGCTAAAAGGCAAACATCCACAGAGCTCAAAGTCGACTTTCTCCTTAGCCTCTCTAAGAAGCAGAAGCAGAAGCCTAACAACTATGGCCAGGTGTGTGCATCCCCGGCCGTCTCCGGGGCATCCGAGCAGATGCCACCCAGTGACGACTGGGTTTGGCCGCTCCGACTGGCGGGTTTAGCATCTATAAACCGCTGCGTGATTAATAGGCCGCGGAGCCTCTGCCGCCGAGCTTGCGTGGTTGTCGTGGACATCGGAGCGGCACTTACACCGACCGTGAGTCGCGCAGGTTGAACTTCCGTGGGTGCAGATCGCGGCTGCCGTCCCCACGCCCACGTGTGCAAAAACAGGCCCTCGGCGAGGGAGCGTTTGCAGCCTGGCTGAGTTCCAGGTGGCAGCCTTCCCCAAAAGGAGTCTCTGCACGTTCATAGGGCTGTTTGCACTTGCGGCCTAGGCTACGTCAAGAAAGAGGTTGCCCGTGTTTCGTGGCTCTCTTGGGAGCGCGGGGGGGGGGGGCGCATCCCACACCCAAGGGTCTGTCGCTGGGGGCTGCGAAGGGGGCACGAGGCGTGCGCTTTTCTCCGCGGCTCGCTGTGCCCGGACCACCGGGGTCGGACGTGCAGCTTCAAACGCAAGGCGAGACCTCTACACCTGTGCGTGAAAACGCAGGCGGACACACGGGCTTCATTATGGGGTGCCTTGGGGCCAAATGGGATCCAGGCCTCCGCCACCTGTTCTTATGCCCCACCCCCACGCGCGCTGTGTTTTTCTTCCTGTGGAATTGCAACTGGGGGGAAAAAAAAGCACGGAAGGGGGTGGGGGCGTGGGGTGGGGGCGTGGGGTGGGGCTCCTCGCCTGATCTGATCTGTCATCGTCCACCTACTTTTTTCCACCTCTTCTTTTTCTTTGAAGTCACCAGCCCAGGTTGGATGCTGCCTTCACGGCTCTGGCTTCCTAGAAAAAATTGATCATCTATCACCTTAGACGCATAGTGTCATGGTTCAGAGAGATATTTGTCATATTTAATGCAGTTATTTTTTCTTAATAACTAAAGTCATTTTAGGAGAACTAAAAAAAAAAAAAATTGATGGATCTTCCAGTTCAAATAGCTTGAAACCAAATTCATGATAATTCTGCTGTGCAGAGATGAAGTGATTCCGACAAGACTTTAGCCAACAGATTCCCGCCCAGGCAGTTTCCCTCAGAACATCCCTGGGTCCAAGTGCCAGTGCAGACTTGGCCCTAGGACTCTTGCCTACAATAAATCTAGGGAGGCTCTCTCCTGAAGATAACAATCCCAATTCCTTCTGAGGAATCCGGGGCCCTCGTGTGCTAATGATGAGATATCCTTTTCAGCACTTAACTTGTCCCCCACTTGGCTGGGGAATGTTGAATGTATCCCAGTGATGGATTATCAGTATCTAGTCCTGCTGCCCTGTGGCACGTTCCTGGAGGTGTGGGGAGGGGAAGAACGTGCTGGCCACGCCCCACTCCAGTTGCACATCCCTGGAATAAAGGTCTCAAAAACTTGGGTAGTGAGCCCACTTCTGGCCCCAGTTCAACTCTACTCCTGCTGGTGTTGAGCCGCGCTCGGTGGATTCAGGAGCTGGCTTCAATAAATCAGGAGTTGCTGCTTCAAAAAATCACCCAGTCTGTGCTCTGTGACTTTATGAGGTAACCCAGCCTCTCTGTGGTGGCAATTTCAAGAAGGGACAACTTGGTGACTAAGTCTCTTCCAATACCATGCTTGTGTCCTCAGACACCACATCCAGGGCCACATCCAGGCCCGTCTCCCTTCTGGACCGTTCTTTAACAGGTTTTGGTCCTTTGGTCAAACAAAACAGAAATGGCATCCCTCTGTCCGTCACAGAAATACGAAGTTTGAAGCGATGGTAGCAATTTCTCATTTGCTAGAAATCTACGGCTGCTGTTAGCGGGTCCCTTTTTCTTTTAAAAGACATGAAAACAATCCTTTTCTTCCTCCGGGATTATATTGGTCACACATGAAAATTCTATTCTTCATGTCCTTAGTCCCCTAATTCTCAGTCTCTTTTATGGACCCCAAGGCCTGTAGTAAGTGTTAGGAAACCACATCACACAGCGTTTGTGGGGGCTGCATTTTGCACGTGGGCCTTTGATTTGCCTGACAGCTGTGGAAGAACGTGACGCCCGCCTGTGCCCCAGGAGCCCACACGTGTGTGTGGCAAGTGTGCACGCAAAAGTGGGAATTAGCTTACAAGCAATTATTTCTCCCCCCTCTTGATCTGCCCCCTTTCAGCTGGAAAAATAGACCTTCATGGAGGCGGATGTGTGGCTCACCTAGCAGAGTTCTTCTGAGGGACAAGAGACTCCAGCTTGGGCCCCCCCAGGTCTGCTGTTTCTTGTCACTGTCATATCTGGCGAGTCCCTGACCTTCTCCGGGTCTCAGCGGGCTCCTCTCCAGAGCGGAGTTTTAAGTGTGAGAATTAAGAGCCTGCATTTTAATGTGTCTGCAAAAGGAGATAGGGGATCTGCAAGACAGTCTTGGAGAGAATTCGAGCACCCTTTTAGGTTTCTCTGGAAGGAACTGGCCATTTCCGATCTGTGCACAGGGAGACTGTTAGGTTGCCTCTTGTCTAATCATATTCTGTCAAACCCAATGTGGAGCAAGGCAGTGAGGCAGTGGCTACTGAATCCCTATAGGGCCTTGCATGCTCCTGGCTCACGGGATCTTGGGACAATTTTGAGAGCTAATGTTCCCATCATTACTTTTAGAGATAAGAAAAGCGAGGTCCAAATAAGCTTAATACCTTGCCTGCCACATATCCTGGAACTGGGGTAGCCTTATGGTTCAGAGCCAGATGTTCCCTGTACACCCCTCCCACGGCTCGCAGCCCCGTTTCCCGACTCTGGCTTCAGCGTAAGCCCTGCTGACGGTGCTCGCTTTAACCCAACAAGGTGGGAAATGCCAAGGCACCCGCCCCAGGACGCCTGCCTGGTGGCTGTGAAATTTTGATCGAGGCAAAAAGATCCTCTGGCTTCCCGCTCCTTCCTCTTAGTCCCCTGAGGGGTCAAGTTGTTTTCCATTAGCGGGAGTGAGTTGTTTGATCCTTGAGCATGTGCTTTTCTGCGCGCCTTGGAAGAGGAAGCGCCATGGCGAAGTGCATATGAGAGTCTCATTTCATCGTCCGGCTTCCTCCAGAATGACCTCGATTGTGTCTCTCTGAGCAGCCGCTCCAAAACACTCCAGGGAAGGAGCTTCCCTGCCAGGGGCTGCGTTTTATTTTAAATGACCTGAGTCTTACCAGTTAATACTCGCTGAACACCAGCGCCACAAACTCCTAGATTCTTCAATACAAGGCAGTCCTGCTCTTCTTTCTTTTATTCTAATTCTCGTGCCCGCTCGGGAGGGGCTAATCTGGAATCGGGAATTTGCCCCAACAAATATCCACAATAGAACAGTTAAGGGGTGAACGTGACTGTTGATGAGAAGGAAGGGATGACTCACAAAAACATCTTGAGAATTATTAATATGTGCATTTCACGGTCCTCCGAGGCCCACCAACGCCCCGCCCAGGGATCTGTGACGCTCCCGCTCCCTTCATGTTGACAATTGTTCTACAGAATAAAGACATTGAGGACAGAAGTAGGCATGGTCGCCTTCCCCTGCAGAGCTCGCCTTAGTGGGAACAGGACGTAAATTTACCCTATGACTAGTTAAGCCAGTAATAGTACCATGTAAAATTAGGAGCATTTTAGAAATTAACAAATTAACTACGCACTACTCCGTGACTTTAACTATGAACAATCTCATTGTAATTCAAAGGATCTCAGATAATTAGATTTAATAGAATCTGGTGAATACTCAGTAACTTTCTAATTCATTGTATTTGGTAGCAATTTTGTGGCCAATTACGTGTATTGTGATTTTGGATGCCTGAAAACCCATGTATGTTTTTTGGTATTAGAGCAGAATTAACATAAAGTGATTAAATGGCATGAAAAAATATGCAAATAGATGATACATCGTTGAACAGAAAAGATATTGATGGACGAAAAGAAAAACAGGCAAATGAGAAGAATGGCGAGGTGGTCAGGGAAGGTAGGAAGCAATTGTCCAGCTCCAAGATGACATTTCTCATTGATTCTCTGACAGCTCTCTCTTCTCTGTGTGGTGAGAATTAAGTTTAAATTCTAAATTGAAAAAAAAAAAAAAGATGGAAGTCACTCCCTTTTTCTTTATTAATGGTAAAGTTCGCAGAGACTCTGTGCCCCTCTAGGATTCTGTGGCTCTCCCATATACTGCTTCCAAACTTGTGCAGCTTAGGACAGACACTCCCCCTACTTGGCACGGCAGGAAAACCTTCAGAGCAGACCAGAAAGAAGACCCTAGTTCTCATGAGAAACTACTAAGGAGGTATCTTCTTTTATCAGGCACTATAAGGAAATGAATAACTCCTACAAAGGAAAACCCAAAAGGAGGCTGGGTCCTGGGCATCGACGCTGCCCAGCACAAGCTTGGAGAAACATAAACCTGAGACTGTATTTTGAGTTACTTGCCTGGAACATGGGGTGAGTGGTCCTGCACGAGTGACTCTTAAACTCTCTGAACCCATTTTGTTCATTATCATTAGTTTTTCTCTCCACCCAGTGAACATTCAGGTTTTATTGCACCTTGCCCAAATTTCAGTCATAACACAGCCACATATTTCTCCCTATCTTCTTAAACTTGTACTGTTTTCACCTAATATTTGTCTTCAACTTCATTTACTCATAAAGGACACTTCATTAATTTAAAAAAATGGTTATAAATGAGAACTCAGTAGTGTACTGCATTAACACAATAAAACCTTAAGCATAAGAACAATGTATGCAATGTTATTAAATTTTAAAATTGAGCAATAAATGAGAACATAGGTGAATATAGGAGAACAAGAGCATAGCCTCATTTCCAGAAAGGCGTGTTCCTGGGGAGCTGGCTGGCAGCGGGAGCCGCAGGGAGCATAGAAAGGGATGGTGATTTGCAAGGAAGGGTCTGGGAGGGAACAGTTTAGGTGGAAAAAGTTGGATTCTCCCTCAGCTCTGAGTGGTTGAAAGGGCTTTACCACCAGCTGCCTATATTAAACCCCTGCCCAGAATTTTTCTAGTACCCACATTATAGCCAACCTTGGAATAAAAAGCTTTTTACAGGGAAGAACGTGGAGACACATTACAGAGTTGAAAAGCCACGGTCAAAAATTATTACCACCAAAACCCATTTCTAAAAAAGCCCTAAAGTTTTATTTCCTGAGATTTTACACTAAAAGCTGTCAAAAAAGAGTTCACTGCTTTTAGCCAAAATAAACACAGCATTTTCTGCCTTGGCGCTGCATTAGTAGCTGGAAAATCAAGGTTAGGTTGTGCTGGTTATAGATGAATGTGAAGAGAATGCACCTACAAATGTCCTTTCAGAAGGTCCATACACTGCTGGTTAGAGTCTTGGGCTCCATGTTCCGGGAGACCCCAGATGGACTAGGGTGTCCACTTGGACGTTTTGCCTGGTTTTGATCACTCTTCTTCCCTCTGACCCTTGTATGCTAAGCACATCCTAAGGCACCTCTTCCTCCTTCAGTGAACTCTGTGATCAAAGACCTGTCCCTCTCGCCTTTGAGGGCAGAGGATGTTATTTTACCAGTCTGTTTGAAACTGAGCTCTTTAGTGATCACATCCCTTGAGAAATGTAAGAAAGCAGGAGAGCCTCAAAATCAAAAGATTGACTACGTATATGAGTTATCTTGGAAAATGATGTACGCACTGGGAATAAGACTGTACATCCGTCTTGTCTCCTGAGCAGTAAACACTTGGATATCAAGTCTGGGGGGATAGGGAAGAAAGTTTATCATACTTGGAATAAACAAAGGTCTCAGAAGGCCTATTTTTGGTGTCCTAAAAAGGGGAAATGGTTATTCCATCCTTTTGTTTTATCACATACAAAATCAGTAAAGTGGGACTTCTTTTAAAAAAAACTTATTTATTTATTTGTGGGGGAAAGAGAGAGAGAGAAAGCACATCCAGGGGCAGCAGCAGGTAGACCAGGCAGAGGAAGAAGCAGACTCCTCACTGAGTGAGGAGTCCGATGTGGGACTTGGTTCCTGGACTCTGGGATAATGACCTGAGCTGAAGGCAGATGCTTATCCAACTGAGCCACCCAGTCATCCCTATAATGGGACTTTTATTTAAGGGAAGCCAGGGGTGAGGGACACCATCCCTATCCTTGAGAACTCCATAAGATATTTGACAAAAAGTGATGAGAACACATTCAAGCCCCCCAGTTCTGAACCCCAAAAGCACTGGCTACCGTTCCCACCTTATATGGATGGAGGGAAGTATGCCCAGTAACCATCTCTTGGACTGACTACAGCTGTTACCAGCACTGCTTTGAGCTCAGGAGCCTCTAACTTACTTCATTCCTAACCTCACTTACACTTTCTGCCTGTCTCTCTGCAGTGCTGCTGTCTAGCTGTCTCATTTCTCTATGCTGGAGCAACATTCTTGAGAGCCATCATGGGACCTATTACTCAGGTACTAACTTCCTCTTGATAGTCTCCTGTTTGTCCTTTCTGGAACTAGATGTCAACATCCTGGGGATGAGACCCCTTTACCTGTGGCAGGAACCCTGTGAAGATTAGCTGTCCCTAACCGGCTCTGTCTCCATGATCCCTGTCGATTGTTTACTGCCTACTCAGATGGTTTTTCATGCCTGGACGCTTGGTTATTCCCATTCCAGACCAGGTTTCTCTCTGGAAGCCCCTCCAAGTTTGACCCAATCTCTAACCACAGAGCCACAAGGCTGTCTTTGATAAAATAATCTAGTAAATCTAGTAATGTTTGATAAATTTAAATATTTTTTAAGGGGCGCCTGGGTGGCTCAGTGGGTTAAAGCCTCTGCCTTCAACTCAGGTCATGATCCCAGAGTCCTGGGATCGAGCCCCGCATCAGGCTCTCTGCTCAGTGGGGAGCCTGCTTCCTCCTCCCTCTGCCTGCCTCTCTCTCTCTGTTGAATAAATAAAATCTTAAAATATATATATATTTTTAAAGTTAACCCTTTTCCTCACAATTGCAAGAGAGAGAACATTTTATTTATCAGGCACATCTAGGAACACTTTTGTGTATTCTGCTTTCACTGGGAAACTGTGATAAAACCTTCTGGGGACCGATATGGGCATCTAGCTCAGGGAGATAACTCTAACTCAAAAGAAGAAATGAGCTGAAATGTCGGGCAAGGAGCCAGATCACCTGGGTCCCTGTTTACCACTGCTAACTTGCCTGCAGAGCAAACCGTAGGTAAGCTAATTTACCTTTCTTTTTTTTTTTTAATAAGATTTTATTTATTAATTTGACAGAGAGAAATTACAAGTAGATGGAGAGGCAGGCAGAGAGAGAGAGAGAGAGGGAAGCAGGCTTCCTGCAGAGCAGAGAGCCCGATGCGGGACTCGATCCCGGGACCCTGAGATCATGACCTGAGCGGCTTAACCCACTGAGCTACCCAGGCGCCCCAGCTAATTTACCTTTCTATGTCTCAGTTTTCCAGACTCTAAAATTATTTCACAGTGTTGTTGCAATAATTAAATTAGTTAATTTTATTAAATAAAGCTATTTATTGTAATAAATAAATTAGCTAATATTTGTAAAGTATGGGGGACACAAATGTTCCAGCAGAAAGTTGGTTTTATCACTAATTAGAAAATAAATGTGTTCTTAATGTTGTATACTTTTGAAATACAGGTGAAAAATATCCAAATATTACACATCACCCCTCCTCTAGGAGTATTAACACTTTGCTATGTATATTTTTAGTCTTTTTTCTATCTTTTTAAAAAAATTTTTTTAAAGATTTTATTTTTGTATTTGACAGACAGAGATCACAAGTAGGCAGAGAGGCAGGCAGGGAGAGAAGGAAGCAGGCTCCCTGTTGAGCAGAGAGCCCGATGTGGGGCTCAATTCCAGGACCCTGGAATCATGACCTGAGCCGAAGGCAGAAGCTTAATCCGTTGAGCCACCCATGCACCCCAGTCTTTTTTCTATCTTAATTTGTCATATTAAGAAAAATAATACACATACTCTGTATTATTTTGTGTGTTCAGTTACAAGCAATAGACAGTGACACAAACTCGGTTAGACAATAAGAAATAATTAGTTCATATGACTGAGAAAGTAAGAGTAATTTCTTCATCTGATCAGTCCACCACAGGTTTCATGACCATCCGTGAATAATCCTTGTGTCCACAGTCTTGGGTTTCGGACACCTTGGGCTTAGCGGCTTAACTAAGCTTACTTGCTGAGCCAGTCTCTGTGGCAAGAGGGATGGAAGCATGCTGATTGGTGTGGGGGAAGTGGGGCAGGTGTGTTGATAACAGTGGCGGTAATGTGGGTGAGTAACACAAAGGGTGCACTGAATCGGTTCAGGGAAAGTATCCATCAACAGCTCCCTTTATTGGGTTTCCTATAACCTAATTTTTATCAGTGGCATAATATTCAAGTCTATAAATATACTTAATCTACCCTATTGCAGAATAGTAGAAAAAAAATCTGTTATATTAAGTAAAGTTGCAGTGAACATTCTTGAACTCACTTCTTTCTGCTCTCACCCATGTGACTCATATTTGTCTTTTTCCTTTCTGTTCTCTTTCATGAGTCCATTTTCAGTTCCTACAACTACATATATATCGTCTTCAAATTTTCTTCTATTTGATACCCTCATAGTAGCTTCCTATATATTTTTATTTTGTTATGAAGTCAGGAAGTATAACAGAAGGCATACGAGATTCCACAGTAGATAGACTTGGATTCAAATTTGAGCTCTGTATCTTAGTATGACATTAGGAAAGTCTTTTATTTCCTATGAATATCACTCATTCTCAAGATGTGCATGATAGGCAACAAAAGTAAACAAGAGGTAGATTAGTCTACATCAAAATTAAAAACACCTGAACATCGAAGGACACAATCAACAATAAAAAGGCAACCTATGGGATGAGAGGAAATATTTGCAAATGATATCTCTGATAAGGGGTTAATAATATCAATATTATATAAAGAACCCCTAGAACTTAACAACAAACCCAAATAACCTGATTTTAAAATAGGTAAAGTTCTTGAATAAACATTTCTACAAAGAGGACATTGAGATGCTCAACAAGCTCATGAATAGATTCTCAACATCACTAATCATTGGGGAAGTGCCAATAAAACCATGAGGAGATCTTGCTTCACACTCATTAGTATGGTTAATCTAAAAAAAAAAAAAAAGAAAAGAAAAGAAAAGAAAAAGAAAAAGAAATAAATAAAGAAAAAGAAAATAGCAATTATTGGTGGGAATGCAGAGAAAAGGAACCCTCAGTCATTGTCGATGGGAATGTAAAAAGGTGCAGTTGCTGTGGAAAACAGTATGGCGGTTCCACAAAACAAAACAAACAAAAAAAAATAAAAAAAATTTTTGAGTTATTGGAAGATCCAGCAAGTCCATTTTTGGGTATACAACCAAAAGAGTTTAAAACAGGATTGTGAAGAGATATTTGGGTACCTACATTCAAAACTGTGTCATTCATTGTAGCCAAAACGTGGAAACAAACCTAATGTCCATTGTGAGATGGATGGATAAACAGTGGCCTGTACATCCGATGGAAAATTACTTGGTCCTTAAAGAGAAAAGAAATTCTGACAGGCACTGCAACATAGAGGAAGCTTGAGGTTTCACCTTAGTGAAACAAACCAGTCACAAGAAGACAAATACTGTATGATTCCACTTTTCAGAGGCATCTAAAGAAATCAAATTCCGAAAAATAGAAAGTAAAATGGCTGCCGGGGGCTGGAGGAGGGGAAAATGAAGAGTTGTTTAATGGGCAAAGAGCACAAGTTTTTTCAGACAAAAATAATTTTTTGGAGATTGGATTCATAACAATGTGAATGTACTTAACAATAATGAACTTTGTAGCATCTAAAAATGGCAAATGTGGTGTATTTTATACCAAGAATATTTTACCACTATTAAAAAAATTAATACTCTGTAAAAATACATGGTGGTTCTTGATTAGGATCAAAACGTAATTGTTTTTTACCTACTCTGCTGAAATAAAGTTTTACATCCATTTTTTTTCTTAGAAATTTTATTGGTTTTTAAAAATAAACTCCGGGTAGTTAACATAGAATGTAATATTAGTTTCAGGAGTATAATATAGTGATTCAACACTTCCATACATCGCAAGTGTACTCCTTAATCCCCATCATGTATTTCCCCCATCGCCTGCCCACCTCCCCTCTGGGGACCATCAGTGTCTTCTCCATAGTTGAGTCTGTTTCTTGATTTGCCTCTCTCTCTGCCTCCCCCCCGTCCATGCTAATTTATTTGTTTCTTAAATTCCACATAAAAGTGAAATTGTGTGGTATTTGTCTTCCTCCCACTGAGTTATTTTATTTAAGCTTAATGCTCTCTAGCTCCATCTCCATCTATGTCCTCGCAAATGGCAAGATTTCATTCTTTTTTATGGTTAAATAATATTCCATTTTGCATGGAATATTCTTTATCCATTCATCAGTGAATGGCCACTTGGGCTGTTTCCATAATTTGGCTATTGGTGACATTTCCACTTTAAATTGGTCAATCAGGAAATCAAAGAAAGACTAAAAAATAGATGGGAAACAAATGAAAAATGAAAACACAGTGGTCCAAAACTTTTGGGGTGCAGCAAAAGCAGTCCTAAGAGTGAACTATATAGTAATACAGGTCTACCTCCAGAAGCAAGAAAAATCTTAAACAATCTTAAACAATCTATTCTTAAAGGAGCTAGAAAAAGAACAATGAATGAAGCCTGAAGCCCATAGAAGAAGGGAAATGATAAAGATTAGAGCAGAAATAAGTGATACAGGAACTAAAAAAAAAAAGCTAGAACAGATCAATGAAATTAGGATTTTTTTTTTTTTTTGGTTCTTCCAAAAAAATTAATTGATCAACTTCTGGCCAGACTTATGTAAAAGAAAAGAGAAAGGACCCAAATAAATAAAACCAAAAATGTGACATTAATTTTAGAAGGCAAGGACAATTATACTGATCACAGAGGGTAAAGAAGCAGTGGAATACTGCAAACTCTAGATTTTTTTTAGCTCAGTGGAAATGCCCCATCATTGTTATCTTGATCGGTGTTACTTAATGTAGTTATAATTTTCCCATGTCTTGCACTGAAAAAAATCTAATCCTTAAAAGTGTCTGTCAGATTTCTGTTGGTCTTATGATTGTCCAATGGAGGAAGATGCAGCAGGTGGCGGGTGGGCCGTGGAACCCAAAACCATCCCCAATTTCTAAAAGTAACACCACCTGAAACATGCAGTTGTGTTTGCAGAAGCCTCCGTGAGCAGTTCCTTCCTTGAATGGCATCACGTGAAGCCGTATGTAACCTTTCAGATGAGAGAGGGGGAAGGCAACCGGGCCAGAATATTTCAACAAGCCATAAATTGTACAGAAATTTAAAGTACTCGAAGCGGGAGAAAAGTGACAGAAAAAGAAGTAAAACTAATACGATCAAGCTGAAATCGACCCTGCTCACCAGCGAAGACACTTAGCATGTTCAAGGGAAATGTTCCTGGATAATGTTTCCTGGAAACCAGATGGGACATTAGATTAGCTATTTTCTCTCCAAAATAACTTGTGTTTTTGTCATTATAATGTAACATTTACAGAAAACCAACAATATGCTGGCCTTCTGTTAAGCACGGCTTTGTATGAAATGGTTTTATTCGGTGTAAGACAGTGAGGATCCCAGAAAAAGCTGAAGTCTGGAGGAACGTTAAAAGTCAGGGACAAAAATTAGGCTAGGAAGAGTCATGAGGAACAAAAATGACGTATGCAAGCCGAGTGAGCAATAATGCTTACCTAAAAGCGTAATCACAAATTTACGATTAAGGAAACTGATAGCAAAATCTGAACATTTTACAGTAACACCTCATTAATGTAACAACTTGTGGGACACACGTGTTCCAAGCAGTGAATTTCCAGATAATTGAGGCTTACACAATCGCTCGATCAATATTTAACCAAATGATTTTTGCCGGATCTGGCCGAGAATGATCATATACTTCTATTACCTTCCTTAAAAGAGACAATAGTCCATAGTTTGGTCTTTAATTAATAATTCAGAGGAAATGCAATCACCATTTATTGTAATTATAGTGAGCTCATAAGGTATTATCGAAAGCCAACCCTGTTGAGAGTGAAAGGGACACAGGTGTAAATGAGCCGTGAACCAGGGAGGATGAGAGATGGGATCCCTGTGTACGTCTCTGCTGACATGAAGTCTTCTCGGTGCAATTGTGTCTTCCAGCATCTTCTGCCCTTGAGAAGTGGGGTAGTCACTTTGCTGGCATTAATAGGCCTCGTGTCCCAAGTTTATTCCAGTTTCCTCTTCAAATGGTGGGCATTTAAATAGGACGTCAGACTGCCAGGCAAGCTGAGAAATCCCTATAAACAAGCAGCACATGCCTGAGAGTCAAAGTGGAGAGAGTAGTAGAAATGACCTTCTTATGTGAATTATGTCAGGGTTTTCTGCTCAGGATTAGAATCCAGGGGAGTGAATAGAGATCTTGGGTTAGACAGCAGTGGGTGTCAAGTAAAACATCTGTTTCGGAAATCAGGTGAGAAATCTGAGTGCTTTTGATCTATAAAGTATGTTTAGTTTCATGAAGGTCAACATTGTTCTTCATGATTTCCCAGGAGCATAAGGAGAGCTGTCACAAGTGTCTCTCCTGGAACATGTCGGTGGTCATGGGGATGGAGACTGGTCCCCAGCGGTGCACTATCAGTGTTTGCATGGCCTCAACACACCGTTTTCTCTGAAGAAGTGGGAATAATGGGATAGCTGTAACTGCCTGGATGTGTCTGGTGCTTACAGGATGCCAGACGCTCTCTAAACCACGTTATATTCATTTGCACATGCGCTCCCAATGTTTTACATGCCATAGTGTGATTTTAAAGCCCAGGTTAACTAATATAATATAAAATGTAATATGATATGATATAATATAATATAATATAATATAATATAATATAAATTTATAATATTAATAATGCTGTCCAGAACATTGGTCCTGGGCAGGAGGGATTTAGCAGATGAAAGCCCTGCAACCCAGTGGAATCCTGGGGTAGTTGGAAAACCTGGAAGGAGAACACTCTGGAAGCAATAGAACATCTCCTTTTCAAGAATTGCCTGTCCCTATTGGAAATGTCGGGAGTCAAATATCTTGAGTAAATCTTGTCTCTGTCATCAGCATTTCAGGGACAAAGACATAAGAATTCAACCCCTTAAGATGTTTATCATCAATTGTTTTTACTTTACTAACACTATCTGTGGGTTATTAAGATAGGCACTTAATCATCACTGTGATCATGTGCTAGACAGGTGTTGGCAACAGCCAGCTGGTCTTGCACCTGCTCTTAAAAGACAGGAGTAAATGAACTTGGCAGACTGTGTACTCCTCTTTCCATTACTTTCCATTGCAGGAAGACATTTATTTTGTGTTCATATGAGCGGTGGTTCTGTGATCCCAGTTCTCCTTCTCATCTTAAAAATATCTGACTTCAGCAATTCATGCCTAGGTTACCATAATAGAGAGAGTAGCAATCTTGCCGCTCAGGAAATGGTTACTTTGTAGGAAAATTGGGTGGGTCAGTATAAAATACTTCCCAGAACCCAAGGTTAAAATGTATTTAGCTAAATAACACCTCACAGATCCTATCACAAAATATTCAACGATTTCTCAGATAACCACAGCACAAGAGGGAGTCAAGGTAGTACGTTGCACAGTCGAGGCCTGCCGATTATGGCCGTTCAGCCGCCATCCAAGATGAGTGGTTACTTGACAAATATAATCCTTGCCCACTAGAAACTTTCAATCCAAACACATTAAAAACAGCATTAGCTGCAGAGAGGAGCCTAGAAACTCCGAGGTGACTGTACATCCTGTCTCTAAGGCCACTGATGAACACACAAATTATTGTTTATACCAAGGAGAATAGCCATCATTTAGGGGTTTTGGAATGAGAGAATTCTCCCACTTCCAAGCATGAGTCATTTTTTCCCATGAAGCAGCCAGGGAGTTGCCATCCGAGCTCTCGGTGGGAACGGGTTCCTGGGGCGGAGGAGATGAACCTTCCTGAGTTCTTTGAAGCAGAAGGGAGTGTGCTTTATACCCCTGGGAAAGAGGGCCATTCTGAGAGTGAGGTGTGGCGCTGGCCAGAGACAAAGCACAGGAGGGTGTGTTAAGGGCGGTAGTAAGAGCAGCAGGAGGGAGGGGCAGGGTTTTAACACTATTTGTCAGTTTCTTGGTGTTTCTGGGTCAAACATCAACTTCACCCAACGCAGGTCTCTTCTAACATCAGCCTTACTACTTACACTGGATTTAAATACACACACACACACACACACATGCGCGCGCGCGCACACGCACGTGTATATATATATGTATATATATATATATATATATATTCTTTTTGTACAATCTTTTATTAATTCCTGAGAATAGGGAAAAAGTGATCATCTCTAAAAAGGACCAAGCAAAGCCAGAGAATGGTATGTAGAACCAGGGAATGGGAAACAAAGGGAAGAACATGAAACTTCTAATCAGCAGCACCAGATCTAGAGAAATAAGAATTTAAATGAATGAAACGATGTTTTTCTTAAATTTCTCTCTTAATTCAATTATCCATTCATTCACCTTAATAAACATGTATTGATTATTCAGTGTCAGGAGATCTGGACGATTTCCAGTAAGACTAAGTAGGTTGAAATCCTTCCAGTAGGGGATAAATACATCTAATAGGGGTAAATATGCAAAAATAAATATGATACAATGTGATAAACATAATAGGAAAAGGAGCAAAATGTTTTGAGAGCAGAAGACAGAATTGAACATTTTTGCCTATGCACTAGATAAAGGCTTTCCAGAGATGTTATTTGATGTCGGCATAGAAAGGTGCATAGGAGATTTCCAGCTGTAGAAAGTTCTGGTGATCCAGAAAGCTAAGGTTGGAGTCTGGCCCCCACTGCATATTAGCTCTGACCTTGCAGAATCTACTCAATCTTTCTATCTCTGTAATTTCATTTGTGTGAAAAGGAGATAAAAGTAGGTACCCCAGGGGCACCTGGGTGGCTCAGTGGATTAAGGCCTCTGTCTTCGGCTTGGGTCATGATCCCAGGGTCCTGGAATTGAGCCCCGCATCGGGCTGTCCGCTCTGCAGAGAGCCTGCTTCCTCCTCTCTCTCTCTCTCTGCCTACTTCTGATCTCTGTCTGTCAAATAAATAAATAAAATCTTAAAAATAAAAAAAAAGTAGGTACCCCAGAGGATTGTCTAAATTAAGGAAGACAGTAAGTTGGGGACTGAGCGTGGTGTCTGATAAGCATCCTACCATCATATCAAGGGAAAGCAGTTCCAGGCACAGAAAGTGGCTCGCATAGGCAACTGCATGAAGGTCTTGGTGTGTTGGGGAAGTGCTAGAGCTTTGCTGCATGGGCGAGTGATACAGGAAGCGCGGCTGAGCCTGGAGCAGCTCCTGGACAGGATGGTGTGACACTGTAGCTTAGAACCTCAGGCTGAGAGGCAGGGGGAGCCCAGGGACTGAGGAGGAGCTGGAAGGGATGTGATTGCAGGTGACCATTGGCAAGATCACCCCACGGACTAGAACTGGAGAGGGAAGAGCCTGTGCATGTCCAGCCAGCTCTCAAGGCCTAGACTATGTCACAGTCTAGAGCTGGAATTATGGGATTGGGAGGGGCAGAAAGAAGCCAGTTTCTAGAGCCGTTCCTGGATGAAAGCCAAGAAAGTGGGTAATATTTGAATGTAGAATGAAATGAAGGAAATGTTCACATGACTGATTGGTGACAGGGAAGCTGATGGCTTCACTAAGAGAAATTACAGAGTTTGGAAGAGAAAATAATGCAGGCAGAAGATGTTGCTTTGGGGAGGGCAAAATGAGTTAAGAAATTTGTGCTGCCACCTGCCAGCTGGGCATCTCATATGAGCCATCTGGTGGGTTTTTGACTTATGAAACAGAGACCTGGACATCATCACACGGGGTAGGACACAGTGAGGTAGGGTGGGGGTGAATGGTGTCTCTGAGTAGCAGGGCACTCTTCCCCTTCAAGAACGCCAGTCTGCCCTTTGCTCATCTCTGGACCTCCAGACCCAGCACTTTCCCTGTCCCCTGTCCAGGTCTTTGACCTTGTCCTAATGTTTATGTCTTCCGACCTCATGATTTTCCCCTGACTGCCCTCTGGTAAGATATTCTGACTCTTAGCTTGCCCCTGGTCACAGTTACATCTAGGGATGCTGCCATCAGACACTTGGGGGATCTGGGTCATCTGGTCCAGCCCAGCCCTCAGGATCCAACCCTGGACTTGGAGGTGGAGGGAGGCCATACGAGCAAACTAGCGTCAAGCAGAGCTAGAGGTGTGCGGGAAGAGGTGCAGATGACGTGTCACGGCAATCAAGGTGGGCCAAGCAGAGCTTCGTTGAACGAGTAAATACTCACCTTGCTTCTCGAAATTCACCTTGAAACCCCAACTTTCTGCATTTTTTTGCTACTATTTGGATGCTTCCCACACCAGCAGTCAAATCTCAAGTCATCCTTGTACTAGCATATCATTCTGTTCCTCAATTTCAGGACCTGAGTTTTCCCGTCAGTAAGGTGGGAGCAGCAGGAACTATCCCACTGGACTGGTATTAAATGGGTTGATCCAAGAAAAATGAACACAGCAAGCAGACAACATGTGTCTTTCTTCCTTTGCCCCATGTTTTTCTCACATCCTCCAGCTACCTAAAGTCTTTCACCATCTCATAAGTTGGTCTGAACATACTGTGAAGGCCATAGCCAGGCCCATTTACAGGATCACTTCTGCGACAGGGGAGGTGACAGCCAGGTTTGGGTGTCCTGAGGACTTTGGTGTCCCTTGGACTGGAGGTCCCCCGTGCCATGTAGCATGCGGGGATATGCTGATATCTTGTTTTGTGTCATTGTTTATTGACTGGTGGCTCTTGGATCTTTTCAGTTCCCTCATTCTTATATTTGTACATATTGGAGCTACAAAATATAAGCAGTACCATGAGGATTATTAGTAGCGGAGTAGTTAATATGTTCTACACATTACATTAAGCTCTCGGCACAAGTGACATTATTTAGTCTTTGTCGCAAACTCAAGAGATAAGAAACAACATCTGCCATATACATTTACAGATAGGAAAATGTGAATTTTGAGTCAGTATAAAATAACCCTTTCAAGGTAGGTCAGCTAAAGAGTGTCAGAGGCAGGCAGGAAGGCCAGGCCTGTCTGCTCCCAGACTGGCACTCCTCTTCCTCCCTGCCTGACTGTTCTAATGCAAGATTTAGGAGGTCTCCCTTTGGTGTACAAAGAGTTCTGAGAAACTGAATAGAGGAAACTTGATCCCCAGTTCATTTCCATAATTTAGTTCCAGTGGCCTCGTTCATGGGGGAACATGAGCCTTCTATTATGTAGCAGAAACCATGCCAGCTAGTTACTGTGACTTCTCATTTCTGAGCTGCTGCCCTTGAGCTGCTGTTTAGAGAGAGCTCCTTAATTTTCCAGGAAGTTGTGTTTCCTATCCTCGCCGGCAGACAATCATTGGGATAAGAACACTTAGAGTCTCCGAAATTGGATTTGATACCGATATAGTCTGCAGAGTTCATGTGAAGCTTAACTGAACCTCTATGGGTAAGGTGCCCTTTCAATTGTGAAACAACACACAATGAAACAATAATATGATTCTGATTGCTGAGAGTTTGTCGTATGTCAGCCATTTTCATGTGACCCAAAGTAAATCAATAAGATAGCAACAGTGATAGTTAGCTAGCTTGTTGAGTGCAACAGTATACTCTAGGAGGCGAAGAATGTTACATGGATTGTTTCATAAACCTTGCAAACAACCCCATGAGTTCGGTAGTGTAAAAATCTCAATCTTACAGATGGGGAAAGAACTCTGCATACATAAGAATTTCGGCAACATCATCTGGATATGAACCCTGGAGGTCTGACTCAGTATGCTATTGTGGGATCTGTCCATCTATCAGTTCTATGCCTTGTTTGTTAGGTGGTTTTTTATACTGTTAAGTGTGCTTATTAAGTATTAAGTGTTTTAAGTATTAGGTGTGAATATTAAAACAAAAACAAAACGTTGCAAATCAGATTTTTAGGATTGCGTTTTCTGATGTGATATTTCAGATTCCTAGTTTTATTCTGTGATGATTGGTTGTTCAGGTTAGTCCATATATGCATTTGTTCTAAGCGCTATAAATTTCTCTTCTGTTCTTGTGAACAAACATCCATGTCTGTTTCATCTGAGGCGTAAGCGGAGGGTCAGCAATTGTCACTGATAGCTTCTGACACGCTGAGAGCTCTGACACACGTAATCGTCCTGGAGCAGAACATGTATCTGAAACACATCAATCTGAACGAGAAAGAAATGTAACAGTAGGCAGAAATCTAGATTCGATTAGAGTGCTGCTATCAACTCAGTTTTTAAACAGATTAAATACAATTAATACTCGGTTCCCTGGACAACCGTGGTCTCTGTATCAGGAGTCTGCTGGGATACGATCCAGTGACTGCTCTTTCATCGCAGTTTTGACAGATGATATCATATTTTATATGTAAATTTATACTTTTTGATATTTAATTATAATATAACAATTTCCTCATGTTTTAAACATTCATCCCATAGAGCGTGTTGAAAACTTATGAAATAATAAAACATTTCAAAAGATCTTTTATAAGGGATGCTTTTGGCTCATTCAAACCTAAGCAGCTAAGACTTCGGGGCCAACGTCTAGAGGTACTATGAGAGCCAATGGCTACATCCCTGTACATCAGAAGCAGATGTTCTCTGAGAAAACTCATCAGTAGAGTACAGCTTCTGTTCCTTCAAGGCTTAACATTCCTTGTAAATCCATTGTTTGTTATAAACCATCAGGGATATTTCTCTCTGAAATTAAAAGCCCTGCCATTTCCTACCCTAGTGGAGAAGCAACCTCACTGTCTCCACACACACAGTTTTCATAAAGGAATCTATCTCAGGGCAGGTGGGAGCTGATTGGCTCTGTTGGTTAAGCATCTATCTCTTGATTCCGGTTCAGGTCTTGATTTCAGGGTCTTGAGAAGGAGTCCTGTCTGGGGCTCTGTGGTCAGCGGGGAGTCTGCTTGGGACTTTCTCTCTCCCTCTGACCCTCCCCACCCACTGTTCACTCATTCTCTCTTTCTCTCAGACAAATATATATATATATATATATATATATATATATATATATATTTAAAATAGAAGTGTACCTCAGATTATATTTCATGATCAGTAGTTGTTGCATAAGCAAACAAGGTCTATATAATCTTTTAATTCTCAGCTGAAGAAAAATCAGGTTTTTGGAAGTCTCCCAGGAGAAGGACATCTTGGGAAGGTGTCTGTGTGCACCGGTGCACGTACTAGAGGATGGTCTTTGTTGAAAGTGGCTGGTATAGACCTAAAAATGGTACATGTGGTTTTGGGACAGGACTGTGGGCATCAGGCTCCAACTTCCAAGCTTCTTCCATCAAAATATCCAAGCTACCTCACAACCCCACGTTATGTCATGCTATCTTGGTATTTAAAATGACACCAAACTAATTTTCTCCTCATCACAGGTCCTAGATGGGAATGACATTTTATATAAATTTTCATTTTAGTCTTAAACCAGGAACAGTTTAGACTTTTTGGACGGGGAAGTCTTTCCATTTATTAATGATTTTACCAAGTTCCCCACATGACTGTGAGACTGCCAAGCCTGGTTGTGTCCCTGCTGCTGAGCCATCAAGAGGCCCAAGGCACCCTCATGCCCACCAATCAGCCCCACTTACAAGCAGAGTCAGCCCTACAAGCACATGGAGGTTGGCTTCCTACAAGGAAGCTGGTGCTTAGGAAGAGTTTATTATCTATCAGGCATGTTGCTCGGAACACCCCAGATTAGTTCCAGCAAGTGAGAGACAATCTGCTCTGTCCAAGTGGTAGAAGACTAGGAGAAAGGACTTAGCTAAGGAAACGGATTAGAAGCAGCCAAGCTGAGGTGCTGGGCCATCTCCTGCTGCTCCACCGTCATTCTTGCTCCCGGTGCATCTCACACTCAGCGCTTTGCCTCGATGTCCTGTAGATTCTGCTCAAGGGGCTCCACACCTCCTGCTCCCCACTCTCTGGACCTGTGCTCCTGACCTCCGTCCTGGCTCATCGTCCTGGGCCTGATTTGCCCCTCCTAGTCCTGGGGTGTCTGCTCCCTCCCTCGCCATATCATACAACAGTCCCTCCCCCACCACCAGGCTGTGTGTGTAAGAGAGGAGGGAGTGAAGTCCGTACAGGGACAGACTTTGCAGAAAGGCATTCCTGGGCACCAGAGCGTGTCTCAACTAGACTCCTGCGTGCCCAAGTGAGTACTGGGCTATCTGAGCCTCCCATCTTATACCTGCTCTGTGGGGCACATTCCACGGCCTTCCGTCCTGGGCTCGGACTTGGGGTGGCTCTCAGGAGCCAGGCGGGGCCAGTATGCCCTGGGGCCCAGACTAGGTTGAGCAGGCAGACAGAAGGGAAGCACCGTGGACTGCGCATGTGCGTCTGAGGAAGGCGGGGCCCAGCCTGACGGTGCGGGATTATGGGGGGTGCGAAGAGTCGGGACAGGGACCCCTACTAGTCTTCCCTCTTAGCTGCTGCTCAGACCTCTGCGTGACAAAATATTCAAGAGCTCAACCTTTCTGATGCTCCTCATTTTTTTTGCTCCAGGTCGGCACACTATCCTCGGATATGCCGAGATCAAGTCCGAGTTGAAGGAGGATCTTGCTTATACTTTCTCCACACCCAGGCACCCAGGATCACCCTGAGCCATGGCAGGCATTCTCTAGTCCTGAGTGCTAACTCGTGTTGTGATCTTAATTCTGGAACCTATGGCTTGGGGAGCACTCCTTTGAATGATCCCGTTCACACTGATGGAGGCCATCCTTGGGAGGATGTTGGACAATCTGGAGCTGTCGGTGAGGAAGGGAACTCACTGCTGCTTCTAGGGCCGGCCCTCACGTTCAAGAAAAATCAGCCCTGCAGCTCTTGATGCTTTCTGGCATGACTTAGAGAGGAACCAACCTGCTATGCCTAGAGCTGCCCTTTCTTTTGGAGGCTGCCGTCTTGCCTAGTCTGTGACACCTGCTGATTCTGTTCTGGGTCAACACCAGAAGCACTATCTTCATGCTAAGGCCAGAGGGAAGGTTTTCAGCTCTTGTGGAACCGAGTTGGATATAGAGATGGAGGGGATTCTGAAGGGATGGAGCTATGAGGTCAGCATTTCGGGAAGAGAAAGACACTGATGGACTAAAGAGAATGAAGAAAAGAAAGACTCAGAAATGAGAAAACTCTGATTTGCACAAAGTTGAGAGCACTCTAATGCTGGCAAAGTCACTCTCTCTGTGGAGTTGCGTGTCCCCCAAGACAAACACCGAATGTCATGTGACAGGCTCATGCTTCCTCCCGTTGCTCTTCCTCTAATTCCCAAATCGATGCCTAATTGCCTTGAGTACAGGAATCGGAAAAAGATATTCTCTGCCGGTGGCTCAAAAATCTTTAGTACTTAACATATGCCATTGCTGTGTAATAGTGAATTTCATAACTAGTTATTCAGAAAAGCAATAGTGCATATCAACCCCAAATGAAAAAAAAAAGTTAACTTCCTTAAACAGTAAATTAAAAACAGCACATCCACTGACCTTCCCTTTCCTTCTTTGGCCATATTATATAGCAGTACCTGTCACATTACTGAAGATGAGATGAACAGATTTTTAACTGTTTTTGTAAAATCCACTGCAGGTTTTAGGCACTATATTTTCAAACCCAGGGTCATATTTTATAGGTTTATGATGTACCTCTGCATAGTTTTGATTATATTCTCCAAGAATGCACATTTTAACCCCAATGAGAAGCATTTAGAGTGGTGTGGAGAAATGTAAGTCTAAATTCAACCCAATTAAACCATTTCACACGATTCTATTGTTCCAAGCTGATACATAATTCCATCCAAAGGAAGTTTACTTAGCACATACTCCAAGAAGACATCAATTGCATGAACCAGTTCTGCAGGAATAGGAAGACGCTGGAGAGTGTCTACGAGCTCATCAGGAGGACTTGGTGAAGGAGAAGTCAACTATAGATCAAAGCACAGAGTGATTGTGTACCACAGAAAGGCTTCAGGTTCAGAGGAGAGAACATTTTTGTGTCTCACTGATTTTTAAACTTGACTTCTGATTATTGTTACTATGTAGCTAATGTTTATTGAGCATTTAGCATGCACCAGGCTCTTCACTGAGTGCTTTTCCATTGGTAACTCTTTGTGGTTCATCCCATTGCGGTCCCTACTTTATAGATGAGAACACTGAGGCCCAGAGAGTTCTGTGATGGTTTGAAGCTGGCCAATGTATCAGCCATGCCTCCCAAGGGCCTGCTTCCCCCAGTGTCTGTCCCTACTGTCTCTACTGATCCCCATAGAGGTGGCTTTGTGGCCAGGAGATTTGGGCTGGAAGCCCTTGCGAAGTTCCATATTTATCTTCTAGTTTTCCTTATCCTTTTAAGTTGATAATACTTTTTTGGACAGTATCAAGGTGCTGTAACTTAGCCGAAGAAACTTAGCCAGGTAACTTAGCCGAAGAAACATTCACCCTTGGTGATTTGCTGTAACAACTCTGCACTATATAATAGGGTCAGTCCAGGGCATCTGGATGTCTGGTAAAATCCCATGCAGTTGGCTGTTTTTCTTTGCTGATTTTTCCTTTTGATTAATACAGAGTTTTGAGAATTGAGGTAATTTTTCCATAATGGTACAAACCAAATAAATGTTTCTAGAGTACGTAGACAATTTGAATGTTATTCAAATCTCTAAATAATTTAAATGTTACAAAAATATCTGGACAACTTAATTATTATTGAAAATATCTAGATAATCAAGACAACGTATTTCCATATGGGAGTAAAGGGTCTGTAGTTTGCTTTACGAATGCAGTGTTGTAGGCGCCCATTTTCTTGAAGAGTGGGGAAGGTTTAGGGAACCTGAGGTGGGGGATCAGGTATTCGTGTCAGCTCTGGCCCGACTCACTAGCGTCTTCACTGATGCTAGTTCGTGGTTCTGACAGACCCGCACCCGAGGCTCACCTTGAGAACTGTTATGGAGGGCAGATAAGATAAGGTAGAAGAAAGGGCTTGAGGACTGCCAACCACCTTTCGAATATCAGTCATCACCCACTTCACCGAGCGGTTACCTTTTATGTGCTGTGCTACTGTCCCCCCCAGATCATGGCCACTGGGTAAGGAGTCCCCAGTGGATGCTCTGACTCCACTGATGGCCTCGGACATCTAATGAACCAGATACTTGTGTCTGCCAGCCCTTTTGTGCACGTTGCCTTCAGCATCTGGATTTCTGGTAATGTGCCAATCTTAATGAAGTTGTCTTGTTGTTTTCTAAATACCTTTGGACACCTAAGGGCATAATGACTGAGCTAGGGTGTATGATAATGATAAAATGTGGCACAGACTGGATGGGCTGAGGCTTGAGTGAAGTTGGACACAACCTGCTGAGATTTCTTCACATACGATCTGCTCCTTTTAGAAAGGATGGGGCCATGGGAGACCGCGGGTCTTTTGGCATTGACTCCTAAGAATTCTAAGTCTACGAGACAACATTAATTTGTATTGCATGACTCACATTGAATAAGAACAAGTTTGTATTCAAGAATCATGCATTCCCAGTTAATTAATCGCCCTTGTAAATGTTGGGGTGGATTATTGGTTAGTCACACACAGTTTTTGTTCCCAGAATGGAGGCAGGTGTGCCACTCTGGTTCACTGTATAATTTTTCATGCCTGAATCAGCCTGGGCACTTTCTGCTGTTCCCTACACCCTCTTCATTAAGCTCTGTCTAAATACTTAACTGTCCAAGTGTGTTATTATAAAGCGAGGTTATCCACAAGTATTTCAAGCCTGATTTAGGTAGTGTCTGCATTTCCTGGCTTGAAAAGAAACTAATCCAATTCCCTTTGTCTTGTAGATGTGAGAGCAACTGGGGGACTGAGGGCATCACCTAAGGCCAGAGCTTGTTCAGGAGATGGGGGGGGGGCGTGTCTTGTGGACCAGAAGAAAAGGTCAGATTGGTGCTGCTTATCTACATACTATACACCCAAAATTATATGAAGCAAAGTTCCAATTCTTGTGGAAAGTGATTTGCATGATATTTGTTGAATGATTAATATAGATGCAAATAGGTATCTTATCAATAGTTATTCAACTTTGTGTCCAAAACGATTCAGAAATTTACCTCAAAATTTTAGAATTCATTCAAAAATACCCCCCTATTTATCTTTAGAATAATTGGTACATTAAAATTATTCAAAGGTGCCTGATGCCACTTCCAACAATAAAATAATTTATCATTATTCCATTTTCAGAGCCGGTGATTTTTCTGCTTTATATACATCATTAAAAGCATTTTTTAAGATAGACAACTGAAGCAAAAAAAAAAAAAAAAAAAAAGAATCAAATATGGAATTTTTCTGGAGAAATATATCAAAGATTTGGATCATTTACTTTCTAATAGATAGTCAGATATTTATTCCTACAGAAAGATATTTCTGGCACCAATGAGTCTGAACTGCAGTTTGGGTATCTTCTGGTGTTTTCAATTATTTGAAAGAAAAGGCATCATCAAAATAATTTATTTAATAAAATTTGGCTTAATTCTATTTTACCTAAAAAAAAAAAAATGAGTACCTTAGCTCATAGACCCTGTGAAATGCTGGGGGACTGGTTAGCAGGGCACTTCCTCCAGATCAGCACAAGCCAGAGGGACTCTCAGTTCCAAATATGCGAGGTGTTATTTCTTATTCAAAAAAAAAAAAGAAAAATGGTTTTAAAATACATTTTGAAAGTACCTCACCAGTGCCCAAAACATCACTTAAAATGTCAGGTGATCGACTTTCAGGTAATCCACATTAGTTTATATGACATTGTTAAAGGAGAGAGCACGTAGTGCCTGCCAATCAGAGGGCAGGCTATTACAGGTTGAGTTGTGTCCCCCACAAAAGTTACATAGAACTCTTGCCTCCCAGTACCGGTGGAAATGACCTTATTCTGAAATAAGATCTCTGCAGATAAAATCACGTTAAGAATAAGGTGGGTGCTAATCCAATATGGAGGATGTCCTTATAAGAAGAGGTGAAGAGATATAGACACACAGGGGGAAAACCAGGTCCTGACATAGGCAGAGACTAGAGTGATAAAATTGCCAGTCATGGAATGTCAGGGCTTGAAGGTCACCACCAGAAGTAAGGGAGAGCAAAACGAGATACTCCTCAGACTCTCGAAGGGACGCTCTGCTGACACTTGATTTTAAACCAGGGTTGTGAGAGAACACATTTCCATTGCTTTAATCTACCCCATTTGTGATAGTTTGTTACAGTAACCCTAGGAAAATGGTACAGATGCTGATTGATTGTTTTTAAATACAGAATATGGTGGCCCTTTAGGAATGCACTGGAGAAAAGAGACTTACAGCAATTGCAACATAACTGTACACCTACCTGAAGCTCTTGCATCTCAGAATTCTTAATACTGTGATCAACTTTTAAAATGTTGCTCTATTCTTCTGAAATTATTTGCTTATTTCTCTATCTATAACCTTCAGATTAATTTTAAACTTCAAAGTATCAAGTTTTCAGATTTGAAATGTCTATATTAATGCCACTCTTAAAAGGGGCCATTTGCCTGCCTTCAGTACTTGATGTATTAAACACTCTGGAATGTCCAGTTTACAGGATAGCTGTCTCTTCCAAAGATACTTGCAGATGTCCTATTTTTCTTCCTGAACCAATTTAAAGAGAACTGTGATTATCACCATTATATATATATTATGGGCTGAATTTGTCTCTCACAGGAGTATATCGAATAGTGACTGCTAGTGCTCCAGAATGTGATCTTATTAGGAAATAGGATGTTTGCATAGGTAATTAAGAGAAAATGAGATCATTTAGTTGGACCCTAACCCAATATAACTTGCATACATATACAAAGAGAAGACGAGCAGATACTCACAGAAAGTGTACTGTGTCACAACAGAGGCAGAGAGAGAGCAAGGTGGTAGATCTAGTTAGAAACAATGAATGTCAAGGATTGCTGGCAACCACCGGAAGCAAAGAGAAAGGTGTGGAAGAGATTCTCTTCTAGAACCTTCCAGAAGTCTTGGCTCTACCAACACATTGATTTCAGACTTTTGGCCTTTAAATCTGTGAAAAAATATATTTCTGTTAAGATACCCAATTATGGCAATTTAAATGGCAGCCTTATCAAACTAATATGTATATAAAGAATAAGAAGTCTTTTAACTATTTTATAAGAAACATGAGAAGTAAACTATGAAAGTCCTTGACCTTTCTATTTCCAAAAGCATAATCTCAAACATTAATTTTCTAAGAGATCCAGAAAATACCATTTTTTAGTGATTAGTGCATAGAAAGTTGAACAATAATCATTGACTCATCTGTGTAGTGAAACTGTGAAGAATATGGAAGTTTGGAAATTCTAGGGGCCACAGATTAGAGGCAAGGTTGTATCATTGGTGCTGTACGTGCATGCAAAAAAAATCATAAAAATATTCACTAGTTTTCTGCTCATTGTCTCAATAAGACACTTCAAACAATTCACTTAGATACAACAATTATGAACATAGAAAGCAAAATTACTTTTTCCAAAATAAGTCAATATTATTCTTAAAGAAAAAGCATTGAATAACTTGTGCGATTGGCTATATCTCTATACTGCTGAGCTGTTTGCTACAGCCCATGTCTCACCACCAGAGTGAACTCCCTCCTAGAGACTTCTATCCTAACACCATGGCCAATACCTCCTAGGCATGCCTCCCCAACCTCTGGAGTCTGCCTTTTTGGTTCAAGGCATTTTTTGTCATTTGAATAGTCCATGTGAGGACACCAAAAACATTCTGAATTTAGGACTTTTTTTCAAGTTACTAGAGTCTACACATTCATTAAAAAAATGTGACTGTACTTAGTGCTTCCTTTAGGTTGTGAATTCAAATAAGGAGAATGAATGGGACATTTTTGTTTTACCTCCGGTGCTCAGGACTGTCCTGGACAATGGATGATAGACATCAGAGGTTGATGGAATGAAGGCATCCACAGGAGTATCTACACGTAAGTGAGGAGATGCTGAAAGATTTTTAAAGAAAGGATATTTTTCTTTCTTGTTTCCTTCCCTTCCTTCCCTTTTCCCTTCCTTTCTCTCTTCCTTTCCTAATTCCATACTTTCTCTTTCCATGGCCACAGGATTGACTGAACACCAAGGATTAGCATTATTGACTGAATTTTGGTCTATTGACTTAAAACAAACAAACTAACAAACTTGGTTAAGGGTACTTTCTCAATTCTGCACAGAAAATTTGATCATGATTTGTATATTAAAAACCAGCGGAGACTTGTGTCAACAAACTTGGATAAACTTAGTAGCATCCTGAAGCTTCTCATTCACATGGATTATAGCAAAGTGAAAACGTGTGCCTGTTTTATTAAAGAAATCAGGAAGACATTAAGCAATACAAAACAATGATGATACTTTATTATTGTTTTCTCAATAAAAATATTTACAAATTTGCTGTTAATTTGTTTTTATTATTTTTTTTCCTACATGAAAGGGTGTGTTATTAAAAAAAAAAGAGCAATGAGAATGACATTTGGTGCTCAGAATATAGGCCCAAATTGGCCATTATTTGTCAGAAGAAGCAGTTTTTTCCTCTCTCTCAAAGAACTTTAATGACTTGGTTTTGCTACATCAAGTGTAAGGAAATTACCTTAAGAAGCCGACCTAATAAGGCAAAATAATGCATCTTTATAAATAGATAAAAACACATATCCTAAATCTTAAAATGTGTCAAGAGGAAGATAGTCATTGAAGAATGACTAGTGCTCCGTGAAGAAGATTAAAGATGGGAGTGAAAGGAAATTCTTTCTCTGTTTTTCTTTTAAATCTGTTTCTTTTTAAAGTGTGTTAACATTTTAGGTGCTTTCTCACTCTCTCTTCTCTCTCTCTCACTCTCTGATATTTTGTTTTCATTCTGTGACCCTTTTAGGTATGCTATCAACATCTGAGTATGTGTGCCAAAAACAAAACATCATAAAAATTCCCCCCCTCAAATTTATATGACTTGAGCATAATAACCTTTGAAAGATAAGAGTGATTAAAAACTACTATGTTTACATGTACATTTAAATAACTCACCAACAGTTAAGGTCAACGTGAGGACAAAGGAGAGCAAGAAAAAAAATGGAAGATGACCCAGAAGCACTTTGGCAAGCGAACAAATCAATAAGTCAACGGGGTGTTTAGAAGTGAGGTGAAAAGAGGCTTTACTTGTTTGGAACTTTGATTGCTTGGTGATAATTACACGTCACGAAGGAGATCGAGGAGCGGGGCGTCAGCTCCGTGCAAGAAGGTGCGGAGATGGACCAGTGAGGCTGGCCACAGCGGAGAATGTTCGAGCTTCGTATATTTCCCGACTTTCATGGCCTTATATTAGTGTGACATTGATGAATGCAGTACACACTGTGCCCGGAATATAAGGTGTGAAACGTCCAGAGAATATGAACTCAGCTTAAGTGACTAAGCCTGAGGAGGTCCGGTTCAAAGGGATTCAGCGTGGACTTACTCAACCCCACTGTTAACTGTAGGTAAACTTGATACCAAGGCAAGAGCATAGGATTTTTGCTTTAAGGAAAGGAGATGGAGAAAGAAAGAAAATCATCTTTAAGTGACTTCTGTGTATGTGGCAGACAGTTAGGCTAGGCGCTCTGGGCTCATAAGTTATTTGCCTTTCAAAACAAAGTCGGTATGTTTTCTTAGCAGGTGAAGGTCATAAGGTTAAGGAATTTCTTCAGTCATACAACAGTCCAAGTGGATAAAACTCCTGAGCCATTTTTCTACTGGACTATTCTTAAGGTTTTTTGTTTGTTTTGTTTTCACTTCCTCTCCCACAGCATGTGACAGATGACCGTCAGTGTGTGTGTGGCTGTCTCCGAGGGGTACCTGGAAGTTAGGTGGAAACCCTACCTGGAACCCGCCTCGTTCATGTCTACTCAAGGAAGCGTATTTGAGCTATGTAGGTGATGCCATTTCAGAGAGGTAATCTTGATGGTGTCCTAACAAAAATGCCAGCTATCATTTATTTGAGTTCTTACTCTGGCCCAGGCAAGTAACTCTCTTATAAGGTTCTCTCTTTTAATCTTCACACCAGGCCAGTAAGGGACCAAAACTAGGCTTAGACGCTAAAAGGAGGCAAAGTGAATTTTTAAATCCATATTACTAATTCTAGTGTGTCACTCTTCACCATTGCTCAATACTACAGAATATATATATGATTATATATAAAGAGATATGATATGTATGATATATATTGATATATAAATAACAGTGGCCAGGCACTTCCTACATATGTAATAAATATTTGCTATATACATGAAAAAATAAGTGAAAAAAAATCACACAAAACATAAGCCACTCTCGTCCTTTGATACTGTGACTGTTAATACAATATTTGCAGGAGTTTTGGTAATTAACACCAATGCACTTTTGTGTCCTGAAACTGGAGGTGAGAAATTTTTCCTTCGTCAGTTTACCTTCTTTCTAGGGTAAGTGTCTGTAATTTGCTGGCAGAGAAGAAGAAAGCTGGGCCCCAAGATGGCAATTGAGACTGAGTCACGAGGAATTACTGTCTTACTCACACAGGTTACGTTTAAGAACCTGTACATGTCTGGCTTCAGAGCGATGGCATAAATGTGATGTGGTTCTTTGCTCTGAGAAACCTTATTTTCCAGGATGAAAGAGAAGGACAAAGAAGCAAAAAGCTCTACTGTGCTTTATCAAGGGTTCTTTTTTATTAATTGGATTTAATTGAATTTGAATTTAATTAATTAGCATAGAGTATATTATTAGTTCAGAGGTGGAGGTCAGAGATTCATCAGTTTTATAGAACACCCAGTGCTGATTACATCACGCGCCCTCCTGGTGCCCATCAGCCAGTGCCCCCAGCCCCGCATCCCCCTCCCCCCCGCAACCCTCGGTTTGTTTCTACTGTGTTTTGTCGAAGGTTCTTAAGAGAGGGTCCAGAGCCACCTCAGGAGAGGCAGTGCAGTGACACAAACTAGGGATTAGAATAGGGATCAAGATGAAAACTTGACTTACCGAGAGGATAGCCGGGTGTAGGAAATGAAAATGAAGTGATGCCGAGTAAAATTTGAATGTCCCAAAAATGAACAAGTTTGTTTTGGTATAAGTATATCCCAAATATAGCATAAGACATACTTCACCTAAAAAATAACCATCGTGTATCTGAATCGTAAATTCAACTGGCGTCCCATGTTGCACGTATCAACCCTACATATGGTAAACTAGAAGCCAGTTAAATTGATTTATAGGCCTGATAGTGATTTCCTTAACTAATTTATACTCTGATGTCCTCACATTTATTAGTGGGTTTTTTTTGTTTGTTTGTTTGTTTGTTTTGTATTTAATGACTGCATGCATCATTATAACAAGGGTCTGGTACAAGTTTGTAGGAATGTGGAGATAATCCTGTATATTCTTAATTGAGAAGTCTTACTTGAGATACTGAGAATAATCGTACAACTTTCCTTCAGCCAAAAGCAAAAGATCTGATTTATCGAGGTAATATTGTGTATCATCTCTTCTATGAAACTTTGGGGGAAAGTCACAACCCAGCGAGTTCCAAATCCCTCTCCAGCGCAGAGACTGATACAGCAAAACAAAGTGGCAGCAGAGGCAGGATTTCTTACTCACCTTTGAGAATATTGCCCCAATGCTTCTTTGAATAGACCGAGCTTCATAATTTTCTCTCTGAAGTTTTATACTGCCTCATGTTTCACTAAGCCCCTTTTTATAGAGGGCAAAATTAAGGAGGTAATAATGGTTAAGTGACTTGTCTGCTGTAGGTCGAATGCAAGTCAGCTCTGAACTGAAGCATCACGCTGGAGCGAAATGGACCCCACAGCCTCCTGGGGGACTCAGTCACCCCGGAAGGACACACATTCCCTTGTCTGTGAGAGGGTACACCAATGCCTCCAGTCCAAGTTGAAGAAAAAGGAATTTCTGGCATTTCTGTAATACTCTACTTGAAGATAAATGTTTACTTGGAAAACTGACCTTTTTAGTATCCTCTTGTCTATAAACCCGACTTTAAAGGAAACTCTAAGTTGGAGGGGCTAATAGGAGTGAACTTGAAAAGTAAACACATGTTTTTATGTGGTTTTCAGTTTCCTTGCTGAGTCAGTTCTTTCCCTCACCCCAGAGCTTGTGCGGGTGACACATGGGATAATACCACGGGTGTGCAAATCGGGGTACCTCTCTTTTAAATGTGTGTGTCCTCATTTTCTTCCCCGGGAAATCAATTACGCAATACCGCCAATAGTTACTTTTAAATGATTTTAGAAGACCAGTTTCTGACATCTCGTTCTACGTGGCTACCTCCGGTGTATAATTTGTTCTTCTTTTCTCTTCCCCTGTAGTTGTTCCCAAATCTACTTGTCTCTTTCATAGCTTCCAGAGAGAATCCTGTCTAGGCTCTGGGGAGAGATCACCTATCTATTTTACTCCTCTCCATGTGGGATCACTCATGTCAAAGGAACAAACTAGCCACCGTTTTAAAAGCCTCCCTCTGACTTTTGTCTCCCGAGATGACACACAATAACTTTGTTCACGTCAGTCTGCCACGGGCTGGCCATGAGGAGGGACAGGCAGGTGCTAGGGCTAATTGAAAGAAAAAGGAAAATAAAACAGTACAGCATGTTCCTTTCCAAATGTCCCATAGATTTTTTTCTCTACACTTATTGCCTTTTCTAATACACAATGAAAAAAGATGTATAAAAAGTTGAACATTGGGAAGTGGGGAGTTCTAGTGGTTGCTGCCGAAGTATGAACTGATGTGTGTAAAGTACATTAAACCACGGCAGGGACCTGGAGGAGCAGAAGTAATGTACTGATGAAAGCCTTCTGGGCCACATGCTTCTCGAAGATTCCCAGTGACAGCAGACAAGACCTTACATATTCCGTGCCAGCCAGATTCCCTTAATTCTCTTTCCCTTCCTGGGGTCATCAGGTTGAGACTCCAGCCCAGTGTGTAGGCATGGTCCCCACAAGCAGGAGGGTAATGGTAAGCAAAGTCATCAGCCAGTGTGAAGTTGGCCAAGTCTGGAAGCAGTAGCTTCTGCCCCGCGTCAGGACGAGGGGAAGTAATCGAATGAAGGAAAAAGCTCTTCTCTGGACTTTGTGTCCTGTAGTCACAGGTAAACCAGTCAGGCTAGTTAGTGCTGTCAACATAAGCGGTCTGGGTCCTCAGGAACTTTTCTACTCACTTTGGTGCTCGTATTTTATTGCTTTTCTTTAGGACCTCATAGGAAGGCAGGTGACTTGGGCACCCGGGGGCACTTTAATCTAAGAGGGAGGTGGAGAAAAATGTCTGAGCCTTCCACCTCATTTTTCCTGACTATGGAGATTGGGTTTACCCTCAGGATTTGAGATTTGGGACATTCTCAAGCCACGTTTCACAGAACCGAATCTCGTTGTTCCTACTTGGCACTTTTGACTCTGAGAATGCTGGAGAAGACTTTTGATCACCTAAATGTACCCTTTCTTTCGTGCCATTTTTTAAAATTTCTCTCCGTATATACTCTTTTTAACGGCTGTGGAGAGTGCTTTGTGACAGATACGCACCTTGTTGGTAAACTTTTTTTTTTTTTTTTGAGCCTGAGAGGAGAGAAAGCCTGTGGGTGAGCTGGGTAGGGAGGTAGGGAGGGGCAGAGGGAGAGAATGTTAAGCAGATTCCGTGCTGAGCACGGAGCCCAACGCCAGGCTCTATCTCACCACCCCGAGATTGTAACCTAAACTGAAATCAAGAGTTTTTCACTTAACTGACCGAGCCATCCAGGAGCCCCTTGTTGGTGAACATTTCTAATGAGACATTCCATTGTGGTACAAAGGAGCTGTGCCTGGAATTATGTACGTATATTATATAACTAGATAATCATGTATGTGTATATATACACACATAATCCCAAATATGTGCATAAATGTGTATTATATATGTATTATATATTGTATATATATAAAATACAGGAACACTTTTGCTACGTATGTAAAAATTCACTTTGCACTCTATAAAACAAATACATGCTTTTGCTAATTAATAATTAATATGGTATATATAAAGTATACCAGAATTTATTTCTATGTCATGAAGAATCTGACTCTTTCAAACTCAACCTCAATTCAGATATGGGTTAATTATAGAAAATATAATCTGTCCGTAATTAGATATCTCTACCTTTATCTCACATTCATATTAGGTGATTTGGGAAGGGAAGGGAGAAAAATATAAAGCAGTTCCATAAGGAAATCTCAGCATTGATTTTTTTTAACTTTTTTATTATGAAAGTAATATAGAAATTCTGGAAAAATATAAAATACGGAAAAGTATAAATGAGAAAATAAAAGCGTCATTATTCTACTACCTAAGGAAAATGTACAAATGTACATATATTATATATATATACATGAATATCTACACACACACACACACACACACACACCACACACACACACACACACGGAGGTAAAGTTAAAGCCCTTGGCAGACCCTGGTGAGCAAGTACATTAAAATTGTTTGAATCTTTTATTTCTTTTTCAAATACCTCTAGACTACATACTCTAGCGTGGCCCACAATCCAAGTTCGAGCTAACAAAATGAGGGAGAGTGGAAGTCACAGAAGCCACTTCCAGGACTGGCCCATCGCACAGCACTGTGTGACCCTCCTCTCTGTCCTCCTGCTGTGGCTGGCTGGGTACTGCTGTCCAGAGTGGCCTGGAGCAGTAGCCTGTTGAAGACGGCGGAATGTTTATCAAAATGGGTCCCTAAAAGACTGTATGAAGGAAATCTTCCTAAGAATATGAATTTAAGTAGTGTTAAGTAGTAATTTTCTGGGTTTGGCAACAAAGTCTGGCAACATCAAGACGTTTTTATTATAGCAAAACATGTGGCTTTAATATAGGTCATAATTAATCATTATTCATTTCTTTACGACTCCTTTCACATAAAAATGGATCTTGGATATTCTTCCCTGTCACCTTCGTTTCTTGGTTGTGGAAGTATTCCGTGTTTGTCTGATCTTAGATACCGCATATCCAGCTGAAGGCCTGCTGTTGATCACGTGTATGGTTTCAGCTTTCCGCTGTTGTCCCTCTCCGGTGGAGTCTATTTGTACACATCTCTGGTCATTTCTGTAGGAAATACTCCTAGGTTTGGAATTGTTGCACCCGAGGCTTGAGACTTTTTGTAGCTTTTATGTATTTTCCCTTTATTTAGCTTCAGAAAAGTGATGCACATTTCATTCTGATAAGCCATACTTGCTAATACTAATTGGTATTTTTATTCTGGGGGTTCATTGGTTGAATTCCAAGGGCTGGGGGTCACCAAACCACTGTCTGATTAATTTCTCATACAACTGGTGACATTTGAACGGTAAATTTGGACATACACAGAAAAGGAGATCTCTAAGTCATTTATTGGCAGAATTTGTGGAAACTTATAGTTCAGTATGTAGTACGTCCTCTGAAAAAAATGAGCAACTACATAGCTTCAATGGAAAGTTGTTTGCTATGACTGGATTTAACAAACGTCTTTCTTCCCCTTCCTCTCTCACTCCCATTAATCCTCCACCACCCCTTATCCTCTGGGGAAGTGGTCATAAGACTTTCCTACAATGACAAGTACCTCATTTTCTCCACTGTGTCCTATTTAACTTATTTTTTTTTCCTAAGAAAAAAGTTTATGTCCTACAATTATCATCCTTTGTGTTAAGTATTAAAATATGGTGAATAGCAATCAAATCCTTAAGAGACATGATCTCCCAACTCACATGGTACGTTTTTTCTGAGACTCTAACTTTCTCTGGTTTATCATAATAAAGAGGCTTACATATTAGAATTTTATAATTTCTAACTTTTCGGCTATGGGTATTAGTGGGAAAAAACATAAAGTTGTATTTATTTCTATTCATGAATCATGTATCTTATTTTTGTCAGTGGGAAACAAAAATAAGAGTATATAATAATAAAAAATGCAATAAGAAAACAAAAGAATAAGAATATGATAATAAAGAATAAGAAGAAAATAAAATAATAGATGCCCACAGATGTCTTTTTTTTTCCCTTTTAAAAATGTGTTGCTCTCAGATTACATAACAAAATAAAATATATAATGAAGTACTTTAACCTCTTGTATTTTTAATAATTGAGGGCCCATCTTAGGAAGAATTCCTAAAGAACCCATAAGTTTCTAAAGCACTTGATATTCATTTGTGTTGAAATTTTCATATTAACATTTAGAAATATGATGCTAAATGTTCTGTGTGTCATATTAATATTTAAATGAGTCAAGAGGTTCTGTTTTTTGTAAATCTCATCAAGTATCATTTTATCTTGATTAAGTCTGCCAAATAATTCTCCATACTTCCTTAAGAACCAATTCACATGTTGTGTTTTTATTCAAAAAGCCTTTATATTGCAGTTAGGACTTTGGATCGATTTTGCCCAGAGCTAGATGTCAAAGATCAGCCCTTTTATTAGTCTGATGTGAATAAGGGTTATAATTATAATCTAATGTGATTGATTTATGTATATGACTTTTCATAATTTATAATAGTCTTACTATTCCTTTGGATTTCACGTAACATGTTCAGTATAATTTTGAAATAGAAGAGGAGTCTGTTGAAAGATTTCAGATAAAATTATATTCTTTTCTCAAACACATCTATCTATAGCTTTTGGGGTTCTGAAAAACAGTGAGTCTGCCCAGGACGGGGAATAATACAAATATTAAAATTCCAGCATTCATTCCACCAAACTTGTATATAAAAATCACCCACTCAAGTCCAGCTTGGTTGATTCCCTGAAAAACTGAATCAGTTTCAAGATGGAGAACTAAAATACATCAAAAATAAAACTAAAAATATTACATTCAAGCAATCACGTTTCCATTAACTTACATTACTTTAAAATGAAAATAACATGGAGGGAAGTAATAGCGAGTAAAAGAAGAAAATAATCAGAATAAAAATACTTCAGCTTTGGGGCGCCTGGGTGGCTCAGTGGGGTGGGCCTCTGCCTTCGGCTCAGGTCATGATCTCAGGGTCCTGGGATCGAGCCCCGCATCGGGCTCTCTGCTCAGCAGGGAGCCTGCTTCCCCCTCTCTCTCTGCCTGCCTCTCTGCCTGCTTGTGATCTCTGTCAAATAAGTAAGTAAAATCTTTAAAAAAAAAAAAAAACTTTAGCTTTGTAATAATTAATAGCTTCTCTCAGAGCTTCCTCGTGGCCAGAAGTAGAAAATCAGAGGTCCTCTGGCTTCCCTTTTCTCATAAAAGGAAGGATATTAATTAGTCAGGAGAGGCAATTCTATGTCTAATCTGAGTTTTCCCAATGTCTTTTATAAGGAACATTGAATGTCGTGGTAAAGGCTGTCTTCAAAAGCAGTTAAAAAAAAAGAAAAAAAAGCGGTGATATTCTGCCTATGCCTGTATGTTCTAGCCATCTTTTATAAAAGCTGGAGCAGGCAGTGTTTGGCTTCATGAAGGTGTGAAGGGACTTTATCTGCCAAACTGTCAGCTCCTAAAAGAGTGATTGACATCCTTGAGCACCTGCGAAGTGTAGCCTCTATGTTGTAACCACGAGAGAACCCAGTCTCAAGGAGACACCTGCTCTCTCAGCCCCAGCCCTGCTCCTGGGGAGCTGTGTGACCAGAGCAAGCTACTGTGTGACCAGAGCAAGCTACTCGCCAACATCCCTGCATGGGAGCAACTCGCCTGCAGCATGTCTCATGTATATTAAGTGCATCGGGACCATTCAGTCATTATTGTATTCATATATAATAAGTATTGCCAATAGGTTTTTCAAAAGCAGAGTTATTCTCTGTCGTCAAAATTATTCAAATAAAGAATGATCCATGACCAGCCAGACAGTGCTGTCTCTTGTTTTCTTCTCACGGTTGGCAATCATAACATGTTTTAAAGAATCACATTCTATTGCATCAAAGTCATTGTGAAAAAGATTTTCAGTAGGAGAGCAACATTTGTAATGCTTGTCACATCTTATTCCAATAGAATGTAAAAAATAAATAAAAGGGAGAGAAGCTGCATTTAAACACACAATGATGTACTTTTTAAAGGCAAAATAGAAGATTCACGGTTGTAGGCAGGTTGTCGAGGAATAATGACCTCTTTATAGTATGCCTCATTGTGTCACAAGCTAAAAGGCCAAATGACAGCCATAATAAAGTCTGGGGATATAAGGTATCACTTCTCTCACTCCTGTTTACCCAGAAGTGTCCGTTGGTTTAGACTCATTACTTACATCTCGGAAATCCTGGGGCCAGAACAAAATTCTTCTGCCATCCCTCAACCACATCACTAAAATCAGCTTGCCATCCATTTGCTCAGGACATGGACGAGGATCTAAGGCAAAATGTTCTGTCCTTTGGGCATCAGTTAACTCACCTGCATTTGAAGCCTGTTCTCTGCTTCTCAGGTGTGCTATGTCGATCAAGCAAGACCTGCCTCAGTGACAATGGAATGACATCATGATAGAAGAGGGTAGGGTGAGGACATCTCTGCTCACCCGCTTTGAACGGTTACTAGCTGGGTCAAGTCCCTCATTTAATCCCCTTGGAGATGAGTTTCATTCTCTTTGTGACATGACCAATTAGTATCCATCCCACAGAGTTATGCCCTGATATTCAACATATGCTGATATTGTGTCAAGTACTGATATATATACTTAAATAATGATGTATTAGAAATTGACCTTTGGGTGCCTGGGCGGCTCAATGGGTTAAAGCCTCTGCCTTTGGCTCAGGTTGTGATCTCAGGGTCCTGGGATCGAGTCCCGCATCGGGTTCTCTGCTGAGGAGCCTGCTTCCTCCTCCCTCTCTCTCTCTCTCTGCCTGACTCTGCCTACTTGTGATCTCTGTCTGTCAAATAAATAAATAAAATCTTTTAAAAAGTTAAAAAAAAAGAAATTGACCTTGAAGAAGACATCATCATCTTCATTGCAAAAACTTATACTTTTTTTTTTCTGCAGTTATAAGGTATGTGGCTCTGTTCTCACATGGATTGGCTCATTCTGTCCTCACATATTTCTACCTAATAACACCATTTTACAGGCTCAAAGAGCTTAAGTGTTTGCATATTTTTCACACAAAACCAGTTTGCCTTATTATGAAATCTTATTCTCATATCCCCAGTGTTCTCTAAAGGTTTTGGGGTGAGACGCTTCTAGGGGCCAGCGAGTGTAGACAGGGATATCCATGCATAGGACGTGGATCCCATTCCTGTTTTATATAATTACGTGAACAGATGGGAAAGGCTAATGACTTTTCGTCCCAGTTGCATTAAACAAGATTAAAGATGCTGACAAAGACTTAAGATCTGTGCTGAGGACTTCAAATCTCATTACCCATATCCCAAGCCACTATCTTTATCTTGACATCATTCCTCTGGTCTGTACTGTGGGTTGTATGTGTCCGCGTGTACGTGTAGGTGTGTGCACTGCTGTCTGGTCTCCCAATGATGCCACAGAGACTTGAGGTCAGCTCCCAGAAAGTTTTGGGTTCCTCTTTATAGGACCCTAGAATTGACCACAGTCTTTGGGTCTGCAGCTTGCCCTTTTAGGACCTGCTACTTAATTAACTGTTGATAGACCATCTGCGCTGTTCAGAGTTCCACATGGCATCTGCCGTGACTCACCTTGGAATCTTAATGTTTAGAGATATTTGTCTACTCAACAGCAAGGTTTTCAAGTAAACAGCAAGATCTGTACATGAGCCATTAGAGGATTGTATGGGAAAAAATAGCTGCATTTGATTACTTTCAGTTTAAGAATTGGGAAATCAAAAAATGTATAGGTTAATATAACTTAGAATTCTGTTTGTCATATAATCTTTTGACACAGATTCTAGAGACAGCACTGCATTCAGGTTCCCCTCCCCCTACACTGCTTTCTATTCAGTCTTATTGCTTTAATGCTGTTCAACTTCAAGTTCTGGCAATTGAAGAGAATAAGATATGCGGGCATGCTGCAAATATGTTTACTACATTTTCAATATCACTGAAAAGATATTCATGAAAAACATATTTTTTTGTATGTATTTTTCCTAAATGGGTTGAGTGATGTATTCCATTTGCACACCAAGGGTTCTTTGTAACAAAAGTCACATCCCAAAAGTGCTTGCCATTGCCATCACTGTGTAGAGTATATATATCATATATTTCTTCATGAATAAGTCTTCAGTCTGCTAGCTGTGAGCTAGTAACTGAGAATAAACTGTCTCAAACTGGCAAGTATATAACAAATTAAAAACAAATATATGTATATACACACACATACACACACACAGTGTGTTCCAGATTAAATCATACTGTGGGTCTTATCTGTTTGTGTGAGTGGTTTTAAGAAATTGTAAATAAGAAATGTCTGTTCATGTCCTCTGCCCATTTCTTGATTGGATTATTTGTTCTTTGGGTGTTGAGTTTGCTAAGTTCTTTATAGATTTTGGACACTAGTCCTTTATCTGATATGTCGTTTGCAAATATCTTCTCCCATTCTGTCAGTTGTCTTTTGGTTTTGTTAACTGTTTCCTTTGCTGTGCAAAAGCTTTTGATCTTGATGAAATCCCAATAGATCATTTTTGCCCTTGCTTCCCTTGCCTTTGGCGATGTTCCTAGGAAGATGTTGCTGCGGCTGAGGTCAAAGGGGTTGCTGCCTGTGTTATCCTCAAGGATTTTGATGGATTCCTTTCTCACATTGAGGTCCTTCATCCATTTTGAGTCTATTTTCATGTGTGGTGTAAGTAAATGATCCAATTTCATTTTTCTGCATATGGCTGTCCAATTTTCCCAACACCATTTATTGAAGAGGCTGTCTTTTTTCCATTGGACATTCTTTCCTGCTTTGTCGAAGATTAGTTGACCATAGAGTTGAGGGTCTATTTCTGGGCTTTCTATTCTGTTCCATTGATCTATATGTCTGTTTTTGTGCCAGTACCATGCTGTCTTCATGACATCCAGATGGCCAACAGACACATGAAAAAGTGCTCCATATCACTCGGCATCAGGGAAATACAAATCAAAACCACAATGAGATATCACCTCACACCAGTCAGAATGGCTAAAATTAACAAGTCAGGAAATGACAGATGCTGGCAAGGATGTGGAGAAAGGGGAACCCTCCTACACTGTTGGTGGGAATGCAAGCTGGTGCAACCACTCTGGAAAACAACATGGAGGTTCCTCAAAATGTTGAAAATAGAACTACCCTATGACCCAGCAACTGCACTACTGGGTATTTACCCTAAAGATACAAACGTAGTGATCCGAAGGGGCACATGCACCCGAATGTTTATAGCAGCAATGTCCACAATAGCCAAACTATGGAAAGAACCTAGATGTCCATCAACAGATGAGTGGATCAAGAAGATGTGGTATATATACACAATGGAATACTATGCAGCCATCAAAAGAAATGAAATCTTGCCATTTGCGATGACGTAGATGGAACGAGAGCGTATCATGCTTAGCTAAATAAGTCAAATGGAGAAAGACAACTATCATATGATCTTCCTGATATGAGGAAGTGGTGATGCAACATGGGGGCTTAAGTGGGTAGGAGAAGAATAAATGAAACAAGATGGGATCAGGAGGGAGACAAAACATAAGTGACTCTTAATCTCACAAAACAAACTGAGGGTTGCTGGGGGGAGGGGGTTGGGAGAAGGTGGGTGGGGTTATGGACATTGGGGAGGGTATGTGCTATGGTGAGTGCTATGAAGTGTGTAAACCTGGTGATTCACAGACCTGTATCCCTGGGGATAAAAATATATTATATGTTTATAAAAAAATAAAAAATTAAATTAGTGTTGGTTGTAAAAAAAAAGACATTGTAAATAAGAAATAATATAAATCTTTAGCTTTCCTATGGAAAAGCTTTTCTATATAATACTATCTAAGCAATTTGTTTCTTAATTTCTTAAAGCCAGTACATTAGGAGCATTATTCCTAATAAAAATAGACCGTGACTTTTGTCTATTTTCTTTTTGGAGAAAGAAGATATAAACTCAATCTGTAAAGTATAAATAGCCTAATTTAGAATTATTCAATCATGGTTGAATAGCCATTGAAAAAGAATTTTAAAAACTTTTTCAAGATTTTAATGACACTAGAAACTGATCATAAAGATGTATAATTATAGTATTCAAAGTTCTGTATTACTTTCATCACTTTCTTCCAAAAATAGATTTTTACTCTTTGTCTTATTGTCCCTAGTATCATGCTAGGTAACTCTGAAAATCATTGAGGACATAACTACCATTATCGCCATAGCTCACGTGGTGAGAGACACGAAGTTACCCAACCATAATGCATCACTCTTGACAAACAACATGTCAGCTGAACAGAAGGAAAGTGGGAAGAAATACTGCAGGACAGCGAGGATGACTGTGACAAGGACAGCAGTGATGATGACCAAATCAACAACCAAAAAGGAAGGTATCATCCTGAAAGAAATGTGGTGCTTAGGAAATTGCTATGTGATAGGAAAGAAAACTCGTATCTAACAAGTTTGGTTTTTTTTTAAAGATGAAAGAGGTATTTTGTTTTTTTTTCTGAGTCTATTTAGCATACTTCAACTTTGACCTGACAGAATTTGTAGGTTTTTAGACATACTTAGCCAATCAGCCACAATTTCGATGAATTATGACAAGAGCTTTTGATCAGCATTATTAAAGGGCAAGATGCTTCCCTTGCTGCTTTGGGAAGTTTCTGAGTTCAGTTAGATGCTCTCTGACCATACACATGCACACCTACACCTAGTCTTTTTATTTACTATTGGAAGTGGGTTTTCCAAACAAGTTTTCATTAATTTTTCCTGGCTGTCTCTGAACTTCTTATAATTTTAAAAGCAGAATTAAAAGCGAACATGAACTTCATGTTATAGAATAGACAGGTTGGACTGTAATTCTGAAACAAAAATAAATCTTAACAACAATGCACTAGCTTCTTATAGCAAACACATGGGGGGTATTTCTTTAAGTAGCATTACCAAATGTTAGAATTGTTGAGCCTTTTTTTTTCTTACTAGTTTTCAGAAAATAAATTTAAAATAGTGAAAAATATATGAGCAGTACAAAGGTTTGCTATTTTGGGTATTCTTCTTCCTTAATAGAACATTCCTTTTAAAAAATTATTTTTGGTTTTTCATTTACTTGCAGACATAGTTGGGGAAAGAGACATTACAGACACTGGAAAAGAAAATTTAAGAGTTTAAATTATCTGGGATGGGCACTAAAGGGAGGGACCCAGGATCAAGCACTTACTTCCCCTTCAGGGCCCATCAGACCTGGGTTTGAATTCCAGCTCTTCTGCTTGTAACCATGATTCCCTGGAGTAATTCAATTAATTTGTGTTTGGTGAGTCTGAAATGACAGTAAATATGGCTCCTTTATTCAGCAGAGATGTTACCACATTCTTTATTTTACTGGGATTGGGTTTGTCTTCTCTCTCTTCTCTCTCTCTCTCTCTCTTTTTTTTTTTTTTAAAGAAAATGTTCTTTTTTTTTTTTTTTTTTTTTTTTTTTTTCTATAATATGGCATTGAAAAATTGGAACAAACTCCTGTCTGGGAAGTGAGGCTGATGCTTTCTAATTCACGTATTTGGGTTACTGAGCATCTGGTCAGTGGATTAAAACAAAACAAACGAAAGACAACCTTTTGCATTACTTAAGTCCTTTCTGAGGCGGGTGTGGAACGACACAAACTTCTGTTGGAGGCAAGTGATCCAGCATCCAAACATCACGCAGGACATCTGGAGTAGCTGCGAGCAGTGTCCGCTCCCACCGCTGCCCGGCTTCTTCGTGGCTGGTATGCCGAGCATCTGGACACTTGTAAATAGTGTTGGGAAGAGGAGGAGGAGGAAACAGCAAGAAAGCTGGGCTGGGAGGAGGAGGTCAGCCAAAGTCGTGCAGGGGAAGCCCGAACATAGCATTGGTGCAAACCCACGCACCACTGATGTTCTTAGTGGGAACATCTGGTGGAAGCCCATGATGGGGTCTTCATCGCCTTGAGCTGGACGGTTAACTTGTTGGTACAACTGGTGAAACTCCAGCAGGCTAGGTGAGGCATCACGGGAAGGGCCTGGAGATTCCCCATCCGGGTGGTCTGGCACAGAGGAGAAAGGCTGGGCCCCTGCACAGTATGGTAGGAGAGGCATCTGGCTGTCCCTCTTGTGGCACCCCCTTCCCCCATAGGCCTAGCTCTGTGCAGCTTTTGTGGGATGGGGTCCAGGGATGCACAGCAGAGGCTCCAGGTGCCCAAGCAAAGTTCCTTCCCTCCAGCCCCGTGCCCCGTGCTCTAGTCCTGCACCCACCCAGGGGCTGGCATAGATTGGGTATTTTACTACCTGCTATGCATTGCACAAAATGTCTACTGAAACTGGTGATAGGACATCATGACTTGAGATGACAATAGAACGTGGTTTTTGAATATACAGTAAGGCTGTGGTGGAAATTATCAAAGCAATGACCTGATTCCACTCAGTAACTTCTAGATGTACCCCAAAGGAGAAAATTGGAAGATGTTAAGAAGCTGAGTTACCCAGGGGTGCCTGGATGGTTCAGTGGTTAAGGATCTGCTTTCAGTTCAGGTCATGGTCCCAGGCTCCCTGTTCAGTGGGGAATCTGCTTCTTCCTGAGCCTCTGCCCCTTTCTCCCACTTCAAGCCCCTTCCTGCCCCTCTCTGATGCTCCCTGCCTGTCCTCTTTTTCTCTCTCTCAAATACACACACACACACACACACACACACACACACAAAGGTGAGTTAGCCCTTGGCTCTAGGTGACTCGTGTTAATCTCCTCGTGTTCTAGATAGGATTATCATATATTGTGTTAATTTCCCTTTAGTAGAAAACAACATCTGTGGTTACCGGGGAAGCTCTCTGTGTTAACTGAAGAAAGTTCAAAATGTGGGGGAATGATCATTGGCAGAATCCCATGTCTTTAGGGGGAAAAGGGTCTGACTAAGTCCTGAAGAGAAACATTTTAATGAGTAAAGGCAAAATAGCACTAAGAAGTGAGAACTGAAATTAGGAATGAAGAGAAATGAAAAGCTTCCTTATTTCCACAGTAGGAGGTCGACTCTGTTCTTCCTTTGGCATCTTATCCTCTTGGCTCTTCCCTTTGGATTGCATTGTTCTGCTCAAGTCTCCCTTGGAAGTCGCTATGATTCCAAGGTAACAGGCAGAAAGATGGAGATTTGGGGTCAAATACCCTTTTTGCACCTACTTTCTAGTCCCCTGGTATTGGTCTTTCATCATTAGAGAAGTGCTTCTCCAACTGAGTGGGTTATATGTGACATAGCGTGTGGGTATCCTCAAAGCCATGTGATCAACATGCTACATTTTCCTAAAGGGTTTGGAGGTGAGGGACAACCATTTATATCACAATGAATATGGACACTTTATGACAAAATATTGGAAACTCACGTAAATGTTCAGGATAAAAACAAGGCTCCAAGAGAACATTGCATGTTCAGTGTGACGCATTAGACTGTGACTGGGGTGATGGGGATGGTGTTGGGGACGTTTTGGAGAGGGGATGAGGGATATGCTTGCAAGTCCCATATTAACAAATGGTACATATTTGTTTATAGTGTGCCTTTTAAACTGTATATGTTGGGAGCCCAAATCATTGTCACAGCCAAGACAGAAACATTCTTCCTGGTCACCAACATCATGACCAAATGTTATGTATGCAGTGATGCTTTGTAAAGTATAAATCACAGAACAGATAGAAGGTTTTCTTTTTTAAGATTTATTTATTTGAGAGAGAGAAAGAGTGTGTGTGAACATAGGGGGAGGACAGAGGGAGAGGGAGAGAGAAACTTAAGCAGACTTCCTGCAGAGCCTGATACTAGGCTCAATCTCATCCCCCTGACATCATCACATGAGGTGAAACCAACAGTCTGATGCTTAACTGACACCACAACCCAGACACCCCGAAGTTGTTGGGGTTTTTTGTTTTTGTTTTTTTAATGTCTCATCTTTTGGTGCTTAATTTGAAGTATTCTGGATTGGTTGGTTTATCTTTGTTAGAGAGAGCACTCTCTAATTGAATATTTCTTTTAGGAGACCCGTGAAGGTGTGTACATACATATGTGTGTTCGTATAGTTAGAATTTTTTTCTAAGAAAATTAGTTCTTTCCCTTTTGTAGTGCATCCTCCGATTAAGCTGTAGCATGTGAATGGGTGTCTAGGGCTCATACGTAATGGCATTACAATGCTGATAACAATTTACTCTCCCCATGGTAGAGCCACAATTGTTTGGATTAGTTTGTTTGTTTTCATCTGCTAATACTACTCCATGAAAATTTTTATGAAATTTGTGGACATAGAAAACTGGGAGAGCTTCATTTGACAAACAGATGTCTGAACTGCGTTTCTCTGCTCCTGCAATGTTTATAATGCCTTAAATGTTTACACATGCATAAGGTACAGGAAATTCTCAAAACGGTAAGAATTTGTTTAGGCTGATCTAATTGGTTTATTGGCTTAGCGACAAGAGTTTTTGAAGAGCACATGTGGAACATCTTAAGGATTATTATTCTTTTTAAGTCTCCAGGAAAATGGAGGCAGTAGTGTGTTTGACGAGTATCTCCCTCAGCTAAACAAGCACCGGTGTGCAAACGTTGCTGCTGTCTAAGAATATGGCGCGTGTGAAGGATTAACGTCCATCTCTTACCGCTGAGTATCTCCACGTAGGCTCATCTCACTGCTTTCATCACAGTACTTGCCACCTCATGACTTCTGAGTCTCTTTTGGTCTTCCACCTTCTCTGACGCATCAGACAAATCTTTTTTAAAGTAAATACCATTTGTCTCATGTTATGCCTTAGCCTTCAAACCTGTGTGAGCCTCTGTTCCTGATAATTTCAAGACCAAACTGTTCTGCCGATATTTTTCAATGTGTAAAGTGTAAATGACCAATCTGTTGTCTTTGTATATTTATTATTTACACTCCTATTGGTGGACCTATGGTTAAAGACAGTGTTTTTATTTTCTTTTATTATAAATAAAACCATAGTTGCCACTTAAAATTATTATTAATGCACATAACATTTACAGGTGTGGGGTCTTCCCTAATACATACCAGGTCTATGAATTTATATAAAATATATGTAAATTATACATATATATACACACAATTCAATTATGAAATTTCTTGTAACTGATAAACAGTCATGAACTAGAAGAGTATGACTTCAAACAGGGCATGAGAAAGATTGATAATGAAAGTGTAAGGCTGAGCTAAATAAATGGTTTGTTAAATGTCTTTACCTGGTGGCAGGTGTGGCCATTAGTTTTCTGGGTATTCACTATAATCATTTCCTTGATTTATGTGTAGAATGTGTTATTGGAAACTCTCGCTAGGATATTTGACCTCTCAGAGGTTGTAGAATGTTTTTTATTTGTCAATATTTGGAATGTAAATTAGAAACTCATAAAATTAAACCATGTAAATGCTTTTAGTTTCCAAAAAGTTGAATTTTTGTTAATTTAATTTAATTTTTTTTTTTAGTTTTTGAGGTTGGTTTCCTGGTACTTACACTTTTTCATATCCTTTATTCCAGTGAATGTAAGGGATGGAAGAAACATAAGGGAGTTAAATCAGTAGAAACATTATCTTAAATAAAACCATTTATTTCTTACTCATGTAGTAGCTTTCCATAAATTTTAAGTGCTAAGTTCTTTCAAAAAACCCCAAAATACTAAAATTTAAGAAATGCGAATTGGAGATGATGTTGTCCTCATCATAATTTCTGCTGTTCAAGGAAAATTGCATCAAAGTTGGAAAATAATTATATTTTGATACATTCAATGCTCACAATCATGGTAGATATATATAACCATATATATATATATATATATGACTCTATATACAGATATATAGATATATATATTTGGTCATTTGCAGCTGTGAGAGGGGATGTTTGTTCTTTAAAAACTTCAAGAACACACATAGTCTATTGGTGATTCAGTTAAGACATCTACAAATGCACATATGTAGCACGTATCAGGCACCGCATTATTTAATGGGTTTGAAAATTCAATGTTCACACTAAACTGTGTAGGTGTTAACAGTTTAGTTGATACTTTTAGTTCATTTGGCCAGTATGTATCCTCTTCATGGCTCTTTCACAGAATAATTTTTTTTTTTCTAATTTAAACACAAGTACATTTTCGTTGTTTACCATTTGTGGAGTATATATAGAGTTTTTCAAATAGCACATTAGAGAGTCTACAATGTGGTGCATTTTTGTCAATATTCGGAAATATTTATATACAGAGCAGAAAGCATAGCAAAACCAAAGATATCCCCACTATTATGTAAACTTGATAACAGGCTTTTCCATTTTATTTATATCTCGCAACTTAAAAACGGCGTTGGCATAGAGTAGGTACTTGATAGGTATCTGCTGAAGGGTAAGGAAAGGTATGATATCCTCCACTGTATGAAATAGTTGGGGTCAGATGGGCTGTTCTTAGTGTTGGTACCTGAGGATGCCTTATTGAGGGACCCCATGGAGCTTAGCAAAAACCATCTCTTTCAGAACCCAGTGTTTCCAAGTTGAACTGCAGTACCAGTGCTTATACTAACTCTCTGATACGGGCAAGATACTTAACTTTCTAAAGCCCAAGGTACCTCCTTTATGAAATCAGGATAATGCTCTTAATTTTAGGGTGTTGAATTAAATGAGTAATGTAAATAACTTGCCTAGAATAGTCCCTGGGCTGACAGAGCCTCTCAATAAATCTTGTTAGCATTCCTTTAATTCCAGAAGCAACATGGGTACCTCATTGTGATGTCATACTTCAGTCTGTTACTCTCGTTTCCAGCTGGGTGTCTCTGACCATTCTTCCCTGCTTTGATCTGGTCTGTGACCACTCTGTGAAGCGATCTAATGAACTGGCACTGCACTCAAGTACTAGTAAACAGATAATGTTTTACTACTCAAAACACAACTAATTATTTTTAAAGGAAATTGTTGAGGATTTCAAAGTCTTACCACATTGGAACAAAGGTGTAATGAAAAACTTCTAGAAATAGTGCCAAGACAATGAGCAAGATCCTTTCAACTAGGAGCTTGACGTTCCAATCAACATAATACCATTTAATGTAATTACTTGTGCCCTATGTGAACCTGTGATTGGGATAAATGTTCTCAAATATTCTAGGATAAAAAGTTAATTTTTTTTTTTTTCTCACTGAAACCTTGACAATGAACTTGAGACTTGTAAGAATCTGAGTAGATAAGAAGGTAGACATCTGGAGCAGCACTGGCAGGCTTTTCTCTCTTTGGAATCCCCTTACATCATGGAGAAAGGGAAAGCAAGAAACAAATATATGGCTATAATACCTGCTTTTGGAAAGTTCTAGTTATGGCTTTGAGCACAGCTAGTAGAACATGACTACTGGTTAAGAGCTAGTAGAATATGGCTACTGGTTAAGAAAACCTGGTAATATCAGATTGTGACTTTCCACTGAATCTGTCTTTTATCATTAAATATTAGATGGTCTGTGGAACCAGGTCAAGGATTTCTAAGAGATGCTAGAATGGATATGTGAGAACACAGTTAGAAAAGACAAAAACTTGCCTTCAGAGATAACCACCATATCAGATCAAAGGTTTTTCCCATGCAGAGAATTTGGGAATCTACATGTTGTAAATCTTAGCTAATGACTGACCATGAGTACATAAAAGATATTTTAATAATGACAAAATTAGGATAATAAGGCCATGTATTTCACAGAATTACTCTGAGTATCAATTAAGCTAATTAAGTTAAATAACACAGACCACGAAGTCTCTATCCCTGTCTGTCTCAATATCAAGAGCATTATATGACCCAGTTCCAAGTTCTACTATCTAAGATGGGATTTATGTCCAGGATCTTAACTTGGGGCATGCGGTTAAGGAGGCCTCTACTATATCTTGGCACCTCAGTGGATCTCCTACTCCTGGGGAAGATACAAGAAAGTTATGTTAGTAGAGTAAAAATGATCAGCGGCTCACCAAAGCCACCAGCTATCTGTTACCATTAAGCAATTAAATGTGTATTTACTGCCCATATTGTCTGAGATTCTTCAGGAGGCCCTGAGACATAAGGATGAACCAAAAAGGACACATACAGTTTTTGGAAATAATCAGCTATAAAAGAAGCTGTTAAAAGAGCTATACAAAAGAAATACATAGGATGCTTTCTGAGGACAGAGCAGAGAATATTAGCTTCTGCCCAGGAAAAGGAGTAGGGTCAGGAGCTACTTTCACATTTCAAAAACAGTGAGTAAATGTTTCTACAAAGACAGAAGAGTAACAGCTTTAGGGGTCTGGTCCTTCAGGAAGGCTCAGGTAGGACACTGTTGTTATAGTGCAGCATATTTTGAGGGACAGTGACAAAGGACAGAGCTGAAAACATGGACATGCTCTGACATTTGAGGGTCTTGTCTGCCAAGCTAAGGAGTGAACCTTATTGTATTCTGAATCATAAAGAACGCTAAAGAATTTGGAGCAGAGGATGGATAGGATTGTGTCTGGATTTTGTCAAGAACATTCTCACTGATGTGAAAAAATGCGTAGGTAGGCGGGATTGGGGGGGGGGCAGGAAAAATTGTTGGAAGTTTGTTGCATCAATTTGGTCCAGAAGTGTTGGGGTTTGAATCAAAGCAGTTCAGTTCATATGGAAGACGTCTCCTGGGAATTACAGTCTCTTAGGTCAGAAACGATGTGTCCAGCCAGAATTCAGGGTTCTGTCAAGGAGGAAGAGGAGTGATAGTGGGGGGAGTAAGTCACATTCTCTGCCATTGTCAACAAGAACAAGTTAATGACACCAGAAATAATTTTTCCGTCCACCCTTCCCACAGTTGGGGCCTCTCCTAAACTGACGGTCTGGCCCAACGTGACAACATTTACATTGGAGTGCTACACGACTGTAATTCCAATGTTTTTAAACTTGGGGTTTGAAAGTTTGTTTTGGCAGATTTCCCTCGGTTTGGGTTTGGTTTGTTTGGCTAGAAAGTGGCATATTCAGACAGGCTTAAATCCCAACCGTAGCAAACACAATCTTCGGCTTTTCGGATTCTATAGTTCAACACACTAGTGATCCCAGGTAGACAGCTCTGGATTACCCGGGGGACATGCTGGCAAGATGAGGGAGTTAGGTCATGAATATAGCACCACTGGCTTCTTGGGGGAGGTGGAGGGTAGGGAGAAAATGATGTCTGGAAATGTGGTCCAGGCTGGACTCTGCCATGTGCTCGTCATTATCCCCTAGAGGAAAAATATAGCAAATGTAAGGCTTTGGATATACTGAAAAATAGTTCAATTTTAGAAAAACTTCCTGAACCATCACCTATCCATTTCTTTCTCATTTCACGTTTGCTATCAAGGAAACGTACACAGGCAAAGCATCCTTCTGCTTTGTGTCTGTATCCTCTGTTATCTTCTGGACTAAAACAGCCTTGTTGATAACGTAAAATATTTTCTAGGTATTTATATGTATATGGCATTCCTGGCTTAAATAAAATGATTACTGGCATTTGATAATTTAATGAATCTTTATTTTTCCTGGAACTGAGAACATTGATGTTGTAAGGGAAATGATTATGAATGTTTCATTAAAAGAAAATCCGGTAATCAAACATAATATAGACTGAAGAAAAGTGCATATAGCTCAGAGTACTGGAGGTATATAATGTCTTTCCGCAAAGAACAATCTGTTTTAAAAGAAATAACTAGCAGTTGTCACCCTGAAGACTCTTGTCCAAAGGCATCTAAGACTGATATATGGATGCTAGAAGCTAAGCTACTTTTGTCTTGGAGGGTGTAGAGCTCTTCCAGAAGCTAGGAAGATCAGTCATCTCCTTTCCCTGGGTTGTGAGGAGTAAATAAAACAATGTATATAAAAGCACATTGGCTATTCTAAGTAAAATACAAATGTTTATGATTACTCTTCTCATCCAAAGAGACAAGAGTTTCCATTCGTTAGAAGGGCTCTAAGATGCTTCAGGAGGCTGTTTCTTGAGGCAGAGCTGGCCATATGCATAGAATTTGGGGGTTTGACTCATAGATGATACAAATGGGTAACCTTGCTTCAATTGCCCAAGGAAAGACATCCGTCTCACTAAGGGGACTGTGTAATGGGGCTATAAAACATGCTTGTGGACGGGTCTAGTGAGAAATATGAAAGTTCAAATGGACAAGGAAAATTACCTATTGCAGCACAAGATGCTTGCTTTAAAAATTGCATAGGGGATATCGATCTGACAGAGAATGGCAAGAAAAATACATGGGAGCGGCGTGTGTGTGTGTGTGTGTGTGTGTGTATGGATATTATATTTATCTCCGTGGCAGAGTAAAAAAGGAAAAGAGATTAGCATCTGATATATAAAATAACCCTACAAATGTGATTTACCCCCAGAGCCATGTTTGTGTTAGAGTGATTTAATTATGCATTTAATGCTAGATGTTGTGGTATTCATTTGATAGGCAATCTAACATCCATATACAAACTGTAACTTTTAGATCATTGTAATCAATCCTCTGAAATGATTGAAATGATACTAACTTGCTTTTTTCCCCCCGCAAGTTTTTCACATACTCAGTACCTGCAATTTGAGTTTAAAGGTTGCATTTTCTGCTGGCAGTATCAGGGTTTTTATTTTTTTTTTTAGAAAAATATCCCAGGAAATAGGCCAATTTTTTTAATAAACATTATCTCTTTTTATGCCTCCAAAGAAAGGATCACTTAAACTGAGTACTGTTTCCAGCCTCAGTTTGCAGGGGCAGCCGAGTCTCAGAAAGTGAAATAAGCATCCTCAGGTCACATAGACTGGCTCTGCAGAACCGGAAATGACCTCGATCTGTCTGACATCAAACCTCTGCGCTCAGGAAACTGTCGCTAATGGGTTGTTATCAGCTCAAAGAGGAACTTCTACACTAACTGTGGGGTTCTGTTTTCATTTTTTAAAATGTCCAGCCGTTAGAGCACTCTTATTTTTGTAAAATATGATACAATGTTACTGCAAAGTCAAATTGCTATAAAAGTTTTGAAATGCTTTACTTTCTACCCTTCATTCATTATAATTTGATCATAAACTGAACTGTTCACAAACTGGTTCCAATCTCCTTTCAGTAGCATGGACTAAAATTCCAATTTGGGATTTCTTAGATCTCACTTTCTAGAAGTTTCTGGTGTTATTGAATTCAAGATGTGGAAAGAGTTTCCTCCAGCAATGAGATTATTTTTCATCTTTTGTCGTAAATGACATCAAATGTCTAATGTAATTTGAGAGCACCAGGAAGTTTTGTTATCATGCCCCCAAAATAGCCTGACCTGAGAAACCTTCTCAGCTTTAGAAGCTTTCTATTTGTGCCTTGTAAAACAGGGTAGTTTATAAAATGTTTCCATTTTTGCTTCAATATGTTTTTCATCATTATCCAGAATGTAATAGGGGGATTGTAGGGTTTACAGTATTATTTGCAATGGAACGAAGAATCCAGTGTTTTATGCTACAGTTGTAATTGTTTCTCGATTGTTAGAATTCACTTTTCCTTCCAATAACTTGACTGAAATCTAAAGTTTGGTAAGATTCCCCTTTATATGGTGTGGACAAGCAAGAGGACTGAGCGTCTCTTTAGATACACTTAACAGTATTTTAGTAAGTCTAAATTTAAATATGTGCAGCCCACACCCTCTGGTTTTCTATTTCGAGTTGGGTTAAGTATTGTCAAACAGAAATGGTGCTGTTCTCTTTAACCAAATACATTGGCTAAGAGAGGGTTATCATTTATCTAACTATATCCGAGATGGGCAATCTTCTATGACCACAGGGGACAGGAGGAAATTTAATGAGTGCAGACTTCTGGGAGTAAAACAAAAGATCCTGGTGGGGCCTTGGCTGAATGGAAAGCACTTACCCCATGTGAAGGCATTCACAGTCGATATTGTAAAGCGCTGTATGAGGCAAACAAAACAGGTGTCTGGGCTGCATTTCTATTTCCATCTTCTGTCTACATCAGCAGCATGAATGTTTCAAAGCTTTAAAATACAATGAAAGCTAATTCTAAACCATTCGGCTTCATCCAATATAAAAATGGTTTTCATTTTCTGATTTATAAGCTCCTTATATGGGTTTCCCCCCAACAACTACAATTCTGGTTTTGAGGCCATGTCGAGGAAAGAGGAGAAATGTAAAGAAGGAACAGAAAATGATGGTTGTGGAAGAGCAGGGCTGCCTCTGGTCCCCTGAGGTTGAAGTGGTGGTTTTGTGTGGGAGAGAGGTAGGGTGGGTTTGCTGAGGACAGGCGGGGCTCATGAAGGAGAAGCAAACTGATTGGAAGACAAGTTCTACTCCTGGTTTAGGTTTAATGAATTCTCCCTGTGTTTCAAGCACTGTGCTAGGTGCCTTCCGTGGGCTGCGTCATTTGTTACTTTCAACAACTTTATGAGATATTCTCAGTTTCTCCTGAGGTGAGCTGGGTTTTCAGCAGGGGGGTTTAAGAATATTTGGTTTCTTGTATGCATCGTTACCATATTCGCATGCATAATTCATGACTTCTTAGAGCAAATATTGAGGATGGAAGAGATTTTATGCATTTTAAGTGTTCTTATTTACCTAGATAATGACTTATTTTATGTTCGTTCCTCTAGTCGCTGTGAGATCCTCCAGGAACAGCCTTGTCCCTGTTCTCTTTAGAACCCATGAGGACGTATGCTTTTCGCGGGTGGAGGTTTTCCTGTCTAGTGCATGGATGTGTCCCTCATGATTAGAGCAGCACTGCCTCTTACTAGGATCTCAGTGAACATTTCCAAACGAGTAAGTGAGTGAATGAATTGTTCCTATTTTACAGGTGAAGACGGAAAGATTTAATAACTGTTAAGGTGACATGGCTCAGTCTGAATAAAATTGTGCTGCTCGTAACAATTATGTTAATCTACGAGCAACAAGGAACCGTTAATCAGAATAATTATTTGTGTGAATCTGGACTTGAGTAGGTGATCCTGGCCTCAGCGAGGAGAACGGACGACCCTCTGGGGTCTGGGGTGTGGTGGTCAGTGAGGCCAGGACTGAGTGATTCTAATAAAAGAGGCGGTGGGAGATGAGACAGACACCCCTCAGGACACATTGACAGTGGAGGATAAGAGGAAGGTAGTCCCAGATGACCTTAAAGTTTCTAGAATCGGAGATTGAAACTTCACAGGAGTGTCCGGAAATTTCATCTTCAGCCATGACCGAAGTTCAGTCCCCTCCCTGACCGTGGGGCCCTTCACAGCAGGAACGCCAGGTAGGAAAGGAACGAAAGAAGATCTCCATCTGTCTGGCCAAATCAAGTCTGAGAATTGCAGGACCTGTAGGAGTTCAGTCCTCCTCATGTCCAGTTTGAGGAACGGGTGAGAAAAGAGAATAAGATGACCAGTCCCTCTCTTAGGGCGGCTTAAAGCAGCAGCCCTAACTCACCTTCCCTGTCCAGCTCTAAGAGCAAGAACAGATCTGCTCGTGAGACGTTTACCCCAGTTACTCATGTTCACTCTACCCCTGAGGGTCGGTCTGTGTGTTCATGGTGCTTTCCCTTCCATTTGTCGCTGCTTTAAAACACATCATCTTTCGGCTGGTCCGAGTGCAGGAGTGTTTACAATGAATTGATCACAGGCAGTTACAGAGCTCATTGTTCCTTCTCCATTCCCCCTGCTTTGCTTGACTAGCTTTAAAAAAACAAAAACAAAGACCATATCAGCTTTCACTTTTTAGCAGTTGTTTTAGTGATACTCACCCATACTGCATGTTAGATGTATGTTTTGATTTTTAGTAGGCCATAAACAGTTTAAAAAGACTTTTTTTTTTTTAGTCCTCATGTATATCTATGTTTGGATCTCTTAGAATTTGTACTAGAGTCATCATATGCCATATGTGCTCAGATAATGTTGCTATGAGTAACAAGTTCTCGATGGAATAAATTCCTCCCTTCAAGTCAGTGGTGGTAGATAGGTAGATAGATGGGGAAAGAGTGATGATGGATAGATAATGGGAGTTTATAGGTAGATGACAGATAAATAGATGATCGATAGATGATCAATAGATAGATAGATAGAGCTCTCTATCTTTGTGACGCAGTTGGATGGATAGTTAGGTAGATGAGATAGCCCAGCATGACCATTCCCAGCAAATAATTCCTACCCGGTGGACAATGACCTACCTTTGAGGAGGTGACCTGTCTATTTTTAAGATGGTAGGATATCCTTGCCAAAACAAGGTGACCTTATTCTTGTTTCTTAAAGAGCAAACTGTTCTAAATGTGGGCAATTTATTTCCAGGTATTACATTACTCATTGGGAGTATGAGACATCCAGTAAACATCTATTAGCTGATGTGGGACACACAACAAGATATACTTTTGACTTTTTCAGACCTACATTCTGCAAAACACTTGAACCTACTTGAAATTCACTGAAGATTCTAATAAAAATTAATGCATATTTAAGAGTCAGATTAATGGTGTAACAGGACTCTCACAGAACTCTAGGAAATCTTCTCTGCCTTTCACAGTTCTGTTTTGCTGAGGTATTACTGATTTAAGGTCACAGTATCGGAGCTCTATCTTCTACTGGAATACATTACGTAAATGAACCTTAATGCCAGATGTAGCCTTTATTACAAAAGCCTTATGGAGATTGAATTGTAAGAGAATTTATTTTAGAGATAATATAAGCTTGAAAGCATCCTTGCTAAAAACATTATAATTCTAAGCTCAGTGATACTTTATGCCAATTAATGATTTCGGGATTATTTATTAGGGCATTTCAAGTTCACAGAAAGTTTTAAAAGCCCAGAAAGTGTTTACCACAGTCATCTCAAAAGCAATAGGAATGAAAGCAAAAGGAAATGCTTCAACCACCTTCATTAAGAAGTTTATTGAACTGCTCATTTCAACAGCAGGATATAAACAGAGAAAACAGCCTTTAGAAATAAATATTAAAAACTCATCTCCATAGACCTATAGGAGAGAACAGAGAGCTAACAACCTTTGATATAGCTTAGGAAACTATTCCTCAGCTGGAAATGCACCAAAGAAAACCTTTCTAAGAAAGAATTTTTGTTTTTTTTTTTTGTTTTTGTTTTTTTTTTTTTGAGAAAGAAACGGAAATTTTCTGAAAGCCTATTAAAACACTCAGTGTGAAATAATAGAAAAAATTAAAGGATACATCATAAAATAATGCAGACTACAAAATCAGCAGGTTATAACAGAAAAGGAAAAATACCACCTCAGTCATGTTAATAAAATGAGAAGTGAAATTAAACACTATAAATAAGATTTCCTATAGTCTTTAAAAAGAAAATGTTTCAAAGGGAGCCATTTTTCTGAGGCCCGTTTCAAATGAGTCCTCTTTCAATGAAATGCTGTCATTCTGCAGCCCAGTCTGGCTTGGGGTCGTGACATGTGGGTGCCGGGCAGTGGCATGGTAGAAAGAATGGGGGTTTTTGAAAAATGAAATCCGGTTCAGTTCCTAGTCCTATTTGGTGTTATACAGCCTTAGACTATCACTTTATCCCCAGGATCTTGGATTTGCTGTCTGTGAGTTCCACGAGGACCATTTAGGCTGGCAGTGAGAGCATGGATTTTAGAAGTAGGCAGAACTGAGTTGGAATCTGCCATTACAGCCCTGTGGGTGAGCAGGTTATCCACCAGAGAGGCCTGCCTCCTGGTCTGTGAGACGGATACTAATATACATCACCTCTCGTGTTTGCTGGGATGGCATAAGCTAACTGGAAGTGTTTGATTTAGCACCTGGAACATAGTAAGTGCTCAATAAATCAGGGTCAGTGTGACATTGGTGATAGTGGCAGGAAAGATTAAGTAATACACTAATACAAAGCTCTTAAAATCTGGGAAGTTGTAGGTAAACAGGAATTCTCTTTCCTCATCCTACTATTTTTGAGGAAGACATAAGGTCCTTAATGGCAAAGGCCAGCAGTTACCACAGCGTGTATTACATAAAGATATTTGGTTAGTATCTGTTAAGTGCATGACCAGTTGAATAACCACACACACACGCTCCATTTATGATTGTAGAGTATCTTGGAGTGCCTGATCATTCTGTGTCTTCCTTACCGCCTTTGAAAAGTGGTGCAACACCATGAACCCAGTATCACTACTATATTTTCCCCATTTTTCAAACATGGATAGGGTTCCAAAAAGTTAGCATGTGCGTGTCCTAACTGAGTGACACAGCTGGTTAGTGGATCCAGTGTTGATACCAATTCTATGTACTTTCTGTGATCACACACAGATTTGGGGGACGTTCGAGAATTTTGTAGAGAAGTTGTTGCTCACACATAAGAAACAGACTTCTTATAGGAACATGCCAAACTCCCCCCAAAAGGTAGTTCTGGGAAACACACAGCATGGACAGCTCCGTGTCTCCCTTTACAGGAGACCCTAGAGCCCCACGGCCCACGGACCCCTTCCTAGGAACATTTCCAAGGATGTGGACCAAACCTAGCGTGATTCTGCTCACTTTGCACAAAACTGGACAGAACAAAACACGGGACCTGGATGTTCCTTTCATCGATGTCAGGCCCAAATTTCACACTTGGCATCTAAAGTCAAACAAATGTTATGGGGCCAAAAACAGCGGAAAGGGACGGAAAGAGGACATGGAACATAAATGCTTCTGCTTACTGAGAAGGCAGCGCCCGTTCACTGAAATTGAGCCAGAAAGCGCAGACAGGGATGTTCTCTCTCCTTCCTTCTCTCTCCTTTGCTTATTAACCCTGGTTGGTTTTTTTTTTTTTTTTTTTTTTTAATGTTAAGTCAATTTGCAGAATTCCTGTCTCCTGACTCCCCACTTTCCTTCCTGTCTTAAGCTCTGAGGATTAATGTAGCTGGGGATCAGATGTGGGCGACCAAGGACCACAGGTGGCTTTTGCTTGTAAACAAAAAGCTAAGGTGGTTTTGCTGTTTATATGGAAGTCATTGAGCAGAGCGGTGGGTGGATTAACTAGAAACTCTTCTTCCTGGGAAAGGTCAGACTTGTGCGAGTAGGGAGGGCCCCTTGCAAGCTTGCTCTCACTGCCTAGAAAACCCCGCACCTGCCCGCCCTCACAGCTCCTGGGATACAGGTCATCACCCCCATTTTATTAAAGGTAATTAATAATTATGTTATGGTGACTGCCTCTCTGATCTTCTTAAAATGGAAACACCCACAAGGGGAACACCGGGGCAAAAAGATCTGGGATTTGGAGAATATGTGAGAAAAATCTTTGAATTAATTTCAAATGAGGTAATTATTGCCCTAAATAAATGGTATGGTCTAGAGTACAGGGAACAATTTTTTCAGCTTGCTTGAGGTCCATTCTTTGACGAGCAGTACAATTATCCTGCAAGTGAGATGCCAGGAGTCTGACGAGGGGAAACAGGAAAATTGAGAGCACCTTTACAGCTCAAGCAGTAATACACCTGGCTTTTGAGTGGCAGGTGGCGTGGTGGGAAGAAGGTGCACTTGACCAAGACCAAGGCCGAAGTCAAATGGGCTTTCTTTTGATCAACTCTGTGGCTTTGGAGAGCTTATTCGATCTCTTCTGCTTCCCGGGTAGGTTGTAGGGTTTGTAACAACACGGGTCATAGTGAGTATTCTGTGCAGAAGCTCTCCATTGGGTCTGGGCACACCTCTCAGGTTAGTCATGCCTCAGAGAGCATCGTTATGTCCCGCTGCAGAAGGGGATGCGTCTAGATCATCCGTCCCATCGGATTTGCTGTTCCCAGGTTGTGTGGCTGCGCAGTCAGCACGGGATGCCATGCGCTCCAGCCACTGGTTTGGCCGAGTAGTCGTGAACTGAGCTGAACAGAATAGTCATGAACTGAGCTGAATGGAACTCAAGGAACTCATTCCTAGCGCTCAGATCTGCTGCTATCAGACACTTTCCACTCAACCAGTGTAGGCAGGCAGAGGTGTCTTAGGAAACTTAATCAATCATTTGCCTGTGAACCTTGATCCAATGCACTGTCTAATTGCCTAGCATGGTCCTGAGACTGCATGCGGATAATGGCAGTGATGCTAAGGACGGCCCGAGATAGTCAATAAAGGCCCTGTTAGTAATACAAAGTGCAAAGAGCCAAGTGTTAGTGAGCGACAGAGAGCACAACATACTGTGCAATGATGATAGAATCGAGCATGTTTTCATGCCACTAGATCAATGAGGAAGGAAAATTAAAGCGTACTTATAAATGAACAACTGATACGTAGGAGAGCTTTCTGCTCTCAGCCTTGATCCTGCAACCTGGTGGAAGGGGCGTTCTGCAGAGACCGACCTGGGCTGCCCCAGAGGGCCCCCCTGAGGATGGCGGGGCACAGCTGAAGCTGACACTAGGAGATCAAAGGAGACCCGGGGGTGAAACAAGACGGCCTTTTGTTAGTGTCTGACTTCCCAGGGCTGAGAGTATAAACAAAAACCGTGGCCTTCACAAAAGCACTACTATCCACCGGCACTCCGAAGACCCTGAGTCCAAGAGTCCCCTGGAATCGAAACTTCTCAGGGGTATTAGATCAAAAACACCACTAAAATCCCTTCTCACGTGTCTTTCTGTCCGAACCAGCTCCTCTGAAAAGGAAATGAGGAATTCTGTGTGCAAAAGGATTGTCTGGGTGTGTGCTGAAGAAAACCCAAATCTGAGGTCCGGCGGTAATTGATCCGCAAACCTGTGTACGGGTTCCCTCTTCCTGCCTCTCTCTCTCCCTCCTTAAGTGCTCAGTTGGAAGGAGGAGAAGATAATTCCAACATCCCAGGCCCTGTTTCAGGAGAGGGCAGGGTCTCTCTCTGCACACTGAGGGCACCTGCTAACTGCTGCGTGCTGAGACTCCCGTCTCCCCCGAAAGGCGGCTGAGCAGGTGGAAGACCCTCCACCTTTCTTCTAGAACTTACTGCGTTCTGCTTCTCAGCTCCAGTAGCTCTCTCCTAGACCTTGGCGGCTAAATAGCTACATTTTCCATCTGTGGCAACCGGATAAACTCTGTTGAATCCTCGGATTTTTCTGGGAAAACGTTTTGAGTCTTCTCAACTCAGCAACTGTGATTCTCAAACTTGAACATCACTGTTAAAATAGGAATTCCTTAAATTTATGATTTAACGATGTGGTTCCGTGAGTCAGGAGGTAGCCACAGAACCTGCGTCTTTATAAACACTCCAAGCGAGGGTCATCCAGGATGTCTGCACGTCACGCGGACAAATGACTCTCCTGCCACGCTTGCCAGGGCTTGCGTCTCTCACCTCCTGTTCTTGCCCATCTGTGTGGACAGTATCGGATTTTGCGCTGCCTCGTGTGGCCTTCCAGCAGCTGAGCTCTCAGTGACAGGCTCTCTGCGAGGCTTCTCTGACTCTGTTGTACTTTTGGTTCTGGTCATGTCTGGCAGACAGAGCTGATACTCCACAATAAAGTTTTGCGTTTTCTGTCCTGTCATATGGATAAGACCAAGAACAGGAAAAAAATGGAAGGTAACCAGGTTTTTGTGATTGTTCTTTTTCTCTTCCTGTTGTCTATCCTCAATCATAGAAGCAAATATCCACCAAAATGCATACAAGCTGTTCCGGAGGAGAAGAGACATCCAGAGAACACAGGTAAGCTGGGCAAATACTAGAATATATATTTGGAAGTAGTGGATGCAGGCCAATTGCCCTGAATTCACTCTTTTAAAAATTCAAAAACAGGTCAGTGAGGGGGATGTGAGATCTCCCCTCCTGTAGCCAGCTTTAACTGATCTTTCCTTGTTGTCTCTTTCCAGGGGCAGTTATCAACGAGAGGCTTGTTCATTCTATGGAGTTCTTTTACTTTCTCTCTCCTCTTGTCTGCATGAGGAAGTGACTCCCGTGTCCCACTCCTGGGATGGACAGGCAGGCTGCCCCTCCTGGGAACACCGTGATTCTGTCTAGGGCCTTGACATCTGTGCTTTGCAAAAGATAGGGACTGTTTAAATATTAACTCGTGTTCATTTGATATATATAGCACAAGTCTTTATACCTTTTATTGATTGTGAAGACTAATAAATAATTGTGGGTAATAATTATATCACAGAAACTGTTATACATTTTTTAGGAACTTAAATAATGTTCTCAATCATCAAATAATGTTTAATTCATGTAAGATACATTTACTACACTGACTGATTTTAAAAGAATCATCCGTCTCTCCAATACTAATTGAAATGAGGACATTTAAGCTGGAAAACCCTTTCTGAGAGCCCTGCTGTTTGCCCCAGCACTTTTCCCCGTGGTTTCATGTTCCCTCTGGTCACTGGAGTCTCACACTGCACGAGATTACAAGGCCTTATTCTTCATCTGTATTTTTACCCTTGCTCTACTCCAAATTAAGTCAATTCTTTGGTATTCCTAATTCGTCACCTAACTACCAACTAACTGCCGGTGAAGGTAGATCATGAGAATTCTCAATGTTCCTTGCTTTTAAAACTCTAAAAAACTGTGTGATACTCCTTGGGTCTGTTTTCATTTTCACAGAAAGCTCATAAGGATCAAGAATGCATAAAACCAAAGTAGTTGGCTCTCACACAGTGAGATTTCAGAAATTATACTTTGCCAGGGTAATGGCAAATATCAAATTATACCTTGAAGATATCGATGCTGCCTGCTTTTATGCAAAGTTCCATGTACGATATTAGCCTATATGCAAATTAGGCTAATCTTAGCCTACATCTAAAAATTTGTACCCATGTCAATTAAGCACACACACACACACACACACATATGTGTATATATATGTATACACACACACACACTCACTAAGAGTGGTTTTTGGCTTAAGCGTGATCTCTGTTTTTCTTTCAGGTATTTTAAAAATATATTTTCTGTTCCTTTTTAAACCATCACTGTCATCAATGGGAAAGGTCTAGAATGATCTGTGTGATCACATAACTCACATTTAGCTTGATGTAGATCACGTAGCTACATGAGGAAATATTGGTAGAAGTGCATACATGCACAAGCTAGTACACAGGCATTTATTTCCTTGCTCTGTGGGCTGATGGGGACTAGAAGCAACGGCATCAGCACACAAGTGCACCAGATCCCAGGATGCCCCTCTAATTCCGTTCTCTAAGGAATGGAGCCAGGGCTCCTGGGAGCAGTGGCCGATTTGGAGACTTAGGAAGGACAGTACAAGATGATTCTGGAACATTTTGAATTGTCAGGAGGTATGGATGTACTTGAGAAAAAAACCAGATCCACATTAACAGGGTACATCAAAGGGACATAAAAGCCAACTGGAAGAACCAAATAGCTCTACTGCAACAATTTGAACAGCAAAGTATCCATAGTGCTATTAATTATAACCCAAAGAATAAAATAAATATTCATGAATACACATGGCTATAAATAAATGGTTGAATAAATTCATAAGTGGGGAAAAAGACAAATCGCTGTGCAGAAGAAATTCTAAATAATTTGTTTCATGACCCCCTCCTTCTTCAAGGAGGCTGAGCATAATTTCCTAAAACATGGGCTGCTCATGGGGCTTCCTTCTAAAGAGCATTTTGTGGGAAGGGGTTTTAGAAAAGAATAACTTTAAGGGTGCCTCAGTGGCTCAGTTGGATAAGCATCCAATTCTTGGTTTTGGCTCAGGTCACGATCTCAGGGTCCCAAGATCAAGCTCGGTGTGCAGCATGGCATCTACCTGAGATTCTCTCTCCCCCACTCTAATCCTCTTGTTCTTTCTCTCTCTCTTTCTCTCAAATAAATAAATCTGTAAAATCTTAAAAACATACTAAAAAAAAAAAAAAAACTTTTATCTCAGCCTTGTGGTTAAGGTCAACACCAAGTATCCTTAATATGATGTGATAAAAAATACAACTACTTGTCTCTTCCTTCTCCCCCAAACACACAATCCCAGTCTAGTTATGGGGAAAAAAAAATCAGATAAATCCTAGTTGAAGGACAAACTACCATATAGCCAACCAGTGCTCATCAAGAACAGTCGAAGTAGAGAGAGTCAATTATCATATGGTTTCACTTAATTGCGGAGCATAACAAATAACACAGAGGACATGGGGAGATGGAGAGGAGAAGGGAGTTGGGGGAAATTGGAGGGGGAGACAAACCATGAGATACTATGGACTCTGAAAAACAACCTGAGGGTTTTGAAGGGGTGGGGGGTTAGGGGAGCCAGGTGGTGGGTATTATGGAGGGCACACATTGCATGGCGCACTGGGTGTAGTGCAAAAACAATGAATTCTGTTATGCTGAAAAGAAATAATAATAATAATAATAATAATAAAAACTGTCAAAGTCAGGTATTAAAGTCAAAGTATTAAAAAATAAGGTAAGTCTGAGAAACTGTCACAGTCAGGAGGCGTCAAAAGAGATGGGTTGACTATCTCAAGGTGGTACCCTAGATGGGATCCCAGAACAGCAGAAAGGCCATTAGGTAAAATCTAAGGCAAGCAGAACAAACTTTGGGCTTCATTTAAAAATAATGTAACAACATTTGGTCATAATTGTAATAAATGTATCATACTAATATAACATGTTAATAGTAGGAGAAACTGAGTTTGGAGTATATGAGATCTCTGTTCTAGCTTCTCAATTTCTCTGTAAATCTAAAACTACTCTAAAAAATAAAATTTACTAAAAATTTATTTAAAAATGGCAAACATATCCTTAAAACTTTCAAAATGGAGAAGAAGGATAGCACTTTAGTCCATTCTGCCTCAACCATTAATAGAAAATTTGATTTCTTGTTCATTTGTGATTTTAACTCTTAAAACTTTCTAGAGAGAGCTTTAAATGTGGCATATTTTATATTCCCTGCCTTAACCTGGTACTGGTGTTCCAGAGAGAGGGATTACACCACCACAATATTATTATTCCTATGGACTCCTCTGAATAGGTTTTCAGGGTGTTTTATTTGACACTTCCTTTTATTTTTGCTTTCTTAATTCTTTTGTTATAAACTTTTGAATCTTTTAACAGTATACTTAGCAGTTTAAGATTCACCAATTAGATATGTATTGAAATTTTATCTCCTAGTTTCACAGCAATAAGTTAAGTGACACAAATTACATTAACTCATTTAGGAGACAAGGCATGATCATCTCCATAAACCAGAAGCTTTGAGATATATCTGAACAATGTAAAAGTTTCATCTTGTTATATTAGACTAGTTTACTAAAACTCGCTTTGCATAGGCAGTTGAGACATTGTTTTTAAGAGAGACCAATAAAAATGCTTTTAATAAACTAAACTTATTACATATATGGTTAATGATTCTACTCTCTAGCATACATTTTTATATTATAAATGTTTTTCTATTAAAAAGTACAAAACAAGAACGCATTGTTTTTAATGCAGAATTATGAAAACATGTAGGAATCTATTTTTGGAAAGCATGCTTTATTGTGCTCTAATATGTTCACATGATACATACAAAATTAAAGTGTTTGATTTCTTTTCTCCTTCTGCCGCCTCTTCTCCTCCTCCTCCTTCTTCATGTGCTAAGAGTTAGGAGATTATGAGTATTTGCTGATTACTCCCAGATTCCAATATCTGGTCTTAAATTCTGATACAATGGCCTGAAGGCATTTTTACTTAGATATCTCATTATCACTTCTAACACTTCTAGTGTTTTTAGAAAAATTTACACTCAGGCTGGCTTGCCTTCTTATTTATGTTATGAGTACCATTTTTCTCGTCTTATTTATGGTTTCTTTCTCCCATTGTTTTTCTTTAAAGATTTTATTTATTTGTCAGAGAGAGAGAGAGGGAAAGAGAACACAATTCGGGGGTGGGGCTCCCTACCGAACCAGGACCCTGATGTTGGCCTTGAAATCCCAGGACTCCCGGATCGTGACCTGAGCTGAAGGTAGATACCCAACCAACTGAACCACCCGGGCCTCCCGACTTTCTCCCATTTTGAAAGCCATTCATTCATCACGGTTGCAAAGATATGATTTTGTGTTTTGTATTTCCGTATTTTTGTTTTGCATTTTTGAGATCCCCTCTATCCTTCTTGAGCTGTGTCACTCTTTAAAGTCTTAGGCCCCAGGACCTTGGACTTGCAACTGATTTTTTGGGGGAGGGGGCTCTTTCAGTATGTTTTGGATCTATGTACCAAATCCTAGATCCCTAAACATTCTTGTGTTGATTTCTGTGATGCGTCCACCTGGTCTTCTAGCCACACCCTCCTCTGACACTGAGAATCAGTATTTCCACTTCCTCTCTGCCCTCCATTCGTCTCCCCTGGTCAGTGTCTTTGCTCTTTAAATTACTGCCTCCCCCCTCCCCCCATTATTTTCTGGATCATCCATTTATCTCTTTATGCCAGGGTATTTCCTTAGCATAATAAACTTCTCTAGTATCTCCTATTTTACAAAATTGTTCTCCTACACTATGTCTTCCTGACATGACTCTTCTGTGCCTCTACTCACCGTCCACTGCACAATTTCTCAAGGGATTTGTTAAGCCTCACTGTCTCTATTCCTCCCTTCTCATTCCCATTCACAATTCAATTCCCTTCAATTGGATTTCCTTCATCTCCGTTTTAGTGAAACTGATCTCACTAAAGTCATTAGTGACTTCCAAGTTCCTAGGTTCAAGTGAATACTTCTATATCCAATGTTTAAATTACTTAAGCCACATTTAACCAATTGACCTGTCTCTCTTCTTGTATTTTTGCTTGACCTGCATTTAGTTCACCCTTATTTAATTAGTATACCCTAATTTTACTTAAGGGGATCACCCAACCAGGACCATTCTGAGATACATGCATGAGGTTCACTACTCTGGGCTCTGTTGTTTAAAGAATACATAAACATCTCTATCACTTGAGATCTGTACCCCAAACATCCGTTCTAATGCTTAATACCATTCAGGTTTCACACAAAATCTTCCCATGTCTCTTGCTCAGTATCCTTAAAAGATGACTGTGTCTAAGTATCATGAAATTTTGTGGTTATACCACTGCTGGTGTGGAGATACACACAATGTTGGACTAGTCGAGGAGCAATCTTTTCCCCGTAGTGCTGGATGCATATTTTCTTCCTTCACTTTCTGTCCCCACACATGGTTCCAGAGGCATACTATAATCGTATGGCACTCTTTATGTGGCAGTATGTTTTTGCATGAGGTAGTTGAGAAACATTTGTAAATTTCAACTATCCTTATTATTCAAATTTTGATGCATGTAGGTCTATATTTACCACATATGAGGCATGATACTTAATTCCTATTTTGGTAGATGGATTTTAAATTCTAAAACTGTCAGTACTCTTGTTTTTATCAACATTGCTGAAGATTTAACTATTTTTTAGATTTAATTATTTTTAATGTGGATGAAGTTTAGCTTAGGTAAATGACTTAATATATTTTGATGTTAAAACTTACATTTTAGGGTGCCTGGGTGGCTCAGTGGGTTAAGCCGCTGCCTTCAGCTCAGGTCATGATCTCAGGGTCCTGCGATCGAGTCCCGCATCGGGTTCTCTGCTCAGCAGGGAGCCTGCTTCCTCCTCTCTCTCTCTGCCTGCCTCTCTGCCTACTTGTAATCTCTCTCTGTCAAATAAATAAATAAAATCTTTAAAAAAAATTAAAAAAAAAACTTACATTTTACCTTTTATGTTTTGAAGATAATTTTGAATATCTACGAAGAAAGATGACATTTAAAAACATGAAAAAATTGTCTTCGTTCTTCATATTTTATATACAAATACACATTTTTGATGAAAATTTAAATTTTTATGGTTGAATAGCTACATTTTCTTAAGTTTCATATCACTATAAAAATCAAATTATGTGAAAATAATGATCATAATGATTAATTAGTATTTCTTTCTGAAATTGAAACAGAAAAATTATTTATGTGAATAACTATATAATAATCTATAAATTGTGTGTCTTAATGTCATTATTCACCTAAATATCTCAATAATATTGTCTAGTAATCTTCTATGGCCAAGTTTCAGCTAATTAAAATGATATTTTTATACATATATCTGCATATAAAGGTATATTTGCTCCCATGTAGGAGCAAATAATATATTTTAATTAATAATTTATTACCTAGGTTTATCATTTTTAGGCACTTAATCATAAAGTTTGTAGGTCTTCATTTCTACTCTTCTCCAGGATTAACAAATTCTTACTTACGTATGTAACTTTTAAACAGAACAACACAATCACCGAACATGTTTAGACTTTCGCAGACATACTGATAAGACCATGAATAAGTTCTAGTTACTCTAGATCCCTACAGTTTCAAAGTTTTCTCCAGTATTTCTTCAATTTTGTGTCCCTCAAAATACTTCCTCCAACAATTTACTTTTCATGAGTTTAGCCTAATCTATTTTTTGTTGTTTGAAATTAAGGAATCATTTTTGCCTTTAGCAAAACTAAATGCTCCTGGATTTTGTCTTATACCTCACTGAATGCTCTTCCCCGTTCTTTTTTTTTTTTTTTTTTTGCTGCCCTTCCTTGAGAGTTATTTTAGACTTGATTCTGGGCCCTTTTCTTTACTTGTAGTCTCATACTTACGAGATTTTTTTCTAGTCCTTTTTTTTTTTTTTAAAGATTTTATCTATATGTTTGACACAGAGAGAGAGATCACAAGTAGGCAGAGAGGCAGGCACAGAGGAGGAAGCAGGCTCCCCACGGAGCAGACAGCCCGATGCGGGGCTCGATTCCAGGACCCTGAGATCATGACCTAGCCAAAGACAGAGGCTTAAACCATTGAGCCACCCAGGCGCCCCGATTTTTTTTTCTAGTCTTATGACCTTACATGCCCTCTAGTGCTGATGACTTCTACACTTACAACTACATTCTGGACTATCCTCTGATCTCCAGATTCACAGTAGGTGGTCAACCACTATGGTCAACCACATAGGTCAATCACTATGCAGTGAATGAACATGGACGCATTCATGAATGCTGAAGGGAATGGGGAGATTGTTAGTATGAAATAGTAGCTGTAGTGATTGGCTGTAAAACCTAGACACGAGATACTAGTATTCAAAGACTACGTAGTCGATACTGGATGATGCTGCATCAAGTGAAGCTTATGGACAGAGGAATATAAGCAGAGGCCATTAAAATTGGTGATATGGCATTGAAGATGCGTGCATGTATAGAGTGAACGAGGTAGTGCAACGGGAAGCAGTGTCCCAGAAGAGAGTATCAGATTTTAAAGTATTCAAGCACATTTAGGTAAAGATGAGGAATTCAACATGTATATGACAGTAGTTGCCTAAAGGGACTAGCAGTGAAGGATGACAAGGATTTTGAAGCTAGATGTGTTGCAAGACGTCTTCCTGAACCAGACACTTATGATTGTGAGCTTTGCATCAACACCTTGGTGTGTGCAAGGCCAAGGCAAGGAAGTCGGGAAGATGGCAAGAGCCCCTTATTAGAAGTACTGTGTCTGACAATAAGGAGTAAGAACAGTATCCCAAGAGCCAGTATTCCCACCTCTTGATCTCGGCATGAGGACTATAGGAGGAGAAAGAGCATAATAGTTAAATGAACGAAAGGAGGGAAAAAGGCAGCAGGAGAGACAGGAGGGGAGAGACAAGGATGGAAGCTCCCCAGTGATGCTGAGATAAAGACTGTATGAGTTAAAAATAACACAAGCTGCTAACAAATAAACTTCAAAATGCATAATGACTCAAATGCAGTGGGAATTCAGTTTTCTCTCTAGTCCAGCCTGAGCAGCTCCAGATGCATGATCAGGGCTTGGTTCCACATGGTTTTCTGAGGAATCAGGCTGATAGGGGGCTTCCATCCCTAACTTCTAAGATGCCAACAGTCATTCAATCTAAATGACCAATGAGATTATAAAGGAGTGATCGTGACTGGAAGGTGTTTACAGTTTAGGGAGTCAGATTTACAAATGTCACCCTTATTTCTGCTGACATTCTATTGACTACAACTCAGTCTCCTGTCTCAGCTAATTGCAAGGGACCCTGAACCAGAAAGCTCCATTGTGTGTCCAGGAGCAGAAGGAACCCTGGATCTGGATGAGCAAAGAGCAGTCTCCATGAAGGTCTTTGCCCTCTGAAGTTCACTAAATTAAATAAAAACTTGAGTAACATGCAGGGTTTTCTTTTTCTTTTTCTCTCTCAATCCTTTAAAATATTCAGATGTTTAGTGGTTACTATTCAGATGAGTCAACATATTCTTTCTTCACTAACATGAGAGTGCTGTACAGCTATATTCTGAATTTGCATGTCTCTGTTATTCTCTCCAACTGGAAATCTGATTCCCAACTCCATCTGACTAAAATAACTTCCTATAAAAAGATCTAGGAATTCCCACAAGTATAGCACAGTCAAAACCTTTATTTAGTCTCTTTAAAATGGAAAACCATTTGGAAAATAAAAATTTCAGGATGAAACAGCATGCATAGACACCATAATTAAAACAAACATGAAAAAAACAACAATGAAAAGCATTGGTCTTGGAAAATCCAGGAGGAGGAACATGCATAATTCAATGTTATCATCAGTATTGCCAAAGGCTTTGAAGACACTTGCAAGCTCCTACATTATCCCTATAAGCCTCAGAATCAACAGTGTTCTAATGAGTCACATTGACTATTCGACTAACTGACTTCTCAGCAATCATAAAGGATGGTTTCCTTGGATTTCCTGGCATCTTAGCATTTTCCAATTTCCCATTTCTCTACCATCTCTGCTCATTCTTCTCTCTCTTCTTGTTCACTACATGGAGAAGTTGCATTTCCTATACTCTTACCCTCTGCAATCCTATCTCCCTCCTATCTTCAAAAATCATCTCTTTTAGATGTTTCCTCCATTGATTCAACTCATGCCCACCATCTTAGACATCCTTCCACCACCTAAAACTAAAAATGCTTGAGGTAAAGCTATTAACCACCACTCAGCACCTCTCTTTCATTAATCCTACTCATGTTCCCTTCGTTTTTGAAATCTGAGTTGTTTTCTGACAATGTACTTTCTCTGTAATTAATCACCAGCCAAATATAATGCTGATAATTCCATCTTTGTGATAGCTACCTTTCATATTTTACACTTATTGCCTTATTATCTCCTGCATGGGCAAGTGCAATAGCCTCTCAATTAACATTCTCATCTCTAAATCTCATATTCATGGCTCACGTTTTTTAATAAAATTAACCTAAATCATAGATATGATTTTGTCATCCCCATATTCAACAATTTACAGTAGCTTCTCATTATTCTAATGACCTAGAAGTCCAATAACGTTAATATACCATGAAAACTCCACTGAATTTTTGCCCCAAGTTTATCTCTTAAAGTATTTCTTTACTTCTACCTATTTCTTTTTCTTGTGCTTTATCCTTGAACTACTATGAAACTTTGATTTGTACCCTTAAGGAACTTTATGGCTCACTACCTCATAATACTGTTTAGATTGGATATAGGTAGAACACGCAATATTTTCACAGCAAAATCTTAAGCATGCACATTTTCACAAGCTCATCTTTTCAAACTCATTTTTATTTTGAGGTTTCCCTCAATGGAAGACATTTTATGGAATTAATTAGGATTTGGCTCAATCTAATCTCCTTTCTCTCTAGGAATGAATGATCTATAATTCTGGAGTGGTTTTGTGTTTGTTTCTTGTTCTGTTTTTATAATAACAGTAGAAGGGGGTTGAATGTCTAATCTTGGGTTATGTGGACTTCACTGGCATCCCCATAAATGCCTTTGTCCCATCTGGCCCTTGTGAGCACCCACTCAGTTTACTCTGATTTCACAAACAATCTGAACCATGGCCCACACTGTTATTTGTAAGCCAGTCCTGCATCCCAACCCTCAGTGCTCTGCAAGCGCTCTCACCCCCTGCCAACATGCACGCCCTTCCTGGGAGCTGGGAAACATTGACTGCTTTCCAGGGGCATTCTGGGATACTAGTGAATTTTGTGGGGCCATTGTAGGCCTCTCGTGCCTGGATACCACGCACAGCACCCCTGAAGTCCATGCACAGTCCGTCAGAGAGCTCTGAGAGGCTGCTGCTTCTCTCATTCCACCTCCAAATAGGAAGTAGGACAGTGTTCTTTTCTACTTTCACATTCTAAAACTTATCTAGATCCTGATATCTCTCCCCTTGGCAAAATTCCTGTTGATGAGGCAGATGACAGGGAATCTATGGCACATACACACGTATTATACTTGGAGTCCTTTTGCATCGGCAAACCATGCTTTTGAAACCTTTCTTTCAGATGATGCTTCAGATTGATTCTTTTTCTTGTTGTATTATTCCTTCTTTGAGCTAGTCGCCTTGTAAGGCCTAGAGTGTTAACAAAAATGGGTTGGAGCTGTGGAGGAGACACAAGAGGTACTGCAGATGAAAAATACTCAGGTTAACTTTTCCAAACAACCTTCTTGAAAGGAAAGGTGTAATAGATATAGAGCCACATATGTAGATTTAAACATCTAGTCTTTGGGAACTTCTGAGACTCCGGCATAAGACCTTAGGGATTTGAGAAATAGATTGAATTAATGAAAAATACAACATAGATCTTCCTACACATAATGGCATTTTTAGCCAAGTTGCTCCAAAGAATCCTAAAACTAAGTTAATTGAGTGGTTGCTCAGTGTTCTATTTTTATTTGATAAATAAAGCAGCTACTAAAATATTGTGTTTCAAACCCTGGTAGGAGTTTGCCATTTAATTTGTTTCATTCACTTGTAAATGTTCACAACCTATCAGTAGGTGCTGAAATTTCTATAGCCTAGGTATAAAATGAAAGCTTTCAAAGTACTATTTTTCTCAGTGCCAGATATTAAAGTCTTAAATGGCCAATTCTAAGGATACTTGAACAGTGCTTACTGTTTTACAAACACTTTATATAACATGTAAAAAAATGACATTTATTAACTCCCTGGTTATTTTTCTTTATGATTTTTAACAATGTAGCTCAGGATGGGAAGAAAGGGATTGCATTTGAAATCTAAAGTCTACAAATAATTAACTGGGGAAAAACCACTAACAAGAAGGTGAATGGGGGAAACAGAACAATGAAATTAAACCCTGGTAGAGGGAGAGGTTTAAAGTACATTCAGAAAATCAAAGACTCTCTTTTCCTCTTTTATTGGTTATTTCATCTTGGAGGCCTAAAAATGCCATTTTCAAATTAATTGAGAAAAAAATCAAAACATTGGTAACTGTAGTCTTAGAGAAATATGAGTCATAAGGATATTTGACTTCGTAGTGATCAGCATTAAAAGTAACTTAACATTTTGTAGGAATAAGTGGCAAGAGAGAATTTGTTTTGTATGCAGTCATATTCATTCACTGGGTAACTAATTACTGAGCATCTAGTATGATCCTGACTCCGTGATAAATGCTAACACAATCTTAAAAGCACATCGTGGAAACAGTTGAGTACAAGTGTCAGGTTATGAAACCCTTCAAATCTCCTATCTTATCACTTGTAAAAGGGAATGAGGAGGAAGAAGATAAAACATGTCTCATTCACAAGCCCAATGCCTAAAAGACCAAGGTAGAACATACAGAGGTGCTTTGAAAACTGCTAATCAAAATACAATGTGATGTATTTCACATTTCCATGTAAGATTTTTTCCTTCCCATTCTGAATTTTGCCAACTTTGAAAATACCTAGCATGAGAGGGAAATATGTCATATGAGTTAATAGGAATTATTATTTGACTCAGATTACACTATTTCCACCCACTGAGTTCACTGAAGTCATTTTCATTTTCTTGACTTCTGAAGTCTCTGATGCTATGTGATATCTATCTACGTTGAGCTGAATTGCACTTAGAAAATTATTTCTCTGTGCAACTCCAAGAGAGCTGGGTATCACGTGAGGCAGGTATTACTGTAAGGCGTTGTGACTCAAAAGGGAAAGCTGCTCATTATGTCAATTACATTTATGGGAAGCAGGGGAACCCAGTTTCCCATCCCTCCTGTGAATTCTTTCAGCAAATTAAATTATGGACACACAGGCTTGTTTAATTAGTGGAGTGCATTGCAACTTGAAATTGTATCATCTGTGCACAGAGAAATCACCATCTCATCGTCTTGGGAGTGTTTTCTGCTTGGCCTTGCATCATGGATGGCTCTCCCCAGCACTCAATTTTTGAGAGAAGAAAATCTCACGATTGCCATGTTTATACAGAACATCAACAATCTCTGATTCTAGCATTGTGCAATGGGCTGAGATGTTCAATAAATGTTCGATTAGAAAGAAATAGTCTGTAAAGATTACGGACCATGTTCATGGTACAGATTTACAGATTGTCTTTCTACCAACCTCTAACTGCATTTTTTTTTTTTTTTACCAGCCAATAACTACAATGTTTTTATATGTCTGTGATACTGGGTTAGCTTGAAGCTTCTCACATGATTGTGTTGTATGGTTGAAGCTCATTAGAGTAGCAAAAATAATTTGAACAACTCTGAGATATTTCTGTTGCTAAGTGTACAAAAATTGAATTTAGTAAATGTTTATTGAGTTTATGTTTTAGTCAAAGAACTTTCTTAGGCATCCTGGTCTATTAAGTTAAGATATAACCTTGGCAATTCACTGTTAACTACGAGAGACTGAAACGTACACATAAATTCCTGCAAGTCTACATGTTCCGTACCTTAACAGAGGTTTTCGCAATGTGCCATGGAAATACGAATACAAAAGCAATTATATCTATTTGAGAGAGTGATGGGCTAGTGGCAATAAGACCCAGGAAAACCTGTATAGTAAAAATAATACTTCAGCTAAGAGAACAACTCGAGCCAAGCCTTAGAAGTTATTATTATTTATAATAATAAAAAAATGAATCCCATTTCTGAGAACATCAGCAGTCTGGTTTAGGCTGAGATTAGAGATGGAGCCACAAGGGCACTGGGATGGCTCAGTTAAATGTCTGATTCTTGATTTCAGCTCAGGTCATGATCTCAGGGTTGTGAGATCAAGCCCCATGTCAGGTTCCTCGCTGAAACCTGCTTAAGATTCTGTCTCTCCCTCTTCCTATCCCTAGAGGGGATTCTGCAACCCCCCCTCTAAGGAAAAATAAAACAAAACAAAATAAAATAAAATAAAACAAAATAAAATAAAAGGAGCCACAAAGGAGCACTGGAAAAGTCTGAAGGCTCTGCTTCAGAATTCAAGTATTTCTGAGTGCCTCAAGCATCCATTTTTTTGTCCTCACAGTCTTTTGACAGATCACCTCTTTCCTCCTCGTGGTCAATGGTGTGGTTTGAGAAAGCTGACTTGTGGCCAACGGTGTGGTTTGAGGAAACTGTTTCATGTTCAGCTGGAAGAACAAGTGATCAAGAAAAGCCAGTTAGCACGTTTTCTTCATCAAGACACTATCAAGGGAGCAGAAGTAGATCTGTGCAACCAGAATGAATCTCAGGGCACACCAGGAACTGAGACAAAGATGATTGCATGAGGGTGAATGCAAGACTGCAAAGTGCTAGTTGATTTCTTGTGGTCAAAAGCTGCTCTAGCCTCAGAATCAAAGCACAAACACCCAACAAAATAACCCTTCAGGGAAAGAATACAATGGGCACTTGAGATTAAGTGTCCTGAAATCAAGAAAGAAGCTTGAATTATTTGCAAATGACTAGTTGACTCTATTGGTTATGAATGTTGACTGGTAAAAACTGGTCTTTAAACAGATGAATGGATCAAGAAGATGTGGTATATATACACAATGGAATACTATGCAGCCATCAAAAGAAATGAAATCTTGCCATTTGCAACAACATGGATGGAACTAGAGCGTATCATGCTTAGCGAAATAAGTCAAGCAGAGAAAGACAACTATCATATGATCTCCCTGATATGAGGAAGTGGTGATACAACATGGAGGCTTAAGTGGGTAGAAGAAGAATAAATGAAACAAGATGGGATTGGGAGGGAGACAAACCATAAGTGACTCTTAATCTCACAAAACAAACTGAGGGTTGCCGGGGGGAGGGGGTTTGGGAGAAGGGGGTGGGATTATGGACATTGGGGAGGGTATGTGATTTGGTGAGTGCTGTGAAGTGTGTAAACCTGGTGATTCACAGACCTGTACCCCTGGGGATAAAAATATATGTTTATAAAAAATAAAAAATTAAAAAAAAATAAATTAAAAAAAAAAACCAAAAACTGGTCTTTATTGAGAAAGAACAGGGGGCCCCCAAGAAACACTGCTGGGCAAAAGTGGCATTTAGGAATCAGATTCTGCATAAGGAGTGAGTTAGAGAGCATTCCCATCTTCTAATTTATACTTTTTCTGTAATTACAGATTTTTAAAAATTTAGCACACATTTTATTTGCAATGAAAATCAATATTTTTTTCTGGGTCAGTTAAGAGAGAACAGTAGGTAAAAAAGTAGTGCCTTGGTTGTGGAATACAAGGGAGGATGAGGGCATAGAGATGTAGAGTGACTACACTTCCCAAGAAGAATTTGCTGGGGAGCTGGTGGGGGGGGGTGGGCAGCCAGCTGTCAGGAAAAACATGAAGGAAGAGAAAACAGGGAGGCCTCACTTCCAGAGAAAGAAACTTTTGTGAATGGCTGTACTTTGCTTGCGATTTGAAGGATGGATAAAGAGGATTTAGACATTATTAGATGGGGGTAGAGAGAGGTGAAGAGAGATTTTCAGTCCTAAATTTGCTCCCTAATGACCAGACTCCATTCTGATAATCTGATTAGCCATCAGGCATTCACTTTCTTGTTGAACCTTATCTTCATCAAACAGTGCAGAGAGGGGAAAACACTTAGACTCTCATCTTGTAAACGTGTTTATGGTTTATAAAAACATTCCCTGAATGGATCCACGCATAAGTCAGCAGCTGTTAACCACAGGATGCTAGCTCTGTCAGAGTTAGATAATCTGAAGCTTTTGCTTTCCTAGAAAAGGCAATTAGATGTCCCACTTTGATCCTGTGAGAAACCAAGTCTAAAGCTTTATCTTGAGAATATAATTATGCATTTTCTTTAAAGATGTTCATTGCAGCCTTGTTTATCCCAGGTAAGACATGGGAGGAGAAGTTCCTGAATGGCAACAATAGTGGATGCGTTGAATGAATTATGGTATAGTAATTTAATGGAATTTATGTGAGTAAATAGAAATACTGTAGGAAAACTGTGAAGTGTGAAACATGTTTGAGGTGTGTTGTTTTCATATTCTTAAGTTATCCATCTATGCTTCTGTGTGACATAGGTGTACATTTGCATATACATTTAGACACACACACATCCCTACATATTTATTTTAAAAGTTTTCTTTTTTTTTTCCTTCAAATTCAAAATACACAATGAAATGTTGACGCTTTATTTCTGGATGGGTGAGTTATGAGTGCTCTTCTCTTCCCTTATCTGTTCTCCAATTATTTCATAATGAACCAAGGAAACCTTGACAATAATAATAGAAATTATGTTTCATAAGTCTCTTTTAAAGAAAACAATACAAGTTTAGTCAACCATGCTCTTTCCTGAGTCGAAAGTGCCCACAATTGAGAGATTGCATCTCCACACCACTGGATGCGTACCATGGAGAAATGACGCCACTTTTCACTCCTCTGGATGCCCAGTGTCTCAGCTTTCTGAACCTACCTTGCAGCAAAGAAGAAGAAAGAATACAAAAGGCAAGAAGGAAGGAAGAAGAGAAAGAAGGAAGGAATAAAGGAAGGTAGGAAGGAAAGAACGGGGCAGATAATTGCTCCCCAAGACGTTGCTAGCTCCAGTGAGGCCAGCGGACCTCACTGTGTCCATACGAATGCCCTCACTTGGGTCTTTGCAAATGTAATAGCAAGCAGGACTTAGAATTTACTGCATTGGTGTTGACAGCATCCATGGTCCAGAGACAGCACTCATGATGGTCTAGAGCCTGCCATGACTGCACCCTCCCTCAGTTGTCCCTGTACATGACCTTAAGTTTTGTTATAGCTAACCATCTTTCTGGACCTGAGTCCTCGAATCTGATTTTTCAGGCTTCCTATTGATTCTCTGATTTATCTGTACCCCTATGATCCTTTTTTTTTCCCCCTGTCTCTGTTAACCAAGTTTATTTCTTTTGTTCCCAACAGTGGTACTGATTGACAAAAGGTTGGCCCTATGTGACAGGAATGTCAAGCTAGCATATTTAGATTTCTTAGGAATAGTGAGTCTTGATAGAACAAGAAATTGCATAGGAATTTTTGTGACACATCTCATAGACTGAAAATGAATGATCATTAGATTTCTGAAGGATTAGAACTACAGAGTAACATATTTATTATCATTTTCAATCTGACTGTGCCCAGGGAATCAGCAGCTCTACAGAAATAGTGTTATGATCATGAACTAATAAAGTATCTTAGAAACAAAATACAGTTGCAACATTAGTGTTGAACCCATGCCATCTGAAATTATTAAATGTTCATTTTTAAAATCACATATTTTTTAAAGCACTATTTTTTGATTGAATATGTTTCCCATGATTTAAAAGAACTGTTTTTGATTTAGTATCCCTTTCATATTTCTTCAGAAATTTTACTATTTCCGAATCTTAATTACTTCACATGGACATCTGGATCAAGCCAATTACGGCATCTTTCTCATTCAGTACATAAGCAAGCATCCATAAAGAAGGGCATCTGCTGTTTGGTTAATTGCACTAATATCTGGGAGAATATGAAGTAATTTTACATTCTGGAACTAGTGTAACTCAAATAGAAATCTGGAATCGCCTTTCCCATCATCCTTTTCTGAATGCCTATTTATAGTCCAGAGTAATTGAAGAACAAACTTCGGTATATTGTTACCGATAGTACTTTCATAAAAATAATTATCTCACTATTTCACTTTCTGTTTACTTTTTCTTCAAATGCCAACCATCACCATTTGGCAGGCAGTATATTCTCACTCAGAAGATGGATTTTTTCCAAGTTCAACAGATTTCTCTGAGAAAAAAAGAATGATGAGTGGGAATTTATGATAAAAATTGTAACAAAACATAAATATAATGAAATGATTATCTGATGACCATGATTAAACTAGTTTCTTTCAGTTGGTTAGGGTCAGCCTCCAGTGGGCAGTCCTCACATAAATACTCCAAAATTAGAACTGGTTTTTGATGAAAGGCTATTTCTTGTAAATAGGAAAATAGGAAATTTAGGTAAATAGGAAAGGTAAATAGGAAAGTTCTGGGTAGACCTCAGCTTTTACTCTCTAACTGGGACTTGTGCTAAAGAAATGGTAATGCTAGTTTCAATCCTACTAAATATTCTTACCTGAAAAAGATAGCAGCACAATGACATTGTTGAGACATCTTATGATTCTACAAAGGTGCATAGGGCCACAGAAGTGGGTAAGGTGGAAGTAGGAGGCAAAGGCTCCTTTTTAAAGTGGCATGCATATCATAGTTTCATAAAAGGTTTCATTCATTTTCTCCTTTCCAAGTACTACTTGAAAGTTAGAATCTCAAAAGTTAGTATAGAGGCATTGGGGTGGCTCAGTGGGGTGGGTAAGTGTTGGACTCTTGCTTTCAGCTCAGGTCATGATCTCAGAGTCGTGAGATAGAGCCTTGCATGGGGCTTCACGCTCAACAGGGAGTCTGCTTGAGATTCTCTCCCACGGCCTGCCATCCCTTTGCATGCTCTCTCTTTCTCTCAAATAAATAAATAAACCCTTAAAAATGTTGCTATAAAATTCTTAAAAAAGAAAATGAATGAAATGAAAACTAAATTTAATGAAATTTAATTTTAGAGATGGGTATATATGCTGTCATATTTAGGGAGCACTGTAGCTTAGAATCATCCTAGAGGATGATAGGGTCTTAGGGCAATAAAGTCGAACCACAAAACAGGGTTTCTGTAGGATAGCATTCCAAGCCACTACAGCATTTTGCCTGTACAATTCACTCTAAATTAGAGCTCATTACTCTTCATGATACATTTGATTGCTCTCAAATTCTCAGTAAATGTACCATGAGAGGAGCAGAGCTATTACTTTTGATCAGCAACCAATGCTTCCTTGGGAAAAACTCTGAAACGTCACTCATCTGCCTGGACTGGGGAAGTCAGGAGAGGCGGGCTTTTGGAAACTGTTGACCTTGAAAGAGCTCAGAGAGAGGACAGGAGAAGCAAATAACCAGAAGCAAACTAACAATAGAACGACCGATAAACACAATGTAATACTTGGAGGCCTCCCTCTGAAGGCTCAGTACTTTTGCGGATAGAATTCATTACTTCCTTTGTGGTCACTAAAACAGGGTGCAGACCTCCTCCACCCCAGGAATATGAACAATCAACTGCAAAGACAATTATATTTCAAACTGTGAGCTGCTTGGTCAGATAGTTGTGTTGTACATCACTTCTTGTGGCCACAATCCAACAGAAGTGGGGGAAAATACAGAAAGAAAAATTATCTAGGAGCCATAGACAAATGGCTGCTGATACTAATCTATCTCCAATATGCATCTATACAAAATATCTAAATCTAATGTGGGTATAGGTATTGATATAGAAAGAGGTGCAGATAATCAAAAACCCTTAGATCTTCCTTTGGCTTTTTCCTTTTTAGCAGTGGTTCTCCACATCCCCTCAGGCTGCATGTGCTGAATTTAGCACAGAAGATATTCAAAGACATAACTAATTTCTGTCCTGTGAGAAAGTTTGGTGAAAAATTATATTCTCTTGCAAATGTAATTGCTGTGTGCCTACTATGGCCATGGGACAGGTTCCTGTCCTTATGAAATTATAGACCTGTTGAATTTGCATTTTGTGATGGACTGTTTTAAGCCTTAAAGAGATATTCTGTTTTTACCTCTCACTCATTAATCAAACTTACCTTCAAACCCAGGAAAACTTTCTGAAGAGCACAGAGGCTCTGCAGAAATGAGCTGGCAGCCATCTGGACACCAGCCCATGGGGGTTGGCTACAGATACCCCTCTTCACATCCACACCAACTGCTGCCCTCTGTGGTGGTCCCAGATCTTCCTCAAAGAAGCCCTGGGGCTTTACTGGACCATTTCATTGTGGACCCCCTTTTATTTCTTGACCTGAAAAACTAATGTCAAAATGGAATATTCTGGGTTTCCTCTTGGTCTTGCTGTTGAACGCTCTCTGATCTTTTGTTGACTATTCCCCCAGCCCTACTGTATTGTGCCTTCCAAGTTTTTATGATATTCTGTTTCCTTCCTTAATCTACACATTCCCTCCATGCTTTGCAGTTCTGCCACACAGCTATCTGAAGCTCCATCTCCTCATTTAAGGTCATACACATCTTTCCCACAGGACATATGTGTATTATATTAGCACCTTGAGAGAATTCTTTTCAACACTTCCTCTAATTAAGGCTCATGATGCCTGGCTGCTTCTATGACCTTGGGGATACACAATTTTTACCATGTTCTCCATTTAGGAAAACATTCCTTCTGTGCACAACAATTTTGTTGTTGTTGTTACTCAAGCTATTAACGTGTACCTCAAGACTGCAAGGGGATTCCTGCCTGAGCTTATTTGATTAGTGAAACACGCAGACTCTAAACTCTGTTTTCCCACTTTCATAGTTTAGCTACTACTTCCCAATATTATGTGATGTTGGAACTGCTCTTCTCTCTGAAGATCACCCATAAGGTTGCTGAGACCAGTGTTTATAATGAGGAGGGAGGAGGGGAAATACCTCGGACATGGTCAGGAGTCTTCTTCTGCCTGTCAGTTTCACAAAGCTGACAATGAACAAGGCTACTGACAAGGTTGATGCATATGTTACTATCTACTTGACATTGCCAATAAATCAAACATGCCACATGTATTTATTAAAACAGACGTATTTGCTCCCACTGTGTCTCAAAATGTACAAGCATGTTTTTAAGTATATAGATGGAGAGATAAGAATTATCAAATATGAAATAATAGAATACTGTGATATTTAAGACAATATAAATATTTATGAAATAATGGAAAATAAACTAAATTACAACCAAGTTCAGGGGTCAAGGACATCTTGCAGGACTGAAGAATCCAAGAAAACCTTTACAGAAAATGTGAGAGATGAAGCTGAGACTTCTTTGCAAATGTTCTTGACTTCTTATAATTTGCTAGAGAGATTGCTATGATGCATGCAAATCTTCATTTTGTGGTTCTCCCAGAACATTAATCTGCTTACTTAGTGTCACTGATGTTATCCCAAGGCAACAGAACTTCATGTGGGCGTGGTATACAACCTTCCCAAAGTTCTGGGGAAAGTAGGAATATCATGGACAAATGGGCCCTGGGACACTCTCCCAGAGATCTCTGTTGATCTTCCAGAGGCCTTGGTTCTTTAGTAATAAGGCATAGGAAAATGACCTGGGGACTTGTTAAAATCCAGAGCCACATCCTCACCCCAGATGATCTGATTTATTATTGGGTGGGGCCATGAAGTTAACACTTTTAACAAATATCCCAGGTAATTCTGATGCTGAAGGTCCATGAGCTGCTTAGAAAAACACCATCCTACGATAGACAAAGTTCTAACCACCGTGTTTATAGCTTGTCATGTGCTTTGGATTCTAGGATTCTATGTTCTTGTCATTGTGATGATCTTTTACTGTGCATGTCCACACTACTTAGGGCACTTCTGCCAATTCATTTACATAGAGAAAAGGAGCAATATTCTCCAGAGAAATGTATATGCTGGCATGAGTGAGTTTAAAGAGTGCTGTGAGAACAAGAGTTCCTTCCTCAACTATGGTTGACAAATAATGGATTAAACAAAGCAGCCCTGGCTGCCTGTCTAGAGGTCACCTCAGAATTCTTATCAGTGATAAACTATTAATAATAAATTAATAAATGTTAAACCAAATTAAAGATGAATAATAATAATAAACTAATAAAAATCAAAGTAAGAAGAATTCTTAGTAAGTAGATACTTACAGATTATGAATCTTCAGTAAGAGGTTATTATGTATAATCTTCTCTAAATGTGGTTGGTCACAGAAACACATATATTTTTTTAAATCCTTCTACATAAGAAAGCAAGAAAATAAGCTCAGGATATGTTGCAGCAGAATGAAGAAGCTTTGACACGGAAGGCACTGTTGATGTCTCTCCTTTTCCCTGTGTTATGCTGTACCCCTTTATTTTATAAAGTCATAAGCACTATTGCAACAAGGTTGCTGTGGGACCTGCTGGAGCCCTGCTGGTGGCAGGAAGTGTCTACAAAAGACCAGGTAGTACATAGTGTAGGCTTTAAGGGAAGCCCTAGAGAAAGGGAAGTAAGTGGGTGTGTCTATGTTCTAATAAAACTTTATTTACAATACCAGAGCACAGGTTGAGAAACCTTCTTTCTTTTCAGTTCTTTTTCACAGTGTTTATTTCCACCCTAGAAAAATGAAAATAAGGAACAACCTGGCTTTATTCCTCAGGTATTTATTGCAGCCATGTGTGAAGACAGTTCATTTATTGATTCATTCTCAACACAGACTGGGCACAGAGACATTTCCTCCTCACTTTGAATCTGGCCAGTATTTCTCACTCATTGTAAGAATTCTATTGCACTTTTATATCTTGAGTCTCAGTTGGGGATGATGATAGATACTTTAAAAGGAGGCTTGTGTTCAGGATTTTAGCAGCTGCTAGTTTGTAGCCAGTTCTCAGTTCTTTCTAAATGTGAGCATATGAAATGGATTATTTTTATACTAAGTGGAGAGCTTTACACTTGTCAATGGTCCATTTCTTTTGTTCAGTTTGGGTCAATAATTTGGGGCTTTTCATATAGCCGTGTATGTGTACTTTCTCACTCAGATTTTAAGAAGAAACAATCTGATACTTCCTAATATCCTCTGCAACACCTTATTTGAAGCTTAGCCCATACTAAATCTTGAACAAATATTTTTTGAATGAATTAGTGTTCTATTGTTTCAATCTTTTGGGAGAATTTTAAATTTAGGATCTTTTAAGCAAAATGTGACCTATAGCCCACTTGGATAAGCATAACACTTGTTCTCATTTGTAAACTGATGTATTTATTCCCACATGTCTTCTGATCTGGCTCATTTTGCAAAGGATATGGGGGCAAGGGAAAATGATGAAATGTTCTCTTGCCAGATAAAGGATAGGCATAAGTAATATATTGATTTTTTTCTTTGAATCTCTACCAATGCACATAAAATTCACTTACTATCATTAACTACTCAGAGAGAAAGGAGAAGTGAAAAGTTAAAAATGGCGATTATAAAGGTAAGAACAGCAATGATTTGAAAGATATGGAAAAGTTGATTCTTTTTCAGGGTAGAGAATTTCTACACTTCTACCTTAAAATCCTTGTCAGTGAGGTGTTCTTAGATGATAAAGATTGAATTTTGTTTTCTGTAGAGTTGATCATTTGGACAAGGAATTTATTTTCTGAAAATAAGGAGTGAAATCTATTTAACCTAATGACGTTAAGGGTCAGTTTCTATGTTCTGCTTGAGGAAGAATGTATACATATGCATGTCTTCCTCATATAGTTATAGTTTATGTGTGTGTGTGTGTGTGTATGTAAATAAGTTTATGTATAAACTATATTTATACATAGTTTAAAATCACTTGTATGAAAGAACAGACATGATCTTTGTTGTCATAGAAAAATACTTAGATCAGTGATCACATTCTAGAAAGAGCAAAGTCATAAATACTTCTCTGCTTAGGTTCTCTTGTTATTCTTTTCTTAGGAGATGGATGCCACGTCAATCTTTCACAAATCTCACTTCAGGTTAGGTTTAAGCAGGATTTATTCTTTGTAAAGTGAATATTTTTGCTGAGTTTTAAAAAAGCTCTAATTTCCTTTTTAGATTTTCACCAGTAATTTGGCAGAAATAGCACATTCTTGCCATAATTATATTTATATCTCTGTATTTCCTAAGTGGTGTTTATTATATTTCCTTCTCAGGAGGGAATTTTTCTTCCTTGAAATTATTCAAACAATAGGTCAAAAGCTAGGAACAATTAGAAAACCACACTTAGTACAATTTGCTACAGCAATGTATACTTCTCCTGAGTTCTTCATTGCATTTACCCAAGAGGATCTGAGCAGAACAGTTTCCTGTGGCTTCTTCAGTATTGTTTTGCTCTACAATGAAGAGTGATTGCACCATAGTCCAGTGGCATCTTGAATAAAGTTCAAGGTGGACATAAGTGTTTTAAAAGCAATTTAAAAATAAAGATTTTAATACTTTTTTTTCATTGTTCTATAATGCACACATTCCTCAAAATGGTTCCAAATTCAGTGTCTACCCATACGTGACTTGACCCATGTGAGGACATTGGGAAATACAATTTTCCCTGTATTATAGTCAACGCAAACTTTAGACAACGATTTGGCCAGTTGATCAAAGGACAAAGCATGCATACCTTTGTACCCTGCGATGTCCACCTCTGGGACTAGATCTTATTGTAACATAAGCACAAGTGGCAAAATCGATGTATAAGCCCAGTCATTAAAGCATTTCAATAGCAAAATCAGAAGCAGGCTAACTCTAGCTCTGTAGTAAGAGGGTTGACTAAAGGATATTGTATCCAAACAATGGACTAGTGGGCATTATTCAAGAAATGAATGGAAGATATGGAAATGTAGTCCCAATAGAATAGTAAGTGGAAAAAGATACCTAATGAATAAATATCTGGGTTGCAAACTCTAAGTGCTCCCAGGAGCCAACGAGGTAACATCAGGCCAGGTGTGACCTAGGGCAGGTGACTGTGGGCACGTGAGAGGGAAGAGGGCCCTCAGCATCCGCATGGCCTGCCAACGGATACCCTGCATGAATCATTGCCTCACTTAGATGCTTGGGTTTCTCCGGAGGAGGTAGACTAGGTTCAAGTGCTAATGTATGCTTTTGTATGTGTGTTTAATGTTTTCATTCCATTTAAATGCTTTAAAAATACAGTGTTAGCCAAGCAAAACACATGTGTAGGCAAACCTCGGTCCAGCCATGGTGTAACTCCTATTGTCTAGACATTGAAAAATTTAGAAAGTTCTACAAATGGTACGCGACCATGGTAAATTTTGTAAAGGAGATTTGGAAACAATGGGTTGGAACTGTGCTTTATATATTTCTGTCCTGTTGGACCTTGTTTCATTGTGTGTACACCATATATCCTCAGCGATCTTGCTAGGGGGCAAAAACCACATCCCTTAAAGTCCCATGGTTTAAAGGGAAAAAGTTGAGTATATGCAACACCCCTCTCTGTGATTTTGGTCATTTACTCACAACTTGATTTCTTATAAAAGTGTAGAAAATGGCTTGCTTTCTGTGTTGATGAGATTTATGTAAGGTGATATTTACAAATGCCCCATGTGTGGCCCTTGTTTTGTCAGTGCTTGCTTCCTACGTATGTCTTTTGTAGACTAAAACTGAAATGGAGTCACATATGTCAAGGACAAAATGGAGACAACCAATGCAGGTAATGAAGGAAACCTAACCCAACCTCAAAGGAAGTTACAACTCTTCTCAGAAATTAGCAGGGGACATCAGCCAATCCCCAAATGTCAAGTCTGTTAAGGCTACCACGGGACTTCCTTCTTCATCTGACAGCTAATCTGATCTAAAGTAAGAAAGAAGATCATTTGGCAACCAATCAGTTGAGAAAGACAAATCACCTCCATATTTATCCCATAAGAATTTCTTAGTCTGTGAGGAACGTAGACTTATTGCTCCTATGGCCCTGAGTTCCTCAGTTTAGAGATTGAAACCATTGCCACAAAGTCACCTTTCTGCTTTGTTTTATTCAGTGTGCAAAGTTTGGCTTTTGACACTGTCAAATTCACCATCATTTGGGAATGCCAAGAAATAGATAAAACTGAAGACCATTCTAAACTGAGATTTTTTTTACAATATGCTTCTTTATGCAGCTGGCAGAAAATACCAGAGTGTCCACTTTCCAGAAGGATTTTTCTGTAGTAAGAATTAAATACTTTGATAACTTGTTTTGTAGTATAATTAGGGACTTTTTGGGAGGGTATCACTAACTTCATTTGTTCTTTCAGTAACACATTTTGGTTGTCAATTGCACTTTTAACAAGTCTTCAGACTAAAAGATCCCCTCTAGTTTCTAATGTGGATAAAAAGCAATGTAGAGTCTATGAATTAAAATGCTTAAAACTTTACTCATGACATTTTTTTTTCTTGCTTTCTTTGTTAAAGAATCTGGTTTCCTTAAACATGTCAACATTTAAAGGAACTTTCAAAATTAAAAAAAAAAAAAATGGAACCCTCTTGGTACAAGGGAGGAAAACTGACTTTGAATATAGACAAATTAAGGGCTGTATAGAATTCATTTTACAAGCACAAATAAGTGAATTCCTGGGCGCCTGGGTGGCTCAGTGGATTAAGCCGCTGCCTTCGGCTCAGGTCATGATCTCAGGGTCCTGGGATCGAGTCCCGCATCGGGCTCTCTGCTCAGCAGGGAGCCTGCTTCCCTCTCTCTCTCTCTCTCTGGCTGCCTCTCTGTCCACTTGTGATTTCTCTCTGTCAAATAAATAAATCTTTAAAAAAAAAAAATAAGTGAATTCCTTACCACCACCTTCCTTTTTTTTTTTTTTTTTTAAAGATTTTATTTATTTGTCAGAGAGAGAGAGAGGGAGAGCGAGTGAGCACAGGCAGACAGAATGGCAGGCAGAGGCAGAGGGAGAAGCAGGCTCCCTGCCGAGCAAGGATCGGTACCACCACCTTCCTAATACTACTTTCATCCAGGAAAAATCTCCTTGTGAATGGTACTTCCTAAAATATCACTAATATAATATATATTTCAGGGGAAAAGAAAACACTATGAATATTGTTCTTTGCGAAAATCTAGCACAAAGTCAGAGAGAGGAAGAACCAACCATGGGGACACACACACACACACATTCTCTCTCTCTCTCACACACACACAGTTAAAAACAATAAGCAAAGAAGCTGGATGCAATTAATCAATCAGGTATTTTAAAAACAGTGAGATTCTAACGATGACATGTGAAATTATAGTCTATATTATATTACAGGATGTATCAGCTTACCTGGAGTAGATGGTCTCTACTTTTCCATATACAAAATACCAGCTGTTCATTCACCCTTACCATGGTTTTGTGAAAGTTGTGAAATAGCACATTTTTTTTGAAGTCTCTTTAAGAAGTAACTCAGCCTTCCAGGTAAGCTTTCTGTGAGACACTGCAGTGTGGTCTGCTTGAGGCCCTCCAGGACTCTCTGCTCATGGCCAAGGCGGCCGTGTGGAGGAGTGCCAGCCTTTCTGAACCTCACATCCATGGCTGTTGTAGAAGTTAACTTATGCTGAGTTATATTTCCTCAAACCCCCTCATCTGTGGTCAAGCTTCATGTCATAGTGAGAAGAGCAAGGCTTCTAAAGCAGAGCATGCTGATCCTAGATGCCAAGCCCATGAGTTTCCTGGGTTTGTGGTCAAAAGAGGAAGGTGGTTGTAACTGCTCTGACACTCAGTGTCCTGAACTCAAAACTTGGTGAAATAATCCCAGCCTCACAAGGTTATTTTAAGTGTTAGAGAGACCAAATCAAAAAAGATTCTGGCATATAGTAGTTTCTCAATATAAAATGAGTAGTATTATGATTTTTGTTGCTATATTATAATAAGACTATTTAAAACCATATTCAATTTCCATATTAGAAAAATATTGTCATTTAAAACACTATATTAATGTATTTAAAAATGTCAGCTGCTAAGTATTTAGGGCCTGGTAGAGATATTACTATACATAGAATGGAAGAGTTTCATAAGGTTTAGACACTAGTTTGAAAGAGTTCAGAGAGACTGAAGTTTAAGAGGAGAAGAAAGAACCAGAGGAGAGGACCATGACCTCTTCACACCATCTTCAAAAATGACAAAAATACTTAAAACTAACATGTGGTAAACATGGTGTACCAGATTAATTTTATCTGCTTTGTGACATTATTTCATCCTTGTAGAGATCCCCTATTGTGGTCCCTATTATTCTATCCACTTTACAGACGGAAAACTGAAGCCGAGAGAGGTCAGTGTGATGGTGAACAGGGTAAAGTCCTTATTCTCTCTCATGACTTACATTTTGTCGGGCCATAAAGACAACAGATACAGAGACAAAAAAAAAACCACATAAAATATTTGGAGAAGTTAAGCGTAAGAAAGAAGAAAGCAGAATAAGAGCTCAGAGAGTGACAAAGTTTCTAGCAAAGCTGGGTTGGCTGTGATGCCGGCCCTTCTGCCAAGGTGAGGCTCAAGTGAAAGCAAGAGGATAATCGAGGGGAAGCTGAGCTGACAGCAGTGCGGCCAAGGGAAGGGTAAAAGCTAATATCTGGAGAGAGTAAGCAAAAGGCAGTAGCAAAGATAGAGGCGATACCAAAGGAGACAAGAAGCCCCATCACAGAGACCCTTAAGTTCCTGGAAGAATCGGAGTTCCATTTTGAGGGAGATGGCAAGCCACTAGAGTCTTGAGCAGAATGGAGAATTAAGCCCACTTTGAAAAGACAACTGAGTCTGTATGATATGACAGTGCTGGATGTAATGTCATTATACCTTGGTTGAAACCCATAGCAGGTACAGCACCATGAGTGAGCCCAAACACACACTATGGACTTGGGATGATGATGGATCAATGTAAGATCATTGATTGTAACAAACGGACCACTCTGGTAGGGCAAGTTGACGGGGCTGTTGTGTGTGTGTGTGGGGGGGGGGGCATATGGGTAATCTCTGTATTTTCGGCTTAATTTTGTTGTGAACCTACAAGTGCTCTCAAAAATAAAGTCTATTAAAAAAAAAAAGAAGATAACTGGCACCCCTGTGGACATTAAACCCTAGCGGAAGAAGGAAGAAACAGAAAGGTTAAGATGGGAAATTATAGCACTTGTACAGGTGAGAAAGTATGTTGCCTTTTTATTACATAGTAAGTGTGGTGATTTTCCTAAGTATTAGATTCTGGACCTATTTTGAAGGCAGAGCTGATGGTGTATCTTTAATAGATTGAATACGTTGTACAAGAGGAAGCTAGGTGTCAAGAATGATTTCAAGGGTTTTGGCCTGAGCATCTGGAAGAATTGAAATCCCATTTACCAATAGGGGCAACTTTGAGGCAGGATCCTTATGGGCAGACAGGGGAGGAGTTTAATTTTGAACAAAAGTTTAAGAAATGGCACATGTGGGAAGTTAAGGAAATTCCCCAAGGCCACACTAACGTGCAGGTAACAGAGCAGGGATTAAGACCTGATCGGGAGAAGACAGAGCTTGACTCTTCCTGAAAGGTCTATGTCTCAGTGCACTTCTGGTGGTGCAAGGCATACATTTTCATATGTAATATGCATGCACAATTAATATGTAATAGCTGGAAGGAAAAGACTTATGGGCCAACTATTGTTTAGTCTCACTTACTGCTCTGTCCCCAACATCGAACATAAAATTAGCATGCATTCGCAGAAGTAAAAATGATTTTTAAGATGACTCTTTCATTCAGAGTTTTTTTAAAGCCTGTAATGGAAATCCCTTAGATATGAAAAAGTTGAACAATTGCTAAAGACAGATTTAGTAAGTTTCCATTAATATTGGGGACTCTAGATCACTAACTCATGCCTTTAAAAAATTATTAACTCGAATATCTAAGAATATACTTCTTACTACAGAGTATTAAAACTTCAGTCTAGGACAAACTGTGGATTAAAAAAAAAAAGTACATATTTTGACAAGAAGTTAAAGTTAAGAATGAGTTGTAAAGATATAATAATTCATTAGAGAAAATCCAGAGTTTATAAGAAAAAAGAATTCTAAGAAATAAATCCATGCAACAAGTTATATGATAAATACTAGAATGGGGAGAAGAGTTTTCAACAAAGGTAATGAAGAGTTACTCCTTTTATTATAAAGAGCAAGTGCAAATAGGTAAACAAAAAAAAATATTGGTTAAAACAAAATGCCAGGGCTCCTGGTTGGCTCAGTGTGTTAAAGCCTCTGCCTTCAGCTCAGGTCATGATCCCAGGGTCCTGGGATAGAGCCCTGAATCCGGCTCTCTGCTCCATGGGGAGCCTGCTTCCTCCTCTCTTTCTCTCTCTCTGCCTTCTTGTGATCTCTGTCTGTCAAATTAAAACAAACAAACAAACAAAAAACAACTTAAAAAAACCCATAAAATGCTAATCAATGCCAATTAACACAATTGACTTGTGTCAATTCTAGTATGAAAAGCAAGCAAAAAAGGCTGTTACCCTTTTAAATGTCGAACATACATTGTTAATTATTATTATGATTTTTTACAAATTTTCAAAACATGGCTAGATCCTTTCATGGCTCAAAACAAGTAATTTTCTAATGCCCTCACCTTCCTGGGCCTGTGCAGGCTGACCCCACCCTCAGACACTTCACAGGTGAACTCCAGCTGTCTAGAGTATGGGGAGACCCATACTTAGGAATGAGCCCCACACCAACTTTTCACAGACCAGGAAACGTGCAAATCCCTCTGCACAGTCCTAACACCCCAAAACTCAACTACTGGAAGGAGTCAGAGGATTCATTACATGGCTCAGAAGAGAAAGAAAAATGTAATTGGGGCACTGGGTGACTCAGTCAGTTAACCATCTGCCTTCGGCTCAGGTCATGATCTCAGGGTACTGGGATCGAGCCCCACGTTGGGCTCCCTGCTCAGAGGAGTCTGGTTCTCCCTCTCTCTGGTCATACTCTCTCTTTCTCTCTCTGTGTCTCTTTCAGATAAATAAAATCTTTAAAAAAAAGAAAAAGAAAATAATTGATAGATCATTATTTTAAAAGTTTAATAGCACTATTTATCCAAGAAAAGCAAAGTAGAACATTCATTCATTCCTTAAATATATGCATTTTGAATGTCTTCATCTATGGGCAGTCACTGGGAATATAGCAGGAAACAAACAAGCAACAAATTTCAACCTTCATGAAGCTCCTATTCTTGTAGAAGAAGGAAATTATGCAAAACAAATACATATCACACTTGGTTATATATCGTGGCGCCCAGAAGAGAGAAAGGAGCAGGGAGATGTACAGGGCGAGACCTTGTGAGTGGCAGTAATAGCAATGCTAAGTCAACACAAGATCTCCTTGAGGAGGAGACCGATGAGCAAAGACCTGAAATCCTGTTTTAATGTATCACATTGGTGGAAAATGCAAGAAATGCTGGACTTTGAGTCTGTATTGGAGTCCATACCCTACCAGATCCTGTGATTTCCTCATTGGCAAATTAGGGATAGTGGGAAAACAAACTCTTGAGTTGCTGCAAGGATTGAGATAGTAAGAAAAAGAGACTTGTGGTGCCCCACGGGCAGCAAGCACATAACTTAAGTTTTCCTTTATTTTCGTTAGTCCACTAGTGCAGATTTTTTTTTTTTTAATGCTAACATGTAGTGTTGATAAGAACGGGACCATATTTATTGGTAAGGGTCAGGCACAGCATATACAATTAAGGGGAAGTTTGAGCTATATAAGATGCTTTCAGGTACATGTAACTAAAATCCTGACGTAAATAAGACAGAATTCTATTTATTTATTTATTTATTAATAATACAGAACATTATAAATATCTGACCGGGAATCCAGAGCTAGGGTAGCCACTGAAACTGGTTTATTTAGGGCTTTGAAGATACGAGGATTTGGGTTTTCTCCACTGGTCCTTGTTTACCACAGCAGTGTTGTCCTCTGCAAGCTTGTGGGCATGACCGTGACCCCAAATCCAGGGCTGACACTGTCCGGAACAATGCTCTTGAGTATGGTAGCCATAAATCAATCTACTCAAATATATTTCAAAGTTCAATCCATTTATTTATATATGCAACAGAATTACAATTATTCCTAAAAAATCTTCTGTTTTTCTCTTATTTTTCTTTTTTTTCTGACTTATGTTATTTTCCCAGAGAAATAACCATTAAAATAGATACATCCACACACATATATGTGTACATAAATGTATGTCTGAAATCTAGCTAGCTAAATATATAATTGAAATATGTGTTCTTAGCTAATATAATGCAGAAAAACTGTTCTTAATTATGTGTGGGGAAAGAATGTTGCATATTTACAATGATTAAAGTTGCAAAAATATAGATTTAGAATAAGGTGGGAAAAATAGAAATTTTAAGTGTTACTCTTGTTAGCAGTAAATTTACAGGTGAAACATTATTTGCCTTTCCATATTTTATCAAATATACATTATTTTTATCTTGGCAGTTTTAAAAAGTATTTGAAAGCGGACAAGGGAAGATGAGACAAATATGTGTTTTAGGAAGATGGAGTTTTACGATTCTAGCTCATATGCAACATTTCCACAGTGGACTTCGGTCAATTCTAGCATGAAAAGCAAGCAAAGAAGGGTGTGACTCTTTCAAATGTTGAACATACATTGTTAATTCTTTTTTTTTTTTTTACATATTTTAAAAACATGGGTAGTTTATGAAATGTTTAAAAACATTTCATAAATAAAGACTCACTGCCATACAGATCTTAATTATATTTATAGTTTTACATTTTAGCAAGGTAGAAATTTACACATAGATCTGAGTTTTTCAAACTAACTTCATGCATAGAAACCTTATTAAGAAATGTCTCTAGGTCCAGAGAAAGGGAGAGCGTAGAGCCCCTGACCATCAGCTTTACCCGCAGCACTACATTCATCTGCTGTCTTTTGCAGTGGATTTCTTTTTTTTTTTTTTTTAATTTATTTTTTTTAAATTCATTTATTTGATCAACAGAAATCACAAGCAGGTAGAGAAGCAGGCAGAGAGAGAGAGGGGGAAGCAGGCTCCCTGCTGAACAAAGAGCCTGATGTGGGGCCTGATTTGGGATCATGACCCAAGCCAAAGGCAGAGGCTTTAACCCACTGAGCTACCCAGGCTCCCCTGTTCCCGTGATTCTTAAGAGCCAGGACATTTTCCTAGAAGCATACCAATAGTGTTACCTATATGTGCTTGGACCAGAGTTGATTCCCATGTGCATTTGAGGTTAAACACTGACAAGACAATGGGATTACTGACAGACCCACAGGTGGAGCACAGAGCCGGTACCCCTCATTCCTGAGGCTGTTCTTCGGAAGAAAGGCTGGAGAAAAAGGCAGCCATGATCTCCTGGGATGAATTCTAGACAAACTGACGAGAGGAACAACTGGTCTCCAGGCTATGCAATAGGAAGGCACGTTCTCCTTGGGGGCCTTGGACCCTGGCACCGCCGGGAGTGCACCAGCGCTGACCCCTGGTCTTCACCCACCAGGAGAGCGGCAGAGGGGCGGCCCGCACAGGCGCAGTTCACTGCCCGCATCTGGCCCGGGAGGCAGGGCCCTTGCACAGCGTTTGCAGAAGCTCCGCTGCGCCCGCACTAGGCCAGCCCTGCCCTGGGATTCTGCCGCTGCGACTGAGGCGTGCAGAAGGACTGGAGTTTCCATGACAAGGGACATGGGCCAGACTGCTAACAGATGAGCCTGGGAGGAGGGGCTGTGGCCCTGGGGCAGCAGGTGCTCGTCTCCTAGGACTCGCAGGCAGCCCGTGTACCTCCCGAGGCACCACGAGATCCAGCTCCTCTGGGAAGAGTAGGCCGCAGGGCCGCGCGCCTGATTGTGCCCTTCTGCCGCCTCAGCTCGGCACGTCCGAGTCGGCCTGCGGGGGCGCCTCCCTCGGGTCCTGCACGTACTGCTCCCCCACGCCCCATACACACCCGAGGCCGCCTGGCAGCTCCCTGCGGGTTGGGCAGGGTGTGCCCTGTTGGCCTTCTGGGAAACACGACGCCACCTGGCCCAGGCCCCAGCCTCTGGCCCGCGGGCCTCCCCGCTAGTGTTGGGAACACTGGGGTGTCCTGTGGATGTGGCTGCAGCCGGGAGAGCCAGGATCCTGACCTAGGTAGGCTGGCGAGAAGATGGGGCACTCGGCGCCCAGCAGAGGCTGTCCACAGTGTTGACTCTCCGAGTCCGACGGGCCCTGGGGAAGACAGACCCAGAGGTCTACAGCAGTAGGATTTTATTCCAAAAGTCTGGTTTGAAATGAGTTTCAGGTTAAAAAAGCAAAACCAAACCAAACCAAAAACAAAAACAAAAAACCAGGACTTAGATCACTTGAGAGTGAATGGTAGGATATTTAAAGGATGCTTTCTGCTTTTTACAATCTGTATTTATTTATTTTTATTTTACATCTGCTCTTGTTTCTTACTAGATCTAAAAAGTAGGACTGAGTCCAAAGGGTTCAAGTAAATGAATTTATAACTGAGGAAACGTTATTGAATTCTTAACGGAGGAGACTGGACTCTTCAAATGGAAGTTCTGTTGAATAGTAATAGGAGTAAACCGTGGAATGTTTAGAATGAAGATCATAGATTCATCTTATACATGAGTATGTTTGAAAACACTGATGATCACAGTCAATTTTGGACTTACCCTTTTCAGTAATCATTTTCAATCTAGGGTTTCTATCAAAGTCTCACTGTAAGAGCTTTAAAAATAAATATTCTCAGATGGGTACAAACCAAGTCATGCATACCTCTTCTTTTTTTCCTTTAAATTAACATATAATGTGTTATTAGTCCCAGTGGTACAGGTCTGTGAATCGCCAGGTTTACACACTTCACAGCACTCACCATAGCACATACCCTTGGCAGTGTCCACAACCCAACCACCCTCTCTCTTCCTCCCTCCCCCTGGCAACCCTCAGCTTGTTTTGTGAGATTAAGGGTCTCTTTTGGTTTGTCTCCCTCCTGATCCCATCTTGTTTCATTCCCTACCTCCCAAACCCCCGACATTGCATCTCAAATTCCTCATATCAAGGAGATCATATGATAATTGTCTATCTCTGATTGACTTATTTCGCTCATCAAAATACCATCTAGTTCCATCCACATCATTGCAAATGGCAAGATTTCATTTCTTTTGATGACTGCATAGTATTCCATTCTGTATATATACACCACATCTTCTTTATCCATTCATCTGTTGATGGACATCTAGGTTCTTTCCATAGTTTGGCTACTGTGGACATTGCTGCTATAAATATTTGGGTGCATGTGCCCCTTCAGATCACTACATTTGTATCTTTAGGGTCAATAACCAGTAGTGTGATGGCTGGGTCGTAGGGTAGCTCTATTTTCAACTTTGAGGAACCTCCATGCTGTTTTCCAGAGTGGCTGCATCAACTTGCATTCCCACCAACAGTGTAGGAGGTTCCCCTTTCTCCACATCCTCACCAGCATCTGTCATTTCCTAACTTGTTAATTTTAGCCATTCTGACTGTTGTGAGATGGTATCTCATTATGGTTTTGATTTGTATTTCCCTGATGCTGAGTGATGTGGAGCACTTTTTCATGTGTCTGTTGGCCATCTGGCTGTCTTCTTTGCAGAAATGTCTGTTCATGTCCTCTGCCCATTTCTTGATTGGATTATTTGTTCCTTGGATATTGAGATTGATAAATTCTTTATAGATTTTGGATACTAGCCCTTTATCTGATATGTTGTTTGCAATATCTTCTCCCATTCTGTCAATTGTCTTTTGATTTTGTTGACTGTTTCCTTTGCTGTGCAAAAGCTTTTGATCTTGATGAAATCCCAATAGTTCATTTTTGTCCTTGCTTCCCTTGCTTTTGGCAATGTTTCTAGGAAAAGATTGCTGTGGCTGAGGTTGAAGAGGTTGCTGCCTGTGTTCTCTTCAAGGATTTTGATGGACTCCTTTCTCATACTGAGGTATTTCATCCATTTGGAGTCTATTTTGGTGTGTGGTATAAGAAAATGGTCCAGTTTCACTTTTCTGCATGTGGCTGTCCAATTTTCCCAACATAATTTGTTGAAGAGACTGTCTTTTTTCCATTGGACATTCTTTCCTGCTTTGTCAAAGATTAGTTGACCATAGAGTTGAGGGTCTATTTCTGGGCTTTCCATTCTGTTCTGTTGATTTATGTGTCTGTTTTTGTGCCAGTACCATACTGTCTTGATGATGACAGCTTTGTCATAGAGCTTGAAATCTGAAATTGTGATGCCATCAACTTTGGCTTTCTTTTTCAACATTCCTCTGGTTATTCGAGGTCTTCTCTGGTTCCATGTAAATTTTAGGATTATTTGTTCCATTTCTTTGAAAAAAAATTGATGACATTTTGACAGGGATTGTATTAAATGTGTAGATTGCTTTAGGTAGCATAGACATTTTCACAATATTTCTTCTTCCAATCCATGAGCATGGAACATTTTTCCATTTCTTTGTGTCTTCCTCAATTTCTTTCATGAGTACTTTATAGTTTTCTGAGTATTCTGAGATTCTTTGCCTGTTTGGTTAGGTTTATTCCTAGATATCTTATAGTTTTGGGTGCAATTGCAAATGGGATCAACCCCTTAATTTCTCTTTCTTGTGTCTTGTTGTTGGTGTATAGAAATGCAGCTGATTTCTGTGCACTGCTTTTATATCCTGACACTTTACTGAATTCCTGTATGAGTTATAGCAGTTTTGAAGAGGAGTCATTTGGGTTGTCCCCATGAAGTCTTGTATCATCTGCAAAGAGTGATAGTTTGACTTCTTCTTTGCTGATTTGAATGCCTTTAATTTCTTTTTGTTGTCTGATTGCTGAGGCTAGGACTTCTAATACTATGTTGAATAGCACTGGTGATAATGGACATCCCTGCCCTGTTCCTGACCTTAGTGGAAAAGCTCTCAGTTTTTCCTCCATTGAGAATAATATTCGCTGTGGGTTTTTCATAGACAGCTTTGATGATATTGGGGTATGACCCTCTATCCTTACACTTCGAAGAGATTTGATCAAGAAAGGTTGATGTACTTTGTCAAATGCTTTTTCAGCATGTATTGAGAGTATCATAGTGTTCTTGTCCTTTCTTTTATTAATGTATTGTATCACATTGATTTGCATATGTTGAGCCAACCTTGCAGCCCTGGAATAAATCTCACTTGGTCGTGGTGAATAATCCTTTTAATGTAGTGTTGGATCTATTGGCTAGTATTTTGGTAAGAATTTGCACATCAAGTTCATCAAGCATACTGGTCTGTAATTCTCTTTTTTGATAGGGTCTTTGTCTGGTTTTGGAATCAAGGTAATTCTGGCCTCATAAAATGAGTGTGGAAGTTTTCCTTCCATCTCTATATTTTGGAACAGTTTCTGGAGAATAGGAATTCATTCTTCTTTAAATACTTGGTAGAATTACCCTTGGAAGACATCTGGCCCTGGACTTTTGTTTGTTGGGAGATTTTTGATGACAGCTTCAATCTCCTTACTGGTTATGGGCCTGTTCAAGTTTTTCTGTTTCTTCCTGGTTCAGTTTTGGTAGTTTATGTGTCTCTAGGAATGCATCCATTTCTCTCAGATTGTCAAATTTGCTGGCATATAGTTGCTCATAATATGTTCTTATAATTGTTTGTATTTCTTTGGTGTTTGTTGTGATCTCTCCTCTTTCATTCATGATTTTATTTATTTGTGTCCTTTCTCTTTTCTTTTTGATAAGTCTGGCCAGGAGTTTATCAATCATATTAATTCTTTCAAAGAACCAGCTCCTAGTTTCATTGATTTGTTCTACTGTTGTTTTTGTTGTTGTTGTTTGTTTCTATTTCATTGATTTCTGCTCTGATCTTTATTATTTCTCTTCTTCTGCTGCATTTAGGCTTTATTTGTTAATTTTTCTCCAGCTCCTTTAGGTATAGGGTTAGGTTGTGTATTTGAGACCTTTCTTATTTCTTGAAAAAGACTTGTATCACTATATATTTTCCTCTCAGGACTGCCTTTGCTGTGTCCCACAGATTTTGAACAGTTATGCTTTCATTATCATTTGTTCCCATGAATTTTTTCAATTCTTTAATTTCCTGGTTGACCCATTCATTCTTTAGTAGGATGCTTTTTAGCCTCCATGTATTTGGGTTCTTTCCAAATTTCTTTTTGTGATTGACTTCTAGTTTCAGAACATTGTGATCTGAAAATATTCAGGGAATGCTCCCAATATTTTGGTACTGGTTGAGACATGATTTGTGACCCAGTATGTGGTCTATTCTGGAGAATGTTCCATATGCACTATAGAAGAATATGTATTCTGTTGTTTTGGGATGGGATGTTATATGTTAAATATCTGTGATGTCCATCTGATCCAGTGTGTTATTCAAGGCCTTTATTTCCTTGTTGATCTTTTGTTTGGATGATCTGTCCATTTCAGTAAGGGGGATGTTGAAGTTCCCTACTATTGTATTATTGTCAATGCTTTACTTTGATTTTGTTATTGATTGGTTTATATAGTTGGCTGCTCCCATATTAAGGGCATAGATATTTAAAATTGTTAGATCTTTGACCCTTGGAGTATAACATCCTTCTTCATCTCTCATTATAGTCTTTGGCTTAACATCTTATTTATCTTATATAAGGATTGCTACTCCAGCTTTCTTTTGATGTCCATTAGCATGGTAAATTGATTTCCACCCCCTCACTTTAAATCTAGAGGTGTCTTTGGGTCTAAATTGAGTTTCTTGTAGATAGCATATTGATTTTTTTTTTTAAATGCATTCTGATACCTGTGTCTTTTGACTGGGGCATTTAGCCCTTTATATTCAGGGTAACTAATGAGAGATATGAATTTAGTGCCATTGTATTGCCTTTAAGGTGACTGTTACTGTATATGTCTCTGTTCCTTTCTCTTCTACTACTTTTAGTCTTTCTCTTTGCTTAGAGGACCCCTTTCAATATTTTCTATAGAGCTGGTTTAGTGTTTACAAATTCTTTTAGTTTTTGTTGGTCTTGGAGGCTTTTTATCTCTCCTTCTATTTTTCAATGATAGCTTAGCTGGGTATAGTATTCTTGGCTGCATGTTTTTTCATTTAGTGCTCTGAATATATCATGCCAGTTCTTTATGGCCTGCCAGGTCTCTGCGGATAAGTCTGCTGCCAATCTACTATTTTTACCATTGTATGTTATAGACTTCTTGTCCTGGGCTGCTTTCAGGATTTTCTCTTTGTCACTAAAACTTGTAACTTTCACTATTAGATGATGGGGTGTGGTCCTATTCTTACTGATTTTTGATGGGGGTTCTCTGTGCCTCCTGGATTTTGATGCTTGTTCCCTTTGCCATATTAGGGAAATTCTCTACAATAATTTGCTCCGTATACCTTCTGCCCCCCTCTCTCTTTCTTCTTCCTCTGGAATCCCAATTATTCCAATATTGTTTCATCTTATGGTATCACTTATCTTTCAAATTCTCCCCTTGTGGTCCAGTAGTTGTTTGTCTCCCTTTTGCTCAACTTCTTTATTCTCTGTCACTTGGTCTTCTATATCACTAATTCTCTCTTCTGCCTCATTTATCTTAGCAGTAAGAGCTTCCATTTTTTATTACATCTCATTAATTTTTTTTTAATGTCAGCTTTTTTAGATTTTAGTTCTTTTATTTCTCCAGAAAGGGCTTTTATTTCTCCAAATAGGGTTTCTATAATATCTTCCATGCCTTTTTTGAGCCCAGGTAGTCCTTTGAGAATCATCATTCTGAACTCTAGATCTGACACATTACCAATGTCCATATTGATTAGGCCCCGAGCCTTTGATATTGCCTCTTGTTCCTTTTTTTGTGGTGAGTTTTTCTGTCTTGTCATTTTATCCAGATAAGAATATTTGAAAGAGAGAATAAAATACTAAAAAGATGGCAGAGTTCCCAGAAAAACGTATGCTAACCAAATCAGAAGAGACCCCAAATCAGGGGGAGAAGAAAGAGCATAAAAAAGAAGTTTAAAAAAATAAAGAAAAGATTATGCTGAGTGAAATAAGTCAAGCAGAGAGAGTCAATTATCATATGGTTTCACTTATTTGTGAAGCATAACAAAAAGCATGGAGGACATGGGGAGTTAGAGAGAAGGGGGTTGGGGTAAATTAGAAGGGGAAGTGAATCATGAGAGACTATGGACTCTGAAAAACAATCTGAGGGGTTTGAAGTGGCGGGGGTGTGGAAGGTCGGGGTACCAGGTGATGGGCATTATAGAGGGCACGGATTGCATTGAGCACTGAGTGTGGTGAAAAAATAATGATACTGTTATGCTGAAAATAAATAAATGAAAAAAATACGCTTTATAAGGAAACTGTAGGTAAATCAAAGAAAATGTCTTGTCAGTAAGAAAAAAAAAGAAAAGAAACAAACAAACAAACTATGTCTGTGTGTGTGTGTGTGTGTGTGTGTATTAGACTGGTGAATAGAACAGAGCCACCCACTTGATTTTGGATGTATTTTGGCTTCTTAGAAGAAGCTCCCGTCCAAAACTTCAAAGAAAGAAAGGCATATATATATATATATATATATATATATATATATATTAAACACAATGAAGAGATGCAATATGACTATAAAGATGAAAATTTAAAAAAAATCTAAAAAAAATTGATAAGACAAGTTGGTTGGGAAAAGAAAGAAAAAGAAAGTGGATAGGATTTTCTCAGACTGGAGACTAGAACAAAGCCCTGTGCTAGATTTACGGTATATTTTGATCTATTAGAAGAAGTTGTGTCCCAAAAATTTTTAGAAGAATAAAACCCTATATGTATACAAAAAATAAAGTTGGATACAATGAAGGATAAAACATGACCATAATAATGAAGGTTTAAAAAGATTTTTTTAAGAAAGGTATTGTTAAGATAAACTAGTTAAAAAACATTAAAAGAGGAAAGAGGAAAAGTTAAAAATATTAGAATAAGAAAAAAATAAAAATAAATAATTAACTTTGCAAGATTAAAGAATCTTGGAGAGAAAGCCATGAATTCCATGCTTTGCTTTCCTCTCCTCTGGAATTCTGCTGTTCTCCTTGATCAGTGAGCTTGGTCTTGGCTGGGTGTTCTTGCTGATCTTCTCGGGGAGTGGCCTGTTGTAGTGATTCTCAAATGTCTTTACCAGACGCAGAATTGCCCCACTCTTACCAGGGGCCAGGCTAAGTAATCCTCTCTAGTTTGCTCTTGGGAGCTTTGTTCTCTGAATGCTTTCCATAGAGCTCTGGAGGACGGGAATTATAATGGCGGCCTCTCAGTTTCCAGCCCAGAGGAGCTGAGAGCCCGGGTCCCCAATCCTCATTGCGCCTTCAGAGAAAAGCAGTCAATCACTCCCATCTCCCTGGTCTCTGGCCATGCTCTGAGCTCAACCCGCCTGCAACTGAGCAGCTCTGTCTCTGGTGCACAGCCCCACCTGGAATCTCCAAACCCAGAAGGTTTCTGCCATTCTTCCAGGGGTTCTCCCCGGATCTGCCACTTGTGAGGTCCCTGCTCAAAGAGCAGTGGCCTAATTGTGCCACGGATCACAGTTTAAGGTAATCCTGAGCTGAGAGTCACTCCTCAACTCTGTCTCTATTGCCGGCTTCCCCACTCTGATATCTGTGAGCTCTGCTATAGTCAGACACCCCTGATCCTTCTGTGATCCTGTGGGACCTAAGATCACACTGTCCCCATGAGAACTCCACTCCCGCTTAGTCTCTAGAGCAATGTCCCTCAGTGGAACAGACTTTGAAAAGTTTGAATTTTGTGCTCTGTTGCTCCACTGCTTGCTGGGGGCCCCCTACCCCCCTACCCCCTTCCTGTCACTTTGGATTCGCTTCTCTGCACATCCTACTTCTCAGAAAGGGGTTGATTTTCTGTTTCTAGAACTACTGCTCTTCTTCTATTCAATCTCCTGTTGGGTTTGTAGGTGTTTGGAATGGTTTGATAACTATCTAAGTGAACTCCTGAGACCTAATGTCATCTCAGTCTGCTATACCTCTGCCATCTTGACCCAAAATCTAAGTCATGCATACTTTTATAAAGTTTTACAGAGAGTTGTTGCTCTTCAATATCTCCAAATTGGCGTCTAAGGTAACATCATTTTTTGCTTCCTGTGGCTTCCAGAGTCAAGATGAAGTTCTTGGCCTTGTATCAGGGCCCTTCAGGGTCCACCTGCCTACATGTCCAGTCTTCTTTCTTGCTACTTCTCCTTCTGGTCTCTCCAGTCAGACTGTAACACCTGCAGTTTCTGGAATAGAAGTGCCCCATCCCTCTTTGCCCAACTGGTTACTGTGCCTTTTTAAGACTTATGCAGACATAACATCCTCTGGGAAGCTGTGATTCAGTATTCATTTCTCCTTCAAGGACTTCCCTTTGTTACATTGTTGAATTCAGGTGCCCCAAGACCATAGGAATTACTCTGATCTAGAATGTGTGCGTGACATATGTCATTTTCCATCACAAGCTTAAAGGACCAGTGCATATTTTTGAGACACTGTTTCCTGTTTCCTGTGCCAACTGCTGGCAGAGTTCCAGAGAGCTTTTCTATCCTCACCTATCTGAGCCATACAGTGAGGTTAATGACTATGTGGAACAGAGCCCCCAAACTCAATGATGACCATTATTATGAACAACAAATGAGCTGTTTTAACCACTGTCATTTGGGTTTCTTTGTTACTTCAGTATAACCCAGTCCATCCTAAAATACAAAAGTATCCCAAGACTTCTCTAGTCAGGGGTTGGTTTCAGATTATCAAAGGTCACCCTTATGTTAAACCAGGAGTCAGCAAAAATTTTCTGTAAAGGGACAGACAGTAAATATTTTAGGCTTTGTGGGCTATAGTCTGTGTCACAACTGTTCAACTTTGTGCAACACAAAAGCAGCCATAGACACAATAGGAAGAAATGAGGGTGGGCGTATTCCAATAAAACTTTATTTATACAAACTGGCACTGGGATGGATTTTTGTCATTAGGCTGTAGTTTGTGACTGCTGTTTTAATTCATGAGTTTGAAATCAATACTAAAAGTCCCTTGATTTGTATTTTAATAATAATAATTTTCTTCTTATGTCTCTATCTTATTATAAATATTGAATATGAAATTTGAGCTCTGGTTTTCAGTAAGAAGATTAGGATAGATTTGAATCCAAGAGTATAAACATTTATTAAATCATGCATGGAGTTTGGAGAGAATATTCTATTCTAGAGATTAATTTCCACTGAGCAATAAAAGAAACAGCAAAAATAAGCACAAATTGGAAAAAGATAAACATAGTGTATTATTTTACCAATCACACCTCCAAATGGCTGATAGTAGGAAGAGCTATATGGAATTGCTATTCTGTAAAGACATATGGGCAATATCCTATGGGGCAACATGTTACTAATTATTATTCACTAATTTCTTAAAATTATAGTTTCTATGTGTAAAAACCTAGAGCAACACCGAGTTCTGGGGTAATGAGTAACCTGGTTCATATGGGTCATACTCATGCATAGATGTATACATGATTTTACTGCATCTGTCGACATAAGTGCCAGTCAGTATCCCCAAAACTCTGAGAAATCAAGCCAGTTCTTCTTTTTACAAAACAAGCACACTCCATGTGCTCAGCTTCTCCAGCTCTTTTTTTTTTTTTTTTTTTTTTTTGGTTTGTTTTCATAGGAATGTGTATTTGTAGAAGAACTTTGCTGGATTGAGCAGGCAAAAGCTCTCATCTTCAAGTGAGAACACTGAAGGAACCTTCTGGAGAGGTTGCCAGTACAGGGGCAGGAGAGATGGAGGCATTCCTCTGTTCTCCACAGAACTTTCAGCCAAAGGGATTATTTTCTTTTTAGTTATTTCTAAAAATAAAAAGTAAAAAAAAAAAAATGGTGAAACATGTCTACATCACACAAAATTGCAAATCATGACATGATATAATATAATATGGCTCATCTTGTCTGTGGGGCAGAATGTTTATACCATATTGCTTTCCGTGATATTTATAGATTTCCTGAGAGTGACTAATTGTTCTCCAGAATTATATTTTTAGTTGCCTTCTCTGTATCCACAGCTCTAGGAAATGTTAGACTCAAAAATGTGAGGCTTGTTGGTGGGCCTCCATCTGTTGCTAGTGGTTTCATTACAAAAATGTGTATATCTCTAGAAGAAATTTTTTTAGAAAGAATTTATTTCAGCTCCATGTCAATCGATAGCTTTACAAGTTACCCGTCATAGTTTATTTTATATGAGATATACCCTTTCAGGAAGGGGAAAAAAAAAATCCCTTGAAGCAATTGTGCAAAAACTGCTAGGGTATTATATGTTCGAGAAGACTCTAAGAAAACAAACCTATGGACTGAAGCTAATGAATTATCTATGGGTCTAAGTTCAGATTTCTTAGGTTTACTTAAGAAGATGAATATATTCAGAAACAAATGCCATTACTATTTCTTTGTCTGCTAACAAATGGCATTACCAAAAGATTTTATTTTATAAGAAATACACATTGCTTTACCTAGGGTAGCCCAGAAAATATTAATAGTCAGAAATAATGTAAATTCCAGTAATAGATTTATGAAATATATTGATGCTGTCAGTCTTTGTTTATTCTACTGTGCCATGAAGTCTAGACAGAATAATAGTGCGTTCTTTGTAGAAGCATGCATTTCAAAAATCATTGAATTTGCTGTAATGCCAATCCTTGGGTCTCATTCATGAACTTTTTACACTTGGTTTTACATTCCATCTATAGAAAGAATAATTAGTGACCCTTTCCCCCCCTTCCAGTTCAACTAGAATTTTGCCTTCAGTATTAACAAGTAACCTTTAATTTCACCATTGTGTTAGGTCTTAATTTTTTTTCCCCTTGCCCAGTCCACACATTCCAATTTATCATGCAAATGTCAATAATTTCAAATATTTTCCTTCTAAGAACATATCACAGTAATTAATACAGCTTGTGTCATTATAAAAACATCCATTTTTAATATTTGAATTCTCCGCAGATCCTCACCCAGCTGCTGAATAAAACAGTATCTCTAATCCTAAACTTTTATTATTCATCAATTAAATTCAACCTGATTTTTTTAAACCTACAACCCATCTCTCAAAAACCTATATGTAAAGAAAAACAGAGCTCACTCTTCACAAATCTGAAAGGCCCAACTGACAGCGAATGAGGAATCAATTAAGTCTTCAAAGATCTGGTTTTGGGCAGCCCCCTCCTCCTTTGCTCTAGGCAACCCCAAATACTCAGCATCAAACATGCATTCGTTCCTCTTACCCCTGCTTCCTCTCTTGTGCCTCCTGAAATGCAGCGTGACGTTTGTTATCGCCACCGTGGAACCGATTCAATACACACTACCACTCAACAGAAGAGTCTGTATTTAAATTATGGACTCTCCAAGAGTTTAAGCATGTTTATTTTCCTCTTGCTTGCTCTTGGTTTTGTCCACGGGAAATTGATTTCTAACTGACAGCCATCCATTTATAAAAAGGTGCTTTGTACAAGCTTCTTTATCTTCTTTGCTGATGGTCTCATTTCCTTTGGGCTCGGTTTGTCTTCACTGATATTTTTCTGCATGATAAGAAGGTTATCTGCTAAATGGTGGTGGACTTAGTTCCGGTCATGGCAGCTACTCTATCTCAGATGATCTTCTTCATCATGTTGACTTTCTCAGAGAAAAGACATGGTATGCGTGCATTAAATGGGATTATTTGAAGGTGTGCTTCTTCAGCTACACATTTGGAACTTTCGCTTTCCATGTCTGGGCAGGGGTATGACTCTCCACAGAGAAGCTCTGTGTCTTTCTGGTGACGTGTGCTTTCCGTGCTGCTCTGAATCCTATCTCCCACAGCTTCCCGGCTTTTGGCCTTGGGCAGGGTGATTAATTTCTTGTATCTTCACTCCTCATCCACAAAGGAGAGATATAAATATTACTGTCTACATTTTTGGGAGGGTTAAATGAGTTGATACGTGAGAAATTCTTAGTTTGGCCCCTGGCATCTAGAAGTCTCTCCACTTAGGTTGGGCATCAGTAGCTTTGCATCAGTAGCTTGGTCTCAGGGCAGTGAAAGGATCATTTACTACTTCTGCAGTCTTAAATGGTTTGTCTGTATGACTGATGGACTGACATTTTCATAGTATTAACCATTATTTAGGATAGAACTAACTCGTTTGTTTAGTGATGCTATTATTGAAGTTGAGTGACACCCCAGAAAAGTCTGAGAAATATTATTCAATAATATTGAAGAACCATATCCTTTTTTACAGTTAATTTAAACAACCAGGAAACTAAACAAGCATGCCCTTTCCAGAACAGATTACCTGGCAAGGCATGGTAATACAGTACAGTTGGTACAACCATGTGGAAGGCTTTGACTTGTCCCTATAAAGTTCAGTATAAATGTAAATATAGGCATGTGAGCAAAATGTAAACCTATTTTCATTTTGTGTATGTGTGTTATGATGGTATTCTGACAAGAATTAAAAGCATCACTTTTATTCCATTATGCCTTTACTTACAGAAATGGGAAAATAAACATAAATTCTACTGAGAGTTAGAAAATATTTAATATTAGAAATATTTTCAGAAATCAAAGAAGTATTTTTATAAGAACTATGGGCTGAGTCATGCTTTGAGACTTAATCTAGAAAGGGATAGAGTAATACATTAATACCCTTAACAAGGGAAGTGTCCGTGGCTTCTCTTTCCCTTCACTACCCCATCCTACTGCTTTTCCACCTGCTAGTCAACCGGCCCTATTCATTTGGCACACTGAGCGTCTCTTTAATCCTTCTCCCTCAAGGATGAGCCACCGCCATCTTGAACTTTTTCAACTATCACAGTCTTCTCTCAGGTGTACACACTTGTTCTTCTCATCTACAACAGGAACCAGAGACATTAGGCATGAGCCTCCCTAGGTCTTAAGCCTTGAATGGCTCTCCATTGCCCTCCTGACGAAGTCCATGATCCTCAGCTCCGCTTCAGGGTCCTGCACAGCCCACCCCTGCCTTCTTGCCATCCTCATTTTTGGTCCCTTCTTCTTGTCCTGTTCATTCAGTCAGGTCTTTAAGTCCTGGAATACAGCCACGCTCCACAACATTGTCTAGCTAACTTCTTCCTGTCTTCAGATCTCAACATGATCCGCATTTGCTGCTGCTGGCCTTTCCACTCTTCCTCAGTGCCAGTCCCCCCTTGCCTCCCCCACGTGCTTCCTGGCATTACCCCAATCTATGCTTCCCTTTTTGCTGGGTTCATCCCATGCGTGACAGCTGGTTCTCATTCTCCCCTTAGAATGTGAGTGCACACTTCAGACCAGGCATCATACTTATCTTGTTGCAGAAAATAGCCCCAGATTCAGCGGAGGATCCGATGTGTCACTTTTAATGAATGAATAAATAAATAAATTTAGAGATGGCTTAGATAATTTTTTAATACCCAATTGCTATATTATAAAATGGGCTGTGGAACTAGGTTGAAGTTGGACCTGAATAATGTAAGACTTAATTCAATTAAGTGAAATGAAAAAATATATATATTCAATTGGTTTATTTGACCATTGAAGAAAAGTATAATGGATTTGTGGAAAACATTGTCTCCAAGCCTAAAATGTTGGGTTTAAATGCTGTGCTATTTAGAAGTGTCCTTGGGGTAATTACTGACCTCTCTCTACTGCCTCCACTTCCTGATCTGTCAGATAGTGGCAGGGATAAATTAATAAAAATATGTAAGCTGCCAGAACAATGCTGCTAATAAGCCTAATATTCAGACACCATTATCTTAAAAAAACAAAACAAAACAACCCAAACTCTCTCCTTTTGTTCTCCTTTCCACTGGATGCTTCTCTAAGTCTCCTTTTTGTAAGCTAAAATAGTAATTTAGAATTCTAAAATTGTACAAAGTGAAAAATCTGAAAGAAAGAAAAAAAAAAAAAGCAAGCCTACAAACATCCCTGTGAGCTTTCCTTTGAGGAAGTAGCCAGATTGGTTTGAATGTTTTAGATATTGGGGTCTGTAGAGCTCTGATGCCCTCCAGCCAAATCAGCTGGGCAGGAGGAATTTATATCGCATTCATCAGCCGCAGTGTCTGCATCACGGGTTGTTTCTTGCCTCCCCTCTTTTGACTCACTGAGCAGAGTAGAGACAGGCTCCAAGGCCCCCTCCAGATTGCACATGGCAGCAGATTTCCCACCACGAGAGCAGCAGGGCCACCAGCGGAAGAGAGAAACCAAAGCTTTTGTTAGAATGCTTGATAAGCTGTCAATATGTGAGCAGAAGTTTCTTCTTTTGTCCTGATAAAAATATCTATGTACACATATTTTCATAAATCTTAGTGACAAGTTTTCACTTGACCACATTAAAAGCTCAAAATAAGTTTTCTCTGGAAGTTGACAGGAGCTTAAGAAAAACCACAGTGAGTTATGGTTTCTGGGCTTTCTAGAAAACGTGTCTTCATCAAGTCTTTAAATGTGTTTCAAAATCAATCAAATGCAATTATTTTCCTTTCAGCCATCACAGACTGCTTTATAGAGGGGTTAATCCACTGGGGAGCTCACAAATGTCCAAGGTAAATTCGCTTTTGAGAAATAAGGTCGCTTTGAATGAATTTTGAAGTTTGTATATGTCAAAGAAATAGCATTTTTTTTTTTTTAAAGATTTTATTTATTTATTTGACAGAGAGAGATCACAGTAGGAGAGAGGAAGGGAAGAGATCACAGAGAGAGAGGAAGGGAAGCAGGCCCCCCGCTGAGCAGAGAGCCCGATGCGGGACTCGATCCCAGGACCCTGAGATCATGACCTGAGCCGAAGGCAGCGGCTTAACCCACTGAGCCACCCAGGTGCCCCAGAAATAGCATTTTAAATATAAAATTATGATTGGTTATTTCTGTCAAACTGAAAAAAGACCTTGCCCCAACAGTAATTAATTTTAGATATGTAGTGATTCAGAAAATTTTCATCTTTCTCTTAAATTAAGCGCTTATTAGGACATGTTGGTCAATGAGATTATTTTCTTTTTATTCTGAAAGATGCATTAAGTATGAGAGAAAAGCTTTTAAACAGACTTAATTAACAGCCAGAAATGATGTGATTTATTTTTATGAATTGTTCATATGGCTGTAGTTCTTCCTGTGCTGTATTTTGAATACATTAAAATATTTTTTTATATTATGATGTTCTATAAAATTATTCCTTACAGCTCTGGGGAATATAGCTATTATACGCTTAGTAAGATAAAATGATCCTCATGCCTCTGGGAGTTTAACAATGTTGAAGAGGTTTATATGCTGTTGAAGATGGGGACTAAAACCATTTTTCTTTCTTTCTTTCTTTTTTGTGTTTCTAGTTAGGCATAGTAAAAATGCAGAGAAAAGCAGACGTGGGATATAATAAAAGTAAAAATGTTGTATATCTTCATTGTACTTCAAATGTATATTGACTCATTTTGTCTTTAGAGTAAATGAGCTTGGGAAAACCTTTAACTATATATATATATATATTTAATATATATTAAATATACACACACAATACATATATATGATATTTATTATATACACATATATATTACTTATTTTTGTTAAGCTCCTGTCAATTTTCCAAAAAGTATCATTTTGAGCTCTTAATGTGGTAGAATAGAAATTTATCATGAAAATTTATAAAAATTGCTTTGCATAGATATTTTTGTTAGGAAAAAATGTATAAACATTCTATACATTTATTACATATAGATGTTCTTTTAGGATTGTTATTCTGGAGGCTAATAAAAGGCTTACTACTTCCTTGGATTACTGCTACACATATTTTAAAACCAAACAAAATAGATTTACTAGTGATGACATTTTAAAACAGGAACATTTGGGTGGTTTGGAAAAGTGAACTGATTCTGAGCCTCAGCTTAATATTTCCATGGTAACGCCAAGGTTCAGAAGTCTTCCCTTGGAGGTAATCATTGGGTGCTCTGAAGAAAAGCATAGATGATTTAGTACTGTTTTTCTCAGGGATGTTAAGTAGAATCTATTAATAAACTGAAAAATGGGAAGACTTCGATTTAATGTCCTGGTAAAGTTCAATATCCATGAAAGCGGATACTTTAATGGCTTACTCTGCCTGTGCTTCCCTACCAGTGGTCTCATTGCTTCAAGCAAAGCAGGGGCTCATCCCTTGCCTCCATTTCTGAGATGATACATTGCTAATCTCCCCAAAATGAAAGAGGCTAATTATGCAATTTTACAAATCATTCCTTGGTTATAGCTGTTAATAATAAAGGAACATATATTCCCTGAAAGTATTGCTGCATCAGAAGTGGCGAGAGATAAGCATACATTGTTTCCTTGGATGAGGGCAGAGAGGCGGAAACACAACACACCACACCACAACGAGGATGTGTTGACAAGTCTTCCAGGGTATTTTAGTGAGCAGGGACCAAAACAACAAATGCTGTCTTATGAATTTGGACATTTTTCTTAAGGAGAATAAAATAAACTCTTAAACTCTCCCCCTGATTTCTAGGATTATATTTAGACTTCCTGTAACGTAAAAATAAGTATAACCCACAGACATCAAAGATAATATCTGTCGTGCTGGTAGAAGGGAACAGTGGCTTAAAAAAAAAAAATCTATGTATAGACTGCTCTTATTATGTAGTGCTTCCAGCAGCCCTTATCAAACGAGAGGCTCTGAATAAGTCTGTAGCTTTTTGTCTAAAGGTTTCTGAGGAATAACCAGGGTGAGAGGGGCTCTGGGACAGGAGCACAAACACAGCTTCGCGTTCTCCTTTGTGTATTATCTGCAGGATCATCTTTATTTCTAAGTGAATCACTGCCATCCTGCACACAACAAATGTGCTGAGCACACTTTCATGGGCCAGAAATAGAGATGATGCTTTGCAAAACTTCGCCCTAGGATCTATGGAGGATTGAGCAGAGAGTTGGGAATGGGGTTATTGAATTACTCTGTGAGCATTCAAGAGAAGTTCAAATCGTCTCAGTTATACAGACATTTATTGATAAATCACTAAGTGTAAGCAGTTCCCAAAAAAGCAGATGATGTTCTTGTCCCATCTCAAAGGAAAAGGGTCATTCCCCATGTGAATATGCAAAAAATTTATTATAATTGTAAGAAGTGCTTAAAAATGCTGCAGTGGAAATACTGTTCCAAAAATAGGATCCCAAAAATACTATTTTGGGATCAGGGAAGACAAAAAAAAAAAAAAATCCTTTTTCTTTTTAATGTGGTAGAATGTAGTTACCTAAATGTTAACTAGAAATAAAGCAGGGCCTTCTTATTTCCTTTCAGATTATTGCACTGGTGATATAAGTAATGAAGTTTAGTTTCCACCCTGGGGCCCCTCAGCCATTTCTACTTTGTAGCCCCAGTGAGTGGAAAGGGAGCTCTTTCTCCACTGACCTTCCTAGAATATGATACGTATCTTACTGGTAGCCTAAGTTACTTTTCATTCATTTATTGTATCCATCATTAATAATTCTGAGTATGGTGGCCTTTGCTTTACATGCATTGGCTTACTAAATGGTGTATTCGTTTTCTATTGTTGCATTAAAAAAAATACCACAACTTAGTGGCTTAAAATGTATGATGTTAATTATCTCATAGTTTCTGTAAATCAGGAGTACAGGCGTGACTTAGGAGGCTGTGTTTTATCTAGAGGCTTGATTAGAAAAGAACGTGCCTTCACGTTCTTTTCACGTGGCAGAATTTTTTTCCTCAAGCCCTCTGACTGAGGGCCCAGACTTCTGCTTGTTGGTTGGGGGCTGCCCACAGGTCCTAGAGGCAGTCCACAGTTTCTTGCCATGTGAGTGTTCTCAAGCTGGCTGCAAGTTTCGCTGAGCCAGCCAATTAACCTTCCTCCAGTCTACTAAGATGGAAGTCTTATGTAATGTAACATTAAACCAAATCACAGGACAGCCCATGATTTTTGCCATGTTCTATCAGCGAGGGGAAAGTCAAAGGTCTCATTTGCACTCAAAAGGAAGGGATGCGACAGACAGAGCATAAACATGAGGGCCACCCTGCAGTGTGTCCACTATGATGTCTACTATTCCATTTTACAGAAGTTTCTAAAATAGACTTATCCAAATTCATGTGCCAGAAAAGAAGCCTGAATTTGAATACTGGTCTCCAGGGCTCTCTCCAGTAGACTTTATCTGCAATGTAGAACATAGAATATGACTTTGGATAATAACTCATAGAAAATAGTTAATGTCCTCTCAAATAACTGAACAGCTCTTCCCTCTTTAGAATTCTTCCAAGTGTAGATTATTGAGCCTGCTATATCAATACGCTAGAGACTCTCAGGTTTGTTGTTGTTGTTGTTGTTGTTGTTGTCGTTTGTGTGTTTTTTGTTTTTTTAACATCATTTGCAATGTAATGGATTTGATTATGTATTTGAACAAGTTCTTTCATAGAATTATAGCTAAAAACCTGGAATTCAGTGGGGTCCAGACACAAACATATAAATAGACAATGAGTAGAAAGGGCAGTTTATCATCTGGTACAGAATTTTTCAAATTTTTAGGCTGTCAACACCCTTTTATAAATGAAATTTGTGGGTGCCTGGATGGCTCAGGTGGTTAAGCAACTGCCTTCAGCTCAGCTCGTGATCGTGGAATCCCAGGATTGAGTCCTGCATTGGGGCCCCTGCTCAGCAGGGAGTCTGCTTCTCCCTCTGACTTATCCTCTCTCATGCTCTCTCTTTCTCACTCTCTCTCTCTCAAGTAAATAAAATATTTAAAAAATGAAATTTGTTAGTAGTATCCCAATACAAAAAATAAATAAACATAAGGTTTTTGTTCATTCATTCACTTATCGAATACAACATGGGCTGAATTTATGACAGGCCATCTTCTGAGAAACTTGTCATGAATGTGGTAATCCAACTTACAAGGCATCAGGATGTTCATATTTTACTGGAGAGATAGAAAACTCCACCACCACCACCACCACAAGGGTTGTGTGTGTGAGATAGAAAGATTGATTGATTTTAGGAGGTGGTGTGTGATAAGAAGAAAAGTTCAACAAGATTGATGGAGAGTTTGTTGGGAAATGGGCATGGCTTATTAAGAAGATGACCAAAGTACTTCTCTAAAGAAATAACATTGAATCAGGGAACTAGACGAAGTAGTGATGGCAAGAGCTGCGTGTTGTTCTAAGGGAAATGTGTTCTGAGTGGAGGGAGGCATTGGCAGGTGTTACCACTCTGATGTATAAACAACAGAAAGAAATAGAACGAGATATAGATGACTCTTGGAAAGTGGTGGTACATGGTGCAATGGGAGATGGCTTGTCTCTGGGGAAGTTTTGTTTGTTGCTATTTTCATGATGAAAGATTGAACAATACATAAAAATGAGAATGCAAAATATCAAATAGAAGAAATACTTAATAAAGTAGCAGAATGAGCACAAACTTCAGATGCAAAGGTCTTGCCTAGGCATAAGGGGTTTATGATCTGCTTCTCCAGGGGTATTGAATACAGGCAGCTCACCTGCTATTTTAGGACAAAGATAAACTATGCAAATATGGTTTAGATGCAAGTAGGTTGGTGGATTTGGTAAAGGGGTAATAACCTGAATCTATTCTGAATGCTAATAGGTCCTCAGTGAAATAAGAGTTCAGGTCATCTTCTGAATGTAAGAATGAAGAGAAGTTTTGGGGGATAGGAGAAGAGAGAAACAGTCAGGAAGTAGTTCTTTAGTGAGTGGAATTAAAGGTAAGGTTGTTCAGCACAGCCAAGGACATGCTTTTATTTTTCTGTCAAGAGATCTTAAGTGTGATCTGACAGAAAGGCCAGACATATTTTTATAGCCACATTTACCTGCTCTCATCTAAACAAGCTGGTGTGTGGCCAGGCTTGCTCACCAGAGGGAGAAGGGAAAAAGAAACTGTGGACATATGCAAGGGAGAGATTTATGTGAGAAGTGAGTATTTTTCAGGGGTGTGACCCCCAAAACAAAGTAAGGACAGTGCATTGAGGATACTAAAAGGGTTGAAAACCTGTGGGGTAGCCATTCTAGGCTGAGTGAATTATGGTGAGGTCCATGAGGAACTCACCTGCTCTGGTCATTTTCCCGCTCCCTTCCCTACACTGTCACCTTGAATAAGGTTATGCAAACCTCTTACGGCAAACTGCAAATTTGAGGCTATTTTGAATCAGCGAGTTTGGTGGGGTACCTGAGTGGCACAGTCAGTTGGGCATCTGACTCTTGGTTTGGACTCAGGTTGTGATCTTGGGGTCCTGGGGTCAAGCCCTAATATATATTGGCCTCTGTGCTTTAGTGTGGAGTCTGTATAAGACTTTCTCTCCCTCTCTCCCTCTCCTCCTGGTCTCTCTCTCTCTCTCTCTCAAATAAATCTTTCTTAAAAATCAGTGAGTTTGGTGAGAGCAATAGTAAGGTAGAGCATCATATGCAGATAATAAGGGGATGAATTTCCTCCAGGGGATTTTAAAACAGTAATATAGCCATTCAGATCTGTTGTGAAATAACAGATAAAATACCTCACAGGAGGGAAAAAACCCTTGTATCAAGAGATACTGGCACACTCACCTCCTTTTTCTTAATCTACTTTTCTAAATGTGTGCTAGAGTTTACGGGTGCAGGGCTTCAGAAGAAGCCAGCAATGATCCCGAGATCACTGCACAGATCTGATCAAATCCTTTTACTGCCATGATGTCTAAGATGCACACAGAGATGTCAGAATACAGAGGTAAAAGGAGGAGTGAAATCTGAACATCTGAGCATTGAACGGAGGGACTAACTGGCCCTGAGAATGAATCGTTGAGGAAGTGGAATGTTGATACACAGTGAGGCCCATGAGTCTGGAATTCTAAGGACCCCATCAGGGGCTGGAGACATAAATTTCAGAACATTGATATGAAAGCGTTAAAAACTACAAGACTGAATCGAATTATCATGCGAGTAAGTACTTCTAGAAAGGAAAAGATGTCCAAAGGTGGAGGCTTAGTGTCAATACATTACAAACATATAAAGATGTAAAGGAGGAATATCACGGAGAGGGTGAGCTAGTAATGCGGGAGGAGAAGCAGGCGGGGAAGTTTCTCATGACCCAAATAAAGAATGTGTTTGAAGGAGAGAGAAGTAGTATGGGTGGTCCTGGTCCTGTGCCTCATTTCTATCTGCAGACCCTTCCTCCTTCATAAGAATACCCATCTGTGTCCAGTTCTTTTGAAGCACAGATAAATAAGATATGGATATTGATCTTGGGTTTTAGTAAAGTAGAGGTCATGGGGTCTGTGTGATCAGAGAATGGAGGGGAATTTGTTTAGATTGGTATTAAAAGAAACCTAGACAATCTAGTGGAAACAAAACTTTTGAGACAATCTACTATTTAGTGAGTGAGAATGTATAGACTCACATTCACTGGATTCGGGGACCTGCAGAAGTTCCTTCTGTTTGCTTCTCTTTTCTAGCTGAAGAATCAAGAAAACCATTGCAGAGTGAGGCTGGGAGAGAAGGCGCTGGAAGTTGCAGAAGAGCAGAAAAGCTATGAAAAGGATACTTGAGAGAGAAGGAGAGTCTCTATCACACTAGGGAGAGACAGTGTGGTTATGGTTGTTGGGTAGTGTGAGGGCCCATGGAGGGGTAGTAATAGTGAACTGGAAATGGAGCTGTTAGCAAGGATGTTTGTGTTTCTTCAGTCATGGTTAGTTCCACAGGTGGTTGTATGACTAGTTAGATGGCGGAGAAAGAAACTGGATAAAATTCAGACCAGAATGTGGTTTACAATTACCTGCAACAGAGAGTGAGGAGAACAGATGTTGAGAACACATAGAAGGCACTGATTATATCTCCTGGCCCTAGACATTATTCCGAATAGAAGGAGGGGTGGGGATGGTGGGAGAGAGTATAAGTATAGTATAATTAATGAGTAATAGATTTCTGTAAAGTCAAAGGATTGTGAAACCCAGGGTTCTGGTAGATAGTAGTTGAAAAGAAGGATGCCTGACCCTTGGGTAAAATCAGAGCTAGAAATGGCTGGGAGAAGAATGGTGAGTTGCACGAAGACAAGTTTATTGGATAAAAGGATTTTTAAAAATTGAGGGTCTAGGTATTGGAAGGATCACCTACACAAGTATTAAAATCTCTAGTGTAAAGGCAAGAGGAGGAGGGACCTGAGACTTGGTAAATGGACAAGGACTATAAGGAAGAGTCCGAAATGTTATTCCAAACTAGACTTGCAGGGAGAGAAAATGGTATGAAGTGGGAATGGGAAGCAAGGGGATTATGCACCTCATTTCTGGGCTCAGGAATAAACCCCCGTGAGAAAAACAGCCGATGCTGAGAGGGCTGCAGAGAAAGCGGGCTCACAATTTCTGTTCTCGCTACGTGCTTCCTTCCCCTCGCAATCCCCAGTTCAAAGTCTTAAAAGATAAAATGTGAAAGACATTCTGCCTTTCTTTAGGATAAAATATATCATATTACGATTCTGTTCTACTACCCAATTAGTGTTTGGCTGACATGAAGTTACCTGGCTCAAAAATAATTCTGTATTGGGGTGCCTGGATGGTGCAGTCGGTAGAGTGTTGGACTCTTGGCTCCGGCTCAGGTCACAGTCTCAGAGTCATGAGATCGAACCCTGCATCAGGCTCTGTGCTTAGCGCAGAGTCTACTTGGGATTCTCTTTCCCTCTCCCTCTGCCCCCCGGCCCCCACTGTGCTCACACACTCACATGTGCTCTCTCTCAAATAAATAAATCTTAGAAAAAAAAATTCTGTGAAAGGCAATATGTGAAATGATAGTTCTGCCATCTTTCCTCCTGCCTTTGTCCTCCTTTTTTATTTTTTTAAGATTTTATTAATTTATTTGATAGAGATCACAAGTAGGCAGGGAGGCAGGCAGAGAGAGAGAGAGGAGCCCTTTCTGCTGAGCAGAAAGGGCTCGATCCCAGGACCTTGGAATCATGACCTGAGCCGAAGGCAGGGGCTTTAACCCACTGAGCCACCCAGGCACCCCTGCATTTGTCCTCCTGATGGAACTTTTTATGTTTGAAATTTTCACTTTGGTTAACCTTTCAATAGTAGCTAGGCTTCAGCAAGGCTGTGACTCCTATGCTTTTCAAAATGCTAAAATTGTTACGGAGCATAAGGAAATCACACTTAATTTGATTTCTTCCTTGAATAGTAAACCATACTTAGCCAGAACTCAAATAACCGTTTAATTGGAACTGTTTTTATATTGTGTTGTTTTAGCCAAAAGCGATAATTGTTACTTCACCCAAAATATACACACGCATACGCATGTGTATATGTCATACCACACACATACATAAACTCATGTAAAATATTTAACAAAAACAAAACAGGGCAAACAAAGCCATTTAATTATATTGCTTTGAGCCTACTGTATTGTACAGTAATCTTGAAATCCAGAATGGAAGCTCAGAAACTTAATCTTCAAAGAAAAGTTAAAGAATAATCACATATTTTAGTTGTTCAAACAGGAAAATGAACAAAATAAAACAAGTAAAGATGGAAAGAAACCAGAAAAGTTGAATTTTATTTAACTGTCTTCTCTTGAGCATTCTGTTTCTATGGGTATTATTGTATTTTGATGTAGGATGTTGCATCAAACATAAACATGTTAAACTATGGCAAGTTTTATTGTCAAACATTGCATGAAATGCTGTTTCCCTTTCTCCTCATGTATTTGTAATTATCCAGTTGGAGAATAAGTGTCAAGACTTTTTCTCCTTTATAGCAGATAGACAGAAATTGGAACTTTTTTTTTCTTTATAAACTTTATGCTCTAATAAAATTGGTGACCCAAACACCTTGGAACATATGATCCATTTACATTCTTTTTTATGGCTCTATCTCATGGACTCTCACTGATAATTTGTCATTGAGCAAGTCCTCAGCTGATATGTAATAATACTTTTTTTAATGTATGTGATTTGTGAACATGGAATTTTTGTTCTGTATTTATGGCATTGATATCTAAGTTACACAATAGCAATAATAACTAAGGTTGCTCATTTTTATTTAGCTTTTATAATCATTTATTGGAATTACAGTACGAGTTATAGCTATTAAGTTAAAGACCTTATGGAATTTCCTGGCGTAAAACAGTTAGGTCACTCCACTAACTATTTCAACATAGATATGAACCTTTTCAGCCCACTCAGTTTCATTGAACTGTTAATAATGGCCTTTTCTCACAATAGCTTTTCTTCCATCGTTCCTTTTGTCTTTCATCCAAACAAACCAAAATCCAGACATCATGGTATTTTCAGACAACACTGAAAGAGTTTCCCAGCAAAATTGCATGCAGTGAAATTCTTGCAGTAGAAAGTATTTAAGGTCTCAGAGAAAAATCTTACAGTGCTCATTTCTAACATAAGCACAGAAAAAAAATCTTGATATTTTATTATCAGTTAAAACAACTTATATCAACAGAAAAGAATCCCATTTCCCACCTTTGTCTCCCAATTTATCATAAAAGACCAAAAAAGAAGTCAAAATACCAGAGCTAATCCCTGTCAGGAAGAGATTGTTTTATTGGGTGATTTTCCAAAGAATCTTTGGAAATATGTGATCCCCAAATCTATGACCTAAGTCTTTTAATAAAAGTGGACATTCCTGAATTTAATTCCAATCTGCTAATAAATAGATGCATATTTGTCAACAGTTACAAATTCCCAGACCATTACATGTATTTAATATTTTTAAAAGAGAAAAAATAGTTTTCTTTTTAATCAGTTGCCTGTATGTTTTTGTTGATATGAATATTTTAGAGAAAAAAAGAAAGATTGTACAAAGGTAGTTATTTGGTGATTTTTTTTTCCTCACCAGTGACGACAAGCAATGATTTCTTATTTATGTTTATATATTTGGCAAAAGATGCCCATTTAATTGTCACCAATTCTTTGCCTTAAAGAGTTAGAAGATAAGGCTATTCTTTAGTTTTCTTACTTGCAAATGACATCCCATGGGTCCTTAGCGAGGTAATGAAATTAAATGCAAAGATACCTGCCATTATTCTTTGGTGTTATCTTTAAAATGAAATAATTTTCAAGCCACAAATATGTTTTTATCCAAAAGGGATGCAGACTCATTGTCTAATCAAGAAAGTCATGAACTATTTAATGACAAAGAAACTATCATGGTTATACATAGTGTTATCTATGGAGTAGACTATTTTTAATCAGGAATGAAAAAAAATGCCACTCGTATAAGAAAATGCTTTTTATAAGGTAGATTAACAGGGAGTTAATTTACCCTCTCACTATAAATAATTAAGGAAATAATAAACAAAATGTATAATCAATGCTCTGTGAGACACTTTACATCAGGGTACAAAGGACAGATCCCTGAGAAATTAAATATAAGCAATGTGAGTTCTACAGTTTCCCCAGATTAAAACTTTAAGAGGGTTTCTAGGAGATGGCAGATGGAAAAGGAACTGAACCAGTAAACAGTGTCATCCTTGAGTTGAGGAGAAAGAGACCAAGGCAGGAGAAAAATTATCTGAAAAGACTCTAGATACACTGTTTGACACTCACACAGAGAAAGGATTTAAAGTGTCTTCAAGTAATTAAATTTGAATACACATATCAAGAATATTTATAAGAATACAAAATGTTTAACATCTACACTAGGAAAAATTCACAATACCTGGTATTTAATACAAAATTACTGGGTATGCAAAAAAGCAGTTAAATGTGACCCATAATAAAATCTATCAATTGAAACTACACCAAAAATGACAAATGTTGAAACTAGCAGTAAAGGACCTTAAAACAATTAATATTATTGTATTCCTCTGTTAAAGTAGATAAAAATATGGAAAATGTGGAAAAGACCAAAATCAAACTCCTAGAGATAAAAACTACAATGACTTTTATGAAAAATTCACCAGTAGGGTTAATGTTAGTTTAATCATTGCAAAAAAAGGAAAGGGAACTTGAAGACATAACAACGGTAGCCATCCAAAATGAAACGAAGACATAAAAGTTAATTTTATGAAATTAAAAGAGTATCAGTGAACTATGGGACAACTTCAGGAGGCCTACTACGTGTGCAACAGGAATTTGTGAAGGAGAGGAAAAGGGGAGGTGGGAGGACAAAATGGGAGGGAAAAAAGGTTGCTAAAGTAATGGAGTTTTGCAGAATTTAATGAAAACTATAAAGCTATAAATCCAAGAAGTTTCAAAACCCAAAGGAAAAGATTATACCAAAACATGGCATAATCAGTTTCTAAAAATAGTGAGAAGGAAAAAAAATCTTAAATGAAGCCATAGAGAGAAAGAAACGTAGTATGGCAGCAGATATATCAGTGGGATCTGTGCAAGTGAGGAGAGAGCGGAGTACTGAGAGAAAACACCTACCCTACTAGAATTCTATATCTAGCAAGATTTGTCTTGCAAAAACTAAAGCGAGTAAAGACTTATTTAGATATACAAAACCTGAAAGAGTTCATTGCTACTATGCCTACACTCAAGGAATGTAAAAAGAAATCTTAGGTAAAAGAAAAATATAACCTGATGAAACTCTGAATCTCTATAAAAGTATTAAAAATGCTAGAGATGATAAACAATGGTGGTATTATCACAAAGTTTTGGAGGGGAGAAAAAGAAGTATAATAATATAAGCTCTTATACTGTAGATAAAATATACCTGAAAGTAGGCTGTGATAAATTAACATATGTATTATAAATCCTAAGGTGACTATCTGAAATCATGTAACAAAATGTTTTATCTCTTAAATCACCAAATGAGATAAAATGTAATCATAAAAAATATTTATAATTAATCTAAAGGAAGGGAAAAAAAGGAGTAAAAGTGAACAAAAATACATGAGACAAAAAACAAAGAGATAAAAGAATTAAAAGCATGTGAATGATACTGTTAGATGTACATGGTCTACATGTTCTGATTAAGGTAAGGAAGAGCCAACTATATCCTGCCAATAATATATGCCATTTATACATGAAGGCAAAAATACATTAAAAATGAAAGAATTGAAAATATTCCACACTGATATTAATCAAAATAAATCTGGAGCAGCATGTTAATATCAAAAGTGGATTTAAGTAGAAAGAATATAGCCAGGGATATGGGAATTTATTTCACAATCATGGAAGGGCTGACTTCATCAAAAAGGTATATTTCAAATGCTCATACACCTCATAATGGAGCTTCAAAATTCCCTAAGTATGGAGTGACATTAGCATGATGGTGACTAGGAAGGTATAGGCCCTCCTTCCCAACTGCAGCACTGAGTTAACAATGATATATGGATCAGAATACTTCTATGAGAACTCTAGAGCCTAGTTGAAAACAATAGGCAAAACAGCAAAAATAGACAAATGGGATGATGTTGAAGTTACAAATGTTTTGTACATCCAAGAATATAATCAACAGAAAGAAAAGGCAGCCTACAGGGTAGAAAAAAATATTTGCAAATCATACTTCTAATGAGGAGATAAACCAGAATATATACTCAGAACATATAATGAAGTCCTACAACTCAACAATAGAAATAACCCAATTTAAAAAAATAATAATAAGCAGAGGACTTTAAGAGACATCTCTTCAAAGAAAATGTACAGATGAGCAAAAAGCCTATGAAAAGATGCACAATATCATCTGAAAATGCCAGTCAAATCCGCAATGGAATATCACCTCATACCCATTAGGTTGGCTACTGTTAAAAACAAACACAATAACAACACTGATAACAAGAACAAAAGATAAAGTAACAAGTTTTGATGAGGATATGGAGAAATTAGAAACCTTCTGCACTTTTGATGGAATTATAAAATGGTGCAACTGTTATGGAAAACAGTATGGGAATGTCTCAAAAATTAAAAGTAGAACTATGATATGATATGATTGAACAAACCCATTTCTGGGCATAATTCCAAAAGGTCTTAAAGAGATGTATGTACAATAGACAAAAGTTTATAGCCACCCAAATGTTTGTTAGCAGTTGAATGGATAAAGAAAAGTGTGATACATATATGCAATGGAATATTATATACTCTTAAAAAAGGAAGAAATCTTGTCCCATGCTACAACATTGATGAGCCTCTTTTTTTTTTTTTTAAGATTTTATTTATTTATTTGACAGAGATCACAATTGGGCAGAGCGGCAGGCAGAGAGAGAGGAAGGGAACAGAGAGCTGAGCAGAGAGCCCGATGTGGGACTCGATCCCAGGACCCTGGGATTAAGACCTGAGCCAAAGGCAGAGGCTTTAACCCACTGAGCCACCCAGGCGCCCCAACACTGATGAACCTTAAAAAAATTCTGCTAATTGAGATAAACCAGCCACAGAAAGAAAGATGCTGTATGAGTCTACTTCTGTGAGGTACCCAGAACAGTCAAATTATAGTAACAGAGAATAGAAGGACTGTTAGCAGGGGCCGGGGGGTAAAGGGAGAGGGAATTAGCGGGCATAGAGTTTCAGGTTTGCAAGATGAAAACGTGCTGGGGATCTGATTTATAACAATGTGAATGTACTTAACACCATTGAAGCGTCCACTTAAAAAAAAAAAAAAGTTAAGATGGTAATTTTATGTGGTGCGTTTTACCACAATAAAAAAAGATTCAATAAGTAAAAAGTCATGAACATGAGAGGAGAATTAGACAATTTCACAACTGTGTTTTGGTAATTTAATATTTACTATAACACTCCTCTCAACACCTGCAGAATTCACATTATTATTTTCCTGTGTCACATGAGCTGAGGTAAATCATATTCTGGACAGTAAACAAGTCGTAATACATTTAATATAATTCATGAGCAAAATATGTTTTCTCACAGAGAGAAAATTAAGTGAGGAATAGATAGCAGAAAGATGTCTAGAAATTACTCAGTTATCTGGGAAGTAAATGACACACTTCGCAACAATTGTGTGTCAAATGAGAAACCGAAATGGGAATTAGAACATATTTTGGACTGAACATGAATGCAGCATACCTGAGTAAGTGGGATGCTACCGAAGCAGTAGTTTAGGCAGAATGTAGAGTACTCCACCCCTGTATTAGAAAACGGAAAGGCCTCACATTAGTAATTCCACTTTCCAACTTAAGATACTAGAAAAAAATATGCAAATTAATCACAAGGTAAATAGAAGAAATAATGAAAATCAAAATATTAAGAAAATAGGAAACAAAAAACAGAAAAATATGTTAAAGCTGGCTATTTAAGAAGATCAATAAAACTGATTAAAATCTAGCTAGAATGATCTGGAAAAAATAGAATCAGAAACCAAAAACCAAACCAAAAAAAAAAAAAGAAAGAGTGAAAGGTGGCATCACTATAGATACAATGGGTACTAAGAGATAAAACAAAAACAAAATTAGAAAAACGCTACAAAAGACAAAAAAGACTGTCATGAACAACTGAATGATAAGGAATTTGACAGCTTTGGAAAAAAATAAATGGCCAAATTACCCGAAAAAAATAAATTGACAATATTTACTCAAAGAAAATTCCTTTATAGTATAGTTAAACATTCTCACAAAGACAAATTCCAGCTCAGATAGCTCCAATAAGTATTCTCTACCACATAGTTAAAGGATTATTCTGCCCAAACTTTTCCAGAAACTTTAAAGGAGAGAAACACTTTGAAACATCTTTCTATAAGACCAGCTTATCATGATACCATGACCAAGGATATTGCCAGAAAAGCAAACAAGAATAATTTTCTTTAAAAACAAAGAGATAGAAGTTCTAAACAAAATTTTAGCAAATCAAACCTAGTAATGTAGCAAAATATAATACATAATACATAATGAACAAGAAGCATTTATCTTAGGGATTGAAGTTCAGTTTAATATCTGAAAATTAACAATACAATTTTTTATTCCAGTAAACCAAATATACTCCTGATGAGTACTCTTAGCGAAGTTAGAAGGGAAATGACTTACTCTGATAAGTGTCCTCAAAAACAAAAGCAGCTCTATGGTGAAGATACTCGGTGGTAAAAAGTAGAATCTTGTCTTACTCAGATGAGCAACAAAATAAGGATCTGCTCTCACTATTTCTACTCAACATTTTTACTGGAAAAAAGTTCTTAGTCTATGAAATCAGGAAAGAAAAAAAAAAGAAAAAGAAAAAATGGTTAGGAAAGAAGCCGAACTATGTTTATTCATCAGAATTCTAGACTTTCTTTTGGGGCAGGGGGATTGATAAACATTCTAAAATATGGAAATGCAAAGGATCTAAAATAGTCAAAATAATTTGGATAAAGAAGAACCAAGTTGGAAAACTAAGAGTATGTGATTCTAAGATTTCCTCTAGAACTATAGTAATGATGATGGTGATATATTGGGGTAAAACAGACAAATAGTCCAAGGGACTTGAACAGATGTTCTAGAAATAGACCTACACACATATGGACACCTGTATTTTTTTTTTTTTTTTTTTTACGTTTCAGACAGTTAAGCATAGAAAGGACAGTCTTAAGGAAATGATGTTAAAATAATTGGATATCCACATCTAAAAAAAAATGACTTCTGATCCATACTTTGCTAGATATAAAATATTAACTCAATTAACTTATATGTACAAATTAACTTATATGTAAAACTAAAGACCATGGAACTTCTAAGAGAAGAGTGCTTTGCGATTTTGATAATTAGTTAAGTACAGATGCCTTACTACACCAAAAGCAAGATCCAAAAAAGTTTAATTGGAATTCATCAAAATTAAAACTTATCTTCAAAAGATACTGAATGAAAGAAAAGCCACAGACTGGGGAAAATAGTTGCCAATTTATGTATCTAATAAAGAACTTGTATCTTTCTTAGTAACCACAACTTAAGGTTTACCAGTAGAATATTTGGTTTAAGAATAAAAAACAAACACTCTTTTAAAGACTTACTCATTTATTCACTTAGGCACACATCAAATATTTAATTATGTGTTTGGCTTCAGAAAGGATGCATATGAAGGCATTACCATGTTTGGAAAAGAAAAATCAGATATAAATTCTGTCCTCATGCCCTCATACAGAAAAAGGGCCACAAGATAAGGACAATTAACTGAATTATTTCAAATAATTAAGTTGAATGATGTTTTGTAAAGTACATGATGCAGAAGTTGATACAGAGCACATACTCAATAATCATAGCACATCATTAGTAGATGAGAGAGTGATGAGTCATATGAGAAGGATAAATAAAATATCATGGGACTTTAAAGACAGAAGTGTATGTGTGTGTGTGTGTGTGTGTGTGTGTGTGTGTGTGTAGATGGAGAGGATTATGTTTGGGGGAAATATGAGTGCCAGAAAGCCCCACAAACTGGAGAACTTTGAGAGCTGATTGAAGAGTGTCCTTATGCAAAAGGTGACAATAATAAAACTGGATAAATAGATGTGAAGAAGAGGAAAAAAAACCTTTTCGGTCTGAATTCCATGCTAACCTTTAAATATCATTGATTTTCCTTTGTTTTCACTGTAATTTTTGTTGATAAAGACAGAATGAATGACAATAAATAAATAACCAGCTTTAGAGTATGCACCCCCAAAAATGGAGATTTGGAAGTTAGTTACATGTGAGGAGATAGCCACCTGCTCTTTAAAAACAAGGAAAACAAACCCAAACAACAACAAAAAACAAATGCAGACATTATATAAGAAGTTCCCCACACGGAGGTTTTCTCCCGGCCTCACACCTCTCTTCTGTGGTCAGGGCACTCCCTCCTCCCACCATGCTGCCCCCACACCATGATGAGGTCCATTCAGCAGTTTCTGGCTATACCCTGGAAATTACAGGGAGAAATTCACATTACTGTGGGAGTCTGGCTCAGGCATTTGAACTAGGAATAAGGCTCTACGTTTTACTAGTAAATATTCATAAACCTGCTCCTGTGTGCAGAGCACTGTTCCAGGCATTTGGTGAAAAATGCCAAAATACTCTGGAATATGTCCGGTCAGAGGAGACCGCAAGACACAAATGTGGATGATGGAGAGAACAGGCCTGCATATTCAAAGGAATAAGTGCAGGAGAAGAGGAACGAAGGGCTGAGGGTAGCAGAGGCTTTTATCAAGGGGGTGCAGCTTGTGGGCACCATAACTCCTTTTGCCCCTCTCGATGCACCTTCTAGATTATAGACACACGTATGCCACGGGAGGTATCTTTTCAGAAAGGTTCGGTGCTTTAAAAATGCTAGTGAGGCTTAAACACTGCGTATGCTGAAGGACCCTTCCCTGCACTGTTCAGTGATGTGGGTGGGCGCTGTCACGGCAGGTGGGTGGTCCAGCTGATCACAGGGGAGACAGCCTAATTGAAGAGCCATCTGAGCATCACCTTCCTCCTCCTCATCCCTTCTGAGGCGAACACAAGACGTCCAGCCTGCATCCCCCCACCACTGGCTCATTCCCTCATTTCTTTTAAGTTGAATTTCCCTGTGTTGAAATCATGTCACTGGGTTTTAGTTTTAAAAGTCTCTCTTTGGCCAGACACACAGCCAAAGTGTACTAAGGGATAAAGGGAAGGAGAGCCGTGGTCGGATTCATGCGCACGTTGGCCAGGGCGGTGTGTCGTGGGCTTGAACGGCACTTTCTCATTTAAATGTATCCGGTCTCTGTCCATTACAAAGCCTAACCTCTTAGCATAGCTCCCCCGATCTTACCTGCCTGCCTTCTACACCACACCCATGGTATGGTGTACCATACCCTCATGGTAGCCTCCCCTGCCGTCACACTGCATCCCTGATACTTCCAGAAATGAACCAGACCGGCCCATGCCTTTGCTCCCGCATATGCCTCCCTCTAGGCTTATTTTCAATTCCTTGTCCTTCTGGCTCACCCTTATTCATCCTCCAAGACATGTCCTTCTGGTGTCAGCAAATCTGGAGCATGTTCCTTCTCCCTCCAGGGTGAGCTGAATGACCTTTGGGGGTCCTTTTTTTCACCGTCTATATTCTCTCATTAGACCATAAGCATTACCTTTACCTTATATCGGCGTCGGTGCCTGGTACACAGTAGGCAACCAGTAGTATTCATTGGATGGAGGTAAAATAGTGTTTTGGATAATCAAGGATAAAGCAGAGTTTTAAAACCTAAACAATTCAGTGTAATCTTCTGGATCATAGTTTGTAGTAAAAACTCACTGATAAACAGGTAGCCTTTGGTATTCAGTTCAAGTAGGCATGACAAAATAAAAAGGCAATATTCAAAGTATGTTCAAAAATTTTTCTGGCTTACCAGAGAGCCAAGTTTCTTTCAAAGACTCCAAGGAAAAAGATGTACTTGCAGATGCTTGGAGAACACCCTCTTAAGCCCAGGGCAATGCATTATCTACAGAAAGACAGCATAAAGCCAGGATGTTGAGGTGGGTACAACTTTTAGATGGCCTGAGTGCTGATTGTGTATGCTTAGGTTGTTTAGCCTTTTCCCCCCAATTTTGAAAATTTTGATAACATGCACTTAATATGAAAGATATTGTATCAGCCATTTTTAAGTGCATAGTTCAGTGAGATTCAGTACACACGTATTATGGTACAACCGCCACCTCCATTCATCTCCAGAACCATTCATTTTACAAAAATGAAACTGTGGTGTCTATTTTATTTTATTTTTTAAAGATTTTTATTTATTTATTTGACAGAGAGAGATCACAAGTAGGCAGAGAGGCAGGCAGAGAGAGAGGAAGGGAAGCAGGCTCCCTGCTGAGCAGAGAGCCTGATGCGGGGCTTGATCCCAGGACCCTGATATCATGACCTGAGCTGAAGACAGAGGCTTTAACCCACGGAGCCACCCAGGTGCCTCATGCGGTGTCCATTTTAAACAACAGGTCCATGGTCTTCCTACCCTGGCCCCTGGACACCACCATTCTATTCTGTCTTTATGAGCTTGATGACTCTATGTACCTCACCTCACTAGAATCGTGCAGTATTTATCTAATCTCACTTAGAGTGTCGTCAGAGTTCGTCCATCTTGTCGTATGTATCAGAACTTTCTTATTACTTTTTAAGGCTGAATAATATTCCCTTGTATGCACATACCACAAACCACATTTTGCTTATCCATTCATCGGTGGATGGACACGTAGGTGGCTTCCACCTTTCAGCTGTTGTGAATGCTGTTATGAATGCACATCGTTGTGCAAATAACCTAGCCTTTTTTAAACTTTGGATTCCATATGTAGAGTAAGGGGTTAAAAATACATAAAACATGAAGATGTTGAATGGATTGAATTAAATGATCTATGTAGAGCAATTAGCACAGCTGGCACACACATAATTTTAAAATAAAATGTTAACTCTTGTTTTTATGGAGGAGTTAGCTTCACACGATTTAGCAATGTACCTTTCCCAGCCCTCCAGGAGCTGAATATTAAATGTCACCTAGACAAATCCAGTATCAGCAGTGTGTAGTGAGAGCCAGCTGTGAGGACATAGCTCTGTGTTCACTCAAATAAAAAAGAACATTTTAACCTTAATTCTGAGAGTTGTGTCTTTGCATTTTATTCTGTGGAGTGTTAATAGGCTACATGTTGGAGAGGTATGGAAAATTATGACTTCCCATATCTAGCCCTTTATAGGTCTGATCATTTGAGTGCTTGACATCATTTATCTTTCCATTTATCTATCCCTATAATAATAAAATATGGGATTAAAGTGGCTCTTATCTGTAGTGGGAGAGTGGATATATTTTATATGTCAGTTCTTTATTTAAAAGGGGAAAGTTTCAGAGCTTCAGAAAATATCACTGAGAAGTTAAAGGAATGTTTAGGAAGAACATTTCTGAGTCTTACTTGTTAGGATTACAATTTTACTGCTTTAAAGTAATTATAATTTTCATTGCAGTATCTATTAAAAAGGCTTTTACCTGACAGTAATTTTTCTTGTAGTTACAGGTCGTTGTTAGAATGAAGGGAACAGAGGAAGACATGAAGGGGAAATGGTAGTGTTTACCTAGTATATCGTCACAGACAAAAGGAGACAAGAAGGGCTGAGAACTCTAATGCCTACAGAGTATATATTCTTTACGAGGCATAAGAATTCTGCTGTAGCTTCTCAGAAGCCTGCTCTTTCAAAGTGTGAATATTTAAAATGATTTCATTTCACACTCATATTTCTTTATTAGGCAATTTTATTTCAATTTTAATCTTAGTATTTATTAATATTCTGGGAGAAATATATGTGTTTTTTTATTATTTATTTTATCAAGGATGGAGATGCATGTTCTTTTTTATCATTTTATGATTAAAAAACAATAGCTATGATTATTGAACAATTCTAAATGCCAGATAGCACAAGACACTTAATTTTACATATCCTTAATAAATGTCCTTAACAAACATTTGAATACATACAAATAGCCCCATTTATACTTGGGAAGAGAGATTTGAAATTATGCAACTTTTTGTTCATAGTTTTTCAAATATCTATAAAAGAACTAAGGCTAATTACAGATCTAACATACTTTAAAACATACATTTTCCCTACCATGTAACACTGCACATTCATGGACATGGAAATCCCCCACATTTCTTAAACAAATAAAACATCTAAACTTCAAAGAACTTACATTCTAGATTTACTTTAGACCAAATAAATAAATCTTGTCAGGTATTTACATTTGTTTTGGTCTCAAAAGAATTTAAACTTTCCTAGAGCCTTAGGTATCCAGTGAGTAGAGTCTGATAGTGCAAATGTTGAGCTCAGTCAGCTAAAGCATAAGGAGTAGGGACAAGTCTGAGATTAAATAACCCAGTAACTTGCTTGGCTTCTGAGTACAAAACAGGAGGAAGGATTCCTTGAGAAACTCAGGTGCCTCCTTCTTCATATCCAGGTATAGCTTTTGCATATTTATGTCCCAGGATAAGTTACACTTTAAAATAAGTGCTATATTGGCAGGAAGTGTTTATAAATTGAGTAGTTTCGGAAAGTCTGTCGAGTATCATTTTAACTAATAAAATGGTCTTCTTTCCAGGTATTTACCCAGACTTATTGCACAAAATAAAAATAAACAGTTTCATTTGTAGTCATTAATATTGATAGGTAGTTACTATGATCCATGAATAATCTAAAGTATCATTTTAGCCATTTGTTTGAATTCTCTCACTTTTTAATTTTTTTTTAAACAGTGCTTCAAGGAGGAGGAAAATTAACACATTTCCCACATTATTATGGAAGTACAAATATGAATAAAGTTAAAGCTAGATGGCAGTTTGAGGGACAAAGGGTGGTACAGGTACATTGTATAACCTGGGTAAACAGCCTCTCAATTTTCTTGAATTAGCTGAAAAAAAAATCTGTTGTTGGCTCTAGTTACAAGAACTAAGATTCATATTAGACCAAAAATCCCTAATTTGCCTAGCAAGTTGTATGTATTTGATGGACTGATTTTTGAAAGGGACTCTAGAATTTCAGCTAAAAATGTTTTTTGAAGTAACTCAATATGGACTAGGGAAGCCAGAGTAAACCACAACATGAAAATCTGGAAGACAGTCTCCAATTTGCATTTTCTGCATATGACCTATTTTAATGAGGAAATGAAAATCATAAAATTAGCTTTTATCTAACGGTCTAAAACTTGGTTGTGAAAAGTGTTGTTGATGACAAAGGAAACATTACCTCATACCAGTGGTGGGGAACCTTACGGGAACCCAAATGACCCAGCTGAGCAGCTGGTAACTGAAACTCATCTTGTCAATGTCAACTGTAGTCCATCTTTCCATTCGCCAGAGAAAACACAGCCACACTTTGCTTACAGTGTCTGGTGTCAGAAAGACCACACTCTTGGCTCCCATCCCTTTAAGATTGTGGAGAGAAAGCCAAGGCATACATACAGTATGCCCACCCTGTCAGCTGTGGGACAGAAGGAGATGAAGAATGCTGAAAATTATGAGTCATTGCTTTCAAGTATTCAGAGGCCAAAATAGGACAAAGAATTTTTTAAATATAATTATATAAAGGAGAAGAAAAGGAAGCCAAAATTATGCCTCTCTGTATTTCAGTTTTGAATGTGTGGAGATCAGAAAGAAAAAATATGTTTGTTTCACTTCTTAATTTTTGGGTAAAGATATGTAACAGACAATTCCTTTTAATGAGTTATCCTCAAGATGAATTTACTTAAAGAGGAAGCAACTCAAGATACAGTATAAGCAAACAACCAATAAATGCTCCTATAAATAAGATTAAGTAAGGGTAGAGATAAAGAAGGAAATAATCAGAGAAGAAATAACAGAATTTTCCAAAGCTTAAAAATACAATCACATCACAGATAATTTACTAAGGACAATGAATGTAAAGATCCTTATATGGAAATATCACTTGAAATCACAGAAAATACCCACAAAGGAAAATCTGGTTGTCTGCAAGAGGTTAGAATTAGACTTCCCCATCAACATTTTTTCTAGAAGAGAGGGACACTTTACCTCTGGCATTCTTCTAGCAAATCCACAACCCAATTCTAATCATGAGAAAATGCCCGCCAAGACACCATTGAAGTATATTTTTACAAATGCCTTACCAGTACTTTTCAAAAATTCCAGGCTTTGAAAAACAATGAAAGAGTGGGGATCCATCTCCAGTTGGGAAAGACTAAGAAGACATGAAGTCTAAATACAATGCAATATCCTGAATGGGATCCCAGAACAAAGAAAAGCAGAGGGAGAGAAAGAACCTTAAGCAGCTTCCATACCCAGCATGGAGCCAGAAGTGGGGCTCAATCTCATTATCGTGAGATCATGATCTGAGCTAGTCTCAGGAGTTGAACAGTTAACTGACTGAGCCACCTAGGTGCCCCCCTCCGCCATGTTGATTTTTTAGTTGTAATAAGTGCAACGCTGTTATGTAGGATGAAAACATTAGGGAAAATTGGGGAAAAGAGTATATGTGAATGCTTTATACTATCTTTGAAACTATTTTGTAAACCTAATATTTCCATATAAAATTTTAAAAGTTCTTACCAGAAATACTGGAAGCTCAAAGGTAGTAGAGGAATGTGTTCAAAATTTTGGAGAAGAAATTATTTTCATCCTCCAGTTACATTATCAATCCAGTATAATATCTTCATAATATGGAAAATTTTGGAAATTTATTTTCTACCAAAATTTTCTTAGATAATGAGTTTAGAATGGTATAGCAAAACAGAGACACAAACTAAGAAAATAGTGGGATATGGGATATAGAAAAAAGTGGAAGCCAATTAGGAAAATGAATAAGGGAAATCCCATGGTAATAGCAGTTTAAGAATCAGTGTAGTTTGAAGGAGACGTTAAAAGGCTCTTAGGAGTGAGGCCTCTAAAAATATCAAAGAACAATATTGTAAGATACTTGACTGTATAACCATGTTGCATAAATAGCTGATATGACAAAAGGCAATAATGTAAAAAGAGAAATTGAAGAAGGAAGGAAGGAAGGAAAAAATGATAGGCAATTAGAAATTCCAAGAAAACCAAAAGGTTGTATAAAAATGAAAATACATATTTATTTCCCACTTGGCTCTTCAAAGAGTAGTACTTATGTAGCTATGACACTGTCATTGCTGTTCACTGATTTCGAGTAATTTGGCATACAAAGAGGCACTAAAGCATCAGTACTCTGATGAGGAAAGTACCAGGTCAAAGAGTACGCATAGGAAGGGTGCTGAACCTAGACTTCAGGAATCAAGAAAAGCTTTCTGTAGGAAGTCATGTCTCAGCCAAAAACTGAAGACTGATTAGTTTGAAAGAAGGATGAAGTAGTGGAGATTTTAATCAGGGGAAAAAAAAAAATGAGAAGGCCCAGAAGTCAAAGAAAACATGCTCTACATGCTCTTTTTGAGATACTAAAAGATACTGAGACTCACTTGGCAATAGAAATTTAGGTATGGAGAGTTATTGGGTAATAGTCAGAAATACAGTGTGAGAGGTAAGGGCTAGTTCATGGAGGAACATGTATGGTTTTAAGATAAATAATGACAGTTGTGTTATCATTTTTAGAAAGTGTAGAGAGTGTGGTACAGAGAATGGTTGGAAATGAGAATGAAGACAGATAGAAGAGTAATGACTGTAGTGGGAAATGGTTTTTTGGTCTAGACTAGAATAGGGCCAGCAAGAACGTGGAGACATGAATGGATAAGCCCTTAGGGTACAATTTAGTGATTATGTGAACTTGGGGAACCAGGAGGAAGGAGGAGTAAGGAAACATATGGTTTGTGACTTGAGTCACTTCGTAGATAGAGGTACCAATCACTCCACTTTGATAGCACAGATTGGAGGAGGTGTTGGAGAAACTAATGTGTCCAGTTGTCAATATCAATGATGTCCAAACTGAGATTAGGTTAGGCAGTTAGATATATGATTTCAAGCTCAAATTAAAGATACAGGCTGGAGATATTTTTGGGTAGCATCTGAAAATGACCAGTGACTAAAGTCATGTCAACAAATCTTATGTCAGTGTTCTTTGGAGAGGATAGCCTTGCATAGCTGGTATCATTTTTTAATGGGGTAAAATGAACAGTAATTCAGAAGTTTCCATAGAGAAAAGTCAATTACAAATACTTGCCTTTCTATTTCATTTATAAAGCATGCATTGGATACCTAAGATGTCTGGAAAAATTTAGGTGAATAACTCAAGGTACCACAATAAAGAAAAACTGGTAGGGAATGGGCACCCAGGTGGCTCAGTCAGTTAAGCATCAGGCTCTTGATTTCAGTTCAGGTCATGATCTCTGGGTCCTGAGATGGAGCCCAGCATCAGACTCCATGCTCAGGTCTGAGTCTGTTTGTCCCTCTCTCTCCCCACTGCCCCTCTCCTCTCTCTCTCTCTGAATCTCTCTCTCTCTCTCTCTTCAAATATGAATAAATACAATCTTAAAAAAAATTAGAGGAAGACCTATATATACTAATCTCATTATAATACAAAGAGTTAAATTCCCCAGTATAAAAATGCAGTGTGCTTTTTGGGAACACAGATAAGTCACATTGTGATGAAAGTATTCAAACTGGTTGTTGTTTCATAGAAAGCCAGATTTTCCAAGTAGAAACCACATTCTTCTACAAATTTAGATGTTTTTGTAGTGGGTCTTCTCTGTTGCCACACTCACGCTGAGGCTGTATTTAACCCACTCATCTGAGCATTTGGTTTACAAAAATGTTTAGACTGCCAACAGGAAATGCCATGAGCCTTAGGACAATCTGTTTCATTAGCTGATATGCAGTCTGAAACATGCTGGGTTGGGGGCCGTGGTATAGCATCTGGATGCGAGAGCCCCAGGAGCTGGGGAGGAGCGGAGCAACCCTTCTGCAAAACACATTTGCTTATCCTCCTTTGGATGGAATAACCTGTGGACAGTGTTCCTTAAATGTGAATATCTTATCTTTTTTGACATAAGGGTATACTTATTTGAGGACATCTATCTCTAATCTTCTAGAATACTATTAACCTGAGGCTATTTCTAGTATTGTATGTTATTTATTGAGTTAATAATAGGCTCTGATATTGTATACTAGATTAAATAAACCAATGAGCCTCCTTTACTTTAACGTACTTCTAGTTAATTACAAGAGAGCTTTTATTCAAGGGGTTTTAGGTATGGAAGGAGCCAATAAAGGAGTGAGCAAGATGAAAATGTAAGAGCCTGTAAGTAAATCCATCTGGATTTGAGTTCGGTAATGCAGGTGATTGAAGTAATGAGAGCAGAACAAAGTCAGCTCAGGAGGCAATGTGTTAAAAGAGGCTGACAGGAGAGAAGGGAACTGCTTGAGCGGGCAGCTTGAGCTTTCAGAGAAAGGTATGTGGGAGAAGTGGGGGAAATGGAGGGCTGGCGTCAGTGGCCCTGGGAACGAGACCAGGAAGACGAAGGACGGACTGATTGGTAGGTGGAGTGAAATTCACATCAGACTGTGGTAAAAGAAAACAGTTGAAAGCATTAAAATATGTTGGTGGCTCCTGAATTACATCCTTGCCTAGTGATTGAGCAGAAGAAATAATGGGAGATGCTCTAGGTTTTGTGTGTGGTTTAGGGAAAGGGTTATGAAGATAATGAAATAAAAATGATAAACAGAGATGAAGAGGCTGGTTTTCTTCTTCACAGGAACTAACTGTGAAACTGCTAAGAGATACAAGGATTGAGTCATTGAAACAGAAATTAGATTTATGGTAATAAATCGTTTTTATACAGAAGCATATGAAATTATCACACAACCAAAAAAAAAAAAGTTTCTAAAAAATAGCATGTGTAAAGACATATAATGAAGACTCTACTGTGTTTATTTCCAGTGTGACAATTTTTAACCACACAGAATCAGAACAACCTTAGCTGAGAGCATGCTTCATTCGCACAAGGGAGGATTTAGAATTGAAACAGTAGGATCTAGGAGGCACTGCCAGGTTACTGAGGGAAGACTGGTAGGTTTTGGAAGGCAAAGTGTTTCTGGCAGGAGAATCATGTAATAATTTAATGCAGAATTACAGAACTATGGTAATCACTTATGAGGCTATAGCTGTAGAAATAGAAATGGTTCAACACAAATCTTTTTTTGTTTTATTTTGTTTGTTTTGGGGGGGCAGAGTGAAAAAGCACAGGAGAGTGTGAGTGGGGGTGGGGCAGAGGGAGAGAGAGAGTCTCAAGTAGATTGTGATGCTGGGCTTTATCCCAAGACCTGGAGATCACAGCCTGAACTGAGATCAAGAGTTGGACACCTAACTATCTGAGCCACCCAGGTGCCCCAACACAGATCATTTTTTAAAGAAGAAAATAAAAATATAAATAGGTCGGGATAAGGTTATTGAGGGGAAAGATGGAAGTCAAGCAGAGAGAGTCAATTATCATTTATTTGGTTTCACTTATTTGTTGAGCATAAGGAATAGCATGGAGGACATGGGGAGTTAGAGAGGAGATGGGAGTTGGGGGAAATTGGAAGGGGAGGTGAACCATGAGAGACTATGGACTCTGAAAAACAATCTGAGGGGTTTGAAGTGACGGGGGGGTGGGAGGTTGGGGTAGCAGGTGGTGGGTATTATAGAGGGCATGGATTGCATGGAGCACTGGGTGTGGTGCAAAAATAATGAATACTGTTATGCTGAAAATAAATAAATTTAATTAAAAAAAAAGAATGATAATTCCAAAATGAACTTAAAAGAGCAATGACTCCATAGGCAGAAATTGTTCATTTTAAAGGGAAGCCAGTTTTTGGAGAAAGATGACGAGTTGACATTGGAACACATTGGGTTTGGGGTGATAATTGGGTTTGGATAATAATCCAAAGTTATTATCCAAGAGGATTTCTGCCTGGATGGTTTGATAGATGGAGCAGGGATACCAGACACATAAATGTAAAGTCATAGATATACTCACTGAGTGAATTAGCATATAGAAAGTAAAATGTGGGGGCTCCCCTATTTGGGGGTAGAAAGACTAGTAAAGTCTGCAAGAGGAAGTTGAAAAGAGTGAGACAAGATAAACTGGGAAATTTACAAACCATGGAGGCCAAAGCTGGTGAGATTTGTAGGAGACTGACTTAACATTGCCATGGGAGCTGCCGTAGAGGTCCAAGTGTAATGGTGGCCTAGAGGAGGCCCTTGGCTTGGTGCTCAGGTGGTCCTTAGTCATCTAGGAAAAACTGAAAGAGAGAATAAATTAAAGCCTCAGAGACTAAGAGAGATTGGGGTGAAAAGGGAAGCAGCAGGTGAGACTTGTGCTTCTGAGAAAGAATTCTTGGAAGAGATTTCTGTACATTTCTATTTTAGGCCAGAAGTCTTTGAGGACATGCTAGAAAGAAAGAAAGATGGGTTTAAAAAAAAAAAATGCTTAAATGAGGTGGTTGACATTTTTGGCAAAGAAAGGTTTAGCTTTAGAAGACCAAAAATATTCAATAACAATATTTAGCCCCAAAATAGTGTGGCATGAAATGTTTGTCAAATTCCTGTTGAATTTGAAGAGACACTCCAAATTACCATTTTTTTCCCCCTGCAATATCTTCTGTCTATAATATTCTTAGAGTGAAAGAGTCTGTCACTGGAGTAATATTGACTATTTTATTATTGAATATTTAGCAATGAACTGAGGAGTTCCTCACTGGTGACACCATTAGAAAAGGCATGTTTTCAAGATAAACTCATAGTTTTTGACCTAGGGTTAAGTGAGCCCATCCCATGAACAAGAGTTAAATGTAGAGGGGTATTACAGGTATCAGTAAAAATAAAAAAGAAGAAAAAATGGGTTTAAGTTTTTCAGTTTATTACTGATACTTTTTATGTACTGTTAAGGAGGGGTCTAGAATCGCATTCCCCACAATGTACCAAAGTGATTCCAATTCAAATCCCAGTGAGCAGGAGAGCTGCTCAAGAACCACTGCTGGAAGGGAGCCTCCCTAGGGAGCCTTTTTACTCACCTTTCCCTTTCTCTCCCTCTCCTTCCCTTCCACTCTCCACCCTTCTCTCCAGGCTGCCCCGTTCTGGGGAGTCAGCTCCCCTGAGACCGTAATGCACTGTTTCTCAGACGTCCAGAAGGAAGGCAGCCGGAAGAAGGGCATGATCTTCCGCTCTGGCCTTTGCTTATGGCTTCTGCTTGCCCGTCCCCAGGGAAGGGGTGCCGTGGGGGTGCTTGGGGATTCCTGCAGAAAACTGGCGAGTAGGTGTACTCTGGGCCACAGAGAAGACCGCCATCCATTGTGAGCCACTCAGTGTGCCTTCCCTGCCACGTGTTCCCTCAAAACTCGTTTCCAGTTACAAAGAGCACATTGTCGGCTACAGTCCGCTTTGTGGATTTCATTCATGGTCCAGAAAGTTGCTGAACAGTGTGAATGAATGTCTACACAGGAGAAGGCAGGAAAGAACCTACTCAGAAAACGTGAAAAGGGGTCCAGGGGATTCCACTGTATTTTAATTGTTTGGGGGGGAAAGAAACACAGAGGGGTTAGGATCTTTTGCTTGGGCCAGGGCGGCTCCTGGGCAGTCAGGAGTCGTCCATGTCCATCCTCATGACCAGCCGTTGCACTTCTCACCAGTGTGCACGCTGTCGATCCTGCTTTTACTCAAGCACCATGGCCTCGTTATTTTTCACTGGAGTGCCTTTTAAACCCCACGGCATTCTCTCATTTCGTATTTGTTAAGGAAGGGGCTGTGGTTTGTAGGGCCACCACAGACCCACGGGGAGACAGAGTGACAGTTTATTTCCAAGATGTGGATATTTTCCAAAACACTTCTTTCCTAGAATTAAATGCTTCTCTGGTATCTTAGAAAGGCGATTTCCCTTCAAATGGGTGAAGTCATTATATGATAATATATTTAAAAAATAAGTAAAAAACAACTAAACAAAACAATGGCCTAACCGACCCTCTTTATTCCCTGTGCTTCCAGAGAGAGTCATCCCTGGATTTTGTGATAATAAAAAAAACACGTAATTGTCTTCTATGGACCAGACACTTTGTAAAACCCTTTGATGTTGTTTAGATTTCATGAAATACAATTTCTTTCTTATTCTTCGCCAAATCTGAAGGTTTCTTTCAAGTCACTCTACTGCTCCAAGAGGTTTGATGCCTGTCGCTGTGTCATATATGTCTATGTTATATAAACATGTGTGCAGACAAACCGACACATCTTTTGCATTTGTAATTTATTTTTATCCTGTCACCTTGTAAAAGATTAAAATGGAAGATTAAACTCCATTCAAATTTCACAATGTCTCAGTAATACATCAGTTCTCATCATTTGAAGAACGGTATTTCAGAACCGAGAGGTGGGACAAAAGCTGATTTGAGATTCATACCGTTGTATACCTACTCTTAAAAACAAAACAAAACAAAACAAACAAAAAACGGAAGCAATCTACACATCTGCAAATCTTGGGAAGTGGCAGTGAATTTGCATGATTTGGGCACATGAAGCCCTTTTAGCACACAAATTCTTTCCTTTCATCTCTAAAGGGTGTTGAAGGATACAAACATGTTTTTTGCAGATGATGTGAATTACTGACTGGCATAAAGAGCAACTCACACTAATGCTTCAGAAATGTGTTTTTTTATTGAATGAAGATGGCATCCAGAAAAAATACGTAGGAAAAATCATCTTTATGAGAGCTGAAGATATGGAAGCAGATATACTATTTTTATGTGTGTGCTGTAACTGACATTCAAATTTTAGGTGGTTCTTTGTTGTCCACATAATGTGTGCAGCCTTGGTTGAGACATTTACTCTCAAAGATGATAAAATAATTACATGACAAGAAAGAAAACCCGTGTATTTATTGTTCACTAGACCTTTCTAATCTCTATTAAATGAGTTAACAGCTACATATGGATTTTTACCTGATAAGAGAAAGTATTAAAAGTTTATTTCACTTCTAAAATATAATATAGTGCATTCTAAAATGAACGTAATCAGATTTTCTGTTAAAGGACTCTTTTAGTTGAGGATATTGTAAATAGTTTCTTTAAGAGTGGAATTTTTGCACCATAATTTCAAACAATCCAAGAACTGTAAGCTATAAACTGAACTGTGATGTGCATGAGATAGAAGCGGCTCTAGTGTTCCTTCTTTTACACATGGAACAGAGGCCCAGAAAATTCTAGTAGGAAGGAGAGGTCACACATCCTGGTTGTGACAGAGCCATGACCAAATCAGGGAGTTGTAATTCCTTTGACCCACCACTTACTGGTCCTTCTACTGCATATGTTATACTGTGTCTTTTAGATGATGGAAAACTCTGAATCATTGTAATACGCAAGTTCTCGGTATTAAGGGAATTTACCCAAGAAGCACCTCAGACATAAAGATTCTCTTGGGTTTAACAACAGAAAACAAGTGAAATAAATAATTCAGCTTATATAAAAGTAAGAAAGTCTGACATGATCAAAGACAAAAAATTTTTTGGTCATTTCAGTACATATTTAAACTAGCAGGATTGACTATAAATGACAGAAAACTTAGAAATGCTAAATCTGTTCTTATTTTTTGCCTCTTGTTGAACCAAACTGTTGAATCATGAAGCTTCATGAAGGTAAGGAACAGGCTTTGATGGTTTTATTATTCTAATCCCAGAACTTTCCTATGCTTCAGACATAATGAACTGTATCACTTCTCTCTCCCTCTGTCTCACACACACACACACACACACACACACACACACACATGTACACGCACTGAATAGTTAAATCTATTTGTAAATTATTAAATGGATGAAGTATTCAGTTATGCCTGAGGCCTATAGTAAAACCTAAGGATATGCACGGACTTGTCCCAAAGCCCCAGAAGTTAGCAAAATTCAAGTTTTCCTACAATACAATACTTTTACTCCAAGGTATTCATACAGCAGACATGTATAAATATGTGCACTACATGAAATGTGCAAAATGACCGTGACAGGCTCATTTGGGATAGCTCTAAATGGAGAGAGTTCAGATATCCTTCAACAATAGAATGGATTACAATCTATCGATAGAATGGAATTCTGTAAGGCAATAAAAGTGAAGGAACTCTTGCTACACATCCAACAGCATGATGAGACTCAAACCTGCTTGAGTGGATGGAACCAGAAATAAGACTGCACTCCGTACCAGGATGTTTATTTAAAATTCAACCACAAGCGTAAGTATATGTTATAATGGAAGTGAGAAGGGGTTTATCTTTAGGGGTCAGTGTAATGGTGTAGCGGTCTGAAGGAAATTGCTAGGATGAGAGCGGTATTTTATTTATTTATTTATTTTTAAATTTGGTTCTAGGTACATTGCATTTATTTTGAAAAATTCATCACATTGACTTATACTTTCCGTATGCTTACCTAAAAAATTGAAGGGCATCCACTCTATGGTTCTGTAACTTTGGACAAGCTCCTTTCTTGATTCCTTAATTCCCTCATTGGAAAAAGAATGCTTACCTCTTAAGGTTGACATGAAGGGTTCATTAGCCAGTAGACTATGTCAAATCACATGGAATGATGCCTGGAACTTATGTTCAGTATGGTTGGAGAAACAGTTGCTTTCATAAAAAACCACCAAATGGACATAACAATGCAGGAAGATCCACAATCACCTAACATGCTTGAGGCACACCTGGGACTGTGGACAGTGATCATCCACATCAATTTCTATGGCCTGAAATAGCTATGAAAAGTGTCAAATGAACAAGCATTCACGGCTATGTTTGTAAACGTTTCTGAGGAATATAGACTGATGTTTTGCATTAGACACACTCAACCATCCATTGGGTCTTGGCATCTTTGAGGGCTTACTGTGCAGTATGCAGTGAGCTGAGTGTTGGGGTTACTGAGATCAACGAGAACTATTTCATGCCTCTGAAAATGGTGTGAAGGTCTATACGAGGGACAGAGATTCAGATTTAAGAACAAAAAAAGTATTCTTATGAAACTTGTAAAAGAGCCACTAAGATCATCTCAGAAATTTTTGACCACTAAAGGCTACTCAACCATTAATATGGTTTAGGATATTTAGGAAAAATTCCATGTACCATGTAATGTCTTTTTGTTTAAGATTATTTGATTATTGTAGTAAAAAGTCCATAACACAAAACTTATCATCTAAACCATTTGTAAGTGTTCAGTTAGTAGTACTAACTATACTCACATTGTTGTGCAGCAGATAGGCAGAAATTTTCATCTTGCAAAACAAACTCTTCATCCATTGTAATAGCTTTCCATACTTCCTCCCCTCAGTCCCTGTCAGCTACCATTCTGCTTTCTTTCTCTATAAATTTGGTTACTTTAGGTACCTCATATAAATGAATCTGTATTTGTTTTAAGTAAGAGTAATGCCAAGATTTTCTACTTCACATAAATCTATGTTCCTAATTACTCTATTATTTTCAGTTTTGAAGTGTTGGTTTACAAAATAGGTAAGTCTAAAGGTTCTTGTTCTATGTTGGATTTTGGGGGGAAATTGGATGATTGGCTAACATTTCAGTGTGAATCAAGGGGGACAGCCACATTCTCCTCTCCCTGTCCTGCTGTCTTCTCCTTTAGAAACCCATTGCTGATATGTCGTTTGCAAATATCTTCTCCCATTCTGTCAGTTGTCTTTTGATTTTGTTAACTGTTTCCTTTGCTGTGCAAAAGTTTTGATCTTGATGAAATCCCAATAGTTCATTTTTTCCCTTGCTTCCCTTGCCTTTGGCGTTGTTCCTAGGAAGATGTTGCTGCAGCTGAGGTCGAAGAGGTTGCTGCCTGTGTTCTCCTCAAGGATTTTGATGGATTCCTTTCGCACATTGAGGTCCTTCATCCATTTTGAGTCTATTTTTGTGTGTGGTGTAAGGAAATGGTCCAATTTCATTTTTCTGCATGTGGGAATAATCCAATCAAGAAATGGGCAGAGGACATGAACAGACATTTCTGCAAAGAAGACATCCAGATGGCCAACAGACACATGAAAAAGTGCTCCATATCACTCGGCATCAGGGAAATACAAATCAAAACCACAATGAGATATCACCTCACACCAGTCAGAATGGCTAAAATAAACAAGTCAGGAAATGACAGATGCTAGCGAGGATGCGGAGAAAGGGGAACCCTCCTACACTGTTGGTGGGAATGGAAGCTGGTGCAGCCACTCTGGAAAACAGCATGGAGGTTCCTCAAAATGTTGAAAATAGAACTGCCCTATGACCCAGCAATTGCACTATTGGGTATTTACCCTAAAGATACAAACATAGTGATCCAAAGGGGCACGTGCACCCGAATGTTTATAGCAGCAATGTCCACAATAGCCAAACTATGGAAAGAACCTAGATGTCCATCCACAGATGAATGGATCGAAGATGTGGTATATATACACAATGGAATACTATGCAGCCATCAAAAGAAATGAAATCTTGCCATTTGCGACAACATGGATGGAACTAGAGCGTATCATGCTTAGCGAAATAAGTCAAGCAGAGAAAGACAACTATCATATGATCTCCCTGATATGAGGAAGTGGTGATGCAACATGGGGTCTTAAGTGGGTACGAGAAGAATAAATGAAACAAGATGGGATTGGGAGGGAGACAAACCATAAGTGACTCTTAATCTCACAAAACAAACTGAGGGTTGCTGGGGGGAGGGGGTTTGGGAGAAGGGGGTGGGGTTATGGACATTGGGGAGGGTACGTGCTTTGGTGAGTGCTGTGAAGTGTGTAAACCTGGTGATTCACAGACCTGTACCCCTGGGGATAAAAATATATGTTTATAAAAAATAAAAAAATAATAATAAAAAAAAGAAACCCATTTCTGGGTAAATGCACCACAGGCTTGAATCATTTTTGACGTGGTGAGGATTAAGCCAGAAGAAAGAATCTAGTGGATCACTCCCCAGCTCCTTTGTCCCCATAGACTCTTTTCCCCACTTTTTCCTGATCTCACGACTGAGAACCATGGCGTTTCAACAGTTTGAGCAGTAAAAATTTTTTTTGGTTAACCTGAAGCAGAAATAATATACATAATTACCTTATCACACAACCTAAAATATGTAAAAACAATATCTTCTTTGTCTTTTTATAAATTTAAATTTATAAAGTTAACTTATTTCATTGTCAATATAAATTGAAATTAATGTCAGTGATTTTTAATGTGCTAAAATTTGCTTTATAACTCATTTGGGGAGCACATAATATATTTAATTACACTTTTAGGGACATCATTTGTAGATAAACATGTTTAATAAAAACTTGAAAGCACCTTAAGAGCTGTAGTGAAAGAGCCTTCGTGACCTTTTAGAGATGATAGTCCCACTTTAAGGAGAGAGAAGTTTATTTGTACAAAGGAAAGGGCAGTGCAGCGAGTGGAGTAAAAAAGACCATCGTGAGTGCAGAGAACTATGAACAACTGTTAGGGTGTTGGTGAATCTAGCTTTCTGTTTTGGGAATCTGGCTGGACAGTAGTGTACTAGGAAAAAGCAGATTAACAGTGGAAATAAATCTAGTTGAGGGAAAATAACATGTTTAGTTTGTACAGTTGCAATGCATATTGGAAATCAAGAGTGCAGTTTTTGTAGGCAGCGATCTTGAAACGTGTTGAAGATAAGAGGCCAAAAAGAGGTTCTCAACAGGAATTTCATGTAAGAGAATTTTTAAAATTTAAAATTTAAAAATTATGAAAACCCAGGCTAAACTTCCTATCAATTAAATAAAAATTGTTACAGATATGACATGGATGTGGCTTTTATTTATTTTTATTTTTTAATTAAAAAAAAAAAAACCACCTCCCGAGTGATTGTAAGGTGCACTCAGCTTTGGGAACCCCTGGTGTGCAGTCAGTGGTGTGGGATCATATGTGTATAGGTTGCAGTCCAAATCACAGGAATGGATGAGGTCCCCAGGGGAGTGTATAATACAGCTTCGTGTCTTCCATTTATTCTTCAGATCAGCCCTTGTAACTACACTGGCTGAGTGGACTATATCAGTGGGTTCTCCTGCCTTCTGAGCTTTGTAGTCTGCCAATGAGACATTGAGAAAAATCAGGAGACAGAAAGAAGGTGAATACATATTTATTTCCTGAACTTCCCTCACACTGGGCCAGTGAATCGCTGAAGGCTGACTATAATTCTCTACCAAAGACTGCAGCTCCCTCTGGGAGTCCCCATAACCTCTCTTTCCCTGATGCCTTCAGACCTAAGGGGGATTGAGGTCCTCTTAATGGTGGGAGCCTCACAGTTCTCAACTACCCTCTGTCGATTTCCCTAACCCCTGCCTACCCCTTTGTAGATTGTACCTTATAAATGCTTCTTAGTAATTTAGAGCTGTGGGGGTTTGCCCCGTTTCATCCCTTGGCTCACCAGGCAGCATATGACAAGTGTGGGCTGAAGATGAACTCCAAGGGAACATGCCCTTCCCAGGATGAGTAGAGAGAGAAAAGGGAAGCTGAGAGTAATGAGGAGGATCAGGGAAGGTGCTGGCGACAGGATCAGAAGGACCAGAGAGGTTAAATGTACTGAAAGGAAAATGCCCATCACCTTGGTCATGGGAGGCTGCTTCCTGATGAGTTTTGTGGTGCGCAGACCGCGGAAGCCAGATGGCAGGAGAGCAGGGCATGAATGCAGGTGTCGAAGTGAAGACTAGTTATTTGGCAAACGTGTTGATAGGCAGAAGAACGAGTTTGGAATTTATAAAAGAGAAGAGTTGTTTATTGATATTGCCAAACACTTCTGATGAAAACTATGTTCTCTCTCCAGTGGTTAAGATGGAATATTAATAATATCATCAAGAGACTCTACAGGGTGTATGCAAGGTTACAATTGTAATCTTAAGGGTTAGATTTTATCAGCTACTTAAGAAAAACAAAACAAAACAAAACACCAAAAAGGTAAGTCTTGGTTTAAAAAATGAACAAAGACCTACAAAAACCAGATACAGAAGAGGTACAAATAAAACTCTGACTGTCCCAGCTCTTCCAAAATGATTCCTGGATTAAGTAGCAGAGGCCTTCCTATGTGACATCATTTACTACCCTTTGTCTGCTTTTCCCTAAAGATGCTTTGCAAAGTTAGACTTTGCAGCGATATTGCTTTATCTAGAAGGATATATTAAGAAACCACCCTAGAAACCTGTTTTTAAAGGTGATAGTCATTAGGTTGCACACAGTGTCTTCCTTAGGAGAGTAACTCTGAAAATTATTTTCTTTAGTATTTATAGAAGAACTCTCTCATTTCAAATCAGCTGACTTGCTTTTTACAGAGGGATTGTGGTTTTGAAAACTGCCAGTATCTTCCACTTTCCCTCCACTGTTGAAAGTTAGAGTTGACCTTGAAGCTCCCTGTTAGGAAGGACAATGACCTCATAGGCAAATTTTGTGGATTAACTTTGTGTCTGGCTTTTTACTAAAAAAAAAAAAAAATCATTTCACTTACCTCATTTTCCTGATTTTTTTAAACTTATTTTGCATCTGGTACATAAAGCAAATTATTAATTTTTTTCTATTTTTAAGAAAAGGCTGAACTTAAAGGTATAAATAAAGCTAAAAATATAAATGGCCAAGACAACTGTGAAGATGTAGTGCTTATTTTGTGTTTGGAATTGTGTGCTGTTTCCCCCCTACCTGTTTTCCCTATGATTATTTTCTAATCAGTTTCAACACCTGAGGCCACATTTTCATACATCAGCAAATAAAGTGGAGAACTGGCTATTTCCTTGATTTAATTTCATCAATCTAAACAGTCAATCTGGACAATTCAGCCTGCTGATTTGTCTACGTTTATGAAATTAAATGACCTATGGCCAAGTCCCTCCACTCTTCTTGGTTTGTGTTAGAGGATTTCAAAAGAAAGAAGAAAAGGAAATGAAGAAAAAGAGGGAAAGAAAGAAAACACATTAGCTTTTCTATTCTGCTTACAGGTAACATCTAAGGTCTTGGCAAAAAGGGAATGTAGATTTATTAGAAACGTTGCTCCTTTTTTTTTCTTTCCCCTCTGTGGAAAATATACAGATGCTGCGTAACTGAACGGTCATCATAGTATGGTGCCATGCAAAGGAGTGTAGGCTCTGGGAATAGAACTGAAGGGTCTTACCCCAGAGCCTGAGTCTGTGTGTGTGGGGGTGTGTGTGTGTGTAGGGGATAGTTTCCATTGATTCTTCACAATGGTTTGGTTTTGACAAAGAACATAAATAAAGTCATATAACATGGACGCCATTCTTCAGTTTGAAGGAAGATAAAACTAATGTAAAGGTGAAGCATGAGGCGTCATCTGAGCTAGACAGGGACCCGGGAGGCTGGCAGGTCACAGAGTGTGGGCATCAGCTTCAGGCACATAGAATTCTTCCCTGTCAAGAAAGTCACTGCCTGTGAAAGGTTTTGAAATGGAATAAAGGAAAAGAAAAAAAAAATCAACTTCCAGTATATTACAGGACAATCTTCCAGGTTATCTATTGTAGTCCTTTTGTGAACTGGTGGAACTACATAAGTTGTAGATAACTGACAATCATTAAAGAGACCTCTGTCCCTAGAAATTCAAATGAATTCTGTCTGGAGAAGGGACCACCGATTCCTGGACACTCCCCCACCCACCGCCATGAAAAAAGCCAATTTTATATCCACTTGCAAATTCATTTGATTGTTTCTAATTCACCTGTGTGGTAGCAGAAACATTTTTTTTTCCCTCTATCCTTCCGAGTTCTTTGCTAGGCCCCCTGCAGTGGAAGGTTCACAGGAGAAAACGAAGCTGGCTTCATAACATGTACACGTAGGAGATACTCAGGAAAGCGGAGTGACACCCCGATGCCAAGTCATCACCTGAAATTCCCCCTGTAGTTAAAGACAAAGGAAGATCTTGGTGTGGGGGAGGGGAGGTGGTGAGGTGTTCCCGGGAGGTCACCAGGAGAACCACAGGAAACAGAGGTAAGGTTGTGTTGCAGATCTAAGTCAGTGCCTTCTCCATTGGGAAGACTTTCTTTTTTTTTTTTTTTTATTTTATTTTTTTTTAAAGATTTTATTTATTTATTTGACAGAGAGAAATCACAAGTAGATGGAGAGGCAGGCAGAGAGAGAGAGAGAGGGAAGCAGGCTCCCTGCTGAGCAGAGAGCCCGATGCGGGACTCGATCCCAGGACCCTGAGATCAGACCTGAGCCGAAGGCAGCGGCTTAACCCACTGAGCCACCCAGGCGCCCGGGAAGACTTTCTAAAGATGAACTCATGCCCCTCTTCAGAGCGGGGAGACATCCTTATAAATGGAGATTTCCCTTGTAACTGTAAATATTCCCTACAAAAAATAGTCCTTACTTCTTCTCTGTTTTCTGAGATTTTCCTGTGTTGGTAGTCTCAAAAATAGCCTAAAGAAAGTCAGTATGGCCAAGAGGCATGTTTTGGGGAGACACATTCTGCTCCCTTTCACTGAGGTGTGTGTGCCTCATGTTCTGAATTCCACTTCCAACCAACTGTAGCAACTCCCGAGTTCCCTCATTAGCTGCAGAGTTAAATAATGTATTTGGTGTGTTCTTTTGATTTATCTGATCTCATGATGCTGCCTTTTTTAAAAAAAGTGTTGGTCACCACCAATACATTTTCCTTTCAGTAATGTTCCTTTTTGTACTTCTTAAATATTATGTTTTAGGGAGACTTAGTAGCATTACAGCTGATATTTACTTTAACCATCATTATGTATGTGTCTATGTTCTTTAGTTAAGAGTAATTCATTTTGAAGAATAAATGTATCCTATTTATTTATTTATTTATGTTTATCTATGTCTGTTATAAAATGATGCCTTGAAAATACAGCATTCAGGGGTGCCTAGGTGGCTCAGTGGGTTAAGCCTCTGCCTTCGGCTCAGGTCATGATCCCAGGATCCTGGGATCGAGCCCCACATCGGGCTCTCTGCTCAGCGGGGAGCCTGTTTCCTCTTCTCTCTCTGCCTGCTGCTCTGTCTACTTGTGATCTCTGTCAAATAAATAAATAAATAAATAAATAAATCTTTAAAAAAACAATACAGCATTCAGTAATGGTCTTCTCATCATTTGTGTTTTATAAACCAGTGGCATTAAGGAAATTAAGAACTGAAGACAGGATGGTTTGCAGTTCATGGTGCTGAGGAAACCACCTTAAGAAAGAGAAGTCTCAGCAGGGAAATGTGGCTAGATGAAAGCGGGGCTTCCGTGAAACAACTAATTTTTACTTTACAAGTGCCAACATGCTAAGATGAGGCTTTCCTGGGTAATTGTTGGAAATTTCCTTGAAGAATCACTGTCTTATTTTAATCAAATGATAAGCAGTTCATTTGAAACTGAGATTTATTTGTGCCTGAGATTATTGGAACATAATGGCATAAGAATTCATGTAATGCCATCCTCAGCATCCGTATTCAACCAAACTAAAAAAGATCCAGAAACAGGCATTATTTATTCTGTTGTATGTGCCTGATTAAGGAATTCCACAGACCCATCAACAAGTCAGACAAGGGTTTAACAGCAATCCTAGCGTTGGTCTTCCTGGCTTTTGTTTGTTCTTATAATATTAAAAGCCAATTTTTATAATGTTGCTCCAACCAGATTCAAGGTCCAAGTGACAAGGCTTTGATTTTTTGACCACACCATGGGGTTCACATAGTATGGTTACTGTTTTAATTGAATTAGGTGCTTTCAGTTAAAAAAGAACAGGTGATTTTACATAAAATCTGGATTTCCACACTCTTTTTAAAAATTGTGAAGTTTCCCAGTTCTGGTCCATGGTGATGCCATGAGTAGTGGTATCTTTCTGAGACTGGTCTCATTCTCTCCACCTCCTGCTTCCTGGACTGGCCTTGACCATATGACATTTCCAATTATTGACTTGTGCTGTTATTTTTCTTATAGTTAGGAGGCGAGTGAAATATTTCTTGTAGCTATGTCTCTGTCCAAAGGGAATCTATAAAAATAGACTAAGACGGCTGTACAGAGTGAACAGAAAGGACACATGATGAAGTTTTATGAATGAGAAAAGATATCCCAGTAGAATTGTTCTTGAATCTAATAGACTGAACGATGCTACAATGAGATGCTTTAGACCCTGCTGGCAATGATGAGCCTGTCACTCCCTCCCTTCTTTGCTGTGGACCCCGCCTGACCCCTGGGTCTACTGAATTTGTACTTCTTGGAGGATGAGTTTCTGTGCTGGAGATTCCTTCCAGTACTTTATGTTCATTAGCATTAAAAAAATATATATCTGATTGATTGATTGATTGATTTGATTTGAGAGAGTGGGCACTTGCCCATGGCAGGGAGTGGGGACAGACAGAGAATCGCAAGCAGAGCATGGAGCCCAAGGCAGGGCTGGACCCTGAGATCACAATCTGAGCTGAAATCAAGGGTCTAAGGCTTAACCGCCTGAGCCACCTGGGTGCCCCAAGCCCATTTGCATTTTTAATATATCATCAGTGTATCTTTAAGAGTTGCAAGTTTGACTTAGAAAAATGAAAAATAGTTTATTTTGCTTGCACTGCCAAAAGAAAATGTTACGGACTGGGTGGTTTAAACAGGAGAAATTTATTTTCTTACTGCTCTGGTTGCTGTAACTGCCACATCAGGGCACTTTAGTATTGGTTCTAATTGAGGTATTTGTGTGCACACGGGACCTCGGCTTACTGCGTGCTGAGGGGACAGATGGTGAGCCTCGGTGTCTCTTTTCTTAGGACACTAATCCCATCCTGAGGGCCCGACCCTCATGACTCTTGTCACCCTCCTCACCTCCCAGAGGACCCATCTCCAGATGCTGTCACATTGAGCCATTATGTGGGGGTGAGGGCTTCAGCCTGTGAAACATTCCTTAAGACATTGAAATTATTGCATTCTGAATGTTTGAGTAAAGGCTTATTTTGCCATTATCCAGAAGTGATGACTATATCCTTATATTCTAGTGTGTTTACTTAAGTTAAACAAGCTTGGACTGCTTCTGTCTCTCTTGCCTTCCCCACAGATTTCAGCTTCAGTACACAAGTAATGCAGAATATATAAATACTAAACCACTTACCAAAATAAATGATAAATTGTCAGAAACTAGTATACTTCTTTTAAATAAAATTCACCGAAGTCATTTCAGCAAATACTGTTGTCATCCACCCCCTCCAAAATGGAAAGTTTAAACTGTACTATACACTGTAAAATATATTTTTGAATTTGATGTATTGAATTCCAATTTGAATGATTAGACAAACTTATTTCTTTTAATGCTTAAACCCAAAGACTTTTTATAGGATCAGAATACAAATATAGGAATGATTGTAGTATAAGCTTCCAAGAAATGTATAGGTAGCCACTGTGATTATCTCTTGCACTTTCTCAACCAGGGTCACCTTGAATACCTCCCAGAACAGAGGCCTCAGTAACTCTTAGGCTGTTCATTTCACTAATGTGCATTTGTGGTTGTTAGAGAATTATTCACTTGAATCAATGGATCCATGTTCTGTCCACTAGAATGACACAAACTTAATATATCCTATTCCTATGTAATAGACTTTTACTTTTTAATTGTATTTATTTATTTATTTATTTATTTATTTTTTGAGAGAGAGTGAGAGCAGAGGGAGAGTGAGAAAGAGATTCATAAGCAGGCTCTATAGCCAGTGGGAGGGCTCAAGGAGCTCTATCTCAGGACCCTGAGCTAATGCCCTGAGCTGAAATCAAGCATCAGATGCTTAACCTACTGAGCCACCCAGGTACCCAGCCCTTTACGTTATGAAAAGCAATTACTATGTCTCCATGATTTTTCTTTTTCTTCCTGTTTTTCCCCTATGTGACAGGGTGTCTAGACGTCATGCCTTTCCAAACTCTCTTCTCTGCTTCCAAGGACTTTTGTCCAAAACACTTTCTGAAAGCCATGGGCATTGGTGTGGCGACTCTTCCCTTTGAGGTCTCTTCAGCCCAACCCACATAGAAGCTTTTTGATTGTCTCAATTTCATTAAATATATATATATGTATATTTCCAGTTATATTCCTAAGTCCTGAGCTAGATCTCTCTGATTCTATATTTTAAATTGGCTTCTATAAAGTTGGGGATTTTATATATATATATATATATATATATATATATATATATATATGATTTTATTTATTTATTTGAGAAAGAGAGAGTGACAGAGAGCATGAGAGGGGAGAAGATCAGAGGGAGAAGCAGACTCCCCATGGAGCTGGGAGCCTGATGTGAGAATCGATCCTGAGACTCCAGGATCATGACCTGAGCTGAAGGCAGTCACTTAACCAACTGAGCCACCCAGGCACCCGAAATCTTATACTTTTTAGGGCAAAAGGAACATTGAAATCTTCTGCAGATTAGACTGATATTCCAGTTTCACTGTCTAATGGTTACATGGCTTTGACAAAGTTAACTTCCTGGAACCTCTCTTCTGTTTTATATTTTGGGAATAGTAATGTCATCTCCACCTACCTTACTGGACTTTCATGGGGATCAAGTAAAGAATCTCTGTAAAATTCCTTTGACAAGAGTACACAACACAGAGTATCACTGGTTTATACAAGTATCCCTTGATCCTATATATGTGTCGTACTACTTCAGTATCATTGTTCCTTCATGAAAACCAGACTTCTCAAACAAACTGTTGTGTTGCTTCCTCGAAGATCAACCAGTGCTCGGACATCAACTGCGTGTTCAATGATTAAAATCAATTCTAACACTAACAACCCACAGTTGGAGAAGACCCCACAGAACAAAGGCTTGGTCATACAAGACTGCCCTCACTATAGATACCAGGTGCCAAAGGGGAGCCTAGGCTACACACACTTCTTAGCCAGTGCAAATTTGAGGTTTCTAAGATCCTTCTTCAAGTTCAATGTTTTGCTAGAATGACTCTGAGCATTCAGAAAAAATGGCACCCTTAACAGTTATTGGTTTATTGGAAAGGATAGAAATCAGGAGAGCCAAACTAAGGGGCACAGAGGACAAAGCATCAGGAGGGAGGAGTGGATAAGAGCTCCCACACCTTCGCTGGCTCTGCCACCTTCCATGTGTTCACCAACCTAGGAGTTCTCTGGATATTTTTCTTATAGAATTTTTATAACTCCAAGTCAAGTCTCCTTTCCCTCCCTGGAGGCTGCAAGCTCCTACCCTCTAATTATATGTTTGGTCTTTCTGGTCACCAGCCCCCATCCTGAAGCTATCCAGCCCCTGACCCAGTTACCATAAAGGATGCTGTGATAGAAGGGGACTGACTTATTATGAATAACAAAGACAGTCAGGAAATTCCAAGGGTTTCTAGAGCTCTGTGCCAGGACGTGGGGACAAATCCCAAATATATATGCCACCGCTGTCAATACTCATTTCTACTCTTTTCTTTTATCTACTCCTCAACTGACAGTTGTCCTTTGGCTCTTCACTGCAGTGCGATAGTTCTGGCACCGGAAGAAGGTAAGCTTGTATCTTTCTTGAAAGCACACCCTCTCTTTGGAAACTGTAATAACACAATTTCCTTGTTTTCCTTCTCCAGTTCTGACTATTCCTGCTTTGTCTCCTTGGAGACATGTTAATGAGGGAATAAGTAAGATGTTATAACCAGCTCCATGAGAATTTGACACACAGAGATATCTATTCTCCAGGGACATGATGCATTTATAGTATCATGAACAGTAATTATTTACATGCTTACGGAAGGAAGCATTTGCATTATTACCAATTTGTTACAACTTATGTTCTATCTCTGCAGAATTGTAAAACAACCAAAGATACACATTCCTATAGAATCCGATAATCACCCAGAGGTTCTGCTGGACTAACTCCCAGCATTTCACTGAAAGGACACTCAGTAGTTTCTGCTGCCCATTTCTTGAACTTCTCTACTCTGACAAAATTAATCTCTGAAGGATTCTTGACCACAACAAGACAAGTCTCACTAGATTTGACCTGGTTATTTACATAGAAGCAGCTGAATTTAAATTAACCATATGAGCATCCTTGAGCTTGCTTTGTAGATCAGAATCTAATCAATTATTAAGCTACTACTAAGGCCAGGAAGTAATGTTGTGTCTGGGAGTTTTCATGAGGAATCCTGGATGGGATTTTAAAAGCCTCTGTGGTTTGCTATTACAAAACCAGAAAACCAAACCTAAGAAACTCTTTTCCCCAGACTTAGCCTGCATTTCCGGTATATTTAGATGAACTCCTCAAATTAGCTAAGGTTTGTGATGCGCCAGGAAGTGACCTTTGTTACCATCTGAGGCTAAGAACCTATATGTCAGGTACCAGAATGCTTTTCCAGGAAAGGCTCTGAGGCTTTGGCTCCACACATAAAGTCAACCTTGTTACTTAACAGTAAGCTTGTCAGGCCTGATTAAGCGAGAATCATTTTCAGATATGGTACTCCAAGTAAGGCCTTTGTTGCACAATTAAATTGTCCAATTAAGTCCTATAATATGGAAGATAGATTCTTAAGAGAATTCATGGAAATATCCACACAACGTTTCCATAAAACATTAGGGGAGTTACTGAGGTTTCTGACTTGTGAGGAGTTAGTAAGAATCAGACACCTTTAAAAACAGTTTATCTCATCTTAAAAAGTAGAGTTTACAAAATCAAGGTTTAGATTTGCTTCAAAGAAAGAGAAAGGCCTTTGTTATATATGTTTTAGAACGTTAAAATAACAGCAGTATCTCCCCCCAACTTTCATTTCCTTTATTAGCTCATGCCTATTATCAATACTTGTTCTGTGAGTTCCTGCTTTCATAAAGAAGTCTACTTTTGGATCATCTGGTGTGCTGGAAAGTCTGACTCTGTTTACCATTACTGTCTGAGAATTGTGAAGCGTTATTGTAACCAAAGTAACTTGAGTTTACATAAAGAGACCACAGCGAGTATCTCTGGAAGCCATGAATGGGTTTCTTTCATTTAGTGTTACACTGAGTAATTAGATAGAGCACACTTGTCATCATATATAAAGGTGGGCATGGGCCTTAAGGAAACACACCCATCCACACATTGTATTTCATGTAAATGAGGTGTGTGCTCCTCCACAGACAGAGATTTTAGTATTTTAATGAGGGAGAGGTCACCTCAAGGGCCATCCCATGGTCCATCTATGCAGGTGTGAGTTGGGGGTTAAGTTCACACTGGTCTTGTGGCCTGGGCAGTTGTTACTGCCTGAAGCTAGTTTTGGTTTCCATCATGGGATGTCATGCCTGTCAGGTCTTTTGCCTGAATTAAGAGATAATCTGGAAAGAAGAGCTTAAGGAAAAATGTGGAACTGAGGTTAGTGAGTATAAGCAAGTAGGCAGTAAAAGGTCAGGTCTTGGGGTCCAGTTGGTGACACTGTCCTCTCAGAAGCCTGTACACAAGAGAACATTCTGGAAGTATCAACAATTAAAAAGTTCCTGGGTACGAACTTTTCCATGAGGCTCTGAAAATGTCCTTCTGTATTGAAGACATAAACTCTGGTGTGAGGCTTGTATCGGAATCTTCAGATGAGGAGTGATGTAAAAAGAAACTAGCTATGGCTTGCAAAAACTGAATGTCTGAATTTATTACAGGAGCTAACAGTATTAGTTAGGAGGAAAGGGGGATTCTGTATTAGGGTACACTACACAACTATTTTGTACGGGTTTGGTAATGTTTCCTTAAAAGTGAGAATGTATCATGGATAGCCAGAAAATTGGAAGATCTTTAAGGTCTTCCCGTAAATTGGATACTTTATGAAATATTTAGGTTAATAATTTTAAAAAAATTAAAAAATATCTTATTTGACAGAGATCACAAGTAGGCAGAGAGGGAAGCAGAGAGAGAGGAAGGGAAGCAGGCTTCCTGCTGAGCAGAGAGCACCGATGTGGGCTCTATTCCAGGGCCCAGGGATCATGACCTGACCGGGAGGCAGAGGCTTAACCTGCTGAGCCACCCAGGCGCCCCTGGGTTAATAATGTTATGGACTGAGTTGTATCCCCTCAAATTTCATATGTTTTAAGATCTAACTTCCAATGTGACTGTATTTGGAGATTGGGTCTTTAAGGAAGTTATTAAGGTTAAATGAGATCAGAAGAATAGGGCCTGGGTGCATTATGATTGGTGACAAGGAGAGAGAGAGAGAAACCAGGGACTTCATGCCCATGCAAACTGGCCCTGTGAAGACAGCAAGAAGGTGGCCATCTACAAGCTCAAGAGAAAGGTGTCACCAAAAACCAATCCTGCCATGCCTTGATCTTGGACTTTGGACTTCTGGTCTCCAGATTTCAAGAAAATGTATTCCTACTGTTTAAGCCACCCAGCCTGTAGTATTTTGTTATGGCCGCCAGAGCAGACTAATACCATGATCATTTCCCGTTTAAACTTTATCTGGTGATTGTGTATCATTTCCTTTCATTTAACAATTCTTTGTGCAGCATTGAGGTGAGTTAAGAAATAGAGAGTATGTCAAACCTAATTATTTCTACTATATTTCTTTTTATGAGATAAAGAATAAATCTTTGTGATTACCCAGGGACCCCTAAGAATTAGTTTTGGTATAAAAGATATACAGAATTTTAGTTTTCTATAATCTAACATACAGTCTTAAGCAAAATCTAAAGGCATTTGTAGCAGAACCCATTTGTCTGCCCAAAGCACATCAAAGCTCATCACTGAGATGTTTAGTATGCAGCAAGGGAAGGGTTTATTCATGAGGCAGCCAAACAAGGAGATAGGCAGACAAGCCTCAAATCCCCCTCCTTGAAGTGGGAGAGAACAAGTGTTTTTGTAATCGTGAGGTAGAGATTATACATATTGATGAAAGGACAGGAGACTTAGCCACCGTTCATGAGGAAAGATGGAGCACGAGCATTGAGCAAACGTACCTGCAGCACCTTCCATGATCACTTGGTGGGGAGACTTCACATTAAAATGAGGCACAGTTCAGCCCCTGATATGCCAGGATAAGAGCTCCAGATTAAAATATATATATATATATATATTTGCCAGAGATCTATTCAGTTATATGAACTGGAATCTTAAAATGGTTCTGAAGCACAAGTTAAATTTCTTTTAATCTAGTCTGTTTAAGTTACTAGAAATTAATTTTTCTAATTTCCTTGAAGTTTGGGAGTAGTGGTATATTGAGTGCTTATTTATCTTTATAAGCTAATCAAAACTTTTTTTTTTTTAATTTAAGGAAAATACTTCATATTCACAAGAAGAAGTCAAGTCTTTTCTTAATCACAGCCACAACATTAGAACGCTCATGGCTTCATTCAACAACTTCAGCCACAGGCCAAAAATACACACAAAGATATAGACATTTATTAGTCAACATAGCAAAGAGCTATGTATTTGTATTATTTCCTAATGCATAGGAAATCCTTAGTTGATTTGAGCTCCCAAATGGAAAAATAGACAGTAGACTTAATAAATTATATATTGTCTTTCCGTCAATAAAGAGTAGATCTACAGAGACACTCAAGTTGTCAGATCATAAAACAAAATTCTTGATTGTTTCCACCAATAAGGAATCCATTACTGGGCATGGAAGATCCAGGGACAAAACAAAACACAAAGTCAGTAGGGAAAAAATGGGAAAAGAACAGAGTTAACAAAGCTCGACTTGTGATTCTCTCTGGGAGGCAGGAGACATAGTCAAGCTTAAACCAAGTGAGTGTTGGTGCACTTTCCCAGCAGCTCTGTTTAACTGGCTTGGGAACTTATCAGCTGAGCATTTTGACAGAAGACCCACCGACCTCTAAACCTGTTCATACATACTTTTTAAAAGGTAAAATCATGATGCTCAGGCAAATTTAAAATTAACAAGATAGATTTTATTCAACTTGTCAATTAATGCAGAAACCAGGAAGATGTTGAAGTCAATTCTCACAAATTTCTGTTTTCAACCCCCAGGTCTGGTGACCCAAACCCTTTCAATGACTGCTTATTTGACATTCCATCTGGCTCTCCTAAACGCCTCTCCTATTCTACCATGTCCAAAAGGGAATTCGGGATTTTTCTTCCCAAACCTCTTCCATTCCTTCTCTAGTATCCCCTGCTTGTGGTGGTGGTTCCGTCTTATGTCAGATGATCGACACCAGAAAGCTCAGACTGTACTTCTTCCCATACTTCTCCGTGTCATCATGAGCACTCTGTTGCTGAGTCCTGGGGATCTTACTTTCCAAACATCCTTCCCCCTCATCTCCTTTCGTTCTTTGCCGGTCCTGCTGCGTCATCTCGGGTTCACCGGTACATCTTCACACACACTGAGGCGTACTCACCTTCCTGCTGTGGCGCTTAAAAGCCGTTATAAACTTACACTGACTTTTGTGATTATGTGAGTGTTTTCTCTCACATAGCTTTGGAAGTGTCAGGAGGGCAGGGCGACGTTCGTTCATTCTACATCTCCTTTTATTCCTAGAGCATAGAGTGTAGTTCCCCAGGAGTGAGAGCATGGTTCTATATTTATAGATTGCTGAAATGTCTTTTATTTTTTTATTTTTATTTTTTTAAATATTTTATTTATTTATTTGACAGAGACAGAGATCACAAGTAGGTGGAGATACAGGTGGAGTGGGGGCGGGAAGCAGGCTCCCTCCTGAGCAGAGAGCCTGATGCGGGGCTCCATCCCAGGACCCTGAGATCATGACCTGAGCCACAGGCAGAGGCTTTAACCCACTGAGCCACCCAGGCACCTCGTCTTTTATTATTTAAAAGACTGATTGATTTAGAGAGCAAGCGAGTGCTGGGTGGGGAAAGGGCAGAGGGAGAGGGAGACAGAGAGAATCTCCAACAGACTCTCTGCTGAGCCAGGAACCGGAAGTGAGGTTCGAGCTCACCACCCTGAGATCATGACCTGAGCCAAAACCAAGAGTCAGATGCTCAACCCACTGTGCCACCCATGTGCTCCTGAAACGTCTTTTAAACTCAGCCTTTTCAGTAAGATCCTGGGAATGATAATATCACCTTTCATACAGATGTTTTTTGAGAATTACTGAAGAATGCATTCAAATAATTCTTGAGTACTCTTTGAGCATTTCAATACCACCTGTCATTCATATTTCCTTTACTCTCTCGGAAGTTCTTCATTTGGGCCTATATAAGGTTAACCACCTGAGAAATATCACTGGCTTTTACTGTCACCTTACTATCATATCAGTTAGGTAAGATATGATACCAAGATATGTTTCTTGGTAACAGGAAATTGGTGTGGTGGATTAAAAACAGAGTATTCATTTATCTTGTGCAACAGGAAATGCAGACATGGGTAGGCAAGGTCTCGGCAGCAAGAAAGTAGATCCCTTGTTATTTCCCAAAATGGGGGTGGCACCCCCCGGGCAGGAAAACAAGACAGAGTGGAAGTGGCCTCAGTAGACTTTGGCTTTCCCCAGGAGGAGGGAAAATCAACTTTTAGCTTCCATGGTCGCTACAACAGAGACAAACAAGGCAGCAGGAAAAGAAAGAGAAGGTGGGCCTGCCAATGGCCAAGTGTCTGCCACACCGAGTGTGGGGGACTTGTTTACCTCAGAGTGAGTGGCCACACCAGACATTTGGGGGGGAGGGGGAATGTTACCAGCTAGCTCCCTGTCTCTGTGACCTGTGAGAAGTTAGTTTTGTCTTAATTGTTAGGAATATAGCATTGCAAATGACCATTTTGAAAAGTTCCATGAAACAAATGTAGTGGTTTCCTTCTGGGACAGAGTCAGACCCTTAGAAAGATTGTCCCTTGAGGACAAATACCAATTTAGAGCTGGTGTGATGTAAGCATTTTTCAGTAACAAAAGAAATGCTTCTCATTTTTGAACGGCCTAGGCAACTCTTATTTTTTTGAATTCTGAAACTGCAACTTGACAAGAGAGAGAAAAATATTTTCTTTTCTGAAGGCTGCCAAGAATAAAGGCTATTCTCATTTGTTAAAATAAGAGGAGGTAATAAGTTAAAATAAGCATATTCTGACCTTATTTTCGAGCCCAACCCTCTCTAGAAAGACACTTCTTTTAAAGGGAAGGGAAGTTCCATTACTTTTGCAGCCATTGCTTTTTTGTAGGCCCTTATTATCTTTCAGTTTTATTTATGACAGAATTTACTAGCTGCAAGGACAGCTTTTGAAACCTATTACGGAATCCGTAAGCATCCCTTATGTCTTTCTGCATTCTTGGAAGAGAATAGCTTTATGGATTTAAACCATCCTGGGGTGCAGATCTTTTCATTCCAGTAGTTGGACACGTGCTTGTATAAAGATTGCCATATGCCATTCTCATAGAGAAATGTGAACTGTAATGATTTAGTAATGTTAAAAAAGAGACAGTGGGCCCCAAATGAAGCCACTTGTACTAAACTCCATGTCACCCAATGGAGACTTAATTCCTAGCTTAACCTGCCTCCGCAGGAATGGAATCTTACATGGGTCAGTCTGGAATTATCTGATCAGCACAGCAGGGGATCTGCCTGATAGACCCCATCCATCTCCGGAAGAAAGGTGACCTTGCCACATGCAATCAGATCCTTGCTAGAACACCTCTCTCGTCCCATCCCTTACCCTCCACACACACACACACACACACACACACACACACCCGCCCCCGTGGAAGTCCTTCGTTCTGTATCGCTCTTCAGAGCTCCTTTTTATTTGCTGGATAGGATGCTGCCTGACTCAGGAATCATTAAATAAAACCAGTTAAGATCCTTAACATTTACATTAAATCTTGGAAATTTAACATTTACTCAGTTGAATTTTTTTTTTTTTTTTTTAAACAGATTCTGCGCTACTAAATGGGCTGGAAGATTCTAACTTTCCTCACTTTTCCTATCTTGTCACTCTATTATCTGAAGCTATGATACTCAATTCAGAAGTCACTATATTATTTCCTTTTTTGTGATAACACAATATGAAGGGCCAACTCTCTAAACCTTATAATACCTGAGACAATAAAACCCAAAATATTTATTATGAAGCTGAATCATCCCTTTTTACTCAATATGCTGCTGCAAATAAACCAGAATCTTTTGGTCCATGTAGATAATTTGTTATGCCTCAGTATTTCTTATAAACTCTGACTGAATATCTATAACTGTTTCTGTATGAGCAGAATAAGGACAGAAGGTGGCTGAAAATCACTTTTTTTGTTCCTTTTCTTCATAATTTTCCTTTTTCCCAGATAAACTACATTTTATTTTTATTTTGTGAGAATAAATATTTATATTTTGAGTAGTTATAAATTTATAGAAAGATCCTGAGAGTACAGAAATCTCTTATACCCTAGCCTGGTTTCTTGTATTACTAACATCCTACATTACCATGGTATACTTACTCTAATTAAAGAACATATGTTGATACATTATTTTTAACTAAAGTCCATATTGGATTCAGATTTCTTTCAAATTTACCTAATATTTTTTGTTTCTACTGTCGTTCCAGAATTCCATTCAGGATGCCACAGGACTTTTAATCCTCTTGTTTTGTTAGACGTCTCTTGACCATGACAATTTCTGAAATTTTTCTCTCTCTTTTTTTTTTCTTTCTTTCTTTCTTTTTTTTTTTTTTTTTTTTGTGACCCACAGTTTTCATGAGTATTGGTCAGGTATTTTGTAGAATGTCCCTCACTGGAGATTATTTTTTTGTACATTTTTGTCACTGTGAGGTTAGGTTTAGAAGTTTTGGGGAGGAAGATCATAGAGGCAAAGAACCATTTTCATGAGGTCATATCACAGGTGCACATTACCAACATGGCTTACAGCTCCCAATGTTAATTATTCACCTGGTTGAGGTAAGGTTTGTCATGTGTTTTCACTGTTACTCTTTTTCATTTCCATTTTGCATTTTTTGGGAGGAAGTCACTACAAGCACCCACAATTAAAGAGTAGAGAATTATGCTCCATATTCCTGAGAATAAAGTATCAATGTAAGTTACTTGGTTTTTATCTTAATGAGAGATTTATCCTTTCTCTCCAAGTTATTTACTTATTCAGTTATTTACTTACATTAATGTGGATTCATCGATATTTATTTTAAACTTTGGGAATAATCTAATCCTATTTTAATTATTAATTTTTGCTCAGATTGTTCCAGCTTCAGCCATTAGGCACTTTCAGTTGGCTGCTATGTCCTTTTGATATTATTGTGGATTTGGGGGTGCTATTTCTTACTTTCTGACACTTCAACATGTTCCAGGCTCATTTTACATATCACTGGTCTCAGCCACTTCTCCAAGTTTGAGACAAATGCCTAGTGTCGTAAATCCACCATTACAGCATCATACAAAATAGTTTCTCTCTTCCTGCCTCAATCCCATGTGCTCGCCCCTTTCCATGGAACCCTTTGAAACCACTGATCTGTTATTATCCCTATTTTTGTCCAACCATAATTTCATAAAAATGGGATCATACAGTATGTAGCCCTTTCAAACTGGTTTCTTCTATTTGGTAATATTAACTTAATATTCATCCATATCTGTGCATGTGCTGATAGCTCTTTTTGTTTTCTCACTGGATAATTAACATTGCATGGATGTACCACAGTGATGGACAAAGCTGCTGTAAGTACTTGTTTGCTGGGTTTTGTGTGGACACGACTTTTCAGATACATTATTTAAATACCTAGTAACATTGTTGCTGGAATGTATGGTAAGGCTATGTTTTGTTTTATAAGGAACTGAACTGCCAAACTGTCTTCCAAAGCAGGTGTATCTTTTTGAACTCTCATCAGTGGCGAATGAGAGCTCCTATTACTACACATCCTTGTCATGAATTAATATTGTTTTTCTGTTTTAGACATTTAATGTGCAGTGATTATTTCATTGTCTTACTTTTCATTTTCTGATGACAAACTATGGATTTTTGTATGCTTATTTACAGTTTTTGTATTTATTTCGGTGAGGTGTCTATTCAGAAATTAGGCCCATTCTTTAAAGTTGTGTTGTATTCTTTTTGGTAAGTTTTAAACGTCCTTTACATATTTTGTATACAACTCTTTTTTTTCTTTTTAAAGTAGGCTCCATGCCCCATGTGGAGCCCACTGTGGAACTTGAACTCATGACCCTGAGATCAAGACCTGAGCTGAGATCAAGAGTTGGATGTTCACCCAACTGAGCCACCCAGGTGTCCCTATACAAATCTTGTATTAGATACTGTTTTGCAAATATTTTCTCCCAGTCTGTGGCTTGTCTTTATTCTCCTAACAGTGTCTTTCTCAGAGTGTAAGTTTTTAATATTAATAGGGTCCAACATAATTTTGTTGTTGACTGTGCTAGTGGTATTGTATTGAACACTCATCAGTAAATCCACGGTCATGCTGATGGTCTTTAGTGTTTTTTTCCTAGAGGTTTGATAGTTTGTATCTTACATATGTTTTGATCCACTTTGAGTTCATTTTTGTGTAAGGTCTAAGTTTATTTTGTTGTTAGTTTGTTTGCTTTGTTTTGGCACATGGGAGTCTAAACAACTGTTATCATTTGTTGAAAACTCTTATCCTTCCTTTGCTCAGTCATCTTTACCCATTTGTCAATGACAGCTTGACTAAGCTTGACTACATTGAAATGTATTGATAACTGGGTTCTCTGTTCCACTGATCTAAGTGTTTGTTCTGTGACCAATACCACATGATCTTGGTTATGCTAGCTTCACAGTAACGCTTGAAATTGGAGAGTATGAGTCCTTTGACGGTCTTCTTCCTCCTTCATTTTCTTCCTCTTTTTCTTGTATATTGTAGTATTTAACCTAGATCTTTCACCATTCATATAAACTTTAGAAGTGATTTGTTGATATCTGAAAGATAGCTTACCAGGATTTTTATTGGTATCACGATGAATGTCTAGATCAAACTGAAAAACATTGACATCTTACAAGTGTGGATCCTTCTAATCTATGGACATGGACTATAGGTCCGTTTACTCAGATTTTTCCTGATTTTTTTCATCAATATTTAATGAACATACAAATTATTTTACATACAAATTGTATACATACTTTGTTAGGTTTATATCTAAATATTTCATTTATTTCATGCTATTTCAAATGGTGGGGTTTGCTTAATTTCATCTTTCATAAATAGGAAGGCAATGGGTTTTTTAAATATCGACCCATTTGCTCAATGCTCACGCTCCATCTTTTGTCATGAACAGTTGCTAGTTCTCCTGTCCTTTCATCAATATGTATATAATCCCTGGCAGTGCTCACTTATTATTCCAAGTAGAAAGATCTTGACTGTGTCTGTCTGGATGAGGTTGCGTTTTATTCTGTAACCTCAGTTCTTGATACATCCAGGAAAATTCACGGATTTTTCTTGTTAGCACAGGAGTGAGGAAGCCCTAGGCTTCACCTGTCAGAGCCTAAAGTGGAAGTTCTCACATCCTGCTTTCTAAAATTTCTTATTGCTTTCCTACTCGTGTATGTTTCATTAATGTTGGTCCTTGAGGTCTTAATTGTTTATTTCTATATAATAGGAAATTGACAGAGGCAGATAATGAGCAAATATAAATGATAATTATTATAGTTCTAAAGGCAATTGAGAATCTACCCAACAACAAGAACAAAAATGGATGTCAGTAATTTGGAGGCAACTGTTCATTTAAACAGTTATGGGCATTCTCTTTCCTTTTCTTTTTTTTCTTTTCTTTTTCTTTTTTTTTTTTTTTTTTTTTTTTTTTTTGTATGAAGCCCAGTATGAAGTTCTTTGAACACCAGGAAGAAATTTCCTGTACGTTCTGTGCTATTCCTGCTCTAAGAGTAGAAGCACAGTGGGGGACCAGTGGAGACATATTTGAAAAAGAGAAGTTGTTGGCCACATTTAACTGAGGACCCTCAGGCACGCACATCTGCATACTAGAGTGATTAGCGCCTTCTCGGAGCTCACATAAGGAGGACAGAGGGCAGCTTTGAGAGGCTGGGATGGTGGCAGCCCGCTCTTCATCCTGACATTGGTATTTCTCTTCCATGTGGCCTGAAACATCAAGTTCTGTTGAAAAGAATGGCCCATTTGCATGTAAGCCCCATGATTAGAACACGTGTATTTCCACACAGAATCTGTCCTAAGTCTCACATGCTGTGGGACCATAAGAACGGCTGACTTCAAGTTGAGAACACATGGGGCAGACCTTTAAAACCTGTCAGCCATGCACCACTCTCTCCTTGAAGTTGCCTGAAGGGTACACCAGCCACTTTGCTGCCTTTGCATCTATTTTAGCACTTGGGAGAGAAGGATCATCAAAATGGGCGCCGGGGGCAAGAATATTTGTGTGTATGGGGGGGGGAGACCCTACATTAAAATAAAGAAGCATAATTTAGTGATTAGTAATTTTCATAATTTTCATGTATACATAACTGACTCTGTTGTATGCATTGTTTCTCTACTCAATCCTCATGGTTTTGTGTCTGGACCTACAAAGAAATCATATAAACATGCACAAATAATGTAAGATCCAGAAATTCTTTACCTATAGACTAGCTGACTGGATTTAGCTAACTGATTCAGTTGCCTATCCTAAAGTGACCAAACTCTTGCAGTTATAAATCCAATGAGGGACCAAGTTTCCTTCTCTATGCATTATATAGATAAATTATATCCTTACTATTTGTCATGCTTTATTCCACGAATATTTCATGGATTCCACAGCAGAAGGGACTTTCTCTACCCCTTCTCCCTATTAACCATGAAGTGTTATGTCGTGCTGGGAGCCTGAGCTCTGAGGCAGTGATGGAGGACATCTATACAATGGCAGCTTCCTGCTCTTACTGAGAGCAATGATTACAGAGGGACTTTTATATCTGAGTTATTCATGATCACAGCAAAGTAATGGGCTGGTTTATACTTTGTCAGGAAGGAGACAACTGTGATGGAGTAAAGAGAACACTGAATCTGAGGTCAGAGGAACTGGTTAAGTTTAAATCTAGCCCTCAGCATTAGTAGTTACATTAGTTAACAATTGCTGCTTAACAAACGATCCCCAAACTTAGTGTCTTAAGAGAACAAATGCATGTTATCTCTTACAGACTCTGTGAGTCTGGAATTTGGGAGATGCATGGTTCTGTTTTGGAATCTTTCGTGAGATGCCAGTTGATCTGGCAGCTGGGGCCGTCACCATATGAAGGTTTGGGTGAGAACATCGGTTTCCCAAATACCTCATTTGCAGGCTGTTGGTAGGAGGAATCTGCTCCTCATGGCAGCTTGACTGTCTGCGCACCTGGCAGCTGGCTTCCCTGAGACTGAGCTTTCCAAAGAAGAGACAGCAAGAGAGAAACTACAACCCCCTTTATGACCTAGTCTTAGAAGTCACAAATCATCATTCCTGCATATTCCATTAATTGGAAACAAGTCACTGAGGTCAGCTACACTCCAGGGCAGGAGAATTAGGTCTCATCATTGGACGTGAAGAGTGACAAAGACCATTTGGGTATATTTGAAGCCACCATAGGACCTACATGAATAATGAGTAATGCAGCCTCTCTGAACATCCGTTTCCTTCACAGAAGACAGTAGCAAACCAGGAGAACCATTAGGCTAATAAATAAGACGATGCATGTAGCATATTTTGTAAAATGTTACCTGTTTTACACATGTATGATAAGAACAGATAGTAGGATCAGTGCACTGCTAATGTTGTTTTACTGTGGACTCGATATATGTTGAAGACGTCCCATTCAGTGACCTCCACAGTGTGCAGACAGCCTTACTGCGCAATCCAGATTGTCACAGCATAGTATGAAGCACTCGTAGACTGCTATAGCCATGGAGAGCAGTCATTGTATTATGCAAATGTAATTCCCAGAGAATCAGGGGCAGTTAAATAATCAGAATTATTATCTTATTTTTTCAATGGCTTAACCTAATACATGTCACTTTCCCCACATGACAAAGCATTGGCAACAGGCAGGCAGAGCAGGCTGACACAGTGGCTGAAGGTCTGCTGGGGTCAGGGACTCCGGGTGTCTTGGACCACCATCCCGGCTTGTCCCATTGCCTTGTCTGCTGCACTTGCAACGGTGAGTCTGCGTTCCACGCAGATGCAACAGGGACAGGGGACCAAAAGGGTGGGCTGAAGCTGCCCTGTTTTTATGGGTAAGCTTAGATTTCTAATAAGTTTAGACTTATAGAAAAGTAGAACTTTATCTGATATTAGCAACATCCGTAACAATAGTGTATTTGGTGAAATCTGGAAATTAACATTCACTCTGAACTAATTAACTGATGGCTATTAGTAACACTGTAACTAAGAACTATACTATTAACTCATAATACCATTACTTATTTATTAATAATGTGGTGACATTAATAATATAAAATATACTATACAATGTAAAATATAGTGATACAGGATATTAATAGCAATCTTATTACTATTTTAGTCAGCAGTACGACTGACTAATTTACAGACCTTATTACAGTTTTTCCTAGTTTGGCCACTAATGTTTTTCCAACTCCAGGCTTCTCAACGCCATCATTCACTGTGTCCCTCTGTGTTTTCCCATCTGTACCCATCTTACTCTTGTCTTTTGTCACCTGGAAAACTTTAGAAGATCCCTGGTCAATTATTTTGTAAAATGCCCCCTCACTGTGGGTTTTTCTGATGTTTTCACATGATTTGGCTGCATTTTTGCAAAACAACCGAGGAGGTGACATTGTGGTTTTCTCCTCTCCTGGTCTCCAGAGACGCATGAGATATATACCTGAATTCCTTAGAGTTGATGGTGTCTGCCTTGTTTACGTCTCAGTACCCCAGAGACCACAGTGATGACAAAAAAATATGCAACTATTTTTAACTTTGTAATTGATAAGTATCTTCTGCAGAGGTATTTTGAGCCTATGGAAATTTCCTGTGTTCCATACATTTGCCCACTAATTTTAGCATCAGTAGATGGCTTTTGCCTGTAATAGCTTATGAGTCTGTGTTTCTGTAGTGTTGGTTTAATTTGATGACTTTTTTTTTAAAAGAGTAATTTGATGACTTCTATAGATACATATAAATGAATCAATGAGAAACCACAGAAATCAAATCCATAGCTTAGCAAGGAAATGTGAATGTCTGTTAGGCAAAAGGAAAAAAACAAAAACAAAACACGTTGAGACAATATGCTTTCATCAAGGGAACCAAAAAGCATCGTTTGAATTTCTGATCATGTGGGCAGTATTCCTGAGTCTTGTGAATATGAAAACAACCAAATCTGTTTACAAAAGGAAGAACTACTGCATATGCATACAAGATCCAAAGAAGATAATAAAATAATGTACCTAAATTCTCTTCTTCGGTCGGGTACATCGTCAGGGAAATGACGGAGTCACTACGGACATGTTTCTGTAGCTGGGAGAGATGGCAGGGGGAGGGGGTGGCGTTCAGCAGGCTGAGAGGGACCGCTTTGGCTTTTTTTCACTAGGAGAGGAGAAGTCTCTGATTCTTTTTTCATTCTAAATCACCATCACATTTTTTTAAAAAAGTCACATGATTAGGGTTTTCATTACTTATTGGCAGATGAATTTAATTAGAGAAAAGGGGTATGCAAATCAAGAGTGCAGTAGTTGTCCAACAAAGTCAGTAGTGCGTTCGGGGACCCCAAGGTACAGTCTGTGGGCCGCTTGTCTGTGCAGAAGTGTGTCAGCACTGGACAAACAACAGGGCAGCATCCACAAAGAGCGCTTAAACAAATCTGGGAGTCAGAAGGTGGTGGGTTGCAGAAGGCTAGGGGCGTTAATTCCACATGGATTAACACCACGACTGTTTCCTAAAATAGAGAAGACAGGACATGCTGGTGTGAGCCCAGAGACTTTTCCTGTATCTGTTCTAGGTCAGATGGGTCCATGGTGAAGTGAGACGGGTGAGGCCAAACAAAAGGCTTCTGAATCACAGAAGGCCCTGCTCTGCCCACCCGTGGGTAGTGTTTCCTCCGTCTCATATGGAGCAGGGATTCGGAATATCCCGTGAGCCGAGGGAACATGCCCACAGTCAGCCTGGGCCAGCTTCCGTCTGATGCTCCCAGAAGGTCCTGCTCACCGTCGGGAGTGGGCTGGCGAGAGCAAGCAGGCCTGTTGTGCGGATTCCTCTTCTTGAGGTGGGACCACACCATCACCAGGGCGTGCCTCCAAGGGGATAAGGAGGCTACTGGTTGATGGGGTCAAGTTCAAGTTGCAAGAAGGCTGCCCTGACAAGACCGCCATGTTCCAGATGGGAGGCAGGCGGAGAACTCTACCCAGCCTATATTCAGATTAGACTTCAAGTCTATTTATCAAGATAAGGGAAAATGATATAACTTGTTTAACAGATTATTTCTTTGTTTTCTTAATAATGTATTTTTATGTGGTAAAATACTCGTAATACATAAATACAAACCAAATATACCTAAAATGGACCCCTTTAGTTTTTGTTAAGTGTAATCACTCTGTGACATTAAGTACTTCCACACTGTTGTACAACCAGCACCACTATCTCTTCCAGAACTTCTTTATCATCCCAAATAAAAATTCTTTACCCATGAAACACTAGCTCCCTACCTTCTCCGACCTCAGTCCCTGCTAACTTATCTATTCTTTATGTCCTTAAGAATTTTCCTATTCTGCTCCCATTCTGTCAGTTGTCTTTTGGTTTTGTTGCCTGTTTCCTTTGCTGTGCAGAAGCTTTTGATCTTGATGAAGTCCCAATAGATCATTTTTGCCCTTTCTTCCCTTGCTTTTGGTGATGTTTCTAGGAAGAAGTTGTTGCGGCTGAGGCCAAAGAGGTTACTGCTAGTGTTCTCCTCAACGATTTTGATGGATTCCTGTCTCACAATTGAGGTCTTTCATCCATTTTGAGTCTATTTGTGTGTGTGGGGTGAGGAAATGGTCCAGTTTCATTCTTCTGCATGTGGCTGTCCAATTTTCCCAACCCCATATGTTGAAAAGACTGTCTTGTTTCCACTGGACATTCTTTATTGTTTTGTAGAAGATTTTAGTTGACCATAGAGCTGAGGGTTCATTTCTGGGCTTTCTATTCTGTTCCATTGATCTATGTGTCTGATTTTGTGCCACTACCATACTGTCTTGATGATGACAGCTTTGTAATAGAGCTTGAAGTCTGGAATTGTGATGCCACCAACTTTGGCTTTCTTTTTCAATATTCCTCTAGCTATTTGAGGTCTTTTCTGGTTCCATACAAATTTTAGGATTATTTGTTTCATTTCTTTGAACAAAATGGATGGTATTTTTATAGGGATTGCATTAAGTGTGTAGATTGCTTTAGGTAGCATAGACATTTTCACAGTATTTCTTTTTCCAACCCATGCACATGGATCATTTTTCCATTTCTTTGTGTCTTCCTCAGTTACTTTATACTTTTCTGAGTACAGATTATTTGCCTCTTTGGTTAGGTTTAGTCCTAGGTATCTAATAGTTTTAGGTGCAGTTATAAATGGGATCAACTCCTTAATTTCCCTTTCCTCTGTCTTGCTGTTGGTGTATGGAAATGCAACTGATTTCTGTGCATGGATTTTATATCCTGACACTTCACTGAATTCCTGTATGAATTCTAGCAGTTTTGGAGTGGAATCTTTAGGGCTTTCCACATAAAGTATCATATCATCTGCAAAGAGTGAGAGTTTTATGTCTTCTTTGCTGATTTGGATGCCTTTAATTTCTTTTTGTTGTCTGATTTCTGAGGCAGGGCTCCTAGTACTGTGTTGAATAGCAGCGGTGATAATGAAAAGTCCTGCCATGTTCCACCTGAATATTTATAGCAGCAATGTCCACAATAGCCAAACTATGGAAAGAACCTACATGTCCATCAACAGATGAATGGATAAAGAATATATATATGTATACACACACACACACACACACACACACACACACACACAATGGAATACTATGCAGCCATCAAAAAGCCCCCAAAATCTTGCCATTTGCAATGACAGGGATGGAACTAGAGGGCATTATGCTAAGTGCAATAAGTATATCAGAGAAAGACAATTATCATATGCTCTCCCTGATATGAGGAACTTAAGAGGTAGGGTGGGGACTCATGGGGGTTAGGGGAAATGAAACAAGACAGGATCAGGAGGGAGACAAGCAATAAGCTACTCTTGATCTCATGAAATAAACTGAGGGTTGCTGGGAGTTGGGGAGGTACGGATAGGATGGCTGGGTTATGGACACTGGGGAGGGTATGTGCTATCTATGCGTGCTGTGATATGTGTAAGACTTATGGCTCACAGACCTATACCCCTGGGCAAATAATACATTACATGTTAAAGCAAAATAAATAAATAAAAGAAAGAAAGAAAGAAAGAAAGAAAGAAAGAAAGAAAGAAAGAAAGAGAAAGAGAAAGAAAGCAAGCAAGCGGACATATTTCACACATAAAAAAAGAATTTTCCTATTCTAGGTACCTCTTGTATTTGGCTTCTTTCACTTAGCACGGTGTTTTCAAGATTCCTCCCTGCTGTAGTGTGTGTTAGAATTTTCTTTCTTATTTGGCTGAATAATATCTCATTGTATGTAGACACCACATTGTGTTTATCCATTCATCCTTCAGTGGATACTTGGGCTTATTCCACCTTTTGCCTATTACAAACAATGTTGCTGTGAACATTGGTATGCGGTAATCTGTGTGAGTTCATGTTTCTCATTCTTGTGGGTAGATACTGAGGAGTGGAATTGCTGGCTTGTGTGGTAATGACATGTAGAACATTTTAAGGAACTCCCAGATTGTTTCTTCTGTTCTATCTTACACTGTTTGTGTTTATGGTACGTGGGCCTCCCTTGTAACCCTGGGGCCTGCAGATATATGAGGGCTGGGGCATGAGTCTGTAGATACTGTCTATACTTATAAATATTGTTCACTCATTTTTTTCTTCTTTGCTTCCTACATTGTATAAATAAGAAATCTGAGTTTCCATCCACATTCAAACTTGGAAACTTTTGTGTCATCTAAAAAAAAAAAAAAAAAAATCCAAGTCATGCTGTTTTGTGATATTTCAGGTCTGGCTGAAATCAGGAAGTAATAGGAATATAAAAAGAAAACTTGATCTTCTGAGGTTTTCTGCACCAAAGTATCTTGGATAAAAATTAAGCTTTTAAAATTTTTTGAGGTTTATCTATCAATGCTACTGATTTTTTAAAAAAATATTATATTGCTTGCATCTTTGGAAAGAACTCAGCTCTCCTCCAAGGCTTTATAGAAATTCGTTGTCTTAAATAATGTCATTTAAAAAATGAGTCTTTTAAAACCGTAAAGGATGTCAGAAAGAAATCTGAAGAAGGGAGAAAAGCAGAAATTAAAAGAAAAGAATGAGCACCACACTCGCAGGGGGACCCAATCTGAACCGTGTGGGTCCAGGCAGAGCCTTTCAAATCTTTTGAAGTTCATACAGTATTCTGATCCCTAAGCAACCCATGTTCTTGAAAAATTAACCAGGAAACTAGCATGGGCTAAATGCCTTTGTGTTTGAATTAGAGGACAGGGAGAGGGCCTGCTGTTTTCAGGAAAGGTTTTTAATCAGAAAGTCTCTTCATCCTGGCTTTTGACCTTTCCTAACATTGGGTTGTTTTTTCGCACTGGTTTTGAAAGGGCCTGTGGCTCTCAGGAAAGAGGGGATGGGCATCGCCATGTTGCTTAGCATGGCTTCTGTCAAGATTCTGCCCTTGGAAAAGCAGCTAAGTGTGCTGGTGACAGGGAGCAAAGATGATTCACAAGTGGTTTCTCCTTTTGTTAAACTTTTATTTCAAAACAACAGGAAACCACATCCCATCACTGCTGTAAAAAATTCTACCTTTAATTTATCAGGAATTCTTTGAAACTTATATTTTCTGATAAAAACATAAATTTCTCCAAGTAGTTTCCTTCCTGGTTTCTAGGAAGGACACCATGCATTTTGTACCCCCAAGTACAAGTACTCTCTGTCTTCATCATATGTCTGAGAGTATCATCTGGTACTTCCCAAAGACTATATTAGTGTAGCAGCAAATTCGTCTGGGTTTTGCATAGCAAGAGACTGACGAGCCTGAAGGAATTCTGCATCATATCCTTGGGTAAGCATTCGGGCCCAGGAGGCCTCCCCACCTGCCTTACTCTTATGATCCCCATCTTGCCCTTTTCGTAAGACTGTGGAGCAGCAGCATTGGGGTATGTGTAGGATTAATCCATCAGTAAATCTTTTATTCTCACTCAACTTTAAGCATCTTGAGGGCAGGACAAAAATCAGTTTAAACATTTTAAGCTCTTTTTTTTTCTGATATCATTCTATCCCTTGGCATCCCACATGTTGATATCGCTGAGCCCAGAAAAGAGAGTGTGGCAGTGGACAGAAGGAAGAGTTTCTAGAAAGGGACACAGACGTTTAATTGTTAGCCACTTGTTAACTATGGGAACTAGGGCTGTTGGATTTATCACTTAAGTTTTCCAGTAGATCTATTTATAAAATAATCACTGAAAAGAAATAAAATTTGTTCCAAGATCCTGATTATAGCTTTCATTTAACATGTAATGCCTAAAGCTAAGGAATTCGGACATTTCAGACATCTACCTGTCTGGGACCAGATGTTCTATATTACTTGTCAGGTACACATGGGCATCAATTACTCTGAAAATTTCTGTGACCAAGGGGAATGTTTATTATTTTCAAATATAGCACACACTTTAAGAAGTTATTCTGTTACCAAGCTTTATTTTCCCCATATATTTTTATATTATTGTTTTCAATTCAATGACAGTTTAAAGAAGGATTCATTGATCTTTTACAGGAACACAAGCGTGCATACATATATGTCTATGGACACACATGGACACACACAGACATCTTCTATTACTCACCATAGGGGACTAAACTACCGACTCATCTTGCAGTCTGCTGTGGCTAACAAATCCACTAAATTTCCGACCAAAAATTGCTTTTAAGTGAAAGCACTGTGGAGAATTAGATAATTTAAGATCACTCGAGGGCATCTTGAGAATTGTGACTCCATGCGCATGGAAAAAGCCATTGGCCTTGCAAAATTTGCAAGCAGTTGTCTTCTTTTCCCCATTCCAAGCTCCCATGTTTTATGCAACTAATACATTATGAATTGCAGCCCCGTGCCTTACAGAAATGTGAATTTACAAAAGGCATACATTTTACATCATATTCACCTTTTTCACCCTGGTCTTAACCACTGCTACTTTCGCTCACCTTCTGAAACCACACTAGCTTGGTCTTCCACCTCACCAAAACTTTCTAAGTTTTTTTCCACCTCACCAAAGCTTTCTAATTTGCAACTTGCCACTGAAGTTTATAGTCTGATTTTGCATCTGAATAACCTTTTCCCCCTCTTTTGAACACATTATTTGACAAATTTTAAAAGTCAGCTTTCTTTCCTGTAGCATCTACTTTTTTCCTTCAGTCTTTTTTTTTTCTTCTATTAAACTTTATTAAAAATAGTTGGATTCACTATTGAAAGTATTCATTATACTGATATTTTTCCTATAAAATCCTCCTGAACTAATTCATGGGTGGTCAGCTTAAAAAAATAAAGCGTAACACGGTATTTTCAGCACTCACCCTGGCACTACGCTGGACACTACCTACAACTCAAGAGCAGCGTGCAAGTTTGAGATCATTTAATGCCATGAACTCGAATGTTGTCACAGTGTTTATGCTAAGAAGTGTTTTTTTGACACCCCTTTTGCAAATACACACATTCTGTACCTGGTAGCCTTGGCTAAAGCTAGTAGAGAAGTTTCAGGTATTGTAATGATTAAATATTCAAAATACATTTTGACCTAATTTGTTAATCAGTCTGTGGATAATAAGGTGGTTGAAAAGACTGATTATGTGGGCCACAGCCATTTAGCTGAAGCATGTTGCCATGGTCAGAGACTCATCGGGGAAAAGCTATAGCTAAGCACTGCTGGTGTGCTAAGACACAAGCTTGTTCATCATCTAAATCAGTGAGGCAAAGTGGACACGGACTTGGAGATGTTTGCAAACAGTCGGACTCGTCTCTCCCTTGGGCAGGTTGACGTGATTCTTAGTGGTGGAAATCAAGTAGGTTTTCTGTAACTAACTTAAGGAACAAAGTGTCATTTTCTAGGAAGTGGTTAATCAACCCTTAGTATTTGAGTTAAATAAATCTCAAAATGCTTGTACTGTTATTTTAATACTATGCCCTTGTGGGGTGCTTGCCCTGAGGTTTTTGAGTTCTAAAAATTGTATTTTGTTGGACAATATCCAAACCAGACCCTGTGCACATTGACTCAAGCTTACATAGTAGCTTTTCTGCGTATGTGTCTGTTATACACACACACACACACACACACACACACACACATGAATATCTAAATCCATGTTTATATCTATGGTGAAGATCCATGTATTAATACAGATATATAAAAGCAAATACTAATGATCAATAGTTTCTGTAATGATACTATGTGTTAAACAAAATATATGCAAAACACAAAATAGTTTCGTTAAGGTGCTACGCATGCACAGGGAGAACATTCTGTTGCTTGAAAGGGATCTATGGGAAAAGAAACAATTATTTTTTGTCAGGGATCATATATTTAGGCACAGATCATTAACAATGCTTTGTTCAATATTTATTCAGTGAATGGTACATGCTAATTATGTGGGAAATTACAATTTACAATTAAAATGTGGGATACTCTTGCTTTCTTAAAATTTTATTATAAATGTGGCTAGTCGTGGATATATTTCATTTAATTTGCAGGCTCAGGGAACATCTGTTATAAAATGTTTTCTCTATAGAAGACATTTATCAGTGTCCTATGTTATCTTAACTTTTCCTTAGTTATTAAGTGCTGTGATAATTCTAAAATTTAAACCTGAAATAATTTACATTTTTATTGTTCTAAGTTTTGGGAATATTATATCTTTTTTTGTTTTAAGCAGGCTCCATGCCCAGCATGAAGCCCACTGTGGGGCTTGAGCTCATGACCCTGAGATTAAGATTTGAGTTGAGATCAAGAGTCAGATGGTTAAGCCACTGAACCACCTTAGGGATATTACATTTATAAAGGTTTATAGTTATTTTATCACATAGTCTATATAAATATTAAATGGCAGCATGCATTATTTCAAAATGAGACACTAGATTTTTAAAAATATTTTATTTATTTATTTGACACAGGGAGAGAACAAGCAGGGGGAGAAGCAGAAAGAAAGGGAGAAGCAGGTTCCTCCTGGAGCAGGGAGCCTGATGTGGGGCTTGATCCCAGGACCCTGGGATCATGACTTGAGCAGGAAACAGATGTTTAACCGACTGAGCCATGCAGCTGCCCCTAGAATTTCTGTAATATCTAGAAGGTAATGGTGTTTGCTTCTTTGGGCACATTATTTCAGTTGTGGATTAACCTACAAGTGGCGTTTACGTGTTTGCCATTTGATCATCTGGTTATCGGAATGCCACGTGCCTCATTGATGTGACCATCTTCATCAATCAGCGTATACTAAGTTATACAGCCGTAACAAATGACCTCAAATCTTAATCTTTCTCACTTACATCACCTGTTTATTTCGTCGTTTTTATCTTCGCTCCCACATCACCTTACTCTGGGCCTCAAACATTTTCTCTTTCGAAGGCTGCTGCACATCAGAGAGAAACAGCTTGGGGAATGCACTAGGGCCGCCTCTCAGAAGTTTTTCTCCAAAGTGACATATTACTTTTGCTAAGTAACTGGCCTGAGCCAGTGACATGTTAACCCTGTTGTTAATGGTATCAGAACAGAGAGGAACAGTGAATATTTGCGAATAATACTCCAAAATAGCAAAGAATGATGTTAGACTCAGGTGTATTTCAATGAATGATTCTCAGTGTTTCTTATACTTGTTGTGTTTATGTATCTTCTAAAAGTTGACATATCTTTCCAGAAGCTAGCATAAACTAACAAAACAAAATGAAACAAACAAAACAAAAAACCCAAAAGGCAAAAATAAAAACAAAACATTCCAAACAATTTGTTTTCTCACATCCAAAATCAATGTCCTAAATTTCACTTAACTTTAATCAGAGTGTAACAAAATCATATAGCTCAGGTTTTAATGGACTAGTACTTTTTGCGTAATTATTTGATATAATTGTTTGTATTGATCACATTATCTAGAAGTAAAACGTCTCCTCAACTCTTCCAGTACACACAGACACACACACATGCACACCCAGCAGCATGAGAGAAGTTACTGTGACTGGAAGGTTTTTCTTAGCAGGTGTATTTCAGTATGGCTAGGAGCTGCCACAGTTCTGCTGCTGGTGGCTTTGACAGTTTCTTATTATGCTATGCCATGGATTTTTCAGAGCAATTAGCTCATCAAAGATCTTGGTAGTAGTGCCTCTCCTACGAGAGGAAAATAAAAATCTATCCTACTGATTACAGTTGCCTAAAATGTCTTTTTCGACTTCATGGGTGGAAGATTTTGTGGGTAGTTCTTGGCTTCCCTCACAGTCTTTAATTAAGATGTCAGAAAATAGTTTTTAGTAGCCAATGTATCAGAATTTAGCTGAGAATAATACCTCTATTGAAGTACATTGTGCTGTAGTTATGAGTATGGGAGTTATTATTGCTATGATTATTATTTTAGCAGTGCTAGTTCACATAGTTTTTCCTTTACTAGTCTCAGTGGGTGAACCATTTCTTCCCAATTTTTTCAAGGAATCATATTTAAAACTAAAGCTGTAATCAAAAGATTATTCAATTTTAAGCATATTTAAATGGTTCTAGTTTTACAGATATAACATAACATAACATTAGATTATTCCATAATTTCCAGAATCGATTCCTTTGTCAGGCGATGAGGATTATTTTTCTGTTTTCAGACTTCCTAAAATGTCTGCTAACCCACCCAGAAAGGGTTATCCTTACGTGGTGATGTGTGATGCGATTTCATCTATGTAATGTATCACATGCCGTATCTTATTTCCAGCTGAATGTAATTATTTCTTAAAGCAACTGAGGAACAAAAAATAGGGATTCATTGACACACATAGTGGTGAATTCAGAATGCAGAGTAGAATGTTCAAATTAAAGCAAATGTTTCCATGCCCAATTACCTAATTTGTAATTGCAACTATTCATTGCACTTGATTCTTTTCTTCCACTTCCTCCTTTTCCCTCCCCAGCTCCTCCTTCCAGTTGCTGGATGACAGCTGAGTTGTAAGCCCAGAATGCCTCGCCATTTCCTTCCCAATTCTCCCCACCTTCCAAGGCCCATGTCTGAGATCACCTGCTGTAAACACTTGCGGTATGAAATGAGAACCTTTGTAACCTCACATGTCTCCTTGGAGGTTTTGGGCCGAACTATGTCAACCATAAGCAGAACAGTGGGCTCTGTGCTCAAAGACAGGTGAAAGACGAGTAATGTGTGTGCGTGGGAGACAGACGGAGAGACGGGGCGTTTCTGGAGACAGATACAGAGAACATTGGTGCGAGTGCGTATAAGGTGTAGAGAGAGGGCATGAGGAATGAGAACTCACTTCTGGCACAGTGGTGGTAGAGAAGTGATACCTCCTTGCTTAGAGATTATCATTTGCCATACAGCCTGGTAGGACTTCAGCTCTGAGTGATCACATCCAAGATATATTCAAACACTTTGCTTTAAGTGTGGGGGACTCTTCTGGAATGGGGGGGGGTGATCCCTCTCAGCCTTCAGAAAGGCAGATACTCAAACCCATGTTGGTCCGCTCAGCGGTGCCCTGCAGGCCACTTGGGCTCTGTTCACTCTTGTTTAATTCTTTAGTTTCTGTTTCTCAGACCCAGTGGTTCCCATCATTTTGTTCTCTGGTTGGTCGGGTCCTCCTCCTGCCTGCTCACACCTGTCTTTGCCTCCCTCTCGAGAGTGTTTTATCTGGTCTTTGTAGCCTTCAGCTGCAAAGTTCCTGTCTGATCTCTCTTCAGGCTTTGTCTCTATTGACATTTCCATTTTGTTCCTACATGATTTTCTTGGCTTTCTCCTCATCTCCTCTTAGTTTTTAAAACATCTTTAAGCCGGTTTTTCTTTTTTGATGTTTGTCTAGTAGATGCACCATCTGATCTTTTCGGGGGACCGTCTCAGTTGGTTTATTTTTTCCCCTTGAATGGAATTTATTTTTTCTTCATAATTTTCTGTCTCTGTATAACTTGTGACTTTTTTTTGTTGTGGTTGAACACTGGACATTTGAATCTAATAATATGATAACTCTAGAAATCATGTCTTCTCCCTTATCCAGGGTTTGTTTTATGTGTTTATTTTTCAGATAGCTGTCTACTGTCTCTGTGCTGAGTTTCAGCCTAAATGTAAACCCAAGTCCTTGGGTCTTCCCTGAGCCTGTGCCTTCCCCTGAGCACACATGGGGACTTTTTCATTTCCCCTTATGGACTGTTGCCTTCAAGTGTTCTGCTCTTCCATCTCTGGCTCCCAAAGGGGGAAAAATTAAGAATGAAGGGGGAAATTAAATATATTGCCCTCAAGTCCCCTGGATGAAACCTTAGACACACGGAGGGGTTTGCTGTCATGGCTGCTGTCCCTTGGTGCTCACCTCTGCGATCTGAAGCAGCGATCAGCCGTCAGACCACAGATGCCCAATGTCTGGTGCACAGAGTCGTTTTTTTGCCCACCCTGGCTTCTGTAACCTGTGTAGAAGCTGCTCTAGGCGTATGTGCACAGCTGCCTGCCACAGAGCTGAGGGGTGGACGGTGGAGAGCTGCCACCGTGCTAAGAGCTTGCAGTGACTGAGATTAACCACAATTTACTGTTCAAGCCTCCCTCCGGATGTTGTAAGCCTTCAGCCGACTCCAGAGTTCCAGCATAATTGTCTCAGCTCTCCCAGTGTAATTTTTGTCCATGTGGGAAAACAAATCTCATACTTCCTACTCCTTTATCTTCCCCAAATCCTCTCTCCTCAAACTTCTTATAACATAATATTTGGGGTTGTTGCCCAATAATCTGTGTTGAAACAATTTCTTAGGTTACTTTCTGCTTGCTTTGTCCGCAAGCTGGAGATAGCTGTTTAAGCATGCAATCTTTAGTATAAAATAAAGACGCCGTGAAAATGCTGGGCTGTGAATATACTTACCATGTAATTTATTTTCGAAACCAGGGCAAAACTGAGAGTAAAAGAAGTTATCAGTAATTCTTCTGGTATAATAGTTGTGTGGTGAGACTGTACAAGGCAATCGTATGGGGGACACTTAGAACAAAACTCGGTCTGGGAAATCCCCTTTAAGGGATGTCGTGAATAGGCTTTGTCCTGTTTTTGCATTAAAACCTGACTTTCATAGTGAAGCAGTGTCCACACAGTCCAAGTATTCACATGTAATAATTCAAAGGCATTTGTTTGCTACAGATTTTTTTTTTTTAAAGATTTTATTTATTTATTTGACAGACAGAGAACACAAGTAGACAGAGGCAGTCAGATAGAGAGGAAGGGAAGCAGGCCCCCCGCCGAGCAGAGAGCCCGATGCGGGACTCGATCCCAGGAACCTGAGATCATGACCTGAGCCGAAGGCAGCGGCTTAACCCACTGAGCCACCCAGGCGCCCCTATTTGCTACAGATTTTATATAGGTCACAATCCATAACATACCATATGAGTTAGAAAGAGTTTACTGGTTTGTTCTTATATATTCAATGTTTGTCATATCTAATGGGTTTCTGGTACTGATTTCCAGTTCCTCTTCCCTAGTGGGCTGGTGAAATCACTCGTGTGGGGCGTCATGTCTTCCTCGACCCTCTGTGCCCTGTCAAGTCTCTGCCCTAGGTCACTTACTGTGCTTATTCCAAACCATTGTGCCTGGACCCGATCTCTTACTTGTGTTAGAGTCAATATTACTATTTTCAGAATGTCTTGACTTTTACATTGGCACATGCTCAAATAAAATTTTAAAACCAAGTCGTTCTAATCCTGTTGCCAACTTTGCTTCTTCTAATACAGTGCGGTTACTGCACAGCACTGCGCAGTGGGATGGGTGTGTGTGTGTGTGTGTGTGTGTGTGTGAGAGAGAGAGAGAGAGAGAGAGAGAAACCGGCATTTTAAATACTTTTTGCAGAAGAGCAACCCGTCGGCTGGATTGAATTGAAAGCTAACGTGGCTCTCCCTTTGGAAAAATGTAGATGTTGTAGTGATTCTTGTATAAAAGCATTAAAGAGCTCATCCTACATGGATCACCTCGGGGGACGGCATGATAGCCATAAAGTTTATGGAGGAAACATTGACTCTTGGAAAATGTGGGTACTGCAAGAACTGGGAAAGGAATGACAACAAATATCCAACTGTGCCTCCGCAGAGAAGTGCAGTTATGTCCCTGGGTCACTGGACTCTTGTTATGGATTGAATTATCCAAACAATATAATCAGTCATAGATAAGCATAATCAGAGCTTTGTGAAATAGGACAGCTCCACTTGGATTCAGCTTATAAACAATACACCTCAAATAAATTATGCAGGTTCTATCCTTGAATTTACGTAAATTTTGGGTTATTTTTTCCCCCAGATAGTAGGAATTAGCCATTAGTGCACTCTTGCCTAACATTTATTTTTTGCATGTGATGTCTGCTATGGGTTTTTAATTTGTAGGCTATGTCTGTTTTCCTTTCTCTATTTCCCTTTATTCAATGGGCTGAGAACTCTCTTGAGGTCCGACAAGCTCCATCTGATGGACGACTGCCCTATGTCCCACAGAGGTGCTCAGCCTTATGGTGATGCTTTTTGCTCGGGTAAAAGTATTTTCTCCATGAGCTGTATAGATATCACGCCATCCCCTGCCGTGCTTTTTTTGGGGTGAGCTGTTTAATGCTGTTCTCCAAAAGTTGCTATAATGTCTCATTTTTTTCCGAACAGAGAGCCATTTTAGTTTTAATTAAATTCAGACTGGTTACTCTTCTCCGAAAAAAGTCTGGTTCCAAGTTAAGTGGGCTGTGTCCTCTGTGCAAGAGGAAGAAAGTTCACTGCCTTTCTTCGTTGTCAGATGCTGGGACATGAGTATGTCATTATTGTGCACTGTGTCATTTATTAAATCACTTTTCTTGATTTATAAAAATTTATTAATAAATATAAAGCTTTTATATTTTGGTAAGTTGAAAGCTAATATTTCATCTGCTTGCCCCTACTACTTATGTTGTGTTTCACAGTAGAAAAGAAATTGCTTTAGACATAGATAAGAAGACATACTTGCACTAACATGAAAGGAATAGAAAAAGAGGTATCTGACAACAGACAGCACCTGCGTGGTCATTACAAAATTCTGGCTGCCATCCAGAACATTTGCTTTATCAATATGATGTCAGTACCATAGACGATTTACTTATTCTCTGTTCAGTTATGTTTGTTTTGTTTAAATGTCGTTTTTGGCCACTTCTACAGAATTTTAACAAAACAGATTTAAGTGTTAATAAAAGCCTAAAATTAATTTTCCAGGATGCACCTTGTAGTTCACATGATCTCTAATGAGGGCCCGTTTTTGTAGTTTTACTTCGAGAGTGGCAATGAGGAGACATGGGAACTCCTTGAAAAGTAGTGGTTACTGCCTGTGTGCTCTTGGACTGGTCATTTAGCCTGTGAGTCTCGGTGTTCCCGGTAGCTCCAGCACCTGCTGTTTCCCAAAGCCATACCAAGCAGAAAGTGGATATGGCATTTCCAGTGCTGATAAAAGAGATTGTTTCTAGGCAGACATAACTGTGAAAATGAATGAACACAGATTCAAACATTTCTTTTGTAGGAACTTAACCTTTTGGTTTAGGGCTATGTATAATGAACTGGAATTTGGATAATGAAATGAACTCAAAGTTACAAAAAAAAAAAAATCCTCAAGTAATTCAAAGGTATCAAAGGTTCAAATATATAAAATATCTCTTTAATCATCTCATGCTGGGGAAGAGCAAAAAGTGCCTGGTAAACGGCTGAGTGGTGATACCAAGTCTAGGGCTTGATTTCTATGAAGCTAGACATTGTGATGTACACTCTGAAAAGTACTCGGGCTTATTTCTTGATCTCATTCTACTGTATTCTGTACCTAATTTAGTTTTTTTTCTAAGATTTTATTTATTTGTTTGAGAGAGAGTGCGCACATGACTGGGGGATAGGGGTAGAGGGAGAGGGAATAGCAGGCTGCCTTCTCCTGGGAGCCCGAGATCAGGACCAGAGCAGAAAGCAGACACTTAACTGAGCCACCTAGGTGCCTCAATTTTTTTTTTAATGTTTTCTTCCAGTGATTGTGCATGTACAGCTAGATCTTTAGAAAGTCTGACTCTTGTTCTTTGCTTTTTCTCAATTGAATCAATAGAAGCAAGTGGTATTAATTTAGAGGGTTACTAAAACTGAAAATTAAGGAAACGTAGATAATACAGACTAAGGATATCAAAGCAATTCTTTTTTGTATTATTATTATTAGACCTCTTCGGACTGAATGAGGCTGAGAATTCATTAGTACAAAAGACCCAAGGGAATAAGCGAAGGCACTAAGGTGGACATACAATGTGCCAGTTTGATTTCTTAATAATAGAGCCAGGTGTTACTATACAGGGTTGCATTTCTTTTTCTTTTGATATGCATACAATCTCACCAAGAATAGAAAGAAAAAAAAATGGAAGAATTTTTTTTATCAAAAAGAGACTGTTTGATGATTTAGTATCATGAAGAAGTTATTATTATATTGATCTTGACCTTGATCTGTAGCTCTTGACACTTAGGTCTTGCAAGGCCTGCTCTCCTGGCTGCTCTTGTTCTAGCGCAGAAAGCCACGTCTGCCGTTAGGACATGCAGACATGCAGGTGAACATACATGCTGATTTCCATAAAGTCAGTAGATAACAAGGATTTTTTCTGCCTGGATGGATGCTTTGATGTTTTGCTTAAAAGTCTGTTTATATTCACATGTGTGCATTCAAGTAGCTTGAACGATGTCCACATTTACCAGTGTTTCATGGTAACACTTTTCCTCCCAAGGTACATGACTCCGGAGAAAAGAAAAGTTAACAGTGTGAAACTTGGAGGGAGTCTTTGTCAGGAACCAGATAACATTTTTTTTTTTTAATCCATATCCCCTTTTACTTTCTGAGCTTCAGCAATCTTTGAAAAGAACAGGGTCAAACCTTGTATTTTAATTAGGATTTTTCCATGCTCATGGCCTTGAGGAGCAAAAGCAAAAAAGAAATTGTATGGGTTTATGTAGAAGAATAGAGGGCCAAGTTTGCTTTCTTTGTGAATAGAATTTATATTGTCCAAGAGTCAATGATAAACTTGAGATTAGATTTGTAATATGGAACCAAATGAACTGAAAGGGAAGTATAATATTTCAAGTTGGAGATATTAAATCAATGCCTCATGTAAAAAGATCTAGTCGATAGTAAAAGAATATATAAGAACAATCAATCATCAAAAATGCTACTTCTAACTAATTGAAACATTTGCAGTCAGGTTGGTCATGTTCCACTTAAGTTTTAGTCAAATCTAAGGCATAAGCAAGTCTTTTTTTTTTTTTTTAAGGGTGTTGGTAAAGCAGGGGAACTTGCCAATGAATGAATTGAATGGCCTTCTAAAAGTCTTTATTTATAACTACAATTATAACTTTCCTATCACCATGCTGTGAATTATTAAAAGCATATTGGCATTTTGCTATATATTTTAGTTATCTTTAAATGATTGCTCATAATAGGAATAATATACTAATTAAACTTTTGTTAAGTAAATTTTCAACCTAGGATAAGTTTTTAAATCGATGCCCATTTCAGTTAGGGGATAACTTTATTTTTCCTTTACTTCTTTGAGACCAATGTCCACATGATTTTTTTAATAGATTAATGTGTTCTATTTCTGAAATAACAATGAACAGTCTGTAATTTTAATATCACCAAAGATATTTTAATGCATTTATAGTTATGAATTCTAACTTGAACAACATATGTAGATACAGATATATCCACATATAGATACATGCATATTGAAAAAATAAATCCATCCCCAAAGACCTGTGGAAATATATATCCCATATGTGTAAAGCACATTAAAACTGCCAGACCACAAAAGATATCCTATATTTACAGATCTACTTACATTTCTGGGTCTGCCAAATTTCCACATCTTGTTGCTGCTATTTGTTTAACAAGACTAAAAGGAAATTTAAAGTATTTAGAGCATCCTCTTTAGGATCCATTTGGAACACTGTAAAAAGTGTGAAAATATTGATCTTGGACCTCTGTGTAGGATTGAGGAGACTTAAGCTTGCCATGGTGTATTCTCTGTTGACTCTAGGACTGTACTTGAAGTTGGCCGCCTTGTAGGAGACAATGTAATTAACTCCTGTACCAACATCATTTCTGTAAGGTTTTGCCAACACGCTGACAACGTGATCCTTCGCTGAAATGCTGAGGGGGTCCTGGGAGGTGTCTACCCTGACTCATCAGGAGAATGTTTCCCCAGCCCCTGCTTGACCTCTGAGTGCCCAGCATCTTACAAAAAATTCCCTTCTAAAAATGAATGAATTCAGCATTGATTATGTCGTGTGAAGCTCTGTGACTATATATTCTGCACGAGGGTTCCGTAGGCTCATGACAGGTATCTTTTGTGAGTAGGGGGCACGTGCCTCTTCAGCACTCAGGCAGGAATCTTGAACAAAGATGGGCACCCTTCCCAATGAGAAGACTTTCTCAGTACAGCGCCCCCGGAAGCATTATGTGTTAATCCGTGTTGGCGTGGGAAGAGAAAACTGTTTTTGCCTGGCTGCCATATAGTGCTTATTTTCTTTTGTCTCCTACCAAAGGTCCTTGTTAAAATGAAACTTCTGTCATCCAATGAGTTAAGGTGCTTATTTATGGTGAGACTTTTTTTAAGTTCTTGTTTTGAAATGCAGACCACCCCCCCCCCCTCAAGCCCCAGATACACGGAACAACAACAGCAGCAACAATAAGATATGGAACATAAAAAGAAAATTTAAATAATCAAAAGCAAAATAAACACACCAATGAGCCAGAAATAAGGACAGAAGTGGAATGATAAATAGAGCTAGAGCCACAGGTTTGCCAGCCTCAGGTCTGGAAGGAGGCTTAAGTGGTGGCGTGCTTGTGTCTTCTGGGGCACCAGGAAGCATACCACCTATGAGAAGGGTAACCAGAAACAGTTACGCTGCCTGAAATAATACACAGGGCGGACACCTGGGTGGTTCAGTCGGTTCAGTGTCTACCTTCGGTTCCAGTCATGATCTCAGGGTTCTGGGATCAAGTCACTCACTGGGCTCTTTGCTCAGTGGGGAGCCTGACTCTCCCTTTGCCTGTTGCTCTCTCTGCTTATGCACTCTCTCTCTTTCTCTCTCTGACAAATAAGTAGATAAAATATTTAATAAAATACACTGGGTTTGGGTTACCCAACTTGAGAAATGATGCTGGAAGAATATGTAATGCCAACCACCACCTGGGACCAAGGCTTAGGCAGTGAGGGTTATGTAGGAAAGAGGAGGAAGAAGCTGAGAGGTGTACCAGGATAGGGCGGAGATGTCTGCTGGATGTGCTATGGGATCTGAGAGGTACTAACATCAGAGAAAAGGTTTGCACTATTCCAATACATAGTTCTGGAATAGAGATCTTAGGGCAGGCAGGATGGAGACAAAAGCAAAATGATAAGATATAATCCTTAATGAGAAAGAGCAAGATTAGGAAAAGGAGAAAAAGAGATAAATCTACTTCAGATAAGATAAATACAATAATACAAATAAATATGGAAGTTTCTAATATGAAGACATGTTACTATCTTTAAAAAATACATAGCATCAGTATTAGTTTCATGTTGCTGCTGTAACAAATCATCACAAACTTCGTGGCTTAAGACAACACAAGTTTATTTTCTTACGTTGGTTAAAAGTCCAAATATGGGTCTTTCTGGGCTCAATTCAAGATGTCTGTAGGTCTCTTTCTTTCTAAAACTTTAAGGGAGAACTTGTCTCCTTTCCTTCTCCAGCTTCTGGAGACACTTACACTCCTTGGCTCATGGCTTCTCCCTCTGTCTTCAAAGTATATGGCTCTGACCCTGCCACCAACACCTCCTCTAACCCTCGCTTCACACGCCTGCCTCCCTCGTATAGGGATTCTTGAATTACTTTGGACCCATCTAGATAATCCAGGATAGTCTTTCCATCTCAAGATTCTTAATCACATCCAGGATGTCCCTTTTGCCATACATACGACACATTTACAGGTTCTGGGACAAGGGTGTGAAGAAGGTTGGAAAGTGGAGAACAGGGGAGATTCTGATTTGTCTACAACAGTATCCATGTGAAGAACAAAACAGGTTATAAAATAACTGAGAAAGACAAACATCATATGATTGTTGCTCATGTGTGGAATCTAAAAAACAAAGCAAATGAATAAACAGACAGAAAGCAGACTTCCAAATACATAGAACAACCCAGTGGTTGCTAGAGGAGAAGTGTTGGGGAGACAGGCAAAGGAGGAGATACAGGTTCCAGTTATGGAATAAATAAGTCACAGGCATAAAAGATACAGCATAGTCAGTGATACTGTAAAAGTGTCTGGTGACAGATGGTAGGGACACTTGTGGTGAGCAGAGTGTAAGAAGTTGAATCACTATATTGTTCCTGAAACTAATGTGTGTCAACTATATTCAAATAAAAAAATAAAAAGGTTATGAATTAAACATATACAGAAATAAATTTGTGGCTACAGAAAAAATAAAGCAAACATATTAAAAATGAAAGATATTTTCACACAAATATTTGGTAGGTTCTAAACTGGACATGGGAAAGAATTCACCCAGCACATAGTGTCTAGACTATGCTAAAACTCATACTGGGGAATTATATGCTCATGTGTACATACCCATATGTTGTGCACACGAGAGCTGTTCAGAGATACAAAGTGTAGTGCAGAGACTCCAACATACGCCCAAAATAAGAGCAGAATGAAAATTAAAGGGAAGCAGTATTAAAAAAAAAAAAAAAGGTGGGGAGTTTTCCACATTTGGAAAAAAACATGAGACTTCAGGTCAAATGTGTGGGACAAATGTTGAGAAAAATAAATGAAATAAATCCACACAAAGGCACAGAATAACAAATGGCACAACATCAAAATATATATTCTGTAAAAGTCCAAGAGAGAAAAGCATTGCCCATAAAGAATCAACAATTAGACTTCTTTTCTACACTTGAATTAGGAAAAAAAAAAAAAAGATAATGGAGAAATAAAATAAAATGTTTTGGCCAGAAAACAAAAAAAGAAGGACAAGAAAAAAGAAAGTGAAAAATAAGTGTGAGGGGTGCCTGGGTGGCTCAGTCAGTTAAGCATCTGACTCTTGATTTCAACTCAGATCATGATCTCAGTGTCGTGAGATCAAGCCCTTTGTTGGTCTCTGTGCAGACTGTCAAGTCTGCTTAGGTTTCTCTCTCTCTCTCCCCCCTGCGCCTCCCCCAATCGTGCTTTTTCTCTCTCTTAAAGACAAACAACCCCCCCCAAAAAAAAAACACTTGTGTGATCCTAGAATTTTATACTTCCAACAAAATATCGATTAAGGTACAGGACAAAGATCAAGTATAATGTGTCTTGCAGCCTAGTTTTCCCATCTGGGTTCCCTTTTTTTTTGCAAAAATATACTGTGTAGTTATTTTTACAGTAACATTCTATTTTTTTGGTACATCTGAATATACGTATTTGTCTGATAACTAATCTGAGGTACAGAAGGAATGAAAACATTAATGATAGAAATCAGGCCATGAGGAGAGAGAAAAGAAGACTCCTTCTTGTGTGCTGGGGGTCGTAAGTTGACTAGAGCACACAACATCCTGGAAGATCTCTTGACCAATGAGACTGAATTTACATGAATCAGAGGAAGTGAGTAGCATTAGAGAACCAAGGTTGTGGTCCCAGGAACTTGCATTTTATTAGAATGAGTTTATGGTAGAGATGTTTTTAGAGGAGAGTCATTTTCAGATAAGCTTAAAAAAAAAAAAGAGAAAGAAAAGAAAAGTATAAACAGCTTGATTTCTTCAAGTTGAAAGTACTGTTGAAGACTCTGTGGTTCTTCACTGAATGGAAACACTTTGGATGTTATTATGGAGATAACACTGGAGAAGTTTCCTTTGGATCGAGATCAAGGCACTTTGTATGTTCTACTGACTATCCAAATGTTCATTATTTATCCAAGTCAGTGTCTCTTATAAATATTGTAGATGCATTAAACTATCAAGTAGGTCTTCATGTAGGAGCCAACTTTAATCACCTGTTAGTGGCAAATTGGAGCCTTGGTTTTGGAAAGATTTTCACGCATTCTCTCAAGGTAAAGTCCAATGGAGTTTAGAATCAATTACAGATACTTGTGATCAATGCACTAAAATGGAAGGAATGACCAGGTCTCCTTCATTTGTGGCCTGTGTTGCATTTGGCTGCTAAGCTGTTTTTCCTTTTCTTATTTATTTATTTATTTATTTATTTATTTGAATTTCTTCAGTGTAACAGAATTCATTGTTTATGCACCACACCCAGTGCTCTGTGTGATTCGTGCCCTCCATAATACCCACCACCAGGCTCACCCAACCTCCCACCCCCTGCCCCTTCGAAACCCTCCAATTGTTTTTAACAATGGTCTCTCATGGTTGGTTGGAAAGGTCTGATTGATAGCACTTGCCACTTTTCTTGGTATAAATATTTCTACTGTGGCTGATTTAAAGTTAGTCATAAATAATGACATAATTAAATTCTGAGCACAACTGGTTGTCACTAGCTGATATGAGCTGGTTCTAGCACATGACTGGGCTGGTGACTTAATTCTAAAACTGTATGAAGTATCATGTGTTGGTCACCCACAGGTTTTCCTAGGTGAACAAAATATGGAGATGAGGAGAGTCTGAATTTAGGTAAAGTATAATAGTTTAAAATAAAATAATGAAAATGGTTAATGTCTTCCATGAAGAGTGAAGAGGTCCATGTGCTTTATCCAGGAGAGGTGGCAGCTGAATGTTGATTTAAAGATCTTTGTGTTTAGGGAGGATTTTTTTTGATAGAGTATGGTTTCCAGTTGCTTTCCATTCCTAAGGATCAAATCCAGATAAACGTAGTCTGAAACATTCCCCTTTCCTACCCAGTAATTATGCATTGCTTTAAAAAAGATTTTGGAAGAAGTTTTTGTTGTTGTCATTTTGTTTTGTTTTTGTTTTTGTTTTTTTGTTTTGTTTTGGTTTTTGTTTGTTTGTTTCTGAAGTTAAACTTTTTCTTTTTCTTTTTTTTAAATTTGTTGTTGGTTGATCCATTCTTTGCACTTTAAATCCTTCTAGCCCTTTACAGTAGTTGGAGAATTATGCAGTTGAGAGAGGGAAGGTCCAAGGAGAAACTTTTGAGGCCAAAGAATTCAACAGAGTTTAAAATATAGGAAGGCAGGAGCTGTTTTTTCCCCATCACCCGAGCTGGGAGCTCCATTCCTAACTGACCCCTCCACTCCCTGGCATAGAAACTGTTTCACTGTTGTATGAATTCTAGCTCCAGAAGCTCTCTCCTGAATTTTCCCTAGCCTTTCTTCTCAAATCACTGGCCCATTTTAAGCCATTTTCTGTAAAATTGTATTATGTTCTTTTTTTTTAGCTGAAATAAGCAGATAGAGAATTGTTGGCCAGATGTATAAAAATTTGGCACCAATCTGACAGTTTTCCCTCAGGTAACATTCTGTCTTAAGCTGTGCTTCTTGGAGAAAGAGTGGTGATTTTAAGTCAGTCCATGATGTGACAAATGTAAGATTGAATATATTTTGTGCATCTTTTTATTGGTCTAATCTATAAGATTATACCATTTTCAAGAGGTTATCAGTCATGACTGGCTTAAAATTCATGTGTTTCAGTGTTCTTAGGTTTATTTATTTTTTTAAAAGATTTTATTTCTTTATCCGAGAGAGACAGAGAAGACACAGAGAGACAGAGCATGGATAGTAGAGATGGGGGGAAGAGAGAGGGAGAAGCAGACTCCCCACTGGGGGGGGCTTACTTCCAGAACCCCAAGATCATGACCTGAGCCAAAGGCAGATGCTTAACCAGCTGAGCCACCCAGGTGACCCTCAGTGTCCTTGGTTTTAATTACCCTGAATCCCTTTCTTTTCTGTAAAAAGAGTACACTCCAGTTTATACAAAACTTCTCAATTCTTCTATTTCTCTTACTCTAAATTTTGGAAATAACTTAGGCTTGTTAATGGTGTAGTAAAATCCCTAGCAAGGGAAAAAAAAATGTAGTTCACAGACTAGGTTGAACAGGCAAATATCTGCCAACTTAAAACATTTTTCTCAAATAATAAATTAGTTCACAAATGATAGATTGAGTGGTTGTATTAATTACTTACTAATTAATTTATGAATCCAACCCTTATTAAAGGCACTACTTTGAATGAAACATATATGTGAGGAATATACTGAGAAAAAAACCTAGGAGTTGATGGTCTCCTAATATGGCTAAATGCTTTGAAATGTTACATATAAACACATGTGTGGGACCAATCACTTGTCTTTTTCAAATGAGTAAATTAAGGCTTCAATAATTTATTTATAAGATTTAAGTGTGTCACAGAATTCAAGTGTGGAGTAATAATCCGAATGCAACTCTTACTGGCTTCAAAATCTCTACTTCCTCTGGTTTTGTGTAGCTTTCTGCAGAGAACGATACATGAAAATATAATGCATAGTTCTTGTTTTAGAAAATTTTAGTCTCAATGAAGAAAAAAGACACACCTGATGATCAGTATTACTTAGAAACAATGCATTTGGTTTAAAATGTGATTAAAAGTAAGTTAAGTGGTAATGAAAATAAATGTGTCTTTAGAGTTAAAGGATAGAGAGAGATTCTTTGTAAGCTAAGGAGTCTCAGGGATTTAATTGTATTTACTCCATGTAATGAAACAGCCAGTACCTGTCCATCCATTCATCCATCCTATTGTCTTTCCATGCATCCTTCCATCCATCCATATCAGTAACTAATTTTTAAGGAAGAAGATGAATTTATTCAGAATATCTACAGATAGAGGTATTCTGATATTAAAGTATGGATATTTATAATTTTATGATTGCTGCTTCCTTCCAAATGTATGCAAATCACATATTTCTGAGAGTTATACTAATAAAGACAATAAAATTTATAAAGTAAGTCATATTTTAAGGCTGGTTTAGATTTACTACTACACACACACACACACACACACACACACATCTAGAACAAAAAAATGCTTTAACATATTAACTTAAACTAAGAGAGGGATTGGATCGGTGGGGTAAGAAAAGAATCAGTTATGCAGCAATACAAAACCACCACCAAGATCTCAGACGCTTAACACCACAAAAATAACTCTGGTTTGCACACTGTCCACTTTGGGTTCTAGAGTCCTATGGAGGGAACTAATTGTCTTCTTACCTCAGTTTGGATTCAGCAATTTGTGACATCTGCCTTTCAGGACAATGCTTTATGTTTCGAGGACAAGGAACCTGGGTAGTCAAGAACCGGCTCTGAAAAACCTCATCTTCCAGATGACACACATCCTCACTGTCTCTGACATTTTATTGGCCAAAGCACAGTACGCAGACTCACCTAAGTGTAACCTTGGGAAAGCAAGGAAGCGGGTTCGGCTGTCTATCCCGGAGATAAAGGAGACCCATGAGCATCGGTGAGTGTTAATACTGTCCACCATGACAGAAAAGTGCAAATTGATACTGTTTAAAACCCAAAGAGATATTTACCAAGATAAAAAATACAGAAGACATAAAAAATATTTACCAGGAGAAAAACATAAACCTGGAGGTGAAATTAATTTTTTTTTCACTTTCCTGAAGCTAACATTACTGTATTTCTAAAGCCAAACCCTCCCTTTCATTCAGTGCTTAAAGTGTCCTGGAGAACAGAAAAGGAAACATTATATCATGCACACACACACATATGTTATACCTATATATACATTTACATATATAAGTTTATCTTATGTATGTATATATATATATGCATAAACATATATACTTTCACATATGTGTGTATATGCATATACACACATATACAAATATACATATACACATATGTGAAGGCATGTGTGTATGCATAGATATACATATGGTATGCATATATACATATATGTGTATGTGTATATATGAATATACATATGTGTATATATGTATATATATGTATATCAGTATATCTATTTTTGCTATACCAGTGTATTTTATATGTATATATATAGATAGATAGAGAGATCTCTATCTAAATATATATCAACATATTATAATTTTTTCTCTAACTCGTGAGAATTTTTTTAAGTCAGTTGTGCATATATATATGTATATATACACATATATATGTGTGTATATATATATATTTAAAAATACTAACTTCTCTTCTTGGAAATGAGAGAATAGAAATATTTTTACTGTTGACAATTGTGCCCTCAAGTGTTAACATTATTCGCAAGTGTTTAAGAGAATAATTAGTTTCATTTTACTCTATCATACTCGTACTATAATTATAACATGGCCTTTGTTCTATTTATACATACAAGTAGCATATTCTCGTATGAATTTTTGTGAAGAAGAAACACTTGATAATAGTCTACTACCCTAGTGGTATGTACAATGGGTCACAAATGACCTTACCTTGGAGAAAAATTAAAAGACGCCTGCATTACAGATCAATTTCCTGATTTTCAGTTTAAATTCATCATGCTGAGCTATCCAAGGACACCTTTCTTTTGCTACCATGTGATGGAAATGATTTCCATGTGTTTTGTGATTCCACCCCATTCTGCCTTAGATAATACAGTGACATCAAACATTTCGGCTCTTCAATTGACTGGCTGACTGTGCCTTGTAAAAATTGCCTTTTATTGTCAGAATACTCTAAATTATAAATAAGAAGTGGACAACGAATTTGGGGCAAAAACAGTAGCACTCACATTTCAGAGTGATTTTAAATTTCAATATTATTTACAAATATGACATCAAACATTAGCGGTTTTATTTCATTTTCCTTTTAGAGGGATTCGAAATATGAAGTGACAGCCTTAACTCAGAATTTTCCTGTTTTTTGTCAGTTTAATCCAGATCTTTGCTGTGCAGTTCTAGACACTGCCCTACTTCCTAGTTTTAAACAAGAAACAGTTGGCTAAACACATACACGCAACCCTGACAACTGGGCTGTGCCTTTGCACCTAATGTTTTGGTGATGCCTGCCTCATGTTGGTAGTTGTCTGGAAGCATCTTACTCTCCCTTAACCAGTTCATTAAATAGAACCCTAGTAAGAAAGTAATTGAGGCTGAATATTCATGAAATCTCAATTCTTTAACCAATCTTCTCTTAAAGGGCATTTTCAGTTTTGTTATTGATTTGGTGTTAGTCATATCCAGGGTCCCCGGGCCGCTGGTTGCAAGACACTTTGAGATTCATCTTTCTTGATGACTCTGGGATTCAAAGGCTGCCCTATTTGAGCTGCATTAACTCGTGAGCATTAACTCTTTAATGCTCACGGGTACTCCAGACGTCACCAAGGAGTGTTCTGTTGTTTATGTCTTGGGGGATGATCTGTTCTGAAAGTTCCATTTTTCACACTCTTGAATTACCACCTAAATGCCCACACATTTTTCCTAAGCCCTCTTCAGTCTCAGTTCCCTTACTTGTCTATAAAATGGAAATAATTTAAGAAATAATAACTTCGAAACTCTAGCTCCATCAATAAAGAAGAAGGCATAGCACCTGCATTCTCTCAGAGTTCCTGGATTGGCCCCAACTCGGCATCACTGATTATATCTCCATGCTTTCCTGGAGCTCGGGTTCTGGATTATATCTCCATGCTTTCCTGGAGCTCGGGTTCTGGATTATATCTCCATGCTTTCCTGGAGCTCGGGTTCTGGATTATATCTCCATGCTTTCCTGGAGCTCGGATTCTGGATTATATCTCCATGCTTTCCTGGAGCTCGGGTTCTGGATTATATCTCCATGCTTTCCTGGAGCTCGGGTTCTGGATTATATCTCCATGCTTTCCTGGAGCTCGGGTTCTGGATTATATCTCCATGCTTTCCTGGAGCTCGGGTTCTGGATTATATCTCCATGCTTTCCTGGAGCTCGGGTTCTGGATTATATCTCCATGCTTTCCTGGAGCTCGGGTTCTGGAATTTGTCGCTGGGCAGAAAGCAGTGTGGGTTCCAGTAAAGCCCTCAGCCTCACGCCAGCGCAAATTTCTATTTGCTTCAGATTTCTCTGACTCCTCCCTCCTCTGTGCTTTATGTGCTGAGTGACTTTGGTCTCCCGCTACAGCAGAGAGTGCAGAGGAGAGAGAGAGGGCGCGGGCTTTGTGGAGACAGCAGCCGTGAGCTTAGGATGGAGGATGGAGAGAAAGAAGGACAGACAGACTCAGGACAAAAGCACAGAGCACTCCATGACCTGTCTGGTGATGATTTTTTTTTAAGATTTTATTTATTTATTTGACAGAGAGAGATCACAGGTAGGTAGAGAGGCAGGCAGAGAGAGAGAGAGAGGGGGAAGCAGGCTCCCCACCGAGCAGAGAGCCCCATGTGGGACTCGATCCCAGGACCCTGAGATCACAACCCGAGCCCAAGGCAGCGGCTTAACCCACTGAGCCACCCAGGCGCCCCTAGTGATGGGGTTTTAATTAAGACTTTTTCCCACTTGGGAATTGGGAACCTTGGCGAATACACCCTCTCAGATATTTCAACATCGCTTTTGTCACTGATGAAGCTGAACTGGACGTTGCAGCTGACCACTGTGATCATACAACCCGGCTTCCCAATACTGCCCCTTGAATATTTTATCGCTAAATTGGTAGGCTTTTTAAAATATATATATACTATTTATTTATTTATTTGACAGAGAGAGACACATTGGGAGAGGGAACACAAGCAGGGGGAGTAAGAGAGGGAGAAACAGCTTTCCCTTAGAGCAGGGAGCCCGACGTGGGGCTCGATCTCACTCTGGAGTCATGACCTGAGCCGAAGGCAGGCGCTTGAGGACCGAGTCACCCAGGTGCCCTGACAGGCTTCTTTTTAATGACTACGGAGGGCTGGCCTTTGGAAGTTTATGGCATTGAGCAGCAAAGAATGTGAATGTCCAGTGGACAGAATGGCTCTGAAAAAGAGTGAAACCCAGATGGAACTGAGTCAGGCAGACTCTATTTCATCTTGGAACAGAAAAACGAAACTCTTAGCATGGGTGGTTGTAAATTCCCGAGCAAGAGCCTCGGCCTCCTTGGGGGTGGAAGTTCTGTCCCATCTATGGGACATATGAGAAATGTCAGACAAGCAGCACACCCCATGCCTTAGTAGGCATGATGGTGGGCTCCCTGGTGAGTTCTGAAGGTATCGAAAAGGTATGACAAATTAAATTTGTCACAATATCCCTTACTCTTTATCTGTTCTACTTTACTGATTTCTACCATTCTTAGTGCCTTCTTTTTACTTATTTTGGGTTTAATTTGTGCTTTCCCCCCCCTATTCTAGAACCATAGATAATTAATTTTACATTTGTTTTATCATCTAATGTGGACATTCAATGATACAGATTTCTCTCTTATGACTGATTCAATACACCCCTCAAATTGCATCCCTCAAATTTTGATATGCTTTCTTCATTTTCAATCAATTTGAAATATTTTCTAATTTTCCTGGTAATTTCCACTTCAGCATATAGTTATTTAAAGTTACATTGTTTAATTCCCAAAAACTTGAGAATTTTTTAAATATACTCTTATTGATTTCTAATATAATATTGTAATATTATATACAATAATACAGAAAATATACTGTATGATTTCTGTTCTTTCATTTGTTGAAACTTTGTTGTTATGTTTACTCACATAATTTAGTTACTTTCTATTTATTTGTCTAATAATTCCTCTTTTATTTACCCTTTCTGGCATTTTTCCTTCTCTTCCAACTAGTATTATTCTCCTGAACCTTAAAAAAAAAAAAAAAAAAAAGTGTGTGATTTTTTTGTTTGTTTGTTTTTGTTTTTTTAGCATTTTGTATAGAACAGATCTATTATAGATACATTCTGTTTTTTTCTTTTTATAAAAATATACATTGAGGTTTTTTTTTAAAGACATTTTCTTAGGCTCTACAATTTGATTTTAGCACATTTGTTTTATTATCTTTCCATACTATAACAATGTTCCATTATCTACTGCTCCCCATGGTTCAGATGAGAGGTTGATATCTCTTTTACATGTATAATATGTCTTTTATTTTTCCTAGCTCCTTTTAAGATTTTACATTTATATTTGGTCTTCAACATCAATTTGATTATCATTTGCCTACCTGTTGTTATGTTTGAATTTATTTGATGAGCTTCTTGGATATGTACGTTAATACATTTCATTTATTTTGGAAATTTTTCAGCTGTGATCTCTTCAAACATTTCTTCTGCATTATCTGCCTTCTCTTTCCTGGACCTTTAATACAAATATGTTTGGCTGCATGGTATTTTCCACAGATATCGTGGTTTCTTTACTTCTTCTTTCAGTCACTCTCTCTATCTCTTTTTCTTTTTTTTAACTATTTGATTGTATTTATATTTCAATATGGATAGCTTCTATCTGACTTTAAGTTCACAGACTCTTTCCTCTGGTATGGCAAGTCTCTTGATAGACTACTTACAGTAATTCTTCCTCTTCGTATTGTATTTTTATTTCTTTCATTTACATTTGGCCTTTCCTTTTTTTTTTTTTTAAGATTTTATTTATTTATTTATTTATTTATTTGAGCTGGCAGGGGGAGAGAGAGAGAGAGAGAGAGAGAGAGAGAACGAACATGAATAGGGCTGGGGGAAGAGGCAGAAGGAGAAGCAGATTCCACATTAAGCAGGGATCCCAAAGCAGGGCTTGATCCCTGGACCCAGGAGATCATGACCTGAGCCAGAAGCAGATGCCTAACTGACTGAGCTACCCAGGTTCCCTACATTTAGCTTTTAAACTGTGGTCATATCTGTACTATTTCCCTTTTTTTCCCCCACACAAATTGTCTAGAAATCAATTATGTTAGTTTATTCAATATATCTGTCATATTTAAGTCCCCTGTCTCATAATCAATAGATATTGAGATTGTGGGCATGTTTTTATTTCTCTTTCTTTAGACCATGTACCACATTTTTATTCATATATATTAAAATTTTTATATATTCTTCACATATCTTGCAACTTTTATTCTAGAATGATTCTTGTGAATAAAATAACATTATAGAGGAAATTAATTGTATTTAGCTCCAGAAAAAGGTGCATCCCTTCTTTGGGGCACTTGTGTTGGGGGTGGGGTTACTCCATCTAATATGTTTTTGATCTCTGGGGTTTATTTTGGTTTCCATTATATTTAGATTATTACTGGCTTCAGATTTAGCAAGTCTTGAGATCTAAACACCAGTGAGAATCTAGATTTCTCTTTGTAATTTATAACCCAACCACTGGTTTCCTGAATAGAAAGGAATAGAAGGGCAACTCTCTTTTTTTTACTTCCCCATTTCCAGATTTGGGGCTTCTGGTAAGTTCTCTTTGTCCTCCATTTCTACAATGAGTTTTTCACATTCAGGAGATTCCTCTGCTCTGATGCTCTCTGTTTTGCTTTCTTTCTTAGTTTTTGTTTGTTTGTTTTTAGATTTTAAGTAATCTTTACACCCAAACAGGGACTCAAACTGATAACCCAGAAATCAAGAGTCACATGTTCTATAAACTGAGTCAGCCAGGTATCTCAATTTGTGTTTTGAGCCTTCAGAAGGCCAAGTGTACACAGTGACGTCCTGGGGCAACTTGTAGGTATTTCCTGCTGTTCCTCTGTCCAAACCCCAGGTTTTGGTGGCAGTCTTGCAGTTTAGAGGGATTTATCATGGTTATCCTCATCTGTTCCCAGTCTTAGGTGGGCTCTGTAAGGCTCAGTGAGGATTATCTTTAGATATCCTGTTTCCCCCCCAAACTTGGTTGCATAAATTGCGTGTGCTCAGTGACAGCCATTTTGAAAGAGAAGTACAGTGGTACAGATCTTTCTTCCCTGGGCATCTGCAGGCATCTAAACCACCACTCAGAACCTTATGTGCTTCTAACACTGGGGCCTGTTTCTTTGCCCTGTGCTTCTAGGTAAATTCCTTCTCCCATCACTCTACCCAGTAATAAGACTGTGGCCAGTGCTTCTTTTATAGGAAGGTTTTGTTACTCTCTGTATTTTAGTTCATTTAGGTTTTGTTTGTTTTCATGATCTTGCCCTCATTTTTAGGTCTCTTAAGGCTTTCTCATTCCTAACCAGAAATGAAAGCTGCTAGTTATTATTTATGTTGCTGTCCACTTCTATTTATAGGAGTCATGCATGAGTCCAGGAAATATAGGGCCAGGAAAACAAACATTAACAATAGACATCATATTGTCGTAGACAAGCCTTGCCTTTCCACCTAAGTTCTGTCGTTCCTTCAGTCTCATTGTGCCTGCACCTTCTCAACAGGTAAGTGCTTTGTCTTCCTGGATTGTCATCCCTGTAACTGAGCTTCTGGAAACAATTTATCAGGTATCTCAAGACATGTCTGAATTTCAGTTTAAGATCCAGCTGGGAATCTCCATGCCTTATTCTTTCCACACCTCTCCTCCACCCAGTGTGTTAACAAGTTTGCAGATCAAGCTATCAGGCTTCAGGGAATTTATATTGGAATGAATTTCCAAATCTTGTTTGGTTTGGTCTGGAAGGATCATTACTGGCCAGTCTAGATATTGCGTAGAGAATATAGGAAAACACATGACTGACGAAACAAGAAGAGACCAAAAGAAAAGAGAAAAGAGTGATGATACGAGGAGACATCCCAAATGAACAGTGGTCAAAATAATGACTAGTCATACAGAAGGGGTGTGACTAACAATAACTACTTGACCGACGTCTGTCTAAGTACAGTACAACCCAAGTGGGAAACCACTAAGTGAAATTAGTAGTAGAAATAAGAACATATAGTAAAGTGTAAATAAGTATGTATATTTCCAACCAGCTCTAATAATCCTCCCCTTTCATAAGGAGAGATACAGCGGTTGCCTCCATTCTCCCACCGTGCTCTGCAGGAAGCCTGCATGGCTTCCCAAATCGGTACCACCACACTTTCCATCACTGGCTCATGCTCTCATGGGCATGTCTTCTTCCTGCTTCTTGGATATCTGCCTCATCTCTTATAATTTTGTTTTCCTTGTATCGGCTGTGCTCACTTCATCTTCAGAGACTGTCTCACTGGCTGTCTGTTTTGGAGCACTCTTCCTTCTTTCCTTCTTCCTCCGCCCCTAGCCAGCACAATTCCTTCAACAAATCCATCCAGTCATTCATCCAGGCTTTATACACAGCAGAATCTCCACTGTACATGAGTGCCTGTTTTGTCTAACAAAAGAAGAGATTTTGTTTCTAAAAGGAATCCAATCTTCCTTTAAGTTGATCAGTTCATGGGACTACCAGCCTTTTAAAATGGCTGTTTTTTTTTTCTTGTTTTTCTAATTGTCAATACAATAAAGTTGTCACTGTCCAAAATGGTATACATTTATTAACACATTTAATTCCCCCAAACACTGGGTAAATCAGATACTTCTACTTTTATTCCACTTAGAGATCAGTAAAAGGGAACTGAAAAGACAACTAACTTGCCTGAGATCATGTGTACATGACTCCTGAACCTAAATTCCTACCCCTTTCCTACCTTACCACATAGTTGTGAGTGAATCGTTAACCAAGCAGAGAGATACTGTTCTCCAGAAATGACAGACAGATATTTCATTCAGTATGTAGCAATAGCTTATGTTTTTTTTTTCCTATATATTGGCTATTATAAATGCCAGAGACCATATGCTAGACTAAGAGAAATTTGTGTTTTATGCAATATGACAATCTTAAAATTTCTTAAATTCTGATGGAAGATAAAAATGTCCTCCTCAAAAAAATGTACCCTCACATAATGAAATCCCCCAAGCTCTGTGTTATGAGTACACAATCAAAATGATACAATAATGGCCAGATATAAGATTATGATTTTAGCTTTGAATTTGATAATGAAATTAAATTCATGAAATAATTAGTTTTTCTGTGTTTCATGAGGCAATTTGCATGTGAGTCTACTTAAATTCTGATTCTGATATTGTAAGGGCCAATTTAGCCAGAGCAGCTCCATTCGGTTAAACAGTGATTCTGTTGTTTATGCAGTGAAACTTAAACTGACCCTATCCACCTCCCCCAGGGGAACTTACTTAAAAGCAAGTCCAGGAAACCAGTAGAATGTGGTCTGCAGTGGACCAGTCCCTGATAACAGAGCCCAAATACAAGGGCAGGTCAGGTCAAGTGGAAACATCCAATCAGTGGAGCACACATACTGTCTCCCTAACTCCCACAAGGAGTGTGGGCCCCACGTTTTGGGCACCAATTCTGGCCAAGGTGATAGGTTAGTTCAAATAGCTACTCTGGGGTGAATTGTAATTCAATTGGCCACCCGTGTGTGACCTAGCATGACTGCAGCTTTCTCTGTGTGTTGCAATCTCATTGGCCACCTGTGTGTGGCCAGGCTCAACCACATGGCTGTTGCTCTATAAAACTTAGTCTGTGAGGTTGTGGGGGGTTGCCTTCTCTGGAAAAGGTGGCCACGTTCAGTTTGATTCTCGAGGCTTGGCACGAAATAAAGCTTTGCTTGACCTTCGCTTTGTATCAGTCTCGCTCCTTTGATTACGGACCCAACAATATGATCTGTGGTGACTGGATTATATAACTCTCTGCATTTTTATAAATAGATGAATGTACAAGTCTTCTTATAGCTTTGTAGCTATGTAATTAAAACGATCTGCATCAGTTTGGAAAGCATTCAGCTACAAGGACAAGAAGACCTGATTCACAGTGTTTCAAACAAATCAGGTGTTTGTTTGTTGGTTGGTTTGTTTGTTTTTCCCCCAGGATGCAGGCAGATTTTGTCATTAGATTGGTAACGATGATGTCGATGCTCTGGTATTCTAATTCCCCCTCTTTTTCCAGAGTACTGAAACAATGGTTTCTGATGCTTTAGACTTCATGCCCAAATCCAAAACAAGAAGAAGAGAACAGCAGAAAGGGTGACTGATGCTCCTTCATGAGGAAAGCAAAAAACCTTTCTAGAAATCCTCTTAACCATTTTCCATTTATATCCCTTTTATAGCTCATCGACAAAACCTGGGTCATTTGGCCGTGCCTCAGCGACAGGCTTGGAAAGTGGGAGCGTGAGCATCGTCTGCGGCTGACCCTATGTCTTCCGTGTGTTAGGAGTGTGTGGGAGGGGGTAGCCGGTAGAAAACAAGTAGGCATTGTCACTCTGCCTCAGTGCTCTGAATTGTATTACCTGGTTTTGGAAATTCACTATGAAAAGTTATTTGATATTTGAGACATGTACTGGCAATTCAATCCTATACATATGTATGTATATAGATATATATATATATTGCTATTTAAAGGGATAAAAATCAATTTAATATCTACGGCAATCTTTTTTTCCTAGTGTTCAATGGTAATTATTGTCTATCCTTTAAGTCTTCTATTAATTTTGTTGTATTTTTATCAATTTCGAAGAGAGGTAAGAGTCTATTTCCTGACCACAAATGGAAATATCAGATTGTAAAATCATCAGTGTTCCTTTCTTCATCCAACGCCTCTCCCTGCACCCACATGCATATTCAGGAACGGGACTAGTGTTGACATCCATGGAACTTAGAGCAAATACCAATGCCAATCATGTCTAAAATATAAACACATTTCAAATTTATGTGAATTTTAAACAATCTGTTTTCTTTGGCTTGTAGAAAAATTACCAAATAGCATATTGCATTAAGAACAAAATGTTCTTTAATCAGGATCAAATTATAATCTTATAGTAGTAACACATAATTATATAGATGGAATATTGAAGTTTATAATCATATTCTTTAGACAAGACATCCAAAGATGCCAGTGTTTCTTTGTTAAAAAAGTTATTTTCTAGTTCACTGAATAAATGTAAATATAAAGAATTTGGTTTTATTGAGACTAACTTTAATTTTTTTTTTTTTTTTTAGTTCTATATGCAAAGCATAGATAAAGTGGTAACTACATCTTGGTTTGTTGGTTTGAAAAGTCTGGCATAATTTAAAAGCAACTTTTGATCTGGCTGGAACAGTAAGCAAATGGAACTAGAAGAGATTTGGTATCTCTTTCTTGATGGGAATGATTATCATGAGTATGATTTCACTGGTTTGCTTTTATTACTGTATTTACTTTTTTTGGGTATATCTGTATGGATATGCATAAAAGGCAACATTTCTATGCTATCGTGGCTTCACAAATAAAATAGGAAATATGTATATTTTGGACATATTCTTATTACCTACTCAGCAGTCTCCCTTTTTCTTTCGGGCACCCTTCTCCGTGTAACCATGTGTTTATGGAAGGTGACATTATCCCAGTCCATGGGTAAATTCAACTGCCTGAAGCCATTCAGGATAACCCTCTTTTCTGGAGGACTTCTCAGAAAAGATTCCTTTTGGCAGATGGATGGATATGGTGGGGGAACAGTTTGTCTGCCAGCCAGAGTCATGTGTGCATGGAATGCCTGGAAGTTTGGAGCCCACTGAGAGCACGAGGGAACCCAAGCTTGCAGGTGGTGGAGCAACCAGGCAACCTCTGAGCCACCTTATGGAGGTAGTTTCAGTGATGAGATAGGACATATTTTCCTCATTGCAAAATTGTTTTCTGTTATTTGTAGCTCAGTGCATCCTGACCAATACAACAGGCCATATTCAAATATTCTGAAATTCATGTCCATTCAAGTAAAATACAGGTTTTTGTTGTCTAGTGATTTAAAAAAAAAAAAAAAAGTGTCTCAAGCAATACTATGTGGAAGTATGTGTGTGTCTGTGTTTCTGTGTGTTATATTCTTAAGTAATGCTTAGGAGAATTTTGCTCTGGATTCTAACAGTAATCCTACATCCTGACAATTTGATACTTTCTTTTTTTAGGATTGAATGATGTCACAATGAATTCCTATATTTATGAATATTTGTCCATATAGATATATAGACTTTACTTTGTTCATAAGGTTTAAATGTTAAATTATATAATTCTTTTGATTTTATAAAACATGTTTTTTGAGTTTATTATACACAATATTATAAATAATCAGTTTACTATAAGGTTTATAGATATTCTTGATTATTTGGTTATTGTCATGTTGTTTCATACCTCATAATTACTAAATATCAATAATTTTTACCAATTACTCTTTTTCCAGAGGGCTAGTAAAACATTTATGCCCAAATATTAGTATAATTTCTGGATAATTGACTCAGTTATTTCTAAAATAAAATTTGTAAAAACCTCAAGAATAAAGGACCTTTTAAAAATATGAATTGGGGGTGCCTGGGTGGCTCAGATGGTTAAGTTTCTGCCTTCAGCTCAGGTCATGATCTTGAGGTCTTGGGATAGAGCCCCACGTCGGGCTCCCAGCTCAGTGGGGAGTCTACTTCCCCCTCCACCTCGCCCCCTGCTTTTGCTCTCTCTCTCTTTCTCAAATGAATACATAAAATCTTTTAAAAAATAAAATAAAAATATGAATTGATGTAATTTTACATGATATAGAAGACTGTGAGAGAATGACTTTAATACAGTATTTTAAATGTCCAAATTTACACATCTGAAATTAATAAAATTAGTACAATTCATAACACATGATCAGTCTTATTCCACACATAGTCCTGGAAGTGTTACAGCATATTAAAGTCATTTCTAGTGGGTCCTAGTTACACCCATCAACGCTTGGGTGACTTTTCATAAATGCTATGTAATGAGCATCAACCCAGGGATTCGTGGGTCTAGCTACATCACCATGTTCCCTGGGGATTCTTTGGAAGAATTCATAGAGTTGTAACTTGTCTTAAGAAATATGAGACTGATGTTGAGAAAGAAAGAAAGAAAGAAAGAAAGAAACAAACAAACAAACAAACAAAAAAACACACACACACACACAAAACACAACAAAGCAACAACAACAAAAAAGTGATAGAAATTCAAGAGCATTTTCCACTTCTGCATGAAAGGATTGACCTTAACCTTGGGTGGTGTGCCACTGGGGCAAGGCAAAATAACGACACTCTCTGCTTCTCTCATGCTTCGTTTTGACATTCCCTTGGTGTCAGGAAATTCTCCCCTCAAAGCCTAGATCACTCATGTCCAAGTTTAAACACATTTCTTCCTCTGGCCTCAGTGAGGAGAGCATACATTTGGTCACCATCTACACGCTGAGCCTTCCAGTCTTTCCTTCAGAGGCGTGATCCTACTTCAGACACTCATAGAGTTAGAAGGGACCTTGCTGTCAGCCCATCCTTTCTCTGCCTTTAGACAAGACTCCCCTTTAGCCATCCCCAACAGATGAGCAATTCCATCCTATTTTTAAAAGAGATTAAGAGAACCTAATCAAAGCCTTCAATGCTCACACATTCTTCTGATGAAAAACCCTCACTTTCAGGGAATCATCATCATTATCATCAAATGGCATTTTCTAAACACCCACATGTGCGAAATATGTGTGTCTATTCAGACCCTAACGAAGACCCAAGAGGCCCAGAAAGGAGAGGGAAGGAAAGTGCACAAGTGCACGGTCCACGTCGGGCTCTGCTCCCGGCACCACCGAGTCCAGCTTACGGCACAACCACACCTACCAGCAAACTCATCAAAACCAAATTGTTTTTTAAGAGACATTCCAGAAACCCCAGAGGATTTTCATTTTTTTTTTTTTTAATTTAAAAAAAGTGCATTATGTTTAAAGGGTATAGCCATGTGATTTCCTTCTGTTTAAATATTAGGATGTACTAATTACTGTCAAACTCATGTCTTGTAACTTAAGAATGAGGAATATAAAAATGTAATGTATTAAAGGATTTTTTAAAAGATTTTATTTATTTATTTGACAGAGATTGAGATCACAAGTAGGCAGAGAGCAGGGAAGCAGGCTTCCCACTGAGCAGAGAGTCTGATGCAGGGCTGGATTCCAGGAACCTGAGATCATGACCTGAGCCCAAGGCAGAGGTTTGAATCACTGAGTCAAAAATGCAGTGTGTTAAATCTGAAACAAATATGCATTAATTTAAAGTCATAACATGTACAGCACACAGAATACTGAATTGATTGCTTCTATTTTAAAGTGAGGGAAAAAGCTATCTTTAAAAACTTCCAGTTCTCTTCCACCTGTTTCTGGTCCCCTTTCATGCTTCCAAGAGCCAGAGCTCAAAGGCCACTCTCAGAGTTTCAAAACTGTCTGTCCTGGGTTCGAGCTCCACATTGGGTATAGAGCCGACTTTAAATTTAAAAAAAAAAAAAAAATGCTAAGCCAACTTTTGGGGCCTCTGGCTGGCTCAGTCCACAGAGCTAGTCACTCTTGGTCTCTGGACCTTGAGTTTAAGCCGCACCCACCCTGGATGTAAAGCATACTCAGAACAAAAACAAAGCTCCCTGCCCCAGACTGGAATGTCCATATGCCTTTCAACTTCTTTCTCAGTCACGGAATAATCATTCTCCGAGAGTTACGGACTTCCCCTAGGTTTTAATGGAATAGAGCAATTTACTTGCCCTTGAGCATTCTCTTAACATACAAGTGTGAGCTCAAAGGAAGACTTGCTGACTCCTATTTACCCGTGGAATGGGCTGGCGGTTGGGGTGGGAAGGTTTTGAACCAGGGTGGTCCTCCGGCTTGAAGGCTTCTGCCTGGGAAAGAAGCATGTTGGCAGCGATCACACATCCTCCATGTGCTCCTCTCTCACCTTCGTGGTTTCCCCAGCTGCACCCCAGTGCTGACCTGGGCGGGAAGCTGTGTGCAGCAGTGCAAGTCGTCAGTGCTCTGAGTTCAGGAGCTGGCGAGGCGCCGGTCCATTCCTGAAGGGGCCCTAAAAGGATGTGCATCGGCCCCGCCAAAATGTTTCCTATGCAAGCACGAGGGGTTGTTTTGATGACAGTTGCTGTTCGTTTTGATTTGTGCCCTGAAGTGCAGCTGATGATTCACTGCACAGACCGTGTGCCATGAGGGGCTGGTCCTATACCGCAAGACTTTACCAGAAACATAGAGTGTGTTTGCAGAATAGGCAACAGCATTGGCATGCAGCTATTTTTATTTTATGATAGATATGTCCGTTCTGTTCCTTAAACCGACTCAAAGCTTCAAATGTTTGCTACCAATGAGTAAAATGCTGAAGACTTTTAAAGGAATAGTAGATTTCCCTCTTCCTATTATTGAATGTCTCTTCTATTTGAAAGAAAAGAAAAGAACACAGAATGCTTTCATATGTTATTACATGTAAGCTTTCTAATGCATTTCAAGGTCTGAATATTTATTCTCATTTTTTTGCCCCAAGGAACTTAGCCAAAGAGAAGATTCCTTTATGAAAATCTGAAATCACATACAGACATCTCTGGTCTTGAAATGTGTGTGTGTGTGTGTGTGTGTGTGTGTGTGTGTAAAATCATGTAATAAATTTGCTCTAAAAATCATCTAAATAAATAATAGATTTCTAGAATTTATAAAAAACTAGCACCCCCCCCAAAAAAATAGCAAGCAAACTTTGCAGATTCACTATTTATTATTTCCCAGTTGCAATATGCAGGATAGATATTTTCATTTCCAGATAAAATCACTACATTCTCTTTTTGATCTTGTTTTTTTGTAATAGTACATTTGTCGTTAAACATCCTTAAATTCTTTTCCATGGCCTCTAAATGCTTCTGCTCTATGCCTCAGTACTCTTTCTCAGTCTTGGTCACTCTCTCACTCTGTAACGGCTGTGCTTATCAGTGGCTGTCGCATTAGTAGCATCTGAAGTCCCTTATCACTGTGTGTCAGTGTTTCTTGCCTCTGTGCCATAGGCTGAACTCTGGTCCTTTGATTGCAATTCCCCAACGGCATCCAGACATCACACAGTAATGCTTGCGGTGTTTTGTTGAGAGTCAGGAATCTTAACTTGCTAAGCTGGACCCGAGCCTGAGCCTTGGGGCAGGTATTAGTCACAATACCAGAATCAGAAAGCTCGGGTACAGGAAGCGAGGGACCCACACCTGCTCTGGGACTAAGCCCTGGTAGAGATCATGACTGTCTGTTTCAGATAACAAAGGAGGTGCACATCTTTTTTTTTTTAATTTTTTTTTCTTTTGTTCTATAGGCAGCAATTGTGGACCTAGAGTGAGAGTAAATGACAACTTCTTTTTAACCTACTTTGTATATGAAAAGTTAAGTCTCTATGTATCTGTGAAGAAACTTACATAAAAAGAGGTTTTTATTTTTTTATTATTTTTTTTAAAAAAGAGGTTTTTAAATACAGCATATTGGAAATAAAAATTAAAAAAAATAAAAAAATACAGCATATTGGCAAAAGGAATTCATTCCTCTTGGTATAGATAGCCTATTTTCTATACCATAATTATTGATCTTAACTATAGACATCGACCTCTGTGGAAAAAAAAAATGCAAAGATTTGGGACTTAAGACCCACTTGAATTTTTCAAAAGGATAGCCCTTAAGGTAAGAAAATTCTACGAGAACAGAATAGTATTTATCCTAGATATTTCTATTAATCAATATTGTGATGATTATGAATTATTGCTTAGCTCAGGTGTTGGTCCCACAAACCTGGAATAGTTTGGCTAATTCAGAAATACAGAGTTAATTCAGACCAATTCTGGCTCTGTCACTTCATGATTAAGCAATTTGGAAAAGATGACAGGAAATATTAAATGTCCTCTTCCAAAGGAACAGGTAAGTGCATGGCTATAATTGTCCCAGTGAATTCTATAATCTATGGAAAATATTGGGAATTCTCATCTTTGAGAATAAATGGGTTGAATGAATTCAATGATCTCTATGACTCAGTTTCTCCGTTTTGTTACGTGCAAAGAAAAGCAACGGGTGTGTTGCTTAAAACAGTTTCACAAATTAAAAACTTGAACCAAAGTCATGTCTTCTTTTTACATAAATGTACCTAAGCGTGTGAGATCATTTTAATCCTCATCTGTTTTTTGTGATTTTCTTCCATCCTATCAGTGATTGTAAATGGACTCCGAGGTATAAAGGTAAGGAGGATAGTAGGTCATTGTAAATTCAGGCGGTCTCCGGTCTCCACAATAATGGTAGAATGTTATTAAGGAACTTCCCACATTCCATGTCAATCAGTTAATCAGCAGGGTTCTGCCCAGCTGCAAAGCTGGAAGAGAAGGTCTCTCCAGGTTTACTGTTATGTAGATTCTCCCTGGTCCTCTGATCAGCAGCGGGGGCTGACAGCACCCATGGAACAGATTGGGTGATTGGAGTCTTTTGTATGCAATTCTGAAAATAGAGCCCTATGGTCTTCTTGGACACTTCTTAAATGTTTGTGGGCAGCCAGTAAAAGCAAAACAGAGATTTTGCCGTCAGCCAATGTAATATTCCTGTGTAAGCAGTGCATACTCATCTTGTGCTCACACCAGCAAAGTCGAATCCGGAGAGTGTCTGGTAGGTTTTACAACATTTCAGTGCCTTAGTCCACTTAGGTTGTTTCAGCCGTGATTTTAAAAGCCTCCTTTGTTCTTTTACTATCACTGCATTCTTGTAAAAACTGGATTTGAGCAAGATGCATTTAATTAATCAAATCCATGGGGCCGTCAGGACATTGCTTCTCTTGCAATGAAAAGGAAAAGAATGATATTGCAAGCAGATGAAAATGGCATATGCAACTCTTTCTCTGAGTGGGCTCTGCTGCACGCTTCATCCTGAATTTTCCCAGGTCGAGAGGCTCTCAGACATTTCATGGTACATGTTGCTGTGAAACTCCATCGAAATTCTGATTTTTGACAGGTTACTCTATACAGCTGCAAACACCTGGCTTTCAAAATAGGATAAACTAAAGCCCACTGAAGAAGAATAAAAAGACTATTATTACGATCCTTGAGGATTTCAAAAATCAATGATCCTGCAGAAGAAGAAGAGACCATTTATCATTACTCTGTCTCTTCGATGTCAAGGAAAAAAAAATGTCCTTAAAATCTCAGATGATATTAGCAGCTTTGGAATTTACAAAGCATTTTTCCGTCCCAAATTTCAGTTAATTCTCACAGTGTTTTTGCAGTCGATATTAATATCACATACTGTGATTGACCCATTTGAAAGCTGAGAAATTGAGGGTCAAATATGTATGTCATCTCTCCAAGGACATATAGCTGCTAGGTGATTGCTCTAGGAATCCATCTCAAAAAGACTGAGTCAAATCGTTTTTGTTTTTTTTTTTTTCCATCCCATTACAATGCATATCTAATATGAAATCTAATTATGAATTGGGGAACAATCTTTATTTACATTGCTACATTCAGAATATATCTAAAAAGTTTCTAAAAGTGGTTTGTAAATACTCTTTTATTTGAGTAAAATGAAGAATAAAATGTATATTTTTATTTGCTCACTAGAAACAAATACAAACCCTATGGGTCATTACTTACCCAATGCTCCCAGAGTTTAAATAAGAGTGTTATTCCAGGTTACTTTAAATGGGGCATAATTATTGAGTTGAAGCAGGCATGAATTATGGTTTTCCAGTTTCACACCATTGACTTGGGGCTGAGGAAGCCTGAGTTGCAAGGAGCTATCCGGTGCATTGTAGGGTTTGCATGCTCTTGCCCTCTGTTTACTAGCTATCAACCGCACTCCTAGTTGGGACTACCCCGAATACCTTCGGAAGTTGCCAGCTCACCCTGAGCTGAGAATCACTGGTCTACCTCAATGTAACTGGCAGGACAGGTGCTCTCTTTTAATATCACATTGAACAACTGGAAGGATTTGTCATAAATTAGCAGCGGCGCTAATCTTTTCATAATGGTGTTACAGTGGATACATTGTATGCTATATAATTTTCTGAACTAATTCTGTCTGTGCAGTAGGCCAAATTAACACAGTTGCAGACACAGACATCTCTTCTGATCTTGATCCACTCTTACTCCAAGTGAAGGTCCTGAGCTCGTTCTGCTTTCTCCGGGTATATCCTATCAGGAGGTGACTTATCCCTCACAGTTTTGGACATCTTTCAAGTCAGGCATTGACTGCTCTTTTGTTCTGGACTGCCTTTTCAAGCATGTTTATATAGTGGACAGCTTGACAGAAGAGAGATTATGTCTTCTTGTGGAGCAGAAGGTAGTGTCTTCATCCACATTGTAGAAATTCAGATCCCTGAGCTCAGGTCCTCTCCTAAAACATGCCCTGCTGTGAGTGCTGGTTCCATCTGATCCTCTTCCTCTTGTTCTGTGCAGCTGAGACCTGGAGAACCAGCACACGATGTTCATACTGTGGCTACTTCTATTGGTGGGAGAAATAAATTGTCCTTTTTGTCATACCCAGGAGCCTCATTGTCTCCTATCCGCATCTGTGCCACGGTGGGCCGCCTCCATTTTTATTTTGCAAGTGATTCAAAATCTCAAACCCCTCACGTTTCTTAACAATCTATCCTTCAACATGAATGGACAATTAAAGGCTGTTCATTCCTCAAAATGTTAACTTATGCATATATCATTTCAGCATAGTCTTCATGATGACATCACATGCAATTTGTTTTTGCACCTGTTTAAATGGGCATTCTTAAAGAAGTCATGCCCTGTAACACATACACTTCCCTTTTTATTAACCATATTCTCATTTTAGAGGAGAGGCTGTTCTTTGTCTACACAAAGGTTTCATTTCATCTTATGAATATCACAAAGGACCTGATCCAATGCATTTCATCCTTGTTGCTTTTTTTTGGGAAAGGAAGGCTTCCTTTTCTTGGTCAACCCCTAATAGCTGCATTGTCTCATTTGTTAATAATGTTTGGTATTAATGTTACCGAAGATTTATTATTTTTCTACTTTTAAATAATTGGACATCTGGAGAAATAGAATTAAAAAAAAAATATGCCAACCTTTTAAAAAGTTCATATAGCAAGTCACGTTGCAACAGATTTTTATTAGTGGGGGGAAAGAAAAAAGTATCACTTGACTGGTCTTCCCTGTAGGCCTGTCCAGTGTCAAGATTACAGGACTTTCATCTTTTTCTCTTGGGGCTCTGGGTTAGGAGATAACGCATTTTCACTAAGATCTCAGGGGTCTCCTCCAAGCAAAGTGACTGTGATCTTCTCAAAGTTTGGGGAATTGAAGGAAAGGACTGAAGCTCTATCTGGGAAAGTAATTTCAAGAATACAATCCAGGGGCTTCCAGAGAACTCACCAAGAGCGTAACTAAAGTCCGGGGTGATACTTAATTCAACATCTGACTTTCCTAAGGGAGGCTAATTCTGGTCTGTGGCGTTACTGACTCTGGAGAATTCAAGCACCCCCAACTCTGACACAATGCAGTTCTTTGAAAGATAAATGCATAAGTGCTTGCATGTACATTCTTAAAGTTTTGATCATGGAACTCAAGTATGTGGCAAGCAGAAAAGCCAAGTAATCTTAAGACTATGCGGATCCCCATATCCAAGAGCAACACTGCCGGGCAGGACCAGAGGCTGCTGTTAAAATAGGTAAAGATAAAAGAATCCCACTACCTTCTCTCTTTTAAAGACGAATGATTGCCATGAATGAGTTGGGGTTCTTGTACATTATGGGTCTTTGGTTTGTGGTTCGGTTGTTTGCAGAGAAAAGGTAATGATATCGGGTAGGAGAAATAAATGATTAATAGAATTAAAGGAATACAGCCATGAACAGTGTTATGCTGACTTCTTTTAAAATTTCTACCCTATTCTCTCAGCTATTTACCATGTTTCTTCATGGAATTTTATGTGAGATACTTCAAGCTTTCATAGATCAGGTTGGTTTATTAATTAAATGACTCTACTATCTTAAATATCTATTAATTTATTTTTATATATTTGTATGACATTAAAGATTTTGATAAGCAAATTTGACCACTGTAGGAATATATATTATCTCTGTCTAAAGGTAGAATATTTTCATTTATAACTGCATTGTTGCCTGACAAAGGTATCCAGAAGAAAATCATAATTGTAATGATTGATATCTTTTCAGAATGTATTTGCCTGTATAAACACACTCATGGACCGTGGTATCAGAGTTGCATAATACTTCTCATACATAATGAAGAATTATTATCAATATGGGGGTTATTAATAGATCATCAGCGATGTGAAACAACTAAATAAAAACAAGAATGGAAAATGACCCCATTTAATCGATACTGCTGAGAAGTTCAGGTAGGTGTCTGAAGTCATTTAAGGCACTGGGCAAGTTACCAGATGGTATAATCTATATCTTTTTCATTTCTGTAAGCCTGAACTATATATTACTTTAAATATTTCCTTTACATATTGCATTAAATCAGGAGGTAATGTCTTGGCTTGATGTTTGAGATGGAAGTGTAGGCCTCGTTGTGATCTGAGTGCCATGGTGTCGTTGGCCACTGTTTATCTATGACCCTGACACACAAGATCCTAATATGTAGATAAGGGATCAATTCAGAGAATACAGCATTTTCTCAAGAAACTTACAAGTTTTCATTGATTTTTCACTCATTATTTGTCCATGTCACCTACTTCTTTTATCAGTCCTAGGCTGATGAATGCTTACATTTATAATGAATTTTCAGTAATAGAAAACTTGTACTAGTTTTAAATACACTTTGTAAATCAACTCGTATAGATGAAAATATAAATAGGAAAGAAGGAAAGAAAGAAAGAAAGAAAGAAAGAAAGAAAGAAAGAAAGAAAGAAAGAGCAAAACCAAAAAGAGGTCTTAGTGCTTGGATGTGACCCAAAACAACCATTAAAGTTGTAAATTTTCCCATTAAATTGATAACAATGTTAAGCTGTTCTATCAGTGGAAATGCTCCCATAATTCTGAATAATAACATCCCTTCCAAGTGGCCTTTGATACGTGGATTCTGGCTTTCATGAGCCTGAGCATAGGTTTTATTTTGAGGAGTGTTGATGGATGGTACTGAACTGGAGGGCCACCCAGATCTAGAGGATTCTTCGCCACTTCTGGCTGTTACAATGCCTTTTTGTTCTCTCAGTTTTGCTTACCTAAGATAATGAACTTTCTCAGCAGATGTACAACCTGAGTGAGTTCTCTTTTTCCAACTATAATAGTGATCACAAAGCTCTATACTCCGTTTTGTACGATGCCCTTTATGACCATTCGAGTTTGGTATTCAATGCAAAACCAACAATAGGAATAGAGTGTTTTCCTGTCATACAAAGTGAAGCTGAGGACAGAGCTCTACTCTCCATGAAGCTACCGGCTCCTGTAAGGTGATGGCTTCTGCCCTCGCACTATGGTTTCATCGGGGAGGTGAGGGGAGGGCACAAGAGGACTATTTTACGCTGACTGCTGACTCTCGGCTGGACTCCAAGGACACAGGTGCTGACTTTTTCACCCACACATGCTGGGCACTTTCAGCTGTGGATTTGGATACTCCTCAGCCACTTCTTTCTTAGGAATAGATATGAAATCCCCAAGTGAAATGAAGGATGCTTTGCTTCTTCATTGTTATTACTTGATGTTCTTTTATGCTCTTTATCCTATACCACATACACACGCACCAGAGAGCAACATGTATTTTTCTAAACTGTTTAAATGTTCATTGTAGAAGTCATGATACTTTCCCCCTAAATACTTTGATCCGCTCCTCCTAACAATTAAGAATATGCAGTTAGATAACCAAAGTGTTTTAATCACATATAAGAAAATCAGTAATAATTTAATAATACCATATAATCTACATATTTATTCATAGATTTGTCTTACAGTTTGTTTTATTTGTTTGTTTGTTTGGGATCCAGGATGAAAATTAAGGTTTATGCATTTTTGTTTGTTTTATTTTCGTCTCTTTTAAGCCTCTTACGGTGGAGATTGGCTTTTTATTTGGTTGTATGATGACTTGGTTTGTTTTGTTTTGGTTTCCAAAACATGGACTTTTAAAAGTCTATAATAGTTGTTTTTAGAATGTCCTGTGTTCTAGATATGTCTCATTGTGTCCTTATATTTAGTCAAATAAAACATTTTGGTAAGAATACTACATACATGAAATGTGTACCTAGGGCATTGTAAAAGGAAAAACATAATTTCGTGTTGCCCACTGTTGATGAGATTGTTAAATTTACTTGGTGACTCTAAGTTTGATGTCGCAGTCACAGTGGTGACTGCCAGGTGTCTCCATTGTGAAAATACATTTTTTGTTGGGGAGAGGCAGATAAGTGAAATGTTGTTGCCTTGTGGCAATGTGAATGTCCTTTACACCCAAAACTTTTATCCAGTGGTTTTTAGCATCTAATAGTTGGTCTTTGCCCCAACAAGTTATTATTATGGATTGCAAAATGGCAATATTTCTGATTTTGTCATACCCTTCATGTTTATTAGCTAGTATTCTTCTGTAAAATTTTCCTTTCTCTTTTTCTTCTGTAAAAGTTTATAATTTGTATCCTTAAATATTTTAAGGCATCTTGGAAATTTTAAAGAAATGGACTAAAGTAGGATATTTTCTGTAATTTCTATGAACATATGTCTTGGTAAACATAAATGCATATTACATGAACTCATACAAAAACATTTTAACTTATAAAAATGTAATTTTCCTTTTTTTTAAAGTAAGTTTTGTTAAAAGTAGAAAGCGGTAAAATCTAGTGTGCCCAGAGTTTCAGCTTTCTGTTCACATTAGGAATTGGATGTCTATAGAAGTGGATTACTCATTCAACCTTTCAGCATGATTTTGCTGTAAATCTGATGAAACTTGTGTTTTTACCTCTACTCATTAAATAAGAATTTAAAAATATGTAAAATATATATTACCTATATACACACCTACACATAGGACATATGTTACACATATATAATTTATGATATATGATTTTATATATACACATGCACGTATGTACATGTATTTCCCCAAGCGGTTGTATGGGCTAAAGGCCAATAAACACACAATTCTCCCCTTGGAGGTGACCATGTCACCTGCACTTATGATAATGTGTTTTTTATTCATGGAATTTAAATGAAGTGAGCAGAAAGTCCCATGGAGATCCACATGATTGAAGATAGTAGATAGTACACCCAATAGGTTGATTTTCTTTTTTCATTGAAAATTGATCGTTTCCCTTGAAGAAGTTTCTTTTCATAAAGTGTAAAATATAATTTTTTTTATTTGACAGACAGAGATCACAAGTAGGCAGAGAGGCAGACAGAGAGAGAGGAGGAAGCAGGCTCCCTGCTGAGCAGAGAGTCCGATGTGGGGCTCGATCCCAGGACGCTGGGATCATGACCTGAGCTGAAGGCAGAGGCTTTAACCCACTGAGCCACCCAGGTGCCCCTAAAATATAATTTTAACTAATGAAATGTAAAGATGGTTGTACCCATCCTGCGGTGTAGTATCCTCTTTCCATTGGACTTATGTGTCTCAGGATTTCTTTGAAATAACATTATAAATCATGATCTCCTTATTTGCTTATCTTGTTAATATTATTTTGCTTAATAATTTGGCATCTTCTGGTGAATTTCCTGAATGAGTTACAAGAATTTACATTGCCTAATCTACTAAGAGATATTTATAGCATATGTGATAATAAAGATACACACTTGGGGACTTCTGCAGTGATATAAACTCTTGTTTAGTAAAACGCTTAGCAAATGCAGCCCATGGAGATTCTGGAGAAGGAGACACATGGCCTTAACTTCCTCTCCACAATTTATTAGCTCCATGATTTGGTCAAGTTTTGCTTAGTTTCTCTGAATTTCAGTTTTCTCATCCATCAAGAGGGGGTGAGGATGGGGTGCCTGGGTAGCTCAGTTGTTAAGCTTCTGCCCAGGTCATGGTCCCACGGTCCTGGGATGGAGCCCCACATCAGCCTCCCTGCTCAGTAGGAAGCCTGCTTCTCTCTCTTCCACTCCCTCTGCTTGTGCTTTCTCTCTCTATGTCAAATAAATAAATAAAATCTTTAAAAAAAAGAGAAAAAAAGAGGGGGTGGTGATACATAACAAATATTTGACAGGCTATTAAAGGCTAGAAAATATGCATAACAAACTTTCTCAGAGTAGGTATATTAGTCAGCCTTCTCCAAAGACCTAGAGCCAGGAAGATCTGTGGGGCTGGTGGGTGTGAGGTCTGCAGGGCGGGCAGGCGGAGGGAGACCCAGGGGACACCAACTGCCGCAGCCTGAGTCTGAAGCTGTCTGGAGCCCTAAGTCTCTCTTCCCTGGGAGACGTTAGTCTTTTTCCCTTACGATCTTCTGCTGCCTGGAGGAGGCTCGTATCTGCCGTGGGGGGTAATCTGTTTCATTCAGCATCTATTGATTTAACTGTTCCCTCATCTTAAAAATACTTTAATACCAATATCTGAATTGGTGCATTTGATCAACTCTCCAGCCAAACTGACACGTAAAATGAGCCATCGCAGCAGGTCTGCACCGAGAGGCACCTACACCTGTGAGAACCGCACAGACTTCCCCTACAGGTCCTGAGGTTTGTCTGGAGAGGCAGATTCTCTGCTTGCTCCTGGCAGTTGCTTGGATAGTGTCGCCTCTGTGCTCTTACTGTCCACCTGACTGCTGTTTCTGAGATGCTTCCATACGAATAGCAGCATTTAGACCCTGTTGCTGCTGGCTCCCAGTGTCCTCCAGCCACCACGGGGCAGGGACTCCTGACTCTGTCCACAAGCAGTGAACACTCATCCCTCCCCCATTCTTTGTGGCCTCCTTCCTCAACTGGACTCTAACATAACACTTATTTGCCAAGAGGTCCAAAAACTGATCATGAAAGTAGCTGCTCCAAACTTCCAATTTGCTCTTGCTTTCCACTGATGCTCAAAACAGTCCCTCAAAAAAAAAAAAAAAAAAAAAAAAGGATGGGGATGGCTTCATTATTTTGGATCTCCCCTGGTGCCCCAGACTCCTTATCTGCTCTCAGACAATCTTCCCTTCACCCCGCAAAGACCAACAGACAGCATAATTCTTCCTGAGAACCCATCAGTGCGTGCAAACAACTTTAGACATGAATGATCCTAAAGTCCCTATAACCACACTTGAATTCTAGCCGAGCTCAGCTGATGCGCTTTTAAAAATAATGTTTCTGTTTATTTTACAAATGCCAGGTAAACTGAGAGATAATCACTGGTATTACAATTCACTTTAAAGACTTGATTTTTAGGGGCGAAGCAATTTGGACTGCGCTCTACACTCTTTCCTTATAGAATCCACATTTCCTGCAAACTTTATCTCATTCCACTCAGGAAACCAGCTGGGTATCTTCATTTTTCCCTCCCATCCAATGTTTTTATTATCATGTTCAAGGCTTTTGATTAAGTTGGCATTGTGAGAAACCTTTTCTATTTTCTTTCATGTTTTTTTTGACAAGTCTGAATCAGTAATTCTGGCTGGTATTACAGGCTTGTGTTTTGGGTACATTCATTTATCCCTCAGTGAGTCACTCTGCTCTTTCCTTTCCACTTGACTCTGGAGGGCACCCACAGAAACATTACCGGAATGCAGGGCTGTGGCAGATAAGTTTCTTAAGCTGAGCCTGCACTGTAGATACAGATGATCTGCCCTGCACAGCATCATCTTTGAACAACAGAAGGTAACAGCGAGGGATCGAAGTATGGGGTTAGGTAGAACCACGTTCTACCACCCCAAATATACACCCTACCTTTAATCTGAAACTGAATATTCTCACAAAGTTATTTGTTTTTTGTGGCCTCTGTCCTGGTCCCCTAATGTGAAGTTTTTGTATCTGGTACCTCATTGTTGTTGTTTTGTTTTGTGTATTTGCTTTTCCTGTTTCCTTTATTTTAAATTCTAAGCCTCTAGGTGTTTTGTTTATAAAATGAATTCTCAACTTCTGTTTTCTCTGGGCATTCTTAACCATTTGTGGTTTTGCTGAAAGGGAAGAAGAATTTGCAAAATATTTTTGCATGAAAGAATCTTTTTACGACATTATGTAGAAGTATAATAAAATGAAATTAATTATTGGTGTACAATTGTGTACAATTGATCAGTGAGATTCATTCGTCTGATTAAGCTTGTACAAGTCAACCACGAGGACACAGAAGTTATATGGCATTTCTGACTCATGTATCTTGATTTAAATGGTAACAGAGGAAGGACCTGCAATCTGGAAAGTCTGAAGTTCTTCACAGGCAAAAGCAGGAACAGCTCCAGATGTTAATGGGAGCCGCATAATTCTTTTGAATCCATTTTTCTTGGAAACCTAATCTATCCTAAGCTAACCTAAAAGATAAACAAAAGCATAAAAGGGAACTTCCCTAGTTAAAGTGGGAAGAGGGTAGCATGAGCCTCCTTCCAAATACTGAGATTGAAATCAGGAGCGGAAATGCCCAGAGAAAAAGATCCATCTGCTGCTTTCTCCCTTACCTACTCATAGTGCTGGAGGGTGGTTTCGAAATCAGCTCTTACAGTCTTTGGAAGGGTCTCAGCAGAGGTTCTCCTGTGGGTACTTTCCAGCCAATGCCTGGAGATGAGTGGGCTGTAGCAAACACTGACCTGCACTAAGCCTGCTCCAGCCTGTGCTCCCACGAGGAGGGAGGCCATGGAGGGAGGCTGCTTTTCTCTTTGATCTCAGTTAAAAAAAAAAAAAAAAAAAGAAAGTAAGAAAAAAGAAGTACTAGTGATTAAGTCTAGATTCCTTCTTGCTTCAGTTATTTTCCAGCATTTCATGGATATCCAAATGCTTAAGAACAAAATTGATAGCTCTTCCTTCAAAATTGTTGACTTTTGGTTTAAAGGTTGGTAGAAGTGAGAATGTATGTTCTTTCTGAAGGCAGATTTTGTGCACCTGTAGGGAGTAGTATACTTCCCCTATTTTCTCGTTCTGCATGTATTTGAATAAGGATCACTTAAAAGTTTCCCCCCATCAGTAGAAATCACTGAGCTAGAGATTGGTTGTTGAAACATTTATAGGCATATTATATCCACAAGAATGATATGATTTTTACTTTTGTGGAATGACACAAAGGGATTCATAAAAATAGATCTGCTCAGTAGTGAGCCGCAATAATTTAAAATTAAAAAAAAAATGTTTAGTTTCTTATCACTGGCAACATAATGACTCAGTAGTCACTGGTCACTGGTATCAGGGAAGAGATTGCTATGTCGAATGGGTATCTAAGCAAGATGGACCTCAAGTCCCTACTAAATTAATGTTTGTACACAAAACATAAATAAACATGCACATCTGGTTTATCAAAAATGGTTCAAAGCAGCAGATTTACTTTCCTGAAGTCAAAATTTTGATGATTTTTATATAGTATTTTGTTGTAAATGTAATACACTAACTGTGATTATTATAGTTATCAAATTAAATTCAAGTCTGTTGGGATGCCATTAATTATATAAACACTTAGAACTGGAATCTATATCAAATGGCAGCAAAAAAGCAGTGTCAGGTTCAGCTCCTTTCTTATAAAGCTGAAATGATGTGGAATAATCTTCATGGCCATTCGTAAATTTTGTCACACACACACACATGCAGAAAAAAAAATAAAAACTTTTCTTCAACAGTATTTAATAAAGAAAAAACTTAGGTGGAAAAAATCTAAATACTTAGCATTAATTCAAATTTATAAATTTTCTAGTGTACTTTATATTTAATAGATTAGCATAATATTGATTTTAATGGCTATCCCATTTCTTATGGATGTAAATAAAATTAAACAATAATATATCTATTTAGAATTAGTTTTGATTGATGAGGCCGGGGCACCTTCTGTCTGATTTTCCCCAGTTTTGGGTAGGTCACTTTGGTAGCTGCATTAACTCTTCCAGACCATTGGGAGACCCATTTAGAGAATTAAATTTAGTAGTGAGTACTTGAATAAATGAAAAGAATGGATGTGACTTTCAATAAAACTAATTTATAATTGGGAATTCTGAGAAAACACTTTAACCAGAATTATTGTCTTTAAATGAATTAGTATAGAACTCAGAGTTTAAAATCTCTTAATAGACAGTTTTTAAATATTTTCTATTTTTGTTACATTTTAGTTTAAACATTTACCCCCAAATATTTTTGAATACAGTCATTTGATTCCTTAAAAAGATTAGAGTAAAATATGCAGAAATCCCTTTAGCAATACATTTTTAAATTGGAATCATAATTAGTCATAAGGGGAAAATCATTTTGGTGGAAAATAAAATTCAGAAAAGCTACACATTAACTGCTTAAGTTTCTTTCTGCCCTTTGCAAATTCTTTCTACATGATATCACTCTCAATATATTTTTGAATGCATATTTCCAAAGAAATTACGTTTTCACTTAATATAAAATTTTAGGCAATTAGATGCAAAAGTGTAGTAAAGCAACATTAAAGTTGCCAATTTAAACACAGGAAAGCAAATAGTCCAGGAGTTATCGTTCTGACAGCTATGTTAACTAGCACACTTGGTAATGCCCACTACAGAGGCAGACACACAGAACTATTTTCATAGTCACTGAGGAGCTCTACGTGAGACAGAGCTGAACTTACCTGTGGTGGAAAAACATCATTGCTCCTCAATAAGTTTCTGACTCTCCACACCTAAATATTTTGCCTAACTGATGAAAAAATATGAATGTGTTCACGAAGATTATCTAAGATAAATAGTTCACGATGCTTCCTTTAAGCATTTTGTAGGCATGCCAGCTCGAGAGTGACATTTGATGATAGCCATTTCCAGGGATGTAGAGGATTGTTTGTTTATTTAGTAATCGTGTGCATTATTAGCCAAAGAACTTTAACATGTAAAAAAGTTTGATAAATTACTGAAGAAACCAAACCATCCTCCAGGTTACTTCTCGCAGCAGCCTACTCAAACCAGGCAAAGCCAGAAAGAAGGGGAAATGTGGGGACCCTTGGCAATGTGCTTTTTTTTTTCCCCCTAAGTAGAGATCCTCATATTTGTTTTTTACTTTCAAATTCTGAGTTTCCATAAAGATACAGATAACTAGACAGATGTGAGTTTAAGTCCTAGTTTTCAGTTGGAAGCTCTAAGACAACTTATTTCTGATCCTATTTCTTCATCTATAAAAAGGAAATAAAAATCCTACATTTTCATGTTCTAGTGCAAAGTAAAGATGATATTATAAAGTATTATGCATAGCTAGGACCTGACACAGGAACAGTAACAGATTCAGAAATGAGGGGGTAGGGGCGCCTGGGTGGCTCAGTGGGTTAAGCCTCTGCCTTCGGCTCGGGTCATGATCTCAGGGTCCTGGGATCGAGCCCCACATCGGGCTCTCTGCTCCGCAGGAAGCCTGCTTCTCTCTCTCTCTCTTTCTGCCTGCCTCTCTGCCTACTTGTGATCTCCTTCTGTCAAATAAATAAATAAAATCTTTAAAAAAAAAAAGAAATGAGGGGGTGATTATCGTCGTTATGTTTTTATTATCGCTGATATGTCACTGGGCATTTTTTTTTAAAGATTTTATTTATTATTTATTTGACAGAGAGAGAGATCACAAGTAGATGGAGAGGCAGGCAGAGACAGCGAGAGATAGAGGGAAGCAGGCTCCCTGCTGAGCAGAGAGCCCGATGCGGGACTCGATCCCAGGACCCTGAGATCATGACCTGAGCCGAAGGCAGCGGCTCAACCCACTGAGCCACCCAGGTGCCCCGTCACTGGGCATTTTTATAATGTGGTACGGTGGGAATTCTAATACGCATGTGGTTACCAAGTAGGTGGACATTTGAGACTCTGTAACATGGTCTGAAAATAAAGTCCATGCAACAATTTCCTACCCCACCATTACTATGCAGTTTTCTCTTACTGTTAAGATATTAATTGTCCCTATTCCTTGCTTCCTCTCTCAAGTTTAGGTACCTACAAGGCACCAGACAGTGGAGAATAAAGAAAATAAGCACAATCCTTGATCAGTGGTGTTTACAATATAACAGGTGTGATGGAGGACATTCTTGGCTTATGTGTTTGTTTCATCCATTTAAAAGAGGATTGGGGGGGGGATGAGGGTAAAGGAGTATGTGAAAAGTAAAAAAAAAAAAAAATAGTTCCTTCTCTGCTAATTATAATAAAACTTTAAAGGCATGAAGGCGATGGAACAGAAAATGGAGGGATTCTAGGAATCAAAAAGCTTTCCAAATTCGAAATAAAACCATCCAGACTTATAATACAGACTGAGGTAAGACAGATAAGAGACTAAGATCAGAATAGAGTTCATGCCTATTTAGCCAGTCAATCACCTGGATTCCCCAGGTCCTTGCTGCTCTTCCAAGGCAGACCTGGGTGCTCAGGGCTGGCTTGGAGGAAGCACAGACATAGCTAGTGCCCACCACGGCCAGGCTTATTCCCTCCACACACCATCTGTAAGTCCATTTCCAGGTATTCATATGTTCAGAGATTTCTGTGTCATGGCAGAGGAAGAACGGAAGAGTTCAGGGTAGAAGGGTTTTAAGGAATTAAAGGACAAAACTGAAGGGAAGCTGAACACAGAGACTGCCGTTGCCATGGTGGTAGTCCTGAACTCAGAAAAATTTGAAATTTCATTTGAGTGATTTATGAGACCAGAGGAACAGAATTTTAAATCTCTCAAAAGTTAGAGATTCTGATAAAAGACCTTACCCAAATTAAGTAGAAAAGTTAAGGCTCCTCTTTCAGCAAAGCCTGTATCAAAAGTTCACCAACAATTTGCCACCTAGATGCACATTACCTTCAGTAGTTTAAGGACCCTCAAATTACAATTTAAGGGTGGTTGTTGGCTGATAATGCCTCCAACCTGAGTGAGACAGAATCAAAGTCAGTTAATCTCAGAAATAAGACACTTCTATCATAGGCTGCCCCTTTTTCAAATCATTTCAATTTTATAAAAGATTTTATTTATTTGTTTTAGAGAGAGTGAGTGGAGGGGGAAGGGCAGAGAGAGAGAGAGAATCCCAAGAACACTCCCCACTGAGCATAGAGCCTGACATAGAGCTTGATCTCATGACCCTGAGATCATGATCTGAGCCAAAATCAAGAGTCAGATGCTTAACTGACTGAGCCACCCAGGCAGCCCTCAAATCAGTTTTTAAGTATGACATACAGCACAGAGTATAAATTGACCGAGTATATGTGAAGAGTTCTCTGTGAATGAGAACCAACAAGGACAGCTTACAAAGTGCATAAATGCAGTATGTATAAAAGCGTATAAATCATCAGACAGTAGAAAACATTTACTATATTTAAAGGGAAAAATATAGGTATATGTAAAGAAACATGAAAAAACATAGGTGATCTAAAATATTTGAAAGAGATTGAAGGGAACTTGTATAAATGAAATATAAATAACTAACAAAAGTGATAGCAAAATCTTCACTCATTAGAAATACATGAAGATGGAATTAGTGAGCTAGAAGACATCAGAAGGAATTACAAGAATGCAGCAGTGGAGTTAAGAAACATGGTGAACAGAGATGTTATGATGGACATTGGGTCAGGGTCCTTGAAGGAAAAGAGAAAGAAGGTTGACATTATCCGTGAGGAAATAATGATTGAGAGTTTTCCAGGTCTAAAGAAAGACACCAATCCTTGGTTTTGAGACTTGGAACAAACCCAAGTGTACACATTCAAACAAATTTAGATATAGACATATCAGCATAAAACTGCAGCATACCAAAACCAGGTGAAATATTTTAATGGTTAAACAGTAAAATGTAAGAGAGTAAAAGAAGCTCATCTGAAAGGAGAAACCGTTAAACTGGCTGTTGGTTTCTCAGCAGCAGTGGTGTTAGCTGAAACATGAGCCCAGTACAACAGCTACAACCCTCAGACCTCTCTCTTATATTGAAGTTATTCCCACACATTACAACAAAAACTAGATGGTGTTCAAGAGAAGGACACTAAAAGCACTTGTTACCAGCAGGACCTCATTACATGTAGTTTGATATTGCCAGCTTCAGGCTGAAGGAAGATTTAACCCTGATGGAATGAGAAAAAACCACCACAGAAACAAATGGGGGTAAACATGGGGATGAATCCAAGTAGACTTTCCTTGGAAAACCAAACATTTCCTTAGGAAATAAGTAAAAAATGAGCACAACGTAGAGTTAAAATATTCACTCCCACAGCATATTATCCAACTGAGACACAGAAATAAAATAAAATTCTCGTTATGGCATAATGTTGTTCAGGAGGCGTATAAAGATGTAAATTTACTGTAGATTAAGATGAATTAAGTGTATGTGATAAAACTTCTACATGAGGAATAGAAGTATAGCACACAGAGACACCTGGGTGGCTCAGTCACCTGACTCTTGATTTTGGCTCCGGTCATAATCTCAGGGTCTCGAGATCAGACTCCACATTCAGTAGGGAGTCTGCTTGAGGATTTTCTCTCTCCCGCTCCCTCTGCCCCTTCTGCTCACACTCTCTAAATAGATTAATTAGTTAATTAATTAATTAAAACTTTAAAAAAGTACAGCACATAATTCACAAGTTTTGAAAACATTCTCGAAAGAGCCCATATTATTCAATCAGGGAAGTAGGACCAGGAGAGGAGGAAATACCATACGCCTCCTGAAATCCCAGGAGCATGGGTTTAGGCCTGATGTCTGTGGGTGGGAAACCAGGAAGGGAAGACAGTAATCACAAGCTCGGCTTCGCGAGCACAGCTGCTACTTGGGGTCTCTGACCTTCAGGGAGGACTTGGTCTTTCTTACCAGTCTCCGCTTGATAAAGTCAGGCCCACAAAAGACAATATTCTACTTTATCACCTCAAAATCAACTTCTGTCCTCTCTGCAGAGTCCTTCACAGCAGCACCTAGACTAACATTTGATGAGATAACAAGAGAAGGTGCCCCCAGACCACCAAATAGTTGTGCCTTTCCTCTCCCTGATTCTCCCCCCAGAGATCTGTGGGAGGCTCTCCAACCTGAATGGAAACACGTAAGAGGGAATTCTGGGGGCTGTAGTTCTACAGAGTCAGTCTGGGACATAACGAATGCATCGTAATACCCATTTTAAGAAATTATAAGAATAAAATAAAAACACTAAGGAGAAAAATACATATTAAAACAAAATGTGATCACTGTACTTCATTATGACATGTTAATGATAAAAATTATGCATGCCTTAGTAGTTACAATGAAATTGATCATATTTCCTATCCACTTATGATTTTTTGAGAAGTCATTTGCCAAATAAGAAATAGAAGATAATTTCTATTCTGTAGATAAAAATCTATAGCGAGCATCACAACTATAAAACAGTGCAAGTGTTCTTGGATATCAAGAAAAGGGAAGATGTCTGTTTTTCCTTTCATATTCAACAGTATAACTTGCTGGCTAGTATATCATAAAGTAAGGGGGGGGAAGAAAATGTATAAGGATTCAGAAATAAGAAAATTTCCCTTGCTCATGAAGCACATACTTTGTTTGTAGAAAATGCAAAAAGATTTGTATCTATTTTCTAAGAATAAACAAAGATTTTCACAAAGATGTTAAGAGAAAAAGAAAAAAAGGGGAATAACTCAAAAACTGAAAAATACAGAGAGAACCAATAAGAGTGAAGCAAACTTACTAGATTGTGCATTTTATAAGGCTATAATAAGTAGAACAATGAGGTTCAAGTACACAGATATGAAAAATGAAGAGATCTATACATAAAATTTAGATATGTATAAAATACATGGAGCTATTTCTTAAAAGCTAACTGTAGCATTTCACATAGTAGGAACAATAATTATTTAACTAATGGTGAAGGGAATACTGTGTAGCCCTGGAAAAAATAAACTTCTACTTCACCCCTTATATCTAATTCATTCCCCCAAACATCAACGTTTCAATAATAGACAGAAGTACAAGAGGAAGCCAAGGGAGCTACTGTTTTTATTTCTTTGTTTCTCTGCTTTGTTTTTAATGATCAGGTTGATCGGGTAGTAAGGAAAGCCCTTTTGAGTACAATATAAAACACGAAAAGCATAAAAGATTGATACATATTCAACCACGTGAAATGAAACATGACTATAGTGGAAAAAAATATAAAACCTTAAAGTGACAACTGGGAGGAATTGAGACATACACAAATAAGTGCCTGATTTCCTTAATACTTTAATATATTAAAAAGAGTCTAAAAATCTAGCCAAAGAAAAACAATTCACTAGAATCGTGGGCAAAAGGTGAACACAAAGTCTTCAGACAAGGCTTTCAAATATATAAAATATATAAAAGCTTTCTCACATTAAGAGAAGCAGGAAAATTAAGGCAAAAGTAGTCAATATATTAGATTGGCAAAAAGTGAAGCCGCCTCGTGGTAGGGTTGTGGGGAGACGGATCCCTACCCTTGAGTGTAAATCTTCGTAATCTCTCTGCAAGACTCTTGGACAATAGCCATCAAAACTTTAAGTGAGTAACTGTTTACCTCTGATTCTCCTGATTAGTATGGAGTCCACAACTTTGCCCTCACATGTATGAAATTAGAGAGGAACAAGAATTCTTATTTGGAACCAGAAGTCTTATTTGATCTTCATGTAAATATAGGTGAAATTATAGATATAGGAATCACTTATAGGAAATTATAAGTGATTATGATTCATGTAAATATAGGTAATTATTATGAGACATCTATTCAATGAAATATTAGACATCCCTTAAAAAGAACACAGCAGCTTTTCATACCCATATGGAGTTATCTTCCAGATATAATTTCAGTGAGAGCATTACCATTTGTGTGGGAAAACGATATGTGTGTACATGCATGCACAGACGTATGTGTAAAATTTTGTGATGATCTCTGGGGAGATACTCAGGAAAATGATTGTCCATATGGAGGGAAAGCAGGTGTTTGGGAATAGTAGCCAAGGCGGTGGGAATTGAATTTCATTCTCTCCTGTTCCACCTTTTAAATCTTGCCTCACAAGTATTAGCATTCACAAAATAAATGTATTTTTTAAAAAGTTGATGCAGTGCTATTTTTTAGTTAAAAACATAATTAAAGTAAAAGTACTTCTGTAGTTATAAACTGCACATATTAGAGAGTGCTGCTGGGAAGTGTCTTAATTTTATAGGCGGTTATATTAAAGTTCTGAGAGCCTAATTACCTACCTTCCCCACACCATCCAGATAGTGACTGAGAAAGAATTTAATCCAGCTCTCACTACAAAATCCAGCCTCTTCTCATATTTCATACTTCTATATACTATTCTTTTAAAATCCATATATTTGGGTCTCTGTGAAATGTGGCAATAATAGAATACAACAGAAAAGAGTTGGATATAATTGTTTTAATAAAACTTAACATGAAGCGGCGGGGCTGGCTCAGTTGATAGAGCATGGGGCCCTTGATCTCAGGGTTGTGAGTTTGAGCCCCACACTGGGCATAGGGCCACTTAAAAAAAAATTTTTTTTAACATGAATCAGAATCTGAATACAGTGCCTGCTACATGATGGTATGCTCAGTAGATATTTGTTGAATGAATAAATGACTAAAAGAATGAATGAATGGTTCATGTTGCCTTTGAAGCGTGCAGTCTGATCTGGAATTCACTTGAGATTTATTTTTATATAGTTCACAGGCACATTCTCTGACATAGCAAGATTTTTTCAAATCTCCTGAAATTTGATACATATTGTATTTAATTTATGTAAATTCCCCAAGTAAAAAAAATACTTTTCTCTCACTGTCCGTATCAATTAATAGAATACATGATCTCAAATTCCAGAGTCATGATTAATTGCATCAGACACTGTATTTATAGATGCAGACACGGAGGAAAAAGGTGAATTATTTGAACTTCTTAATCCAGATCTTATTATTGGAATTGTGACTTTTTACCGTGAAGGTGTGACAATTCCACTTTACCTTCAGCGAGCTTCAAAGCCGCAAAAGCATGTCCCAGATCCAAATGCACCTCCAAGTGCCAAGAATATAGCTAATATACATGGGATTTCTTCCAAAAGAGCCATATGGCAATGTGAGTTGAACATCTTTTACGGCAGCAATTCCCTTCTAACCTAAGTTCTTTCCCTGAAATAGCACCTCTTTTATTTCCTGTAGTCAAACGAGCTCTACGGTCCCCACGCTTGCCAGAACCTGTGTCTGGGATGTGCATCTCCAGGAACCATACGCTAAACCGAGCTTTCCGCGAGACTCCTCTGCCAAAAGCCATCCTGACACACCTTAAATTATATTAGATCAAAGGCCGAAAACGATACGCCATCAGAAGTAGAAAGATAAAATGTTTATCTACTGCCCGAGGGACGTGCGATGTTTTTAAAGCACTTGAAGTTGGGAGTGAAACATTATGGCACGTCCGTGCAGTGCAGCATGGCCTCCTTCCTTGCGGTATTTGATGGATATATCCTGATCGACTGGTGGCAAATTCGAAGTGGCATATTCAGTATGTGTTTAGGATGTTTATGTGTTCCCTGATTCTTGCGGTCCTCCGTCTAAATGGAAATCAGGTTTACGTGGTGAGAGCAGGGAGCAGTGACATTCAGCACCATAAAAGCCGGTCCTGTGCTGGCACACCATCACTTTTAATGGATTTCTACATATTTGGAAAGTTTTATAATTTCTTCTTAAAAAATAAACCCATAAATGTCAGGAAGAATATTTTTCCTTCTAATGGAGTTGGCGTGCCAAGTTGACTTCGTTGTGATGTCTGTAGGTGGGCTGGGGTAAAGGCCAGGGGAATTGAAAGAATTTTCTGAAATATGTTCCGTTTTTGAAAGGCCTATTTTCCTAAGTAAAAAAGAAACAAGACATTGTGCACCCAGGTTTCAAATTGGTAAATAGATAATGCTATCACCGAGAATATTTTGTTAACAGGTCTTTGATGGAAGTCACTGAAATGTGTAGAAATAATCCACTACCTGCTCTCAAATGTGCACTGAGACAACAAAATTAAGAATTTCTGCTGTTGCTAAAGTTAAAATTTTCTAGTGAAACTCAACTATTATACATCCTTGGTATTTTTGTCATCCTAATTTTTTTTTTGATTACTGTGTTAATTTTACAAATATGTTAACCTTTGAGAATATTTTATATGTCTGTGTGCTACTTAGAAAATACATTTTAACTGTGGCAATAATATAGTATTTTCTTTTGCATGGTTTCATAGTGGAAACTAAAATTACAACTTTTAAACATAATTAGATTGATTTTTCAGGAACTAGGAAGTTACTTTGGCATGAAGTTCCCTGAAAAATTCACTTGAAAATAGTTCTCATTAACTTCCATTCCAATGGAGAAAATTGAAATTAATTTATCATTTGTTTCTAAGAACATTCAGGAATGTTCTTAGAATTTCTTAGGAATATAAACATATCCTTCAGGTTGTTTTGGAAGAACATATGTGGTGGAGAAATCCATTTTCATACAGGTTTTTAAAAAATATTTGATATCTAATTTAGAAAATAATAATGAAAACTTAAGCATTCATTCACTTAACAATAGAGCTAACTCTAAACATGTTAAGTCCTACATTATGCACAGGGGATTAAAAAAAATAAAGAGGACATGGTTCTGCCTCATTCGATACAAATAGCATTGAGATCCTCTTCCATGAAGTTTGTTACATTGCTTGGAAGAAATAAAGCCCACTCATAATTAAATATATCAAACTTAAAAAAAGAAAGCACCACCGCTATAAATTTAGTGAGCGTCTTCGGTGTGAAGCTTTCTCTGTTACCCCGTGAAGGAAGCTCTCTGTCAATAAGCTGCTTGCAGTCACGTGAGGACAGGAGACAGACACTTCTCTACTTCCAGCAGCATGCCGGACGCGTGAATAAAGTGCAAAGGGACGCGGCTCATGCTTGTGTAGACGATCTAGAAAAGCTTCAGAGAAGACTCATGAATGTGGATCTTGAAATTCTTGCTAAGCAAAGAAATAGCCTGAACAAAGGCATGGACGTTGATTAGTCTGAGAGTTTTCGATGGTTGAGAAGGGGAAGAATTTTGGTGTGGCTGGAGTCTGTTCTGTGGAAGCGAATGGCCAAGGATGAATGGAATGGGTGTGGTCAGTGGCAGACCTCGAAGGTGTCCCACCTTTGTGCTGAGAACGCTAGGCTGTATGTGGAGCTGGAGGGAGAGAGGGAACAGCCCAAGTCAGCTGGAGAAGTGACAGATTCCATTTGGGTTCGGAAGGATAATTCTGCCGTGGCGAATGAGTAGATTGCAGTAGAGTCAGTAAGACATGGATTTCAGATGTCCTTGTGCAAGATGACTTGTGATGAAGGGATTGGGGAAAAGCGATAGGGGAGCATGGATGGGTTCTTTGGCCCACTGGATATCAATGATGATGTAAGAAGAAAAGTCAGGAGGGGGTAACTCTGGGCAGTTAAAATGTGGACATTTCACTTTGATAAGATATATCCAAATGAAAATTTTAGCAAAAGAGCTACGACTCCAGAAAACTAAAATTTTTAAATAACCAAAGATAAAAGCAGAAAGTCCTTCGAATGCTGGTACTCCCTAAAGAAGCTGGTTTCAACAATGAAAAAAACAAACGCAACCCCCTGCATATTTAACACATTATTGGCTCAATTTAAATGATTTATCTAGCAGATACTGACATTGTCTTTGATAAATTCCCAGTTAATTTGTTTTTGGACAGCACAGCAAGGGGTTGACAAGCCTGAAGGGACAGAGGGTTGGACAGAGATGAAGACTGAGGACAAGGAAGGCTAGAGACAGAAAGCCCTGAGGGGGCAGAGGCTCTGTCTGAGACCAGAGGGGTGCGGAGGGCGGAAGTACAGCAGAGGCTGTATCCTGGCTGTCACGACCCTCAATACAGAGTGGGGATGGGAAGGCTCCCAAAGCCATAGTCCGGAGGGGCCACTCGAGTGGCACTGGAGAAATATCAGCAAGATAGCTGGGGACACTTGAGAGAAGTAATAAGTGATTGCCTGTAAATTACAGCTGCTATCCTAGAAACAACTCTTGACAGCTGCCCGCTAATGGTGGGTGGGAGCTGGTGTCTTCCTGTGACATGTACTCAACCTAATTATCTCACTACAAGATACTGCGCTAGTGGGTTCCCATTCCCTGGGAAGTCCTCCAGAAGCCTTGCCAACGGTGTGACCCAGAATAGGGTGTGGGCATTTGAAGTGGGTGGTGCTTCAGTTACCTACAGAGTTCGTCTCTTGAAGAGCTCCCTGGTATCTGGATTGTGGGACTGAGAGGGACCTTCCACGAGCTGAATCTTAGCTGCAGGCAGAGGCTGACCCTTCCCTGAGACCCTCAGGAAACAGCACCTTGGGTTTTGGTGAGCATAGAAGGAACGGTTTGGCATTACAGGATCCTGGGTAACTTTTCCCCTTATGCCCATCTGCACTTCTAATCCCTTTGTTTATTAACAAAGGAATAGAATGACCTTTCCTACTAGGGCCGGTCTTGCTTATAGCCCTGAAGGTGTTAAGCCTATCTGTGGGGGGTCTCCTCTGAATTATCATCACCTTCTCCCTGTGCCTCTGATGTCACAGAGATGGTCTTCTAGAAGTATTCTATCTGTGGTGTTAACCAAATTTAAAAAGCAAAAGCAAAGGACTGGACTAGACCTTCCAGACCCTGAAATGTCAAAACTCTTTGACATTTTAGTGAATAAAGGTTATTTAAATTTGAAATTATTTGCTTTTAAATGAATTGTTGGCTAAATAATTTGGCTCTGTAATGCAGCATTGTTCTAATACTGTGTAGCTAACTCTGTGTTTCCCTGGAATCCTGTCCTTCAGTTGACGAGTTCTAAGATGATTACTCACTTCAGTCATATCTGACAGTTTACTTGATTCAGGCAACTGAGCCACAAAAAGTCATATTTAAGGAATTCTTTTTTTAGCGACTTCTCTCTCTCTCTCTTTCTCAAAGGAAGGGGTAGGGGCAGGGACAGAGGGAGAGAGAGAATTTTAAGCAGATCCCATGCCCAGCACGGAGCCCAACACGGGGCTCCATCTCACGGCCCCGAGATCATGACCTAAACCCAAATCAAGTGTCAGGCACGCAATCAGGTGCCACACACACCCATGGAATTCTGAAGAACTATTTGGTAAAACCCCCATTCCTGGTGATGATTGGCCTTGAGCACCAAGCTAAGATTCCAGAGCTGCTAGCGAACTAAATGGTCTTTAAAGGATTTTACAGCAGTTCCAGAAAGTTCAATTCAGGACTCACTCGGGTGTTGAGGAACTTCCTCAGAGTTACTCCCCAAGAATGGAACATGCGTCTCCACGGTTAGTGCTGTCTACACTGACAAATTTCTCTCTTTGAGATGCTCCATTCTTTGGCCTCGCCCTTGCTTTTCTAAATCGACATTGACACGCTGTGTTGTTATTCTGACACCCCTATTCCATAATATGAAATATGAATAATATTTCATATCTCATCCTCATTATTTCTTGGATCTAGCTCCTCTGACGTGGTCCCTGTTCCATGTTTTATTCTGAATAAATAAAATATTAGAGCAGGGGAAAAGGACCTGCATTTATAGTTTAAAAAGCAGAGTTTGAAAAAAAAAAAAAAGCAGAGTTTGAGTCCATTTAGCTACCCATGAAGGCTTTCTCTATTATTGTTTAACAAACCACCTCCCCAGTCATAATGGTTCTAAAGAACAAACTACTTTTTTTTAAAATTTCTTAGTTTTGTGGGGCAGGACCTGGACAGGACCCAGCTGTGTGCGTCTTCTGTTCCATGTGTATTCATGGGGGCCACACAGAGGTGCATAGATGGAGGGTAGTCTTGTCTGGAGGAGGCAACGTGGGTTGGGTGCTAGAAGGCTGGCCCCACGTGGGACTGGTCAGCACTTGACATACACACGTGCCTTCTCTGGCATGGCAGACTCATGCTACCCTGGACGCCAGCTCCGTGTACTCAGTGAGGATTTTCTAAGACAGCAGATGCAAACCTGATTATGAGGAGTCCTGAACGTCCCAGAAAGCAACTTCTGGGCATTCCATTGGATAAACAAGTCACTAAGGCCAGTCAGAGTCACTTCTCAAAGCAAAGAATCTGTGCCATCTCTAGTCTAACCCCCAGGTCATTTTCCTAATCTTGTTCTCATGATTTCTTCAATGAGAGTAAAATGGCAAAGGCCAACCTCATAGGGTTGTTAACGAGAATTGAATAAACTTCATGAAATGACTTTTTATGTTGTTACTTATGCTTCTTATTAGTTTGTTCCTATTGAAATTAATTTTGTTTCTGGTCCCAGTTTTAATTATTCATTATTCTGAATTTGGATCCCTTTCTCAAGCTGACATTATTTTACCCCTTATGAATACTTCTATTTTGTCTCAAAATTTAATAAAGTTCTTTTTGATGGTATCTTTCCTGACAGTGGTCTGTAAGATCCCCTGGTGGGTCTTAGACTTCTAATTATGTCTGCCCACAAATTAGACTTTTGTCTCCACCTCCTCTTAAAAATATGTCATTTCTATTACATAGGGAGTAAATGATAGCCTTTGAACATAGTACTTTCTCTAGAATAAATTCTCTTCTTTCTAATATTAAATCTCTCTCTCTCTTCTACTCAGATTTGTACTCAAAAATCATCTTATCTGAGAGGACTTTTTTGAGCATCTTATCCTAAATACAAGTGGCCCCCGTGCTCTGTTGGAGCTTATCTTTTTATCCTGCTTTATATGTTTTGTTTTGTTTTAATGTACCTGTCCCCATTGATACAATATGGATGTGTTCATTTATTGTACATCTTCACCAACTGAATAGAAACTTCATGACAAAAGTCAAACATGAGCTAAAACATCTTGCTAAAAAAAATCTTTTAAAGATTTATTTATTTGACACAGAGGGAGAGATGGAGAGAGGGAGAGAGAGGGAGAGAGAGCGCAAGTGTAAGCAGGGGAACCAGAGAGGGAGAAGCAGGCTCCTGGCTGAGCAGAGAGCCCAGTGCAGAGCTTGATCCAGAACCTGGGGATCAGGACCTGAGCCCAAAGGCAACTGTTCAGCCAACGGAGCCACCCAGGTGCCCTGCTAAAAAGCCCTTTTTTAAAGGTCAATAGGGAATAAGTTAGTACTTTAAGAAATTAATTTCTTTGGATATGATGTGTATCTGAAAGAAATTTAGATGTGTCCATAGTGAACCACAGATTGCAATTACTCTTTTTTCCTCTCATTTGACTGACTCTTTATCATATTAGCCACACCTGCCCCCACCCCAGAGTTGAAATACTTCCTTTGGGATGTGATCTCAGATACTCCCTCAGAATGGATAGTTTGGTGGTTGCTTACCCATCTGAGTCAGAATGTCCACTGGCGGTTGAATGTTGTAGTTCAGTCGCGTATTTGGCTAATGATGGTTCTGTAGAAGGCCGCCCTCTTCAGCGGGATCATCCTGGTTGGGATGGCCAGGCCACATGCAGGGTAAAGCGCTCAGTCTGCCCTGGCCAAGAGCCGAGCTGCCACTTCTGGGAACTTGTGTGGGGAAACATTTATCTGACCGGTTTCCCCACCATAATGTGGGTTTGAGTCTTTTGTTTGATATAAACTAAACAACATAGGCAAGAAAAAGAATTGAAAAAAGAAAACGTAGAACTAGCACATTTAATCAAGACATGTTAATGGTTAGCTGTCTTTAATAACAACCCCATCAACAATTTACCTTTTCTTTTCAAATTGGTTTTTGCTCGTCTTGTAGGCAGAGCTCCTCAGCCATAAATTAAAAAGTAATGATAATTAACCACATGTTCTTTGTTATGCCGAGGGCTTTGAACGTTTCTCCCCACAGCAAGTAGACATTTCAGCCACATGTAGGATAAGGAGCTACAGGATTTCAGAATCTATTTTTAGGGAAAATGAGCAACAGAATTTTAAAGCAGAAGCGTGAAATGCGAGTGATTGCAAGTCTTACTGAAGTGGCAAGTAACACGCTCCCTGCGAGTATCTGATATTTGTTTTCTCGTGTGCGTTTGATCTCAGAACACCTAACAGAGCCGGGCAGAAGCTTTTTGCTGACTTGTTGCATCAGTGCTAAAGATGAAAGAAAACAGTCTTCATGTTCACCCTGGTGTTGATTGTCCTATAAATAGGAAACTACCCAGTTAACCTTGCCTGTTGTCATACTGAGAGTTTTATTAAAAATAAACAGTGCGTGTCAGGGTAGCAGAATGTGGGATTTCTGCTTAGATGCCCACAACTCTTTCAAATACTTCATTAAAATGTGCAGGAGGACTCCTTCAGTGCTGTGAGCAAAAACATTGTTATGGAAACTGAGGTCTGTTATCATAGCTTCAGTGATTTGCAGTGATTATTTAATAAATGAGTTTATGTTTGAAAATATCCAATGTGATAATAGGAATTTACACCCCCCCCCATCTCATTTCTTTTATTTTGACACATATGGAAAATGCTGTTTTGTTTTGACAGTCAGAGGAGAAGCTCTTTTTATTAAAAATCACTGAACAGTAATGAGCTTTTAGCTAATGATCTTATCAGATTCCCCCCCACATAAGGAGATCTGGTCCCGAAGCATCTATGGTGTTCTACAGTCAGTAATCCAAGGGCTTGAAAGACTTCCAGCAGAAGTTTTCAGACCTCGAGGGTTCTGTCTTGGATCTTATTAGGATTCCTCACTGATATGTCTTGCCTAGATACAGACCATCTTGGAAGCACCTGCAAAGCGTCCCAGTAAACAGAGCAGAATTTGGACCCTCACGGGAGGCAGAGCTGAAGTTGTGTTACCACCTGCCTGTCACCTTCCTCAGTCGCAGAGCAGGCTTCTCAGCAAACGAACCGGAGCAACCTTCCCGTCCTCTCTCAGCAGGATGAGGACTGGTCTTCCTCCTCGGAGGGCCTAGGGATGAAATCAGAAAGACATCTGACGAGTACATGCTTTCCTGGAGAGAGGGTGAGGCTGGACAGCTGGACGTCAGGCCTGTTGGCAAATGGGTGATGCCACAGAGGCCATTTCGTGTCTCTAAAAGCCGCTTTTGGGGAGTAAAAATGAGAGGGCAGGTCAGAAGTACAGGAAAGACCCTCCCAACATTGAAACTCATGTGATTTTATGGATGTGGCTGTCATAGTTCCATTTAAGTGCCTGTTGAGGACGCTCCTGCACGTGTGCTGCTGAACAGAGGCACCTGCTTTCCCTGCTTTCCCTCCTCCGTGGTCTGAGAAACAAGAAGTAGACCTGTTCAAAGCGCCGCATTGAAAAATCGATATTCAGTATTTTCTAACCAACCCTACCCACGAACAGGTCCTACACTCTTCTGGGTTAATGAAACAAAACAAAACGAGACTGCCCCTGTGGCCATCCTGCCAGGTGTAAAATACAGGTCCATTAATTACCTGCTTCCCAACCTCAGGCAAACGAATGATTTTAATATGCTTCAGTTTCCTCATCTGTAAAATGGGGGCAACAGGCATTAAGCCACCCATGGTGTAAGGAGCACTAGGTGTTGGAGGCAACTGATGTATGTTGAACACCACATCCGAAACTAATGATGGACTACATGTTGGCTAATTGAATTCAAATTTAAAAAATATATATACAGTATTTTCCTCTTAGGATTATGAGGGCTGCGTTAAAATGTCTACCCTAAGAAGGAATATATATGAGCTATATTTCCATTTTTTCGAATGACAGAAACTGGTATGAAGCTAACTTACTGGACAGGAGCACCCTGAGGTGACCACAGGGCTTGTCAGCCCAAGGCAAATGTACAGTATTTCCTCAGTGACAGTTGTCACCGTCTTGGGCTGCCGGGAAGAGAACACCATGTTGTTCTTCCAGAGACTGGAGGTCTAGGCTTGGGGAGCCCCCGGAGTCAGTGTCGGGGGCAGCCTCTCTCCTTGTTTATGTGGCCTCTCCTGTGTGCGTGGGGGAAGGCCAGAGGGGTTCCTCTGCTTTTGAGTTCACCAGTCCTATTATTTCAGGGTCCCATCCTTGGGACCTAATTTAACCTTGATTACTTCCCAGCTGGCTCTGTTTCCCGGGACACTCACGTTGGGAATTGGGGCTTCCACTTATGAATCTTGGTGGGACACAATTCAGTCTCTAATAGTGACATTTCAATAATACGAAATTCAGTAAGTGCCCCTGCCTTTTCTTTACCTAATGTAATTTTTTCACAGCATGTGGTAAGCTGGATAATTTCTTCAGTTTAATTAAAAGCAGATTTATATTGAAATAAGGGATGATCAATATGGGGTTTCCAACAGGTTTCCTCTTGAACTGATAGTGTCTTAACATAAGACAGGAGTTTGATACTCTGTAATAAATTTGTCCAGACGTTGACTAATATGTGTTTTCTCTCTTCTAGGATATGACAGTCTTAATAAAATGTTTTTGTTATTCTCTGATATTACATAAAAAGATAAACTAGAAAACACAGATACATAAATAAACATGAGCAAGAATGAAGTCTTTGGGGCCCCTGGGTGGCTCAGTGAGTTTAGCCTCTGCCTTCGGCTCGGGTCATGGTCTCAGGGTCTTAGGATTGAGCCCTACAATGGGCTCTCTGCTCAGCAGGGAGCCTGCTTCCTCCTCTCTCTCTCTGCCTGCCTCTGTGCCTACTTGTGATCTCTCTCTCTCTGTCAAATAAACAAATAAAATCTTTAAAAAAAAAAAAATGAAGTTCTTTCCTAGCACTGGCACCCAGATTAAGCTGGAGTCATTGTGCTGGTGTGGGGACCATGATACCTTTAGGGCTCATGAAGATATTTTAATTTATTTTAAAATCAAAAAGAGAAAAAAAATTTCAGTGTCAAAGAAAAAGTTTGTTTTTTTGTTTTGTTTTGTTTTTAAGAAAGTTTTAATATTATTCCCCCAAATGCTATTTTCAGGGGCCATAAAAATATATTCAATTTTGCCTAAAATATAAAAAAAATAATTGTTCCCATGTTTAAAAAATAATTTTTTAATATTGATAGTATTATGATGGTTGAGTCCAAGGAAGGCAGAAGTTCTAGGTCTCACCAAAGTTATAATGTGACCCCGGTTTGACATAAATCTGGAAACAGCAGTCTTAAAAAAAATCTAGGAAGAAATAAAAGTCTATGCAAATGTTTGAAAATATCCCAGGGGTCTACCACAATTCACTTTCTCATATTTCTGCAGCCCTTAAGGACCAACCGTGACATTTTCCTACAGGTCTTTTTGGTCCCAGGAGGCACCAGGAAGGAGGTCCCTCTGCTCTGAGATTGTTTTCCTATTATGCCTCAATTACATTTATAAAGTTCTTTCTTTCATGTCAGCCTAAATGGTTTTCAGAGTTATTAATTTTAATGTTTAATAAACCAGTTTCCATAGCAACAATCATATCACAGATGTTTTGTTAAAGCTTCTCTAAAGCATACACCTTTGTCAATATGTTATTTTGAACATTTCAAACGATAAATACGTGAAAAAGGTAACACATTTTTCAGGTTTCAAGCTCACAATTTGCATTCATAATTATATACTCTATTTAAAGAATAAAGAAAAATATAATATTTAAGGGAAGGTTGATGAGCTAATTTCAAGAATATAATGCAGAAAAAGGTCAAAATAACTTCCCACTCCTGAAAATGAAGTGAGGTCAAAAATTTTTAAAAAAGAAAATTGTAAGCATGGGAAATATATGTGTTTCTAAATGTTTATTACTTTCTTGACCATAAGTGCTACAAACAGTTACCAAATTTTTTAAAAATCTATAGATATTTTCCTCCTGAGTGATAGTAATTTTTATTTTATGTTTAAAGAACTCCCCCCTGGCGTCCATGGGTCACTGACTGGGGAATTGCAGTCTTGATTTACTTTCTTTCTTAATTGTTATCTCTTATCTGATCTTGAAGTGAGGGCTTTGAAACTATCTCAAAACTTTATTTTTTTTCCAAAATTAAGATGGTAATATTTAATAGCCATATATTTTGATGACTAATTAAATGCCTTTGGCTCTGGTTTCCTTTCTTTCTTTCATTTTTTTTTTTTTAAGAGTTTAAAATTGCTTTTTTATTAAGGGAAGGTAATAATAAATGAAGTTTTCTAAAAATCACTCCAGGATCTAGAAAAACAACAGCACTACATTTTAAAAATATTTTTCATCTGCTTCTTTGGAAAAACCAGAAGGTAAAACTCAGGGGCAAAAAGGTGCATACTGATCCCAAAATAAAGCCCAGGAACGGGTCTCTGAATCATCTCTTACTTTTGCTTCCTCATTTGTAGATGGGGTTACGATTCCTGGTTTGTATCTACCAGGTCCAAGTTTGGACAAATGACCAAAATGGTGCTGTGCGAGGGGGTCCAGGCCTGCCCCCAGAAATGTGACGTGAACTAGGACCTGCAGTCAGAGGTAGTTTTTACGGTCTGTGTGGGAAGTGAGCTTTTAAGGAATTCATGGCTGGAGGACAGAGGAAGAGGCTGATGTTTCTAGTGAGGTTTTATGCACGGTTCTGTGAGTTAAACATAGTTCCCCCTTTTTCCCTCCGCCGGTGAGCCAGGACAAACCATGTATTATGTCTCCCAAGGGTTGGAACCTTTAGCTCCTTCCAAATACCAGCCTGGGCTACCCTAACACCGGATGAATACTTTTCCACAACAGAAAGTCAACATCCATCTGTGTAAGGATGCATGACAAATTTCATTTAGAGCAACAGCATAAGAGTCATATTCAAATGTGAAGTAGGAGCGAGCACAAGGCTTTTATTTGTTCTTTAAGAAAAAAAAATTTTCTTCATGACTTTAAATCATGAACCATGCTGCAGGAAGAAAAATGAATTTTGGTCTGGCCTTCTTTTAGTTCTTTGGTGACTAGTGGGCTGTTAAGATTGCCCTGAAAGATTACAGACCTGCTCATTAATTTTAAATCTCAGGGCCTTGAATTTGGATATCACGCACAAAGGAATTTAAAATAAAAGTTGGAAAAAAAAAAAATGGGTCCCCTATCATCTCCGAGAACCTTAAGTCTATATAAAAGCACAATACACAAAACCTTGCATTATTTACCTGGGAGAATGTTACAGTCCATTAAATCAGCCCTTTTAGGGTAACAGTAAGCTAAGGGATTGCTTTCTAGCCAATATTTGCAATATTTATAGTTGGTGAACAGAAATTTTTAAAAAGGAGATTTTTTTTTTTTTTCCTTTTTAAATTTTGTTTTACAGTTGGGCTATTCTGCGTGACCAACTGTTACACAGGTGATGATGACGATTTGCTTCCCCAGCAGGGCCCATGTGACATCACTCATAGCTACAGGATCTGACTTCTCAGGCTGGGTTGTTTTTGGAATTAAAGATATGTGTTTGCAAGATGACAGCTGCAGGTTGGGGTACTGAGCTTAGTAAGGCCTATTGGTCCCCTCCAGGATTAGGAACCTGGGTTTATGACTTAGATTACGCTCTTCCGTTTTGTTTCCTCAACCCAGATTTCTCTGTGAACTATGCAGACTCCTACCCCAGGTTGCTTTTTTTTCGGTGGTGTTTGTTCTTGTTTTATATCCTTTGCTTTAAAAAATAAATCAGTTTAAAATATACCCTTCAAAGAGGAGTGCTCTCGGTTGGAATATTTTTGGATGAAAAATTAAGTCTCGTTACAGGCTTATTCTAGAACATTTATCTGACTGTTGAAAAAAGAGATACAAATTAGCATATTTTATTTGGAAATCTGAGCTTGGAAAATAAGGGGAACATTCTGCTTTTCATCACTTACAGTGATATTATTGTACACATTTTTGTTCTTCGCCAGATATACCATAAGCTTCCTGACCGTATATTCCAAATTACAAATGAGAGCATGTTTTTCCAGTTTGACTTAACTCTCACTCTAATTGTTATTAAACAATTTTCTCCCTCAAAATGTTTGTTTAGGCAACAAATTTCTCCATGTTCAAAAACCTAATGAAAGTTTTTATTGAATGGGACGCCTGGGTGGCTCAGTTGGTTAAGCAGCTGCCTTCGGCTCAGGTCATGATCCCAGCGTCCTGGGATCGAGTCCCACATCCGGCTCCTTGCTCTGCGGGGAGCCTGCTTCTCCCTCTGACTCTGCCTGCCACTCTGTCTGCCTATGCTCGCTCTCGCTCGCGCTCTCTCTCTGACAAATAAATAAATAAAATCTTTAAAAAAAAAAAAAAAAAAAAAAAAAGAAAGTTTTTATTGAAGATTCTTACTCAAAATAGACAATTGTGCTGTTGAGTAGTAGTTTCAAACCCAATAAAGGTTTTTGCTACTATTTAGAGAGAAAAAAATGGCCTGTCTGTGTATTACAAATTATCTACCAGGTAGAAGGTGATGAGGGGGTTGTTAGCATTATTTTGGAAGCTCCTAGAAAGGTCCAGAGCTGATAAAAACTGGAAGATTCTCCATATTGACCTTTGGGAGGAAGTTGTCTTTCAGACCATAGTGGACTCAAATTTTGGGACTGTGTCCTTTGTATCAGAACTTGCCATTCTAGGTGGATTGCTGTTTGGTTTTTGGTGCCATTCCTCTTTCTCCCTGCATCCAAACTTCCTAGATGTGTTCCTGAAATCATTCAAGTTTATCTTCATTTTTTACGCTTAACTAACCTGTCACTCGATCATTAAGTAGCCACTTGGCACCTGGAGTTTACCTCATCCTTTTGCTGTAACTTCTCTTATGGCATCAAGAATAATTTTATAAACAGATTCTGTAGCTTTTCTTCGTGTTGTAATTCAGACCTTCTCTGAGGTATTCTGTCTTCATTTTTTGAACACAGATTCTCCTGGTTTTCATTCACGATCTCTGAACACTCACTTATTTTCTCTTTTTTTCTTGCTCCCATTGCATCTCCCATCAGTGTCTCCTTTACACTCAATAGTTCAATCTCTCTCTCTCTCTCTCTCTCGTATATGCAAAAGCAATGGAGTGCAGTTAGTTACAAATGTTAAACATAAGCCAGTTACTTAAACTCCTAATACTACCTGGTACGCTTGTTATTAAATCCAACTCGTTCCATATACCTTTTATTTGTTACATGAACCATGAAAGACATAAGAGCAATGAAGGCAATCTAAAACCCACAGAACCTGAATTTCTCTTACCGGGACATACAGGTGGCCCTGTGTTTGGGGCATCAGTTTCCTAGTCTCTAGAGTTTAAGCTCTGGGGCACCAATAGCACAAGCCCCCTGGGGAGAGCCTGCATTTCTGTTCCCTACATTGTGTTGAAGAATACACATTGCACCTTTGCCTTTGGTTTGCTGGAGTGCATTAAACGTCAACCAGCAATAAGGCACAGGAATGCTGCAGGAGAGGCTGCGCTCTCTCTTACACGGCTTTCAAATAAAATGGCACTGATTAAAATCCATATGGCCAACTTGCCAGAGCTAGAATTTGACCAGAAGCCTAGGGTTAATAGCTTTGCTCTTTGAGAGAGCTGGGAGCTATTTTCATTCCAGGCCACTCATACATTTGCATAGTACCTATCACTGAAGCCCTCGGGTGCTCTGAGGACAAGAAGCAGATATTTACTTACTAAAGTTAATGTATCTTCCCATTGCTTTCTAGCCTTTGGGCACATTTTCAGGTGAGGGGGGGAAAATTATATATATATATATATATATATCCATTTTAGTTTCTAAAATAAAAAGAAAGAGAATATATAAACCAAAGCCTAAAATACTTTAAAAATTTAATTACGGTGGTGGTTTCACTTAAAATCTCATGATAATCCTTCCACATTTATTATTCCACTATTTTAATCTACTATTATTCGACTTAGGAAAAAACAACAACAACATTAAGATCAGGAGAAATCAGCTAGTGGACAAGAGTAAATGTGTGCTAGGTTCAGCAACCCACTTAGGGACCACATGCACATGGTAAATTATGTGAGGCCAACACAGCTGAGCACCTAACCTGTTAAGTAGAGGTCGTGATCAATAGCAATTACGGAGTGTATCTGTGACCAGGAGTCAGTTAGGATGCTTTCTCTTACAAGTAAGGGAGAAAACTCAACTCAACCTTGCTTACGCAAAATACTTTATTGACTTGTATGACTAACAGTTCAGGAGTCGATTTTGAAGTGGGGCTAATTCAAGGGCACAGAGGTCATCACTGAATACAGTTGCTCTCATTTTGCATTTATTTGTCAAGTTTCACCTGCATGAGCTATATTTTTAGACCCCAGCACCTGCCTTTAGAAGGAGAGGAACACTTCCTCGTATCCCTAACTAAAATCCCAGAATGGAGTCTTAGAGGCTCCCATCAACCTAATCTGTATGTGTGTCCAGCTCAGAACCAGTCATGAAACAGTCACGGGAAGTGCTGATTCCCAGTCCAGATCACGTCTCCAAGTCTATGGGAACAATGTCCTCCGCAGCCCCGCACATCACAGCCTCCTTCCGTCCCCTGGGGCCGGGGGTATGTCCTGCTTGACCTGAGCAGAGTTGTTGGTAACCCCAAACCATATGCAGGTTTTCTGTTGCCACCAGAATGTTACTGATGGGGCCAGCAAGACATTAAAGTCCATTATTGACAATAATTAATGAAATTATTAACATTTTTAGCTCTTTGGGTCTCAACTGGTTGTCATTGCTGCTTCATAAAAACTGAAAAGTTGCATGTTGTTTTGAGCACTTACTGTAAACTGAATCTTACGTTAAGTAATTTAGTGATATTTTCTATTTTTTTTTTCTCAGAGCAATCTGTTGAAGTTATTATGATTCCTTGTTAGAGCTGAGGAAACAGAAACACACAAAAAAACTTGAGTAATGTGTACAAGGTCACGTAGATAATGAGAGGAAAAATGAGTTTGGACAGGAGTCTGGCTCCAGAAACTGGATCCATGCTTATGAAGAGAAAATAAAGGATGTTGAAAATATAGGTTCAAATCTAGTTTCCACTGCATAATAGATACAACTTCTTTAAATCGTCCACCTGGGTTTTGGATGTTTCCTCCCATACCTAATGTCTAAATACTTAAAATCATTGTTCCTGGCATGGCATGGCAGAGCTTTGTGATTCAACTTCCTTCGTAGCGCTTCTACGAAGCCCTGAGTCCTACTAAGTCCTTCCCTGGCTTTGCAGGGAGGATGTGTTGGTGACTCTAGGGGGTTTTGGTTAAGCCGGTCGACTTCTGCTTCCAGTGCCCTTTCCTGGAATCCTTTATCATCTTTCTCTGGTTCAGCCAGCCTCAGGGTCCGTAAACTGTAAACTGAATCTTACGTTAAGTAATTTAGTGAGGGGGCTTCTTTGATGCTGAATCTTCAGTAGATTCTATATCACCTATTATTCAACAAAAATTTGTGCTGACCCTCTATTTCACCTCTTTGCTTGGTCAGGCTCAGCTGTCCCAGCTATAGTAGTGGGGCCAAAGGAGAGAGACCCCAACACATTGTTTCTCTAGACCCAGTCCCCTTGAAGACGACATGAGAATGAGAGTCTGCCTTTTCCTAATACCTGGTTCTCTCCAGGGAGCGATTTCAATATGTGGAACATGAGAGACAATGTAAATATGTAGTCACATGACTAAATATTGCCTACAGGGACTCGATTAGATTCGGAGGGAGAAGAGAAGCCTTGAACTATCCAAATGCATTGGCTCATGCCATTGTCCCCAGCACCAGTTTCTCTCCAATTTCTTTGCTGACCCTGCCTGAAGGTGGAAGGAGCTATCTCCTCTAGATCTGTCCCAAATGTCTACTCATTTTATTTGCATGTAGTTATAATAACATTAAGATGGCCCCAGTTTACATCAGCTGAATAATCTGCCCTACCAGGTCAAGATTTAACTGGATTCTTGGTTCACCTGACTTTTTGTGGTTTAAGATGTTCTGTTTGTACTGATTACCGTTAATGACGTGCACTCTTCTGAGGTGCCTGGTTGGCTCAGTCAGTTGAGCACCTAACTCTTGATTTCAGCTCAGGTCTTGATCTCAGGGTCATGAGCTCAAACCCTGTGTTGGGCTCCACACTGAGCATGAAGCCTACATTAAAACATAATACTGATCATGTACACCCCTCCAGTATAATAAATATCCTGTCTGATGAATGATGGCCACTCAACATTATATGTTTGTTGACAGAATACCAAGTTAAAGATGGAAAAATATATGCAAAATGCAACATAAAAAAATAAATAGTATCAGCATGAGGAGTTGGGATTGCATTTACAAGGCAAGTGATGATGAAGCATTTTGCATGTGACGTTTGCTACTTATAGACCCTCAGAACGTGCCAGTGGACAAGACAGAAATTGCTCTTTCATCTATGTTCTTGGTTCAAGCATATGATACTGCCGATCTTTTGTAGTTTTTGACATTTTCATTTGTTTCAACTAATGGCAGAAGAAGTTGGTTATCTAAATAGCAGAGTGCAAAATGCAGTGACACTGGAAGAGCAAAGCACTTAGAGTACACTGCGAAGAATATTCTAAGGTTTCCCAGTGGCTTCTTAACTTCAAGTGATTTAATTAAATTGGGCTCGATTTCCCAAGGAACTAGGAACTAAGGCAAGATCCATAGCAGGGAGTTCTATGTGTTTTTGTGTATATTGTTAAACTCAAGAATTTGAACTGGAACTTAGTGAAAATGTAGCCCCCCCTCATGTCAGGTTTAAGAAAATAAAGAATTCATTTGTTAAATTTAAGGCATGGGGTTCCTAAGCTCTTTATCACATAAATAATTGAAAATAAATGTATTACCTATTGGTATTTCCCACATTCGACTTTTTGTTCAATCTAAATTTGGCAATGCAATGATGGTACGTATCACAATAAAGCAGAGTTGCATTTTTCATTTTGTTTTGTTTTCACAGACAAGTTTCCTCTTGGGCCCAAATCTTTATATTGTGAAGGCTATTCGGTAGCAGGTAGGAAAAATGTTTGAACTGAATCAAGTTTTCAATCAAGTTTTCAAAATATACCTTTTGGATAACCTCCTGTTTGATAAAACAACTTTGCCTAGTGGAGCTTTATTTTCTCTTCTAAAAGTTGAGGATATTATTTTGGAATTCCTTCAGAGGAACAAGTTGGAGAAATGCAAATAAAGAAGTTATCATTCTAAACTAAAAAGGGAAGACAATATGCTATCAACTTTGGGTTTTCTTCTAAATAAAAATATATTTCCTGTTTCATTTGCTAATTATAAACGGGCCTCTAATAAGTCAAGCTTCCCTTCATCTTTTCTTGCCTTCCTTTCAAATGATGATAATTCCAGAACGATTGCCACTTTGTTGCTCAGTGAAAGCACATTCATGAAGGCAACAATTATTCGGAGATAAGTTTTCTTCGTAACTCTCACATTTATTCATAGCCTTTGTTCCTAATTTGTATTTGCATCTGAAAATTGATAAAGTTACCATTTTGGAAATAATTAGCTGTGACTTTTTGTTTCAGGAAGCACAAATGAGAAGGCACTTCTCCACAGAGCCTTTTCTACATTCTTTTAACAACCAAATAATTCCCAATTTTCTGGTGTGTAAATTCAGTGTGATCAGTACAAATAAACAAACTGACAAGATTCGGGCAGTTGAAACCCATTGTTTTACAATGTCTTTGTTTAAAATCTTTTCTAATTCATACTCAAAAATGGCCTTCCTAGTAATTAGTTACCTTTAATGTCTTCATTTTCATTTAAATGTTCAATGATCAGGATAATTAGAATTAATTTGGCATTGTCATTTTATGGAAATGGGGCTTCTGCCACTTACCATGAGCATCCTGCAGGCAGTGTTGCTAGAGAAATGCGTGACTCTGCCTCACACACTGGGTTATCCTCTTTGGTTAAAGTGGTACCAGTAGGACCTGGCCTGAGTCCAATTTAAATGTATGCCATTTTTCGATAAAGGATTGCAGGCAATTAAGGGGGAGACTTGCCTGTTGTGGATGGCATTCTGTGTGTGTAACTTAGTTCTCCATAAATAACACAAGAAATTTCTGTCTCCATTTGTCTGGGAGTTTTATAGGCTAAGATTGATCCTACAGTTAGAAGGAAAGGAAATCTCCCTTTGATGTAAAATGAAAAAAAAAAAAAAAAAAGCCAACCTTGACCTTTTAAAAAACTGTCCACGGAATATAGGAAAAACTATATTTGAACCAGGTTCAAAAAGCTTTGTACCCCAAAACCTGTGAAGAGTGTGTCAGTGAATTTTAGAACTAGGAGAGACCGTTGGCATTACCTGTGTGGTAATATCTTCTCCCGCCACAAAAACAAAGCAAAACATTGTTTTGTCATCTGCATTCATTGGCTGCTATACCTCTGCCTCAACAATGGCATTAGAGTTTCAGTCAGCCCTTCCGTCCTCTTCCTCACTCCTGGAAACGATAAGGTAATTGACTTACTGATAACAAATCTGGGGTGATAAAAAATGAGCACATTTAAATGTTCAAATGCTTTATTATTTAAGGCTGGAAGGAGTGGCCAGGGGAGTTCAAGGCAAAGACTAATGGCTTTTTTTTTTTTTTAAGTAGTTTCCAGAGTTACAATTATTTTTGCTGCATTCTTTGGGCTCTAAGTAACGAAGGTTAGTCCACTTCTACAGGGAGTGGATATAAACCTCATGGCTTGTGCATTCAAGGATTTATGGACATGTTTTAAAACTGCGATAAAGTACAGAAAAGCTTCGAGTCTCTGTAGTCAGAGGAAGAGTAGACTTTCAAATTCCCGAGGGATGTGGTTGGTAGTGAAGCCTTAGTATAGTCCAAGTGAAATAAGAGAGGTTGGACCTGCGTTGGAGAAGCCTGGTGAGAAAAACCTTTGGTAATGATCTGTGCTGTAACAGGGCTGCTAGTAATGGCTTGTGAGAGCCAATTATGCACAGGTTTTCTCAGTTCTGACTCACCGGGTGTCACATTGATAGCTTGAAGATGACCATAATGGGGTATTTACATGAGAGAAAGTGACAGACACTACAAATAAGGGCTTTCCCCCAACCCTGTTGCTGGGCATGGACCAAACATGGGTATCAGTGAACCAACTTGGAAGCTGCTTTTGGGAGAACAGCACTGTTTCAAAAATGGTTCTGTGTTGTGAGCTGTGTGGTACAACACGCCTTCTCTTCTGAAAAATCTTTAGTAAAGTTTACAGAATTCACTATTGCTTTTGGACGAGTGCCTTTTTAGGGGGTGACCCAAAGGAGTCCTGAATCTGAGTTAACACTGCCTAGTGTGGGATTAGCACACATTGAACAGGAACCCAATGAAGAAGAAATCATAAGAGAGGAAATCCTCATAATTAGAAATCATAGGGAGATTCTGGACATAAAATAGAGTTTGAGGAAGTTTATTTAAGTCTTCAGAGGAGGGAGGTCCTACTTGACATCTTGGTTACACAACCACGTGTTAATTTATTGTTCACTATGTAGTTTACATGCATTATCATACGTTAAGTGGGTTATTAATGAAGAATTGAATATTGAAATATTGACATTAATATTAATGAAATATTGAAATAATGAATGAAAATATTGAAGTATTTTGTACAGAATGGGAAAAGGCACTTAGTTTTCTGATTTTTAGATTCTTCCTCTCTGGAAATTAGCTTAAAGTATCTTACCGTGATGTTGATTAAAGATTAAAGATGGAAAAAGAGAGAGATCAGCATTAGCCTCGGCGTTGTGAATGGTGCTCGGTGGTGGAAGGTGGTTGATTCCAGGCTTACAAAAGCTGGTGTCGCCACATGCAGGTGCTGTGGGGGATGCGAGAGGACCTGCGCTCCAGGAAGGCTCAGTATGTGGGGAAAAAAGGCAAAAAGGCAAAAACCATAGTCTTTGGGTTTCAGAGGGAGGAAGGGGACTGGCTTTCCTTAAAGCTCTGCGTCTGCCTCAAGTCTGCTCTTGCCTGCAAGGTGACCTATGGAATGGGGTAAGAAACGGTCTTTCACATTTGTACAATAATAATAAGATTTCCACCTGAGTGAGGATATGAGTAGAAAGGGGACATTTTAATATGTCACAGCGTAGTCCATTTTGGAACCTTTCAGAATATGAGGGAAATTCTTTTGGGACTACATGGGTTACATTTTATGTCATGCATGGACTGGAATAAAAGTGTGAATGAGTTTAAAATTGACATTTTAAGTGAAGAATGTGTTAATTCCTAGTCTTTTTGAGTGTAGGTCTTCCTTAAGTGAGGGTCAGGCTTTGTTGGAATTTGTTGATGTTTTTCATTGGTATTTATTTTTAATATTTGTGTAAGTATTCCAGTGTTTGACATGTTTTTTGTTTTTTTTTTTTCGAAAGGACAACCTGTGTGTTTTCTTCAACATTCTTTAAGTCGGAAGCAAAGAAGCTTTATAATTATTTTAGCTCATTTATCATTGGCAGAAGTTTGTCAGTTTATTTTTTTTACTCATAAAATAGTGCATACAGTTTTTGAAAACACAGACATATGTGAAGAAGAAAGAAAAAATCACACACCTGCCGCCGTCACACAATGGCAGCTGGTATTTTGGCATATTGCTTGTATTTCTCATCCATCTTCAGTGTAGGCAGACAGGTGAGTGAATGAATGGATAGCAAAAAGGTAGAGTGATAGAGAGACAGCACCTGATTTATAATGGTCCCACTTTGAATTTTTCAACTTTACTATAGTACAAAAGAGATAGGCATTCCGTACAAACTCTGCTTCAAAGTTTGAATTTGGATCTTCTCCTGGGCTAGTGATATGTGGTCCAATCCTCTCTGGTGATGTGGACCGGGGACAGCAGGGACAGCTCCCTGCCAGTGACAATGCAGTCAGAACACTTCTGTGTTTAATATGTCACAGCGTAGTCATATTAACTTCTGTCAAGAACACTTCTGTCTCCCATACAGCCATTCTGTCTGTTACTTTCAGTGCAACGTTCAGTGCACTACATGAGATAGTCAACACTTCATTATTATGTAGGTTCTGTGCAAGATGACTTCGCCCAACCACAGGGTAACATAAGTGTTCTGAGCACATAGGCTAAGCTGTGGTGTTCGGTGGGTTAGGTGTATTAAGTACATTTCCAATTTATATTTTCAACTTACAACAGATTTATTAGGATGTAACCCCATCATAAGTTGAGGAAGATCTGTATATAGAACATATGTGTATACATAGAGATGATGGACTAAGACTGCTGATAATTCTGTATATTTGATTTTGTATCCTCCTCAACTCAAAATTAGGCTGGTCTTCCCTTATTTACATTTAATTTTGATTTCAATCATTTACCTGACACAATCCTGTCATAATAAAAATTTAGGAGCTTTTAGGATTATTTTATAAGATTGGTCACCAATTGCAGAATTTCTTAGTGAACCAAGATGCCCTTCAACGGACGAATGGATAAGGAAGATGTGGTCCATATACACTATGGAGTATGATGCCTCCATCAGAAAGGATGAATACCCAACTTTTGTAGCAACATGGACGGGACTGGAAGAGATTATGCTGAGTGAAATAAGTCAAGCAGAGAGAGAGTCAATTATCATATGGTTTCACTTACTTGTGGAGCATAACAAATAGCATGGCAGACATGGGGAGTTAGAGAGGAGAAGGGAGTTGGGGGAAATCAGAGGGGAGATAAACCATGAGACTGTGGACTATGAGAAAAAAACTGAGGGTTTTGGAAGGGGCAGGGGGTGGGAGGTTGGGGGAACCAGGTGGTGGGTATTGGAGAGGGCACGGATTGTATGGAGCACTGGGTGTGGTGCAAAAACAATGAATACTGTTACACTGAAAAAAATTAATTTATTAATTTAAAAAAAAAGAATTTCTCAGTGAAAAGATACTTACAAACTTCAAAGGAATTTAATACAGTACTGTTCTACTCAAATATGCATTCATCGGTTGATTATTTTATTATTAGAAACGAACTTATCATGCCAAGTCTTTTTTAAAGATTTCTTTATTTATTTGAGAGAGAAAGAGAGTGCATGTGAGTGGGGAGAAGGGCAGAGGGAGGGGAAAGAATCTGGAGCAGACACCCCAGTGAGCACGGAGCCCAATGTGGGCTCTCAGGACCCTGAGATCCTGACCTGAGCTGAAATCAAGAGTCAGATGCTAAACTGACTGAGTAACCAGGCATCCCTTCACAATAAAGTTTAAAAGAATCATAGTGGGGTGCCTGGGTGGCTCAGTTTAGTTAAGCGTCTGCCTTCGGCTCAGGTCATGATCCCAGGGTGCTAGGGTCAAGTCCCACGTTAGGCTCCGCACTCAGGGGGTAGTCTGTTTCTTCTCTCTCTCTTTCCCTCTGCCTTTCAGCCTGCTCATGTGCACTCTCTCCCTTCTCTCTCTCTCTCAAATAAATAAATAAATATTTTTTAAAAAATTTAAAAGAATCATAGTGTCTGCCTTGACTATTGATTGAAATACTGTATCAATTAATATAATTCAATATAATAATAACACAAAATAATTGAGTACAGTTATTGTCTTTATTAATATTACCATATTAATATCACCATTATTATCATGGATCTCAAAACATCACTGAAGTGTTTGAAAAATCGTTGTATAAAACTATATTCGTGGTAATGTATGAAGATGCCTTCCTCTTCATGCATTCATTCGTCTTCATACAAGCACTGCCAGGACACCACTTTTGATGTTATTATTTTATTTTTTTAAAAGATTTTATTTGTGTGAGGGAGAGAGAATGAGAGAGGGAGAGAGAGCCTGGGGGTGGGGCCGTCAGAGGGAGCAACAGACTCCCTGCTGAAGAGGAAGCCTGATTTGGACTCCATTCTGGGACTCCAGGATCATGAACTGAGCCACAGGCAATCGCTTAACTGAGCCACTGAGGCACCCTGGTTTTTTTTTTTTTTTTTTTTTGGTTTTTGTTGTTGTTGTTTTTATCATTTAAAACATTTTTTTTCAATACAAGCAATGTTCTCTTTATTCCCCACCCCTACTTCCTTCATCTTCCCACCCACCTCCTGAGATTGCTTTTTATTTTATTTTTAATATTTTATTTATTTATTTATTTTTAAAGCTTTTATTCATTTATCAGAGAGAGAGAGAGGGAGAGCGAGCGAGCACAGGCAGGCAGAGAGGCAGGCAGAGGCAGAGGGAGAAGCAGGCTCCCTGCTGAGCAAGGAGCCCGATGCGGGACTCGATCCCAGGACGCTGGGATCACGACCTGAGCCGAAGGCAGCGGCTTAACCCACTGAGCCACCCAGGCGTCCCCTGAGATTGCTTTTTAGATCACAACCGGAAAGCACCAGGTATCTTTCCTTTTCAGAAATCTTGCTCTTAGTTTTACTTTATGGTAGAATTACTATGAGATTTTATTTTCAAGTATTCCTGAAATTTATGACTATCAAAAATCAAGAAGACAGTTAGCATGTACCTTACAGTCAGTAGCAAAATTTTAGAACCAAGCTACTTTATTTATTTTATTTTTTGTTTGTTTTATTTTATTTTAATAAATTAGTTAATAAATTAATTTGGTATTTTTTGAGACAGAGAGAACACATGTGCATGAGTGTGGGAAGGGGCCTGAAGGCGAGGGAGAATCTGAAGCAGGCTCCATGGCCATCTAAGACCCCCATGCAGGGCTCAATCTGACAACCTTGAGATCATGACCTAAGCCAAAATCAAGAGTTGGACCCTTAAACAACTGAGCTACGCAGGTGCACTAGAAACAAACTACTTTACGATCTGAAAACTAAATTTTCACATACCTGGCAGTCGTAGGTGAGGCTAACCTGAGTTGATTTGCCAGTTTAATACTATTTACAAGAGCCTGCCATTTTAGTCTTCCTTCTCAGTGTTGACTGAACCTTCAGGCAGGTAGGACGATGAGTGTGGCAATGTAGAGCATCACATCTAGTAATGGTACCCACAGGACGGAGCCCACGTGACAGATAAGACATGATGGCAAATTGAGACTCCCGACAGGGATGTGGGTGGCTCAGCTGGTTGGGCAGCTGACTCTTGATTTTGGCTTAGGTCATGATCTCAGGGTTGGTCAGGAGATAGAGACCTGAGTCTGGCTCTGTGCTCGGCGGGGAATCGGCTTGAGATTCTCTCTCTCTCCCTCTCTCTCTCAAATAAATAAATAAAATTTAAAACAAACAAACAAACAACAACAACAACAAAAAAAAACAAAACCCAGGACTCTCCAGATCATCTCATAAGGTCTTCTGTTATTGCACCAACACATACTTTACAACAGCCAACTTTCCTGTTAGGAATCACTGATTTGGGCATTTTTTTTTTCCTTACCTAATAAATTGAATGCGTAAATGAAGAAATACAAAAATGTTCAATGAATTTTATGAATTCAATTATATTTTCTATGGACAGTGATCTATTATTAATAGTGGTCTTACAGCATATTAACGTATAAAAAAATAAAAGCCTATTCATTAGTACCAACAGCAAGCACAAAGTCATTGTGTTTGCATATTCAATGAATGTGTATGAATTTGTTTTTTAAAAAAATTTTTTTTCTTCATTTTGAAAATATGAAAACCCCAGTTTGTTCTTAAAAGGAATGAATAAATAAACCTTTGTTCTACTCTTGACAGTAGTAGGGAAGGAGTATTAAAAGTAGTACATTGTTTTTGAGCTGGTATTAGAGAAGTACCTACTGGACATACTATCTTTCAGGTATCTACAGATACTATGTACTGTGAGATAGGCATATTAGGTCTAAGATGAATTACCTCAGGTTCTGATTCAGAAACCGCCATATAAAGTATAAAGTGTGCCATATAAAGTATAAAGTATAAAGTGTGCAAAACCAGATGCTTTCCACAAATAAAATATCTGAATGATACTTCTGGGGAAATGATTATCTTAGAGTAATGGATTAAAATAAATTATTTTACTTCCATAAAATATTTTCACATTTCTAAAATTTCCACAGTATAAAATGAAAGTTGGGCTAAATAAGCACTAAGGTTATTTTCAAATTGTAAATGTCTATGAATTTCAGAATGTTTATCAAATAATTATTCACAATGGTGAAAGCATCTGTCTTTCAGTACAATGTGCTGTTTATGACTTCTGGCATTCTGATCAAAATTCCTGAGATATTTGCACTGTTGTTAACAAAGATGTCAATGAAACTTATCATATACAGTATCACCCAATACTTTCACATTAGCTAGGGTTTCTTAATATCAGTTATGCAGCCTTTACCAGATATAAGTTTGTAACTTTATAACAGAGGAGTTCTATTTTAAAATTATGATTGAAGTATATCTATCAGCCTTTAAAAATTATGTTAAATATTCTATGCACACTATGTTTAACACATAAAGTTGCTCAGTAGATGTTGATATCAGATGAACAATGAGTGGATATAACATGAAAATATATATAAATACACACATATACAACCATATTTTTTTCCTTCTTACCTAGCCAAGCTTAATTGGTTTGTGAATTTGTGAATTTTTGTTTTTGAGTACCAGCTTTTGCTCTTTTTAGTACCAAGTTTACTTACCTGACCAGTATAAATTTTGTATATATTTGTAGAAAATTTTATTAAGAGAATGCTTTGTCTTAAAAATCATCTATGTAAACTGCAGAAAATACAAATCTTTATGACTATCTTTCTAACAGGAGTCAAGAATAAATTGGACAGATTCTTTCTCTGATCACGAAGTACAGACAAACTGATTTCCATGAAGGTCAGAAGAGATTCACAGGCAGCAAGGACATCCGGCCCATCCTGCTTCAGGTATCACTGAGATAATTGACAGAGATGTGGAGCCTAAGGTCTGGTAAAAATAGGAACATTTAAATCCATACTTTAGTCATTTCCTCTCCCTGATTTATGTTTTCTTGGTTGTTTGTAGGCACAGCCAACAGGCGAAGTGGAAGAGATAGCACGTGTGTGGCTGAGGCTGATTGTATACAATCAGAGTGATTATGTGGAAATCAATCAGAATTTTCTTCTTAAAATATGCTTGTTCTGACATAATGAGTGACATTCAAGCTAATTTTTATCCATTGCCTTCTTTCACAGAAATTTTTATTTCCCTCGGTATCATTCTGTGTCCTTCTTGTTTTCTGGCATTTCCTGAGAAAGGGAAACAGTTCCATACATTTTAGTTTTAATCTTAAAAGTTATTTACGAATGTATTCAGAAACTATGCAGCTTCCTGTATTAGTTTTTTTTCATCAACTGGGTACCACCAATTCTATAGACAGGTATGAGGTTGGTAAAATGTGGGGATATAAGAGAGGCAACACCAGTATCCACATGTGAAAGATGGTGAATCAACTCATTACCCTAAGCTTATTTCATGGTTTGGGAGACATTTTATTTAGTTTCAAATGTTGTGACTTGAAGTGGGAAGAATTCAGAGATGATACTGGTGATCCAGACCTCATCATTCATACCTTCCTCCTAAGTGAGGGTGGAACTTGTAGTTTACTTCTAGTAAGTAGAATATGCCAAAAGTGATGGACTATGTCAATGTTATAGTCTATCAACATTCTATGTTGATGTTATATTATAAGGTCAAGAAATTCTGAAGAAGTAATTAAACTCCCTAATCAGTTGACTTTAATTTGAACAAGAGGGAGACTTTCCTGGGTGAACCTAATCTAATCAGGAGTCCCTTTAAAAGAAGTCAGAGGCCATTTAAGTGTAACAGATAGGAAGCAACAGGGACTGTCTCTTCCGCTAGCCCTGGAGAGTCAGGCCATTATGCATTCCAAAGCTGAAAGGAATGAATTGTGCCGTGAACAGGGTGAGTCCAACATTATCCCAGCCTTGATCAGTGACTTGATTTTGGTCTGTGAAGTGAGATCTGAGTTGAAGATCCAGTCAACTTGTAGGTGGACTTGTGACTCATATATCTTGTTTAAAACTTCTAGGATTGTAATAATTGGTAAAGAAATAGAGAATTAATATATACTTTAAAACATTTCTTATTCCTGGGAATGGATTACTTCACTCATTCATTTGTTCATTGATTCATTCACATATAGAAATTGACGTTACCAACTGGATATTAGACAAAGCATAATCCCTCCTTAAGGAGCTTTGTGTATGCATGCAAGCAGGAGAGAGAGAGAGAGAGAGCACTTACAGGAGAGAAAGGAGAAGATTAGAGAGAGGAGAAGAGGACAGAAAGAGAATTGCAGTACAAAGAAGTACTCATCAGTGCAAGATTACCATAAATGAGATAGATGACTGTATTTGACTATTTATTTCTTTATTGAAAGTTCTTTGTATTTCAAGTTCTATTTAATAATTGCCAACACCATGCAAGGTCTATTTCTAGGAATGAATATGTGGGAAGGATCGGGAAGAGTGAAGATTTGGAAAGAAGTCATGATTGGTGGTGGCTTGCTTTAGCCAAAGGTTGCTGCCATAATGTTTTCTGTACCACATGCTCTCTTGGAACTTTGACAGTCTCCCATCAAAAGGTAGAGCTCAATTGCCATCATCTTCAGTATGGGCAAGTTTGTGGCTTTCTTGCAAACAGTTGACTATGAGTTTAGATCATGAAAGGTGATGGATTGTCTGCTGTGGTCACTAGAATACTTGCTCTTGGAGGTCTTTACTCATCATATAAACACACTGACTATCTTGGGGCTACTGTTTTGAAGAAGTACAAACTTGTCCAGATGGACAGGCCCTGAGATTATATCATGACATAAAGGTTCTCCATCAGCCCTTTCCTGCTCCCTTCTGCCTAGCCTACCTGATTCCAGCTACCGCTGAAACGTGTCACATAAAAGACTTTGAGCTGTAACCACCAAGCCAAGATCCTTTCTAGTTCTGGGCCCACAGAGGCCCCTGAGATATAATAAAATTATTGTTTGTTTTAAATCACTAAGTTTTAGGGTTATTTGGTTATGTAACAATAGATAACCCCAAAAGGGCTGTTCCTGTTCACACTAAAAATTATGAAGGATAATGAACTATATAAGCATGTAACTTGCTCTACCTATAGTGAGGTCTGGCTGTGTCACAGTTGCTGTGATTATATAAAAGAGCCATTGCTGATTGCAGTCTATTGCTTTTTTTGATACCTAGCTGAACTAACGTCCTAGCTTTGATATAGTGCTAAGGACAAGGAAGATAGCTGAAAAATATGAGTTCCTTTCTGTCCTTAGCTTTTATTTTCTTTCTTTTTTTTTAAGATTTTATTTATTTTTTTGACAAACAGAGATCACAAGTAGGCAGGGAAGACAGGCAGAGAGAGAGGAGGAAGCAGGATCCCTGCTAAGCAGAAAGCCCAATGTGGGGCTCAATCCCAGGACCCTGGGACCATGACCTGAGCCAAAGACAGAGGTCCAATCCACTGAGCCACCCAGGCACCCCTGTTTTTAGCTTTTCTTAAAGCACAAACCATTTTATTCTCTTCATGATTAACTTTGTACATAAACAAAGAAAAGAAAAAAAATCAGAGTGTGTTTGAAGGCATAAAAATTCTTAGATGCAGAGGTCAAGTGACTATTACGGATGTTATTTCCTCCACATGACACTAATTGCATTTTATTATCTCAGAAATGTAAGCTTTTAACAAAGAGGGACTTTTCATTGGAATATGTCAATTTATAGGAAGAGGAAATTATCATTTGCTGTTTTTGAAGGCTATAATCTCTTCAGATATCATTTTTATATTTATTGGTTCATAATAAAAGCAATAGAAAATATAGAGCTATATATTTATTATTTATATAATTTTAACGTCCACAGTCAAAGATAGTGGGCAATATTATGAATGTCAATATATTATCTAACTTTATATTTATCTTTTATTTTTAAGATTTTACGTATTTATTTGACAGAGAGAAACACAGCAAGAGAGGGAACACAAGCAGGGGGAGTGGAAGAGGGAGAAGCAGGCTTCCCACTGAGCAGTGAGCCTGATGTGGGGCTGGATCCCAGGACCCTGGGTTCATGATCTTAGCTGAAGGCAGATGCTTAATGAGTGAGCCACCCAGGCATCCCTCACTTTATATTTAGAAGGAATTTATATTTTATATTCTATTAATTCATTGTTTTATCTGTCAATAAGGAAAATGAATTTCAAGATAAAAACCAGATAGAAGTCTCAATTAACCTAAAATTTCCATGGCACATTTCTCTTTCCACAGTATGGTTATTTGTCTATTTTGATTTTATTTTCTTTCTTTCTATTTTTTTTTCCCTTTAAACATTGATTGATTGATTGGGAGAGTGTGTATGTGAGTGGGAGGGATAGCCAGAGGGAGAGAGAAAATCTCAAGCAGACTTCCCACTGAGTGTGCAGGAACAACTTGGGGTTCAGTCTCACCACCCAGAGATCATGACCTGAGCTGAAATCAAGATTTGGACACTCAACAGCCTGAGACACCCAGGGAACCCTCTAGTTTGATTTTCTATTTAGATATCTTGACATTACCCCTGACTCTTTTCACTAATGTGTTTTGAATTCTTTCTACCAAACTGCTCTTGATTTTTCTGTTGCATAATTTGTAACCTGAGTCTTAAATTCACATCTTTTTAAGACCCAGGTAACTTATTTTATATTTGTCTTACAGATTTCTCAGAGGCAATAAATAGAAGTAAAGAAAGAGAAGGAAGAAGTGTATCTTTAATCAGTTAGAATTTCACTGGTCATAGGAAATCTTTACAGTCAAAACCCACTGGCTAAGGGACAAGTCAGCTTAGGCAGTTGATTATATCAAAGATGTCACAAGAAGTATAAAGGAAAAATAATATAGGGAGGGTACATAGAAAGTATAACTTACAGTAAATATTTGAAGACATAGTAAATATTTGAAGACCTAATACAAGGAAATTCAAGTTTGAAAACATGTTATACAATTCTAATAAATGTTATGCATATGAATATTTTGCCACTATTCAAATATATTTGATTACACACACACACACACACACACACACGCACGCACACATACATTTAATTCTCTTTATCTATCTTTCCCACCCCTCCACCCATCTCCCATTTGACAACCACCAGGTTTTCTCTGTTTTTAAGATTCTGGTTTTTGTTTTTGTTTTTGTTTTTTTTAGATTCCACATATAAGTGAAATCATATGGTATTTACCCTTTTCTAATTTATTTTGCTTAGCATAATACCCTCTAGGTCCATTCATGTTGTTGAAAATGCAAGATCTCATTCTTTTTTTAGGGCTGAGTATTATTCCGGTATGTATCTATTCCACCACTGTTCACCTGTTGTTGGACATATGGATTTCTTCCATATCTTGGCTATTGTAAATAATGCTTCAATAAACAGAGGTGCATATATATCCTTTCAAATTAATGTTTTTATTTTCCTCAGGTAAATAGCCAGTAGTAGAATTACCAAATCATATGTTTTTTCTTTTTTCTTTTCTTTTCTTTTCTTTTTTTTTTTTTTTTTGAGGAACTGCCATAGTTTTTACAGAAGCTACCCTGTTTACATTTCCACCAACAGTGATGAAAGTTCCCTTTTTCCACATCCTTGCCTATACTTATCATCTTCAACATTAGGCGTTCTGACTGGTGTGAGGTGATATCTCATTGTGGTATTGATTTGCATTTCCCTAATGTAGTGATGTTGACCATCTTTTCATGTGTCTTGTGGACATCTGTATGTCTTCTTTGGAAAAATATATATTTGGTTTTTTTGCCCATTTTTTTAATCAGATTGGTTTTTGGTGTTGGGTTGTATGAGTTCTTTATACATTTTGGATATTAACCCCTTATTGGATATATCATTTGCAAATGTCTTCTTCCATTCACTGGGTTTTGCTTTTGTTTTTGTTTTTGGTTGATGGTTCCTTTGCTGTGCAAAAGTTTTATTTGGATGTATTATTTTCATAAAAATGGACCAATAATTTATTTTTGCTTTTGTTTCCTTTGTCTGAGGAGACATATCCATAAATATGTTGCCAAGGGCGATGTCTAAGAGATTACTGCCTGTGTTTTCTTTTAGGAGTTTTATGATTTCAGGTCTCACACTTAAGTCTTTAATTAATATGGTAATCCTACATTTAAATTAACCAAGTTGTCCATTTTTGCCTAGCATTCTGACTGTGTAATATGGTCAAACACTGTGAGGAATACTGGAGATGGGAATGCAGAGAATACATGTTTAGCCTGAAAGAGGAATTCTGTTTTACCTCAAAATACAGAAGCATCTCATTCCCAGATGACTGTCTTCTCAAATATCCATACCCCACTTCCCACCAATATCCCCTAACATCCTTGTCTTAGATCTGGTGCATGATTTCTGATTATTTCTTCAGATACTTACCAAGACTATTTTAGATAGTCAGAATTGTCTGAAATGTAATCTAAGAAAAAGAGTATTGGAGACATAACCTCTACCCCCAAATCTGTTTGATATTAGTTTTGACCATCTTTGAAATTCTTGGAGATGTTGAGTATTATAAACATTAGATGACACTAATTGTGAAAATTATTTTGTAAACTGGTAAGTGCTACTGTGATATATATTTTTTTAAGATTTTATTTATTTATCAGAGAGAGAGAGGGGGAGAGAGCGAGCACAGGCAGAGGCAGAGGGAGAAGCAGGCTCCCTGCTGAGCAAGGAGCCCGATGTGGGACTCGATTCCAGGATGCTGGGATCATGACCTGAGCCGAAGGCAGCTGCCCGACCAACTGAGCCACCAGGCGTCCCAATATTTGTTATTTTTTATGAATCATTCTTTCCTCTAAATTTACTTTAAATGTTACAAAGAGAATTTTAAGCTATTTTTTTGCACGATATAAAAACAAAAAACTATGCTTCAAAGAATTTTTTGAAACCCTCAAAATAATTTAGTTTTTCTGTCTTTCATTAGTGTCACTTGATAGACATTTAATGATCTTTATGCAAAGAGTACATTTTAGAAATTAAATTTTGCTTTCCCCTTCAATATGGTGGGGTGAATTCTTTAAATAAAAATGAAGAGTGAAATGTTTTCATTAAACTTTAAAGTAAATAGACACCATTCTAGAATCTGCAGTGGCATAGGGACCATTAGGTAGAGATTTTGGTAACCAATAATATTTTTAAATCGATAGGAAATATAAGTATGTGTAATTTTTTGTTTCCTCCAAAAGAAAAACTTTACACTTCTTGGTCTATTTTTAAAAATTATTTTTGCAAACTAAACTATACTAAAATGCAAAACACTTCACAACCCATTTGTGTACCCTTAGGGTTGTTACCATGTGGATTCCTCTTCTAACATGACAGGGTCTTTTGGTCTTGTTACTTTCCATTTCGATCCCACTGAGGTTAGCCAAAGTTCACTCGCCTTGTCAGTTAAGTTTCTAAACCAGATGAATTATATTTTCTATAATTGAGCTAACCACAGTTAATTGCCTAATAGACTATGCCTACACTAACTGAAAAAAGAATTAATTGCTTGGAAAAGAATGCATTACATATTTTAGTCACATCTACACAGTCATGCTAGAACACAGTGACAAATAAAGGCATTTCAATGATGACCAAAGCCAATGGTGACTGTGGAGGCAATTCTCACATTAGGTGTGTGCTAAAATCTTTTACCTTTCTGTGGGAGTTTTCTGGATATGGATGTAAGATAAAAGGTTATAAATTGAACTTGCTGAAAGTGAATGAATTATGTACTATTGTTTTTTCCTTCCATTACATAAGAAAATAATTTTAGGTGACATTTGGCAAAGGTTTAGGTACAACTTAAGAAAATATCATTTGTAAAAGGTTAGATTTTTTTTTTAATTGGAAGTTTTTACTATTAAGAATTTAGTTTGATTTTCAAAAATATATGTCCTTGTAAAGGTATAAAACTGGGTCTAATATTTTTCTAATTTTTCGTTGAAAACTTACATGTAGCATAGAAAGAATTTGGCATTTACTACATTTTTACTAGATGTCTATGTACATGAAGGGGTACCAATACCACATTATATTATGCCCATATAATACAAATGAATCCCAAATTTCATTACCTGGATATAAGTTGTATATTTAAAGAGAAAGACCTGTGGCACTGAATGTATCATCCCTCTCTGTTACACTTTAACAAATTTGCAACAATAAATGGAAAGTTAAAAATACAGTAAGAATGTAGGTAATCTATTGAAGTATAATTGATAATCAGATCACTCTCGGAAAATCTCGATGACTGCACTCTAGAATAAATATCAGCTTTCGTGATGCCCAGAAGCTGTTTCAACCATTAAATCATTTGGTCAGATGTTTTTTAAAGTCTACAACCTTAAATGAAGAATTCAAAGTCCAATGCTTTAGGAAAGGCCAGAGAAAATCAAATCTGTTTGCTATTCTAAAGAATTTCGAAGATATTTGATAAACAAGGGAAACACAATAAGCATCTTGATGAATAGGTTTCTATTTATAATTTGAATGTGAAAGAGTCTGCTTATCAGGCACAACACTTCTAAGAAAGAAAACTCAAGAAGACGAACCTCACTGGTCACCTCCAGGGTTTCTTCTTCTTCTCAGTTTCTTACTCATCAACCTCTCTTTCCCACCAATCATAAATCAGTTTGCACTGATAATGACTGTATAAGTATTTCTTATGTGTATTAAAACTAAACAGGATGGCACCTGGGTGGCTCAGTGGGTTAAGCCTCTGCCTTCAGCTCAGGTCATGATCCCAGGGTCCTGGGGTCGAGGCCTGCATTGGGCTCTCTGCTCAGCGGGAAGGCTGCTTCCTCCTCCCTCCCTCTCTGCCTACTTGTGATCTCTCTGTCAAATAAATAAAAATAAATAAATAAATAAATAAACTAAACAAGAAAAAAATTGATATTGTTGGTTAAAAGGAGCAAAGGGGGTCTTAAAATTTATGCATACACTCTAATTACCCATGGTCCTCACTCTGTTCCTTTTGGAACTTGGAAGTTGGAATGCTTCTGAAATGTTGTTTTCTCTGAACTCACCAAGCCTGTAGACATGGTTACGGCCAAGTGAGTGCAACAACTAAATCTCGGAAGGGATAGTGGAGAGAGAAGCTAGAAAGACAGACTTGCCTTCATTCCTGTCGGTTCTGATCACTTTCCCCTCCACAGCCCTTTGTCTTGTCCACAAGCCTCTAGCTGTGCCTTGAGAGCTGGGGCCTTGGCACGGTGCTCACTCCACGCTGCTGTCTACAGATCCTCATGAGTTTCTCTCGTCGTCCTTAGGTCTTTATTCAAATGTTGCCTTCTCGGTAAAACCTGCCCTGCCATCTATTTTGCTGTTGTTGTTAATCTCAATGCCCAGTGTGTGCCTCAGACTCACTACCCAGAGATCAGGAGTCACTCGCTCTACTGACTGAGCCAGTCAGGTGCGCCCTTGCCACCTATCTTCAATGACACGTCCACAAACACACATTCTGTCTCCTGTCCCTGATCTGTTTATCTCTCAGCATGGATCCCAACCTCACTTACACGTTTTGCTCGATTATTGTGCTTATTGCCTGTGCCCCCAGGTACAGCAGCTACTTCATGACAACAGGGATGTCTGCTTATTTTGTCCACTGCTCTACTGGCAGAGCCTAAAAAGGGACCTGGCATACAGTAGATGTTTCATAAATACTGGTTAGATGCACGACTGCATGCAGGGAATCAGCCGAGCTGTTTACTTTACTCTGGTCTCGGAGAAGATTCGGAGGTGCAAGGAAATACTCCATTCTGGAAAATGTAATGAGACAAAGCACTAAGCTCTACTGTAGTAGATAGAGATGAACTCTATCTTAGTACATAGAGATGGACATTTGTGTATCACAACTTGGGTCATGATAAAGGTTTAATCACATGGAATGCGATCTCTGGTGAAAGAACTCATAATTTTCCTACCTGAAGGATTGGTTGTCCCCAACTCCTGCTGAGCCCGCCCACTAGAGGTACGCCTCCATGGCAGAGCTTAGAGGAATGGAGGTAAGAGCGGGCGGCATCTCTCTTGTCCTCTCTCCCACTGAGACTTCTCCCCCACCCTTCACTCTCTTGCCGTAGTGCCCTCCAGTGTGGCCCACCGCTCACCAGATCCTGGGCAACCACGCAGAGTGGGTAGGGTCTGCTTCCAGCTCATGCTGCCTGTCCTCACGCTCTCCCAAATCCCCGGGGAGTCTGAGCTGCTGCAGTGCTCTGAGCCAAGTGTGCTTGTCCCAACCCCACAACTAAATGCTGCTGCCTTTATTTATTTTTTTTTCCCTGCCTAGAAAAATCACCTCCTGCCCCATTTCCTTCTGAATTCTGATTTCACATATAAAGTTCAAGTATTTTTTTCTTTTGTGAAATCCCCACTATATCCCGCACTCTCACAAGATGCATTGCTCTCTCATTGGTTCCCTATTGATTTTTTTAAATGATTTTATTTATTTATTTATTTGAGAGAGAGAGAGAGTGTGGGTGAGGGGAGAAGCAGAGCGGGGAGGTGAGGGACAAGCACACCCAACACTGAGCAGTGAGCCCCGTGCAGGGCTCGGTCTCAGGACCCTGAGATCATGACCTGAGCCCAAACCAAGAGTCAGTTGTCCAACTAACTGTGCCCTCCCTATTGATTCTTACATTTTTAAGATATTTTCATTTCAATTACTGGTTCACAGGTCTGGTTCCCGCTTTAGGCTGTGATGAATGTAAAGGCAGGAAGCATGTTTTGTTTTCTTTGTTTAGCTGAACCTAGTTACAGCCCATATAGTTTAATAAATGATTAGTACTAGTAAGTCCAAATGCTCAGAACTGATAAAGCTTCTCTTGAAGAATTGGAATTAAGACATCAGGCATCAAATGGTAACATTTCTGGAAAACTTCTTTTGCTTAAGATCACATAAAGAGTCATCTCCTTTTCTACTTGTGTTTGCCAAGAGAAAGGCTAACTGGGGAGATTTTCCAGGGGAAAGGAGAGAGTCAGTGTTTTGGAGAAGGGGGAATAAAAAGTATTTTAGTAGAACAAGTAGAAGTAGCATACAGGTACCACAAAAAAAAAAAAAAAATGTGGTGCCTGTGACAAAATGGGTAGAATGTTCCTGAAAGATCCGGGAGAGTGATGTGTTTCCAGAGCCTGTCACTGGAAGGAGAGACCAGTTGTTGAAGTCTTTAAAACTCACAATCAAACCTCTCTAGTGTGATGCAATGCCCGTGATTGCTAATTGAGGCTACATTTGCTCAAGGTGATTGTATAATTACACCCAAGTTCAGGTTCCTGATTCCGTGTAGTCATCAGGCACTTCCTGACAGCCGGGAAGGGTCGAGGAGGCGGACGGTGCCACAGAACATCTCACAGACGAAAGATGCTGCGGGCATAGCTTTTCACTTGATTCAGGCTTTAAGCGTTCGCCTGAATACTCAAAACACCATCCATTTTTGGAAAGGGATTAATGAAGACATTTATTTCAAAAAATATTTTTTTGGTTCCTTCTCATCTGAGACCGAGTTTTCCCTGTCCTCTGACAGCTTGTCAATGGGGAGGCGTTCATCCCTGCTTTATCTATCGCCTATCTGTCTGCTTAACGTGAATGCAGTGCGGAGAAGGAGGAAGCACATTTAGGGCTGATTAGTGTAAAAATACCCTTTGATGAGCAGTTTAATGCAAGATAACTCTGAATTTTCAAATTCAATATATTGGATTTTCCGAATACCACGTTTTTCTTATTTGTGGAAGGACTTTTCTCCTACAGGTCTGCTTTGGAACATCCAGCTCCGTTGGAAGATATGGGTTTATCTGAATAAGCTGGCTCTAATCCCAAACGAATATTTGTACAAATCTGCTCTCAGCATTGGTATTAATTTATTAGACAATTAGAATATGGCAAGTGTAGTGAAGGTTGTAACTTGCCTCACATATTTTTTTAATTGTTTCCATTCACACCTCTTCTCCTCATATACAAAATTCCTAAAGTCTATAGGGATATCTTAGTACATATTTATGCAGATCACTTTTTTATTTATGGAAAGGGATCGTTCGTTCCCCCAGGTGGTTGTAAAACTGCAATTTCACTTTGACATGATACAAATTGGTTTAGAGAAAACAAATTATTCTAAAGTCTTTAGAAACGAAATGATGCTGTTGGAGCATAGTAACAAGATAAATAAATCTAGTAGATGGTGATTTTTATCTTTCCAGCACTAGATGGGCTTGTCCTGGATCATGCCTCTGAATTCAGGTCACTGATTTTTATTTAGAGATGATTTTTGACGTGTATAAAGAAATGGAAACCGAGAGCTACCATAAAATAAGAATCAGTTTACAATCTTTTGAAATGTGTATTTACACAGACCATGAAATTAAAAAAAAATACTTTGTTCAAGAAAAGTTGTCTTTTCGATGCTTCTTTGAATGGCAGACCAAAAATAAAATTTTTAGGAGTGACTAAATATTTTTTGTGACTCAGCCTTCTTCCTAGCCTGATATAAAAACAGGGAATATGGGAGCATAGGAAATACCCTGAGCTTAGGAACTTCCTTCATTTTTTAAAGTAAAATTTTATTGAAAGCTAACATATACACAGAAAGCAGCATAATTCATAAACCATCAAATTTCTATGGACTGTAAGTAAACATAGCCATGTAACTAGGATGCCAATAAAACTAAGATAATATGAGAATATTACCATATCCCTCTCATGCCCCATCCCAAAGATGATTATTATTCTGCCTTCTAATACAATGGATTAGTTTAACCTCTTCTTTGGAAGTCAACTCTTTCATGCAAATATTAACATTTCCATTTTACAAGGTCTTACATGTGCATTTTATTCTCCTAGTTCTCAGTCATCGGCCAAGATGTTTAGCATGGAATCAAAGAAAATCAAATGCTTCCAATTGGTTTTAACATGACAGTGTTCTTCACTATTATCAAAAGTGCCCTGGAAATGGACAATGTCACTCAGGTTGTGCTTGGATGGCAGCCAAATCATTGACTCCACATTTTTTTTTTTCCTCACACTATTTTGGTCCAACATTAAATTTAATGAAGAAGAAGCTTACAACATGGCCCCCTAACTTGTAATAAAGAAAATAGAATATAGAGATGGGTAACAGGTTTTAGAGATCAGAAGAAGAGGAAAACTATTCAAATTTACATGTGGTTAGAGAATGTTATGTAACGAAGTATTGATAAATTCAGTGAGGTGAGACATGACATTTATCTTTAACAATGAGTATCCTATTCTTTATAAGCATGTCCCATAGTTTAAAGTGCTTACTGAGTTCCTATTGGTAGGGAACTATTTCAGGAGAATATAACGGTCCTTTATCACTTAACCCAAGCTCTTAGTAAACAAAACAAATCAAAAACAAAACAAAAAAACTAGGCAGGAAATTTTTTACTTTTGTTACAAAATCAATTTAATTTCCAATTGAATCAAACAAGAGGTTTGTCAGTGTGTGTGTATGTGTGTGTGTGTGTATTCCAATACTCCAATCCCTCTTCTTTATGCTGTTTCTCCTTGTTCTTCATAGTGCATGATTGATGAATTTAAATAATTTCTGATTTTTTATTAGGTTAGAATAACCTGAGAAGAAAAATGGCTTCTAACTTACAGCTACCAAGTTCTTATGGTAAATGCTGTACACATATATTCTCAGTCCACATAGAAACTCAGCAAGGCCAATGTTATGTCCCTGTTACAATTGGGGAAATTGGAGTTTTATGAAGATAAATATTTGTTCACTGTCATAGTACCATGACTGTCAAAGAATTGAAATGCAAAGCCATTTGACTCTAATCTCTATTGAAAGATGCTTTCACATAAGGCTAAGTATTAGTATTACATATGATATGTTGGTTGATGAAATTTTATCTCAAAAAAAATATAGTTTTAGTGTTTGTGGGTTCGTGTCTTGGTATCTTTGGCTATCCTCCTAAGAGAGTCTGCATCAGGTAGCTAGTTGGTCTCAGAGTGTGGTCCTGGGTCAGTAGCATTGGTATCATCTATGAACTTGTTGAAAACACAAGTTTTTGAGTTCGACCTTGAACCTCTGAATTTCTGAGGATGGGACTCAGAGAAGATGTTCTAAGTTTTAAAAAGTGCTTGAAGATGATTCTTGTGGTTTGAGAACCACAGACCTATTTCTTAAAAACATGAAGTATAGAGACAAACTGTGTACATTTCCATCCTGGGTCTGAAAAAAATCCTAGTGATGTGAAATGGAGCAACTTAGCTCCACTTTCTGGGTCTCAGTTTCTTCATTTATGAAATGCAAATAATAATAGTCCCTGTCTCATAGGGTTTCTTTGAGCTACTGTGAAATACATGAAAAAATGCCGGGCTCATAGCAAGGACAATGTAAATTGTTAGAAAGAAATATATACTTTTTTTTATAATGTAAGCTAAACAATTAGTATCAAGAACATCCACTAAATAGCTCAATATTTTTAATAATTTATTTTAATAATGAAGTCCAATAAATGTTGAGTTATTGGATAGAAATCAACATTCTTTTTATAATTTGTTTCATCATTTTAAAAATATATGAAACAGAAAAGGAAAGGCGATGGAAATCTCATATAAATATGATACAGTAAATTGCACAATGTTTTATGAAGATGATTTCATACAGAATTCAAAGTAGATGCAATTAGTACTACAAATTAGAAATCGCAAATGATGATTTAACAAACACATGATTTAACAAACAAATCAAAGAAGAGAAAGTATTTCAGATGAATTTAAATCTCTCCATGCAGATTTAATCTGGTGATAAGGAATTCTCAAGAGAAAGCACCGAGTGCTAGTCTTCGTTCCAAAAAGTAGGGCAGCATAGACATTGGAATTATCGGGGAAGACAATAGAATCCACACGCATGCGTTTCGGTGTATGAGGCACGCGTTTAAGGCTGTTTCTCTTTCATATACAATGCCGGTTTCAATGAGAGTCGTGTTGTATGGCTGCACCTGTGGGTGAGCAATCGTAGTATCTGTGATGGCAAGTTGGCAGGGAGACCAAGGACAGGATCTGAGTGAAGAGCGGCTGACGGTGTATAAATGCCAAAGCCATCGTCATACACTTTTTGGGGGTGTATTTAAGTATTTTCATGTTCACAGCATGAAGTAAGGGCATCAGCTGAAAACATCTTTCCGTTCTTCTCGTCCATATGCACCAATTAAACACACATCATTAGACAGAAGTGTGTATGTCGAAGCATGGTCGTTGGAAAAGGGAAGGGAAAAACCCCATAGACACAAACTTGTATTTTCTTCTTCAGTCCCAAAGGAAATATCAAAATAAAATGGCAGTCCAATTTTGAACAGTGTTCCATAGGAGAAAAAGTGCTTTCCCATGCACTCTCTGAAACAGTTCTCACCATATTGATGTTTTCCCCCAATCCCCGCTACGGAAGCAAAGTCTTGGAGAATTTCAGTGACATGATGGGGTCATGCAGCTAATAAATGACCTCGGTTATTGATTAGGGGAGGAGACACCTCCTTCAGTTTTGTTCCAGAACCTTTGTTCTTCTCCTGTGTCCCAGCCCTTTTAAGCACTTCATTTACTTCCCATTGGCATTTATATCCTAATAAAGAAGACCCAAAGGGTGATTGCAGTTCAGAAATACCTATTTTGTGATTATATCACTAAACAAAGAGGGTAAAAATCCACACCATAGATAGAAGTGATTTTATCCTCGTACTTTCTTTCTGGTCAGGAACCCACATATCTATGTCCAGACAGGTTCATGTTTGCAAAGAGCTAAGGGTTCTCTGCTGGACAGAAAGAGCTCACCCACAGACTCAGCAGGGATGGTTTCCCCTCAGGGCCTGTTGCACAACATGTCTCCAAGGGAAGCCAACCACACAGGACCTCAACTCTCAGCCCATAGGAGGTGGGTGAAACCTGATGTTAGAAAACCCTTACCTAGACCTTTTATGAACACGAAAGCTGACGCCCCTCCTCTTGCTCTCTGTCCTTTGTATGGTCATATGGCTTGATGCTGCTTGTGACCTCTGGGGGCAGTTTGGTGCTTAGTTACATTCCCTTGGAGAGACTACACGTGATGGCCAGTGCTATGGACTGAATGTTTGCGTCTCCTCACAATTCATATGCCCAAGCCCTAATCTTCAGCACAACGGTAATGGGGGGAGGGGCCTTGGGGAAACGATGCGGTTCAGAGTAGGTTATGAAGCTGGAGCCCCCTTGACGGGACTTGTACTCTCATGAGAAGGAACATGAGAGAGATTCTCTCTCTCTTTCAGCCTTTCACAGCAGAAAGGCTTCCATCTGCATGCAGGAGGGGGCTCGCCTCATGAATGCAGAAAACCATCACCTTGATCTTGGACTTTCCAGCTTCCAGGGATATGAAAAATAATGCTTTGTTGTTTAAACTATGCCATCTGTGACCTTTTTGGACAGGGGCCCCAGCTGACCAAGACAGGGAGATATGACATTCTCACGTCCAGGACATTCTTCAGGGACTCCAATGCCAGCTCAGCTTCTTTCATAGCATGAGAAGGGTCTGTAAATTCAGTTGAATGTATGGAGCGAGGCTGTTGCAGATAATGAGAAAAAGGGAGCAGAGATAAGGTGCGAGAAAAACTAGATCTTTTAATTAAAAAATGGTAATATCCATTCATATAGTGTACTATTGTTCCACTCTACTCAAGCTGAATTATTTTGTTTCTGTAAATAACTGCATCCTTATAAAATCCTTATGTCTTCAAGACTAAGCCCTGCATGGGTTTAGGCGGAGGGTTGTTCCTAATTGAAGCGCACGGGGGTTCGGGGGAGGAGGACTGCCACTACTCACTCACTGTGCTGTCATACCTGACATGTCAGTAGTCCTAGCTGTCCCATAACATTTCCAATCGGAGAACGTAGGCATTTTGTTCTAGCAGTCTCTTTCTAGCCATATTCTGCTTTTGATATTTACAGAAAGTTTCTTCGTTAACTTTAGCTACATGTGGTCTCCATTTTTATAGTAACAGCTTTGCACTAACACCGTTATGGCCAAAGCACAAAGTCACCTGGTTTGATCAGAAAGTTTAGTCTTCATACTGATGCTAATGGAATCCAGTTCTTTTCTCTTCTTAGTAATCACTTAATCCTTTTGATGATGAGGGGTTGGTCTAGAAGAACTTTAAAGAAACACCAATCAGATTTTGCTTTACCTGAAACAGGTTTGGCAGCATAATAGGTGTATATTAAATTCAAGGTGCATCCTGGAGTTTTACAATATTCACAGCACAATATTAAAGAACAGCAGATGACCTCCAAAAATTTTCATTGTCTGGTGAAGATCAAGATGTTACAATCACAGTAACCCAGATATCTCTTTTTTAGTGCACTAGTAGGAATTTTTAGTTTGATAAAGATTTCATATAGATTACAGTCAAATAGGTATTGTAGAACTAAATATAATAGTATGCCTAATGTATTAGCCATTATGAACGGCTGATCTTGATTTAGCTTTGTGCTAAGAAATTTACAGGCATGATCTCATTTGTCACATAGATATATGAGGTCAGCGTTTTTATTTTCCTTAGTTTGCATAAGGCTCAGATAAGTTTAGTGATTTTACTGGAATTACACAGCCAAGGCATGTCAGAGTTTAACGTTAGACCCAGATTCTGTGCAACTTACCTAAATCCCACGTTCTTAGCTACCGCCTTCCTCACTTACTTGCTAATCTGAACTTTGGGGATCCTACAAAGAGTTACAGTTCGTTAAATCAGTTTGAAGCATTCACATTATGAGTTTCTGGGATTGCGTGTTCTTTTGTGTATGACAGATAGATTGAATCATAGAGCTTAAAATCAAATTTATAGGTGACCCTTGAATGATAGAGTTTTGAACTGTATAGGTCCACTTATATGTGGATTTTTTTCAATAAATACAGCAGAGTACCATAAACGTATTTCCCTTATGATTTTCTTTCTTTCTTTCTTTCTTTTTAAGATTTTACTTATTTATTTGATAGATAGAGATCACAAGTAGGCAGAGAAGCAGGCAGAGAGAGAGGAAGAAGCAGGCTCCCTGCTGAGCAAAGAGCTCAATGCGGGGCTCGATCCCAGGACCCTGGGATCATGACCTGAATGGAAGGCAGAGGCTTTAACACACTGGGCCACCCTGGCGTCCCCCCCCCCCCTTATGGTTGCCTTAATGGCATTTTCTTTCCTCTAGCTTCCTTTATTGTGAGAATATAGTATAAAATACATATAACAAAAAATGTGTTAATTGAAAATGTGTATTATTAGTAAGGTTTCAGGTCAACCACAGGCTGTGAGTAGTTCAATTTTGGGGGAATCAAAAGTTATTTGTGAATTTTCAAATATGCAAGGGGCTCATGCTCCCTAACCCCTGAGTCATTCCACAACGTGGGTGAACCTGGAGTATGTAATTCAGCAATCCCAGTTCTGGACGGTGAGTAAACAATCTGTTTGCGTAGAAATGTTAGAAATTAAATGACGGGAAGTACCCACAAGCATTAGGTCAATGCCTGCACAAAGCCTGGCCAAAAAAAATTGATTTTCATTGTTTTTTGTTTTTTTTTTTTTTTATGCTTATATCTTACGGGGAAAGGTAAAGACTGGCTACCAGTCATTTCAGCTGAAAACTAAACAAAAGATAAAAAGTGCACACATGTGGCTCTTACTTTCATCCAATTCAGGTCATAGTGATGTGATCCGTTTGTGTGTAACCACAGACATAACTGGTCTGAATGGAGTTCGCAGGGTTCCCCGGACTGCAGACCCCCTTCTCCACTGTCTGATCTCCTTCGTAGTTCTTCCACTCGGCTGCGATGAGAACTTTGAAATGATATCTCCCTGTTTTTGTTGTTGTTGTTGTTTTTGTTGTGTTTTGTTTTCCTTCTGCATCATTGATTTTCATTTTGTTGCCAAATCTGTATTTTCTCCAGCACGTCTCCTCATCCGACCCCTCCAGAATCTGCTACTGACCTCCCGGCCTCTTGGTCTTCCGTAGCAGCTCGGAGGATGCTGTCTCCGCGGGGCTTTCATTTCGCTGCTGATCTCTCACCATCAGCGCGCGGTCCGTCTCTGCTGCGGCCGCCGCCCGCAGACCCCCGCGGGACCCCGCCGACCTCCAGCACCTCTTCTTCCCCCCTCCCCGCAGCCCTCGCCGGTTCCCCCAGCTCCTCCCGGTCGGTAACCCGCCCTCTGGGCCATCAGCCACCCACGCTCCGGGGCACACCTGGGACCTCCTTAACACCCAGAAATTCTGCGGCGCGACTAGGAAAGATCAGATCAGTACCTGCAGCCGGTAAATCGCATCCTCTCTCATCCTTCTAGTCCCCAGTGCCTTCCGCGCAGCTTCAAACTTTGTGTTTTTGTTTTGTTTTGTTTTGTTTTGTTTTTAATTCCTGCTGCTGCTTCTTTCCTTGGGAGCCAGGCCCTTAATCGGATCCATTCCTTCTCCGTGTTCTTCCGAACGTTTCTCCCCCACCCCCTACGCCGCCCCTTTCTTTTCCAGCCACTCTGTCAATCGCTTGACAACGACACAACCCGGCCTCGGCGGCCCTGGGTTCAGGGTGTTGGAGCAAGCCTCGTGATGGAAGGGGCTGGGCCTATGGTGGGGGGCACCAGACCTGGATGTCCAGCGTCAGCTGGCCTCCTCATGGCTCTGCCTTAGCTGTGGAATCACACCCAGCGTCCCTCGGCTTGTTCTAATTCATGCTCGTTTCTCTAGTCTCTTCTGCTGCAGTGTTTGTGCGCACATCTTGTTTTCTAGCCACATGAAAAGGCTTCCATCTCCCAGACAAACCATTTCGTCTCTGCATTCTCGCCTGCAACTCCCTTCTCTGTTCACCTGCCAGGACTTCTGTCTCCCTTCAGCCCTCCATGCAGCATCCGTCTTAACCGCTCCGGGACGGACAGAGAGTCTGTCTCAGAGTGCTGGTAATTTCAGATGCATATTCACTTGTAGATTGGGGCTACCTCGCATGAGAATATCTAAATTTTAGAGGACTGAGCATTATGGGGATGGTGCACGGAAGACAGGCACCAGAGCACTTAGGGTATCGCGCGGATTCAGTAAATGAACAGATATTTGGGGGACGTTGTAACAGAGACTGCGTATCTGCGGTGTTTTGAAATGTACTAAGTCTTATGGAAATGACGCAAACTTGCTAAATGCAAATTTGAATTCATGATGGTGGACTGACATTACATATTTGTTGACTTACCTTCCCAAACCTTTTTTTGTTGTACATAAATACATAAACAACAAGCATATGGAAGTTAGGGTGTGAGTAGCAAGCCACATCCAAAGTACGGGTGGGAGCTGGAGCAGAGGAACTTCATCGTGACTTTCCTGTGGGGACTCAGAGAGACTTGGGGCTCCTAGACCCAGAGGGGCGTAGAGACCATGAGGACTGTGTGCGTAACTGAAGGTGAATGGTTGGACAGTGCGCTGGTCAGGCTGGCTCCTTGCGTCCCTGGCCAAAGCTGAGAGCGAGCTGGTCAATACCAACAGCAGAGTGTTTTCTGGTGGTAACTGAGTGAACAGTCTGAAGAGAGCCCAGGCTGCTGGTGCTATATATGGGGGCCCCGAGTAATATCGTCACAGCCTCCTGGAAGGAAAAGGCAGAGGAAAGGGGCAGCTTGTCAGCCTACTCTGTATGTGACCTGACTTCAGTTCATTATATTCTTTGTAATAATTAGGTCATGTTCATGATCTCGTTAGCCTTCTGTATGTAGTGGTAGATGGGAATCAGAGGCCTCGTTCCTTACAGCCTCAGTGCACGCAAACATGTGTGACCAAGCAGGGACATGACTGCACATAGCATAAAATGTTTATTCAAGCTAGAGGACAAAGGATTCGAAAGACAATTCAGTCACACTTATGGTCAGATAACTGTACAAGAACCAATGAATTAGGATTTAGAAACAAAGCCATTTCAGAACTAAGTCTTGAGGCATTGTCACCAGGTCTAGGCTCCAGAACTTGCTAGAAGCTTAAAACTGTTCTCAGAATGGGAGGATATATGTGCATTACCTCCAGGGATTCCACAGTTTTGAAGATCAGTATTTTGTTTGATCTATCGTTATTTAACCTCATCTAATGTAAAAGTAGGTAGCATGTTTTTGCCACTTCTGGTTAGAATTCCCACTAATTAACCACCCCTGGGCTATTGTTCCTCATCAAATCAGCTATTATCCCAGAATATCTCAAAATTCATATTTAGTTAAAACTTATGAAATTTATATTTTTAGGTTAAAGAATGACACATAGTGCCAGATCACACAGCTTATAACTTACAGATATCATTCTGTGTCATGTGATTTTTTAAAAAAAAGTATTTATTTATTTGACAGACAGAGAGCTCAAGTGGGCAGAGACGCGGGCTGAGAGAGAGAGAGGGGGAAGCAGGCTCCCTGCTGAGCAAAGAGCCCAATGCGGGGCTAAATCCCAGGACCCTGAGATCATGACCTGAGCCAAAGGCAGGAGCTTAGCCCCCTGAGCCACCCAGCCACCCCTGTGTCATGTGATTTTTTTTTTTTTTAAGATTTTATTTATTTGAAAGAGAGAGAGAGAAATCACAAGTAGGCAGAGAGGCAGGCAGAGAGAGAGGGGAGGAAGCAGGCTCCCTGTGGAGCAGAGAGCCCGACGTGGGGCTCGATCCCAGGACCCTGGGATCACGCCCTGAGCCGAAGGCAGAGGCTTTAACCCACTGAGCCACCCAGGCGCCCCGATTTTTGAAGAAAATTTGAAACAACATGGGAGACTCCCAATCAGCCTTACTGTCCCCTTATGAAATGCTCCTTGACAAACTTTCAACTTGCCACTGTTATCATTTAACCATAGCTCACGATTTTGTGGTTCAGGATTTTGGGACATCCTCCACTGGATTTCCTCTCTTTCTGTGATAACTGAGGTCACAGTGTGGTCATCAGCTGTCACATGGAGTCCTTTGTGAGGTTCCACTTGGCTGCTTGCCCACACCTGGCCCCTGGTAAATTAAAGATGGCTGAACGGTTGTGCTTCGTGGTATGTGGACAGCGTTACGTGTGGCTTGTCCTGTGTGGAGATCTGAGGGGAAGTCGGATTTGACCACTGGATGACAGCATGGGATTCTGAGAGGAAGTAGAAGTTGCCAGTTTCTTAGGGTCTGGGAATAAAAACCAGCACAGCTTTACTTCAGACTTTTTCTGTCTATGGAGCCCTGTCACAGAACGTTCTCATAGTCATCGGAATGGGTCAGTGGTGGTCTGGTCTTGCTGCCATCCCCTACTGCAAATGAGGTAACCTTCATGTTCAACTCTCATCTGAGGGCCTGTCCTCCCTTGGGTTTTAGGCTGCTTGGTTTCCCTGAATTCTTAGTTCTCGGTTGGATCCAAGAATAAATGTGATTTTTTATTTTAGTTTGTTTTAATTTTTTCCTTATTATTGGGATACCACTAACATACTTTCAAATTCTGTTTGCTTTTTTAAAGCAAAATGCTTTAAAAAAATTGTGAACGAAAATCCTAGGATTTCCTTATTTAGCCAAATTATCATTTTAATGTATAAGAACAAGAAATGATAATGTAGACTTAAAAACACTAAGTAAATTGACTATATAATTTTTGAGAAAATAATTTGAGAATGTATTTCAGCAGAATGAAGGGGAAAACACAAAGCATGACTATATAAAGAACAAAGACATGGTGGCTTTAATCTGAGAGATAAGTGATAGGAAGTATCAGAATAATTTCCAGCAGAACTAGAAGTCAGTTGGTTCAGATTAAAACAATAAGTTGGCTATTAAGAAGAAAGTGTGAAATACAGAAAACAAAATATAGCATGATTTCCAGGGTGATCTGCGTCATTTTGATTTTTGATTTGAGTTTGGAATTATTTATTTATTTGCTTATATATTTAATTTTTTTGATCTGCATCTTTAATGATAAGAATAATTTGGCTAAATAATGGCATGTTACTTGCACCTCTTTTAATATATCACCTATTATTCTGCCCTGTATTATATGTACCAGTTTTATCTTCCCAACCAGCAATAAGCCACGTTTCATCTCCTTATTGTTGATAACTTAATAGAAAGCCTCTTTTGATAGTGAAAAAATTATATATATAGTCAGTCTTTTGATAAGTGTGTAATTTAATTCACATAGTCTTTCAGGACATAAGATACACATATTAAGCTGACACAAGTTGTAGGCAGAAGATCCAAATGTTTAACTTACCAACCTGAAAACCATAGGATTTCAAGAATACATTTTAATTTTATAAACATTAAAAGTGTTGGAAATGTTCAGCTCGATGGGAATTAAAGCTTTGGTATTAGGATGGTGTGGGTTTGCCAATAGAAGTCTAAAGCCATGGAATTATATCCTGTTTGATCCACATGGGAGATCTATAGCATGACTCATCTGAATATGTAATCTGTTGTTTAAAGTAATTCGGATCATTAGCTAAAATAAATCAAGCTTTAAAATGATCTCATAGATCTAAACAGTGACTACACTAGACAAAATTAATGTAATCACAATTTACATTATTGATGAGGACATGTCCACTCCATGAGAGACAAAAAAAGGCTGAGGACACATTCCACTTTAAAGGAGACTCCAGGAGACCTTATAACCGAATGCAATATCTGGTATAAAAGACAGCATTGGCTCAATTTGCAAAACTGCACCAGGGATAGTAGATCGAAGTATTCTATCAATGTGTGTTTCCCGAAATGGTAACTGTACTGTCACTAAGAAAGAATGTCCTTCTTCTTGAGGCATGTACACCCAAGCATTAAGAGGTGTAGAGGTATTATGTCAGCAACTTACTCTCAAATGCTGGGTGAGAGCATGTCCACATGTGTGCGCACCTACGCAGCTCATGAAGGTGATATAATAAGTGAATCTAGTTGAAGGGTGTATGGCAACTCTTTGTACTATTCTTGAAATTCTTCCATAAGCTTGAAATTACCTCCAAATAAAAGCTTAAAAATATTATCTCAGGAAAGACTGCGTAAAATTATTTTAGGTTACTGCTTCCTTCCAAACTTCTTTTCAGTCATTGAAACCTGCGCAGAACACTCTGGGTTCACTCTTGGTGCGTAACCTTTCTGCCATAATTATACATTCAGTAGGGCTTGGGTGTGGGCTCCCAGTTGAAGTGATCTTGAAAAATGCAAAACTCTAGGTACTACAGAGATACCTTATAAAATGTTACATTTCATCTAGTCACACCCATGTGTGACAGCTTTGCACTATTTGTAGTCTATTAGAAAACTTAAAATTGTCTTTTGAGTTCATACCTAGTAAAACTAAGGAAACGATGAAGATTTATGTCTTACACAGAGCCATTAGATTTGAGAAAATAATGATAAGATTGACAGAAATTATCATGATAAATTACAAATTTATGGTGAGTTTTTAGAGATAATGTCTATACAAAGGATTGAAAACAATAAAATAGTATTGGCTTGGACTTTGTGTAAAAATTTCCCCAAAATGCAGATTGTCTTCCAAATACCTGAACAGAAGGCATTCAGATGAACAAAATGGTGCTTTCTTGGCTAGCCTAGAAATTTTTCTCTCTTGCTTCCCCCTCCTCCTTTTCTCCATACTCCCAAGGCCCTAATGCCAACAGAAGACAAAAATTCATCTGCACTCCACTTAATATGTGTAACCAGCTGTGATTTTATTTTTTGATGGTGCCACATGAAAAAACTTTTTTTCTTTCCTGAGCTATAGGTGTTAATTGGTATCTTTGTATCTTGCTAATTAAGTTCTAGCAACACCTTTTCCCTCTTCCTCGTTTGCATTTAATGAGCTCCCTTGTTGTATTAATTTATTAGATAATTAGATAAAACAAAAAAAAGTTCTTTTTTTTTTAAAGGAATGGTTTTGGAAGTACACCTTAAATAGTCAAAGACAGATAAAAATGTGTACATTTCATGAAACAAATCCACTCAGGAAGAGATATACTTAATGTTAGTCTGTGTACTCATATTGACATTTTTAATGTGATCATCAGGGCATATATAAAAAAAGGAGAAGATTGATTCCAAAGCTCAGACAACAATTACTTTGTTGTGAGCAAAACAAGATCACATGTGGTAAAATAGGACGTGCATACCAGAAACCTTTGCAGTATTTAAGCACAACAAATAAATTATCAGTTAAGAAATGTGCCCTCTGGACTCTAATTATCATTTTTATTTGCATGTTCATTTTCTTTCTAAAATCTTTTAAGCCATTGGCCAGGTATTATTAAAATTTTTGCTTTTTATTATGATGCCAGAATTTATTTGACAAATGAGGAATGGAAAAATTATGAGTGTACATTGAAACTAGTCACTGTTTAATAATCTACTTTTAGTTTGTCAGCAGTTAGAAGATTTTAGAAATCATTTTGAGTGAGAACATCCAGATGTCAGTGATTCCGTGTCCCTCCTCCTCCTACTCAAACTGGTTCAGTCCGATAGCTTTTTTAGCTTGTTCACTTTCTTTGGAAAAGTCAATGAAGCCTCTCATTGCTCACTTTGATCTTTAGTTGAGCCATGGATTCCATTGGACTGGCATATTCTAGCTGATCTTTTGGAAATCTAGACATTCAGTATTAAAAATTCACACCTCTTCAATATCTGTCGATTTTTCAGGTGAAGCAAACATCTAAAAAATCAACATGTCAAGCTCTAAGTATTAGTACTAAATAGATGGCATAGAGCCAATGAACGGTACAGTTGCATCTACTGAATGACAAAGGTACTTTAAAGCTGAAAGTCGTAATAAGATGCAGTCCTTCAGGTCTTCTTTGATAGATACGATGACAGAAGCAGCTACCTGTTCTGCCTAGTTTTGGTAACCTTGAGCTTCCCAGCTGGGATTAGCACATTTTAATAAGAAGTCTTAAAAACTGTAATAGCTAATTCCCCCAGGATATGATGCTGTCATTGCCTACTAAAGGAATAATACTAATATTTTCAGGCTTGTCCACATTACATTGATACTTTGCTTGAGGGTAGAAACAGGTTTGTAGAGAGGTTGTGAGCTTGGCAGCAAGATCAGTTTGTCTCTACTTGTTCTCTCTATGAAAAACACTGGAGTAAAAACAGTTTCAGCGTCATTTGGAGCTCAAGAATTAGGGAAGAAAGTTTTTCTCCCTCCCCTGTACTCAGAAAGAATCAAAATCAAGTAATGGACATAACGATCTAAACCTTCTGTTACTGATGGTCTTGCTCTGGCTCCAATGTTAACTTAACCCCCCCCCCCCCGACTGTCACAAGCATGAAAGGGACCAGAAGACCCAGGGAGGCAATTGAAGACGTAGATAGCAGAGTTGTGAGAAGACTGTTTGCAGAAAATATTCTTCCCATGTGTGGAGTTGGCCTTTGAAGCAAAGAATTACAACAGGAAATTAGGAATAGGCTGGCGTAGCCTCATAAACAAGTACAAAATTGTGTCAGCACACCAGAATATTTCACTAGACTGCCCTTCCCCCAGGAGGTTCACAGGTGGTATAATAAATGAAATCAGCAATCCTTCCTACATGTCTAGCATAGATGATTATTTTGGCTCAGCCGACCATTAGTTATTTGTAAGCTGGGGCATAAATACAGACACTAGTTGAATATTTATGTACAGCTCCAGAATACACCTTCATTAATTTGTCTACATATGGGGAATATGGCTATAGGGAGAATGGAAAATATTTACTCTGGGAGCCCTTAAGGTAGTACATTAAATATGAATGTGCTCCTGGTGTGGGGGGTCCTGGAACCCTTGGTAGGTGTTAGGTCCCTAATGACTCTTTATCATTTTCTTTCTTCCTACAACTGGATATAAACTGAAAGGTTGCCTTTTGCATTTCACAAATTATAATACTGCCAGCCTCATCCTATAAGAATTCCCTAAGTTTTTATCCAGACATAATATTTTTTATTGGCTAACTTGAAGCAAGTCTCCCCTTAGAGCTCAACTAAACATGACACTAAATGTTCTTCGGACTCCATAGCAGGATAACAATCTGAGATGGCTTTCTTTTTCACTGAACAATAAAATTATTGAATTTATATTGTCATTTGAGAGTCTTTGTTACTGTTATTTTAACAAAATAAAATATTCAATGAATAAATAAATATAAATATGAACACAGAAAATTATTTCTTTTAATGTGCAGGTTTTCTGGATAATAGATTTGGAATGTCCTCATGAAAAGTGGTCCCAGTGTCAAAGATTCAATGCTGTAAGAAAAGCTATTCCCGAAAGAACTCTAATTTTAAACTTTCTTCTCATTTATTAGATTAATTCTACAGACCTCATTCTCCTTTTGTATAAAGAATAATTATAGTGATCTGCCAGAGGATAGTACTTGAGTGTATTTTCTAAAATCTGGTAGAGAATCTTCTTAAAATTTTATTCCACTCTGAATTTTTCTGGGTATCTGTCAGTCCTGAGGTGTTTTTCCCAAGCTTAGATTAGTTTTCTAAATCACTCAGCTTTCTTTTATCCAAAGTAATGAAGCCACTCAACTGTGTAAAGACTTTTGCCTTGACTCTCTTGTGTCCCTTAGAGAGGGACACTAAAATTTTGTAACATTTAAGGGTGGAGAAATGAAGTAGCATCTCAAACTGTCCCCCTTGTTCATAGGTAAGCTTGGAATCATAAACTAATGTATCTGACTAAGACCTCAGAAGTGATTAAATCCAACAGATTTGCCAAAAGATGTGTATTGTAGAATTATCTGGGGAGTTATGTGGAAGGTTTCTGGGCTCCACCTTTGACTTAGTAGAAAAATACCAGTGATTTTGAAAGTAATTCCCTGTAATTCTACTGAATCTCTACCAATCTAGTATGAGTCCTTAATTTAAAAAAGAAAACTGGTTTATTTTATTTTATTTTATTTTATTTTTTTATGTCATTTATCCAAAGGTAAATGTATGTTAGTGGTAAAGAAGAATATGTTTTGTGAACTCCTAATTCAGTGCTATACAAAATGTGTTAAGAACTGATAGGAAGTACGGGACACTGAGTGGCTCAGTGGGTTAAGCCTCTGTCTTCGGCTCAGGTCATGATCTCAGGGTCCTGGGATCGAGCCCCACATCAGGCTCTCTGCTCGGCAGGGAGCCTGCTTCTCCCTCTCTCTCTGCCTGCCTCTCTGCCTACTTGTGATCTCTGTCAAATAAATAAATACAATATTAGAAAAAAAAAAAGAACTAGTAAGAAGTATGTTACTTATTGTTTCCCTGCTTAAGTTTAGTCAAGTAGGATATTTTGGGTATTTCATCAAATAAGATGTTTTGGATACTTAGGAATATGTTGTAGACTATATAAATACCCCTATGAACTGTTCACAAAATTGTTTACTGCATTTCTATCTTGTTTAGTCATGTTGTTAAAATAATATGAGGTCATAGGTCAGGTATTTGCTATAATGACCTATGAATTCTGGGCTTTTAGGATTTCCATCTCATATTCATTAGAAGAAGTAATAATATTTGGTACATCTAATTTTCATCTATGAGATCAAAGTTAGCTCAACTAATCTCATTAAGCTAAGATGAACAGTTTGAAAACATTTATTTGGAATATATTAATGAACTCTTAAAAAAACAAAACAAAACAAAACTTTAAGCTCTGTGTGTGTGAGACGGAAAAACAGACTGTTGAAATGCAAAATGGTCTTGGAAAGTTTGATAGAATAGAAACAAAGTGGCAGTGTGTCATTTTTCCAGATGGGGTAGCATTGCCTTGGCTCAGATCATGTCAGTTGACACTGAACTCTTCTGAAGGAGAAAGATATTGACACTCTGGTCCCAATTTCACTCCAGAATGGAGGATCAGCATTGTGTATTGTGGTTAATATCCTGTAAGAAAGAGATATTGGGGATTATAGTAAGAATCCATTTTGCTTGCATTATTCCGGGTATGAGGCAGTTCTGAAAACAATATGAAGGTTACACGGGCTGTGGCGACCATGTGGCATGCTAGAAACCCATGTCGGTTAGGAATATTCTTGGCTACATGTAGCACATCTATCAACAGATATATGGCTTAAAGAAGTTATATGTTTATTCTTATGGAAAAAGCATCTGAAGTGAAACAATCCAGGCCTGGTTTCTCAATCCCCTTTTGTCGGGGTCACGCCCCCAAGATGGCGCCGGAGCAGTACAGACAGCCTAAAAAATATCCGCCCTGGCCACACATGAGCACCGTATGCCACCACTGCCTATGAGCCCCAGATACCTCCTGTTCATGTGAACACCTCTGTGATTGGATGTTATGCCCTATATAAGGCAAGGGAACTCCCCCACAGGGTAGAGAGAAAGATCGACCAGGGAATAAACAAGAGCTTGTGCATCGACCTGTGTGTATGTTGGTGTTGTGTCATCTCTGCAGGCAGGGAGAGCGCGACACCCTCTCTTATACTTTTTGATGTTCCTCCATTATTGGACCTTGATGTTAAAACAATTAAGCGCACTATCCCTAACCCCCAGAACGAAGGGTATCATCACATAATTATAGCTTTAGGATGATAGGATGCATAATAATATGTAATAGGGCTTGTAGGAAAAAGAAAAGTATGCGGAGGAAGGGAGATGGCCTTCATAAATGCTGAAATTGTAGTTTAAGGTTTTTTCATTTTATTTTATTTATTTATTTGAGAGAGAGAGAGTGTGAGAGTGGAGAGGTCAGAGGAAGAGCAGACTCCCCACTGAGCAGGGAGCCCGATGTGGGACTCGATCCCAGGACTCCAGGATCATGACCTGAGCCGAAGGCAGTTGCTCAACCAACTGAGCCACCCAGGCGCTCCTAGTTTAATGTATTAAGAGACAAAACCTGATGGCAGACAGAATGAAGAAGGCCCCTTAAACCAGACAATTTGAAAAAGCTAAATACTTCTCTTGTTTGAAAATTTTTTTTTTCTTTAGTTAGTTGATTTGGGTAATAAAAAGAATGTACATAAGAAAGGTACATAAGAATGTACCTGAGAACTTACAGCTTTACATCTTTCTTTATCAAATATTGCCATGAACATGCTGCATAATCGTCTGTCCAAAGACTGCATGAATTAAAACAACAAATATTTACTCCTAAGCTCTCCATTCTGTGGTTGGCTGAGCTCTGGCTACTGTTGACTTGGCTCTGCTCGGTGGGTGGATATGCTTCAGGCTACAAGTTGGCTGAGTTTGGCGCATCGTGTTGGAGGCCATCTGAAGTCCTGTGAGCAGCCCAGCCGCTGTGTTCTTATGCAGGGACGGAAGCTTGGGGCAAACAGACTCTGTGTGCCCAGTTGACTAAGTCAAAAGAAGGGGGTTGGGGAAATCACCACCACCCACTGTGAAGCCAGGACAAGGCTGTCGGTGTATACTTCCATGACAGCAGAAAGGAATATTGAAAACTTCATGTCATTTATATAAAATCATAAATATAAAGGTCTACTTAATACTTAAGCTGTCTATCTCAAATGTATTTTTTTGAACCACAAGGATTGTTACTGTAGAATGTATGCGGTAGTTGAAAGAAAATTGCTTTGGTGATGAGGAAGTGTCTTCTAGGTAGAGGAGAAAACCAGAACAGGCATTCCAAGCTGGACCCAGGTCTCCCAGGAGAGGCTGTGAGAGAGGATTCTGCTAGCAGAAATTAAAGAACCTGGGAATTGAGATGGGGACACTGGCCTAGATCCTCTGGGTGAGAACTTTTCCAATCTCCCGTGGAAATACAATCATTAGTCATCACAAAGGCCACAGACTCTGAATTAATTGTGATTTGGTATACAATTCATACTTAACTCTTCTGTGTTTATCTAGCACTTTGCTTAGATCTTAGCACTTAACTATATGTATCTTACTAGGCTTTTTCAAGTGATAATTTTACTTACTGAGAGTAAGATTTGTTGCTGTTTTCATGCAGAGTCAATATTTAGTATTTATTTGGTGATGAAATCACGTTTAGTTTACGGTTAGTACCTTTGGAGGTGCTAAGCTAAAAGATTCCTTTTATGTTTTGCCACGAGGTCTGAACTGACATAATTGTATTTAGTGTCATTTTCTTGTCCTCTGAACGGCTGACAAAGAGCTCCACTCACTGATGTCGCAGGGCTGCAAGTAATTTAGAAAACCATTTACTTTTAGAAAGATGAGACAAAACTTATAAGAAATTTAGATAACTATTCACTTTTATACAGATGGCATGAATCATAAGCTATATTTTCCTATATTGTAAACTATAGTATTTTAATAGTATTAAATTGTATAAAATAGTATTTTTCTCAATATTGTTATTTTTTTGCAACATGAAGATATCTTCCCCATTTTTTAGACTCTTGAATTCCACTGTGAGTATCTTTATTTTCAACTCATGAAATATCTTTTATAACTATTAGATTTTTATATCCATTTTCTTGTCTGGGAAACTGAGCCTTTATTTATACAATGTGGGTGTTCCAATAGCTGGTTCAAAAGAATGATTCAGTAATAATAATCACATCTGTTACATGATTAACATGTGAGCCTGAATCACTGAAGAGTTAGGTCACTTAATTTGTCCATTCCAGTTTATAAAGTTATTATCAAAGTGTACTAGCTTTAGAAGGGACATCAAAGGGAATCTGCTGTAACCTAGCATTAAAATCAAGACCATCATCACCAGCATTATAAAGCCCTGGTCACATTCTCATTAGGTATGTAGACTAGAAAAAAGTCTTTGAGTGACATTTGTAAGGAACAATGTTATGAAAAAAGAGGTGACTTGAGACAAGGGGAAAAAAGTTATGTAAATGGAAAACGTAAAGTTCATAGGAGGAATTCACCAGAGCAAAACTTGCAAGTAGCATGAAGGGTAAAGGAAATATAGCTGCTTAAAATACGTCACAAAACAGAACATGTGAAAGTGAGGTGATGCTAACAATGGCAGGAGAAATAAGCCCAGACAGTTTTATTACTTCCTAAATGTGGTAATGATCGTTTATTATCTGAGTAGTATGATCAGTTAAATAGTTCTAGCCTAAAAAATTCAGTGACTTACGCAGAAAAGGGTATAGGGCATATAAGAAAAGCATGTGCAACTGCTATTATCAAGGTGACATTATTATGAGCCATTAAATAAAATGCCAGGAAGGATTGATTCAGTTGCTCATGCAAAGTGTAGATGTTATCCCAGTCGGTCGACTTCTCAACTTCTAGTTTCTTTTTGTTTTTGTGATATCTTAAATTGGGGGAAAGATTATTTATTATTCACTATTTTTTTTTCTGAGATGTCAATATGAAACTGTGATTTTATCAAACAATAGGCGAAATTTGCTTTGATTCATACAACTACAACCCTTGGTAGAAAGAATGTGACCTTAACAATGGGATTAGGCTTTTGTTGAACCTCATAGGGTTATCTTACTGAGGTATCTGGCTTTGTCTGTATTTATACTAACCACTGTTATTCTGGTTATTTTCATATTGCCTTATTCCTACTGGTGGAATACTTAAATAATGAAAAACAGGATTCAGGGGAAATGTAATATTCTGTAGTTTTCTTGTGCAGATTTCCTCTTCAGTCAGTGCCTGCTCAGCTGGAAGAAATAATTTGTCAAGGATTCTTCCCCACCAAACAGTGGTGATATTCCTTCAAAGAATTTTCACACTAAAAACATCCATTAGTGTTGTGTTGACAGCACAAGCCAATCCCAATGTCATTGGACCCTGAATTACTCTAAGGAGTACAGTCAGAAGGAACAAGACAAACTTAGTTTTGCAATGTCATCCATCAATCTAACGGCAAAGCAGGTGTATTGGTTTTAATGTAGAGTTTCTGTCCAGTTATCTGCTCTCTTCTTTTTGATGTTGGTTTTGTAGTAAGTCTGGTTCTCCTCCTGCATCTGAAATGGTTGCTAGGATCCTCTAAGGTACTGTGCCTCCTTTTTAGCATCTACTTTGAGAGAGTGAATATGTCTTTCCCAATATCTTTGACTCTGAAAATTTCTGATTGGACAGTTTGGGTCAGATGCACAGCCTCGAACCAGTCACTGTGGCCACAGGAAAACAGTATGATAATTGGCTCACCTGGAATCCCATGACTGGAGGTAGTTTCACCCAAGACACAGAGATTTCAAATGAGGGAGGATCAGTTCCCTGAGTAAAATTAACCTAAGGCTGTTACAGAATTGGGGGATGTATGCTGAGAGGCAAACAATAAAAACATCATGATGATAAGCCAAATTAGCTGGCGCTAGATAGTCTACTTTTTAATTTCATTATATCAGAAGAATCTGATATGATTCAGAGCTCACCCAATAAATAGAATTCCCTTCCGTGAAAGCCATTGGCCACATAACCACATAGTAGCTATGGCCAAGTTTTTCCTTCTTTGAGCCTTTAGACGTATTCATTTGTAAAGCTAAAGAGTTAACATCGTTTAAATATTTCTTTGCCCCTCTCCATGCCATCACAGTCAAATATGTCCCGAGAGCCTGCCATGTGTGAGAAAATATGGGCATGAACAGATTTATAGAATGTGATTTCCATAGAGCATTAATATCTTCACTAACTCTTAAATGATGAATGGAAACCATCCATGCAGACAATGGGAGAAAGCGTCGAATCAGGGTGAGAAGCAATGCCAACAAGAAGAATAAAATAGCATGGTATTTTCAAAGTGCAAGTCATTCTCTTGCTTAAGCCAAGAGTGTGGGAGTGTAACAGGTAATCGTTGGTAGGAATGAGATCTTGAAGGGTCTTGCATAACCTGAGCAAAACCTGGAGGTAAGTTTTATCATGAGTGGAGAACCACTAGAAGAATTCTCATAGGTGACCAGCATTATTGTTTGTTTGTTTGTTTGTTTGTTTAGCATTACTGTTCCCCCCATATGAGAATTCATTTTGGCAGTGTGGAGCATCACTTGGCAATAGAAAGAACATCAGTGAGGCAGTGTGGAGATTGTTTGCAAATTCCAAATGATAAAGTCTAAAGCAAGAAGGCAAAGTTAGGTTTGGTGAGGTGCAAAAAGATGCAGGTGTTCTTTAATCGAGTCTGGGGGTGAAAATTAAATATAGTGGACAAGGAAGAGAGAAGCAGCAGAGCTTCTCTTATTTACTTGGCTGATTGGGTAGTGTAGTGCATTAATAGAAACAATATACTTGAAGGAAAAGGCTTGACAAAGGAATGAGTTTCATTTTAAATACACTGAATTTGAGGTGTGTGAGACATTTATGTTGGGAGGTCTAATAGGCAGCTCAATACATTTGTCTAGAGCCCTGTAGAAAAATAAAAATCTAAATCTAAGATGTAACTGTCTCTATGAGGGTCATCGGTATGTATGTGCCAGTCAAAGCTGTGAGAATGAGTGAGATAATCAATGGAGGACATTTTGGACAAGTAAGGATGAGATGATGAGTCAGCCAAGGGCTGGAGAGTAAGAAAGACATCAGGTAAATAGGAGAGGAGTATGTTGCAGAAGCTAAAGGAAGAGCATATTCGAGAGAAGGAAGTGTTTATCAGTAGAGTAACTAAACAGACGTGGAGGAAGAAAAGTAATCGTGTGTTTGTCAAATCACACCATGCCCATCTCCAGTCATTACGTAGAAAAACTTCACATTGAAAGTTACAACTTCTTTTGAAAGTAGATCTCTTAACAACATTTTCTCTTTTTAAAAAGGTGATTTATTGATTCTTAGAATCACATGATGTTGCCACTAAGACTTCTTCAGAGATCTCCAAGCCTCATCCTGTGTTTTCATGCATGAAATTTCTGAGGTGTGAAGTGTCAGGACCTATTCAAGGTTATCCAATTACCTGAAAACTGGGTCAGGACTAGAATTTCATCACCTTGATTTCAGCTTATTTCTAGAATATTTAATAACTTACCCTCCAAACATAAACCATATATTTTTTTAAGCAGATAAACTCTTTTATATCATGTCCTCCATTGTTTGGATCCCTTCATTGTTATGAGCTATCAGTTCTTCCAGATAGCCTTCCCTTTTGTTCTCAGCCTGTATATCAAGAATACCAATCACTTCTCTCTTGTCAATATAATTGATCCCATTATCTTTCGTCCTTCACCTCTACCTGACCTTGAAGCCTACACATGAAGAATGACCCTAGGCTTTCTCCAATTGATCTCCATACCTCCAACAGATTGTTGCCAGGCACAATGCTGGAATTAATGCAAATTGGCTCTGATTCTAATTCTCACAACCTAAACCCTTCTTGAGTCCACAGTCCTGTGCAGAAAATATTTCCTGAGCTTGGTCAGTATTTGCCATGATTTTTCTATGTGGCTATATGTTCCCTAATTTTTAAATTCTATTCCCAAGCTCACTTTCCTTGAGATTTAGAATAAACGTCACTGGCTACATCACAGAGATTGTAAATGCATGCAAGTAGGAACACTTCCAGCTGGGTCCTGTCACCTACAAACTTGCCTAGAACCACACTAATTTATATACTTCCTCCTATCTTCCTTTTTATTTTTCCTTTGCATTGTCAGTATCAATCCATTTAAACTTTCCCCACTTTTTTAAGAATCTGCTTCATCAAAAAAAAAAAAAAAGGTGGGGGGGGAGGAGGGTAGCTGGGTGTTTTAGCTGGTTAAGATTCTGCCTCTTGGTTTGGTCTCGCAGCATGATCTCAGGGTCTTGAAATAGAGCCCCACCTAGGGTTCCACACTTGGCATAGAGCCTGCTTAAAATTCTTTTGCTTCCTCTCCCTCTACCCCTCCCCCCACCTTTCTTCAAACAAACAAACAAACAAACAAAAAAGTGTTGCCCGGAGTGAGTGGAGTTAGACACGGACCAATTAAATGATCACCTTTTTTGGGTGAAGTCCAAGCATTAGAATTTTTTTGAAATCTCTCCATGTCATTTTGATGTATAGTAAAGGTGGAGATCCTACAATGTACACTGATAAAAGAGAAAGTGAGGAGAAAAACTATAACTACTCTTAAGGAAAGGATTTCATGAGGTTCAATAAATGACACCAATAAGGAAAGGGGAGGCAACTCAAAGGGAAAGGGCTGTGCATAAAAATGCACTAAGACAGAGTATAGAAGTGAGAAAGGGAAGAAAAGACCATGTAATGCTTCTGGCTCAAAAATAATGGAAACTGAAATGTCCTTGAAGAAGAATCACATTTCAGTCAGTCAGGTAGGGATCTTTCCATAACATTTGAAGACACAAAACATTTCCTTTACAGTGGAACAGATTCTCAAAGTCAAAAATAAAAATAGTGGTTAGGAGATAACCTGTAATGGAGAGATGATCACAAAAGAGAAAACACAGGCAAATAGAGTGCTCGGAGTAGCAGGGCAGATGGGCAATGTATAGGGACTATGTGGATTTGACCTTCCCATTTCTGTGCAGTGGGGCCCACTATTGCTGAGATGCTAACCCAGAGATCCCTCTATCGTAGACGTTTAAAGACACTTAAATCTCCTCTTCCATCATGCAAAAGGATGGGAAGGTGGACACTGTATGGGGAATTTCAGTGAAGGTGGTAGAGAAAGTGATGAAGGTCGTGGATAATTGGCTGCGGAAATCCTGTACTTGTTCATCGGGAGGGAACCTCCATAAAGATGATTTTGACAAACACCTGCTATAAAAAGTAGAATTTAGGCAACTATGTAAGTATGAACTAAGAATTTTCAACATAACATCACTGGTAAATTTCAAGGGGTGTGTGTGTGTGTGTGTGTGTGTGTGTGTGTGTGTGCCAATTTGACAAGAATGGGAGATTCAAAAGTAAAGTATCAGCAGAACGTGGAAACTGAATTTAGAATGCACCTGAATAGGACTTTTCTTTCCCATACCTGCAAAGCATTTTTCCACAGTACTTGGTAAGATATCCCTGAAGGTCATAGCCATAACTCTACCATATAGAGTTCACCATGAGTGTACATGGTTGGGCCAAAATAAAAACAGCAGCTAGGATTTGTAGAGTCTTTACTGCAGGTACTGTACTAAGAGCTTCAGGAGGAATTGTTCTGTTAGTATTATAATAATATACTTAAAACTTTCAATTCATAGTAAGACAATTCACTCTTATTTAATGTCTTTATTCTTTTTGTTAATCCTGAATTAAATAATAATTTGAGATGTCATTAATGATACTTATTTTTTTCTGAGTATCATTCCTCTCAGTCAAAAGGCTTATGCTCAAAATTGGCTAAAACCTGTTAGTAACATGGTTTTCTGACTGTTATTTTAACAGCATTTATTTTTAGGACAAGATGTGCTATGTATTACAATTGTGTTTTGGGAAGTGACTGAGGGTGACAGGAAGTAATTGACAACAAGCCTCCAAATGGAATTTATATGTTGGAGATGAAGACACAAAAATTCCGGAAACACAAATGTATGTCATAGCACAGTATCACTTCATAATGAAATTTTCCAGGAGGCTTCATGATAGAGTTAAGTTTTAGTATCTTAGTAGAACAGTGATTTTCTATGGGGGAGTGATAAAAGGAAAGAAATCTTGGGTGAAGTCTAAGAATTAAGACACATGTAGGATAGCCTCATAACCTAGATTAGTTGGTGTGCAGCTTTCACAGAGGTAGGGGTGAAAGTTAAGAACAGAATGAATGAACTGCAATGTCTCTAAAATAAGATCAAGGACTCTGAGCTTTGTGGGTGCTGAGCAACCTCTGAAAAGCATCTAGGTCTTGTGTTCTAGTGTAGAGTGTTGGCATTAGGGAAAGGAGGGAGGTCAAGAAGCCTGGACAAATGGTTCTTAGCAATTCCATGAGCAAGGAAGAGAAAGTCCAAGGTGACGCCAAGAATTTCATTCTGAATAAGTGATGGAGACCTGATGCCAAATAAGTGGATAAGAAGGGAATAGGGACACTTAACGTAACTGAATTCTCCTAGGAAGTGGGAAAAACCATTTTAGTCATCTATCAAGTACTCAACATATTAAGAGACTTCTCAGAGTTTTCTGGAGTCTCATGTTCCTACACTTATTGATTTTGCCATTTGGGAAGATGGCACAGATCAATACAGAGCTTCACTGGATTATATCTGTGATGGGTCTTATTTTACAAAGGACTTGTGAAGAACTCATGATTGTTCTCAAATTGAGAGGATTTGACATCTACCTTTTAATATTTAAGGGCTTGCATGAGTATAGCTTCTCAGCTCATTTGAATATTTTGTGACATTTTCTCATGTTCTGTATCACATCTGTATTTCTGCTATTTCATATAACTCAACCTTACTTTTGAATATCATAATTTAAATACTCATAAAACATCACTAAAGAAACCCTGAAGCTCCAAGTAATACAATGAATGGTCACTGTCTTCCAACTCAAGACAACGTATGAATAGTTTTCTACCCACTTAATGTCACTTAAAATCTTAAAGCTCAGACCATGTATAAAAATGAAGTAAAATACGGCTGCTTCTTGATCTAGACTGGTTACTAGTATTTGTGTTAGAAATGCTGATAAATTGTAAATTGCACCTATGAAATATATTTCATTATGATTTTATGTGGTTTGACAATCTTACTCTTACTCTGGGTCACGTGCTTATGTAGTTTTGGAGGCCTTCATGATTGCTTTACCTTCACTTCTGCTTTCCGGACGAGTCCCTGTAACAATTAATGTTTGTTTTCCATTTTCATTATCAGGATAAAGTTGTCAGGAGACTGGTTAATTTTTATAGTTCTTACTCTGACTTGTGATATTTATCAACATAAATTAGTTTTCAACAACTTTGTATCTTGAGGATATTCAGTGCATGCTCTAACCTAAGAGAGTCTGAAATGTAATACGTTTTCACCAGCCTGAATCTGAAGGAATGAACTTAAATTCATACACACACACACACCAAGAGGAAAATGACCCAATATGAACGATTTGGGCCATCTTATTTTACTAAGCTTCTAACAGGATACAAATGCTCACTTTCTTCCTGAAGTGAGTATTAATTAAGGAGACAGTAACTCTTTTAACAAAATAAATGTTGTAGTTTCAGTAAACTAAAATAATAACATTTATTTCTTCCTCATCTCAAAAAGTGAGATGTCCTTCAGGAGATCAGAATTCTGTGAGACCTCTGTTCCTTTATATCAGCTCTGTAGGACTCCATTGCACTACTTGTGTATGTACCTGTGACACTTGAATGTTAAAATTAAAGTACAGGGAATGTTTAAGTGCTATAGAGATATACTGGAGTAATCTTCAAATAACATACGTGTCTGTCGGTTTACACAGACTATCCTCAGTGGTTTATAGAAATCGATTCTTATTTCCCGTTAATGGGGAATGTTCACAACTGATCCACTAAGACTGTGGTTTGAGTGTCTCCTTTCCTCTTAGGTTCAGATTGAAGAAGCAGCCCTTTCCTCGGGCCACTGGAATCCTTCTGGAAAAAATACAGGAGAAACGGAGGAAACACATGATGACTGTCGAGGGACTGTCTGTCCTTTCTGCTCACGTTGCCTTGGCCAAAGCAAGTTACATGGTCAAGCCTGATGGTCGTCATCAGGAGAAGTTTTGATTTTCCAGCAGGACAGGGCGGTGAATACAATGGGTCTATCCTATAACCTACTGCAGCGGATTAAGCTAAACACTATATTGATTAAATCTATGTTACTACCACACATAACTACACAATGGTTTATTTTTGTATTATCTGCAATGTTAATACACACAATAATTAAGAAGAGTTTGTCATACTCCTGTAATAAAATTTTACTTTGTCTTTCATCTATGATGGGAATCCTATAATCTTCTAATGATCTCCTTTCTTTTTTGTAATTCTTGAATAATGACAGTGGAATCTGTTTCCGATCTACAACTTTTGTATAAAAACAAAGAAATTTGAGACAAATCCACACATAATGTAGTTAGTGTTTTGGGGACAACAACAACAACAAAAACCCTTAAAATTAAAGGGAAAGTGACATGTGTGTTTGTTTCCTAATTAAAGGGTCATATTTGTTAGTCTTCCCCAGGCTTCTTCCTCAGTGATGGTCATCTGAGGGCCTGGTGTCACGCTAACCATGCTAACCACGTTTTTTAAAAAAATATATTTATTTTTTAAATTTTATTAACATATATTATTTGCTTCAGGGGTACTGATCTGTGAATCATCAGTCTTACACAATTCACAGCACTCACCATAACACATGCCCTCCCCAGTGTCCATCACCCAGCCACCTATCCTTCCCTGTACTCCCCCAGCAACCCTATTTGTTTTGTAAGATTAAGAGTCTCTTATGGGTTGTCTCCCTCCCAATCCCATCTTGGTTCATTTTTTTCCTCCCTTCCCCACACAACACCCCACCCTGCCTCTCACATTCCTCATATCAGAGAGATCATATGATAATTGTCTTTCTGATTGACTTATTTCGCTCAGCGTAATACCTTCTAGTTCCAACCACATCCTTGCAAATGACAAGATTTCAGTTTTCTGATGGCTGCATAGTATTCCAACTGTATATATAGACCACATCTTCTCTATCCATTCATCTGTTGATGGACATGTAGGTTCTTTCCATAGTTTGGCTATTGTGGACATTGCATGCTAACCACTTTTAAGATGGTAACTCAACCCTTCCTTCACAAAGAAAACAAGAAGTTCTCAAGTTCCCATCTGCCCCTCACAAATCATCCTTTCTCTATACTTTTAATATTGAGTTCTATAGTAATATTACCATCTACCCCTGTCCTCCAGGGTAGTTGTATCACTGGTGTAAAGATCTTTCTCATTTATCTGCAACTTTTCCCTTTTCCTATGTTTATGGTGATGCCACTCTTGCCCTGAAGGAAGGAACAAAACCTTCCTTTGAAGCTCTGTATCAGTAAATATTTTTGGCTCTGTTGTTTCTATCACCCTACGCAGCAGTGTCATAGAAAAAACAGCCAATCATGATACATAAATGAATGGACACGGCTATTTCCAATAAACCTCCATAGAAGTAGGTGGCCCAGTTGGGCTGTTGTTCGGTGACTCTTCACATTTTTCATTTCTCCAGTAACCACCCCCCCCTTTTTTCCTCAGTGAGCCTTTTTAGAGAAGATTGTAATTCTCACAGTTTCCAGATTTTGCCCTCAGTTTTATGCTACAGAACTCTGCTGTCAGACTCCCATACCCCATTTCCCGAAAATTTCCTGGCAAGAGTGACTTTTTCATTGAGTCATCATGGGGGTCCTCGTCATTTGGGGTCTTGCCATTTTTTGACTTCTCTTTGGAATCTGGGGAACTACGTACCCTTGGTTTTCTTCCAGTCACCAATGTTTCTTCTTAGTATCTTTGTTGTAAAGAATGGCTTTAACTCCTGGTGGGGAAAAAAAAACCAAAAACCAAAAAACACACACACAGTGAAACAGAACAACAGTGACTAAAACAAACAGGATTGTTCCCTCACCCATCTCAAATCTGGAGTGAAGGAGCTTAGAGCTGGTGCAGCAGTTCAATGTTCTCCGAGATCTCAGTACTTTCCATCTCTCACTTCATCTTCCTTATCAGTTTGGCTTTTGTTTGCATGTTTGCTACCTTGTGGCAATTTCGCAGGTTGCGCAATGGAGAATCCTCATGCCTCTACGCAAGACAGAGATGAAGAGACCAAAGCTAGCAACAGCTGCCTGTGTTCTCTTGTATCGGGAAAGACAATGCGTTCCTAAGAACCCCCACAGTACCTTCTTCTTAGATGTCATTAATTCCCCTGAATTAGGACCAGCCTGATACGATGGGCTGGAGCCTGGACACTCCTAGGTGACAGAGAAGCTGGGGAGGTTGATATTTTTAGCCAGGCCTATTAATTCCTCTTTCAAAATTAATTTTTTATGAAGGAAGAGTTGAATGAATTTTGGTTAAACCGTTAATACTGTCTACTACAGTGAACTTGGCAAGATCTTTTTCCTCCTATAACTCCCTGTGTGTTGGGGTTCCAGAAGTTCGCACTGTGGGCTCTCATGCTGTGGATTTACGTGCTTCCCTGGGCAGTCTCACGTACTGCTGTGACTTTAAGCACAGCAGACGTGCTGCTGTTGCTCAGATATTTCTGGCTAAAATCTTAGTATCTTAGGTCCATCTTCTGTGGGGTTTCCCTTTCTGCTCTTCCCACGTGGTTTTAAAACAGAAGATATTCTAAATCTAATGCCTTCTCTTTAAGGTGCTATTCTCTTGGTTGTAACACTATCAATAAAACCAATCAGCCAAGAAACTTAGCTTTCAGCTCCTTCAAGCTCTACACTACCAAGTTCCATTTAGAAAGTCTCTTAACCTTCCTTGAGGTGATTAACTCCATTTTGTACCACTGTCATTCTTGTGAACACTTTCTTGGTTAAGACTTATTTCATGTCTCGATCTGTCAGTTGAGGAATAAGTTCTCACCTGCTTTTTCTTTTTTTTTTTCCTACTTTTATTGCCATTGTAAGAATCCTTCTAAAGTACAAATCTCCTCAATTAAAATCCTGCAATGGCTGGTCATAGCTCACTGGGGGCCTCCACAGACCATCTCTTAATTATCTCTGGCACTGTGTCGCTGATGACTTCCACATTCTTCTCTCCCGCCAGACCCTTTCTGAAAACTCGAATGGGTTTAATTGGACATGCTTACATGATGTCTTCCAGACCTTCCAAAGTTCAAAACTGAGCCCATTCCCCTTTAAACACCCTCCAAGTCCCCTGCTTTGCCCTGACTGTCCTGCTCTAATAAGGGCTTCACCAGCCACTCCGTTTCTCAGTTCCACGGCGCTCACCCTCCACCCCCCCTGCTTCACCCGTATCCGCCCTGCTGTCATTTCTAGTGACACGATGCTACTGACCCAAAGCTCTCCCTACCCCGAGTGTCCACCGTATCCTGACTGCCGCAACCGGAGTCAGCCCACTGGCATTACTTGCTAGAAATGCAATCATAGCGGTTCCATCTTCTTCATCTTTTATTTTGTTACCCCTTCTAGGAATTTTCTTTTTCTACAGTGGAACTAAGATCAAATCTTTTAGTCTAAAGAATTCAGTGTCTGGCCATCGACCTCCAAACAAGGCGTAAGCTCCTCACCTGCATGGACAGAATTCTTCCTGACCTGACCCCACATCCACCTTCACAGACGGTGTTCCCAGCACTCCCGTCTGTAATCTGCCCCCATCAGCAGATTCACCACCATCGCTTCCTCTGTCACTCCACGGCCACAGTTTTTTCTCCATGCTGTCACTGCTGGAGTAGTGTCTGAATCACCCACCTCCCCACGTGATTGTGGGCCTGTGACCTCTATCACGACTGCCAGCGTGTCTCCCAGCTGAGCTCTGTGTTGAGCAAAGACGCCCTAGCGGGGGATGGCCCAACGTGACACCACCAGCCTCACTCCTGGTTTCTCTTCCTGGGAAAGGATATTCTCTTTGTGCTTTCAGGTCTTTGCAGGCTGTGTTCTCTTTGCCTATAAGCCTCTGATTTTCTGGATTGCTTGGAAAATTGTCACTTCACAAAACAGAAGAAGACATCTGCCGTGGGGGAGTAAGAACTTTAACGACCACTGCATAGCTATTCTACTGCACTTTTTCCCGGTGGTATGTGAGCCAGGGGCTTCAAAGAGAGACTCCTTTCTGAGTCTGGTTTCTAGAGCGGGAAGGCACGAGGAGCAAACCCACAGCCAGCCTGTTGCAGAAAGGAGAAACGAACGAGGCATGATGAGTGTTGTAAACTCTGAGATTCAGGGGTTACTGAGTAGTGAACCATTACTTAAGGAAAACTGACAAAAACAGACAATATCATTGTTTAAATTCAACCTCCATCTAGTGTATTAGCCTTCTATTGATGGGTGCAAGCAGGAAACATGAGCATATTTCAAGGTGTGGGGGGGGGGATCCTTACCCTCTCCTTAGATGTGAAGTAAATTATGAGTCTTGATTTCCTATGTCTGATTCCTATGAGCGTCAATTGTGCAGAAGCTCTTCAACTTAAAAATAAAACCTGAAAGGCACCCAGGGTACTCTGCACTCTGTTTGCATGTGGCTGTGGCTGACAAACTGCTTCTAGCACGCTGTACAAGAAGAGTTTCCTTCTCCCCAGTTCCAGGTCCTCAGCTCCTGTGGGCGGCTCTGCCTCCTGGGCTGTGAGTCCAGCCCTCCGGGCAGGGACCCCGTGTTTCAGGTACTGAGTGACACACACGCCTCTCCAGAAGCACTTTCTCCTTTCTCTGTTCACGGCAGGACCCCTTACCATTCAGCTTTGGAATCACCCCAGCTGTCCTCAAGTAGGAACATCTTCGGCTCCAGTGGCCGCAATTTCACACTTTTTCCTGCTTCTGTTCCAGATTACCCTCTGTCCTTCAATGTATTCCTTCCCAAGTGAAGAATGAGGCAGATTTTAACATTTTTAGCTGGAAGCCTCAAGATACATCTCAAACTTCATATCTCTAAGACAGATCTTATGGTGTTTCACCCATGAATGGAAATCTATTGCGATCAATTAGGTAACTTCACGTAATCACACAGGAGGGGCTCTGTGCTGTCCGGCTGCTTCTGCTCAGCACGGTCGTTGTGAGGTCCATCCATGTCGGGTCAGTGGTTTGCCATTGTTCCTGATTGAGTAATTCACCGTATACCCATTTGGGATTATGCTTAATAAAGTTCTCTGAAAATTAATGCACAATTCTTTTTGTGAACACATTTTCATTTCTTTCAGAGAAACACTTAGCAGTGGAATTTCTAGGTCGTGTAGTATTATAGAAAATGGCAAACTTTGTCCAGGTGGTGGTTTCCAGAGTCTGGGATTTTACTGTACTTACGAGCTAACAAGTTAGCCCACTCATATTTTATGGAAGCAGGCAAGAGACAGGAGACACTTGGGTCAGAGAAAAAGGAATTTATTATTCACAGCACCACAAGCAGCATGAACACCATGTTTGTGTTGGTTCTTTTATTTCCAAGTCCCACAGGGTGACACAGAGGGACTAAATGGGTGCCTAGACATGCAGTGATTTGGGGAACCCTTCCTTTTAGGGAAAGCAGTATAAAAGCTTGCATTTTGTTCTGACTAAAAACCTTATTTCATCCCACAAAGTTTGCCTTTGTGAATTTAACCCTGAAAAATGACTCAGGTATGAGGCCTTACATTTTTGTATACCCAAAAAATGTGTAGCAGTGGGAGAGACCCATGGAGGACTATCTCCTAACAGCTGTATAATTTTACACCCCCATGAGCAATGTAAGAAAACTAATTTGAGTCATTCTGGTAGGTGAGGATTAATCTGAATTTCCTTGATGACTAATGATGTTGAACATTTTTTTGTGCGTATCTTCTTTCATAGTGTGTCTGTTCAAGTGAATACTTCCTATTTTCTAAATTGAGGTTTTGTCTTCATATTATTGAGTTTTAAGTATTTCTTTCTTTCTTTCTTTTTTTTTTTTACATATTATGGGTATGACTGCATATCAGATATATGCATGGCCACTAGTTTTCTTCTAGTCGGTGGCTTGTCTTTTTATAACTATAGTGTTCTCTTTTGAAAAGTGGGATTTTCATCTTGACAAAGTGTGATTTTTTTTTTTTTAGGTTAGTGCTTTTGTGTGCTAGGAAATGTTTTCCTAGATGAAGGATCTGCATATTTCCTCCTACCTTTTCTATGGCAAGCCTTATGATGCAGTCTTTACATGGATTTCTGTGTGTAATTTGGAATAATTTTTGTATGGTGTTAAGTAGAATGGGATTCATACTTTCAATATGGGTATCTAGTTTTTCTGTCTTTCATTAAAAAGATAATTTTCCCCCTGCTCTTGTCCTCTTGAATTATAGAGAAATTTTGTGTGTTCTTTACCTGATTAATTTCTGATATTGTCAAATATCAAATACTAGTGTTTTTCTATTTCTATCTTTGGTCTCTCTATACTATTTCATTGATGAATATGCCTATCTTTATGCTACTATCACACTCTCTTATTGCTGTAGTTTTAAAATAAAGATTTTAGGCAAGTAATATGTGATGGGTTACAATTCATTGCATCTAATACTATTATTATGATTATCATCACTATTATAATCATAATAATAGTTATTAATTGTTGTTTATAGCAGGAAGGCTAGTCCTGGAACATAGAAAAGGCTGCAATTTTCTGTTTACCCTCGGTTTGATAACATTTTTCCTCCCCTGGGAAATTGAAGATCACCTCAAATTGTTTTCTGTCCTTTCCACTGAAATGTGGAGACTAATTCTTGGGGCACCTTGGTGGCTCAGTCAGTTAAGCATCCGATTCTTGATTTTGGCTTAGGTCATGATATCAGGGTCCTGAGATGGAGCCCTGCACAGGCTCTATGCTCACAGTGGGGGATCTGCTTGAGATTCTCCCTCTCCCTCAAATAGACATGTGAAGGCTAATTCTCTCATCTTGATTGTGAGTCCATTTTAGTGACTTCTCATCCAACAGAATGTAGGATAAAATGATGTTCTGGGACTTCTGAGACTAGATGCTAAGAAAACTTGCAGCTTTTTCTAGCTCCCTTGAACATTCTCTCTAAAGACCTGAGATGCTAGGTAAGACTACTATTCTGTGGAGGACACGTAGAGGTGCTCTCTCCTATAGTTCCAGCCAAGCCCAGAATCCCAGCTGTCCTGCCACCATACTCATTATGTGAGAGTGGCCATGTGGACTTTTCAGACCAGTCCGTCTGCCCCTGAGGTTCAGACTGAGTTCCAGCAGTGCCATGTGGTGCTGAAGATTTTATACATCAATGCATCTCTGCTAACAACTGGAACAGAAAAATTATTGGGACAGGCTGTATAGTAGGAGATCTCTTGTGTCAGATGCTAGTGAACATTTTGTGTGTCTCTTGTTAGAAACATGATACCGCACTCCACTGTTTCCCAAAAGGGTTCCCCAACATCCTCTAAATAACTGAATTTGACATAATGCAGAACAGGGTTCAAATCAAGGAATTTCTACTTAAATCAATAAAATGCTGGATCTTTCTGTCAAGTTTTTTTGACACTTTGTACAGGTTATCTTGTCATCTCTGAATGTTAGGAAAAACCTACCAATGGTCATTTCATCTCTGCTACATAAAGGCTATAGTCATGCAACTTCGCTTCCACATGTCACATATCATGTGTCATCTGTGAAATAATGAAAGTATCACCTGCTCCGTGAAGGACTACATGGCTTCAGTGAGACCTTCCATATGAAGCTTTCGTGTTAGGCAGTGAGGGTTCCCTTAATAAGCATTATGTGTTGTTAGATGGAGGAGTAAATGAGAGAATGTGAAGCGTCCAGTAAATGACACATTCTTTCTTTCTTTTCCTTCTAGAACACTTGGAATATGAGGGAAACACATCTCTGTGCAGCCTCGAGGAGCACCCTGTTCACCGGTCACTTACACAAATTAAAGACTAATCATGACTGGGTTGTAGTTGTTTTACAAAATGTAAAAATGATTGAGATAACAATGCTATTTACTGAACAATTTTGCTTGTAGAGATTTTAAATTCTGTCATAAAAGGGCCTATAAGCCTCTCAACTACGAAGAATTTAGCATCACCTTGTTTTTTCCATATTAAAGAAAAAAGGCTGTAATTTGACTACAGAATAAACCATCAACTGTGTAGTACAAAAAATGCTATTACATTTTAAGGAGCTACTCAGTCCATTATGCCACAGAGATACACTAAAGACACAATTTTGTCACAGATTCTAACGGGCAAAAATGAGGTGGAGAACTGTAGTAAAAGCCAACACCAAGCATGAGTTTCCTCACAAAGCGCCTGTCTAAGCGGTCTCACTTGGAAATGCACATTCATTTGCCTGTATTTGCAAATCATGATTTTTTTTTTCTCCCCAAGAATATGTGGAGTGTGGAAATGCTTTCTTCTGCAGGAAGGTTTTTGATTCATTTTGCTGAGCTTTAGGAAATGTGGCTTAGCATCTACCTGGCATAGAAGCTCCCAGCTACAGCAGGCATACATTCCACAAAGTTTGCCATGCACAGCAGTTCTATTTCTGCCACGTACAATTGACATTTACCGCCTTCAGCCAATTACACCCCTATCATCCATGTACAGCGCTTGGAGCGGGCTGGCAATTCCCAGAAGTGAAAGGGACATCACATCGTCTGCTTGTCAGTGAGTCTGCTTTCTGGTAGGTTCTTTCACACTGAGCTGTAACGCCAATGGGCAGGACAGAGGAAGCTCGTCCCTTGACTTTCCTTACCATTCCCTCTTCTCTACCCTCCCCCAACCCCGCAATTCTTGCTGACCATCTAGTGCCAGCTGCTCCAACACACACCTCACCCTTAACTTCAGCGGGTAGTAAAACTACTCTCTGTTGGAGAACTGAAGCCCCGAACACTTCAGAAAAAAATCTAGTTGAAACCCCTTCTTTGCCAAAGCCATCCTAGAGTGGGACAGCTCCATCTCACGCCCCATGTTGATGGCTGATGCTCTCCTAGTGCTGACTTCTCTGTCTTCATCCCAGTTAGTGATGCACCGAGATGGTTGGCTCAAACTTCTATCTAATTCACCTGACTGGAGGCTCTCCTTTGCGATTTTCTTGCCAAATACACTCAGTAGAGCCACACTGAGTTTCTGCTCTGCGTTTCTTTCACACGTCTTCTTTTCAGATGGAATCACTGGAAGGACCAGACATTCATTGAGTCTTTCAGAATGTGGCAACATCAAGCTAGATAAGATACAGCACATGGGCTTGACGAAGGAAAGCCTAGGAAGGGAAGAGAGGAATAAAAACAAAATGGTTTTAGTTGCTATGGGAGTGATATGGAAAATACAGGGATGAGAAAAAGGAAGGAGTAAGGCATTACCAGGAGTGGGTGTAAATGTAGCATCACAAAAGAGGAGTCTGAGTCTATGAAATAAAAAACTTCCTGACAGACAAGTAAGAGAAGGGCATTCTGAGCCATGGAAAAAACAGAAACTCTTAAGAAAGTCTAGAAATTATGGAAAGGCCATTGTTTTCTGGAAACCAGTAAGTAGGAACAATGGGAAGGACACAGGATATATGGAAGTGACTCTGTTAGCCCACTAGGGCTGCCCTAACAAAAGGACATAAACTGGGAGCTTAAATATGGAAATTTATTCCAGTCTTGGAGGCTGGAAGGCCAGATCAAAGTTCAGCAGGATTTGATGCCTGGTGAGGATTGTCTTCCTGGCTTATTGATGTCCACCTTTTCTCTGTGTCCTCACACAGCTCTCCTCAGTGTGTGCACACACACAGAGAGAGGGAGAGGTAGTTCTCTGCTGTCTCCTCTTGGAAGGACACTCACACTACTGAATGAGGGCCCATCCTATAACCTCATTTAAGTTCCCTGACTCCCTTAGAGGGAGTCGGGCTTCTGCCTAGGAATTTTGGAGTGACACAGTTAGTGTACAACAATGTCCATTTAATTTATTGCCCAACTGAGACCCTTTGGAATATTAAAAGGATGCCATTCACTCTTATCCTAAAATAATAAGTAAAATTGTTCCAGGGAAAGCGAGATACTTAGTTTTCTTAGATATTGGGTGAGCAGTAAAGCTGGAAGATTAATAAGGTAGGAAGTGAATCAAAATGGCTGTTCTTACATGCCATGCTAAGTGGTTTGAACCTTACCCAGCAGGCATAATTTTATTTCCCATGACCTTCGCTTTCTGGTGTCACACTCACGGTTATGGCATATGCATGGCAAATGGGATTTTACAAGTATAATTAATGTTGCTAATCAACTGACCTTAAAATAGATGATCCTGGATACCACAGGCAGGCCTTAAAAGCAGGTGAAGAATGGAAAAAGATAAAGAACAGGAGCCTTTAAAAGCAGAAGAGGAATGGGAGAGAGATAGGGACGGGAGGAACACAGAGATATCTCAACATGCCATGATAATCGGGAAATGCAAGGGGCTCAAGGACAAGGAATGCCCGTGACCTTGAAAAGCTGATAATGACCCCTGGTCAGCTGCCAGGAAGGCAAAGGAACTTCAATGCTATAATCATAGTTCCACATTCTGCCAACAACCTTGATCTTGAATGCAGTTATTTCCCAGAGAGTCCAGCAGGTGATTTTGGCCTTGTAAGACCCCGAGCAGAGGACCCAGTCAACCTATTCCTCTCCCTCAAGACTTATGATCTACAGAATTGTGAGATAATAAAGTCATTTAGTGTGTTACTAGTTTGCCATGCAACAGTAGAAAACAAGTGCACCCAGTAGAATGAGAGTTACTGAAAATTCTAGACCAGACAGTGATCTAATCAGCCTTACATTTTCAAAGATTGCCTTTGTTGTCAATACAGAGGACAGATAGAGAAGGGGAAGCCCCAGTGCAGTCAAAACATGATGGTCGGAATGTAGGTGGGAGATGAAGGTACCAGAGCTATCAAGAAGGTAATGCAGACACAACCGGACCCAGAGTAACCCTGCACAATGATAAGGAATGGATTAAGTTCTCCATCGTGGGTGACCAGGGGGATGGGTGGCATTCTGAGAGGAGCAGACACCTTCTTGTTGGTAAGGGTGATGACCTTGGGGGAGTCATGTTGAGTCTGAAGCATCTGTGAGACAACAGGTTGGTTGTGTTTGATGCTAGCCCAACACATGGGGCTGGAATTTGGGGAATGAGGAAGCCTAGGGATACTGTGTTTGGCTGTATCCCTGAGAAGAGTCATTGTTGAAGTCAGTAGGTGATGACAAAGTCATGGCAAGAGTGGTAGTGTGGGAGAGAAGAGGGTTGGAGGAAATGCCTCAGGAGAGACTGTAAAACTGGCCAGAATAAGACAGCAAATTGGGGATTCCAGTGTCATGGAAACAAGGGAGGGAGTTGTCAGTAGTGTGTGATTCTGGAGAGTTGTAAAGCAAAACGTAAAATAAGAACATGAAATTTGACAACAAGATCATTGCTAGTTATTCCTCAGGTACCATCAGCAGGGACTGGGATACGGGATTCACAGTGGTGTTTAAAAGAAGCCCTGGAGGAAACTGGTTGATAGGGTGAGTGATGGCAGTGATGATGACCAACAATGGGCACTGTGATTACTATGCTTTAGAGGAGACACAATGAACAAAAGGGAAGAAAATAATTTCTTCAGAAGGATGAGATCTGATGTTTGTATGCTGAGGAGAAGCCCAGTGAGAAGTGACTATAGACAAAGCAGAAAGAAAGCCAGCAAAGCTTTGAGGCTGAGAGAGGTTTTGAGGCTGAGGTCAGAGATGGGGGTAGCACAGGCAGGGGCAGTGGTATGGCAGAGAGGTCATTAAATCCAGCCCCTTTCTCTTTGGACTGTCCATCACCCAGCGACACTTTTTCCTCAGACGTCCTTTCAGTGAGGTGTGGAGTGTGCCTGAGTTCTTGCCGTGAAGGTGATAACTGGTGTTTCGGGGAAACAGCTTTTATGGAGCGGGGGTGCCCCACCCTCTGTCTGCTCTGACCGTGGGTGCAGAAGCTGCAGGAAGGCGAGCTACGCCGAGGAAGAAACCAGAGTCTTTTCACGCCATTGGATGTTGTTTGAGTGGAAACACTGCAATGACCTTGAAGCCTTGACTTGTGTTTTAGTCTGTTGCTTTCTGCCCCCAAGGCCACCATCATCATTATAGGCCTGAAAAGGAGGGGTGTCTAAATGAAGGGGGAGAGTGGGAAGCTGCCAAGATTTGCCAACTTGTTGGTGGGAGCCAGGAAGGCGAGACGGATTTCAACTTCCTCAGCGAAGAAGATGGAAAGAGTATCTTCTGACCTCCTTGGAGTGGAGGACTAGAGGTGGAATATGGGGTACACTGAAGTCAGAGGGGCTTCTGGGGAACAGAAATCAGGAGGCAGGAGAGGAGCAGATTAGGGATAAGATTGCACAGCTGAGCTCAATTTTCCATGCTGTTGCTGAATACTTAGCAGGACTCGGACACTAGGAATTGGTAGGGACTTCATGTCTCAGTAGTGTTTGTATGGATGATGCACGCTATGAATATGAGAAGCTGGAATAAATGTATTTTCTTAAGGATTTTTGGTTAAGGCATGAATAAATAGCTTCAGCTGCCAATCCCACATTTTTCTTTCTAAAGCAAAGATACCTAAAGGTTGCTATTCCAAGGAAGCTTATCCTGAGTTAGTTTCTTAACAGTAACCATGAATATATGTAGGTCCATCCATACTGTCATAGTGTTGGCTGTCATCTGCAAAGGCACCCTGCTATGAGGGAGGCATTCACTTGAAATAAAGAACCTGATCCAGGTAAGAATTTTCCTTTCTCCAACTGCATTCATGCACCAGAAATTAAGGTTACTTACACAGATTACTCAGTCTGTAAACATTTATCAACCATCGATGATATGAGTGACCATGTTGCAGGAACTAGCTAAGTTGAACATCACAATACTTCCACTCCTTGAGTGCAGAGAGGCAGCATTTCTCAAGCTATAAACACCAACACCCATGAAGGATGGGTTCTATATAGTGGAACGGGACGTAGTGAATGTGTTCAGAATGCCCATAATGAGAGCAAATAGAATATTCTAATTTATAGACAACCACATAAACTCATAAAAAATAGAAATTTAAAAAAAAAAAGCATTTCACCATTAAAAAAAATCTGTTAAATTGATAAAATGGAATTCTGGTACTTATTTGTTAAGAATTATGCAGTGTGCTTCATTATTATACACCAGCTTCTCCTCACTGGAGTACTATTGCTGTTAGAACCTGCATATGTCAATTATCCAGTATACTTACAGAACATTTTTAAAGCAGTACATTAATATATAAATTATTTCCAAATCTGTGTCAAATTGCAAGTTCACAATTTGGTTAAATAGGTCTGGGAATAACAACAATCTATTGCTTTCTTTTAATAATAAACTGAAAGTAGGTGAGGGGCTTTAGGCAGACAAAGACTACATTTTGTGAAACATTTGTCCATCTGCAAGTTTTCATTAAATTTCTCTGCATTTAAATCTTCTCCGGACAATTTTCCACTTCTCGCAATATGGAAGACAAGGAATTTCATTGATCATTCCACCAAGAAAAAGCCTGAATGTCATGGAAAATATGTGTTTCATACATGAATCAAGGGACAAGAAAGAAAGAATTCTCACTTGACAACTAAGTAGAGAAAGAAACCTAGAAAGGGAAGTAAAATTCTAAAATAGGTTTGACCTTGAGGATATTTGCCTACAATGTTATTTTGCATTGGTTTGCATGGCCTCTCAGAATGCAAAAAATAAGACAGAACATCCAGGGACTGAAAACAGTGGGGGTCTATCTAGAAAAGGGTCTCAGTAGGGCTAGAACCATCGGGCGTCTACATCCTTGGCATAATGGTGAACTGAAAGTAAAGTCGATCCTTTCCTGCAAGTGACACAGAGTACACACCCAGTCCTTAAACTTGATTCCATACAGAAGGTAAACACACATACACACACAGACTTACATATGCATAGGTATGTGCTCACATCCCCTACCCCCCACCCAAAAATCCTGGAGAAAAAAAATGGACAGCAAGGAAAAAAGCTGGACCTCCCATTCACATCCTCTGCATGATAAAAACAAATCAAAATAAAACACACAAACTCCAAGTATATTTTAAAGTAAATTTAGTATACAGTAGCAATACAAATCCTCTTTGAAGTATTTTATTCCAGAACTCAAAGAATTCCTGTAGGGAAAATATACACTCACTGTCAAATTTCACTAAAGAAATAAGAAAGAAAGAATGAGTGAGAATCTGCAAAACCAAGAAGCGTTAAAAATGAAGCTATTAAAGAACTAGATATTTCTGCAGTCATCAATGAACTATAAATAAATTACATAGCTATATGCAATAGGCTTAAAAAACAGAAGGCTAGTTTGAAAACACAGTTAACCCTTGAACAACATGGGTTTGAAGGGTACAGGCCCAGTTATATGTGGATTTTTTTTTTTATAAAGACAGTACATATTATAAATGTGTTCAGTCTTCCTTCTTGATTATACTTTCTTTTCTCCAGCTTAATTTATTGTAAGAATATATTATAAGAATTGTAAGAATATATTATATATATAATATATTATATATTCTTGTATTGTAAGAATATATTATATATATTGTATATAATATATGTAACATACCAAATACGTGTGAATCGACTGTGTATGTTCTCTCTAAGGCTTAGGTCAACAGTGGGGTATTAGCAGTTTGGGGGGAGTCAGAAGTTACAGATTGTGCAGGAAGCCGGTGGCACTCATTCCACATGGTTCAAGGGCCAACTGTTCAATCATGGAAAAAGAAAACCTGCAGAATAAACAGGCTGATTTTGAAAAGAACCAAGTCGGGGCACATGGGTGGCTCAGTCGGTTAAGTGTTTGACTCTTGGTTTCAGCTCAGGGTATGATCTCGGGGTCATGAGATGAAGCCCCACATCAAGCTCTGGGTTCAGCGGGGAGTCAGCTTGAGTATTCTTTCTCTCCCTTTGCCCCTCTCCCTCTCATGCACATAGTCTCTCTCTAAAATAAATACATAGATCTTTAAAAAAAATGCATTCTGGCTATAAAGGAATATATGGAGTTAATGTGGCAGCTGGAAAGCCACCTCTGAGAATTCCTGTACAGAAAAGATGTAGAATCTTCTAGAATGCAGCACAGACAATCTGGGAAATGAGGATTGGGAAGGAGAACCTGACATGCACAGAAGAAAGCGTGTAAAGGATTAACCTATTGCTCACCGGAGTTCCAAAGGTAGTGGAGAATGAACTAGACCATATCTGAGAAATATACAGAACTGGTGAATGACAGTAGCCAGTATATTCAAGAACACCTGTGAATCTTACACAGTTACACTAAAGTTTCAGAACATAAATTGAGAGAGAGAATAGAAATCATCTGTAAGAGACAGGTGGATTTCAGGAGAGCCACAGTAACACTGAGTGCTAACTTGCAACAAGGCATCCAACCCAGGCTTTGGATCTATTCCCCTATTGCAGCTTGTGTGTAGGATATAAAAGAAGATGCAGTCTCTCCTTGGAGAAATGATAGATGTTCTGTGAGTCCCCCTGCCTCCCCTCCCGGTCAGAGAGCACAGTGTATGTTCTTGGACCTACGGGGCCACAGAAGTATTGATTTTCTCTAGAAACCATTAAAGGGTAAGAGACCTATAATGAGACCCACAGCCAGAGGAGAAGCCGCAGCTTGGAAGGCGTGGCACTCCCACTGACAGCAGGCCACATCAGATGGCACTTTTCTTACTTGATATATGTGAGCTTTGTGAGATGGTTCAGCCTGGGATTTTTGAAGTCAGTCTTCAACAGAAGTCATCGGCAAGTGGCAGAGCAACGGAGCACTAAATCAGGACTTTTAAAAGTCTGTTCTGCTGAGGGACATTGCTCCAGAGGCTAAACTGGGGTGAAGCCCACACGGGGTCAGTGTGGCCTCAGGTCCCGCAGGGTCACAGAAGGATCAGGGGTGTCTGAGTGTCACAGAGTTCATAGGTATTAGAATGGGGAAGCCAGCTACAGAGACAGAGCTGAGGAGTGAGTTCTCAGCTCAGGGTTACCTTGAACTGGTCGCAGGCTCGGTGAGCTCAGAGCACGGCCAGAGGCCAGGGAGATGGGAGTATTTGGGAGCTATTCGCTGAGGGCACACTGAGGAGTGGGGCCCCAAGCTCTCGGCTCCTCCAGGCCAGAGACCGGGATGTCGCCATTTTCATTTCCATCCTCTGGAACTCTACAGACAGCGCTCAGGGAACAAAAGCTCCTGAAGGCAAACCCAAGTGGATTATTCAGCCCCGCCCCTGGTAAGGGCGGTGCAATTCTGCCTGGGGCAAAGACACTTGAGAATCAACAACAGGCCCCTCCCCCAGAAGATCAACAAGAAATCCATCCAGGATAAGTTCACCTACCAAGGAGTACAGGTTCAATACCAAGGAGAGCAGCGGAATTCCAGAGGAGGAGAGAGCAAAGCACGGAACTTGTGGCTTTCTCCCCATGATTCTTTAGTCTTGCAGTTAATTTAATTTTTTTTTCAAATTTCTTTCTTCTGCTGCTAATATTTTTTAACTTTTACCCTTTTCTTTTTTAATGTTTTTTAACTAGTTTATCTAATTTATCTAGTTTATCTGATATATATATATATATATATATATATGCTTTTTAATATTTTTTTCTTTATTCGTTTTCTTTTTTTTTTTCCTGAACCTCTTTTTATCCCCTTTCTCCCCCCCCCCCATTATTTGGGATCTCTTCTGATTTGGTTAAAGTGTATTTTCCTGGGGTCTTTGCCACCCTTTTTAGTATTTTATTTGCTCCTTCATATACTCTTATCTGGACAAAATGACAAGGCGGAAAAATTCACCACAAAAAATAAGAAGAGGCAGTACCAAAGGCTAAGGACCTAATCAATACAGACATGGTAATATGTCAGATCTAGAGTTCAGAATAACGATTCTCAAGGTTCTAGCCAGGCTCAAAAAAGGCATGGAAGATATTAGAGAAACCCTCTTGGGAGATATAAAAGCCCTTTCTGGAGACATAAAAGAGCTATAATCTAACCAAGTTGAAATTATAAAAAGATATTAATGAGGTTCAATAAAAAATGGAGGCTCTCACTGCTAGGATAAATGAGGCAGAAGAAAGAATTAGCAATATAGAAAACCAAATGACAGAGAATAAAGAAGCTGAGCAAAAGAGGGACAAACAGCTACTGGACCATGAGGGGAGAATTTGAAAGATAAGTGACACCATAAGATGAAACAGCATTAGAATAATTGGGATTCCAGAAGAAGAAGAAAGAGAGAGGGGAGCAGAAGGTATATTGGAGAGAATTATTGGAGAGAATTTTCCCAATATGACAAAGGGAACAAGCATCAAAATCCAGGAGGTGCAGAGAACCCCCCTCAAAATAACAAGAATAGGCCCCCACCCCCGTCACCTAATAATAAAATTTACAAGTCTTAATGACAAAGAGAAAATCCTAAAAGCAGCCCGGGAAAAGAACATACAATGGTATAACATTGTATAACATTGTATAACATGGTATAACATACAATGGTATAAATATTAGATTGGCAGCAGACTTATCCACAGAGACCTGGCAAGCCAGAAAGAGCTGGCATGATATATTCAGAGCATCAAACGATAAAAACATACAGCCAAGAATACTATATCCAGCTAGGCTATCATTGACAATAGAAGGAGAGATTAAAAGCTTCCAGGACAAACAAAAACCGAAAGAATTTGCAAACACCAAACCAGCTCTACAGAAAATATTGAAAGGGGTCCTTTAAGCAAAGAGAGCCTAAAAGTAGTAGATCAGAAAGGAACAGAGACATATACAATAACAATCACCTTACAGGCAATATAATGGCACTAAATACATATCTCTCAATAGTTACCCTGAATGTTAATGGGCTAAATGCCCCAATCAAAAGACACAGGGTATCAGAATGGATAAGGAAACAAAACCCGTCTATATGTTGCCTACAAGAAACTCATTTTAGACCCAAAGACACCTCCATATTTAAAGTGAGGGGGTAGAAAACAATTTACCATGCTAATGGACAGCAGAAGAAAGCAGGGGTGGCAATCTTTACATCAGATTAATTAGATTTTAAGCCAAAGACTATAATAAGAGATGAAGAAGGACACTGTATCATACTGAAAGGATCTGTCCAACAAGATCTAACAATTTTAAATATCTATGCCCCTAACGTGGGAGCAGCCAACTATATAAACAAATTAGTAACAAAATCAAAGAAACATATCAACAATAATACAATAATAGTAGGGGACTTTATCACTCCCCTCACTGAAATGGACAGATCATCCAAGCAAAAGATCAACAAGGAAAGAAAGGCCTTAAATGACATATTGAACCAGATGGACATCACATATATATTCAGAACATTTCATCCCAAAGCAAAAGAATACACATTCTTCTCTAGTGCACATGGAACATTCTCTGGAATAGATCACATCCTGGGTCCTAAATCAGATCTCAACCAGTATCAAAAGATTGGGTTCATTCCCTGCATATTTTCAGACTACAAATGCTCTGAAGCTAGAACTGAATCACAAGAGGAAATTTGGAAAGAACCCAAATACATGAAGATTAAACAGCATCCTTCTAAAGAATGAATGGGTCAACCAGGAAATTAAAGAAGCATTGAAAAGATTTATGGAAACAAATGATAATGAAAACACAACAGTTCAAAATCTGTGGGACACAACAAAGGCAGTCCTGAGAGGAAAATATATAGCGGTACAAGCCTTTCTCAAGAAACAAGAAAGGTCTCAGGTACACAACTTAACCCTACACCTAAAGGAGCTGGAGAAAGAATAAGAAAGAAACCCTAAACCCAGCAGGAGAAGAGAAATCATAAAGATCAGAGCAGAAATCAATGAAATAGAAAGAAAAAACAAAAAAACAAAAAAAAAATAGAGCAAATCAATGAAACTAGGAGCTGGTTCTTTGAAAGAATTAATAAGATTCTGGCCAGACATATCAAAAAGAAAAGAGAAATGACCCAAATAAATAAAATCATGAATAAAAGAGGAGAGATCACATCTAACACCAAAGAAATAGAAACAATTATAAGAACATACTCTGAGCAACTCTACGCCAACAAATTTGACAATCTGGAAGAAATGGATGCATTCTCAGAGACATATAAACTACCACAACGGAACCAGGAAGAAATAGAATTCCTGAACAGACCCATAACAAGTAAGGAGATTGAAACAGTCATCAAAAATCTCCAAACAAAAAAAAGCCCAGAGCCAGATGGCTTCCCAGGGGAATTCTACCAAACATTTAAAGAAGAACTAATTCCTATTCTCCTGAAACTGTTCCAAAAAATAGAAATGGAAGGAAAACTTTCAAACTTATTTTATGAGGCCAGCATCACCTTGATCCCAAAACCAGACAAAGATCCCAACAAAAAAGAGAACTACAGACCAATATCCTTGATGAACACAGATGCGAAAATTCTCACCAAAATACAAACCAATAAGATTCAACAGTACATTAAAAGGATTATTCACCACCACCAAGTGGGATTTATTCCAGGGCTGCAAGGTTGGTTCAACATCTGCAAATCAATCGTTGTGATACAACACATTAATAAAGAACAAGAACCATTTAATACTCTCAATAGTTGCTGAAAAAGCATTTGATAAAGTACAGCATCCCTTCCTGATCAAAACTCTTCAAAGTGCAGGGATAGAGGGCACATACCTCAATATCATCAAAGCCATCTATGAAAACCCCACTGCAAATATCATTCTCAATGGAGAGAAACTGAAAGTTTATCCGCTAAGGCCAGGAACATGGCAGGGATGTCCATTATCACCACTGCTATTCAACATCATACTAGAAGTCCTAGCCTCAGCAATCAAGACAACAAAAGGAAATTAAAGGCATCCAAATCAGCAAAGAAGAAGTCAAACTATCGCTCTTCACAGATGATATGATACTATATGTGGAAAACCCAAAAGACTCCACTCCAAAACTGCTAGAACTTGTACAGGAATTCAGTAAAGTATCAGGATATAAAATCAGTGCATAGAAATCAATTGCATTTCTCTACATCAACAACAAGACAGAAGAAGAAGAAATTAAGGAGTCAATCCAATTTACAATTGCATCCAAAACTATAAGATACCTAGGAATAAACTTAACCAAGGAGGCTAATAATCTATACTCAGAAAAGTATAAAGTACTCATGAAAGACATTGAGGAAGACACAAAGAAATGGATAAATGTTCCATGCTCCTAGATTGGAAGAATAAATATTGTGAAAATGTCTATGCTACCTAAAGCAATCTACACATTTAATGCAATTCCTATCAAAATACTATCCTTTTTTTCAAAGAAATGGAACAAATAATTCTAATATTTATATGGAAGAAGAAAAGACCTTGAATAGTCAAAGGAATATTGAAAAAGAAAGCCAAAGTTGGTGGCATCACAATTCTGGACTTCAAGCTCTATTACAAAACTGTCATCATCAAGACAGCATGGTACTGGCACAAAAACAGACACATAGATCAATGGAACAGAATAGAGAGCTCAGAAATAGACCCTCAACTCTATGGTCAACTAATCTTTGGCAAAGCAGGAAAGAATGTCCAATGGAAAAAAAGACAGCCTCTTCAATAAATGGTGTTGGGAAAATTGGACAGCCTCATGCAGAAAAATGAAATTGGACCATTTCCTTACACCACACATGAAAATAGACTCAAAATAGATGAAGGACCTCGATGTGAGAAAGGAATCCATCAAAATCCTTGAGGGGAACACAAGCAGCAACCTCTTCGACCTCAGCCACAGCAAAATCTTCCTAGGAACATCGCCAAAGGCAAGGGAAGCAAGGGCAAAAATGAACTATTGGGATTTCATCAAGATCAAAAGCTTTTGCACAGAAAAGGAAACAGTTAACAAAACCAAAAGACAACTGACAGAATGGGAGAAGATATTTGCAAACAACATATCAGATAAAGGGCTAGTGTCCAAAATCTATAAAGGACTTATCAATCTCAACACCCAAGGAACCAATAATCCAATCAAGAAATGGGCAGAAGACATGAACAGGCATTTCTGCAAAGACGACATCCAGATGGCCAACAGACACATGAAAAAGTGCTCCACATCACTTGGCATCAGGGAAATACAAATCAAAACCACAATGAGATATCACCTCACACCAGTCAGAATGGCTAAAATTAACAAGTCAGGAAATGACAGATGCGGAGAAAGGGGAACCCTCCTACACTGTTGGTGGGAATGCAAGCTGGTGCAACCACTCTGGAAAACAGCATGGAGGTTCCTTAAAATGTTGAAAATAGAACTACCCTATGACCCAGCAACTGCACTATTGGGTATTTACCCTAAAGATACAAATGTAGTGATCCAAAGGGGCACATGCACCCAAATGTTTATAGCAGCAACGTCTACAATAACCAAACTATGGAAAGAACCTAGATGTCCATCAACAGATGAATAAATAAAGAAGAGGTGGTATATATACACAATGGAATACTATGCAGCCTTCAAAAGAAATGAAATCTTGCCATTTGCGACGACGTGGATGGAACTAGAAGGTACCATGCTTAGCGAAATAAGTCAATCAGAGAAAGGCAACTATCATATGATCTCCCTGATATGAAGAAGTGGAGATGCAACATGGGGGGTTAAGGGGGTAGGAGAAGAATAAATGAAACAAGATGGGATTGGGAGGGAGACAAACCATAAGTGACTCTTAACCTAACAAAACAAACTGAGGGTGGCCGGGGGGAGGGTGGTAGGGAGAGGGGGGTGGGGTTATGGACATTGGGGAGGGTATGTGTTATGGTGAGTGCTGTAAAGTGTATAAACCTAACGATTCACAGACCTGTACCCCTGGGGATAAAAATACATTATATGTTTATAAAAAATTAAAAATTAAAAAAAAACTAGAAAAAAAGCTTAACAACTGAGAAAGTGAGGTGCACAGAACAGAAGGGCATTTGTGGCTAGAAGTTGGAGATGACTAGAACGGCAGTTAGATATGTGTGTATCCTAAATTGATCAGAAATATGAAGACCCTGAAACTAGAGCCCTTGAAAGAATTAAAAGGAAGAGGAAAAATACTTAGTAATTTGGAAGCATCAAGTTCAAGGGCAGCTGGGTGGCTCAAGTCATGATCCTGGGTCCTGGGATGGAGTCCCATGTCAGGATCCCTGCTCCGTGGGGAGCCTGCTTCTCCCTATCCTGCCCCCGGCTGCCCAGGTCATGCTTTCTCTCTCTCTCTCTCGCCAATAAATACATAAAATCTTAAAAAAAAAAAAAAGAAAAAGAAAGAAAGAAAGAAAGAAAGAGAGAGAAATGTCAAGTTCAATTACAAGTTCAATTACACACTTACGAGCCTGGGCAAGCAGTCAGAAGCTTCCAGGCGTGATTGTTGAACGTGGTTTGCATCTATCAAGTCAGATACTTGGCCAAGAACTTTGCCTCATCACAAACGTAGCCCAGCCCGTTGGATGAGGTCAGAGAGGCCCCTGCCTTATAATGGGAAAGTCTAAGACAGATGATTATAGTTCAAGGGACCGATCAAGGCTCTACTAATTAAACCACTAATTGGATATTGAAAGAATTGTTCCTCTCTTAAAAACGTGTATCACTCTCAGGTTCCTTTTGTGTTCATGGAAGTTTCTGGAAGCAGCATCTTAATCCGTGATTGAGTAGCAAGAGTTCAGCCATGGGTTATGGGATTGGATAATAGATGCCGTAGTTTGCTTCAGTCATAAAATTCTATGAGTTTGAAAGGAAGTTTGTTTTAGAAAGAATTGTTGAAATCCTATGTTAAGGCACTTTTTTTTTTTTCTTTCTCAAATTAAAGGATGATGTGCTATACTTTAAAATTTGTAAGTTCATTATTGGGAAAGCAAAAGATATAAGAATTTATCATTAATTCTTTTCCTCTCATTTCCAAGATGCATAATCTTGAATTTAAGCTTATACTCACTATATATTTATACATATATACGTGTGTGTGTGTGTGTGTGTATATATATATATATATAAAATCTTTATTGTTTTATTTTCTTTGAAGAAAGCAACCCAATGATTCTGCTTTTTAAACCTGAAAACCTGTGAGTTATTGGAAAAGGAGCACTTTTAATTTTACATAGGATGATTAAATAATAAATGATAATTCTAAAGTCTCAGATAACATATTGTTAACAGAACTAAGGAAAAGGATGATGGTAGGAAAAAACAACAACAACAAACTTTGCATGCTTTTACCAAAACAATGATAGGAAATGCTTGTCCTGCTACATTATTCTTCTGTCATGAAAAGTTCTCTCAGAGACATAATGGCCACAACCATTTCATTTTCTAACTTATTAAGCAGTCTGAGGGTGAATTGAGAGTTTCAATTCCAGGTTATGGTTATAATTACTAACTGCAAAAATCCCTGTTGCCTTTCATTAAGTAGTTATAATATTTAATTGAGACTACAGGGTGTCTACACACAGCGTAGTACCATGCATAATTATCCATACACATAAAGGAACACTGAGGGTACTTTTAACAATGAAACATTATCAAAAAATTACATTTTTAATTTAAGTTTTGACTTTAATCTTCTCGGTGATTAAATACACATCTCTGCATCTTTCTGCAGATGAAGACATTAAGCTAAATAAATGAACCACAAAGTGGGAAAGGCAAAAAGAAAACTTTGCACTGTAACATAAATGGATAAGTCGAGTATGCATTAGCGAATTACATCAGGCCTTTCTCTTCGAGTAGCTGCATGGGATAGGAGGGCAGTCGAACACCGCCAGCCCAGCCGGTCAGCATCCTCTCCTTGGTGAGCTTGAACCACAGGAGGATCATGGGATAAGGTATCTGAGTGGCCTTTGCCCCTGCCTTGACTCCCACAGCTTTGCTTCTGGCAGAGTACTTCTCTCTTTGACCACTCCAGGTTTGCTTTTAAGGGAAGTTTAAGATATCAGGAAGGTGCAAATAAAGCAAAGCTTGCGCATGGAAACATCACTCGCCAACAGTTCCCTCATGGGACATAGAAATCTGGAATTATAGGAAAAAATCACATTATGTCGTTCAGAATTAATCATAGGACTCCTGTCAATGTTGGTGTGCATCAAGGGAGGAAGCTGCAGGAAACTCCTGAAATTATTGAAACAGAAATAAGATGCTTCCCCATGGAATCTAAGGCAACTGAAACTATTGTTAGAATTTAAAATTTTTCTTCCATTTTATATTTGCAAAGTGCTTTATATTGTTTATAGTATATATTATTATACTTCTTATATTTTCCATCCCCAGCCTACCTGAGAGATAAGAAGGCACACTTTTTACTGTTTCAGTTACTTATCATTATGAACAGCATTCTTGCTTTGTTTTAATTACATTTTCCCCACAGGGACAGGAAGATTATACTCTGTCACCCTTCGGCTCCTCAACTCAGGTACCAGTTGTCAGTCAAAAAGAGAGCCCTGCTAAAGCCACTTTAGACAACATGTTCGGTCTTAAGAAAAAAGAAAAAACAAAACCAAACAGATATTGGAGATGTAAATCTGGATATTTGTCAAAGGATCAAGAATTATAATTGCCAGAACTTAGTTTGGGAAGCAAGAGAAAGGCATTAAACTGAAGCTTCAGGGTTTACACACCTCCAGGGAAGCTTTGCAGGTACAAATATGCAAAGTTTAGATTATTTGCAGATACCCGTAGCTAAATTTAATGATCTATTACTATGTGTCAGGGGCTGTGCCTGACATCAGGTGTGAAAAGGAACCACAGGGATCGCTCCATGTCTGTGGGAGCTCGCCGAAAACGCAAAGGTATTCTTCCTTGGATCCACGAAAAAAGAAACATTCCATTAGACTTGTGCACCTGCTCTAGGACCCCAAGATCAACCGAAAAGCACTCCCACCTCCACCTCCTATGGTTTCTTGAGGAACGATTTTAGTTCTAACTTTATGTGGTTAACAAACATCAAAACCACAAATGGTTTTAGAAACTGTCTCTGGTCGGTTTTAGTGGAAATATATTTTTATTCAGTTTCACAGAAAGACAGATTCTGCACAGGATAGACCTGAAGACCAAGGGAAAGAACCAACCAAAACAAACTTCAGGGCGGTGAGGGTACTGGTTGAGCCACTGATGGGCCATGGCTGCTGCTCCCGCCTGGCATCTGCTGCCTCCAGGGAAACTTGGTTGTCTGGTCTCCCCTCATTGCAAGCCTGTGGGCAGCTGATGGGCAGAGCCTGGGATGCACGCATAGCCTAGTGGGGTATCACTCATGGGAGGGAGGGGATCAATGCTGGCAGGTACAGTAGAGAGTTTTCTTCCCATCAGTGAAGATGGTGTGGGGAGGGTGGGGGAGGGGTTCTTAGCATATATGCCAAATACCTGCGAGGGCTCAGATGAAAGACAAAAGTGTCACAGCTGATAGCTGAAGCCCTGGGGTCACCCTCATCAAAAGAAATGCTTTCTCAAGAAAATAAATGAGTTTGGTCAATCAGATATATCCTCCTGTCTTTTCCATACTCCTGGACATTCCAGCTGCTACTTTATTTCTAGTGTGTCTTGCTCCAGGGGGCAGTTCCTCAGCCTGCATTTTACAATGTCTCTCTGACCATCATTCAGACCTTTCTCAGTGAGTTTACTGAGCATCCAGAGGCAGGACTCCTGAGAATTCTCAGCTGAACTCAGCTGAGTCAACTTCCAAAGACTTCCATCATGGAAATGAAAAAAATCCCAAGAGAATTTTGATGTTATTTGTAGTAAGAAAATTTAATATGAGATCTCCCCTTTTAACTCATTTTTTAAAAGATTTTATTTATTTATTTGAGGGACAGTGTGCAGGGGAGGGGCAGAGGAACAGGGAGAAGCAGAGTCCCTGCTAAGTTGGGAACCTGATGTGGGACTTGATTCTAAGACCCAAGGATCATGACCTGAAGAAAGGCAGAGGCTTTACCAACTGAGTCACCCAGGCACCCAACACTTTTTTTTTTTTTTTAAGAGGGGGGCAGAGAGAGTGCATGTAAGTTGGGGAGAGGGGCTGAGGGAGAGGGAGAGAGACTCTTAAGTAGGCTCCACACCCATCATAGAGCCTGATGTGGAACTCGATCTCACCACTCCGAGATCATAATCTGAGCCAAATTCAAAGGTCAAATGCTTAACTGACTGAACCACCCAGTAGCCCAACACATTTTTTAATTTTTTATTTTATTTTATTATTTATTTATTTTTATTTTTTATAAACATATATTTTTATCCCCAGGGGTACAGGTCTGTGAATCGCCAGGTTTACACACTTCACAGCACTCACCAAAGCACATACCCTCCCCAATGTCCATAACCCCACCCCCCTTCTCCCAACCCCCCTCCCCCCAGCAACCCTCAGTTTGTTTTGTGAGATGAAGAGTCACTTATGGTTTGTCTCCCTCCCAATCCCATCTTGTTTCATTGATTCTTCTCCTACCCACTTAAGCCCCCATGTTGCATCACCACTTCCTCATATCAGGGAGATCATATGATAGTTGTCTTTCTCTGCTTGACTTATTTCGCTAAGCATGATACGCTCTAGTTCCATCCATGTTGTCACAAATGGCAAGATTTCATTTCTTTTGATGGCTGCATAGTATTCCATTGTGTATATATACCACATCTTCTTTATCCATTCATCAAGAAGACATCCAGATGGCCAACAGACACATGAAAAAGTGCTCCATATCACTCGGCATCAGGGAAATACAAATCAAAACCACAATGAGATATCACCTCACACCAGTCAGAATGGCTAAAATAAACAAGTCAGGAAATGACAGATGCTGGCGAGGATGCGGAGAAAGGGGAACCCTCCTACATTGTTGGTGGGAATGCAAGCCTGTGCAACCACTCTGGAAAACAGCATGGAGGTTCCTCAAAATGTTGAAAATAGAACTGCCCTATGACCCAGCAATTGCATTACTGGGTATTTACCCTAAAGATATAAACGTAGTGATCCAAAGGGGCACGTGCACCCGAATGTTTATAGCAGCAATGTCCACAATAGCCAAACTATGGAAAGAACCTAGATGCCCAACACATTTTTAAGTGAACCATGTCCTATTATTAAATGTAGAGATACATTTGTCCAGCAGGTCTCCAGACCCTACTCATCTTGTGTAATAGAAACTTAGACCCATTGAACAGCATCTCTCCATTTCCTCCCCAGCCTCTGTATAGACGGCCCTGGAGGATACTTTACTAACTTAAATAAAACCATGATGGAAAAACAAATACTTCATGATCCCACTTATGTGAAGTATCTAGAACCATGAAGCTCAAAGAAACAGTAGAATTTTTATTTGTAAAGAATCCTCCCTCTTTTTTGTTTAATTTAATGATCAAAATTTTATTGATCAAAATTATAAGCCATTGCAAACTTCCCAGTATAACATATCATTAGAGTCATGGTGTGAGCACAGACATATAAGCAACAAAATGTATAACAATTAAGACAACATGTGATGATGAGGCCATTGCAACATTTACAAAAAAATGCTTGAGCCAATCTATTTCAACTTGGAAAGATGAATTAATATGTAAAAAATACTTAGCAGAAGAGAAATAAAGACATTGTATCCCTGCTACTCCCCCAAAGTTTAAGAAATTAGTTAATCTAGTTAATTATAATAAAATTAATTCTTACCATCCTCATCTAAATTTAAAATCAGTGTAGGAATATTCTGGACATGTGACTCATATGTATCTTTTAAATGAATTAGTTCAGGGTGCCTGGGTGGCTCAGTGGGTTAAGCCGCTGCCTTCGGCTCAGGTCATGATCTCAGGGTCCTGGGATTGAGTCCCACATCGGGCTCTCTGCTCAGCAGGGAGCCTGCTTCCCTCTCTCTCTCTCTCTCTCTCTCTCTGCCAGCCTCTCTACCTACCTGTGATCTCTCTCTGTCAAATAAATAAATAAAATCTTTAAAAAAAATTAGTTAGTTCATGTAGGTTTGTCTAATTTGGACAGACATGATTGTCTATAACTTGGCTGCGTTAACATGAGGCCTTCAAGTGTTCTGGAACTACAGTGGAGAACTTTATGCTACCATCCTCGCGATCTGCTTATTCTCAAAACAAATGTTATTATTTATAATGAGCAAAGTTAATGAAAAAACCCTTAGATTTAAAGATATTTCTTCATGACTATGGGTGAGAAGTAACCTAAAGTGCAACCTTTATTTATTTTGGAACAGTAATTCTGATGCAGAATAATCCTAGGAATATATTTAGCAGCCCGAAGAAACCAATATAAATAGCATGCTGCTTCCATTCTGTTTGAGTATAAATAATATAAACGATCACAGTGGTGATGTGTTATTATGCAGCTCTCTAATTTTCAGACTTACTATATCTGTTTTTCCCTCTATACTCTTCCTGTGAATTATTCAGGGAAGATATTACTTTCACTTTACAAATGGGGTAATTGAGAACTCAACAAATTATGTAATTTATCTCAGGACACAGTGCTGATTAGTGGTAGAGCTGCAAACCTCATGATTACTTGGGATATTCCTCCTGAGATCCCCCTGGGGAAGTCTCGGGATCCCCGGCTCCCCCCATCCCCCACACACACACTTGGAGCTGGCATTGCAGACGTAACTGTCAGAATTGATTTGGGAGTTTGTCCTGATAATAGAGATCTTATATTAAGCGGTTCTAATAAAGAACATAATTTTATGGTATTTCCAAAGAACCCCTACATCCTCAGGGGTCACAGAGTCACACAGGGTACGAAGACACCAAACAAAAGGAGGGTGCAGCCCTCCTCCTCCCCTGTGCCACCATTCTTTAAGGACAACCTAATTACTCATTAAGTGTGGAATCCATTGTGGTGGTGGAGGGCAGGTCAACTGCGTTTTCTTCAGTCTCATTCAAAGAATGAGGCAGTTACTATAGTTCCCTTTTGAAGGCAGACAGTTTTCAATTTATTTGGATGAATATTTATTGAACAGCTACTATGTGCTAGTAACAGATGAAATACGGTTGTATACTTAAACACCTAAACTAGATGTTTCTAGACTTCTCTACATCATGGTACAGAGAGAAGGTGGCAGTGCTGGCCCAGCACACATGGCGGAGTGTGTGGATGGAGGTGGCTGGTGGAGGACGAGGGATCGGTATGTCTGCCCTCCTGTAGCTAGGTTCCCGCCTTCACCCTTGATGCTCTGAAGCGTGCGCTTCAAACCAGCAGCAGCCGCAGCCCATGAGAGACTGTGAGCAACGCACAGTCTCAGGCCCCCCACAGAACTGATACATCAAAATCTGTATCTTAACAAATTCCTCCATGATTCTAAAGCACCCTGATGTTTGAGAAATACTGTTCTCATCAGAGGTCTTCACACTGTGCTCCCACAGGAAAGGCTTTAAGTAAGTTATCAGGAGATTCCAGTGTGCACCCAAGTTTGAGAAGAGGTGAAGAGGAAAAAAAAATTATATAGATATAGATATAGATATAGATCTATATTTATAGATCTATAGTATAGATCTATATCTATATCTATAGATATAGATCTATATAGATATACACACTAATGCCTGGATCCCATCCTCAGAGATTCTGTTTTGCTGTTTTTAAATCACCCCAGAGCTGTCTTAGGAGTGACCAAGGGCTCTAAACAGAGCTGTAGGCTGGATGTGTTACTCCTGTTTTATCTGTGTAGAAGCAAGGCAGAGACACTAACAGGACAAAGGAAACTACATATGTGAACAGATGAGCTGGACTCACTTAGACCCTGAACTCACTTATTCTATCTAAAAAAGTGGTCCATTATGTTACAGGGCTTCCTGAGAATCTTAATAAAATTAATGTTAATTAAATATATTTTTCTCCAAAGAGATGTCTCAATTAAAAAATAAAAAAGAAAGAAAGGAAAAAAAAAAGAGAGATCTATCCTTGACTAGTATAATAGCTCCATAGCTACTCAAGAAGAATGTAAAAAGAAAAAAAAAAAAAAAAAAAACTTTTTACAGAGCAATTCTCTGTGGTGCTTATTCTAAAGACATCAAAATTATTTTATTCCTTGTGTATATCATATTTAATTTTAAGACTGCATTAAAAAATGTATTCTATGCACTCAAGCACACACATTTAATGTTATTTATCTCTTGCCTTTCTCACAAATGATATGTATCAATTATGAACATATGGATCCTAAAGATTTGAACCCACAATTTGAAAGGCCATTTGCATATTTTCAACACATTTGAAAAAAACTACTGTCTAGAAGTCTAAATGCACATGTGAATCCAGTTAGTGAGGTTAATTAGGAGAGGGTCTGAGTTGTATTCACCATCAGAACTTGAGCATTATTTCCCCTGCATCCCTCTGTCTCCTCTGAGCAGCAGAACCAGAATCATGGGTCAGACCGGACAGCTGGTCGCTCAGGAATGGGTGTGGATGAGATGCCCAAGAAGTTTCAAAATGAAGAATCTATCTCTTGGAGGCAGAGAAAAAGAATGCTGGGAATTAGAAAGTCATGATTTTAAATCCCATTCCAGTGGGAAATCAGGCAAATTGCCTAATCTTGCTATTTGGTCCTCATTTGATAACCAAGGAAAACAGTATGTACTGAATTAGGTAGTTATCAGGATATAGAACATTGCATCTAAAGACATTGTGATATTGTTCCTGGTCCTCAGTGTTAGGACTAATAATAAGACAATGTGAAGACCTGGTGCCAAGAATTGAGGTTGGCTATGGTGCTCCTAAAAGTCTTCCTGATGTTTATTTAACCCAACCTATCTTACTTCTCTGAGGCCAGGGTGAATTCTGGATTCAAATCCAGGTATTCGCCCCACATCAGAAAGTGCTTCTTTCAAGACCACCACCATGTATGAGCTATAGCAACTCACAGAAAAAATCAACATCTGATGATTGGGGTTCTAGGGGCTGTGCTGGGCAGTAAAACTCAAAACTTACTAAATCAGAACCAGTCATCATTTAAAAGGGTTCTCAGGGGCGCCTGGGTGGCTCAGTGGTTAAGCCGCTGCCTTCGGCTCAGGTCATGATCTCAGGGTCCTGGGATCGAGTCCCGCATCGGGCGCTCTGCTCAGCAGGGAGCCTGCTTCCTCCTCTCTCTCTCTCTCTCTGCCTGCCTCTCTGCCTACTTGTGATTTCTCTCTGTCAAATAAATAAATAAAATCTTTAAAAAAAATAATAAAAAATAAAAGGGTTCTCAGCTTGGAGAGTATACCAGTTAGGTCTCTCCAGAGGAATAGAATCAGAGAGAGGGAGGAAGAGGGAGGGAAAGAGGGAGAGATACATTCGAAGGACTGGCTTACATGATGATTACTAGTAAGTTGAAAATCCACAGGACAGACCAGCAAAATGGAAACTCAGGCAGAATTTTGAGGGCACTGTCTTGAGGTAGAATTCCTTCTTCTCTGGGAAACCTGAGATTTACTCTTAAGTCTTCAGCAGATTAGATGTGGCCCACCACATGATGGAGGGGAGTGTCCTTTATGTAAAGACAACTGACTGTAGTTATTTATCACATCTACAAAATAACCTTCACAGCAACATCTGCTCTAGTTTCGACCCAACAACTGGGCACATAGCTTAGTCATACTGGCATGGAAATAACCATATGGATAGGAGGTATGTAAATAATCACATAATTTTATTTGATAAAGTCATAAATCAAGGTTTTTGTGTCTCTGTCTTTTCTTCTGAAAAGTCACCTTGCCTCCTAATTCCTAAAATACTCAGTCAGTTGGGCAGATCTATACCTGATAAACACTGGGATTCTTTTTCAGCTGCTTTCCATGTATAATATTTTGTTAGGAAAGCTATATCAATGTTTTTTTTTTTTAATGCTAGTTGGCAAGTATCCTGAAGTATGTGATTAATTCACAATGACAAAAACTTAGAAAATACAACGCATTTTCAATGTGTGTTTTTGATGTCTGTTATTTGTTATCCATGCTCTCTGAAGGGCTACCTTCTTTTCTAATGCACCATGTCTCTACAAAGCAATTATGATCACCACTAATTCCTTGGGATAAAAATTATCCTAACTGGCAAATAAAGCCCAGTCCCTGTGGTATGCCATTTCATGAAAAGCCATTTCTATTGGTTGAGTGAACACTTACAAAATCACTGGTTTGCTTACACTGTATTTGGTGGCGATGAAATCGAAGGGGGTTATCAAATTACACAGTGCCTCAGGATCACGTGGAAGGTTTCTAGGCTCCCCTTCCAGTATTTCTAATCAGATATGGGGATGGTCCTAGAATTTCAATTTCTAACAAGTTCTCAGATGCTGCTGATGCTGCTGATGCTGCTGATCCAGGGACCACACTTTGAAAATGGCTATTTTAATGCTTAGATGTGGTAGCAGGAGTCAGATTACCTGGAAGCTTGACATCCAGGTGCTACCACCTCATCGTCGTTTTACATTGGACAAGTGGTGAGATGACCGTGTGGTTCAGCTTCTTTGTACAATAGGGGAAACAATAGTGCCCCATATTATAATTGTGGAGAATGAACAAGTCACTTGTCCTGCCTGGAACATGCCTCAGGTCTCATGAAACAATGGCCACGGTTAGTTCAAGTGACTCCGTGATGTCACACGTGAGAGAAACACTGTGGTGTTTTCATGGCTCTTGCTCTCTACTCCTCATTCACTGTCTTTGGCCTGACACCATTTATCCTGTGCCCTTCCGTCCTGAGCTCACCCAGCCATGGTGATGGCCTGAAGCAAGCCTTTGGTGCTCCTCTTGTAGGTGTGAAGGGGAAAAATGCAGGATTTATGAAAGACTGCAAAACTTAAACCTCCTTCTTAAATGTTGTTAATTGGAGCATTTGTTTATATCCCAGAGGCACATAAGGATGAATATGGGGTTTTATTTTTTTTTTTTCCATTCAGTTAATGTTATTTATTTTAGTCTTTGCTTTTTAACTAGAGCCTTGCTGTTTTTCTTTCAAATATCCCTTGGAGTGCTTCTCTAGAATTGTGCAAATACTGAATGGCTCATAATATTTGCACTTGGATTGATTTTTTTCCCTTTAAAGCATAAAATGTAAAAATGCTGCTAGTTATATTTACTACCTAGAGTTATCTTTACCGTACACTTCATTTAAATTATTCTTAGATCATAAATTAGAACTGAGGGAAAAAAATAATATGCTTCTTCTGTCCTCCATTGGTCTTAAACTACCTTAAACAAAACAAATCCCAAGGCAAAATTTCTGTGTGGAAAGCTTGAGAAGTCTGATTCATTGCATCAAACCCATGCAACTGAATTTGGGTTCCTTATCTGAGATAGTCTAGAATATAAACTTGCCTTTAAAGGGATCACTTTGGAAAATCCACCTTAAAAAGTCCAAATCAATGGCTTCCTTACAGAAAGAGCCCTGGGGTAAGAATTAGCAGGAATTACTCCATGGGTATGTCTGCTACTAGTATTTTATGCTTGATTGCTTGTCAGTTGGCAGAAGTCAATGGTTCTCTTTACCACAGAGGCACGGAGGAACGGGGCAAAGTACAAATTATCAGTACTCGGAATGTAGATTAAACATTTCACTGCTGTCTCTCCAACATGTGCCCTGAAAGTACCACTTGGCGCAGAATTACAAAGGACTGCATTTAGCAAAGCTTTAATTTAAAATAGACACAGGTGACAGCTCTATTATTTCTGCACGTTCAGATGCATTCACAGCTGTTTTTATTTATCTCAGCTGTATATGCTTGTATTTGTTGTAATTATTAGTCTCGGATGTAGTTAAAGATAAATATCTCAAATGCCTATCAAGGCTAAATTAAATTAAGGAAATCACACTCTTCACCCTCACCCCCTTTGGCCCCGCTTTGCTGCAGGAAATTTGCAGCAACTTCAGAAGTTTAAGCCTCATGTCAACTCCTCTCGTGAGAGGAGCTTTCCAGAGTCTTCCTGGGTTCCCCATCTGCTCCAGCTCCACACCCTGCTTACTGGCTTGGCATTGTTTCCTCTACATTTCACACGGGGGTGTGGAATGTTTCAAAGTTTCTTATAAATGTATAAGAATAGGTTTAAACTAGTTCTGATTGCTCATAATGTCAGAAAGTGTTATGTGCAAATGCACTGTGGCATGAGCCCTTCTCACCCCCCCACCTGGTTTCTTTCTGGCAGTTTTGGATTGCAGGCCTAACTGCCTCTTCTGTTTGTTTGTATTTTGCCAGTGTTTCATTCACTACATCTAACACATTGTAGGACCGTGGGGCCATGGTTTCACCCTTGGGAACTGAGGAGTTATCATGGAGGAATTAAGTGAGGGTCCAGGAAATTTAGAAGAAAGGAAAAGAGAATACAATGAGGAGATAGAAAAGGAGTTGGAATCACAGGATTTTTTAAAGGGAATTTGATTCACGAGATACCCAGAAGTCTGCACAGGAAAATGAGATGGAGAGATCTGTCTCCCAAATTCACATGAATTATACCTTTTGAAACAACAACAGCAACAACAACAAATCTGTTCACTGTGGTGGCCTCGGGTTGGTTTGCTTTCAGCTGAGAAGACAGCATTTTTATTTTGTTTTTTAAAATCTGAAACAGGATCTGTCTGATATACAACTTTGCAGAGAAATTGCGTACTTATTAGAATAGTGGCCTTTGCAACCATGGTGACGACACTGGCTTTTGCTCCTCTTGAGGTCTGAGGGAGTTCATTAATGTCAAGGCAGCCTGGAAAGAAAAAAAAAAAACAAAACAAAACTATGCATGGCAACTAATCCAACTATATTTGAGAGAATCAGACAACCTCTTAAGAAGGAAGGAGAGAAAATGCCACTCAAGATACTTATAAAATGAGGAAATATTGTATGAATAAGCAGGTAATAGGTGGTAGAAATTTACATATTTCGACCTGATTAAAGACCATGGAAAAGAGACTAGGCTAGTTTTGGCAAAAATGATTATATAATGCTAGATTTCTATTTTTATTGATTATCCTGTTTATTTGTTTTTATTTATTTCTTAAGATCTGATTTGTTAAATTTGTATTTATTTATTTTTATTCTGTTACATAAGATTTATTTATTTGACAGAGAAAGAGCACAAACAGGGGGAGCAGGAGAGAGAGAAGCAGACTCCCCACTGAACAGGGAACCCAACCCTGGGCTGGATCCCGGGATCCTGGGATCATGACCTGAGCTGAAGGCAGCCGCTTAACCCACTGAGCCATCCAGGCGCCCCATCCTGTTGATTTAAAGAGTATTTTGGATTACTTTGATTTATCACGTTGAACATGGATCATCTCCAGATACATTTCGGAAGTGAGTATCTGTGGATGACCACTGAAGATCTGTGGGTAAATGGACATGCTAATGGCAAAGTCCTTTTTGAGGGAGATAATTAGACTGAATTTTGTCTGGCTTACAGTCTTGGTTACTCTTGCCTGACTTGCTTGTTTGTAAGCCAAGTCTTTCTGGCTGTTTTTCTGCATTCTTTTTAAGGATTTCTCTTCAGAGGGATGAGACCTTTTCCTCGATGTAACAGACTTTGCCTGCCCATCTCTTTAATACACGATGTTAAACCCTCATCCCGATACGTGCTCTTACCTGAGGAAATCAGCTTTAGTTATAAACCCTTGGGAGTAAGGTATAATTTCGGGTTTGGACCTTATGGGAGTAAGAGATCGCTTAGGCACTAATTTGTGGCCACTACCTCATTAGTTAAAGTGTTTCAGTTCCTTCATTTGGCATTTTTGGGTGTGGGGCACATGACAGGTGATAATAGAGGCTCTTAGCTGCAAAGCTTATAGAAATATTTGAAGATATACTTTAGCACATTTTAATAATTATTAAGGGTACTACTTGATGACACTAAATCTTTCCAGTGAATGCTTTCAAAATTATGTGAAAGTCAAAACAAAACATTATTTTTCATCCTTCTTACTAGAGAAGCTGCCCAGCATTTTCAAACATGAACCAACTTTCGATTTTGATTCAAGATAAATCAGCTTAATGAACTGAGTAAACAGCTGTCCTGAGTTCTGACCCTTTATGAATGATAAATGGAATGAGCTAAAGTTTTTTCTCTCTGATAAAACTTGACTTTTCATTCTCCCCACGCCTACCCACACCCTAACCTAGTCTAGAAACGCACTAAGTCCCAATAGGGAAGAGACACCTGTATTTTCTTGTTTATTTTGCTTCTACTCCCGCTCCCCGCTCCCTCCCCCAAAAGATAGGTCTCAGCATTACTAAACGCATCTATTGCTTAATCTTCTAGTTCCTGCAAATCCTCCAGATCCTATAGTAACCTACTGTGTCACAATGATGATCTTTCAAAAAGCGTCTTGGTAAATTAGTCTCTTTTAGTATCTTCCTGATGTGGATGTTATTTGTAAAAAGTTAGTTTTCAGTCTGATGTGTGAGGCATTATTGATAATAAGACTACCTTATACATTGTACAGACCTTTCTTCTGCCAAAATGAAGTGTTTATTAAACAAACAAACAAAACTTATGGACCAAATCCTTTATGGTAAAGATCACAATCTGACAGAGAAGTATCTGCTTTGAAAGGATTAGAGCCTCCAGATAGATACAAATAAGATAAGAAAAAGTAGACACATGTTAAATCATGGAACAGCAAAGGGAATACTTTATGGAAATGAACTCACAAGATAATAATTTGAATTTGACAAGGTGATAATTAAAGTCCCCAGATAGATTTCTTCCACATCTGTATGCCTTTCAGTAAAGTTGGTTAGCATATTAACTACTGCTGGAGAATACTAAAAAATATTCATGGGATGTAAAACTGCAAATTATTATTCATTTCAATTTGTATAATAAGTGTAACAAAATGCAATGCATACAATATTACACAAGAGGTACTAAACTCTATTATAGACATTTTTAGAGCACAGGCAGGACCCTTAGATGACAATTTTTAAAGTGTTGAAGACATCTAAGTATGAATTACCACTTCTCGCAGTTTGAACGAAATTGTATATATCTTCAGTGTCCTTTAGGGCTAGTAACTTCTTGTTTTGAATGACTAGACTATTTTTTTAATATTATATAATTGGATATATGTATATAAACATACACACATATATACATATGAATAGATAATTATTATCACCTATGTATTTGGTTTTGTTATATTTTTCCTCTAGAGGAGAAAAAGGGATTTAATGACCAGAAGAGGTCATAGATATATGACTAAAAAAGAATCAGTATGTACCATAAGTTCTAATTTCAAATAGCAATCCAACGTATTAATTCTCTTCTTCAAAATTGAGTTTGATGGTATACACCTTTTAATTTAGACATTTTTCTGAAAAACCATTTTTTAATATGATATTAAGATACTATTCAGTTCAGGAGAACAACTGTGAGGTGTGGCCACACACTGAGGGTAGTGGACATCACACTTGAGAATTTCTTTGGGCCCAGGTGATCTAGTCAAAGAATATTTTCTGTCCTATGGAATTTAAATATAAAACATGAATCACGATGCAACGAAATGTGTTGTCATTTCCCACCTGTGAAAAAGCATACGAAGGAGTATGAAGAAAGACTTTCTGGAATGCATATTCATTTACACTGATGACATTTTAATACGAATAGTACACTGTTCTTACGGCGCTGAATAAAATTATTGGTTTCAAGCATTCCAGGGAGTATCACAGTGGACAATGCGGTGACCCTTTTGTCTAGAGTCAATGGGCAATCAACGGTGCAACCTGACGTTGCCCATCGGGAATGCTAGCTAGAGCGGGAGAGAAACGAAATGTAATTGCAAAGGACGATCATTGGAGAAACGAACTTAAATGTGGAATTGTGTTAGAATGGGGAGAAAGTGATTTTGGACACCCTTGACAAGTCCACTCAAGGAAATAGAAGTTCCACTTGAAGAAACTAAACAAAAGGGAGAAACAATCAGAAGCAAGTGTACGGGGGAAGGGATGAAGATGACCGGAGGACGTATTTGTCAAATACGGATATTTTGGCAAATAAGAAGAATAGGATTCGCAAGTCCAGTGTTACAGGCGTGACTGGGGTAAGCCTCTGACTCCTGAATTCAGCTCAGGTCGTGATATCAGGGTTGTGAGATCAAGACTCCCATAAGATTCTCTCTATCCCTCTCCCTCTGCCCCTTCCATTCCCTGAATCTCTCTTGAAAAGAAGAAAAGCAAAGGAAACGCAAAGAAAAGAAAGAGAAAGGAAAGGAAAGGAAAGAAAAAGAGAACACTGTTAACACTTTGGAAGAGACGGCTCTTGCACATTCAGTGGAATCTCTAGGCGCTCTCAAAGCGCAAATTAGATGTGCCTTTATGTAGACGCGCCAGCCAGATCCCAGTAGTCAGCCCTGCCTCCCACAGGGAGAGGAATTCAGCGTGTTCTCTGCAGGTGACTGGAAAATCCCGCCAGCCTCCTAGACTCTAGGCTGTGTTTAGGATTCTGGCATATGGAAATGCACTTTGCTTATCCCCTTGGTGAATTAATGGGAAAGCAGTCTCTTTGCTTCTGTGTTTTGCAGTTCATACTCTGTCTTTTCATTTTTCTATGCAATTTCATTTTTTCACCACGCCAGGCATGACTAATTGTGGATTTCCACTGAATTACCACCATCCTCCACTGGCCGGCTTCCCTTAGCAGCAAGCCCACTAAGGTTTCCCCAGCAGAAGGGAAGGAAAAATCAAACTTTCGCCATTCTTCTTTTCCTCGTCATGGCTCTCCACCCACTTCGAGCCCTGGGTGTCCTATTGGTAGGACTAAATGAGGGCATACAGTCTATTCCACGAACGAATATTAGTTCTGAAGAAGGTACGTTTTTAGAGAAAAATAAAACATAACAAAATAGATTTTTTTTTTTGTTTTCTTTCCTTACCTAATTAACTCTTCATTTTTCTTCACTTTCACTGTGTTTTTGTTTGTTTGTTTTTCTTCCTACTGGAGACATCATTTTCCTTCAACCACCTTTGAGGGGAAACTCTAGTATCTTCTGCATTTGTAAAATACAATCTGAGGTCCTTTGCCCCGTGTGTCTCTCTTCAGTACCCCTGCAAAGCTCTTCTCAGAGACCAGCCTGGCTTCCCCTTCGACCTCTTTCTGCCCTCCTCACCCCTGCCAGGTTCCTACAGAGCGCGTCTTAGGCAGATCTGGACAGCACGCAGGGGAGACTTGTAGGAACAGGTTTTGTAAAGGTTCCTGGGTTTTAGAGCCCAAAGCAATTTGCCAATTTCCCAAGAAGAGTATCAGACTCTAGGGAAACCAATGGGGAGTTTACTAAGACTGAATGATCTCGGGATCCATGTTTTTCTGCTTTTGTTGTTTTGCTGAGAGCCTGAAACAACGGAAATACAACTGCGCGGGAATGTAAATATCTTTTCCCAAAATAAGTTAAATTAAGCTCTGCTAAAAGTGTTTTTGATAAGTTTAGTGTATGGAATTTTTTTTTTCTTTCAATTTAACAAAGAGATCACAAGTAGGCAGAGTGGCAGGCAGAGAGAGAGAGGAGGAAGCAGGCTCCCCCCGAGCAGAGAGTCAAATGCTGGGTTCGATCCCAAGACCCTGGGATCATTACCTGAAGCTGAAGGCAGAGGCTTAACCCACTGAGCCACCCAGGTGCCCCCATTGTGTGGAATATTTGACTTTTATGTTTCCTACTAATTTTTTTTTTTATCAGTGGATATTTTTAAAATTTTTAATATTGCTATCATTGACTCCTGACTTTGTCACCAGTACCTATTTGTATAAACACAAAACTTCTCAGCTTTGTCTATCTAACAAAATGAAAATAAAATTCTCTTATTTTTAAGGGAGCACCTGGGTGTCTCAGTTGGTTAAGTATCTGGCTCAGGTCCTGATCTCAGGGTCCTGGGATCCAGCCCCACATCGGGCTCTCTGCTCCGCGGGGAACCTGCTTCTCTCGTTGCCTCTACTGTTGCCCTGCTGGTACTCTGTGGCTCTCTCTCTTTCTCTCTGTCAAATAAATAAATACAATCTTTTAAACAATTAAAAAAAAATAACTTCTCTTATTTTACTCCAAATTTTGGGTATTTGGTATTTTTTTTTTCTTTTAATTTGACTTGTTGAGTATCTTTCAGTATATGATACAAACTATCGTGCTTTCCTGTAAACGTGGCTGGGATTCGATGTGGTGCTGCTAAAGGCTCCCCAGTGATCACACGAGGGGTTTGGGCGGCACTGAGAGCACGAAGAAGGACAAACATGTCGGCAGCATGAATCGGCTCATCGGAGAACCCATAAGCTGCCAGGATCACAACTTGGTAGTTTCGAACATGTTCTTGGGAAATGAGCTTCCCTTTGGCTCCCTGCGCTTACTTTAGAGTTCCTACCCATCTCATCTCCAAGCAATCTCTTCTGATCTTTGCAGAATTGCCCGTTCTGGGACAAGCCATCTTCGTTCGTCCACCTGTGTCTCTGTTTACCTGTTTTTGTGCAGACAAGCTGTCCATCACAGTAACTTTGCTGGGGACAGGCTCGTTTCCTAAAGAGCCCAGAAAAGCCGAGATCCTCCCAGCCACGGAGGACAGCCGCAGTTATCACCCGTAGCCCAGGTACTCTGTTGTGACCCTCGCTGCTTTTATCAACCTGTGTGCCTCGAGTTGCTTCAAGTAGCCAAACCTGTTTTCAGATCTACCACCTGGAACATTCTGCAATGGAGAATCCTGGCAGAGGCTAGATCTCTCAGTATTTCTTAGACATAAATGACTGGAAGTAAAGAAAAGCTGCCACTTTGGGCAGCCGACAAGGGACCTCTTCCCATAGAGTCATCTTGAATTCACTATTGTGTGTTCATGAATCTTTGTTTGGGGCAGGGGGAAAAATGAAAAATGAAAAATGAGCTATTGGGTCCTCCAAAACAAAGCTAACATTTTCTTTTCTCAGAAACATGTCAGTTATATTAAAAAAAAAAAAAAGGAATGAAATGTGTGCTATGATCTCTTAACATTATAAAATATATTCTTTTTATTATGAGTACAAGGCCACTTTGATATACTATTTCTAATGGGAAACTATATATATATATATATATATATAATCTCCATAAACCCGTATACTCTTCTCTGGATGCTAGAAAGAGCTTTCTGGTAAGAAATCTGTCAAAGGCACTTCCACTGATAATTGGCCCTTATAATATGCGAAAAATGTGAGGGTGGAAATGATCATTATTGAAACCCCTGTGGATAGGGCTTAGTCTAAGGGATCTTAGAGCAGTCATAGGTGATGTCCAGTTTGCTATTTTCAAGTCCGCATCCCTTCATTAATAGGATGCCACTTCTACCCCCTTTGCCATGTGACTTTACAAAACCTCCAGGAAGGTGTGTTGATTGCATAACCCTTGGCCATTGCCTCCGGTCTTAATGAGTGACTTGCTTTGGCCACGGGAGATTTCGCAGACATGCTGAGCAGGGACTCTAAGTGAACTCCTGTGGTTCGTCTCAGGCTCCAGTGCTTTTGCCATTTGTCTGGGGAGAACATGACCATGTCCCCACGGGTCCTGGAAAGAGGAGATGTATGTGGCTGAGTTAGACCTAATTCATTTCCTTGAGCCACATTTAGCCGATCCCAGCAGCCTTTGGCTGAGCCACAGCTGACCAGCAGGGCCAGGAGCAAGGACTGACGATTGTTTTAAGCCTGTGAGCTTTGTGGTGGTATATTTTTCTTGTAATTATATTTTTTGTGGTGGTTTATGAAGCAACATTGTGCAGTAGAAACTTAGCTAATGCAGCACCTTCTGTATGGACGTCTATACTGTGTCCTATAAGCTTCCATTAAAGTCATGCCCATGAAAGCTTGCTTTCAGCTATGTTGTTGGGGACTAACAGACAGGGTCCATTCTTGACGTGATGCTGTGTAGGGGGAGAGAGCCATATCTGCCCAAGGAAGCCGGACAAAGAAAACAAAGCATGAGGATGGAAGAATGCTCCCGGCTTCAGGAATCAGACATTTTGCTGAGGGGCAAGCGGCAAATATGACATAGAAAGTTGTGGGATCATGCAAGCATTCTCCAGGGGATTCTCAGAAATACTTGGGGAGAGAAACCCCATAAAAGACTAGATTTTCCTCCCATAATACACAAAGGGACATGGGCTATTGCTATTTAGGCATTAAAGACAAGCATGACCCACCCCTGAAGGCTGAATAAGTGTGAGACACCTGGTTTACATTTATATAAATCTTTACACAAGACAATTCAACCTTCCAAGCACAATGCAAAGTAGCATATCCAATCTATTAAGCATAGTGCCTCTCAACTCCTAATATATAGCATATAGAAATCCCCCCACAGCCGCTAACATTCATGAAGCTTTCTATGGTACCAGGCGGGACCCAGAGATTTTTCAGGTTTTAACTCATTTATAGATTTGTGAGATAAATCATTTTATTATCTCTTCACAACTGTGTAAACTGTGGCTTAGAACAGTTTAGTGACTGGACCAAAATCTAGCAGCAAAAAAAAAAAAAAAAAAAAAAATGACTGCACTGTTTATTTAGTGTACAAAATGCCTTTGCTCTTTCCTCTTTTATCCTTGCTCATTTCATCTGTGACTCCTTATACATTGTGCTGTCGTGAAATAAGAGAGAACCTAGTATCTGTAAAATCTTTGTAACATGATCAAGTATAGTGTTCAGGCGGTTACATATATAAAAATGATAATATTATAAAAACATAAAAAATATAGATGCGCATATACGAATTCCAATAAAAACTGGTACACTATTAGAAATGACAGACAATAAAGCATCCTCTCCTATCTTTGGAATGAGTTCTACCTTTGATAGGTTTTGTCTGAGGACCAAGAACACTATCCACAAGGTATAATCCCATGAGGACAGAAGACTTCCTTTATAGCGATCTACTAGACACATCACTTTTTTTCTTTTTCTTTTTTCTTTTTCTTCCCCCCCCCCCCGCCCCCAGGAGAAGTATTTACCAAAGATCAGCCAGAGCTGAAGCAGCTTTGCTGAGGTGACATATGCAAATTGTATGTTTTGCCAGACATGAGCAGATTAATCATATCTTTAACAAAAGTCAGTTGAACCTTGAGGGCATGGTTTAAAAAAAAAAAAAAAATGAAGATCCACAGGGCAGGTAGGTGCATAGAAATGACATTTTATCACTTACTGACCAGATAGTTGTAACATAATCCAATCACCTTTTTAAAAAGTGTTATTTAAAAAAAAAAATTATAATAAGTCCATTTGAATCTGAATGGGAATTTACAAATTAATTCTACTTTTTTGGTTTACTGAATCAGATGCTGAGTTACTATTCTTTTGTAGGAAAGTGAATCATAATTCAGAAGTAATTTTTGTCATTTTACTAACAGCCTTATAAAGGACATAGTAAACAACTATTTCCAGGGTAATTCATAAAATTGGTAAGTAACATTTTAATCATTGGCCATCTCCCTACTACGATAGCTTGAATTTGTGAAAGTAGGGAAGGGTCCATCAGTAATATAAATTGAACACGTAATGTCCAGTGTACCGCATTGGAGATCCATAACAGTGGTGAAGGAAGGTGTGTATTATTATTTGAGGTGAATTATTATTATTTTTATTTTTTTTTTCTCTAGGTAAGTTTGCTAATAATTCAAACACTTCACAAGAGTCTTGCATTTCCAGTCTTTCTTTGTTTTGCTAATTGAAAATAGCTCACAAACAGTATGTGTGTGACCCTGTAACTTTGAATAATAATTTAAAGATGGGATGTTATTGAGCAAAGGGAAACATTTTGATTACCTCTTGTATTAATTTCTGTTGCTGTGTAGCAAATCACCCTGACACTTATAATGACTTAAAACAACATACATTTGTTAGCTCATAACATCCTTGGGTCAGGAGTCCTGAGAATGGCTTAGCAGGATCCCATCCTCCAAGGTCTCATATAGGATGCCGTGCTCCACTCGCTGCAATTAAGATGCTGGCTGGACTGTGTTCTCATCTGGAAGTTTGACTGGGGAAGAATCTGTTTCCAAAACTCTTTTGGCTTTGGCAGAATTCATTTCTTTGTGGCTCTAAGTTGGCTCCCATCATTAGTTGGAGGTTTTCAGTAGGTTCAGAGTCTGCCTGAAATTGCTAGAGGACACCCAGAGTTCTTTGCCAGGAGGACTTTTCCAACATGAACATTTGCTTCATCAATCCTGCAAGCCAGTCTTGCCTCAGTTGGCCAGGAGAGAGTCCTCATGAGAAGTAGACTCTAGATAAACTTGTTCTGGATAAGTCTTAGCGAGATCTGATAGATAGGGACAAAGGTTTATAAGAATTATAGGATTACTTAAAAATTTTGGATACTTAATAACAATGTCTATGAAAATTCTATCGGACAAGTCTAGTTTACTCAAAAGTTAAAAAAAAAAAAAAACTGTTGTGTTTATATGGCTTTACCTAGTAGAAAAACATATCTGGCTTGTTTTTAGGAGGAAAACAAAACTTTTTTTTTTCAAAACATTACAGATACTAAAGATTCTCTTTCCAAAATTGTTGTTGGAATATTATTCAATAGAAGAAGCCCAGAAGACTTGAGTCAAACCTAATGTAAACACGAGGTGTTTTGAAAGAATTAAAATAATCAATTATTAATTCTTGTTTTTCAGATGAGAAAACTGAGGTATTGAGGTTAAGTATCTTCCCCAGGGTCACATAGTTAGAAAATGTTGGAGCAGAGATTCAAATTCAGGTGGCTGACATCCAAGCTTATGCTATTGAACTTGACTTTAAACTACTTGTTTATATGCAAATCCATTTTTTTAACAACTAGCTCTGTATTCCCTTCTACCAAAAAAGTCCTAGACACATCAAGTAGACAGTTCACTGCAAGGTCCTGTATGTTCTGCCCACAATACCCAGGTCTAGTCGCATTTTAATGCAAGTGCATTCACACTGTTAGGCTTTCCTGGTGAACAGTAATCACTAGAGCGTGACCGTGTCTGTGTCTTAAGTGTTGTGTTATCCCTTGCAAACGATGCTGTGCATTGGTGCATAGGAGGAAATTAATCCTGATGTCTTTTAAGTGCTACCAAAAGAGGTCGAGCTATGTTAATGGAAAAGTGGCCTCTCAGTTTGAGAGAGGGCCATCATAGTATTTGAAACAGGCTTGTAGCCTTGGGGGTTCCTTCTGAAGCCATTTTCTTCATGCTATTCTAAGGCCTGATGACTTGGCTGGATCCTAATCCTTTAGAGAGTAAAATTAAATGTTTTTCAGTTTTCCAGTGGAGTAAGCAGGGTTTTATTGTGCTTCCTCAATCATTGTCACACTAGTGATCCCTTCTAAAATGAATTCGTTCTGGAAAAGAATGGGTCAGATGCCTCTACAGCGGAATACAATAGTAGAATATTTTGAAATAATTGTAAAGCAAAACAGATAATCATGTTTTCAAGCTCTTTGAAATATATATATGTAAAATGTTATGTGCCTGAGGTTGAATAAAAAGATGGTTAGAGTCATTACCCAGTAATGTACCAATTACAGATCGAATTGTATGTATAAGTTCTCTATTATATAATCAGAAAGGGAAGAAAATGGATTATAACCTTTTTAATAATTTGATTTGCTTCGTTCATCCTTTGAGTTATCTTTTCATAAAATTAGATGCTGTGTTATTCCTTTCTGGAAAGTGGAACGGTACAAGTGAAGAGAATGTTTTCATGTTAATCAATGCTGACAAGAATATTATACAGAGTAAAAAAAGAGTGAGGGCAGGTTGGGGGGTGGGAGAGAGACAAATGAAGAAGACCTGATTGAAATTATTAGTTGCCAGAAAAATACCTATTGACTTTTTATGTTTTTAGAAGTACCTCTATTAGCTTCCAAAAATACAGCTGTTTATAGTGATTGATAAGTTCTCTTGCTTTTAAGCTTATTCACATCCATTAGTTCTGCCTTTTTCCCCTGTTAAAAATCTGAAGCTGTCAGATTGAAGTAGCAAGATCAGCTAATGTTCTTGCCAGATTCAAAGCTTGTCCCCAGGGGTGGCAAAAGTATTCTAAATCACAAAGAAATGGCTTTTTAAATGCTGCCTGTTGACACTGGTCATTCCATTTACTTTATTGGAAATGTTGAAACAGATATCAGGCAATTACAGAAACTGTGTTTAACAGGGCTTTGATGAACAATTCCCTCTAAATATTTCATTTTTAGACCCATATCAGATCTTTGAAGTTCACTGTCTTTTACATAGAGTTTTATTTAAAATAGTACATAGCTTTATTTTCAAAATTGGTTAAACCATTTTCTAGTTTTCACTTCAGATCTATAGATGATTATGTACTTCATTCCCTCTGGTATTTGATTATTATCTTGTAAACTTTATACCCTGTCATAGTTTCACAGTTTCTGTTTATCACAAAGGCAAAGGTTTGAGGGGAAGTACATACTTCTAAAACCCAAAATGTCAGCAGCCCCTGGGAGGCTCAGTCCGTTAAGCATCATGACTCAGGTCATGATCTCAGGGTCCTGGGATTGAACCTTCAAGTTGAGCTCTGCACTCAGCAGGGGGGTCTGCATGTCCTTCCTCTTCCTCTGCCCCCCCCCCCCCGCTCACACTCTCTATCTCTCTCAAGTAAATAAATAAAACCTTGAAAGTAACAAATTGTAAGTTTCAAAAATAGTGAATGTTAAAAGCGTTTGCCACTATGTAGTGATTGCCACCACGGGGTGCAGAACTCAGAGGCTCTTATAAAAACAATAGAATAAATCATATCATCCCCTTTCTCCATTAGAATATTATTATATAAATTAGATCAGGTTAAAAAAACAACATAAGCTCAGTAAAGAACAACAACAAAAATCCAAGGAGAGAAGAGTTGGCACCCAGTGAGGAAAATGGATATAAAAATACTGAGATTGTTGAAGCTGAGAGGGCAGTCATACACAAGGACACTGTCGCCAAAGGAGACTTTGTTCTACATCTTATTCATTATATGAATTAAATAAATAAGCACATTGAAGATGGCAGAGAAATAAACAGTTCTGTTATCTGTTACCTTGGAGAGCTTTCTCTGAGGAAATGGCATCTCAGTAGATCCCTAAAGAGTATGTACAAGCTCGTCAGGGAAAACGATTACTGTAAGCAGAGGGAACGGTATCTGTGAAACTCAGAGGCAAGAAGAACATGACTCTTTTGAGGGAAAGAAAAAGGTTGAAGTAGAGAGGAGAGCATTTCAGAAATAAGGCTGGAGAGGTGACTTTGAGATACATTTAGACCACATTAAAAATCCTCAACTGCATCCTTAAAACAATATAAAACTACAGAAAGCTTTAAGAAGAGCAACGATGTGATCAGATTTGCCTTTTTAAAGGACTCTGGGAGGAAACTGAGGGTTCCAGCAGGAAGGGCACGTGCAGTGATGAGCTCCGAGTGTTATGGGCTACTAATGAATCGTTGAACACTACCTCAAAAACGAGTGGTGTACTACATGCTGGCTGATTGAAAATAATCCTAAAAAAATAAAGTAAAATAAAATTCCACTTTCTTTATGGATAATGGCATATGATGAGGTGAAAATGACTCCAGGTGACATGTAGGGAGACTGTTTAAGTGGCCTTTGTTGAAATGATGTGATGGAGAGTTGATTCCTTTCTCCGGGCTGCCTTAACAAGGTAATGCAAACTGGGGGGTTTAAACAACATGATGTCGTTCAGGAGACTAGACATCTGAAATCAAGTTGTCAACAGAGTGGTGCTCCCTCTGAAGGTTCTAGAGGAGAATCTCTTCTCTGCATTTTTCTTATAGAATTGCTGGCAATCCATGGCGTTCCTTGGTTTGTAAGTAATCACTCTTATCAGTCTCCAACATCTCATAGTGTTTTACTTGTGTGTCTTCATATGATCTTCCTCAGTGGGTCTATCTCTGCATCTCTCCTTCTCTTCTTCTAAGAACACCAGTCATATTGGATTGGAGCCCATCCCAGTGACCTCATCTTAACTAGTTAGATCTGCAAAAGTCCTTTTCCAAAAAAAGGTCACATTCGCAGGTATCAGGGGTGAGGACTTGAACATATCTTTTTTCGGGGGGAACATCATTTAACCCATAACAGAGGGCTTTGCAAGGAAATGAGATGATAGGTAGTTGAAAGGACCCATGGACAGATTTTAGTGTGCATTTATGGTGGTAGACTCAACAGCACCTGGTGATTGAGTGGGATTTGAAAGATGGGGTAGAGTTACGGTTGACTTCCAAGTTTCTGACATGCCTAACAGATGATGATACCATTTGTTAAGGCAGGAAATTCAATAGATCAAATGAATAGTGGGGTGAACATGGGTTCATTTTTGACATGCCATGTTTGACCCATCTGTGAAATATTCTCATGGAACTGTATGTAGACAGGGTGACTGAAAAATGCCTTTGGAATTTAAAATGGGAGCTCTGGGCTGGAGATTTAAATGTGAGAGTCATCTGTATATAAATGCTAATTAAAGCTCTGAAAGTAGATAACATTCTCCATCAAGACAACATTTAGTCGGAAGAAAAGAAATCTTAATATCAACATTAAACATTTAAAAGGCCAAAACCAAACTAGCATTTCTGGCCAAGATGGACAAATAGGGACCAGATTCATCCTGACATACGGAATAACCAACACACACAAACCAGACAGCCCATTTGAAACAATGGTTTGCAAGACATGGGGCACCACGCAACCAAGGACAGTTATCTTTGAAAGTCAACAACAACAACAAAAAAACAAAGCAAACAAACTTAGCCATACAACCGCTTATCTAAGATCAGGAACAAGGTATAGATGTTTTCTCTTAACAAGTTCTGTTTAACATGATATTGAAGATTCCAGCCAGAGCAGTAAGGTAAGAAAAATTATGAAAAGCCATACAAATTACAGAAGGAAAATTAAATTGATTTTAGCTCCAGACAATATAATGATCCACATCAACAACTTAATGGAATGGAATCTTAAAAAGCTACTAGGACCAATATGTGATTTTAGCAAGGTTGCAAGCTACAAACTCAATATACAAAAATCAGTGACATTTTTAATCAAAAGTTATGAAAAGTCTGAGATTTTGAAAAAGTAATGTGAATTATAATAACATAAACTATGAAATACTTAGGAATAAATCTAAAAAAATGTGAAACAGTTTTTAGTTAAAATTACAAAACACTGCAGAGAAAAGTTAAAGATTACCTTAAAAATTTCAGAGACCCATTTTTAGGCTCAGAAGACAGGATTTTTAAGATAAAACTGTCCCCAGGTGGATCCATAGACTTCATGTAATATCAGTAAGCTGTGTGCAGAGATTGTCAAGCTGAATTTAAAATTCTGTGGAAATACGAAGCACATATCATAGTCATAATAAATTTTAAAAGCAGAAAGAATAATTCTAAGATAGTTATTGGTATTAAGATAGAAAAATTGAACAACGGACCAAAATAAGGAGTCCAAAGTAGACCCATATGTATATGCAGTACTGGTTTAGAAAAAGAGGTAAAGACAATTTGGTAGGAAATTGTCATCCATTTCCACAAATGGTACTGGAACAGTTTGAATATTTGTTGTAAAATAATTGAGTATTGATCCATATCTCTAGCTATATATAAGTAAAACTATATATATATGATCATAAACCTAGATATAAGACCTCAGACTATAAAACATTTAGAAGAAATAATAGGAAATTATACTAAAAATCCTCATCTTCATCCATAAAATAATAATGAGCCCCTAAGTGTTTCAGGAAGAGGAAGGATGTGATCAGGTTTGCCTGCTCGGCTGCCATGCCAGGGAAAGATACTTAACCCCACTACCTCAATTTCCTCATCTGAAAAATAAAGATTAATAATTGATTTTAATTCTTTCAAAACACCCAGTGTTCATATGAGGCTTGAATTGGGTCTGCTTGTCATTTTTTATTGGGTAATTTTTCAACAATTGTTTTGGAGACAGAATCATTAACATCCGTAATGCTTTGAAAAATGTTTGTTCACAGTAATAACACAGGATCCAGCACTCAGGGTCCACTGGTTATCAAACATATACAAAACTAAAGTCTCCATACAGAGGGTGAAACTACAAATAATGACCCTGGAGAAATTCCATAATGAAAGTAACCCACTGTGATCACCTACTGAATCTGAAGAAAAGATCTATTTGAAAATGCATTTTTTTTTTAAAAAAGATTTCATTTAATTATCTGAGAGGGAGAGAACAAGAGGGGTGAGGGGCAGAGGAAGAGGGAGAAGCAGACTCCCCGCTGAGCCGAGAGCCTGATGTGGGGCTCGATCCCAGGACCCTGAAGTCATGACCTGAGCTGAAGATGCTTAACTGACTGAAGCACCCAGGCACCCCTTGAAAGATGCGTTTGTATAAGATACATTTGTGCCAAAAAGTTATAGCACTTTCACATAGAAGTGCAACTGTATCATTAGATGTCGTTCTAAGGTAGTTCACCTTAGAGTCCAGTTTCTAATCAGCTTTTGGCTTAATTGGTCAGAAGTAACCTTGAAACCAAATATGTTTCATGGTATGAACAATCATTACAGATTATTAAATAATACTTAACAGTATCGATCTTGTGAAAATTATTTTGAATTATAGATTCAGTTTGGGGCAAATTTCAGTTTGGGGCAAAGGCTAAAATATGAGCAGTTAAATCGATTTTTTAATAAAGTTTGACAGGTATAGGAATTAATGTCCAGAATTAAGGCACAGAATTATTAATTCTGGAAATGAGTCTTATGGCTCTCTATTATATTAAGATCCATGTGCCTATTTTAGAAATTAAACCTGTTCTGACATTGCCATGTATGTATGTATCTCAAAAATTGGTTTTCTGTCATATTTAATTTGTTATTAAATATTTAATGGTATTTTCTTTAAAAAGTCTATTTTCCTTTAACATTCTCCATGAATAATTTTTTAAATGTTTTTGGATTATGATTTTTATATTTATATCAGCTCACTTTTATGTGAACCTTTTTAAAAATCTTTATTTTTATCTTCATTTGAGTAGCATCATTTGTATGACCAAAATATTTTAAGTATATATCCCAGATGTATATGGCTAATCTATCTGGATGAGAGGAAATAAAATTTGAGGGGAGGAATATGGTAGAAATTATATCTGATGGGCTGAACTCTACCTGGTATCTCAGTGTTGACGGACCACAACGCTGTTGAAGGACTAAGAAGAAAAAATGAACACTTGCCAGGTCCTGGGTCTGGGAGGAGAATGGTTTTCAGTCCCATCAGTTGGAGGTCTGGCTTCTGATGTACAAAATGCACCTGACGGCTGGAACAGCGGGGGTGGGGTTAGAAGAGAGAGTTGGGGCAGGTAGAAAATACTAAGGAATGTTGGTGGAGGTCTTGGACTAACTTGCAGGTGCTAACATATTTTTTCAGAATATTGCTGGTGGCTTCTCAGAAGAATCTGTAGAGAAAATCATAAACCATGAAGGGAGAGTAAGACATTTGGAGGGGCTTGCCAGGCAGGTCAGAATATGGGAGCCCTGCCCTGTCAGGGCATTGGGCATCATACTAGCCAGCCTGCCAGATAGTATAACTGAAGTAAAGGACGTGAGAGTAACAAAATTGGAAGTAATTGAGACTGTAGCTGGTAGGGAAGTTCACTCCCCCTCTATACCCGTTCACCAGATTCCAAAGGAGGCGCAAGATGTCTTAGTTTCATACACTCGCTTCCCTTCCTTCGTCCACATCTTCAATCCCCCAAGGGAGAATCGGACCTGATAACCTCCCTGTTTTTGTACCTCATATGTCACTTAAAAAGAATTTAAAAAAAGGAAAAAAAACAAAGACCTGTGTTTTTAGGACAAGTGGATTTTTGGTGTGAGGACAAGTCATCATTTTTACATTTGTTCAAAGACCACTGATGAAAGTCATTCTGAATCCAGAGAAGATAGCTAGATGGCACCGGAATCATTAAGCAGGGTAATTATTGTACTCTCACAAAGATTTAAATGTGGTCTATTTGAAAATTCAGAACTTGCACATTTGCAATTGTCTTTATTATTTCAGTATTTAATGTTGGGAAGGGGGCAAGAAGAAGTCCCAGTGCCTAGACATTCCCAGGCTAATTTCTAGACAAGTGAGTTGTGATAAATGCAAGTTTCAGATAAGAACATGTTTTTTCTTCTCTTGTTGGCTTCTCTAATGGTGAGTAAAAATGTCCCTGGAAAGGCCTGAAAAAATTAATAGTGGTTTGTATCAATGTGGGAAATAATTGAGATAAGATTTTGGTGAATTGGCATAAGAATGAGGACGTCCAATCATTATTACTTAGAGTTGACCTTAAAAAAAAAAAGTAAGTATATGTGTGTCTGTTTCTAAAAGATTAGAGTTCTTAGCTTTTCTTTATAGCAAATACATAAAATAAATGTGAATAATTGAAGCCATTATACAGGCACCTTTCCACTCACAATTTCTAAGTAGGTATTCCAATAAAAACAAACCAACAGCCTACCTCCTGCCTTAAACATAGTAGATAGTATCTACATATTTAACTTTTTTAAAAATGAAAAATCTTTGTATTTCATCTCTTAAAGGTACATGAAGTAATATTTTTCAGCTTAAATAACCCAGATAATTTCTAAACCAATTCTTCCCTTTACTTTGTTTATAGAAGTGCGGCTTTTGATTAATCTAATCTAGTTCTTGGTCAGTCTGTGGCACTTTAACCTTCCCGCATGAGAGTGTGCCATGGAATGAGAATTTACTTTTTCGTTCTCAAATGTACCCAACACAGTTTCTGTGGTCAATTTCCTATCTTTTTTTTTTTTTTTTTTTTCTAAATTTGTTTGGAGGACCTCATAGGACATAAGTCCTTTGACAAGGGGACCATTTTAGCACCACCATTACAAAAGCTCCTCTGTTCATAAGGGAAATATCTCCCCCTGAATTAAATCTAACCTCTTTAGTACTCCCATTTAGCCACCTGATAAATCCACTTGAGATCTCTTTTGGGGAGAGAGAGGTACATGGGAACAATAACACTTCCTTTTTGAACAGTTTAATAAAGCTTTGTGAGATTTCAAGATGAAAGATAGTGTGTAATGCTGATAGCACCCTCCAAAGCTCCACATTCATGGATCCAATTACTTTTTTGTCTGTGGTAAAAGCCACAGTGGATATATTAAATGGAAGTGTGGCTTAAGAAGGAAGGCCCAGGAGCCTGGGTATCTGGTTTCTGAGGTTGACTCGACTTCTGCTTTCTTATCTAGCTGTAGGCACGCAGCTTAACTTCTTTGCCTCAGTGTCTCCTTCCATAAAATGCCTAGCACATAGCTGAGAAATGCTCTTAAAATGACAGTGAAAATTGCCATTTAGAATCAGGCTGGAATTGTCCAGGAAAAAAAAAAAATGAGGTGAGTGTTCAGCAAAGGGAAGTACGATCTTCTGCTTAATTTTAGATCGTATCCGGAGTTGTACTTTTTAAAAGTCGTGAGATTTCAGGGAAAGGAATGACATTTCCAAAGCCTTGAAGATGTCTGTGAAAGGATGCTCTTTCAACTGTTGTCTGCTGCTTAGGGAGGTTGTGATGCTGACACTTCTCCAGCTTCCTTTCCTCCCTCCTCCCAATTCCAAGTTCAAAACAATAATAGCAATGTTAACTTTTCAGATTCTGGAATATTGTCTTGGAGCTGATTTGTCTCATATAAATTTTATTAATTTATGCACACCAGATTTCATCACATCAGATTTGCTTGTGTGGTTACTGACTTTAGATTCTGTCCCCAAACCCTCAAAATGATTCACATCACTGAGAAATGATGGATCACAAATTTGTGGAAAAGTCTAATTTTAGGTTGCAAAATTCAAGTGGGTAGAATGTTGTCATTTCTTTACATGTCGATTTCCCATTGTCTTGAGACAACGTGAGACAGTGTTGATGGCTGAGATGCGACCTGTGAGTAAGACAACACCTATAAAATGCTAAAAGATAAACTGAGGCATAGGTACATATTTTAAGAGTCTACATGAGCAAAAATTGATTCAGATCAAGCTGAACTAAATTTCAAGTGGTTAGGAACTCTCTACCAATAAGATCTGGGAGACATGTTTGTTTCACTTAACATAATCTCCTCCAGTTCCATCCATGTTGATGCAAAAACTGGGTATTTGTCCTTTCTGGTGGCTGAGTAATACTCCACTGTATACATGAACCCCATCTTGTTTATGGGGTTCATTTGCTGAAGGACATCTCAGCTCTTTCCATGGTTTGGCTATTGTGGACATTGCTGCTATGAACATTGGGGTGCATATGGCCCTTCTTTTTAGGACATCTGCATCTTTGAGGGTGGAACATAAGGAATAGGATGGAGGACATTAGGAGAAGAAAGGGGAGAGTGAAGAGGGAGGGATCAGAGTGGGAGATGAACCACGAAAGACTATGGACTCCAGGAATCAAACTGGAGGGTAGGATGGGTGAGCCTGGTGGTGGGTATTAAGGAGGCATGGGTTTCATGGAGCACTGGGTGTTTTATGCAAACAATGAATCATGGAACACTACATCAAAAACTAATGATGTACTGTATGGTGACAAACATACCATAATAAAAAAAAATAATAATAAAGTTTTGACCCCAAAAGGGGGAAAAAAAAAGATGGTGAGAGACTTTTAGAAAGAAGAGGCAGAGCAAAGCAACTGAATTATTTGATCGGTTACAGCTTATGTAATTGCCTTAATTGAGAAAGCCTAGTTGGCTGTTAGTGACTGGCTGTCCTTGGATTTTGATTTCTTGAGGCATTTTAGGATTAGGTTTTGGTTTGCTTACATAGATACATTAAAGCCACCTTAGGGGGCACCTGGGTGGCTCAGTGGGTTAAGCCTCTGCCTTTGGCTCAGGTCATGATCTCAGGGTCCTGGGATGGAGCCCCGCATCGGGCTCTCTGCTCAGTGGGGAACCTTCTTCCCCCTCTCTCTCTGTCTGCCTTTCTGCCTGCTTGTGATCTCTCTGTCAAATAAATAAAATCTTTAAATAAATAAATAAATAAATAAAGCCACCTCAGTCTCATGGGCTCCTTGTTTAATTAATTTAAGAGTAGCAAATGGTCATACTCTTAAAATATGCATACTTGTGTATGTATTTTTCTAGTATTGAGCAGCATTCTGAGGATACATTTTTGGAAAGATGTCTGGCAAGTTAAAACAAGTATTTCCTATAGGAGCCTATGACTGTGTATTTTGGAAAAGGGCTATTGTGGAACATCATAACCCTGCTGACATTTATATCAACAAATCAAAGACATAGGCATCAAGTACTTGGCTACAACAGATATATTCAGTATCAAAGATCTTTTCTTTACTTATAATAAATTAAATAAGTTATGGAACTACTGACTATAAGTAAAATAAATATAAATATTTTCAATTTAGATTATCTGTTCCAGAATTGAGAATCCTAACCTGAACTCTCTCGACAAGTCCGTCTCTAGAATATCCATGATTTTCAGAGGGTTGTACCTGCAGCATGCTCTTGCCTAAGTTCATGTTCCAAAGGAGATTTTGGCAAGAAAATTGAAGAACTTAGCTTCATTTTGGAGATATGAGAACTTATTTAAGTAGCTTTCCTGTAGTCCAAAGATTAGGTAGCTCTGATTAGAGCCCAAGATTGAAAATTAGTGGAAATAACCTCTTACAGAGCTTGTCTAAATTTAACTTGGCTTCAAACCAGTAAACTATAGCTTCTACAACTTTGTAGACAGATTATAGCTCATCAGTATGACTAAAAAATCACTGTGGAATTGCTCTGTAATAGTCTGTTGCTATGCCTATAAATATAATTTTACTGAGAGACTTTTCCATTTTCTAGCCGCTCAGCTATACTTTTCTGTATCAAATTGAAGGACCTCAGGAATATTGTAAATGACAAATTAGAATAGTCTCAGATAAAACAGCATCAGTCAACACAAAATTATCAGTGGTTAATAAAAGAAAAAAAGAATCATTCAGTTTCAGAAGTATTTTTTTAATCATGTTTTGCGATTGATTTAACTTATTCTCTTATAGAAGTTGAAAAGGGTAAAATGAAATCATTTGAATTTCAATGACATGCCACTATACCTAACCTACAGAAGATTTACAAAAGAAAACATGATCAAGGCAAAATAGACAGTTAGCATTTTATTGTTTAAATAAATAATTAAAAGGTTGTTATCAGGGATAAGAGAAGGATGGAATCAGATGTTGTAGCTCGGTAGAGTTTGAGTATTATTAGGGAAAAGAAAAGAAAAGAATCTGGAAGGGGCGCCTGGGTGGCTCGATGGTTAAGCGTCTGCCTTTGGCTCAGGACATGACCTCTGGGTCTGGGACTGAGCCCCGTGTCAGGCTCCCTGCTCAGTGGGGAGCCTGCTCCTGTCCCTCCTCTCTCCCTCTTCCTCCCTGCTCGTTCTCTCTCTCTTTTAAATAAATAAACAAAACCTTTGGAAAAAGAGTCTGGAAAACTGTTTTAAAAAGCTTATATTGAAACAAGTGAAAAAGGACTAAAACAGGCAGTCTGAGTTTTGTACTTACCGTTTTTCGTATTATTGTGTATATAGAACTCATTTTCTGTTGATTTCTGTATTTCTCTGTAGCTTTGTTGCTCTCAGCTGGGACCCAGCATTGGAATCACTCGGGGAGCTTGATAAAGATAGACATTGGACAGAGGACACAGATTTCCTGCAGGTGGAATGCCTGAGAAACTGCGAATTTCACAAAGTTGCCAAAGTGCTTCTTGGAAAAAATAAAATTTAAGAACAACTACTAGAAAAGGTGTGATGAGAAAACATGAAGAAATCAATGACTGCCATCTTTTTGTTTTGATTTAGACTTTATTTTTTAGAATAGTTTTAAGCTCACAGCAAAATCGAGGGGAGGGTCCTGAGAGTTCCCATGTATGCAAGCATGGCCTCCCTCTTATCAGCACCACTCACCAAAATAGTGCATTTTTTAAAAGTATTTTATTTATTTATATGACAGATAAAGATCACAAGTAGGGGATGCCTGGGTGGCTCAGTCGGTTAGGTCACTTCCTTCAGCTCAGGTCATGATCCCAGGGTCCTGGGATTGAGTCCATCATCAGGCTCCTTGCTCGGCAGGAATCCTGCTTCTCTCTCTGCCTCTGCCTGCCACTCTGCCTGTTTGTGCTCTCTCTCTCTCTGACAAATAAATAAATAAATAAAATCTTTAAAAAAAAAAAAAAAAGATCACAAGTAGGCAGAGAGGCAGGCAGAGAGAGGAGGAAGCAGGCTCCCCGCTGAGCAGAGAGCCCGATGCGGGGCTTCATTCCCAGTCCCTGAGATCATGACCTGAGCGAAGGCAGAGGCTTTAACCCACTGAGCCACCCAGGCGCCCCAAAATAGTGCATTTTTTTAATGGAGGACGAACCTGTATTGACACATTAAAATCACTGCATAACTCCATAGTTTACATCACATTTCACTCACGGTGATGCACGTTTAGTGGGTTTGGACAAAGGTATGATAACATGTATCCATAATCACGGTATCAGGCAGAGCATTTTCCGTCTCCTCAAAATCGTCTGTATTCTACCTATTCATACTTCCTCGTTCCCAGCCCCGACAACCACTATTTTTTTTAAACTTCTTCCATAGTTTTGCCTTTTCCAGAATGTCAGAGTTGGAAATATGCAGTATGTAGCACTTTCAGATTACTTTCATTTAGTAAAATGCATTTAGGATTCCCCTATTTCTTTTCACGACTTGGTAGTTTATTTCTGTTTAGTGCTGAATAGTATTCCATTGTCTAGATGCATTTTATTTCTCCATTCACCCACTGAAGGACACCTTGGTTTCTTCCAAGTTTTGACAGTTGTGAATAATGCCGCTGTAAACATCCATGTGCAGGTTTTCATGTGGACATGTGTTTTCCCACTTTTTAGGTAGATACTGAGATGTAAGGTTGCTGAATCATATGGTAAGGGGATGTTTAGCTTTGTAAGAAACTGCCACATGGTCTTCCAAAGTGCACCATTTTATACTTTACTAACAGTGAATGAGAGTTTCAGTTGCTACACAGCCTCACCAGCATCTGGTGTTGTCACTGTTTTGTATTTCTAGTGTGTGTATAGTGGTGCCTCCTTGCTTTAATTGGCATTCCCTTGATGACAAATGATGTGGAGCATCTTTTTATATGCTTATTGCCATTTATATATTTTCTTTGGTGAGGTGTCTCTTGGGTCTTTGGCCCCTTTTTAAAATTAGGGTTTATTTTATACTAATTGTTGTGTTCCCAGATTTTTTTTTTTTAAGATTTTATTTATTTATTCAAGAGAGAGAATGAGCAAGGAGAAGGTCAGAGGGAGAAGCAGACTCCCCTTTGAGCTGGGAGCCTGATGCAGGACTCTGTCCCAGAACTCCAGGATAATGATCTGAGCTGAAGGCAGTCTTCCAACCAACTGAGCCACCCAGGCATCCCCAGATTTTTTTTTTTTTTAATTCTTTGGTGAGTAGTTCTTTATCAAATATATAGGGCTTTTGGAAACTTCTCTTTCAATCTGTACCTTATCCTCTCGTTCTCTTGACATTGTGTTTCACAGAGCAGAAGTTTTTAATTTTAATGGAATCTGGATTTCCATTTCATGAATCCTGCCTCTGGTGTTCTATATAAAAATTTAATTAATTAATTAATTAATTTATTTATTTAAAAAATCCATCAGCATCCTCGAGGTCATCTGGGTTTTCACCTATATTATCTTCTAGGAGTTTTATAATTTTTGTTTTATATTTAGTTGTGTGTGTTTTGTTTTGTTTTTGAGTTAATTTTTGTGGAGGGTGTAATTATGTCTCTATTTGATGGTGATGATAATGAAGATGATTGTTATTTTGCATATGGATGTCCTGTTGTTCCAATACCATTTGTTGAGAGACTTTGTTGAGAGACTGACTCTTCTCCTTTGTATGGCCTTTGTTCCTTTATCAGTCATCAGGTGACTTATATACATGCTCTATTTCTGGGCTCTATTCTGTTCCATTGGTTTGTCTATTCCTTCATCAATGCCATGCTGTCTCAATTACTATAGTGTTACAATAAGTCTCAGTGTAGGGTAGTGTCGGCTTTCCAACTTCATTCTTTTTCTTCAACATTGTGTTGGATATTCTGGGTCTTTTGCCCCTCAATATAAACTTTAGAATTAGTTTTTCAATATCCATGACATAGCTTACTGGGATTTTGGTGGAGATTTCTTTGAATCTATAGATCAAGTTAGGAGAAGTGACATCTTAAGAAGATTTAATCTTCTTATCCATGATTATGGGACATCTCTCTAATTCTTCAGTCCTTTGATGTTATTCATCATAGCTTTATAAATACTTAGGTTTAAAGAGTTTTAAAAATAAATACTGTAGGGATGCCTGGGTGGCTCAGTTGGTTAAGCAGCTGCCTTCGGCTCAGGTCATGATCCCAGCGTCCTGGGATCGAGTCCCGCATCGGGCTCCTTGCTCAGCGGGGAGCCTGCTTCTCCCTCTGCCTCTGCCTGCCATTCTGTCTGCCTGTGCTCACTCTCTCCCCCTCTCTCTCTCTGATAAATAAATAAAATCTTAAAAATAAATAAATAAATAAATAAAAATAAATACTGCATTTTAGGGAAATAAAGATATTTTGAACTAGAAGAAAATTAGAATTTTATCTGATATTAAATATTTATTTTATTTTATATGATATTAAATATTAAATGTTAAATAGAATTTTATCTGATATTAAAATCCTGAAAGGTTGCTTTCATGAAGTTCAGCCTAAGCACTTGGTTTTCTTATGCCTCACTGTTTAGAATGAAGTAAATTTATTTTCTGCTTAAATAAATGAGTTGGAAGAGTAAGTGATTTGAATACATAATTATGTCTATAAATGTCCTTTGGCAGTTGAAAATAAACATCTCAATGTACTTCCTTCCACTCTTTCCTCCTTCCTTCCTTCCTTCTTCCCTGTCTCCTTCCCAATAGTAGTACTTAAATTGACAAATGTGATATTAACTATATCACATCTTTTATACACATGCTATTTTAATAGTTGTGTAGAGATTATAGGGATTCTTCAGTTTATCTAATTTTGTAGAAGTTGTTGGTTAGAATTTAATTTCTATTTAAAATGACTGTAATATATGTAGTATGTTGCTTAAAATTCACACAGTACGCTTTGGGGGCTACCCAAAATTAAGAGTGACTCCTCTGTCTGGGTAAGACTACACTTTGAATCATTTAATTATAGTAAAACAAAACACCAAGATGCCAAGAAATAAAAACTAACCATGTTACCTCCTCCTCTGTTTTACATGAAATGCAGAGCCCAAAAAACACTTTAGTAACATGCATAGTCTTTGTAAAGTTTGATATCTTATGAATTAGTGACCTGCCATCTCTTGCATGGGTGAGTCCCGTGAGGTTTACTTTTCCATGTGACGTGGTCTTTCCTCATTTGCTGACCATAGGCAGGTTTTGGAGGAGATCTTAGGCTATCTGGGCATAAATTGTGCCTTTAACTTTGATGTATAAAGGAAATGGACTGTAAAGGTGAATGTAGGGAAAAATATGAAAGAACTGACATGGACTAAAAAGATGAGTAAATGAACTGTCTAGCACGATATTCCAAGATGCCTCTGCCTTTCATTGTTTTTGACCTATTTCACAACTTTGTAAATTGTAAGACAATGATATTAATGCAAATAAGTTTCTTGGAAAAATTGCAGTTATGTCCAGTGATATGCAGTTGATTGTTGCCCTGTGAACAGACCTATTTTACCTGTATGTAACTTTAAATTCCACTCTGAAATGGTTGTAACATCTTCTCATTTCTCCCATTAATTAATGATTTAGGTAAAATGTTTGATATGTGTTCATTTTATATCTATATGAATTTAGGATTAAGTGTTTTTTTTTAAAATGTTTATTTATTTACTTGTTAGATAGAAAGCACAGGAGCAGGGAGTGAGGGCAGAGGGAGAGAGAGTCCAAGCAGAACCTGGACAGGGAGTCCAATCTCACCACTCTGAGAACACAACCCCGCCGAAACCACGAGTCCGCCTATCACCCAACTGCACCACCCAGGCACTCTTGTTAAACAGTTTTAAAATATTATTATTTAACATCATTTAACTTACTCTCTAGTTAATAAACACTCTCCTCTTTACTTTCTAGTAAATCACAAAAACTTACTTGAAATTCTCAGCCCATTGTCTTACGTTAAGTAGTAAAGCATGAACACTTCCTAAAAGTCCCTTGAAAACATCATATTCTAAGTAATTTTTATCATTCCAAATCTAGGATAGTATTCTCTTTGTCCTAGAACTGGCACCTACTCCAGATTCTTTGCCATTTCCCTATGCCTTCACCTCGGTATATATGGAGTACATTTGTTGCATAGTCAGTAGGACCACGGTTGTTTTGATATAATTACTCTAATTCAAGTATCACACAGTATTCTTACAGCAGAAGGAATTCTGGCTTACTTTACATGTATGTGCTGCTTTATTGTATACATATAGATAGGATTTCTTTTTTTTTTTTTTAAGATTTTATTTATTTGACAGAGAGAGAGATCACAAGTAGGCAGAGAGGCAAGAAGAGAGAGAGACAGAGAGAGAGAGAGAGGGAGGAGGAAGCAGGCTCCCTGCCTAGCAGAGAGCCTGACGCGGGACTCGATCCCAGGACCCTGAGATCCTGACGAGAGCTGAAGGCAGAGGCTTAACCCACTGAGCCACCCAGGCAGCCCTAGATAGGATTTAATAAATTTTGCTGTAACAAACTGAACCTCTATCATCGATAAATATCTAATATGTCATTGGTAGTCAATATTAATAAGTGTCTCAGTTCTTATTTTGCCAATTGCTTTAAAAATGAGAAAAATGAAACAGGCATAAAATACAAAGCATTATTTACTTATTAGTTGTGGTGATAAAAGAAAATGGAAAAAAAGGGAAGGAAAGAGAAATGATCCCAGAATTGCTAGCGTAGAAATTTTAAATCCCTAAAAACTAGACAGTAAAAGCATTATAGTTCCTTATTATGTAACAAAGATACCTGCATTGTATTAAAAAAAATGGTGGGTGCCTGGGTGGCTCAGTGGGTTAAGCCGCTGCCTTCGGCTCAGGTCATGATCTCAGAGTCCTGGGATCGAGTCCCGCATCGGGCTCTCTGCTCAGCAGGGAGCCTGCTTCCTCCTCTCTGTCTCTGCCTGCCTCTCTGCCTACTTGTGATCTCTCTCTGTCAAATAAATAAATAAAATCTTTAAAAAAAAAAAATGGTAATTTTTAAGAGATTGTTTTCCTTCTAGATAGTTTGTTCTGATTAAAGATGAACCCAGGCTCTCTCCTCCAACAAAAAAATTCTAAATGATCAGGAGGATTAACTCGGCAAAGAAAGATGTCGAGAGAGACAAGAAAATGGATGGATTGAATTATGGCTAGGCTGATGAAACCAAGTAAAGATCCAGCAGGTGGAATTTATTGTAAAAGCAAATAATAAGAGATCATTCAAGAACAGAAAACTTAAAAATGTCTCTCAGTACACGATCAAAGGATGCGGAGAGGTTCTCTTTGCATGCAACAGGATTTGGGAAAACACAGCTTCCTGAAGATTAAACATTACTTGTGAGTGTTTGGAAATATGATGAAAATAAATTAGGTAATTATAGTTAATGTTCTTCAATTGGTTCCCTTGTATGCCCCAAAAATCAGTCTGATACTCTTTTTCATTTTTCCTTTACAAATTTGAGGGCCTTCTTTTATTACAGCTATGACGGAAAAAGAAGGAATGCTACCCAAAAAGTCAATTTAAATCCATTTAAATTATTCTTGAGTAGTGACACCACAATTGGAAAGAAATTTGTAATCTTGAGCTTGTAAAACCTGTTACTTTTCACTCATTGTCATCATTAGACCATAAGGACCTCATAAACATAGGACACCGGAGAAGTCATCTTAAAGCAGGGAAGGTTTGTAAGATGAAGGAGAGAAATACAGTCAGGGCCCAACAGGACGCACCTAGGAGGTTAAGACTGAAGGAATCATAAGGAAACGTCAGAGAAAATTCTGCCCTCCAGCTCTTTGGGCTTTAGAATCCCGTCTAGCACTGCTATGACGGAAGCATTTGCTATAACCTTTCAGTTCCTAAACAGGACGATAGATCTCTTCTCCCTAGAGATAAAGTTGGACACCTTACCAAGTTCTTTCTCTATATGCTGAAGCATATTGGCTTTTGGTGCTTTTCTAATTTTATACTTGTTTTTAAATTGAGGCTTGATCTGCCGGAAACATACATTTGCAAAAATTTTCTCTGCTATCCCAATGTTCCTTAATCGTATATTTGCACAGCTATCAAGATTAGCATGAAGGAGATATTTATTCCAAGATCCCTCTCCTTTTGATGCTGTTTCATTCTGTTTATCTACAATTATTTTCATAACAATGTATTGTGATGCCACAAATGAGGGACAAGTCTCTGGAGGAAACAGTGTTCCAAGGCATGGCCATCATTAGGAGACAATAAGCTTGTTTTCATTCCAACATTCTTAGCTTTGTTAAAGGCTAAGTGGAAGAAATTAACATACTGCACGCCTTACAAAGAAAATTGTTTCTAATTATTTTCCTTCTCAAATTATTCCATGAGGCATTGATTGGACTTTCAATCTGTTTCATATCAGTTACCCTCAGCTAACATAATTTTTCAGTGTTGTTAAAGATAGTCTATTAATTGAAATAAGATTATTCTACTAAATAAAAGTAAATAAAATGACTTGGGTAGCCAGAATATTCAAGTAAACATTAATTCTGGTCCGAAATTTTAATTAGGATGATCCAAAATTTGAATATCTAAAACTTGGCATTCAAATACTGATTGTCTATACATTTCAGGCAAGATGAAATTGAATTTAGAAAAATGTTAAGAAAAATATGTGTTTATTATGCTATCAAGGGCTGAGGTAGGCGAAGAGAGGACTGCAAAAATGTCTAGGTCTTCATACCTGTGGATATATTACCTGACATAGCAAAAGGGATTTTGTAGGTGTGATTAATCCCGAGGTGAGGAGAGTATCCTGGCTTATCATGGTGGGGCCAATCTAATCAGATGAGCCCTTAAAAAAGCAGAGACTTTTCCCAGCTTCTCAAGTGATGGAAGCTCATTTAGAGAGAGAAAGCACTGCTGCCTGTCAAGATGGAAGATGGAGCTCAAAAGCCAAGGAAAGCAAGAAGCCTCTAGAAGCCAGGCTGTCTCCTGGAGCCTCCAGCAGGAATGCTGCCTTGGTGACACCTTTATTCTAATTAGGTGAGGACTGTGTTGAACTTGAGATGTACAGAATTGTAAGATAATGAAAGAATGTGCTTTTTAGCCACTAAATTTGTGGTAGTTTGCTATGACAGCGATAGTAAATTACCATAAGGCCATATCTTGGCATGTGATATTTTAAGTTAATTATGATAGTTCAGAAAAGCTCTACAAACTAGCTATAATTAACTTATTCTTTAAAAAAAAATCATAACTCTCTAGAGATTTAACAAAATTAACATTGACAGATAATTAAGTGAGAAGCGCATGCAGATATTTACGAGGTACTGTTTTCCAGATTTTCATGCGAAAGCAAAACCACTACCTTAAATTCCTACTTTACACAAATAGAGCATGAAATTAAGGGAAAGGATTTAATTTTTGCCTTTTCATGGAAAGCTATCTCTGTTTATAAACTTTAAAAAATCTATATGTTTCACATGGTTGCATTTTCTGAACTGTAAGTGTGAATGGTTATTAACACTCCAGCAACCAAAAGTTATATTTTAATTGGAAAAATTGAAGTCCTATATCTTGTAAATTAATCTAAGTCTCTCTACTCTTGAAAATATGTCAAATACATTATGCAGTTTTACCACAGTTTAATATAGCTTCTGGAAGAATCTAAATTAATATAAAGATTAAAAGTAACATAGCGATAGAGATTAAAGAGTTTTTTGATTTTCTCAGAGGATTATAGCATTGAAAACCTATAAAGAATTTAACCCAATTTACATTTGAGTTAAAAATGAAAGTGATTATTGGTAATATTCAGATTACTAGACAGCCAGCCCACATAAAGGAGTAAAAATAATCAACATTAATGGAGCACATATTATGTATCGTGCATGCCACATGTCCTGTTTCTGATGTTCTCAATAACCCAGCCAGATTAAGCATTATGTAATGTTTCCTTATATTGAGAAAATCGAGGCTGCCATTTTGTTATCACTGGTGCAAGCATACCAGTGGTCGGTGGCTGACAGGACAGTTCCCTCCAAGTTTCACTAACTACCAGACTTTTGCTGTTTTAAGTCTCCAACCCAGTGCCTCTCCTTTTAACTGAAAGTTAACACAAAGAAAATTCCATGTCCACACAATGCTAAACAAATCCCCAGGAACAAACTCTTAGTACCAGCAGGTAGAATGAGAGTTTGGAACAGTACAACTCTGTCTGCCTGTTCCAGATGGTCACACAATCTGTATCCTCCACCCAGGGAGACATAAGGTGTCTCCTCTCCTTCTTCAGGGGAGGTCCTGGGCAGGTTCTTTTTTGACCCATAGAAAATGGCAGAATCAAGGCTATGTCAGATACTAGGCTCAGGCTTCCCACTCAGATGGCTTCTGTACCTTGTTTCTTGGAGCACTCACTCTGGGACCCCTGCACCACTATGGAAGATATTTGCATACCCAGAGGTCAGCGTGCTGTGAGGAATCTCAAGCTAACCCTGTAAAGATGTGAAAGGCAGCAGAGGAGTAGGAAGGGGAGGGAGAAACCCAGCATCCATCTCCCCTTTTCCAGCTTCTGGTCCTCCCAGCTAACTCATAGACCATGTGAACAGTGATGAGCCTTTTCTGCTCTGCCCTGTCCACGTTCCTGACCCAAAGAATCAAAGTGTATAATAATAAATTTTGGCCTAAACTCATTAAATGGGGGTGGAGTTTGTTAGGCAGCAAAAGACCATCAGAACCAGATAGTGAATAATTTTGCTCCCTGTTGCATCGATATGTAGTGATTTCCCACATCCTCATTCCTTAATTTGTTTGCTTTCTGGTTTTCCAGTGGATTTTAAGAAAAGAAATCAGTGACCAAGGCTTCATCTTGCACTCTTCTTTCAAACTGACATTCATTCAAATGTCTGTGGTCTTAATACTTGGAATCTATTGAGCCCAACATGGGTCACTTAGCAATCACCCAGAATTAATTGTTTTGGTTTTCATCCCGGTGACTTGCGGTCTGTGACACACATTTTAGGATGAATTCAGGCATACCAACTGTCACTTTGCTGGATATAATGCTGTGTCTGATATATCCCAGATCCTTCATAAATTGGGAAATTGACTCAAGATCAATACGGCTGCAGTTAATCTCTTCGTACATGTTAATATATTAAATAAGCATTCATTATTCTCATTTAAAGCAGTTCGGTTATTTACTAAGACCCTGTGTGTGCACAGTCAAGATTTGTCTTGCCCAAGATTCTGTACTGTTAAAAAGAGAGTTTGCTACACCTGATGCCAATTTTTAGGATGTAACTGTGACAAATAAGGGAAAATTGGGAATGAATAAGCTATAGACTTTGGCAGGAGAGATTGTTTGCATAGTGCAGTGTTTATATTGTTCACACGTGAGAGTTTGCATTTTCCAAGTGAATAATTGCAGGCAGAGCCGGAGGATATCTGTGTGGAGTTCCATTTCTGGTGTGGGCTGATGGCAGTCCGCTTACTTTGTGTCTTGTCAGACTCAAGAGGGAAGCTGTGGGTAACATCAGTTAGCAACTAGCTCTGGGCCAGAAATAAGAGCACTGGTGTATTCTTCTAGCAGACCCAATGACCAGACGCTCATGAGGGATTAGGGTGATTTGTGATCCCTAGGGCTTGGAATACAGTCCATTAGTTGAATGGTGGAAGCTCATTCCATCTCTAGAGACTTCCCACAGTTGACTTCACACACAAGGTTCTGTGCAGATAACCCAGCACTGGCAAGAAAAAAAAGTCAGAGGATAGCATTGTGGTCAGATAGACTCTCAACTAAGGAAAACAGATGTGGGAAAACCCCAGGTATCTTCATGGACTGGGACCTTATTCGATGAAACTAGGATTTTACTCTAAGTATCACAAAATGTGGACGTGGTTAATAGAATATCTTTTATAGGATCTAACTCTCATATCTGTCGTAGTAGAAACCATGGACAGTCTCTTAGTTTTTGACCACATCAAAAGATCTCACTAGCAGGGAGAAAGATAATTCTAGAAACACACTATCTAATATGGTAGCCCCTAGCACTATATGGTTATTTAAATTTATATTAAAAATTCAGTTCATGAGTGACAGTAGCCATATTTCAAGTGCTCAGTAGCCATATACGCCTGCTGCCATTGGGCAGAGCAGACACAGACCACTCCCATCGCCGCAGAAAGTTGTTTTACAATACTCCCCCGAACCAAGGCAGGTTCTTTTGAGACCTAGAGGATCGAAATGCTGACTCTCAGTGTGACACTTTGCTTACTGCTCTTTGCTAAATGGCTTGCCAACCTGTGTGGTTGAGCTGGAGAATTCCACAAGCAGCTGGTTCTTAGAGCCGCCGCTGGATCTTCAGCCTGGATAGCAAAACATTTGAGAGCATTCTTGTGATAATTGCTCATGCATCCACTTTATTCACACTTGTCTTAGGACTCGATAAACCATTTAGCAAATATTTTCTGAGACCCTCCTCTTTACCAGGTACTACAGCAGACACCCAGACTCCATGGTGAAAAAAAAAAAAAACAAAAACCAACCAACCAACCAACCAACCAAAAACCAAAAAAATAAGGGCTAGGTTTTTATACAGCTTACACTCTATGTCGTTGACATGACAGTTAGGAAAAGAAAAGTCAAACATGGAAGATAATTTCACACCGTATTAAGTCCTGTGAAGAATTTTTTAAGAGGTGGGGGATCTTGATGTTCAGGAGATCCAAAAAGCCTTCCTTGAGAAGAAGCTAGTCATACAAAGACTCAATATTCCCTTTGTTCTACAAAAATATATTTAATACCTGTTATTAGCTAGTTACTGGTTTATGTGACCAGTGTGGTATTATAAATAGGAAGATACCATAAATTGTGAGAACAATTCAAGACTCCTGCTCATTCCCAGTCTACTGAATTTGAATCTTGTGCATGCGGTCCTGAGATTAGTATCTTTAAAAAGAGCTAAAAGTAGTTTTTAACACATCGTCTGCCATATTAGTTGTAAGGACACTGGAATGCTCCCTTGAACTCGATGCACTAGAAAATGGAAAAACAATTAAAAGGAAGCAAATATTTTGACCCAGATTGCGCTGCCATCAAAATGAATGATAGGTTATAAAGGTAAAAGGAATTACGAAAAACAAATAGAAACTTCTAATTTAGATGAACAGCTCAGAAGGACAACATCAAGTTGTATCCTTGAGAGTATAAATAATAAAAAGAAGCAGGATTCCTCAAAAAGACAGGCATAAGAAAGAAAGCAGTAACTTTGAGATTTTAAATCTCATGTCTGAGATAAAGGTGATGGTATTTTGAGATAAAACCAAGCCAAAAATATTAGGAAAAGTAGTTTGGGTTTATTTTATTACATATTAGAAATTTGGTATTATTTGCTCTTTAGTTGTGGATGCATACTTGTCCTCTCTGCAAAGTTCTAAAACAAGGAAAAATAATAAAGGGAAACCTGTTTTAATGCCAAAAACTAAGCTAGAAAAAAGTTTCTCATGCCCAGCATAATTTTAAACCTCTCACATTATCCAAAATATATATGCTGCAAATTAGAATTTCCAAATTAGATCCACCTTATTACAGTTAACTATGAAAAAACAAAAACAAAAACAAAACAGCAAGGTTTTGTCTTCTTTAGAATCATTTTTAGAACTTAAAACATGAATAATATTTTTCCAAAATAAATCAGTTAGCATCGAAGTCCAATAAAAAAGTAAACTGGACTACATGTATTCATGTATTAGCTTGACCTAAGTCTGGGATCTGGGCCAAAATTTTCAAATTATACTATCATTATTTACAGAAAGACGGAAATGTTAACCAACATTATTAAATAAAAGCACGTATACACATGCGTAACAGCAACCAAAATAAATGCTAATGTTAATGAATGTTGAAGATGTATATTTATACACAGAGTGAAGATAAAATATCCTCTTGAGTAGTGTTGGAAATAGCAGCTATGCCAGGGGAAAATTTATACATCTCCTTGGCTGTAGGGTATACATTTGTCGTGTTACAGAAACATACAAAAAAAAAAGCACTTCCCCAGTTTCCCAAAACAAATTTGAAATTGAACATTTTGCATTTGAAGTTCTTTCCACTGCCTTGTTTCCTGATGAATGGCAAATAATGAAACGTAGGTGTCTGCAGGAGTAAAAGGTAGTATATGAGCTACCTCCATCTTCGACGAGGTACATGTTTTATGTATTTAAAGAAAAAAAAAAATTGCCTCTGTCCAGAAAGTAGCTCTTTTGTATTCACGATGGACCCTGTTTTCAGTCCTGTTTCGTTTGCCACCTTCTCCTTGGTTCAGCATAGATGCTTTCATGTTTTGCTAGGATTCCATATTAAGGCGATTTGTATTTTGTGCTTTAAAGAGTTTTCTTAATCAGCCTAGCCGGTGAGGCCACCGATGGAGACAAACACCCCACTCTTCTATCCGAAATATTTGATCTCTTTTGCCCCACTGTTGTTTTGTACGTTTGGGAGATGATCATCTTGGTGTGGGGTCCTAATTTTCCCAGTGACTTTGCAGCACAGGAACTTGGCTGAAATGTTGATGAGCCCCGACAGAAGAGGTGATGATGGCAGGAAAGGATAATTGGGAAATAGTGCCCTGGGGAAGACACAGCTTGGCAGGGAGACAAGTACTTGACCACTTTTTCTCAAAGGACATTTATTTTTGAAAGACAGAATTAAGAGTGTGCATTGCAGAGGCCACTTGGTTTTGCAGAAATATATACCCTAGCATGTTTAAACTCGTTTGCTTTAAAGGTCAAAAATTAACAACAACACAAAAAAAGACAAAGAAAAAGAAGAAGAAAAATGTGCATCTCTTGAAGAGATTTCCAAACTGTCATTGTGAATAGTAATCCAGTATTTCAATTTAGGAATTGAGAAGGTTTTAAGTAAGAAACAATTATTCCAGGCAGAAAGAAAGTAAATATAAATGCTGCACTCAAAAAAACCTGTGGAAAGATATGATTGAAACTGAGATTTTAAATATTTATCTGTAATTCTTGACTTCTAAAGTCCACAGACACATTCCCTTGAGGAAGAATACAGAAGTATGAAAATATTAAAGACAAACATAAGAAATACTTTAAAGAGAAACAAATTAAGACAAAACAAAACAAATATTAGTATTGTTACAAACTCTAAAACCAAGCAAAAAATACTTCTCAATAAGATTGGATGTTAGTTCAAGGGAGATGAAAATAATTTTTTATTAGTATCGGTCATTTTTTATTTATTTTGGGCTTGTTTCTTGCCGGTCAATTAATATATGGTAGTAGAGTTTGTCTTTCATTATTATATAAGAAAGGTTTTATTCTCTCATTTTAGGGAAGAATTTTAATTAAACGGTCTAATTAAATGTTGTAAAAACTTCAGGACCCATTCAGGCCAGGCTTTGTTGGAAACATCTCTCTATCATTCTAGACTTTTTGCTTCTTGTCTGCAATGCTGGTTCCTCAGAGGCCCTGTATTCCCAGCTGTCTTTTTCCTCATAGTTGAGAAATATTTTAAAAAACAAATTCACATGTTGGTGATTCGTATCTCTTACTGTCTGACAACGGTGACCTGTATTTTGTTAAACGCGTTTTATTCTTATGGGTGTGTCCCTCTCCATGGCTCTGTGTGTTTATTCTATATCAATGTACGTAGATTTGCTCATTCCTTTCAGTGGCCATATGTCAGTCCGTCAGTGTCAGTGGTTATCTGATTTGTGTACATTTCCTCCCAAGAGGAGCAACACCTCTGTGAGTATCTAGCCATTATTTTTCTCTTTGTTGGTCCATGAGTCTATCTACCGTACTTTCCACCTATGATATGCTGAACATTCCTGAAGACTAGTATTTTTTTTAAGATTTAATTTATTTATTTGATAGAGAGAGACACAGTGAGAGAGGGTATACAAGCAGTGTAAGTAGGAGACGGAGAAGCAGGCTTCCCGCCAAGCAGGAAGCCTGATGCGGGGCTCGATCCCAGGACCCTGGGATCATGACCTGAGCCTAAGGCAGACAGTTAACGACTGAGCCACCCAGGTACCCCTGAAGACTATAGTATTTAAATTCACTACTGAGTCACACTTCACATAAAAAAAAAAAAAAAATAGGATTGCCAAAAAGCGGTGCAAAATTTTGTATCAATTTAAATTCTTACTACTTCTTTTTTTTTTTTTTAAAGATTTTATTTATTTATTTGACAGAGAGAAATCACAAGTAGATGGAGAGGCAGGCAGAGAGAGAGAGAGGGAAGCAGGCTCTCTGCTGAGCAGAGAGCCCGATGCGGGACTCGATCCCAGGACTCTGAGATCATGACCCGAGCCGAAGGCAGCGGCTTAACCCACTGAGCCACCCAGGCGCCCATAAATTCTTACTACTTCTTTATTCCAACTGTTGCCACACAAACTCAACAGCACTGGATGTTATAATTCTTTTATTTTTTTTTTTTGACCCAGTATATTGCCAAAAATAACATCTTTATTATTTTTTTTTTCTTTATTTTGGCCTCTGTGGTAGGTTTTGTGTTATATATTTAGGACTTTAATATTGTTTGAATGAAAAAATAAACATTGCCTATTCTTTTGTTTTTCAGCAAGGAAAAAAACACATTATTGGTCAAACCATTTGAACATTTGTACAGGATAAACAGACATTTTAATGGGATTTTTCTTGGTAAATGTGATATTTTTTATTTTAATGATCATTGTTTAAAAGGACTCTATTGAAATGGACAAAGTGATTCCTCTCAGTTATACTGTTCAAATTTTTCTCAGTGTAATTATAGATGTTCTTTATAATAAAGGGATTTAGACTGACTATGAAAAGTCCTAAAGAGATTAAATAGTTATCATCATATTAATATATAAAATGTATCACATCTCAAATTAATATAATACATAGTTTAAGATTGTATCAACCAGCAGTTCATTAAATTTGCTCCATTTACTGCCAAGTTTTTTTTTTTTTTTTTTTTTTTTTTTTTTTTAACAGTGAAGTCTCCCTAAATATCCTTGGCCCTTTGCCATATGCTAATTTGTATACTTCTCACTAATATTTGATCACTTGATCTTAAAATTTCAAATACTCTTTAATTTTAAATAAACCTAAAATTTCTTTTTTAGTTATCTATGTGTGAACAGCCAGGCTAATAGGGGAAAGGTGTCTAGAGCTACAAGTCAATATGGTTGGTTAATAACATTCTCTTCACGAATGTCTACAGGAAAATTTTATAAATAGCCTTTTTAATGCAAGACGTCTCTTAAACTCACACCCATAATAGTTCTGTGCAGAAATAAGACGGCCAAATGTGTGGAAATAAATTCCATTTGTGTATTAAATATCTAAGATACGAAAAAGTATGCATATAAAATTTAAAGCTAGCTAAGGATTCATTGAAAAATTTCTGTATACCGTCTCTCCAAATCTGGTTTTAAAGAGACTGTAACATAATTCCAGGAATAAAGACTTTCTGGAATTGGGATTTATGGAAAAGAGATTATAGCTCCTTTCGGTTCTAGAAATGCAAAGGGTTTGAACGATCATCTAGGCAGAAGGTACATTCTTTCCATGCTAATGAGTAAATGTGGGTTCTGAAAATACTGCTTAAAACAAGCACACATTTCTTCCACCAGCATGGCATTAAATTTTGTATTGATTAATAGTTACTATTCCTTCCCCCTTTGGAAAGAACACCTGTAGGGGAAAAAAAAATCACTATTCTGCTTGCATTAAAAATCCCGACTGACAATGTGAGGTAAGTATTGATTTTTGATAGGAGAGTGTGGCTTCGTGAAGAAATGATTTGAACCCTGGATGAGATAATGCTCCAATGATATAGTTACCTAAACAGAATGTATCTGATGCCTGTGAAAATGCCTATATTGTTAATTTCAGAGCATATTGAGGCAGAACATTTCTTTCAATTTTGAAAAGTAACTCTTAAAAAACATGACTCTTTACAATAATTCTTTTGAAAAATTATCCACGTCCAGGAGGAGTAATGGAATAGCAAGGCGTGGTGACCAGAGGGGTTTGGGCCACTTCAGGATATCAAACAGTGTCTCTGAATTGATCAGGCTCTGGAAAAATCGATCGAGGTTGTAGAAAGTAATCAAGTAATGACTGAGGACGCACCCTGAATCCTGTTCCGTGGTGTGCCGTGTCTCCTGTAGAGGGGGAGTCATAGTGGAAGGTGACAGGGATGAGGTAGGGCAGCCTCTTAATGCTCCCGACGTTTTCCAACTCATGCCAGGCTGGAATTGTGATAAGAAATCTCACAGCAGCTGCCTGCACTCTATTTGGTTCTAACTCAGGTGAGAACGTTCCTCATTTCTCTGCCCTTCATGAATGCACATGCATGTGCATTTTCAAATAAAAAGTCAAAAGGTACTTCAAGGTTTGGAAAGAATCCTCATACTTAAAAGTAACCGACAAGAGCAGAGCAGAGCTTTGAAACTGCAGCAGGTATTAAACAGGTAGCAAGATCTTGTCTGTTTCCATGTGTGTGTCTTCACATCTGTCAGATCTCCCCAAATTGTATTTTTGATATGCAAATAACAGGTTAAATTTAACCTACACAAGGCCCTACAGACCTGGCTGATCTGTTTTACTTAATTGTCCTAAAATCTAAAGTGAAAAGAATTTTGAAATCATACTGACATTATTGGAATAACAGCAGCAACAACAAAAAATTCTTCTTGATATTTTTCTATAGATTTGTATATATAGTCAGTATCTAATTTAATATTTATAACAAGATTGTTAATTAAGTTATTTTTAGAACTTCAAGTGGTTTATTCAGGAATCCACTAAGGATTTAGAGGGAGGAAAATCCTATTTTTTCATCATGTCATTATACTGTGCTCTTCTAATATCATCGAATAGAGGGTTGACATTCTCTACGTTTACACTTGTGGTAGGGTGGGGCGCCTGGGTGGCTCAGTGGGTTAAGCCTTTGCCTTCGGCTTGGGTCATGATCTCAGGGTCCTGGGATCAAGTCCCACACCGGGCTCTCTGCTCATCGAAGAGCCTGCTTCCCTGCTTCCGTTCCTCTCTCTCTGCCTGCCTCTCTGCCTACTTGTGGTCTCTGTCTGTCAAATAAATAAACAAAATCTTAAAAAAATAATAATAAAAAGATAAAAAACTAAACTTGTGGTAGGGTGCCTTAGAAAATACCACATATATTTGGATTTCCATTTGGTACTTGAGAATGATCACTCTCATAATTTAAAATCAGATTTGAAAAAACTCTTAGGAAAGTATTGTCTGTCTTTTTTTTTTTTTTTTTCTTTTTGGTGAGAGTGATATTCTTTTGGTATATGCGGGTAATCTTTATGACTCATTCGTTATTTATCAATCCATTCAGTATTTTCTTAAATTCAAATAAACTTTAGATTTTATCTATAAAATCTGATTTTTTTAAAAGATTTTATTTATTTATTTGAGAGAGAGAGAGAAAAAGAACATGTATGAGTGGGGGTGGTGGGAGCACAGGGACAGAGGCAGAGAGAGAAGCAGACTCTCCGCTGAGCAGGGAGCCTGACATGGGGACTCGATCCCAGGACCTGGAGATCATGACCTGAGCCAAAGACAGATGCTTAACCGACTGAGCCACCCAAGCACCCCAGATTTAATATATTTAAACCAAACAAATGAGCCAATAGTGTGATAACTTAAAATTGGTTTGTCAAGGCTGTTCCTAGGTAGAAAAATGTAATTAAAAGGTACTACAAAATTCTGCTTGCCCATAAGGGCAAATATCTGTTCTTTGATACACCATATAGTTATGGAATATTCATTCCACGCTGTCACTTCTCTAGGCTATGAGTCTACAGTGACGATCAAAACTGAGCTCCCGACTCAGCTTACAGTCCTAGCTGGGAAAACAGTATCAATGCAATATAAACATTGATCATCGGATACTTGATTCAAATTTAGACGATGATGATTCCAAAAGAGAGGGATTAGGCCACACAACGGGCTCCGACTGGGAGACTGGGGAAACCTGCCTGAGGAACCCCCGACTGAGCTGCAAAAAATCTATAGGCTGAGACATGACACAGGAGCCTGGCCTGGGGGCAGCTGAGGGTCAGCAGCAGGCTGTGGGGAAGCCTGGACCGGGAGGGAGCCTGAACCATCCAAGGAAGGGATTTGGTGTGGACCTGATCAGATTTGCTTTCAAACCTCTCCCACAGCTTGCAGTACCTAAGAAGGGGGTGGGGGATGGGGATGGCCTGAGTGCAAAGTGGATGGGAAAGGAGACACACATTTCAGAGCATTTTCTGTCTGATAAAGGGATAAACCGCCCCCCTCGCCCCAAACCCTGCACCGTCCTGCCCCAGACAGCGTGAGAGACTCTGCCCCATTGGAAACAGTCTCCCCTGTGTGCATGCTTAACATCAATCAGGTCTGCACGGTCATAGGATCTTAAAACACTCTCTCAGGGACGCCTTGGTGGCTCCCTTGGTTAAGCATCTGCCATCAGCTCAGGTCCTAATCCCAGAGTCCTGGGATCAAGTCCAGAATTGGGCTCCTTGCTTGGCAGGGAGCCTGCTTCCTCCTCTGCCTGCTGCTCCCCCTGCCTGCTATTTCCCCTAGTTTTGTGCTTTCTCTCGCTCTGACAAGTAAAACCTTAAAAAATTAAAAAAAAAATAAAGCACTGTCCTCAATCTATATAAATAAGGTAAAAATGTTGAAAGATCATTGTATGCTCTTGGCTATCAGGAGTTTAGACATTGAGCAGCCTACATTTTCTACAGGTCGATGAGATCTGCTTCTAAGTGCAGCTCCTCACCCATAAAAAAATGATACACAATACTTGTCTCTGTTAATAAGCAAGACTGGATTAAGATTACCACAGAGTCAATACTTACGCCAAAGAGAGTACTGCAACCAAACCCGAAAATATTGTATGTTTTGCTAAGTGGAAAGCACCTCACTAAATATCTGGAAATCTCATTGTCTTCCCATTCTGGCTCTTTTATGAGTTACCATAACTCAGCTCTAGCTGCAGTATAACTGACCAGCGCTGATGATGAAATCAATAGCCACTAAAACAGAAATAAATGGTGTTTGGGATGCAAAAAACAGCCGTTTTTATCTTAGGGGAAATACATCTGACTTAAATATATCACCCCTCCTGGTATTTCATATATATTAATAAACTACAATTCTACTAAAATTTCTACAATATCTAATCAATACACAAAATGGTGTCTTCTCTCTCTTTGTGTTCATGTAGAATCCGTGAGTATTTTAGGTGGAAACACGATGTCACTCAATTTCATTAAAAACCACTTACTGATGGGGTTTTGTTTTAAGCTCTTCCTGCTCTTCAGTCAAAAAGCCTCAAACAAGTCACCTGGGGAGAGTCCAGCCCGAGAGCTGAGTTGGAAGTCCCAGCTTTGGGAGAGAGAGAGGCATCCCTCAACACAGATGTGATTCTGCACATACAATTTGTTTTCTAGATGCAACTATTTAATGTGACATTTAAATGGAGAAACTGAGATCTCACAACTTTTAGAGCATTGATGTTGTCAATTCACTTTTTTGAAGGTTGCTGATTCTGAGAAGTTTCTCTGTCTTCACGGACTCCCCTGGTATCATGATTACATATGATTTGTGCACGATGCCCCCTTTGGGAGGGGCAGAGTCACCCCTCCTATTTCTATTTTTTTTTTTTTTCTATTTCTTGAACACAACTGACTATTTAAATTGCAGTGAAGTCTGTGTCTGAGCTTGACTGGTGTCAGAATAGGCTGCACCAGGGCACCTGGGTGGCTCAGTGGGTTAAAGCATCTACCTTCGGCTCAGGTCATGATCCCAGGGTCCTGGGATCGAGCCCCGCATCGGGCTCTCTGCTCAGTAGGGAGCCTGCTTTTTCCTCTCTCTCTGCCTGCCTCTCTGCCTACTTGTGATCTATGTCTGTCAAATGAATAAATAAATAAAATCTTAAAAAAAAATAGGCTGGACTGTAAGGAGGAGGAATGACAGAATCCCCCGTCATCGATGACATCGTGTTCGAAGCTTCAGAGGAGAAGCCTCTTGACCTCGACAGAGGTCTTACTGAGCTTCCGGTGATGGATGAGAAGGAAATTAGAGGCATAAGCACGAGGTGTGGGTGTCTATTATCTATATTACCCATAAGGGTATGTATGGATTGTTCGAACAGTGTCTGTTGATAGTGACCTATCTATATTATTTGCTTAAGATATAAAGAGTTGGCAGTCAGTAGGCTGCACCTCCCATCATCCGTTCTGGCTAAAATGTGGAATATGAAGAGGTTGTGATTATAGCCATTTATGATTCAATCAAGTAGTAAGTACCGTCAAGATGATATATCTGATCAGATATTAGGGGGACCGTCTGATTGTAGTAGATTATTCTAAAGAGAGAGGCTGTGGATACTTAGATTGTGATTTTTGAGTTTACAAGTGCAAAGCAAATTGCCTGCTGAACCCCTTGTCATATGTAGAAGACACTAACAGGCAAAGGTAGAAATGCTTTCTCATTTACAACCGACTTGATTGTATCTGATGGAGTCACAGCAGGAAACGAGCTGACTCTCAGACCGGGCACTGGGTCTGCTGACTCACTGGGCACATGAGCGTTCAGGGACATATGTTGTGAATTTGGAAAGTAAATGAATATGTAAAGTCATGTGAATATTTATAACTATCTAGTGCTTTTCAGAGCCTATTTATTAATACAAAACAATTTTAGATGGGCTATCAACTGAAACACTTTAAAACAAATCGCAGTCTATTTACTTAACAAACATTGATTATGATGCAAAAGGTATGGTGCTCCAATAATATAAGCTACACTTTCATCAAAGAATCCATATTTTAATAGCTTTTACTGCACTGATTACTAACAAAATTGCTTGAAATGGTATATCAACAGTTTTAAATACAAATGCACAGTGACCAAACTCTAATATAAATGAATGAACTTGACTTGCTGTTAGACCATAGGCAGACCCTGGAATGCTAAGCAGACCACAGTGAACGGAGGAGTCTTTGCTCCCCAACAAATGGTTGCCACGACTTTGTTTTCCTTAACTGATGCCAACTGAGAATATTATTCCTATTTACAGATTTTTTTTTAAAGCAAAGTTCTACATATAATTTCCAACATTATGGGGGTGCCTGGGTGGCTCAGTGGATTAAGCCTCTGCCTTTGGCTCAGGTCATGGTCTCAGGGTCCTGGGATCGAGCCCCACATCAGGCTCCCTGCTGAGCAGAGAACCTGCTTCTCCCTTTCTCTCTGCCAGTCTTTCTGCCTACTTGTGATCTCTCTCTCTCTGTGTCAAATAAATAAAATCTTTAAAAAACAAAACAAAACAGTTTCCAATGTTATAAAATCTGCATCTAATTCGGATATTCAATATTCAACTGCCAGACCAAATAAATGCACAGGGGGAAATGGTCAAAGGGCTCCCCAGGATGTGACCTTGCCTGTCCTGGCATTGAGAAAGTTACTCCAGTGTAAAAAGTCCACGTAAATTGTCCGGGCACCTGGGTGCCTCCGTCAGTTGAACATCCGACTCTTGATTTTGGCTCAGATCATGATCTCAGGGTCCTGAGATCGAGTCCCCTGCCAGGTTGCATGCTCTGCACAGAGTCCGTTTGTCCCTCTCCCTCTGTTCCTTTCCCCACTCGCTTGCCTGCTCTCTCTCTCTTTCAGAAAATATAAATAAGTAAAGTCTTTTTAAAAAAATGGAATAAATCCCATGTAAATTGCACTAACTTTACATATTGAATTGAATCTGACCAGAGGAGTGCTTCAGAATGTCTTTTTACAGAATGACCCAAAGCAAAAAATCTCAGAATTTTCATTTTTCTGAGTGTGAATTTTGAGTGTAAACACACACGGTGTATACTCTCTGTACTGATGAAATGTCCTTGTCCAGTGACAGCTTGGCCAGATTGCTCACTGAAGGTTCATACCTCCCTTGGGAAGGACAAGACTCATTTCAGTCGTTTCCTCCTCCCCGTCTTTTTCTCTCATTTGAGTGTAAACAAGGCCACTGTGGGCCGCTGGGGCCTGCCTGCTCTCAGCCTCGGTGAAGGAGGGAAGGAGAGAGTGGGGTGGGGGGTTCACAGTGGCATGGGCTAGGCAAGGCCACTAAGCAGGGTCAGCCAAAATAATAGGATGGCCAGGACCATTCCCTGGGTTAAATATTCGCTTCCTTAAGAACATTATTAAAATTGATTCAGTTGCCTTGATTTCAGCTTCTTGCTCTCTGACTCGCTCTGATTTTCAGAGGCATTAAGTTGCTGCACAGAGTATGTGTAAATAGGGTCCCTTTCTCTCTACTCACCCTCCTAATGCAAAGTCAGTCTGTCGATCATATAGAGACGGAAGAAGTGAAGGGACTTTTTTTTTTTTTCCTTTAAACCAAAAGATCTCCATAATCTTGGTTGCTTGCTTGCCTGCTTCCTTACATTGGAGATGCTGTTCAAAGGGTGCAGTTTACAATCCAAAGGACTGAGCCCATTCTGTATGATTTTTCTTCTTTCATTTAAGGGCACGTGTCTTCTTTATTGTATTCTTTGTCATTTATCAAACTTGCCAAATTTTCCAGTAGAAGTATCAAAGTAAGATCTTTAGCAGCTGACTTTAGAGGTTACTTTTCTTTTGAAGGACAGTTATTAAACTCCTAAGAATGCTCATTTTCTTCCTTTTTTTTTCTTTTTTTATACAATGTCATCATTTTTTCCCCAGTCTTCTATTTCTCCTCAATAATTGATACGTTACATTGAAGGAACACAAAATGTTCTTAATTCTGCAATAATGATCAAGGCAGAGAGTGTTTCCTGGGAACTAATGCTTGCCTGAGAGGACGAAATGGTTTGAGGTCCAGCTGGTTAATAAGCCACAGGAAATGCCGCAGGCCAAGATTTGTATTATTTCCCCGAGATGAAAATGAACTAAAAAAAAAGGCAAAATGGATTTTTTTTTCCCATCTAATGGGTAAAATGGCCTCATTTTGGATGCAGAAGACATTTGAGGAGAAGGGATGTGTTCCATAAGAGCTAAATCAAAATTTTCAGTGATCTCTGCTCTTGTTTTTAATACAGTCCAGAGAAAACTATAATTAAGGGAAGGCCTGAGCTTGCCTTTTGAACTTTCTCACTCTTAAAGAAGCAGAAGGGGAGGAGAAACATCCAAGTACAGTTTTGCTGGAAGTCAGTGACCTTATCGGCCTTTTTTTAAAGAGAAGTACCTTTCGACTTCATTCATTTTGGTCATTTCTTTTTCTGTCATCCATCTAGATTTAACCAGAGGTAGATTTTTAACAGCTCGTACTGTATGTGCCTTTTCCTAAAATATCGAAGCTGCTGTTAACAGATCGGTATAGCAGTCAAAGCAATTAGAAGGATCGCATCCTTGTGTTAATTAGCACGTATTTGTGATTGCCCGTGTGAACAAGGGCAGAGAAGGTAGAGAGGTGTTAAGATGTGTTAGCTAGATTTCAAGCCTTCAAAGACCTTTCATTCCAGCATAGGATAAGGGCAAGCGTATGCAATTATAATACAAGACCGTACACAAAAATGCGAAAGGTGTCCTTCCGTATTTCCGAGTTAAGAGTGACCCGCTGTGGCTCAGCCCATCTGTGGGACCTTTGGGAGAGCGTTCGGCATGGGAACGACTTGCTAACAGGTATTCCTGCTCTCAGGAGCTGCACCTGCCGTTCTTGTGGTCAGAATTGGGAGGTGCAGACATGCCGATTTTCTCAACAGTGGTTTTAAGAACTTCTTATCTCTTAAAAGAATGAAATCTGATTTGAATAAATAGAACAAGCAGAGAGCAGACATTCGTGTCTGTCTTCACCATGGGCTGAATGGATCAGGGAGGAGCTTCAAGGCCACATTCAGCCGGGACCATGGTGCTCCCTGGCACGGGGCAGAGTGAAGAAATCCAGAGGGGTCCACCACAGCAGAGTAGCTCTATCTCTATCTCCCTGAAGGTGTTTTCTTTAAAATACAACCAGCCCTGTGGTATATTTTAAGCTTTACAGAAAAGTCACCTTCGTTTTAGGATGGGATGGCTTAAAAATCAGATTACTTTTTTTCCAAATACCTGATATAATTCCCATTAAAGAGATAGAAATTTTGATAGCAGGTGGTGGGGAGAAGTTACTTTGAGGTGCAGTATTCATGGGTGGAACACAGAGCCGAGGCCAATGAGGAGTCCGAAGGTGGGGAAGCCGAGGATGGGGTTCTCAAAAGCCAGAAGGATGATCCGACTCACTCAATGGCCCTAAAGAGTTACTCCAAGAAGATGATCTTAATAATAGCTTTTGACCTAAGTATGTCTTAGCTTTTTTTTTTTTCTTTTTTTCCCCTCAATCACTTAGCTACGGAGATTAAGTGCACTGTCTGTCAAATCAAGTGCTCCTATTCTAGCAGGCTTTAAAAATGTCACTAAAGAATGTTTGAGTCTCTGTCTGCATAGAGATACTGCCCTCAGTGTGCTTAAGGTGGGGTTTGAGAGCTTGTAGTGTCTATGGAAGACTAGGAATGTTGGAGGATAAGAGATGGCTGTGTTTCCCTTGATATTAAACATCTCAGATGCTCAGTGTGAGTCCTACCCGTGGAGTCCATGCTGTGTCCGAAACTCACTGCACTGTGGGTCAGTGATCCACTATCCACTCCTGGATGGATTGCAGTGTCCTTGAGACAAATGCCTTCACTCTTTACTATCTTTCTAAAATGGTGACTAACATTACAAATAAAGAATGAATAAATGAATGAGTTCTTAATATAGTATGACTATTCTGTATGTTCTTTTAGCACTATCTTCAGATATCACTTTTTTGGGTAACAGTTGCAGATCATAAAAGCCATTTCTCTGGTTTTGTTGTGTTTTGCTTTCTCTCTATATGAAAAGAGGACTTGCACAGGGACGCTGAAGTCACCCTCTGTATCTGAGCACTCGTTGAAATGTGTGGACAGAGAAAGGTAGAGTGTGACCTGAAAGTAGGGGCAGATAGGGATTTAAAAATGCTGCGAACTAAATAGAATACCAAACACTTCCGAACATTTTCCATAGTTTCTGTAGACTCTACCTATTCTTCATTCCCTAAGAACTGCTTTTTCAGAGTTAAACGAAAAATATGATCTTGTTCTGTATCTGCTTAAAACTAACTTGGGTCTTAGCATAGAATTAAGTAAAGCCTACCACATGCCAATCATTCTTCTGTGGTGACATCTGAGTAGCATTTGGTAATAACTAAAAATTATTTATGATCAGCTCTTGGTAGGAGTTCAGGATATTCAGCATGACTCAGGGTTTTGTTTTTTTCTTTTCTTTTTTTTTTTTCCTCCTTAAACCTGTGTAACCAAATTATATACTATAGAAACTTGTGATTTTTGTTTCTACCCAACACATGCATATACATAAAGATATCATCGGGAAAAGTGATAATTAACAAAACTTTCTGGAGTGAATATAGATAGAGTGTGCTCTGCTGTGACAGATTTTTTTTCTTCACAGAATTCATTTTCAGTGTATCTACCATGTGTCAGATACTCCATAGTTTCTGTGGTCGATACAAAAGGCTTACATGACATTTTTCCACAAAGAAGTTTGATCAGTAGTGAAAGGATAAGCCAACACATGTGAAAGATTTCTAGAGAAATGTGAACAAATACTAAAGTGCTGAATTGAGGGAAACAAGTGCTTTCTGGCTTTTAAGACGTTGAGAGACAGTGATTGTGGAAAGCACAATGGTAGGACTGTGGAGGTTAAAACAGGGAGTCCACGAACGGATACAATTTGTGTACACATGAGGAGAGAGCTCAATTTGTGCATACCAGGTATTTTTGTTTTATTTGATATTCTTTCTTTGCCTGGCTCCAGTCAAGATGACCTCAAGCTTTCTACCCCTGAACAAGCCAGACAAGTTCCACTTCTCATAGTTGTTAAACTCTTTCTCTTATTAATTTTGTTCATCAGAATCAGTAGTTGGTGGATCCTAATTCAGGTATTTGTCATCCTTAATTTCATGCTATGGTTCCATGGACTAATGATGCCGTGTTCCTCAAATGAATCTCTAAGTTTCATTTATGCCAGGGTTTCTATCATAAAAGCATAGTTGAGAGTGTTGATGGAAAATTAAGATGATATAAATATGTAAGAGCTGGGAAATATATAATCTTAAACATTCCACATTATTTTTATTATCTTTTTCCCACAGCCTTATGAGGCCTTGGATACTAATATAAAAACCAAAATTAGAAACCTCTCCTCCGTGGATGTTTATTGTTCAGTCTACAGTGCATGCAGTCTTGATTTTAAAGCTCTAACACAAAAAATGATACTCTTTTGCCCTCTGACAGGTCAAAACCAGAACCTAATTGTTGCAGTGGTTGTGAATTTTGAGCAAACATACTTTCAAAGAAGTATTTTGCTTTAAATTTTCATTCCCAACTTCACAACGTATGTGTATGTAGAGGTGGTGATTTTAATGGGCTCCCAACCTCACATGCACACAGATGTACACGTGCTTTCAAACATAAACACACGAATGTATAAACATATATACAAAGATTGGTTACAACACAATTCACTCCGAATTTCACTCCTCTTATGCTTACTGTTCAAGAGCTGTGTAACTTGCCAAGGTTGGTTTCCGCCCCCCCCCCCCCACCAAGATTCAGCTGAGCTAAAGAACTTTATGGGGTTACTAAAATAAGAAGCTTCTCAAAAGGTTTCAGGATTTGATGTCCTATACTAAAAACATCCCTTATTGAAATATGAAGAAACCACTAATTACATACAAGTAGAAATATTTCTAATTTTCAAAACTACTTCTTACTGAATACATGTATGGAGTCAGGTTATCTACAGGATGTATGCACAATAGAAAACATATCATAGATGATGAAACCATTACTCAGAGAAAGTGCTTTGCTACAGATTGCTGTGGATAGTGAGTGGGAGAGCAGGGGTCAGCTCTCCATCATTTTTATTTCAAAGCCAAATCATCTTCCATAAAACCAGAAATACCTCCATGTTTCACGTGCTAACTCCTGCCACTATACTCATTTACCATTACATGTGTCTTATACAGATTCATGCTTGACATCAAAATCACAGAATTTTAGAACGAGGGTAGACCTTATCATGATATTTTAGTAATTGGCTGCTGAGCTGTACTCATCTATTTTTGAATCCTCTTCTCTCTGAAAAATCTATAAAAATCAATAGAACCATCCGCTGACTTTCAGGTGGTTTTAGCTTTCACAAGCCTTTAACTTCCAGACTTCTCCCATGTACTTTCCAATTTTGGCTTAAGGAGCAGCTACATTTAAATGACATGAGTGAGTTAAAATGCAAGGGCAAGAGAGTTTTATTACTCTCGAGGTGAACTCTCCCTCTGATATGCAGAGTGATGGGGCTTCCCAAATTGTCTCTGGTGAAAAAGCAAGTTCTGATTTGTGTGCATTTCCACTCTGCTATGGGCCAACATAACAATGTTTGGTCTAGTGCACATGGCACATTCGCAGCTTGTGACACATGCAATTTTCTGAGTTCAACCAAGCCATGAGTCATCTCCGTCCAGCTCCAGAAGATGAATCCAGTAAGGGATGGGTGTCCTGGCAGTGCCAAATTTCTGTGAAAGATTCCAAGATGTTAACTGCAAATTCTAAATGCCTATCATCACTGCCCATTATGTTTTGGACTTGTGTTGGTTCACAGACCACAGTTTGAGAAAGAGTCAGAGGAACTACTCGATAATTTATAACAGCTCAGCTTCCAACATGAGGAAGAAAAATAATAAGTTGGCGAGGAATTTATATTGTGATTTGTATGCACTGTGCTTATACATGTTAAACACTCAGAGAATAGAAATGCATGGTATTTGGGAAAACATTTTACTTCCCCTACCTTTAAAAGCACTTATAGGCACTGGAACACAGCAGAGTAGTGAACATCGCCAGCTACCTGGGCCATTGAGATGTGTCAAGGTCTGTCCATCAACTCCAACACTCAAATAAACAGAGATGTGAAAGGATTCATCAGCAGTAGGCAGAGAAGGGGACGTGCATACACCCAATCACTCAAGATGACTGGCAGCCTGTGAAAATATTACAATGAAACATGATGTTTTGCTATGGAGGTCACTAAAGTGGCCCAGCCTAGAAGTTAATGGGTCAGGTTTCACAGCTCTGCGGCAATGGTCTTAAAATCTCGATCGTGCACATGCTTCAAGTTAACCAAATGAAGTCAGAGGGAAGCCAGACAGTTTCTGAGATGCGCAAAGAATCTAGAAGTGGAATGCTTTCTGAACCAGCTGTCCATCAGCACTTTGGATAGAATTTAGTAGAGTTGACTCCAGGCGCTAAATATGTGTGGGTCTAACTGTTTTGTCAATTCCATTGAACACATGTCCCCGTGGATTACTTTTCCATTTCTGCTGTGACACGGGCCAAGAATGGCCCTGTTCCCTGTGGCCAAAATCCAGGCTAAGACGACTAGTTTAGAAGAAAACTTGACTACCCTCTGGTGACCTTGCTGCTTGTGAATGAAAGTGACTGCTCATTTGTAAAGATTCTGGATGGAGGCAGGGGATCACTCTCTTATTTCTGATAATTAAATAATGTGCTAGATCTATATAAACATGGGTATATATTTAGTTTTCTTTCAGACAAACCTATAATGCCATATACACAATTGTTTTTTTTTTAAATAATTTATTTATTTGATAGAGAGAGAGAGCACAAGCAGTGGGAGAAGCAGGATCCCTGCTGAGCAGGAGCCCAATGGAGGACTCGATCCCAGGACCCTGAGACCATGACCTGAGTGGAAGGCACACGCCTAACCAACTGAGCTACCCAGGTGCCCCATTATCATTATTATCAACTGCTAGAAGGTTAACAGCATTTAAGTAGGAGGGTAGAGTATCTTAAGTTTGGTAGACACACTCTATGATGTAAGCAAGGATAATTTATACAAACACAAGACTTTGCAGTCCAAATGAAGAGGAGTAAGTCTATATTTGAGCTTGTGGACGGATTTTTAATTATTCTGTTTTGTGTGTTGCCCTCTGGCTAAATATCTCCTAGTGCAGTGAGCGTAAGAATCACGGGGTGGTCCTAGTGAAAGACTAGGGACTGCCCACCCCATAGCTGAGGATGAAGATCTGTGTTCTAGTGACTTTCTGGAGTGATGCTTGCTCACGTCTCAAGTTGATCTTCTGATTAAAGAGGAGTATAGCGCTGCACTATTAACAGATCCAAGCCAAAAACTCCAGTGTAGAGGATGGCAGGAGCATGAACATCTGGCCCAACCCCCTTTTCCTTCCACAGGTCCTCCCATGACGTGCGCTGGACAGCACACTGGCCATTCTCCAGCACCGTATCGGACTTTCCCTGAATATACCGTTTTCTTTGAGGCTCTCAGGTTCCATCTTCCCATCCCCTCTGCCCAGAGTGTCCCTCCACCTACACAGCCTGAAAAATAATATACGGTCTTTCAAGGACAAGTTCCAGTCAAATTTCTTCTAAGGAAAATCCTACCCATGACTAAATTTAAGTGACAAAAATGAGGACCTCTCAAAATTCGATTACAGTGAGTTGTTTCGTCATGTAATCTAGGGACGTCTTGATGATGCTGTCCTGTGCTTCAGTCCTGGCTCATTAGGTGGTACAAGATTCATTGTGAGTTTTGCATCATAAACTGTTTTTATCACTTGCTTGATACCATTTTATTTTATACCATTATTTTTATTTTTTTTTCTTAAAGATTTTATTTATTTATTTGACAGAGAGAAATCACAAGTAGATGGAGAGGCAGGCAGAGAGAGAGAGAGGGAAACAGGCTTCCTGCTGAGCAAAGAGCCCGATGCGGGACTCGATCCCAGGTCCCCGAGATCATGACCTGAGCCGAAGGCAGGTGCTTAACCCACTGAGCCACCCAGGCGCCCTATACCATTATTTTTAATAAAATGTTTCTGTCTCTGAGAGTGTTTGACATAGATTTTAATAATGTGCCAAACCACAAAAAATGTTTACCATAATATTTCTGGATATTACTCATTTAACATACTTAAAATGCAAATAGCCTAGATATGAGGCAAAGTCATTATAAATGATGTATTTATTTATTTTTTTAAAGGTTTTATTTATTTGAGAGAGAGAGTGAGTGAGAGAGAGCATGAGTAGGGGAGCAGGGTTGGGGGTTGATCAGGGAACCCAGTGGGGGGTTCAATCCCAGGACCCTGGGATCATGACCTGGGCCAAAGGCAGATGCTTAACTGACTAAGCCACCCAGGTGTTCTGAAGGTATACTTATTTTTGAAGTGTAACTGTTTTTGGAGATTTCACTTATGCATCGAGATACAAGTCTTCCTTATAAAGACACATTAATTTAACATGATTGCATCAGATCCTGATTTTGTGAAATATAAACTTATGTGTGTACCTAAGTTTGCAAGATTTCAAATCTCTGCACATATAAATAAGTAGTTCTGCAGAGTCTGACATTATTGAAAGCTTTTACTAAAGCTTGAAACCTAAGTTTCTGCCAAAAATGTTCCTGGTTAATCTGCTTCAAATAGTGGTGAATGCTTTATCATTAGCCAAATGGGGAAGGCATGGCTGCCTGCAGTCTTCCTTAAAGGTTAAAGAGTGATATATGGGTGCTAAGTAAAGGCTTATCAGGTTACTGTACATCAGAACACTGATAAAGCTTCCTCAGGAAAGCACCAAATGGAACAAGGACCTTTTCAGAAAATGTTGGTTTGTAGATATGACATTACAATGGAACTCATCTAAATGACAGCATGGCTTAAGGATGGAATTTTTACTCCCAGGTCAGGAAATTCTACAGCAGGAACCAAAGTCTGGCTTAGCTCTTGAGCTGTGGCCAGAATCCAGGTTGTTTTTCTGTTGTATTCTGGTTTTCAGGGACATGGGAGTTTCGTACGATAAGAGCAGAAGAGTGTATTAACTGCCACATGTAGCACTTGACAGATTAACAAAAGAAGTAGAGGCCCTGTTCAAGTCTTCATTCTCTCTAAAATCCTTACAAGTTGAGCGTGGTGCTCATACTTGAAATCCTGATGTGAAAATGGAAGAAGTAGAAGGTGTGTGAGCCATAGAAACAGAGTCTCAGGGCCCCTTTCAAGATCATGAGACTTTGCTTTTACATTTTGTTTTATTTTCTATTGCATCTTATGCCTTTAAAAAATCTACTTTGTGCCAGTCATTTAATGGCAAGTCTTCTTCAAAATATGACTGGGTTCATTTGGAGAAATAGAGCTACGAAGCCACACAATTTTGTGAGAATAAGCATGGAGAAGGGAGCCACTTAAGTTAATTGTGTGTCTCTCACTAATTCCCACCAAGGGCATGAAAGCCACCACTTAAGTGATCTTTCCGTTGATTAGGGTAAGCATCCAGGAAGTTCTTTTTGTTATCTAATCTAAGTTGCTCTGGCTAAAATTCTCCCTGTTTTGTTTTTGATAGAGAAAGCGAACCCATTTCCCCATTATACACAGGAGTCCTGGAGTTATACTATATTTTGTGAACACCGAGAGGAAACAGCAGCAGGCATGTTTTTAATCCTCATTTGATGCCAGTGTTGGGTACTATATGTGTGTATGTATAATGAGGAAATAATTTATGTAAATGTACTTGGCAAATTGTAATTTATAGGAACAGGTAAATTGTGGATTTGAGATTCAAACTCAGGCCTGACTAGTTCTAAAGTTCATATTCATTTTTTTCCATATTATATCATTCTCCAAAAGGTATGAAGAAAAAACAAACATGGTTTATATAACCCAAAAAGGTATTGGGATATTTATGTAATACTCAAGGAGAGAAAATTTAAAACAGGCTTCATGAATTCACTGATGAAAATTATACTGAGAAACAGTGCTTGGAAGGGTCAGGAAGTAGAGGTTCACCAAACTGACAAGTTCAATATATTGTAGCATTATGTTCTCATTTAATGTTCATAAGCATACTAATTAAGTTTTTGTCACCATTTTATACATATTGCACTTATCACGGAAGCTGTATTAGAACACTCTGTGAACAGTGTGATCTGGATTCACAAATCCACATTTCACCATGAAGAGGGTTAGCTTTCCAGATGAAGTAGCCACTATAGCTATGTAAAGTGGTAGCAGGTAGATCAATCCAAGTCCAGCCACTCCAGTGAAGTCATCACAGCAGCCTAGGTAGGGTGACTTGGATATCACCATCGGCAGTCCCATATTCCAGTATGGCATGGAATCCATATTTATGGACTTCATCCAAGGAAAGGTGGTGCCTAGGTTCAGCTGTGAGTGGGGTGGGAGGCATACAAAGGTGTCCCAGACCAAATGGAGGTGGCAGGTGGCGGCTCACAGATCATGGATATTTGACTCCTTTATAGAACACAGATTCATTCTTTGTCTCTGACCAAATGTTCAGTGCTTCAGCTCTGGGCAAAGTCATAATAATTCTTCAGCTTTTTAAAGTTTAATAGAAATTTTATAGCTATTTGCATTTGGCATTGTCATAAAGTGGTTATATGAAGGACATCTAAGGTATGGTTTCTGTCTTTGTGAGGTTTTGAATATTGTTGACAAGACAAGATGAATAGAAGAAGCGATTACAAGCAGGATTTGAGTTTTTCTCTATCTTAAACTTGTATTAGGTAAGTCAGTTCTTGTGTCTGGACTACTCTGCTTGGAAGGGCTGGACTACATGGTGTCCAAGTTCCGACTGAATTTACTACTTCTGTCATTCTATGCAATGTCAAGTGAATATGGTACAGAAAATAAAGCCAAAGGGATTAGAAGGAGGGAAAGAAGAAGAGAGAATCACATGTGGTCAGAGAAATCCTAAATCAGACAAGCTTTTCGCTGATATTAAAAAATCAAGGGTAAGAATGAGCTCAATGGAAAGGTCAGAGGGCAGTGGATTATTATGGGGAAAATGGAAAGAATAAGGAAACCAGAAGTGAAAAAGGCATGAGGTAGTCATCTGGCATTGAGAAGTTTGGCTCAACTGCTGGAAATGGAAGATGGTTTTGTATCAGAGTATCAGGGCTGCTTGTGGAAATCCATGCATCCTAGACCAGCAGGGCTGTGTTTGAGCTCAAAGATGAAGAGGAAGTATCAGTCAGGGACCCTTTCCTATCAGACCCAGAGGAAACGAGAATGTTCATCTCAAATAGCTTGAGCAAGATTAAACTGGTAACCAGTTATGACCTGGCCCATAAGATATTTGGGGAAAATAATCAAATGCCAAGGCTTACTTAAAAGTACCTGGAGATTCACAACAAACAAGTTTGCAAAGACTCTGGTAGAACACATCTGCTGTCCCACATGCTGATGGTTAGCAGGAGCTGGGTATCTGCTGTACTTTTACCAGGGCCTTGGAGTTGCAAATTGTCCCAAGGGAGGCGGGGCCTGTTTCTCAGCCTCTCCAGGGGACAGCAGGGGGTTTGAGCCTGAGACCTCTGGTGTAGGGCCTAGGTGGGTTTTCAGAAAGGAGATGGCTCTCATTCAGAGTGAGCATGGAAGAAAAGGTTATATAGGAATTCTGTTTTGAAAGCACAGTCAACATTGTGAACTCTCATGGGAAAGGGAAGGCTGTTCACACAATGAGGAAGATTAAAAATGTTTAGTGAGTATGTTAATTGCTAATACTTTTGGAAGTCCTTAATTATATAATTTCAGCTTTATGTTATATGGCAAATTGAAAACATCACATTTATCCACGTGTTCACTTAAAACCGCTTCAAAATTTTGGCATACCAGAATAGGTATGAATGTTAAAGAAAAAGACATTGTCCTACTTCGTGCTTAAATTATTTTTGAGTACACAGATTTCTTGTCTAGCACCTTGGGAGGAATTTTTAAAATATGATCCATGTTCTTAATAACCTGTATTGAACATCTTGATGCTAAAGACAAGTAAGTTATTATAATCAATTCAATGTGGGCTGGTCAAGTGTTTCCTTTTTCACAAAGTAGGTTGCAATTCTCACGCCAGCTTTGCCAAATTGAGACTAAATATGCCTGGCTGGAAGAGAATCCAAGTGAGATTTTATAAATGAAATAATATGATTTAAGGCCAGGTACCAAAGATGGATCAGGAACACCATATTGGCTCCTGAAGAGCTGCTGAATGTGATTGCACTTAGGCTAGGAAAGCAGTGAGCTATCAGTTCCAACTGGGCCCTGATTTATGTATATTATCTATGGCTTAGCTCTTTACTAGGAAGAGGGAAGGGATGCTAGGAATCCTATGTGAAAGATAAATCCAACGCTATTTACTGTAGTTCTACTTTGTGTTCCTTTTGATTCTTAATTAAGTGGATTTTGTTTTATTAATTTTTATTTATAACACTCTACTTAATCTGCAACTAACTGCATAGTGAGCACATTTTGAAATCAATCCAGTTAATACATGACTGGTAGTTTTTTGTTTTGTTTTGGATTGGTTGGGTTTATTCTTTTTTTTTTAATCTTTTTGCATTTTTTTTCTTATGTAGTTTTTGAACTGTAATCCCCAAATATGAAGATACCTTGGAAAACTAGAACAGGTTTGCAAAACTGAGTAATTTTGTATCAGTCGGCTATCAAAAGTCTTGAAGCAGAATAAAACTAAATTGAAATAGGTAAAGTGGGGCTCAGAATCACAGTGCTTCTCAGCTGCCAGTAAATTTTGCATTTGCGTTAAATTGCCATAGACAAAGCCAGCACACAATAGTTTCACCAGACATTCACAGCATGGGACTCCAAGACCATAGCAGGGTTCGGTTTGAGTTTATTTTCTAAGTTGTCTTGGATGCTCTCCTTCTGGGTATGTCTTCTCTTCGGTCTCCTGTGTCATGTCTTATTTCAACTCTTCTGACAGCATAGCAGGCATTAGAGCAGAATAATCTGTATGCACAGTGGGAGAAAGAGGCAGACCAAATACACACTGAATAGGGAACAAGAAGTTTCCAGCAGTTGATACATTATTCTCCCTGGTAAAGAAGTAGATAGGCTGAACATATGGCGACAGGCTCACGGATCAATAAGAAGAACTTCTAAATATACGGCTATCCTGTGAAAATTTATATCTTGACTGAGGATATGTTTTGATAGCATAAGTAATATTCTCATAAAATTTTTGGAGTGACACATGAGGAATGAGGGAAACCATAATATAAAAAGCACATGTTAGATCCTTGCCAACGATTGCGCCATCCTCCTGCCTTATAAAGACATTGATTTTCATCCTACCCTGCTCTTTTAGAGTAGCTCAGTTCTATAGATCTTGAGAATTCCTTTGGGGATGAAACACATCAGAAATTAGTGTAATGAGCTTAAGTTAGGGGAAAGCAAGATTCCCCGGATCTTGGATAAATACACTTAGTTTAACAAATTTGTCAAAATGTATCCACTGAGGATATCGTTTTCCTTAAAAAAATATGATATATACCTTTATTTATTTGATTATTTTTTTCTTAACCTCAGAGCCTTTAGGATAAACTTGGAAAGGAAACTCTGCTAGACTTATGGTTTTAATATGGTGCCTTAAATTCTAACATTTCTTTCAGATATTCATCCCCAGGACTCATTTTAGATCTATTTGCTATGGGAGAAAAGTCAGAAAGAGACTTCATGATGAAGTGTCTTCTTGTCCTGATCTTCTTAAAAATAGAAGAAATGGATTCTGAATTATCAAATATTCCACTAGGAACTCAGCAGGTGGTTCCAAATTAAATTCACGAAATTCCAGGATGACATTTTCCTTAGATAATTCCAGGGTGTAACTTTACCAACTGCATGGGATTCAAACCAAGCCTTCTTGCTAAGAGGTAAAACACACATCATTGCATTCTAAAATCATGAATAAGACTGTCAATTACAATTTCATGGTTATGAATGAGTAAATGAAGTACTATTATGGGGGCGCCTCAGTGGCTCAGTCTGTTAAGCGTCTGACTTCGCCTCAGATTATGATCCCAAGACCCTGGGATGAAGCCCCAAATCAGGCTTCCTGTTCAGCAGAGAGCCTGCTTCTCTCTCTCCCTCTGTGGCTCCCCCTGCTTGTGCTCTCTCTCTCTGCCCTTCTCTCTCAAAATAAATAAATAAAATCTTAAAAAAAAAAAAAGTACTAATATACACTGGAGTAGAGAGAGATTAAAAGTCATAAACACCTGGAAAAATTCCTTACAGGTCCAAGTTCTGCAGAACCGGAAGTTCAATCTTGTTATACCTTTTGATAAATCTCAGTTAAGAGAATAGCTTGTTATTACATTTGATTATTTGTACTTTCATATTGATCTTTGGATTCTTTCTGTGCATTTGTTGCTATCTTTAGAATCAGTGAAACTGTTTAAATCATCCACAATATAGAATAGACAATAAAATTTCCTACTTAGTATATTGTGTTGATTTAAAACTCTTAGTATTATTTTGTGTTGATTTTAAAACTCAATAATTTGTCCCATTATCAATAATTTTCAGAGATATTTTGGAAATCAATTTATAAAAACATAATCTTATCTTTGAAAAAAAAATGAATGTAATTTTCTTAAGCAAACATTTTATTCAATGAAAGAGAGTTTCTCAGAGATAGGCATTTGGAGAAAGGGAAGCAGGCTCCCTGCTGGCAAAAGCCCATGCGGGAATCCCTTATCTTTGATCATGACCTGAAAATGAATGTAACCCCATGAGCCAAGGCGCCTTAAACTTAATCTTATAATTTATTTACTCTAGTATGTTTATTCTGCAGGCACATGGTGAATAACATAAAATGGAGATACAGTGGATTCAGAGGATGGAGTGAACACATTATTATTGTTAGATTTCATGAATAACATATATGACATTTCTGTTTCCTTGAATTTGAACTTAGACCTGCTGTAAACAACGGAGTAGTCCTTCTTATATGTTCAAATATTTGAAAGAAATCTGATGGCCTCTGGATGGCACAATAAAAATTATAAAATATTACACTGTAAAAAGTATTAATATTATAAAACCTTATAAAAATTCTAGTACAATGTTATTTTGGCATTTGCTTTTTTTATACAAACATTGGGGGGGGGGGCGAGAAACAAAAACAAAAGCAAAAAAACTCCAGCCATGAGAGCTTCTAGTGGGAGTTAACTGAGCATGGGCTGACTTTCCAACGATAGCAGTATCCCTCACTGAACTTTGTTTAGGAAAGTTCAAATACCACTGCTCACATTTCTAAACACTCCAAAGCTCGTTCAGGAAAATAAGGTTTTAATCCTCCCATTTGTAATATGCCATGTTTCTATGATATGCTATTGTTGTACTCTATACCCCCAATTATTAGTAAGCACCAACTGCATGCTGGTTATTGAACTAAGAGAACCTCACACTGGCTATGATATTAAATTTTCAAAATAGTCATTTAGGGAGACAGTGAAGAAGACATGAAGAAGAATGACCCAGAAATGAGTACTTTTTTGAAGATTACAGAGCTGAGTAAGTAATAAGAAGAGATCATCCAGTTTATACTTCCAAAGACTATGCTTTCTGCACCAGTTTGGAAGGACTCCTTTAGCTCAAACCTCACTTTTCACAGAAAACTTCTAGAACCTCCTCAAGTAATTCACAAGCTTTGTAATCTTTCTGGGATAGACTTTTTCTGAAAGGGCCAGATGTCAACATTTTAGCTTTACGGGCCCTAAGCGTTCTATCTCCTACTCAGCTCTCTGTTGTAGCATGAAAGGATATGTGGACAATGTAAACCAAGGGGTGGGCTGCGTTTCAATTAAAAAAAAAAAAAAGCATGAGTACATAATTATTTATAGACATCATATCAAGTTAGAATTTCACTTAGTGTTTACCTGTCATGAACGTTCATTCTTTTATTTGTTAGTTTTACTTGTTTGTTTTCTCAACTGTGGAAAAATGTAAAACCATTCTTGGCTCATAGGCCTTAGAAAAACAAGTGGCATCTGAGGGCCATGGTTTGCCAGCCTCTTTATTAGAGTAGGATTCTTTCAAACCTAAATGTCTCCTGCCCCATAGCTGTTCTCTAATAACTAAGAAGTAAAGAGAGACCACTCTAACCAAGATGATCTTGTGATGCTGATAACACACAGTGTTTACCAGATGCCACCCAAAATGTTTTATGCGTGTTATATAAGCAAGGATGACCCCAGTCCCATGGAGTAGATATGATTTACTTAGAATAGTAGATGAAGTGGGGCTTTGACCACCATCATGACATCTCTGCCCACACACATGAATGGCACAGAATCCAAATGTTTATCTCTAAACCTTGGAAAACATGATTCATATCCTTAAAGACCAAGAAGAAATTGCCCCATTGTCCCATTTCAGGAGAAAGAGCTAACCTTGACAAACCTACACGATCCTGATATTTGGGAGCATTGGTGTTTTAGGGATTTTTGGAGGTCCCTCTGATGTCTTAGGAATGAGTACAGAGCCCTTGTGCCCGACAACACACTATCCGTGTTCTAATTACATGACCCCGTGCTCTACCTTTGGAGTTTTGATTTAATGGTTCCATATATCAAACACAAACAATAGCATGGAAGCAGAATGTATAGGCACTGGGTTTTGATTATTACAGTCATTTTTCCCCTAAGTATAATGCATGTCTTAAACCCAACCTGACAGCTATTTAGCTAACTTTGGGAGGAGAATGAAGACAGGTGGCAAGATGAGCCTCATAGACACATGCAATGTATTCAACTGCATTGTACTGAACAGATACTCTTTTGGGTGAAAATTGACCTTTCTTGATAGAACAGTTAGGTTTTACAAGAAAATGAGATACATTTCTTGTTTTTACAGCCTTCCCTTTAGGATTAAATGGTGAAATTATAGTTATCTGCTACTGAATTGACAAAACTCCAACTGTGTTTATTGCTTTACTTTTGTTTTATTTAACACTTGACCTCAGAAACCTTTATAAAGTGTCTTCAGTTACTACAGAATTTGGAAACATTGAACGAATATATTGTTCTTTGTCCAAACTTCAGGGGGAAGGCCATTTTTCCCTGTCAAAGTTTTCAAGCTTTGGGGCTTCAAATAATTAAAGTGAAGGGGTATTTGTATTTTTAATATTTCTCTCGTCAGTTCTCTAAAAAAATCAATATAATGAATGCTTACATCTGCTTCATTAAACCACAAAGCGTGCACACACACACACACACACAACATGTTGTTATAGATTTAATAGCAGAGGGAAAGAGTAATGAAAAATATTATAAATAGACTTAATTTACAACTCTTTCAACATTTTGAATATCTCTTAAAAGAGATATGTGTATATACACACACACACACACACCCTCACCACCAATTTATGAGGTGATGAAAATATATAATTTGCTTTGCTAAGTAACTAACTCATAAAGTCAATACATTGCTTCAAGTGCCCAAACTTTGTAAGAACCCACATGACAAATGGACTAAAAATACATGTAGATTACATTCCAGGTATTATTAGCTATATTGTATATCATCTGTATTCTAAGTATTATATTGTATGAAGACTGGAAAAAGAAGAAATATCTTACTGAGGAAATGAGTTCTGATATCTCCATGAAGGACGAAATGATTGTGATCCAGTGTGGCACAGAAGAGGTTGAATTAGTTTAGCCAAAAAAGATAAATATACTGAAATAAACAATTAACACTTGGCACAATCCTTCTTTTAACCAGTTGTCACATTGTATTGAAATAATCTCTATCCAAGCCTTTTACCATGAAACTCTATGCTCCCATAAGGGATTCAGTCCATCTGTACGTTTAAACCCTAACGCAAGCGCTGATAAATGATTGGTACTTCCCACGTATAAAACAAACATGGTAAATATTTGTTTCAACTAACTGAAGCAAGAAGTCTTTTCAATGAATAATACAGTTTTCAATATTATTACAACCACACACAAACACACACACACACAAGAAGAGAGAGATCTCCCAGGAACATCAAACTTTCAGATAAAGGGTGGATTAGAAAACATGAATTCACTAACTTTTTCTAATTCGCTTAGTTCTGCTAATTCTCATGTAAGAAGGAAATAAAGACCCGACATTTATTTATTTAGTGTCTCTTCGGTAGAACATGATGTGCTAGGAAATCATTCTTTATTCTTTTCAGTGCCAGTAGGTTTGGGATAGCCCCTCCTAGTAAGCTACATGTAATAATGATTCATTTATTTTGTACTAATACTTACCACAACAGTTTGAAATATGTTACTATATGGCAATGGTAATCATTGCATTTTGGAATATTTTACTAATGTTTTATTTTTATATAAAGATATGAAATAACTTTACCATATTAGGGTAAAATTCATTCCTATTTTTCAACTTTCTATAATTTATTTTTTCAGATCCATTGTCTCCTATGAATTATATGTCATTGAATTTTTGTGACAAAGTACACTACTGAATTTAATTGATGAATATGAAATCGCAATCTGGTCCTTACAGACTTTCAGTAAACTAGCGTGAACCTTTTTTTTTTTTTTTTTTTTTTAAATATTTTATTTATTTATTTGACAGAGAGAGATCACAAGCAGGCAGGCAGGCAGAGAGAGAAAGGAGGAAGCAGGCTCCCCGCTGAGCAGAGAGCCCGATGCGGGGCTTGATCCCAGGACCCTGAGATCATGACCTGAGCTGAAGGCAGAGGCTTAACCCACTGAGCCACCCAGGCGCCCCTAGCGTGAACCTTTTTATGGAGGAATTATAATCTGATCTGACTGTCAAGGATGAAAAACTCCGTCCTGTCTTAATTGTCAAGTTACATTTTTGTAAGTAGTAGAAACTTTGCTGGGGGTGGGGGGAGGAAAGGGGCCAAAGAGCATGAGCACCTGTGGACCAGTACCCTAGATTGTTTTATGCCTGGTTTCAGTTCTTCTGTTTCTTTACAGTCGCTCTTCAACATTTCAGAAGAGCCTTCAAACTTACTTTTCATAATGGTTATCAAATTCTCTTTTGCCAAGTGATCCAATATGGTACTTTCTTATGTGCTCTTTCTAGTTACAGGGACATCCCGCTTTCACTCCCCAAATAGAACACCAATACATAGCATGTTGCCGTGTGACCATGTTTCTCAAGACTCATTTGATATACTTGTTATGCTCACACGGAATTTCAACAACATTTCTATGTCTCCTTATTTCTTGTCTTTACCTTACATGACGACAGTGTTTAAATAAAACAGGATAATACACTTTGGGGGTCCAGCCTCCACTTTATAGCAAACTGGCCTAAAAACAAGTTACTCTTCCTAAGATTACGTAGTTACAAAAATATTAATTAAAATTCAAAATGTTATAGATAGAAATATGATTTTGCTGTCTAAACTGATGGCTATTCTCTTCTCGTTTTTTTTTTTTTTTTTTTTAACTCCTGAGGGTAGGGTGTAATTTACAATCACAATCTTTATAAGTTCATAATTGAGGAGAGATCGTGATTCAACAATGCCTGTCAAGTTGTGAGGCTCATTTTCCTTAGAGAAATATTGCTTATTTGTGCAGTGTGTGCCATGCCTTAACTAGATGTGTATGCCAATGGTTTTATTTTCAAGCACTCATAGTCATAGATTCCTGCCATATGATTGCATTTTACAGTAAAATATGAGTGTATTCATAATGATTTCATTTAAATCTATTCATAGTTTATAAAAATGTTCAATGAAAATGCTATGATTTGAATATCAATTATGTGAAAAATCTCAAATCATCATTGATTATTCTGTTCAATTCTTGAGAGATGAGATGTTCCTCACTTTCAATATCAATTTCCACATTCTATCTATAATAACAACAATACATATTTACATAACAACCCACTGTATTAATATGCATATTATCTTATTTAAGCCATGTAACAAACCCATGGCATAATTATTTCTATCCATACTTTATAAGTGAGAGATGTGAGATTCAGAAATGTTGAATCACTTATCTGAGATTTCTTAACTATTAATAAATGACCAAGGCAGGAATTAAAGTTTGTATATAAAACCCAATATAATTTTCATATATTTTTCAAAATACTCCCAGCTGAGATGAATTGAAGTTTTATTTTAAAGACTAGTATATGGGTAAGATGCCAACTTTAAGGAATCTGATCTATTCTTATTTATTTAATTCCAGAGTTATTTGGTTAATTAACTCCAGAATTATTTAATTCCAAAGATGAAATAAATGATCATTTGTCTCCTGTTATTTCACAAACGATATGTCTTTATACTTAGGAATATTAGAACAAGAAGATATGGGCTTTGGCTAAAACAGAAGGACTTTGGACTATGTGCAAAAATATGTTCTGTCAGTATGGAGCCCAGAAAATCCCTTCCTTTGAAGTCTTTACAGGTTGACCTCCTCAGTGATTATGGAATATTTATCTTCTGTAAAGATGATGGAAAATTAACTAAATGAATTTCAGTATTGGGGCCATTAGTGTCTCTAAGGAACTGAAGAATGAGTGTGCAAACACATAATTTGATGACAAAGAATAATCTTTGATCAATTTGAATATAGAGGTGTATGCATAAACATCATTTGCATCTTATGTAGAATGAAGGACAAGCAGAGGCAAATGGAGGCAAAAAAAAAAAAAAAAACAAAGTTACTGCTCAACTGTGCCTTGGGGCCCCATCTTTTTATCCACTCAGAGGAATCAGCTGAAAGGTACACTTGGATATTTCCTACCCTGACTCAGATAGTCTTTTGATTAAAATCATATAGTTATTAGTTTTTATTTTCCACATGGAAAAAGGGAGACCAAAGAGTTTTTATGTGAAAACAAGTTTCTCTGATCCCATATAGTATTTTTTTTCTACTTCTGTAATCTTAGATACACTACTATTACAGACTAACGCATTCCTTGTTCATCCATTTAATCTAAGTATATTCTATATTTTATTCAAAAGCATACCAGAAAGAACAGAAGCATTAAAGAAAATAAAAAAAGAAGAATGTTTCATAGGTAGCTTCTTTTCACGATTCATCAGTGAATGGCTCTTGGTCCGTAAGGGGATTTCCCACCCCTGCTGCCACTGTCTCTGCACAAACTAAATCGGCATGTGGAAAGCAAGGATTTTTGAAGTTTGGGGCCATATTTCACCCTAGCACAACCCAAGAACACTGTCTAAGCCATTACAATCTTTCCTCCAGTGAAGAACATAATTAGCCTCATGCGATTGATAGATAAAAAGTCATATAACTATTACTCAACTGAAGAGTGCTAATTTTCATGAAACTAAATTTCGGAAAGGCTTAGTGAATTGTCTAGCATTCCATAGCAAAACTGTGCAGAAACTCCCTGGGACTCGATTATGTACGAGTTTTTACTGGGAAATTGTGTATGATTATGTTTCCCCGCTGGTACCCTCCTGTTCAGTCAGCTCTGACAAAGTCCATGAAATACATAATTTATGTAAATACAACAAACCAAACCAAAGCTCTTAGCTATTAACTAACTATTGTGCCAGTTTGTGTCCTTTAGCTACTAATAAAAGAAACCAACTCTACCTGCCTGGTAGAAGCAAAAAATTTAATGTGTTAAGGATGAGGGGTAGCTCAGAGAATTAAACAGCTACAGATTCTGCACTGGGAAGGACAGGAGAAAGACTAGGCCAGGTTTCCTTGGGCATGTTCTAGCCCCCATCTCGTTTAGGCGGTTCCCCAGCGATGAACCAGCCAGGGGGTGTTTTCCTCCTCTGTATCCTTCCATTTAAGGTATCTGACCTTAAGAGGACCTACTGACTGATCCTGCTTGTGCAGGACAGGGTGAGTGTCTTGCTTGACAGACTGGGATAGAAGAGTAGCTTTCCAAGGAAATTGAAGGTTCTTGCCAGACAAGTGTTTCCTAGTCATCAAGCAAGACCGCATGTTTTGTCTAACTCAATTTAAATGTCGCCTTCATTGAGTACCATTTTCTCATTCCCCTAAACCTTCTGGGTAAAGTGACTTTCACTAGACAAGCATGTGACAGGTATTCAAGAAAATGAGATGTACTGGAGGGTGAGAGAGACCAGCCCTTGCCCTTAGGGAGCATATATTCTAGCAAAAAAATTTATTTCCAAGCCACCAGTTTTGTCCTTCTCTCTGGATTCTAATATCCAGAGATTTAGTTACAAGTTTTCCCCATACAGAGATTTTTAAGCTCCTGAGTGATGATGTTTAATTGATATTTGTATCTTCTATAACATTTGGTATATTGTGTGGCACAGAATGCACACTAATGACCACTCCAGCATTGACCTTAGGTGCAAAATCTCCTAACTCCGTTTCCCGATTACCGTGTTTCTGGTGGCTCTGCTATAGGTATAATAAAATCCAGATTCTCAAAATGAATATTTTAAGATGTATTTATTTCAGAGAGAGAAAGAGCATGTGGGAGAAGGGGCAGAGGGCAAGAGTCTTCAAACAGACTTCTCACTGATGGGTGTGGGTGGCTCGATTCCAGGACACGGAGATCATGACCTGAGCCAAAATCAAGAGTCAGGTGCCCAACCAACTTTGCCACCCAGACACCCCTCAAAATGATTCTTAAGACAGTTCATAATATTTCCTTCCTCCACTTTTTAAAATCACTATATCGTTTAAATGGTTTACATTGTAATCCTACCCTGTTGTCAGACTTAAACACATCTCCCACTTTGGTATTACATCTAATCATTGCTTATACCTCTATTGTTGAGACAAATTCTGTGCTTTGTATTGGAGTTATTTCTATATGTTTCTCTGGTCCCTTAGAGATTGTAAGCTCCTGGGGAGGAAGGGTTATTCATCTAAAACCTCTTCAACTTCTAATCAGGTGATATGCACAAAGTAAGAATTCAGTTATTGTTAACTAAATTAAACAAGATGTATTTTTGATCATTTATTAAAGTTATTTGTATGTATTATATGGCGACCTTATATCTTCCCTGTAGAAATAGTTATATGCAATGTACTTATCACCCTTTAGGATATCAGAGCATAAAATAATTGGAATAGAGTATTAGGACAGAAACATAGAGGTATAATAGAAGTGCTAAGAAGGGAATGGTTATTTCTTTGTGGGTGAAATTGCAGACACAAAGTTAGGTGTCTTCCAAGACAAAGAGGCAGTAGCAGGAAGAACAAATGCACAAAGCAGCAAGGATGTGAAGCATCCAATTCACTGAGCAAAATTAAGTAATCAGGAAGGAAGATTATATATCTATATAACTGGATTTAACTAAAAGAATTTTTAAAAATCTTTCTCACTGTTGTCGGTAGTGGAGACCCATTGGAAGGTTTTGAGATGAACTATGTGTTTGGATATACAATTTCGGAAGATCCTTTTGACATCCTGTGGGGAATGGCTCACCGAGGAAGCTAGTAAGGCAAAGAGCCTGAACTAAATGTGGCAGCAGCAGTGAATTTTTAACAACGGATTGAGCACAAGACATGGTGATGTGTCTGTTAAGCTGAATCCAAAGCACAATGGTAACTGATGACAGGAGGGAATGTGAGAGGGGTGGTGGTCCCAGTTGACTCGAAAGTTTCACAGGAGAAAGAAAGGAGTAGTAGTTCCATCACTGAGATTGAGGAAGGGGGACAAGGAGGAGTGGGAAAGAATCTGAAGGGGAGGCCAGGAGAAAGGAAGGCACTAGAGCACACTGCAAGTTAAGGGCAAGTGTCATGGAGAGAGGAGGACCTTTGGGATTTTCAAAATTTAAGTGCGGAGACAGGATCATACTCCATACCAAGAAGACTTCGTCTGAAGGAACAAGGAAGGTAGAGAATTTCGGAAATCAATGGTGGTGTTTTGAAGGAAAAGTGTTTGACACGAGGATATCGAATATTACTGAGATCGAGTCTGCTGAGTAGGGCTGGAAACATTGGCAAACAGTTAACTGAAGCTTAAGAACAGGAGTAACTGTGTAATGGCGGCAGGGCCATGGGCATGGGTATTGAGTAATGACCAGGAAGGAGCAAAAGGAAGGCTGGGGTGCTGGACATTTTCCATTTCTCAGTCCATGTGCTGATTCCATTACTGTGATTGAGTGCTTTGCTCTAAGTTTATAATGCCAAACTCAGGGTTGCTTGTGGGGTATTGGGACTGGGATATGGACATTGGGGAAGGTATGTATCGCATTGAGCACTGGGTATTATATAAGACTGATGAATCACAGACCTGTACCACTGAAACAAATAATACATTGTATGTTAATCAACTGAATTTAAATTAAAAAAATAAAGTCAGTGACAGATAACACCTATAACATAAAGAAAATGTGAAATGACTTTTGCAAGGTACTTTGGTATTACAAAGTCAGACACAAGATTCGAAACTGGATTTGTTTGACTTCCATGGAACTGCCATTAACCACTGTGCTAACTTCCCCCAAACCCGACTCTTCCCCTTCACGGTCCATTGGCATGACAAAATGGGCCTCTTAATACTATCTTAAGTGTACCTGCTATTCTAACCAATAGATCAAATTATTCTCACTTGCAATTTTTGCTTCATTAATCCTTTAAGTTTGGTTAAAATATTTTTTTGAGCTATCCATCAAGGGATTATACAGATACTACATGTAGATTTGCTTAAATCCAAAGCTATTCATAGATCTGAAAAAAATTTAATCTAGTGTCAGTATGATATATGATAATAGAAATGAAACTATTTCATCTTAATATCCTGAAATGAAAAACTTAAAAAAAAAAAAAAACTTGAATATCTTGGAATAGAGGGAAATACTCAAAGAAAGGAGATATCCTTTCTTAGAGGGACAGTTAAGTCTCTTCCTCTTTATAAAATTTCCTTTTTCCTCACAATGCAGAGTCCTTTATTTTTTATTTTCAGCTTAATAACTTTTTGAAACATTATGCATATTTTAAAATGATTAATCTTATTTTACCTTTGTGGAAGTATTTTGAGTTAGGCAGGACAGATATTTTGACATCTGTTTAACATATGAATGAATTGTGGACTAACAAATAATAAATGATGTTTTCCTAGACCACAGATCTAGTGGCTCAAATAGGTATTTAAATGCAGAGCAGCTGAACTGACCAGCTGATGAAGGCACTTTATCTTCTTGGCAGATTGATTTCTCAGAATAACCAAACATATTTGCAATACGGTGTAAATACCATTCTCCTGTGAGCTTTGTTGGTGGCTCTCCACCAAGGAACCCCTATCTGGGTTTCCACAAGTAGAGTTTTCAACCGGAAAAGCCAAAAATCACAGTCTGAAGAAAAGCCACCACACTAAGATGTCTCCCAAGAGATGTCCTGTCCCAGTTGATGACCTGAGCTTTAATGCTTCTCTGGCTGCTTTGTGTGAGTAAGCACATTGCTTCTCCCAGGGATCATAGCTTGAAGTTCTACTGTCAATTCAAGGTTAGTCCACAGCCCATGTTTTTAAAGACGCACATTTCAAATGGTGTGATAAAAATTAATTGATGTTCAGTTTACATGCAATATATAAAAATGCAACTCTTGGGCACCTGGGTGGCTCAGTTGGTTAAGCGACTGCCTTCAGCTCAGGTCATGATCCTGGAGTCCCAGGATTGAGTCCCACGTTGGACTCCCAGCTCCATGGGGGGGTCTGCTTCTCTCTTTGACCTTCTCCTCGCTCATACTCTCTCTCACTGTCTCTCTCTCAAATAAATAAAATATTTTTAAAAAATGCAACTCTCTTAAATTAAAATGTGTTGAGATTTGCATAATTTCATAGCTTGTGGACCAAGTGAACTACAAAATGGGTGCACTCTTGACACTCTATGACCTCATTTCAGCACTTAGATGGGTAGGTTGGCCATCCTTTGTCAGAACTAGTATCGGCTTATGAATTTAGAATAATTCTGGGCATGCGGACTTCGTGTGACATGTGACCATTCTATATACTATCCTAGTATTAATTTTAGTAAGATACCATGCATACCTGAAAATGTGATTCAGTTTCACTGAAAGATCTAAGTTCTAAGCTTTTTGCTTCCTTAAGCAAAATTAGGTAAACTATTAAAAAAAAATATTGATTGAACTTTTCATTAACAATAGAAAGTAATGCCATGAGTAAAAAAGGATGTCTATTTTGTTGTGCATGATCTATAAAGTTATTTTTAATAGTTTTTTTAATTAACCGTAGGCTAATGATCCCCAAAATCTATTCAGTGTACGCATCACATATCTTATACTCATGATGATCACATTTTTGCGTGGCTTTACCAAACTGAATTCCTGTTTCAGTAACTATAAAATATTGTAAAAGTATGACTATGCTCAGTTATTAAGCTTCTTATAAATATGTTTTTAACAAAAACGTGTTTTCTGCATTAGAAAAGTGTTTTCTGCATTATATAACACAGGAATATAATGTTTGGAATATAACGATTTGATGCCATTCCCTTTAATTTTTCAAAATATTGCATGATACAAAAATTGTATGCATAATTTAGACTCATAGCCATTTTTAGAAACTATAATTTTTGATTCAAGAGAAATCCGCAATCTTGCAAAAATGAGACTCAGTTTAACAGTGTGTTTCCAAAGAAATTGTAGCTGCTTTTCTTGCCTTTCTTCTTAGACAAGAGACTTGTGATAAGGAGAAAAAAATCTGAAAATTCCACAGGGCCCATAAATATAGGCAAGAAGTCTCTTAGTTGAAAGCATATCATTGAGAAGTGAGAACAAAACAGGCTCTTATGCTGGTTCTCCGTCTTACCATCTTACTATTATTGGCATGCCAATGTCACTCACTAGCAATGTGCTCTTGGACAATTCACATGGTTCCTCTGGGTTTTACTTTCTTCATCTCTACTTAGATAAGCTCAAATACTATATCAGCTTAGAACTGACCTGCTCTTTCCAGATTAAAATTTAATCAGATGCAGTATCAGATCTAATTTTTTTCAAATAAAAAAGTTGAAAAAACTTATTATCAACTAGATTTTTTCTGTTTTTTCTTGTATAATGTTTCTAATGCAACACTGAATTTGTGTACGCCTCTAGTGTAAAGCAAAAAGCAAGACACTAGTTCAGTAGGACACATCTGTTGCTTTACTATGACACTCTTAGGAAAAAAAAAAACTTTAATACAAACCATTTTTAAGAGGTCTGGCTCTTCAAATTTTTACAAGTTTCATGAATACCCTACTATTCCTTTGGACATCGTTATTGGTCTGGTTGACTGTAGGCACTGAGCAGCAGAAGTGGTACAGCTGAAGCCTGGGCCAGATGGATAGCCTTCTTCTGATAGCCTAAAAGCTGGAAGATGTTCAGGTTACCCTGTACATGGTTCACAGCCAGACAGTATATAATGTCATGTTATTCCTCTAAAATCCAATGTCTTAACAAATGCTATGCCTCATTTTTTCATGATGGAAAATAGGAGTTTTAACAACCTATCATTTCTTTTAGATAGGTTCTCCTCTTAGAACCCCAACCGTAGGAGCCCAACAGAGTCTCGTGGGTGACAGATTGGGAAAGAGGGACAGAGTCTATCAGAGGGAAAAGGAAAAAGGGAAATGTGTCTAGCAGACAAAACAGCTACCACAGAAGAATTTTCTGAAGCCATTCATCCCATAACAGAAGAGTAATAGTGATTAAACATTAAAATTATAAACTTGCTAGGGAAACTGGATCTACACCTATAAAAGAATAAATCTGGGGGCGCCTGGGTGGCTCAGTGGGTTAAGCCGCTGCCTTCGGCTCAGGTCATGATCTCAGGGTCCTGGGATCGAGTCCTGCATTGGGCTCTCTGCTCAGCAGGGAGCCTGCTTCCTTCTCTCCTCTCTCTGCCTGCCTCTTTGCCTACTTGTGATCTCTCTCTGTCAAATAAATAAATAAATAAATAATCTTTAAAAAAAAAAAAAAATCTGGACCCTTATCTCACTTCACTATATACAGAAAGTAACTCAAATTGGATCAAAGACCTGAAGGGAAGAAAGAAACAAACAAAACAAGGTGAAAATCTGTGTCTTTGGATTAGGCAGTGGTTTCTTAGAGATGACACCAAAAGCACAAACAACAAAAGAAAACTAGGTAAATAAATTTTTTAAGAAGATTATTTGTTTGAGATAAATCATGTGAGTGGGGTTGAGGAGGGGCAGAGGGAGAGGAGAAGTAGACTCCCAACCGAGTGCAGAGCCTGATGCAGGACTGGATCTCACGACCCTGAGATCATGACCTGAGCCAAAAGCAAGAGTCAGATGCTCAACCGACTGAGCCACCCAAACACACCTAGATAAATGAGTTTTTATCAAAATTAAAACAAAACAAAACAAAACAAACAAACAAAAAACCACTTTTATGCGTTAAACAACCTAAGAAAGTAGAAGACAACAAATGGGAGAAAATATTTGAAAAAATGTATTTGATAAGGATTTAGTATGAAGAATATACAAAAAACCTAATTAAAACCTGGGCAAAGTATTTGAATAGACTTTTCTCCAAAGATGATACAGGGGCACCTACGGGTTTCATTTGCTTGTGTCTAGCTGCTGATGTCGGCTCTGATCATGATATCAGATTCGTGAGATCAAGCCCCATGTCTGCCTTTGCACTAAGCAAGGAATCTGCTTGAGATTCTTTCCATCTGCCCTTCCCTTTGCTCATGCAACTTCCTTCCTTCTCTCTCTCTCTCTCAGATAAATAAACAAATCTCCGAAGAAGAAATACAAATGGCCACAAGTATATGAAAAGGTACTCAACATCATTAGTCATTGCAAATTAATTAGAGAATGCAAATTAAAATGGCAGTGACAGACCACCTCAGATCTACTAGGATGGTTATAATCTAACAAACATAGCAATGACTGGTGAAGGTGTGGAGTAACTGGAACCCTCCTACATTGCGAGTGAGAATGCCACATGGTACAACAACTGTGGAAAACAGCTTGAGACTTCCTCAAAAGTTAAACATAGTTTGAACATTGCAAACCAGCAATTCCAGTCCTACATGCGTGTCTGAGAGAAGTGAGAACAGGTTCAAATACAGACATGTGCATGAGTTTTCATATCAATATACTCATAATAATGTCAAAAGGTAGAAAAAATAAACTATCTACCAGTTGATGAATATCTACCTGTTGAAGAATGCTCTTATGATGGAATATTATTCGGTAATAAAAAGATGCAAAACACTATTAAATGTCACAATATGAATGTAGAAAACATGCTAAATGAAAGGAATCAGGCACAAAAGGCAACATAGTATACTATCCCATTGATGTGAAATGTCTGCAGAGACCGATGACGGTTGCCAGGTGCTAGAGGAAGGGAGGCATTTGGCCTAACTGCTACGGTTTTCGGGGAGTGTGATGAAAATGTTCTAGATTTGGTTAGTAGTAATGATTGCACGACACAATGACGGTACTAAAATAGCATTCAAGAGTACATTTGAGAATGGTGGATTTTATCTTGTGTGACATATGTCTCAACAAGAAGTGTTAAAAAAGACTCATTGAATTAAATGAGCAACCAACCATAAATATTTACAGGTGTAGACAAGTGTGCAAGTAGCTATCAACGATCTAGTCTCCTGAAAAGATTACTAACAGTTGACTAATAAGTTGAAACTGAACATGTGTTTAATTCCTTAGTTTATTAAATATTTATCTGAGTGCCTACTATGTGCTAGGCACTGTCCTGTGTTCAAATAAAGATAGATTCTAGAAAACATCAATTGTTCACATTTTTATTTCAGGTTCTTTTTATTTTTATTTTATTCTCATTTTATTTTTTAAAAGATATTTATTTATTTATTTGGCAGCCAGAGATCACAAGTGGGCAGAGATGCAGGCAGAGAGAGAGGAGGAATGCAGGCTTCCTGCTGAGCAGAGACCCTGATGAGGGGCTCGATCCCAGGATCCTGAGATCATGGCCTGAGCCGAAGGCAGAGGCTTTAACCCACTGAGCCACTCAGGAACCCCTTATTTCTGGTTCTTCATGCTAAAAAATTATTGAAGATCTTAAAGAGCTTTGGCTTATATAAGACATAACCTACCAATATTTTCTACATTAGAAATTAAAACCAGGGGGCACCAGGATGGCTCAGTCAGTTCAGCATCTGACTCTTGACTTTGACTGAGGTCATTATCACAGGGTTGTGAGGTGGAACCCACATCAGGCTCTGTACTCAGCACTGAGCTTGCTTGTCCCGTTATTTTATTATAAGCTCTAAAATAAAAATGAATGTGAGATTGGAGTTATTGCACATTTTTCAACTAGAGTTGACCCTTGAATAACTTGAGGGTTTGGGGAGGCCCCCTGCCATGCAGTTGGAAATCTATGTGTAACTTTTGACTCCCCCTTCCAAATTTACTAATGGCCTCCTGTGGGCTAGAAGCCTTACCGATAACACATACTCAAGGGTGGAAGTTTAATACAATTAACCTTTTTCACTGCTCTACCGAGGATCTTCTTGGAAGCTTTGTGTTCTGTGTTTGTTTCCAGCAGATGCCTGGTGTGTGTGAGAGACGTCAGTGACAACTAGGCTAGCAGTCCTTGCATCTTGATCTGATCTATGCTCTTGTGAGATTTTACCTGTCCATTCTCCTTCAGTCATAAGAATGTCAGTGCAGTGAAAACCACAAATTCACGTCTTCATATCGTTACAGTGAAAATGGATTTGGCCTCGCAGTCCCCCTAACTGGTCTCAGGGACACCCACAGATCCGTGCACCATGCTTTAGCAACGGCTGCTCTCGGTTCCTAGGTTTCCTCTGAATTGCTTTGTCTGCTGTCCTTTTTCATTTTTCTCTACACAGCAGAGTGTTTCTCACTGTCTCTTGGATTCTTGACATTGTAGTTTCTATTAGGGCTTCAATGGATAGGCACATCCCTAGAAGCCTCTTTCTTTTTCTGAAATCTCTGTATCATCTATATGTCCTCAATACATCAGGCCAGTCTTCTCCACCCATGTTCCTCCTAGCTTTGCTCTGTTTGCTCTGGGGAATCTTTTCTTGGAGTACAGAAGACCTTGTGAGCCTGGACGTCATGCAGGGCTGTTTGAGCAACCCATCTTCGGGCTCACAACAGTATTCATTTTCTTGCACAGTCATTTCCTCTAAAAGCTATTCCCTGCTATGTGGGGGAAGTTCAGTGGCCTCTTAGGTTGTCTTCTTAAGTAAGTAAATGGTGGGAGGGATAATTTATTTGCTCATAAGGACATACTACCTCTTAAGTAGGAAGGAGTTGGCTTCCTGACAAAGTGCCATTAGAAGAGTTTTCCCTGTCCTCCAGCTAGTTTAGAATGCTTATCAGTTTCTCACCTTTACAGTCTTCACTGCTTCCTGCCAACATTAGGACCCAGTCCCCGGAGCGGTTGCCCTTCCCAGAAATTTCGAAAGAAATTATGCGTGAAAGTAAGAGATGGCAAATGCTGCCAGTAGGGATTATGGGCTTATGTGCTCTGCTTTGGTGTCAGTTAATAGGAAAAAAAAAATGGAGAAATAAATAGATCTTTATATATTATCTAAACTTAGATGAATTGAAATGGAACTCTAATGATTCCGTGTCTCTCATGATGGCGGCTGCTGTTCTTAACCTGCTGCTTCTGCTGGCCTCAAAGATACACTCCCTGACAGGTGCAAGATTCTGTGGGAGTTTGGTTCCCAACTATCTGCAACTTTCTGGACAAAGATTTCATAACATTTTCAAGCCAATAGTGATCCAAAAGTTGGGAAGAATCACTTAGTATTGATTTTAAACTTCCAAATAATATGTAGATGGGTAGTGAGACAAGACAGATATTATATCATAATAATTTAATGTATCCCACATTACTTTGATACAATGCAGAATTTGTGATTAATCTGCCCCCATCTTCCTTTATTTTCTTTCAAAAGTACACAAAAACTATGACAAAGATAGTAGTTCCTCAATAGATGCCCATCAATTGAGTTATTTGAAACACAAAAATGAATCTAATTGGTTAATATGTATTTTGTGGGTCAAAACTGACTCTAGGAATTACTTTTTAGAGATATTCTTCTGTATTATTTACTTTATAAACTTATTATTGGTAACTTTTTTTTAATTTAAAAATTAGGATTAGAAGCATTTTAAGATTTAAAGATAAAAATAAATAAAATATAAATATACTTGCTTTGCATTGTGAGCATATGCTTTCATGCCATATGGAATCCCAAAATACCACAGGTATTAGGGAACAGGAAGCTCTTGTTCCCTTAAAAGATATCCCTTTGTTGAGTTCATACTACTAACCTTTTAGGGTATTGACAACCTATCATTTTTTACATGTGCCATCTTTATCCAGGAAACTGAAAGAACAACTAATTATATCCTTCTGCAAATGAATGCAGCAGAATGGCTTTTGTTCAACACAATTTTAAGTCTGTTGAACAGGAATGCTGAGTGTCTCAAGGATTTACCAGGGAGCGTGTGTGCCTGTGTGCGTGCATGTGTGCCTGTGAGCACGCGTGTGTGCCTGTGTGCACGCGTGCGTGTTAACGTAGGGCCCCTGCGGTGGCACGGGGATGTGACTGCACACTGAGCTCTCATAGCAATGAGCCCATTTCTTTGGACCAGGTCTCTCATTTAGCTTGTTATCTTTTTGGTATGACGGACACGGTCAATACTGTCCTAAAGTTTGTGCTGAGAAAGGACAAAAGGAGTGAAAAATTACAGTGACGCTCATGAAATTAAACCTATTAAAAGCATAATGATTTCTTGAATAATCCCATCATCACTGCCCTCTGTCACGGTACCTTCTCATAAATCATTGTGCAAGCAACTCCAGACATAGTGCGGTTTTGGGGAATTGTACTGCAGCATGCGTTGGGCTGCATTCAGTACCTGCAGGAGTCTTGAGTTCCAAAACCTCCCTCAGGAGAAATTCCCAGGTGCTTTCGGAGGAGAGGCAAGCTACAGGGAGGGTTAACGATTAGCAGATTGAAGGAAACCCGTGCAACAGGGCGGTGTTGTTGGGGATGGACGAAGTGTCAGTTACAGAGTTTGAAGGTGGACCTTCTAGATACTAGAGGCAAGCTATCTTTTGGGGTAATCATGCTCTTTTCACCTCTTCAGTCCTCTTTTTTAACCCCAAATCACTGAACTGTGTGTGTACAGATTTCAGGAAGATGTTCAAGCCTCGTGCAAGCAAGCTTAGTCCTCCTTCTCCGTCTTTGTAATCATCAAGGTCTTCTGAAATTAATACCGTCATCCACAAAAGCTTCCTGATGCGGCTCATGGTGCCCAGCCAGTCAGCTGGAGAGGGAAGACTTCGTAGACTCTGCCCTAGCCAAAAGTGAGGGCTTTCACAGGGCAACGGATGAGACGGCTGCCTACTCAGCGTCTGTCCTTTGACGTTACTCGAGGGGTAAAATGATTTCAACTCATTGCAATATTGTGCTGAAGAAAAATGTTTGATGGTTCAGTTAATATTGGTATTCTTTACCTTATGGGGATTTTATTGATCTTGACACCATTAAACTTAGCTGTTTTCCCATAGCCAAGGTGTGCATCAATATTTTAATAACAATACTGTTTAGGGTATTTTACGGTTTTACAGTTCACTCGAATGCTAGTAGTTTAGTTCTCCCGCTTACATTATCGTATTTACACTAATACTATTTAGATCTGTTTCAGTCATGAGCCAGGAATATTATGTTTAATTGGGAATACCCTTCCAGCTGTTAGTTAGATAAAGGGACTGGTTTGGTGCTGATGTCATTTTCACTGCTCAGATAGCATTTCAGTGGTTATATTGATCCAGGAACAGCGTTTGCTGAATTACCCCTTTCCACCTCAAACCCCTTGAAGACACAGCCTAGGCTGTGGTTGTTTTTCTTTTTAATACTTTTGTATCTTAGTCTCAACTAACCTTTTTATCTGTGTTATAGCAGTTGATCAAAAACTATTTGTTGAATGGATGCATAACGGATGATGCTTAGGCATTTTTGACATCAGATATTTGAATGTTCATTTCTTAGTGAAAAAAAAAAATGCATTCCAGTATCCTAAAATTCTCAAACTATGGTCCTGTGTAAAATGACAGGTAAGATTTTTCTAGAATGAAATGTTAAGTTTGTTTTTTCAATTTTCCATGTCCAATATCTACTGTATAATATTTTTTTAATCAAATGGATAATTTTAGAAAGAATATAATATATAATATATAAAACTTAGCAGATATTTAAATATATTTAATTATATATAAATTTATATATTTACATATACTTACATAGAATATGTATTTTATATATGGATATAAATTCATTTCTAATTTATAAAATTTAGAACAAACATTTATATTTATATAACAATTATGCAAAGTATTAATGATGAAGGTATTATTTTAAAAATATCCTTAAAATTAACAGTTATTTATTGACCCTTGCCTTGTGCCAATCATTATATAATTGTGGAAAGTAAGTAGCAATGAATAACCCATTCATGTAGAACACTGAGGCCTCAAGATGAGTAACAAATGCTTCAAGGTCATACAACTAGTAAAGTGGGGATTTTAGCAAGAGCAATCTTAAGTCAGAATGGTTTTACTTCCTTTTGGATAGGCAGAATACTTGCACATAACAAAAATCCAAACAGCATAGAATTATAAAAACCACAGAATAAAAAGCCCCGTCTTCCATCCCTCCATTTCCTTCTCCCAAGTCATCCAATATTGATAGCTTTTTAATTTTTCTATTAAAAATTATAGTATGGGGCGCCTGGGTGGCTCAGTGGGTTAAGCCTCTGCCTTCGGCTCAGGTCATGATCGCAGGGTCCTGGGATTGAGCCCCTCATCGGGCTCTCTGCTCGGCAGGGAGCCTGCTTCCTCCTCTCTCTGTGCCTGCCTCTCTGCCTACTTGTGATCTGTCTGTCAAATAAATAAACAAAAATTTTTTTAAAATCCTAGTATATTGTATCTCCATTATAATAAACATATAGCTGGTATGAATAGTAACTATAATTATCATTATATGCATATATAGATGATGAGTATATTTCATATATATAACATATATAGTGGGTATGTTACCTACATATAATAGGTATATACCCCTTCTTTAGTAATAGGGCTGCATGCACAAATCTGTCATGTTTAAGTAATAGCTGTATGAAGTGCCGATCTGTGGATAGACATAAATTACTTTGTTCTTTTCTTATTAATTAACCTCTACTTTGTTTCTATTGCAATTTTTACATTTTGCTCTTTCTAAAAGTGGAGTATCGTTCCTATCTAAAATGTCAATTTCATTTATGATTCCCAAAAAATGTGTCATTGTTAACTGAAGTACAAGAGTCAAGATGACAGAAAAGGTAGACGAAGGTTGTTTGCAAAATCCAGATAATTTACCTGGGTAATGAGTATACGGAGATTTACTGTGATCGCTTTTCCTGTGTTTCTGAGTGTTTTAACATTTTTACAATGATTTAATATAAGTTCCTTTATTAGGCAACTGAATTTTAAGGAAGAACCAAAGCCCCCCACAAATTCCCTTTTTCTCTATAATAACATAGGAGCTTCAAATCTTGACATGTTAACGTATTTCTAGAGGAATACATAAATGATGTGAATGCGTCAGGAGCCTTAAAACCCACGACAGTGAAGTTTGAGAAAGGGTTTTGTAACAAAGGATGAGGGCAGCCAACAGATTTTTGGAATGAGGGAATATTATTCAGTGAGAAGGATTATTTGATGCGGGATATTTTGAAACAACTGGGGACAGTGAGGTCAGTGATGAGAAATTAACAGTGCAAATGTCTCAATGGAAGAAAATCTGTGATTACTTTGAAGATTCTCGTTCCCTCTCTCTATTCTCTCCATATATTTCCCAATATATATTCTCTCCGTATAACTACATTTCTATTTATCCATCTGAATCCGTACTTCTATCCACATCCATAACAAAGGCACATGCACACACACACACACACACCCATGCCTCTACCTATACCAAATCTATATGCTGGTCTGAATCTACTTGTCATAATGTATGGCTTATTCATGTAAAGCTGCTATGAGTTCACAAAACTTAGCACATCTTTCTGCTCTGTCATCAGGATTAGGGGAGTAACATGCTCTCCTGACTGAGAATTCGGCCCAGTAGGGACAGCTATTTTTCTGACTCTATGGATTGTGATAACAATGGCATCTCCATGACTTCCAAACTCGCATGGTGGTCTCACGTCTGTGGTTTAGAAGGTTATGAGCTCTCCAGTGGAAGAGTCATACCCAGTGGCCAAGAGAAACTTGCCGATGGGAACAGAGAATATGAGCTGTTCTGATTGCGGTTTTTCAAACCTTTTAGCTTGAAATGTGATTGCAATGCATTTGCCATACCTACTGACCTCGGTGTGTGTTTGTATGTGTGTGTATAATTACACAAAAAATGGCAATGTACAGAATGTCTCCAACTAAAAATCTGTGGATAACAGATGATAATACCGTGTGGGGAAACATCATGAATGCCATGCATGTACAACGAAGCCCCCATTGGTTTCAATTCAATTTGGATTCTCTTCCTTCTTCAATGAGACATTATATTACCCTCATCTTTTCAGAGTCCCTTCCACAGATGTCAGGATGGAAGTTTGCTCTGCATGGCTTATACCTGATCTTTATGTTCTAATCAGTTCTTAAGCAAGTGTTCCCTTCTGGTGTCTAGTCAATGAGCTGAGATGCCTGACTTTAGTCACTGAGCTGTGAAGGACAGTAGAGTGTATTAATTTCATAATAGGATTAATTATACATCATGGCCCAGGTTGCTGTACTTTAATTATTTCTTTCCACTAGAAAAAGGAGCTAGTAGTGTACAAAATCCCCCACAACCTTAGGCCACTTGTAGCTCAGCAGCTCAAGTGGGCTTCAAGTGCCTAAGGATTATCTCTATTCATTCAAATTTTTCCTGGCTAGAATGTTAGCAAGCTGAGTGTATTTTGAGAAAAATACTAAAGGAAATGGCTGATAAAAATATCAATGTCAAATATCTGCTTAACGGAGATACATATCTGCTCTTTCTCAAAGCACTGTTAAGCTGCCCTCCATATGCTTATCATAGAAACAATGATCTCACAGTGGTTTTATCTCCAGACATTTTCCTGACGAGACAGAAAGAATCTGTGGAAGTAGTCAGGCCCCTCATTTGTTTGAATGGGGACTGGGTAGGTTCTCATATGAGGAATCCACTCACACATGACGTTACGATCCCAGTCGTTGAATGCCCTGTAGACTTCGGCCTCTGCACACAATGATCCAGAGTTCCAAATCACTGAAGACAAATAAACAAAATGGCAGGGAACTGGTGATAAACTTTCCCTGGAATATTGGCTCTTTTTCTTATTTATGAAACTGTCCACTGATAAAATATATATATATATATATATATATATATATTAATATCTTCTGATTACTCAGAGTTTCCCTTAAGGAACTTACTAGCCAAGTAGTGGGAAGAGCATGTTGGGTGGGGATGAGGGAAGAATGTGTTTTAAGTAAGCAGAGTGTTGAAAAAGACTGGCCTGAACAGGGTGTAGAAAAGCAATTGCAAGATAAGGGAGGAAATGTGGTGTAAATGGGGGAGAAAAGGAGTTGTGGTATCAAGTTAAAAAAAAAAAAAACAGCTAATTTGTGGATTGTGTTATGTGAACTACAGATTTTGAGCTTACCAGGCTTGGTGAATAATGTCAATCTTTTCTTTTTTGCATATCATCTGGCCACAAAATTTTAGACATTTTATGGAAATCAAATGAATATTTAAACTCACAGAGAGGTTTAGGAATTTTTAATATCCTGCTGACTTTTCCTGTTACATTACGACTTAAATCACTATTCAATTAATTTTCCTTCTCATTAACAGAAAAAAAATTAGAATTTAGAAGAAATATAATTACAAATAATTACAGTACTTCTATAAAGAGTCTTTAGGATATCTTAGATATTTATGAAATGTATGTGTACTTTATAAATCACCAAATTTGTGAATTACATTACTGAATTTACTTCTGTATGAAATACAATGTAATGAAAGATTCAAAGTAATCCCTTTAGACACTTGGCTTTCCATAAATATAATTGTATTCCTTAAATATAAGGTAAGGTGGGTGGTGCCACTTTATGGGATCTTAAATGTCTACTCTCTGAGCTAGAAGCAATCATTTCACCTTTATTTATCTTCTGTCACCAAAACAAGCAATTTAGAATAGTTTCACACAGAAAAATATTATTGATGTGTCTGTATAATTATCAAGAAAACCCATTAAAGTTCCATGTATTGGAGAGTCTCCTCAGTTAATGAGGTAATGGACCTCTGCATACCATCTCGTAAGAAACTCATGTCCATGTACAAGAAAGAAAGAAGAAAGGAAGAAAGGAAGGAAAGAGGGAAGGAAGGAAGGAAAAAGGCCATTTCCTAACGTATACTGAGCTGTTAAAGTGGGTACTAGGCAGATGAAACATTAAATACTAAATCTGATAGTGGCAGCTTTTTAGTCTACCTGGACTTAAAACAGGTTAAGGTACTCTTGCTTTTTAGTGTAACAGTGAGTTTCCCACTTTTCCTATTTCTCCCAACTAGAATCCCCATATGTGTGTGTCTGTACCTTACCCAGCGATGCCCAAGGAAAGATGTGTTAACTAGGTTGAGATCCTGCTTATGGAGACCAGGATTTATCTTGCCTCCAGAAACAGAATGCATAGCCAGCTCGGAATTCCTGCATAGCTGTTAACAAGCATTTGATGGTTATTCCATTCACTCACTTTTGTGACAGCTCTTTCCAGAATCAAGAACCTTATTGATTCTTTTCCAGACCTCAGAGCAATTCTCACCAAAACTTTGTTGAGGGGTGGTGCCCTGACCACATGAAAAGGAGTTAATCTCCAAACCAGCCCACACTACCATGATTTGCATAATGCAAGTCTCATTGATTCCTCCTTTCCTACTGTCTTCCATATCTTCCAGATGGGACTTCTAAAGACATTATCCCTGGAGATCTCGTGCTGAGTGAGGCACAATTCATTATACAAATGGTACACAAAGTATGGCAAGTTAACTGCTTGCATCATTATTATTTAAAAATTGAAAAAAAAAAAAGTTCAAAGAATGAAGTCATACAGGACGATGCCTCTACTAGTTTGGAATTCCTGGCTCTATATTGTCCGCATCAGCTTTACTTTCACCATTGTCACCCCAGAACTGAACACAGTGCATGGCAATAATTTTTTTGCATTAAAAAATATATATATATTTTTTTATATATATATATATATATATAATACATACATATATATATATATATATATATATATATATTTTTACGTTAGAGAGCAAGAACATGAGCAGTGGGCAGAAGGAGCAGAAGCAGGCTTCTCTGCTGAGCAGGGAGCCGGATGAGGGGCTTGATCCCAGGACCCTGGGATCATGACCTGAGCCAAAGACAGGCATTTAACTGAGTCACCCAGGTGTCCCTGGCAATAAATATTTCTTGAATAAAAGAACTGTTGTACCACCTCCCACTACATTGCAGCCTATGTATCTTCGGATCCCAAAGGGGGAAAAAAAAAAAAAAAGATTTTTCAGGGGCGCCTGGGTGGCTCAGTGGTTTGGGCTGCTGCCTTCAGCTCGGGTCATGATCTCAGGGTCCTGGGATCGAGCCCAGCATTGGGCTCTCTGCTCCGCAAGAAGCCTGCTTCTGTCTCTCTCTCTCTCTCTGCCTGCCTCTCTCTCTGCCTACTTGTGATCTCTGTCTGTCAAATAAATAAATAAAATATTTTAAAAAAAATTAAAAAAAAAAAGATTTTTCAAAGAAAGACTCAAGGAGAGAACAGTAATAAGAAAAGTATCAATGTATCTCCATTCTTTTTCAGAGGAAAAGTGGCCTGATCCTATTTTTATTCACTAAGAATATACTAAATTTGCTTAGATTCTTCTGAGAGTTCTAGAAATTCTATTGAAGAATTATATATAAAATAGTTTAAAAAATCTTTATAACAGGGTTGAATCTGATAACAGTATATAACAGCAATATTATGCTAACAATCTTAATGTTCTAGATGTACTTGATAAGAACCTTGTTCTGAATATGGAAAATTGAGGTTACAAAGCCTGTAATAGATACAAAGATGCATTTTGATATGTTATCTTAATTGCATGAGGATACAGATTTTGAAAAACCTCTTAATCTGCTAAAATTACAAAAAATCATTATGTTTAGAAATAACTATTAATTTCAGGATTTAAAATAAATAATAAGGCATGGTTATAGTGCAATCCTATTATCCATTCATAAAGTTTATTGCAAAATGTTAGTGCCAGCAGCTTCACATTCACTTCTTTTCCCCTCTGTGAAAAAAGACTAGTTTTTTGTTTTTTTGTTTTTTTGGGTTTTTTTTTTTGTGTGTGTGGAACTAAAGTAACATACAGATTAGGTGAAAACTTTCGGAATGAGCTTACAGATTTTGTATTATCATTTGTTCTTGGTTTTGCTAATTGTGTCCAAGAAGCAAAGTTCATTTCAGTTGAGATTGCCTGACTGCAACCTTGACATTTCACTGAGTCTTTGCTGTAGGGAGCTCAAAAGAACATACAAGACCATTCAATTTAATTTGGCTTTAAAATCTCATTGTATCTGGCAATTTAAGACATAGAAGAGTAACTTTTCCTCAGTTAAAAGAAACTTTTGGTGTTTGGCTAGCAGGATAATGAATACCCAGACAGGCAGTGTGTTATCATAGGTAGTGCAGGAGCTTTGGAATTAATAGACCTTGGCTTAGATTTCAGATCTTCCAATTATTAGCTATGTCAGCCAGGGCAAATTACCTTAATTCTCTCAACTCAACTTATTGATCTGGAAAAAGGGGGCAATAAATCCTTCGTTCACAATTGTAATGAGTGGTAAAGTATGTAATATGTGTGAAAATGACTGGGCTAGTACCTGACTATGGGATGTACCATTTACTTCCATGTGCACTTTGTGCTAGGGAGTATGACAGTCATTGTGTTAGGTTACCACATTACTAGCAGGAATGTGAACACAAATATACATATTGCTACTTAGAGTCCATATCAATGCACGCACACACACACACACACACGCACAGAGCTCTGTAAAACATGGTCATGGGATTAACATTTAATAAAATGGAATTATAGCAGTGGGAGACAATATAACATGATAATTAAGAACAGATGCTTTTCAGACAGACACACAGGAGAGACTCTTGGTTCTGCATACATCCTGCATGATTTTGGGCAAGTTATCCAACCTTTTCAGTCTCATTTCTTCCTAGAAGAGTCTATACCTATGTCATAGATCTCTTGTAAGGAATAAAGGAGGTTGTATATAGGAAAGCAGAGTCACAGTGACCAATACAGAGGAATTAGTCAATAGACAGACATGATTATTTTGCATATCTCTTGAAAAAGATACTTAAACTTAGAAAATCAGATCAGAGGGCCATCTGGGTGGCTCAGTTGGTTAAGCATCCAACCCTTAATTTCAGCTCAAGTCATGGTCTCATGGTTGTGGGGCTGAGCTCCATGGGCTCCTGCACTTAGCAGGGAGTCAACTTGAAATTTTCTCTCTCCCTCCCTCTGCACATGCTCTCTCTCTCTGTGTCCCTCACTCACTCTCTCTCTATCAAAGCAAATAAATAAATAATTCTTTAAAAAAAAAAAAGAAAGAAAGAAAGAAGAGAAAGCAAATCAGATCAGAGCCCCTTATTGGATGCAATGATAGTAACTGGTCACAGTGGAAAGATCAGGATGGACTATCAAGTTCAGGTCCTTGACTCTGAGGTTGGGATTAAATCTTCCTCCCCAGGTTTTTTCAAAAGAGGATAATACTCTGAGTAGCAGGATTTCTCTGTTCTAACCCAACCTCTCTCAACATTTATCTGTCTAAACTTTAGAAAGAACAAACTCTAAATGAAATTTAAAGTCTCTGAATAAATAGAAGGTATTACTATTCAATTTTATTAAAATCAAAGTTACCTTAATGGTTTATATTTTAGTTTTTAATATGAAAAGCTTTTTAACTTTTTAAATAGAATAATGTTGACTAACAATGAAGTCACCAAAAGTGACTTCAGTGTGCTCATGAACAGAATGGCCATGACAGCAGAGAGGGCGCTTATGCATGAGCTTAATGACATGGACTTCCACCTACCAAGGTTGACTTGGCTCTGACCACTGTTGTGTGCCCAATCTGCCAGTGGCAGAGATCAGCTCTGAGTCCTCGACATGACACAGTCCCCTAGAATGACCAGCCAGCTGCCTAGTGGCAGGTGAATTACATTGGATTTCCATCACAGACATGGCAACATTTTGATCTTACTGGAATAGACCCTTAATCTGGGTATGGATTTTCTTTCCCTGCAAATATATTTCTTCCAAAACAGCGACCAGAGGCTTACAGAACTTCTGTGGGCTATGACGGTATCTCACACAGCATGGCATCCAACCAAGGAACTTACTCCATAGTAAGAAGTGTGATAATGGGCCCTTGCTCAGGGAGTTCACTGGTGTTACCATAACACTCCTCCACTGAGGCAGGTAGAATGGTAGAATTGCTTTTTGAAGAATCTGAACAAGAGTGGTGAGAGTGGGCATCCTTGTCATGTTCCTGATCTCAACGGGAAGGCTGCAAGCTTTTTCCCATTGAGGATGATATTTGCTGTGGTAAATTCAGGAATGTTCCCTCTATCCCTATACTTTGAAGTGTTTTAATCAGGAATGGATCCTGTATTTTGTCAAATGCTTTTTCTGCATCAATTGAGAGGACCATGTGGTTCTTCTCTCTTCTCATATTAATTTGTTCTATCACACTGATTGATTTGCGAATATTAAACCATCCTTGTAGCCCAGGGATGAGTCCCACCTGGTCATGGTGGATAATCTTTTTAATGTGCTGTTGGATCCTGTTTGCTAGGATCTTGTTGAGAATCTTAGCATTCATATTCATCAGTGATATTGGTCTGAAATTCTCCTTTTTGGTAGGGTCTTTGCCTGGTTTGGGAATCAGGGTAATGCTAGCTTCATAGAAAGAGTCTGTAAGTTTTCCTTCTGCTTCAATTTTTTTGAAACAGCTTCAGGAGAATAGGTGTTATTTCTTCTTTGAAAGTTTGGTAGATTTCCCCAGGGAATCTGTCAGGTCCTGGGCTTTTGTTTTTTGGGAGGTTTTTGACCACTGCTTCAATCTCATTACTAGATCTTGGTCTATTCAGGTTATCAATTTCTTTCTGGTTCAATTTTGGGAGTTTATAGTTTTCCAGGAATGCATCCATTTCATCTAGGTTGCTTAGCTTATTGGCATATAACTGTTGATAATAACTTTTCATGATTGTTTCTACTTCCTTGGTGTTAGTTGTGATCTCTCCCTTTTCATTCATAATTTTATTAATTTGGGCTTTCTCTCTTTTCCTTTGGATTAGTGTGGCCAATGGTTTATCGATATTATTGATTCTTTCAAAAAACCAGCTTCTAGTTTCATTGATATGTTCTACTGTATCTCTGGTTTCTACCTCATTGATCTCAGCTCTGATCTTGATTATTTCCCTTCTTATGTGTGGAGTTGGTTTGATTTGTTGTCGATTCTCTAGTTCTTTAAGGTGTAGATACAGCTGGTGTGTTCTGGATTTTTCAATTTTTTTGAAGGATGCTTGGATGGCTATGTATTTCCCCCTTAGGACCATCTTTGCTGTATCCCATAGGTTTTGGATCAAAGTGTCTTCATTCTCATTGGTTTCCATGAATTGTTTCAGTTCTTCTTTGATCTCCTGGTTGATCTAAGCATTCTTAAGCAAGATGGTTTTTAGCTTCCAGGTGTTCGAGCTTCTTCTGAACTTTTCCTTGTGATTGAGCTCCAGTTTCAAAGCATTGTGATCTGAGAATATGCAGGGAATAACCTCAATCTGCACAGGTTCTGTGGAAATACCTTGCAGGACTGGGAAAGGTTCTCCAGAACTCAGTGTATGCTCTGAATCAGTATCCAATAGACATTGTGAATTATTTTGTCAAAATTGATCTTTTTCATGTATGTATTGTCGATAGAAACTAGTAAACTTGTCAATTTGTCTTCACTCATAACTGAATGACAAACTTTTTTTTTTAAGGGAGATGAATATATATATATATATATATCACAATCTTAACGGCCATTCTAACATTCCATATTCCAAAGACCTCACATCCTTCCTATTTTAAATGCAATGGATTTCTGGCATCATATCCTCCATGGGTTTCCACTGAGACCAATTTTTAGCCAACATTTTTAGCCGCTTATTAAACAACTAGAAATAAGTCTAAATGCTCAAGATAAACTAATCTATCCAGAGTCTTTGGTAAGGGTCCAAATTTAAACATTTTTATTTTTCCTGATTGAACACCCTCAGAATCCATTCCTTTGAAAATTCTCACAAATATTACTGATATAGATAAGTCTAGCAAGTCTGTTGTTATGTTGTGTTTTTTTTTTTGTTGTTGTTGTTTGTTTTGTTTTGTTTTGTTTTCCTGTCTCTGAGGTAATTCCCTCATTTGCCATTGCTGCTAAAACAGTCTAGAAAATAATCAGCTTCCTATTATTATCCTAATAAATTGCTTCTTCTCCTTATGCTAGTCAAAATTCATTAATTGTGCTTTCATTCAAGGACCCTAAGAGATAAAGAAAGGTTACCTAAAAGATGAGGCATTGAACAGGAAAGAATTGGAAACTGATTAGTGAAATGGGGATATATGGGAAGATTCAGAGAATGCAGCCGCTGGATTCAGCTTTTCTAGTATATCACTTGCTGGACCTTTAAATCTCAGATGTAAACCTTAAACTTTTATTTTTATGACATCCACTCAAGTTTCAAAATACTTGGAGATAAGATACATTCAACTGTCTTTGGCATCTTCTGATTTCATTTTGACTGCCAAGGGCATAGGAAGGAAGAGACTGCACACTGTTTTTGTTTCTTTGTTTGAGAGATGGAACTCCATGTAGCACAAAGTCTTGCACAAAGTAGGAAGCAGTCTGGGAGCATTGACATACAAAAAAAGAAAAAGAAAAGGAAAAGAAAGAAGGAAAAAGTGAGAAATGTCTAGATATAGCCAGAGAATTCTAAGTCAATACTTTAAGTCAATACTAAAGTAATTTGGACATTAATAACTGTACTATTTAATTACCTTTCTATTAAAAAGATAGATGAATTGGTGTGCCTGGGTGGCTCAGTTGGTTAAGCGACTGTCTTCAGCTCTGGTCATGATCCTGGAGTCCCGGGATCTAGTTCCACATTGGACTCCCTGCTCAGTGTATAGTCTGCTTCTCCCTATGACCCTCCCACCCATGCTCTCTCTTTCTCCCTCTCTCATTCTCCCTCTCAAATAAATAAATAAATAAGAGTGTGTGTGTGTGTGTGTGTGTGTGTATGAATTATTACTTGGTTTGAATATTAAGTTCATTTATCCATTTCTCCTTAAACTTTTTCATTATTATAAGCTTTTGAAATATTTCTACATTCATAGCATTTTCTTTAATAGATAAATGAAAAAAAAAAACCACTCAACATTAAACATTTTACTCTTTATAAATCTAAATATAATGTGTGCCTTATTGTTGATATTTTGAATACAACAGTAATAATTATACCATCCTGTTACCATTTTGTAATTTTATAGATTTTTCCACTCTACTTATTTGAAGAATAAGCTATTGTTTTATAGATAGAGTAGTTTCTAGAATCTTGTTGAGAGTGATCTTAAAAGCAATTTTGAAATGTTTTCCTGTTTCTTACAGGAAATACATTTTGGTAAGAGCTATTTTCTCTGATTCTTTAAGGTGATATTCCTTTGTCTATCATTTCATACATCTGGTAATTTTTCTGTGCTATCTGCTGGCCTAGAGAATGTGCTAGGAACTGATCTAGGAATATACACCAGTACTTATCAACTCTGGCTGCAGTTTGGTTCACTTGAGAGTCTTTCATAGCACACTAATGGCCTAATACTATTCCTCCCAATTCCTCTCCAATGTCATGGCCTTGGCATTAGTATTTAAAGCAAGATCTTCCCAAGTCATTTTAATGCACATCCAGGCTTGATATTCACTGGTATAGATAATAGTGACTTCAAGAAGGCCTAGACTGTGACTCTTCTCTTCCTGTGAAAGACTGCATACACAAACTAAAAGAAAAAACAAGAAAATCAAATCATACTGTTAGCTCAGAGGGATCAGACTAAGTGGGGGGCACGGATATATTCTCTGCATAATGGGGCTCCCTCCCAGTATAAATATATAAAAACAAACAAAGTAGTGTACTCGATGTACTCAGTGACTTGTCCTTGAATTCATAGCCAGCAGAATTGTAAGACCTCCACCCAGAGGTGGTTTTCTTCCAGATAATAATGGTTTCAAGCAAGACAGATGATACAAACTATTTTAAGAATAGCATGTGTGAATTTACCCTACAGCTGACTTTTAGGACTAACTTCTTTAAAAAAAATTTCTCTATCAATTTTTATTAATTTAAGGTTCTGAGTAACTGTAAGGTCAACAATAGATTTGGTACCATTCTGCTTTGAGCTTAGATGGACCAAGTATTTTGAAGGGAAATAAAATCTATCTTTGTGAAAATATATCTATCTTTGTCATGATGTACTTTCTCTAAATGACTCATTATTTTCTGCTATCATAAGATATTCAATGGCAAAACAAAATATTCATATCTAAGTTATAATACATTGATTAAATTTTTCTGATTGTTTTGCCAGTTTTCTCATGTCATAAATAGTGCCCTAGAAATATTAATACATATTTATATAAGATTTATTCGGTTTTGTGATACTTTTGGATGACCTTAAAAATAATTAATATATTCCCATTCATATGGGTATGATCAATGGTGAATTAGAATATTTGCTTTAATATTTCCAGACTTATATTCAATAGAATAACTATATATAGTAACTCTGTTATAAAATCAGATAGAATGAGTATTCATTCTTTCTCCTCATCTTTTTTGGTTATAGTTTCATAAATATGGTCTTAGTCTTAAAATACACAAGAGTTTTCCTTTACACTAGTAGGTTCCTAAGTCAGTGTAAAATTTTACAATATGGTGTCACAAAAAATATCTGTTTTGAAAATAAACATTTTCATGTTTCTTTTCTCAAACCAGTGTTTAAAGTAATCAATTTCATATTTTATTTTAGTCATATACCTTGAAATTGGTACAGTGGTTTGTGAGTTTCAAAAAATTAGAGAATGAATATTTTAACATAGTTATAACTTAAATGAATACTCTTAGAATATAAATCACCTGCCTGTTTGCTTGAAGAAATTTCAAATATTCTTTAACCATCATAAACTGAATATTTTTTACCAATTTCCTAATGTTACTTTCTCTGTCTTATTTTACAAGTACTCTTCAGTATTTAATCTTCAACAGTCTTTTGGAAATGAACTATGTTAGGGAAATAAAATCTTTGGAAAAGTAACTTATGATGAATTTTGTATAGTTATTTAAAACACTTCTAGCTAAATTAAAGAAATATGATATGGAAGGACAATTATTTTAAAAATTTCCAAGGTTAACACAAAACAAAAAATATCATTTGATTTTTAACAATATCTTGTTAAATGTCTACTCTTACATTTTAATCACTTGATTAAGCATTGCCAGATTTAAATAAGATATTGAATCATAGGGTAACTTTACATTATGTACATGTTGCATTCTTTATTTCCATGTATCCATTTTAAGAAATTATGAAATCCTGCTTACTTCAACCAAGTATTAGTAACTTTAACACTTCCATTTTATTAATGCATTTCAGTAGTTTGCTTAGTGATGTAATTCAATATGTATTTAACATCCATTCATAATACTTCTGAATTGAACCTAAAGATGATTTTAAAGAAAAATAATACATAAGGAATACTGCTCTTACTAATAATGCAAAACACTTCAGGAAAAGAGAAAACTAAAAAAAACAGAACTTGTCTCTGAAGAGATGGAAATGATAGGTACATTAAACCATTAAAGTCTTTCAGTTGTCACAGTCTTACTCATTTTGTTGCTCTATTGTCATCTATTTTTAATGCATCATTAATGCTGCTGCAAAGAATGTCAGCAGTATGCATATCTATGTTATCATGTCATTTTAGACAATGTAATTAAATAGGAAGAATTTCAGATCATATATAATCTCACTGCTTTCCCTTTCTCTCACTCATTTATGTTGATTATTGTACAAGCAATATAAGAAAGTGATTAAACTGAGAGATGCCAGAAGACAAAGAGAAAATATAGAAATTTTATGTTAGGTAAATCTGGATATAAACTTTACTCATATTTTCATACAATTTTGAAATAACCAAATGGAAATTAATAGTCAGCATTGGTACTTCCTATTTTCCCAGATGATGGAAGTTGTTCCAGTAGGGATGCATGGGTTGATCTGGCTTAATACCAATGAAAAGATGGCCAGTATGTACCATGCAATGTCATGATTCAAATTAAGTTCAAAGAAGGAATCAGGTATTCAATGGTACAGGTTGATTTGCCTCTACTTCCTAAAACCCAGAAAACACATAGCCATGTTACCTTTTGTGACTGCATTCTCCTTTACTTACCTTTCTTCACGTTATTTTGCCCCTAGCACATTGATTCTTTAGTATGACTTTTTCTCTTTTTTTCCCCTTATTTCAAAGAAGGATTTTAGATGAGAACTCAATCATTGTTAAAATAACTTACAAAATAGATAAACATCCCTTCAACTTTTTCATAAACATTGATTTCTGATGGATGTGGTGTAGGACCATAAGACCACAGGACCATAAAATGAAGGCAGCACTGATTTAACTTAACACAACTAATAATCATGAAACACTTACATTGTATAAATTGAAATTGAGATTCAAAATGAGTATAACACACACATAATTTTTAAGAATCTTATCAGTTGGGAATTGAGGTAAAATGAAAGGAGAAAAAGTTTAAAAACCAACTATACAATAAGCCAGAGTAAAACGCTTATATAAAGGAAGTAAAAGTCAATAATTTGAGATGTGATAAACACTGTACTTTTTATTGAAGTATAATTAACATACAATGTTGTATTAGTTTCAGGTGTACAGTATAGTGATTAAACAATTCCTTACACTCCTTGGTGCTCCTTATGATACATGTTTTCTTAATACTCTTTATCTATTTCACCCACCCCCCTACTGCCTTCCCCTCTGGCAACCACTGGTTTGTTCTCTGTATTTAAGAGTCTGTTTGGTTATTATAGAGGGCATGGATTGCATGATGCACTGGGTGTGGTGAAAAAATAATGAATACTGTTTTTCTGAAAATAAATAAATTGAAAAATTTTTAAAAAATAAATAAAAAATAAAAACAAAACAAAAAAAGAGTCTGATTATTTTTTATAACTCTTTTTTATTTTGTTCATTTATTATGTTTTTAAATTTCACATATAAGTAAAATCATACAGTATTTGTCTTTCATTGTCTGACTTATTTCACCAAGCATTATACTTTCTATATCCATCCATGTTTTTGCAAATGTCAAGATTTCATTCTTTTTTATGGCTGAGTAGTATTCGTGTGTGTGTGTGTGTGTGTGTGTGTGTGTGTGTGTGTAGCACAACTTCTTTATACATTCATCTATAGATGGACAGTTGTGTTGCTTCCATGTCTTGGCTATTGTAGGTAATGCTGCAGTAAACATACGAGTTCCTATATGTTTTCAAATTAGTGTTTTTATTTTCTTTAGGTAGATATCTAGTAGAATTACTGGATCATATGATAATTCCACCTTTAATTTTTTGAGGAAAATCTATAATGTTTTCCAGTGGCTGCACCAATTTACCTTCCCAACCACAGTGCCCTAGAACTCTGTTTTCTCCACATTTATACCTACATTTGTTATTTCTTGTCTTGGGTCTAGCCATTCTGTCTGGTGTGAGGTGATGTCTCATTGTGGTTTTTGACTTGCATTTTCCTGATGATTAGTGATGTTGAGCATTTTTGTATGTGTCTGTTGGCCATTTGTCTGTCTTCTTTAGGAAAAAAAAATGTCTACTCAGGACCTCTGCCCATTTTTTGATCAGATTATTTTTTATTTTTTTAGTGTTGAATTGTGTAAGTTCTTTATATATTTTGGGTACTAACCCCTTATTATAATGGCAAATATCTTGCCATTTATTCTGCTCAATAAATTCATTAGGTTCCTTCTCACTTTGATGATGGTCTCCTTTGCTGTACAAAGCTTTTATTTTGGTGTAGTCCCTATAGTTTAATTTTGCTCTTGTTTGCCTTGCCTGAAGAGACATATCTGGAGAATTTTTTTTTTTTTCTTTTTTACTGCTGATGTCAAAGAAATGATTGCCTATGTCTTCTTATAGGATTTTTATGGTCTGAGGGCTCACATTTAGGTCTTCAACCCATTTTGAGTTTGTTTTTTGTGTATGGTGTAAGAAAGTGGTCCAGCTTCTTTCTTTTGCAGGTAGCCGTCTAACTCTCCCAGCACCATTTTTTGAAGACTATCTTTTCTCTACTGCATATTCTTTCCTCCTTTGTTGTAGATTAATTGAGCATATAAGTATGGGTTTACTTCTGAGATCTGATAAACACTTTAAATATAGTGATAATTAATAGTGTATGTCCTAAAATATAAAGGCTGAGAAACATCTTATAGGAAGCAGATCACTTTCCTAGAAAGTTAACTTATAATTGCTTAAAGCTTAAGTTTTTCAATAAAGTTCTGCAAATACTACCTCCCTTCACTGTCACACCAATTCTGAAGCTTTCCTAGTAGGTAACATGGTCTCTGGTTCACTATAAAAAAAAAGTTACCTTGATTGATTGATTGATTGATTTTTTATGCCTGATGGGAGGGTGGCAGGGGCTTACATCTCAAACGATAGAAGTACAATTCAGAATTGCAACTTCTTATCTGGAATTGAACCTGGAAAAATCAGGTAAGGGAATTAAATCTTAACCTAGACTATCTCCGCTAATCAGACATAGTCTTAGGTATTTTTGAGATTTTTTTTGAGCATTCATGAAATTATCAGACTCTGGGCACTTGAGTGGCTCAGTGGGCTAAGCCTCTGCCTTCAGGTCAGGTCATGATCTCAGGGTCCTGGGATTGAGTCCTGCATTGGGCCCTCTGTTCAGCAGGGAGCCTGCTTCCCACCCTGCTCCAACTCTGCCTGCCTCTCTGCCTACTTGTGATCTCTCTCTGTCAAATAAATAAATACAATCTTAAAAAAAAATAAATTATCAGACTCACATTAAAACATTTCAGAAACTGAAAAGATCTTGAAAAGATGGAGATTAGAATCAACCTTAGGAAATATAATATACTATATATAATTATAACACTCTACACTAAGTCCAGAAGATAAAATCCAGTTATAGACAGGTTAAATATGTATCAATATCAGGCTTTCTAAGAAAGATCTAAGCCTTTTCTTTTAAATATTTTATTTATTTAATTGACAGAGAGAGAGAGAGCAAGAGAGAGCGAGCACACGCATGCTAGCACAAGCAGGGGGGAGCACGAGAGGGAGAAGCAGACTCCCCAGTGAGCAGGGAGCCCGATCCCAGGACCTTGGGATCATGACCTGAGCCAAAGGCAGATGCTTAACCTACTTAGCTACCCAGGTACGCCTAGAAAAATCTAAGTGTTAATTGACCGAAGGCTCATTCTGAGACAACAGAGAGTGGTGAAGGCCAAAAATGGTCTTATGAGTAAAACTCACCTTGTGAGGAAAAGGAAGTTGGTGAGGGAAACAGGAATGTTCTCGCTCTTTCGAGAAGTTGACACATCCCACCCACAAGCTGCATCTGCTCTTCAAGCGCGTCATTGACAGACTAATTCAAACACATCTAGAGAAGAAGTATAAAGTTAAGCTAGGAGAGCATCCCCTATGGGGATCGTTTGAAAGAACTGAGGAGGTATTTCTTGAAAAGGAGGCAAATTGGTTGAGACTGGGGTGAGGAAGGATTGACAGGTGTGGAAGGAGCTACTTTCAAAATCTTTCAGGACATTATATGAAAGAACATTTAGACTTTTCTGGGGCTCTTGAAGGCAGAACAGGAACCACAGGTGAGGACTGCAGTGCAGGACCATGACTACCTTTCTGAAGTACTATGTTATCCATCCAGCGGCTGAAGGCACTGCTTTTTTAATATGCTGTAAAATAGTGCTTTCATCTGGATTACTTTGAGAGTCCGGCCTGACTGATACTATATTATTTCATTAATTATGCTTTGCTTCCCTGCACAGGAGCATAGATATGGTGATGCAGATTGATGACACTTACAGAAGAATTTCAGGCTTTGTTGTTCTACAATACATAAAATAGAAAATACAGCTTAGGTGCCTAAAATACTGATACCATGAAACATGGCACTGAAGGGAATAAACAGATAGCTAGCTTCACCTGAGTTTCAGAAAAGAGGTATATGATGACATTTAGAGGAACAAAAGGTGTTTGAACGAACAATAAAAACAGCAAAACATGATGATAGCATCAGAAGCATGGTAAGAAGCTTAGTATATCATTTTAATCCTAACATTTTAATTACATTTTCTCAATAGGTATTGGCTCGGTGAATGAATGTATAAATGAATTACAAAGCAGGCAGCTTATTTTCAATGTTACGGTGAAATTTCTATGTGGACAGCTCAGTGTAATGTACGAAACTGTCTAATGATATGGGGAAACATGGCCCTAGGTCTCAATTTCTTCCTGACATGGTCCCAAATCACTTTTTAAATGGTTTTACCTGGGTTCTGTGCCACTGTGAAATGTCACTGAACCCATGTAGAGGGAGTCGGGATTTTTGATCTTGTGCTAAATCAGGCTCACTATGGGTGACAGCTGGCCTATAATTGAGAAGAAAAGTCTGGCTGTTTTGGGTGTGGGCATTGCTTCTATAATGGTAGCAATGTGCTGGCTTGGCATATCATCAAATATTCTTTTTGAACCTGTCTGATCACTTCCAGAGAGAGGAGGTTCTATTTTGTTATGGTTCATTGAACCATCATTTGGAAAAATGCTGCATTTTAATGGAATATCTTCTAGTGCTGGGTGTTTTAGTCATGTCTACAAGGGCCTACTAAATACTGACAATGCCAAAAGCTAGTTTTAATACTCCAGTAAGGTAAGAAAAAAGAAATGGAGATTTTTGGAACAGAGGTTACATTTGAAATGACCCGGGGTTAGAATTACATATAGAGGCAGATTAAGTTTTGAGAAAGATCAAAGGCATGAATCCTATTTGCTGGAGTCCTGCAGATTTTCCAGGGATGAATCTTGTTCAGTGGTCAAAATTCCCTTTTCGCTTGACAGTATTTTTATTCATGACCCTACTTTTAAATCTGAAAATCCTATTTGGTAATATATACCGTTACTGTTAAAGTCACTTGACATAAGATGTCTTACTAAATGAAAACTTCTATTTTTAATCCTTGAAACAGAAATAAAGTATATGCAATTGCATAATGTTTGACAGTCAACTCCTAAGGAAAACCCAAGTCTGAGGTTGACATTGAATAGAACACTAGTGCACGTTCTTCAACTATTTTTGATATCCAAAGCACTGAAATATGGTGAAGATAGTGAGAGAAATCCCCGCTCTGGAGGTCTTCTGGAATCCTTTCATCCTATTTAACTCCTTGATTCAAATGTCTACTGAAGTTAGAAGTTTTCTACCATCATCATTTATAACTCAGTTTTAAAGAGTATCAATTGTAATGCAATTAAAATGTTCCTCTCTTGCTTTGTGTCAGTTAAGATTACTTTTGGTTACATACAAAACAAATTGGTCCAGAGTACTTTACAAGGTAGAGAGCTATTTTTTTTTTCCCTCATATAAAAAGAAACACAAATGTAGGTAGTACAGAGCTTGTGCCATGGCTTGATGAAATTATCAAGGACACAAATTTTTTTCTTATTTCTTGCCTACGTTAGGGCTTGCTATTCGCATGTTAATAACATGGCTGCTATGTCCCTGGCCAACATGCTTGTATTCCTGATAGGAAGAGGTTAAGGAGAGCAAAGGACAAAATGCAAAAGCTGAAAAGACATATGTGTAAGCAGTAACTTATATTAACATACCACTTTCCACACATTCTGGCAAAACCTTATCTACAAGAGATGCTGGGCAGATAAATATTTTAAATTGGGTACATTTCAACTTTATACAAAAAAGTAAGGATCTATTAATAAGTTGTGAATGAAGAGGTATTAGACAACTAAAGTGGTTCCAACGAAGTTATTAACTTTAAAAGGGAAAATATATATCTAAATATACAAAAAAAAAATTGTCAGTACTGAGTACTAAAAAAGCCCAGAAAAGTGAGAGAAAATCAAATAATTTAGAAAATCAAATAATTTTAAAAAGTTAACTGAAACTACTTGCTGGAAGAAAGATGTTAATAATAGATGTTTTTTCTTCTGTTGATCTCTCGTTCTCTGTATCTGATTGTGCTTCATGTTGGTTTTGAAAAATAACACTGAAGAATGCATGACATCACAGTTCAATTCTTTTATACCTAACTATCTAAGTATTTCCAGTAGTAATAGCTACTATTTTACAACCGTTTTTAAGAGCTATCACATTCTATCATGTGCATGTACTTCTACATGATTTAAGTGAAGGGCATAATGGAGATTATTTTGACTTTTCCTACCGACAATTTTTAAATCCCTTAAATATATATTAGTATTATGTAATACTCTTTATATATACACATACATGCATACGTCATACTTAGCTCAAATTATTTCTGTAGGATGAATTTTGAAAGTGGAAATTAATTAGAGCATATGCACATTTTAAGGCTTTTGATATGTAATTAAGTAGCATGACAAGTATATGTTGTCTCTCTGATCTCCCACTCTCTTTAGAATCTTTGCTGGTTGATTGGTAGAGGAAATTATACCTTAATATTATCTTAATCGGAGTTCATTTATATACCATGAGGGGATGTAACTTTGGGCTGTGTGAGGCAATTGACTATCGATCCTTGAAGATCACCTCTTCATGTGCTTTGCCTTTAGTCCTATGTTCAGCTCATTCTTCATTTCACCCACTTTTTTCCATCTTCATCCACTTTCCAAGGCCCCAGACTCTCCCTGCGTAGTGTTCAAAACAGTCTTGCGAGGCCTCCCACCTCGCTGTGGCTTTTATTTCTGGGAAGGATTGGCAAAGGCAGGGATGGAACAGGCTCCTGTGCCCAGATCCCCTTTTTCCCAGAGCTGCCCTTCATATTTACACTTGAATTTCACTCCTAATTACAGAAAAACAGCAAGCGTTCCCTAAATGTTCCTATACGTGGAGTCACAAAACCTGGGGTTGGGCCTCAGCTCTATTATTGGAGACTGTGAAAGGTTCGGGAAGGTGGCCAGTCACTCGTATTCTTCTTTGCTCCCAAGATTATAGCCAATCCAGAGACTGACATAGGAGATCAGAGATCTGGGATTAAAACAGCTGAGCTATCGCTAATAAAAGTTATACGAGAATAAAGGTTTGGCTCTCCTGGCCTCCGAACACGTGTGCCTTCAAACCCGCAGACTACCTCACTCCATTCCTGACAGTTCTGGACAATAGCCGACCCACCGAATTTATCACATCGTAAAAAACAAACTTGACTGTTACTTCATGGAGACATGGTGGAGAGCCCAGCAGTGGCTGAGCCTGTGTGTCTGGTCCCCTCTCCCAAGCTCGACAGCCAGGGAGGGAGGTGAGCCTTTCGGTCGTGGGAGGCCCTAAGCACAAGCCTGTGCTTGAATATGGACACAGGAACTCAGGACACCTGTGCTCCCCTGAGGTCTTCCACCGTCCTGCTGTGAGAGCTTGGCCAAGCTTTGCAACTTCTTTTAGATTTTGTTTTCTCAGGTTAAGCTGAAAATAATATCATTTCTAAGGATTTAATAATGCAGTATTCAAAAGGAATCCTAAAATTCAGGTCTGCGTTTCTGAACTGTAGGTTTGATTCGTAACAACAATTCTTCCTCTTCCTTTTTTTTTTATTTTTAATGTGCCGTACAGAAGTGAGGATTAAGGCGCCCAACAGCAACACAAACAACATTTGAGTATTTTTTCCTATATATATAATTAAAAATAACTATTATTGGTAGTAGAAATAACAATTTAAGATAAAATATGATATATAGACAATTTGATAAACTTGAAGTTTTATATCTTCTTTGCAGTTTAACAAGTTTCTCCGTGTGATTTTCAAAATTGCATTTTTTTGAAAACCGTTGTTTTAAGAAAAATATACAATTTTGACATTTCTCCTGTTCTTGTTGGCATTGCCATCATCATGCTCTCCTTTTACAGAAACAAAGCAAATACATAATGTCCTTGTGTCAGCCATGTTGGGCGGGAGCGAGGGAGTATTTTGTCCTTAATACTCAGGTCAAAATTATATAAAATTGTTATTATTGCCCTTTTTCCTTAATACTTGGTTTTGCTATCTTTAATTTAGGTGACATTGACTAAATTATTTCCTTGGCCATTCTGTGGGATATCTCAGAGGAAAGTATACATAGAAAGTTGGGGGATTCCACAAAGTCTGTAACCTCTAGAGATCACATGCCCCCAAAGGCCTGACCATGGCCCGGATGTGCAGCAGGTGTAACGAATGTGCAGCCAGAACCCAGAGCTTCTGGGGCAGAAGTGCACACCCCAATCTCACAGAGATCTGCAGACCTTGAAGAGTAGAGCTGGGTGCAGCAGGAGACAGATACATAGTGACATGCAACATGTTGGTGTGTGTGGTCATATCATAAATGGAAAAATTTAACTGTGGCGAGTCAACGTCAGGAAGAGCACAGCAAGGGCTTTGCATGCAGAGCGCCACTGATGGAAGTTGGTGTGTGAGCTAAGCTGCCCTGGTGGCTGAGCACCAAGGCTGGGAGTCTGAGGCTCTTAGATGCAGGCACTAAAAAGCCCCTGAAGCCCCAAAACGCTCATCCGAATGGTGAAAAAATAAATTGGGAGGGGGCATTACGAAATTGCATTATTGCAATTTTGAATTGCTTTCGAACTAAGTACGATTTGTCCAGGTGGATGATATGCTACAGACCTAGCTTGTAGTATGAAAAATTAAGGTGCACATTAAAAATCAGCATCTTACTCCATCCGCACTGTGAACAAATTTGATAAAATCCCTTTTTCCTTTTTACCCCCTGACACTTTTTAGAAGTTAAGTTCATCACTGACGTGGCAAATAGGCTATCTTTATGCCAAGGGAATAGAAGTAGTAACATTCCATTCATCTTACCTTTTGTGTAATCCCCACAAGGGAGACAGACTGGCAGGAAAAAAAAAAAAGAAAAAGGAAAGATTGAATGAGCTGCTATAGTTTTTATTTATTATTAAAATCTATTATGCTTTTTCCAAATGCAAATGGGTTTTAAATTTGATGCTTCTTATCTTAAATCTGTTATGGCCATTCCAATTTCTGTTGTGTTAAATTACCTCTTTCTTTACTTTCTTATCCATAAAGTCCTTGTCTAGACCCTGGCTAACTAATATATTTAGATTAATGAAATGTCTTTCTCATAGTGCTCTGGCTTTCTGGCTTCAAGCCTTTCTGACTTTGAGCTAATCCTACTCTTATGCATGATCCAACCCAGAGGGATAAATGATCATAAAAGGCTCCATTTTATTCCCCACTACTTAACATTACTTGACTCCAAGTATATCCATGACCTTGCCTTATTTCTGGCCGAGAAGTCTCATTTCTCAAACTCTCGTTTGTTCATTACTCATACTTTCTTCTCCATCCCGCTTAATAGGATCCCCACACTTAGAATCATTCTCTGCAGCCTGGCCTGTGTTTGCGTCCTTCCTCGCCACAGCCACTTACTCCCAAACAGAGAACTGCAGAATGATGTTCTCACTGCAGAGACTCCGTGAGTTACGGGGCATCTTCTCCAGCCACTTTGCCGCCTGGGCTGCTGCTTGCAGATTCTGTCTGTAGAGCCTCACACTTGCTACAAACTAATTTTTAAATGGTGTGTGAAATATACATGGTCGTTCTGTTCCCTCTTTGGATTCCTTAACCCCATATCTGACTTGCTACGCTATGAACCCAGAAGATAAACCTCATAGGGTCTGACAACACCGAACGTTCAGGTCAACAAACTACAGTATCTTCGTGTCACTCTCCCTTCAAGAATTCAATAACAAGTTTTCCATGAGAGCCCATGAGAATCACATTTAAAACAATTTTACAGGGGCGCCTGGGTGGCTCAGTGGGTTAAGCCGCTGCCTTCGGCTCAGGTCATGATCTCAGGGTCCTGGGATCGAGTCCTGCATCGGGCTCTCTGCTCAGCAGGGAGCCTGCTTCCCTCTCTCTCTCTCTCTGCCTGCCTCTCCATCTTCTTGTGATTTCTCTCTGTCAAATAAATAAATAAAATCTTAAAAAAAAAAAAAAAAAAAAACAATTTTACATAATTCTCCAAGATTGCAACTAAGTGATCAGAATCTGGGGTCAGAGACCCCAGGGGTTTTTATTTCTACTGGGACATTTATAAGTTAGTAATTTTGAGACTTTTTTTTATCTGTAGAAGGCCACAATTAAAGCTCATATCTCACATTGTTGTTTTGAATATTAATTAAAATAATGCGCAAAAACAGCACAGCACTGCCTGCCATACTGCGAAATCTCTAGTTTGTTTTTAAGAGTCATTTCAAAGGTACTGTCACTTATAGCTTAAAATAATGGTCCACAGAGGAATGTGATAGGCTGGAATCTGTGACCTGAAGCTCTGGGTCTGCCTCTTGTCTTTGGTAATTTATAGAAGCAGGAGTTTGGGTAAGCCACTTAACCTCAGTTGTAAAACGAAGGTATTAATGAATACATTACAGGGTTCTGGTGATAATGAAGGGATTTCTTGAGTAGGGGAATGCTTCATAATCTAGTAGGTGTTATGTAAATGTGACTGAAGTACGGAGTTATTACTGACCTTATAAGAAAGAACAAGAATATGCATTTTATGTGTAATTTTTATTGAAGTGTATTTTGTGTTTAAGCATAGGAGTAGAAATTGCCTCATAATAAAAGTAGAGAAAGGAAAACAAGCAGTGTTAGAAGGAAGATTGATTTTAGAAGGAAGGCCTGCGATATGTTTGTTTGGTTTTTGATACTTTGTTGCTTTGCACTATTGATACGGGAAAGATTTTTAATCACTATATTTCAGTGTAGTTAGACCTGTCTATCTTGGTTCATGATCCTATGAGTCATTATAAAATAACTTATTTGGAACTTACTATAAAATAGTCCTAGAAGGTATTTCTCTTCTCTTTCTATCCTAGGAACACCAAAAAAGAAAAAGAAAAAAAAAAGTCTACATAGTGCCTTTACCGTATTGTGATACACATAGAAAAATAATGAAAATCAACTAAGTTCACGCGACATCACCAAATTACATTTTTCTTCATTTCTATGCTGTTCTTTTCAGTTTAACAACAGATGCGAAGTCACTAAAAAGCATCTAAGGCCATGTTGTCTACAGCTCCTCTTTATAGATAAAATAATGCAGAGTGTCTGGTCATTAAAATACTGAAAGCTTACTTTAACTAATCTTTTCAATGGATATCTCCTGGTCCTGGATTCAAGAACGTTCAACAGAACATTCGAGAACGTTCAACAGCATTGGAGAGAGTGAAAATGGTTTGCTAGAGTAAAGGGTATAGGCTGTTTGGTGGGTTAGGAGGCCAACCCAGCTCCACTACACACGCTCCGAGGGCATGCTGGTTTGGGTCACGTCGGATCCATACGGGATCACTTGAGACTTGCCATTCACATACATGAGTTAGTGGTGAACGTCTGTTCCAGTAAGTTTGAAAAGGGATTCTAGATGTGTGTTCTTGTAATAAAACATTTTACCCAGATCGTAAGAATGGATATTTATCTACATTTCAGAATTGTTGTTCATTTAAAAGTGGGGAGATCATCCTCTAGGATTGTCAGCACTGCACTGGGGCTCAGAATGGACATTGTCAGAGCTCTCTTAGTCATCTCTGGTAATCAGAATAATGACAGTCGCATCCATGTAACCCTTATTCTTGGAGGACATTTTTATTCAGAACTCTTTAAAGTGGCATGTATGCACAGTCTTATTTAAGTTTCACAATTAGCCAAATGGGTGGACTCGGTTATTTTTCCTATTCTGTGGAAGAGGCACTTGAGGCATGAGGAGGTAAAAATGAGTAGTATATAGGGGGTTGCACTGAACAAAGTATCACCATTGTCCATGGGCCAAGTGCTTCAAATTCCACTGTCAGTTTGATTGTCTACCTTGCTTTTGTGAGTATTCTTTTAAATAAAAACAATTTTGGAAGGGCTGATTCATTAAGCCCTTGAGTTGGTGCTTATTAATTAATCCGTTATGAAAGACAGTCCCTCGAGAATCTCAGGACACTGGGTGCCCAAAGAGGCAGATGGAATTGAAAGAGAAGAAATGGGTCAGAATGAGCAAATAAACTCAGATTCTGTTTATTTCTTTCATACATGTGGTATATTTATAATCTTCCTATAATGTTACAGGTCATTTGATCTCAATTAGAAAAAAAAAACTGGTATAGATTATGTCATAAAGGAGAAATGAAAAACTCAAGTCAGTACACATTTAAAAATCATCCGTATAACAGTAACCTGTACCAGTTGCTCACCCACATCTGCATGACATGGAGAGAAGCTGCTGCTAAGCGGAGCACGTGACCAACGCTGTCTGGGGACCTAAAGATGCTATTAGAAAGTACACCCATGCTAGGGCGCCTGGGTGGCTCAGTTGGTTGAGCGACTGCCTTCAGCTCAGGCCATGATCCCAGAGTCCCAGAATCGAGTCCCACAAAGGGCTCCCAGCTCCGTGGGGAGTCTGCTTCTCCCTCTGACCTTCTCCCCGCTCATATCTTCTCTCACCCACTCTCTCTCTCTCTCTCTCTCTCTCTCAAATGGATAAATTAAAAAGGGAACAAAGAAAGAAAGAAAGAGAAAACCCGTGTTACGAGCACTGTACCCCCGCATACGCATATGCAGAAGATGTACAGCTCACCGCGAACTTCTCAGCATTTAGTTGAGAGTTCAGTAATAGCGCTTTCAAGACAGTAAGTGGAAAGGGGTGCACATATAGGGATATGTCCACAAGAAATGAAAAAGTGAAGTTGTGTTTATGAGTGTTTATGCTTTAATGGAATAAGCATACATATAGGATAATTTTGGTTTGAAATTGGAATCTTTCATTCCAGCTTTTAAGTTTGCTTCTCAAAGGACTAATCACATTCAAGACTTAAATTCTAGAAGTCAGCTCCTCCTGGGTTACTTTCTGGGGTAATAATTCTTGTGGACATATGGAAAATGATTTTTGAGTCACACAAGTCAATATCTGATAAAATGGATTTAGCAGAAACTTTCCAAATATTCACCTTTTGGCTGAGGCTAAGCCTGGAGCGTTTAAAGCCCAAAAGGAGAACTTTTTGAGAAAGTTATGAATGAATGGATACTAGTTTATTATGGAAATACAATTGTAACCAAGCACTATAATGTGTCTAGACATACGGGGCTCAGTTGCCAAAAATGAAGTGTTCTAGCTTTAAAAGAAATCCTCATGGAAAGTGCACAAGATGTGACATGGTGAGAATTCTACCAAAGACCCATATGTGCTCCTGGCACCGTTTGGAACTCGTTCCTTTTTTTAAAGGGATTCTTATGGATAGGCAGGAAGCTATGAACACTATTCCTCGGACATAAGCATAGATCTGGGAGAGAAATATACTGTGTAAAGAAAAACGGCTTTAAAAAGTTTGAAGATTATCGTAGTTTTCTGTTTTTGTTATTTTGTTTAAGGGTATTTGATGAAGCGATTGCTGTGCGGTGATTTTAGGAGGACCCAGTCAATGGCGAATTTATCAGTTCATTTTCCTTCCCTGACTTTTTTTTTTTTTTTTTTTTGAAAGATTTTATTGCAAACTTCCAGATTCTCAGAGGTTTTAGGGTAAAATCCAGGGTGAAATGCTCTCTCCACAAACAGGACAAGGGTCATAAAGGAATTCCTTAAGGTTTAGAAAAGGAGTAGGATATTTTTAAGGATACTATCTTTGATGGCAAGAGAAACTCACAAAAACAAAGAGAAAGAAAAAACAAAACTCACAAGCGCCTTAAAAATTCTCATGCCAGTAATCAGCCTCACATGGATTTATGGATTTTGAGATCACCAACAAGACTCTATTTTGGAGAGTTTGATTTCCTGGCAGTCTGTTCTCTGACGCTGCACTTTTTCTGTGCGTGTGTGTGTGTGTGTGTGTGTGTGTATTTGTGTGAGCGCGTGCAGATATCCAGCAATCTAATTCACTTCCAAGTACTTATTTTTACAAATGACTTTATAAGGCCTGAAAGAAGAATTATTCTCTCGCGTTTTTAGAACCACTTCCAGCAGTGTGTCTCCAGAGTCAAATAGAGCTGTCTTCATCATTTTTACATATAGACTTCCTCAAACACTAAAAAGAATGATAATCGCCTAATTATAAATTCCCTGTTAATATAGCCTCAGAGCTGAGAACATTTCACTCCAGTAGTTAATTTAGTCTGTGGTAAATTCTCACTGTTATTTAATGTCATTTATCACCTGCTGTTTTGTCTTACTGAGAACATCCTGCCTGCCCCGCACTGTCTCCAGTACATGGACCTTCTGTGACTTTAATGTGCTCAGAACAAAGGCTCCAAAGTGCTGCTATCAGGAGAATTTTGGCAACTTGCCTTCGATATATTCAAGCCATTTTGCTGCCTGTCACTCAGTGCTGTACAAATTGAACTCCGAGGAGAGGTAAAAAGGGTCTATGAGGCATTTTTTTTTCTGGGAAGAATATGCTAATAAAGCGTCATCAGCAGGAAGCAGGCTGTGTCTGGAAGAGTTTTGTCAACTCTGAATTAATTTTGTGTGTTAAGAAACACGGGGGTGCTTCTAGAGCCGGTCTGTGGTAATTAATCCTTCCTGTTTCTGGAAGAACAGAACTGTAATAAATGCAGCCCAGATTTAACAGATGTGTGCACACAATGTCTGCTTTATGAGGAGTAAAACAAAATGATGGGTACAGAACAAAAAAATATTGATTTAAAAAACTAAAACAGTATGGAAAGCACGAAGCTTGGAATTCCCAGAGTTTATGCAAATATACTATTCCTTTAAATGTTCGCAGACAACATGTTTGGAAAACATCTGTCCATGGGATTGGTGCTGGGAAGAGGCTCAAAAAGACAGATGTTTCTTGTTCCTTAGAAAACGGAGTAAAAAAAAGAAAGAAAAAGCACATAGGCGTAAGGGAAGGGTTGGAGTTCACCGTACCGAGGTGTGGTTGGCGTTGGATCCAAGTCATCAAATGATGACCTCCCCTTGCCTTGGATGAATTTCTCTTTATGCTCTTCCTTGTGTTTTTTTGTTGGCTTTTTTGGTTGTTGTTGCTTTGTTTTGTTTTGTTTTTGTTTTGTCTGTCTTTCTTTCCAAAATGCAATACGGAGGAAAAAATTCAAGCTATATTGCCTGTTACTCTGAACACAATGCTTGTGTGGCAGTTTGAGTGATGTCACGAACAGAAAGTTTGCCTTTCAAAATGGGACAGGCAAATTGCCCCACCAATGCTGATATCTGATACATTCAAACACAGACGTCACAGAAACGTGAATAAGGGCAGGTTGACATGGTATTCATTAAAACGAATCTATGCAGAAAAAAGCATTTCCAGGTCAGAGCTACCAAAGCCATCTAGCTCATTAGTCTGTTCCTTTCTTTTTTCTTTCTTTCTTTTCTTCTTTTCTTTTCTTTTTTCTTTCTTTCTTTTTTTTTTCTTTTCCTTTTTATCTCATTAAGCTACCCCTGCCAATATGGCTAGGAGGCATGAGTCTGATATGGTTAAGTTAAAATGGAATAATGGGGAAACAAGCCCAGCCAGCAGCACTCATTCTGATAAGGCATGCTTTAAACAGATTTTAATATTCCTTTCTCTATCATAAAGATATCTTAAGTGTGTATTTAAAGATTCAGAATCAAAATTGTAAGGCCTAATATGAAAAGCATATAATAAAACCCAGCTCCCTCCACATTGCCTATAGCTTGTCTTGTAGAGTAAATATCGAAAATGCTTTAACTCACTTTCAATGAAATGCTTTACTTCCTTCATGCAAAATAGCAGTTCCTTTCCCTTTGGCAGTGTTACCCATGGAAAAGTGGTTTTAAAGTCAGTCCTGCTTAACCCTTCACATTTTGCATCAATGTCAGGTAGGGGCTTTCTACTTCAAAGAATTTTAGCTTTCACTATCGTGGTTTTGCCAGATTATTTGGTATGTTAGGTAAAAGCTCTTTGATTAGCTGTCTTTACATTACTTAGGATGCACATCAAAGTCAATCATTTAATTGTTGTTCAAAGTTGTTAATCTATTTCCGTGAAATGACAGATTAGAAATTATCTTCGATTCTCACAGGAAAAGCAACGCCACTGAGTAAACCTGCTCATTCCATGGCTCTTTGAAGTCCAGTTGTTAAGGCATTCATGGAGAAAGCATCTTCCCCACCCTGTATTATATGCAGCTTACCACGGTCTGAGTGTGGGCAGAAGCCACTGCCCGAGTTAACTCATTAACTATTTATTTATTTTTAAATATTTTATTCATTTATTTGCCAGATAGAGATCACAAGTAGGCAGAGAGGCAGGCAGAGACAGAGAGGGGGAAGCAGGCTCCCTGCTGAGCAGAGACCCCCCCCCCCCGATGTGGGGCTTGATCCCAGGACCCTGAGATCATGACATGAGTGGAAGGCAGAAGCTTAATCCACTGAGCCACACAGGCACCCCATCATTGACTATTTTTTTAGTTGCATATCTTATTCTTCCACTATAAAGAAACTGCATATGCTATATTTAAGCGATAAAAAATCCATAAATTCATCGCCTTCCAGTCATACTCTAATCTGGCTCCCCTGGTTATTTAACATTTCATTTGTAAAATGTAATAAGAGGATTCAAGACCCTGGAACCGTGATTTAGATTTCACCAGCTCGCCGGTACCACTGGTGAAAAACCATTCCAAGTGGAAGGACCTGAATATGTGAAGTCCTATAAGATCGTGTTTCCTTAAAATTATTTTAAGAAGTACTTTGCCAGGAACTTAGAGTCTACAGATCGTCATCCAAAGCTTCCTCCTTACTCAGTGCAGAGAACTCCACAATTGACAGCGAACGCCCTGGAATCTTCGAGCATAACAAGCATGCTAACCACAAGGCTGGATGTGGAGCTGGGCCAGTGTATCTAATTACCAAAGAACTTGGGAATACAGCATAGAGAAGTGTGGGAGTCCAGAGTCATAGCAGGAAATAAATAAATAAATAAATAAATAAATAAGGCCTTCCAGAATAATTTGGAATCTCCTCGGTGACTTACTTAAAAGCTCCTATGGGTTTTAGGGGGGTGGGCTAGGTTTTCCTCGAGGCATCTTAAACCCTCTGTTCACCAGTAAATACTCATCCCCAGGGTCTGGGAACTCAGTTGGAGAGTAATGTCCCTTTTTCACAGTTGTTTTCAAAGCTCGATATAAATTAAAATCATCTGGGTGGTGCCAGTTCCCCACCTCTGGTGATTCTGATTTTCTAAAATGTTTGTGTACTTGGAGGAGGGTGTCCTTGAGGAGTGGTTAGCAGAGTACTTACTGGGTGCTCCGTAAAAACAAGTTATGATTATTATAATTATTTTGGTTATTAGGGTTAACAACTCCTGAAGATGATTTGGATGCAACTCATGTTCAAGAATCACTGTCTCAGAATACAAAAATCAACACTGCCATCCTGCCGATCGCGGGAGTTCGTATGCGGGGGTGTGCAGGAAGGGAGACCACAGGTCACGGCTAGAGGTGGTGTGTCCCTGTTGGGTTGTGTGATTGTTAAATATATGTATATGAGAATCTCAGAAGGCTATTTCTGGGACTCCAAGGCAAACCCAGTGGTGTTGCATGTTGCCATTTTCCCCAAGATTACTTAGATTCTCAGATTTCAGTGTGTTCTAAGGATAGCAGTGATGTCCATTTCAACCCTGCCTCACCTATGATGTGCTGTTTGCGAGTTGAGAATAAAGTGGGAGGGTGAACAAAACCTAGAACTCAACCAGTCAAAACTAGACTAGACATTTACAGTCGGACACTAAAAGCACCATCTTTTGACCCTTGCCTACTTAACCTGGCCTGAGCTCCCACACCTTCAGAGGTCATGCATAGCTCGTAGCATCTCCCTCTCTCGGTGCATTCCGGGACTTGGTGGAGTCTGCAGCATTCAAGCTGACATTGCCTAGAACATGACGTTGAAGTTGCTGTGTGTTCTTCCAAAATGGTTGATAGAAATCGGTTTCTAGAACCTTGCTAATTTTCTCACGTTTTCAACCTGTGTTGATAGACCATGTCACCTGAAACCTTCAAGACGTTTAAGGGTGGAGATGGAAGACGTCCCTTCCAAATCACTATCAATGAAAGCAATAGCAATAGCGTTATTAAAAGCTCACAGTGCATCAGGGAGTAAGAGTAAAGAGTTAGTAAATCTGTCAAATGTTCATTATTCTGGACTCCTGCGTAGGAATGTTCTCAGATCCCAACGTGGCACTGCTGTGTGTAATATCCCCGGGCGAGTGCACAAACTAACGGCGGTAATGAGGTGCGTAGAAACGTGCTTATCTCTTTTCACCCATCACCCTGGAGCTGGGATAACATGGACTAAGGGAAAAAGCAATTTGTAGGAGGTTAACATATCCCAGATACAAAGCTACTGAGCACTTTGCGAGGGTTTGTTTGAAGAAGTGGCCAAAATTTGATTCCATGGAGGAAAGAAGTTGCCATTCTCCCATCCGGCTCCCTAGTCCCCGGACACCACCTCTAGCCCCCACTCTCCAGGGTAAATCAATTTGTCAGAGCAATTGGGCACCTATGTGGGGGGATGTTCCCGGTAATTAAGGTTTATAACTGCAGCTGTTTTTGTATCCTGGCTTCTAACCTTTTGTTGGTGGGGGAAGCCATCCTTAAAACATCTGGGTGCCTTGCTGAAACAATAGCGTAGCTTCTGCAGTAATCTTGTATAATTTCTGGTGAATAGTAGGGTACATTTAAACAGTTCTAATGGAGTGAACAATACTGTTTTAAAGGGCTTTGATCATTACTTATCTTTCAGCTGATTATAGGAATCTTGTTGGAAGCGTTCAAAGGATTTTTAATTTTGAATCTCTTTATGTCTTCAACCTAGTGATGACACTAATTTCCCCCATCGCCTGTGAAAGGAAGCCTAGTTTTGTCCTCCGACGTTTTTGTTCCCTATGTCATGTCTTTTGTGTATGCAGATGGGGCTGATTAATTCCAAGGCCTTTGCCACATTAAAAAATAATTTAAATAACTAGACATGGTAAAGACAACTGAAGTGTTTCTGTTTAAGGAGGAAACTCCCGACAATACAAATACGTATATTCAATTTTATTTCTTCTAAACAGAAACAATGCCGCTGTTTGCCATTCATGTACAAATGGAGTCTCCGTGTCATGGAGAGAATAGGATTTTTCTGAATTAAGCACCTTTCCCTTGTTCTTTTCTCTAATATTCACTAGAAAGGGTGAAAAAAAAAAAAAAACAATGTTCATTTAACAGATTTGAAATGAGTAGAATTTGCTATGAAAGGAGGTAGATATACTCAGCTACCACATCTCACCCAACAGAATAATTGTGAAGGAGAAAAAGTCTCAGAAGAAAATGGATTATTTGTATGTTTTATAATTTTAACAAAATAAAAAAAAAGAATTAGAGATCTTACATTAGGTTATTTTCTTTAGCCACGAAAACCTGCTTTCTGTAATATTTAGGCAGGTGTCTACAACTGACTTTTTTTTTTTAACATTGTATGTTTTCTGAGATATTTAATGACAATTGTGTGACAACCTTGCATACTTTAATGCAATATCTGATTACCTGTGTATGGCCACATTTGTTACTTTTTTGCACTGATGAATAGCCACGGTCACTCCCTTCATCTGACAGCCCTCCCTTTTTTGGGGGGGTTTCCCCTGTTTTGTGTGGTCTCAGCAGGGAATCAGCTTCCTAGATCTGCTGCCCCCACTGGGGCCACATCTCCTCTGATCTTGGCCAGGGAGGGAGCTAGGCTCTTGAGTTAAACCCTGATGACCAGAAGCTTAGTACTAGGACTGTGTCTGGAGGTAGTGCCACAAAGATTGAAAAATACTATAGAGCTTAGAGGGACCCTGCAGAGGGAGAAACAGCCGCTCGGGTCAGCCCGAGACCTCACCTGCACTTCCTGCCATCTGGTCCCAAGTCACACAAATTCTTTCCTTTCCCAGCATCTTTCCAGCAAACTAATTCACTTAGTTGAGATAGCGAGGTTCAATCTTTGATTTTTTTATTTTTTTAAAGATTTTATTAATTTATTTGACAGACAGAGATCACAAGTAGGCAGAGAAGCAAGCAGAGAGAGAGAGGTGGGGAAGCAGGCTCCCTGCCAAGCAGAGAGCCCAATTCGAGGCTCCATCCCAGGACCCTGAGACCATGACCTGAGCTGAAGGCAGAGGCTTTAACCCACTTGAGCCACCCAGCACCCCAATCTTTGATTTTTATTATATTAAAACAACAACTCTACAAGTGATACACTTTAGTAGGAATAGAAAACTGGGCTGTTTTAGTAGGTTTTCCCTTCATTAGCTAGTTGTTTTATGATTGTGTTTTGAAAATATTATTTAAGATGCATATTAATAAAGTGGAGCATAATAAAATATAGAAAAGCAGTTAAAGATCACGCCCTCAAGTGTCTCCTAGGCGAATTTGGACAACAGCATAATCATTAAATCCCTTCATGTGATGTGGCAAATAGAATGGAAAGCAGAGCAGAGAGGGGCCAAGCCGGAGCTCCCAAGGGGAACTCCACTCAGGTCTAAGAGTCGAAAGCGAACAGATGTGGGTCTGACGTGGGAACCAATGTGGGTCTTTCCCTCTAGAAGTGTGATCTGTGGGTCCCACAGCATCAGCCAACCTCGTCTGGGACTTGTTAGAAATGCAGACTCTTGGGTCCTCTCCAGACCCGTCGAACCCATAGCTGTACTTTAACAAGAAGCCCAGTTGTGTGGACGTTAAAGTCTGAGAGGAGGGCGTGTTCACATAGTGCACGTTCGACGTAGCCTCTACCGTGTGATGGTGACAATGCCCAGGAGAAACTGTAGCCCAAACCCAGCAGGTGCAAACATCTTGTAATGGGTTCTGAAAACACCTCTAAAATGAACAGTGGCATCTCTAGTTTATCAAGTATGCATATGTGCGTGTGTGTTTCTGGCTACCTAAGAGTACTTTAAGTTCCTTAATATTCAAATTCTGCATCATTGGCTAATTAAGAACTGTAGACCTAGAAAAGATAAGAAATGGAAGTATTCTGCGGTTTCCAATGTGGAAGACACCTCCTCCGCAGTCGATCAGACATTTCTTCCAAAGCATCAGCATTAGTCTCTGTACACTGACAAGAGCCTCACACAGAGCAACTCTTTGTGACATCCGGAGGACAACATACAGATCCCTTCCAATATTTGTGGTGCTCTCAGATATCGGACGTTTATTGATCATGATGGACTCCAGGAAGCTGGTGGGTTTTTATCTTGTGGCAGGGACACACACACACACAAAATTATTTTCAGGTTCCCAAAATGCAAATGCTCTTCTTGTGTGTGTGTGCGCGTGCACTTGAATAGGTTGGCAGGGTGGGGGAGTAATTTTTGAGGAGTTTGCTGGGATCTGGCTGAATAAAAGAAAATGCTCTCCTGGGTTTAAATTAAAATTAAAAAGTCAGTAACCACGAACCTATAATATACAGTGGTGAACTCTTAAGAAATAATATGCTAGAGGTTTCAGAACATCCCTAAATAAAAAGGTGGGGAAAAAAATCTGTCTTAAGATGGTTCTCCTTAGGGCATCTGGGTGGCTCAGTGGGTAAAGCCTCTACCTTCGGCTCAGTCATGATCCCAGGGTCTTGGGATCAAGCCCTGCATCGGGCTCTCTGCTCGGCGGGGAGCCTGCTTCTCCCTCTCTCTCTGTCTGCCTCTCTGCCTACTTGTGATCTCTCTCTGTCAAATAAATAAATAAAATCTTAAAAAAAAAAAAAAAGATGTTTCTCCTTTGTAGTTCTCTATTGCTAGAGAATAGTGACTCTAACTGAAAGAAGTGATACAAATTTATTACATCCACATCTCTCCAGTACTTGTGTTTCTGCAGTGGCTCATAGTTCACAAAATGCATTCTAATATAATGACATCTTCTTCGGTGCTAATACAGTCCCGTGAACTGAGCCAGCCACGCATAATTCAATTCTATTTTCCATCACAGAGAAAGGTGGGGTAGTTGTTTCACTGGGTTTGAATACTGGCTCTGGAATTTACTGCCAATTAGGAAATGGTGTAAAGAGCTTGTCCAGTGAACCGTTGAAAAATTTTCCCAAGCACTTACCATGTGGCTAGCCCTTTGCTGAGCACTGGGCCATGTCCGAGATTCAGACATGGTCCTTGAGCTCCTGGAACCTAGACACACATTTGTATGGAGACCAGTTCACCTTTGAAACCATAGTCTACCAGACTCAAAGTGTATGTTCTTTATCTTCGATGATGCTACCTGTGGCTCCTAGAATATTGTTACCATGGAACATTTCAAAAAAGTATGTTTTAGATGTTTATATTCTATTTCACGTTTTATTTTGTTTATATTCATGTTTTAGTTATGTTTATATTCTATTTCATGTTTTAGTTTTCATGTTTGGTTTCTTTTTAAAGTATTTGAATAAAAAAAAATTTTTTTTAATTGAAATAATGCTGCCAACAACCCATTGCCTATCCTTAGTGTCCTGTAGTATCCATTACCTGTCAAGAGAGGCATTGAGGTTTGTTAACTATTAATGTTGAAGAGACTGTGCTAGAAGATTTCTTCAGAAATAAAGATAAGACCTTGAGCCTTTGGGTTTGGTGCCTGACCTTGCTAACTTCCCTATTCTGTGGACTCCTGATCGTCCCTCCTTTTTTGTGCTCCTGTGCATTATCCCCTCCCCTGCTCCTTGTTGGCTTCGGGCTTGAACTCCTATCTCACGTCTTATGTCCCTCCCTTTCATCAGGTTTCACCCGCTATGTCAAGGCTTCCTGTCACCGTTGTTCCGAAATCCTCATGGACTTCTCATGTGGCATCACCGAGCACGGCTGTATTTCAGATTTCCTGGGTAAATTGCAGGGTTTATTCTTCATGAGAACAGGAAAAAACAAACAAACAACAACAACAACAAACCACAAAACAAAACAAAGAAACAAAAACAAACCACTTTATTTCTGCATGGATTTCATGGGTCTAGCACATCTCATTTGCTGCATACCTGGTGATGGAATGGAAAAGTGATTCATGGCACATCCATGATTTTCTCTCTGTCTGTTTGGAGAGAAAGCTGTAGCATCTCTGTGTGACACGATTCATTGCAAGCACGTCGGAGCGCACCTTATTTTAGAGATGCCATTAGGAAATGCCCAGCTGATTTCCCGTAAGCTGGTACTTTGATGTGGGGTTTAAGTTTTGCGTGTTCATCTGCTTTGAGACTAGAAGTGCATGGAGGAGGGAGCCACTGGTTTCCTAAATATACTTAATTACATATATAGGAGGAAATTGACCAAGGTTTAGGTTTTTGCAAAGCCTTTAAGAGTGTATATTAGAGTGGACTGATTATAGTTTAATAGAAATTGGTGAAGGTGTTATGAAAAGGGGAAGATAACAAATATTTTGGGTTTTGTGAGTCATACTATGTCTGTGGCAGCTACTCAACTTTGTGTTATTTGTTTCCAGATTTTAATCTATAAAACCAATCTATCAATCAATAAAAAGGACTTAAAAATTCACATGTTTTAAGATTCTATCACAATGCTGTATGTATTTTTATCACTGCCACAAAATATTTTGAGGTTATATGCTTCCAATAAAGCATTTGCAGACACAGGCTGTGAGCACGTTGGCCCACGGCTTCCAGCTTTCCGACCTCTGGTTTAATATATTACAGATGCACTCGGAGAATATTTATTAGGTTATCTGAAAGCTTCAGGGGGTGGGGAAGGCATGGGTGAGCTGCCTCAATGGGCATTTTGTGCAGCTACTTAAATGCTCCCAATTACTGTGGGTTGTCCACTCAAGACTTGGCTATGAGCCTTACCTAACCTATGATTTTCTTATGGTGATTCTTGACAATTTTTCTGCCTCCAGGGCAGTAATAGGTGCCTCTCAGTCACATCACTATCTTCTTTCAGTGGTGGGGCTTCAAAGAAGGTCAGACAATTAAACTAAACTGATCTTACCCAAATGGTTATTTCTCCATTATTTAATAATCCCAGGGCCTGCATGTTTTTATTCCTCCGGCAGCTTATTTTTCATTACATTTATGTGTACCTAACAGCTAAAAATAATGTGGACTCTTATTTTTTTCCCAATACTTTTCATATGCTTAACATTTAATAGGAATGTTCTTTCTCATCACCATCCGCTTGGGGCCAATGCCCGCTACCGTTAGCAAAGGTAGAGCCTCGAGTAAGTTGCTAACAGGCATTCTATGTTGATATGTATTGGATCTGGGTCCTAAGTCCCTGGTGTTTTATAGATAATTTTCTTACCCCATCAAAGGCTAAGACCTCTGGGAGGGGGCGGAGGACGTATGCTCAACTTGTTTTATCTACCTCCTGGATGGGTGGACTAGCCTAGTCATCCTCTTGTGCTGATGGGTGGGAACAGAAAGGAGCATAAATCCCCAATAAAGGGGAAAGTATGACAGAGAGAAGGACAATTGTGAAAGAATTGTGGAGGGGAAGCCAGAATGGTGCGCATGTCTCATGTGTTCTCAGACCAACCGACGCTGAGAAGAGCAATATGGTAGCTACAAGTATGGGATGGATCTGCTAGCCCCACCATGTTTGTGTGCCCCTAGATCTTTGCTTATCTCCCTGCCAGGGTTTCTGAAAATTGACCTAAACATTTGGGTGTTGCAAAATTAATCTTAGTAATTGATAATAACTTCAAACTTAAAATCTTAAAATAACTTCAAAATATTTTGTGGCAGTGATAAAAATATATACAGCATAGTGATAGAATCTGAAAACATGTGAATGTTTAAGTCTTTTTGTATTTATTGATAGATTGATTTTACAGATTAAAATCTCTTTGCTTACTTCTAGTGGAATATGCCAGAAGCACAAACTCATTCACTAAAAATCAGAAAGAATATTTATCGAAGCCACACATCAGATGCATTTTTATATACTGATAGAAATGCTATATTCATGGACCATGTTCATTAAAATTTTGCATCTAACATCAAAGTGTATTTTCTAAGGAGGTAACATTGAATGTACCATGTAATGTAACATGATGACATCAGTGACCGTTTGTCAAGATAATTTACTTCTGTTTCCAGAATTTCTTTATGGTCATCTTGTATAACTTGGGTGTTGTACATAAGCAATGAATCTTGGAATACTGTATCAAAAATCTAATGATGTATTTTATGGTGACTAACATAACCCAATAAAAAAAATGAAGACAAAAAATAATAAATAAATAAATAAATACATACATACATAGGAATTTTTGTAAATATAACCATATTAATATTTTTTTAAAGTTAGAGAATTCCTCATGGATAAGAATGAGCAAACAAAAAGAGATATTATATAGAACAAGAAACATTGATCTATAGTTCATCATCTTTCCAGATATCACACTGTGAAAGGTGATATTTTGACTAGACGTGCTCAGTGGCAGATACTTACTACGTCACTGGGGCCGCGTGAATTGAGTATATATTCACTGTGGCACACACAATATTGTGTATCCACAAATCTTTTCCAGATTCTTCCTTTGTGCCCAGGAATGCTGCTTTTCCCGGGCCCCATCCATCTCTGGGGGCTTTGTGACAGTCACAGCCATAGAATGTGGTAGAAGTCATGGGCATCTCTATAAGGCCTGGCCCCTGCATTCTCCCTCTTTGTAGGTGGACAATGCAGAGGGTCCACCGAAGGCCTCCAGGGATGCCCTTGGAGTCAGCAAAAATGATGTCCAGCAGATCTCCTAAGATGGTGCTGGAGCCTTAACAGGCCATGATCTTCACTGGGTAAAGCCACTGGGAATTCAGATAGGCAAATTCCTGTACCACAGTTTGTCTGACCTGATGGGCACATCTCCTCTCCAAACAAACACACGAGTGTGGGGAGTACAGGGAAGTACAAGCAGTGCATGTGGACTTAGGAAAAGCTTTATTATGAGGTGAGGTTTGCCATGAACTTTGAGGATGGAGTTGCAATCAAGCAGCTCTTGAGTGTTCTTAAGACCCGTCTCACGCTTTCATACATAAAGCACCGCTCAGAGCTTTGCTGAAGCCAGTATGTCTTTCCCTATATTTACATATCAGTGTCCCAAAATAAAATGCCAGGTCTTAGAAAGCCTTCCCTGAACTCCCAGCACTTCCCCCTGCCGCAGAGTAGCCTTGTGTGTCATCTTCATGATTATGGAACCCGTTTCATGCATTATTAATAGTTGTTTACAGTATTATTTTACTGTCTAGCTTGTGATTTCCTTAAGGTTAAAGATCATATCATTTATATTGTTCTATGCCCTACAGCACTTAAGAAAACATTTGTACATGGTCATGTCATCATTTATTTACAAACACAAATGTGCACTATCTATGAGTCACACACCGTAATGGGTCTAGGGATCAATACATGTGTGCCCAATTGAACCGAATGGTTAGTGAGATACAGAAAGACATCAGAGGCTGATGGATGCATTATGAGCATAGGTCCAGCATTGTACAGAGACAACGCTTGTGTGTCCTGCAAGTTCAAGCACATTTGGAGTTGGTGTGGGAGGCCAGAATAGAGAGAACAGAGCAGTTTGGAGGAAAGTCTTGAATGTCCAGCCTAGTGTAATCGAGTCTAGTTAGTGCAAAGAAGTCAACAAAATTCAGTAACGTAACACTTAGCCATCGGAAAACCCCAGAAATAAAATATGCAAAATACGTTTTAACTCCATGATGGAATACAGGAAAAATGTATGGTGTCAAGTCTCTAGTTATTACTTTCTACCAAGGCAGTATGTATAATTCCAAAAGCCAACAGTCAGATGTTAATTTGCTAATTGTTTTTTTTTCCTCTAAGATTTCCTAGATTTCCAAATTGGGCAAAATGATATCTAAAGAGGTTAAAGAATATTGGAATTAAAAAGATATCAACTTTCAATGCATGAGGGAGATGTGTGTACCATAGGTAGACTAAGAGGACGTTCCTAGCTTGCTGCCTGATGAACTTGTGTCCCTGGACACTCCACTTACCACCCTGCTAGCCCCTCTGCAGGGCTGTGAGGCTGCTCTGTCTGGGCGTGTCATATGCCGCCAGGCACTGTCAGTCCACGGGGCTCCCTAAGGAGACAGAACACTTGCATTGTGGAGAGCCGTGTGATTTACGCTCCCAGTGATCAGCTTCAGACCCAACCCTGACTGTTATTTTTACAGCAGACAACTGTGATTTTAATTGGACATGTCAGTATCACGATCATTATGAGACAGTGGTCAAAGGCAAGCCTTGAAAAAAAGTGTTCCTTAAGGTAACAGGCATAATTTCGGTTAAATTGATTGTGTATAATTTTTAGGCAAACAGGTGAGGAATTTTTAATGCATCGTGTATCTACACAACAGAGTTAAGAGGACCATTCAATCCTGTAGTGTTTTCTCTGTTACTGGCCTATTCCTTAAGCAACATTCAGTCCACATCCCCCGACAAGCTGGGGATGCAGAAGAGCTCTTCCCACCGGCCACACCAGGACACACAGGGCATGGGCTTCAGGAACACGATATGTTATCTTGATAGAATAAAGCCTCTCGGAGCCTTCTCCGCAATGGGCAGCGGCGTGATGCAGGGACAGAGCTGACACAACTCTATGCTGTATCGTTAACCCAGATTCTTCTCACTTAAGCACAGGAATCCAAAGCCTCTTACTTGTCTCTTAGAGGGAAAAAGGAAAGCAAAACCTTTGGTTTTGCTCAGTTAAGTTCTTTTGTTGTTATTTTGGGATGCAAATGGAATGATGAAACCTGATTTTACGTGGGTCCAGCATCTTCTAGGGAAGATGTTACCCTTTGCTAAGTGGGGGTGGCAACAATCACTTTTCCTGTGCTCAGATCATTTAGTCATAAATAAGCAGGAGGTGGGTAGTATCCCAAGCTGGCTGGGTTCCTGAGCTCAAAAGCAGAGATACTATGTCCAACCGGATAGACCCGCCTTCTCGGTGAAGATGCAACACGCGCGTCCTAAGACGGTGTCCCCGGAATTCCTCAGCTCCAAGTCTCAGTCTGCTGACATGCAACTGCATTGTGTTTTCCTACTAATCTTGACCCTCGTTCTGCTTTTCGTGGTAGCTCCCATGTCTTCTTACTTCTCTTCTTTGGGGAGCTGGCCACTCGCCATGCCTCTCCCAGGGAGTTCCCAGTTTGGTTCTCGTATTACACTCTCGGTGTCACCCTTCACTGCTGACCGGCCACTTTGGATCTGTTTTTCTTGACAACGGCTCCAGGGAGAGAAGAGAAAGCAAACAGAGAGGGGCCTTCCCCATTAAGTAAAAGAGATCTCAAAGAGCACTTTAGCAGTTTGTGTGGGGAACTTTGTTATTATATATGATTTAGTTGTGATGAGAGACGAGAGAAAACACCTAGAAAGTTTTACCCGAAGTGTTGTGTATTTCCGTCTTTGGGGAACTGAAAATTGGGTTTAGGATTTTCCAGTTCCAGAGCCTTACCTACTAATCAGCAACGCACGTAACCATATATACCCAGTTCTTCCCTGGTAAAGGCACATACTGAGCCCCTATTATAGACAAGGCCCTGGGGGTAAAAATTCAAACGTCATGATCTCATGCTTGGGTTGGATTTTGTACTGTGTAGAGAGTATCATACTTCATGAAAGACCTTGTAAGGACAAAGACCATTTTTTATCATAGAACCTTAAGTCCTTATCTAGGAGCCCTCCATGGATGTAGAACTCATGACTCTGTGTAGGTCCAGAGAGTCCGAGTGCCCAGGACCAACAAGGCAAGGCAGCACCCCACTGTTCCATCCGTCAGTGAGGAAAGTTGAATGGTCCCCAGTGCACTCCAGGGATAGCTCTAGCTGAGTGGAGAGGCACAATGACGGCTCAGAGCATCCTCAAAATGCCTCCCGAGAAAATCAAATATACCTGAACCTCTTTTCATGTGGGTTTGTTGGTGTCAAGCCAATGGCTTGCCCATGGGGAAACTTTCTCGATTTAGAGCATGACAGCACGGTGAATAATCTAAATGATTTGTGTTAAAGACATGAACAGGGCTGGTCCACAGAGAAATCCCTAGTATGATGTGACACGGCGCATAGGGAACCATATAGAAACAAAGGAGAGTTCCATCATGTGTGTTTCCTAAACTGGCCTGGCCTGTGGGGCAAACATAAGTTATCAAATAGCATTTTTCCAGCTCTGCTGAAATTCTGGGTTCCTTCAAAATCCTTTCCGATAGTTTTGGAAGCCTCCTCCCTAGAAAACGTGTGTTTGGGAGGTCTCTTCAGGGCTCTGCTAGCTCGTTTTCCCTTGTTTTCTGTTTTGCATTTCCTATTTTTCCTCGCTTCCTCTGAATCACTGTCATAATGTCTGCTCTTCATTCTGAAGCCTGAATTGGAAACTGTGCCACTAATATCTATCAATTATGCCTTTACCACTGTGCGGTCCGACAAAAGAGGAGCCATTGCCAATGCCCGGCCTAATTATGGCTGCCACTGTCCATATGAGACTTGTTAATGCCAGCTCATAGCTGTTCTGAGGCTTTTCGTGTTTGATGTGCGGATCTGAAATCCCTCCTGCCAAGGCCAAAACGGTGGCTGCCAGCATCACAGGCACTGTCTCCTGCGTTACACACACATCTGGCAGTAATACAGCCAACGCGTTCAGTGTCCCAAGGAGGTGTTTGTAAATAGCCTGTTTAGTTTCTACTCTCTTTCTTCACACCCCCATCATAAGCTGAATAGCATTCCCCGAAGAGATCAGATCCTCATCCTTTGAGCCTGCAAATGGCATCTTATCCAGAAAAGGATCCTCGCAGATGTGATCAGGCATCTTGAGATGGGGGGACGATCCTCGATTACCCACGGAGGTCCTCCATGCTTGCACCTAGGAGAGGTAGAGGGGAAGCTGATGTGGACACCGAGGTACAGACGGTCAGCAGCCCCCAGAAGCGGGAAGAGGCGAGGTGCAGAAGGAGTGTTGGCTTTGTGAAATCATGATTTCGGCCCAGAGGTGCTGGTTTTGGACTTCTGACCTCCAGACTCTGGAAGAGTAAATTTCTGTTGTTTTAAGGCTCTGGGTTTGCGGGGATTGTCACAGCAGCCACAGGAAGCTAGCAGACGCCCCGTCGGCGAGGGCACAGCGCGGATGGGGGGTGGGAACTGGGGAGAATACGTACTGGGGCGAGGAGGGACCTCTGAGAAACTGAGGTACCGAGTCGGAAAGGAGAAAATACATTTATCATTTCTGTTGTGAACTGAAAGTTATCCTAGAACTAAATTTGAGCCTAATAAGGGGAACACTCAGCAAAGTTTCAAAATATCACCAAATATAAATGATGGGCATTGAATTTGAGGACATACAATCTATCTGTAGTGCCTCCCAAAAATATTCTCTAGAAAAATACACAAGCAACGCACATGCACAAATGTTGTATGGGAATCAGCCAAGGAAACTGTGATGATCTCTGTTGACCTGAGAATGTTTATTTTGATACTTAAAAATGATCTGTTTGTTTGTTTGGTTGGTTGGTTGTTTTTTGTTTGTTTGTTTGTTTGTTTTTTGGAATAAAACAATTCTGTTAGGAAACTAACCCTGAAAACCATCTCGATTTCACATGAACAGGTGCCGTTGGCATCAGTCAGGATCCTCGCTGCCCGGAGAGGGCTGGACGCCACACCCGCCACATGAAGGGTGAGGCCTCTCTCTTCAACGTCTTCATCAAATTTGGTGTAACACAGCGATAGATAAAAACTTTGTGAAAGGGAAGGGACATTTGAAAAAAATTTAAAAAAAATAGCGAGTAAAAAAAACATGATCAGAGTTATTTCTCTACAAGATAATGTTCTTTGCCAGGTGGGGATTGGCAAACGTTCCAAGCTCAGAACGATATTATGAGGGTGTGTGGCTCGGCCAGAGTGGGGAGCAGGACCAGGGGCCTCGTCCTCACTGTGCTGCTGTTCTTAAGGGATCCCCAGGTAGGAGTCATCTGGGGAACTTTCTCGGCTGGTTAGCAGTGGCCACGAGGCATTGCCGTTTTAAGAACACCTTCTCCAGTGTCTGCAGGACAGACGGGAGGTAAGAAGGCTGACCTAGAGCTTGCCTGTCGGCCCCCATCACCCAGAGGTGACCTCTGAAGCAGCAGGGGGTCGGGAGATGAACAGAAATGGGCCCAGACCCGGCTCTCCTCACAGCGTGTGGCCGCCCGAGACAAGGGAAGGAGCGTCCTCAGCTCTGCGGGTCTCGCTCCGCGGCCCACCCCACCCCAACTCACCTCCCCGCCCCCCAGCCCATTTCAGGGTCAGATCTGAGGATCGGTTCGGGGGAGTTTTGATTTTGAGATTTCTCAGTGAACACACAAATAATGGGAAGTACGGACGCCATGAATAATAGGAAAAGAGAGACTGGGGAACACATTGCAAGAGAATAGTGATGGCCTATTTTATGCCAAGTGCACAGATCCACCAGGGAGGCGCAGCAGGCTCTGTGACTCAGGAGAGAAGGACCAGTCCGAAGGAAATATCATGACTTCTGTGCTCTCAGCGACAGTAGGAGAGAGTCACAGACCGGGGACCTGTGGGACTTGAAGTTGCTCATATTCGCTGATTCGAGTTTACTCGAAGTGTTGTGTTTTAGGTATAGTGGGGAATGCTAGAGCTCGTCACCGTTTTGCAGGCATCTCTTCTGATTGTACTTGCACATGGGAAGTTGGGGACCCCCTGGGCTGTCCAAAGGGAAAAGTGAGTCTCGAGTTGAGAAGGTGGTAGCCTTACCCTGACAGTGAGGAGACTCATTCAGATTGCTTAAGGCCCGCAGGGAAACAGGTAAAAAGACCCCCAAAATAGATGAAATACCTTATTTTCTGTGATCAGTCTATTCTCTGCTGACTGCAGTAAAGGGAAGTGTCCCTGGGGAGCCCATGGAAAAACTCGCAATTTCCCCCTCTTGTCTCCAGGGGACCCTTTACTCTTCAACAGTTGGGAATGTAATTCATTTAAGAATATGAGCAACTTGTGGCACCAAACTGTGGCTCTAAGAAACTCAATGGTGGTGAATGTCTGGTTTAATTTCCTACTATGCCCATGAAAAGCCAATCTTTGTACAGACACACAACATCAAAAAAATCTAACGTCTTGTGATGAAAAGCCAGCCAAGCTCCTCTTTAAAAATTTCATTAAGTCCATGAAATCTGTGTGTAACTGCTTGAAGGAGGGACCAGGGAATGGCACAGGGTTCACAGCAGGACAAGACTCCAAGTCATTTATTGTCACAGTTGTGTTGAGCTATGTGGAAGACAAATGTTTGGTGTCTTCTGTACTAAAAGACTTAGTTACCCTTAAGTTCTGCTCATTGAATATGTACAGAGTGCTCACTGATTTAAAAAAAAAAAAATGAATGACATTTATGTAAGTCTCAATACCTAAAAGATGCTATTCGAGCAAAAGTTCCAGTTTTGGGGCGCCTGGGTGGCTCAGTGGGTTGAAGCCTCTGCCTTCGGCTCAGGTCATGATCCCGGGGTCCTGGGATCGAGCCCCGCATCGGGCTCTCTGCTCAGCAGGGAGCCTGCTTCCTCCTCTCTCTCTGCCTGCCTCTCTGCCTACTTGTGATCTCTGTCAAATAAATAAATAAAATCTTTGAAAAAAAAAAATTAAAAGTTCCAGTTTAGTCAGCCTAAGACTAGATTTAGAAATAAGAATGATACTTGAGGGTCGCCCGGGGGGTTCACGTGGTTCAGTGCCCAACTCTTGATTTCAGCTCAGGTCATGATCTCAGGGTCATGAGATGGAACCTCAAATCTGCTTGAGAGTCTCTGTCCCTTTCCCTCTGCCCCTCCCCCTGCTCATGCTTGTTCTCTAAGTGAATAAATAAATAATAAACTCTTTAAAAAATAAAATAATTTGGGATGCCTCGGTGGCTCAGTGGGTTAAAGCCTCTGCCTTCGGCTCAGGTCATGATCCCAGGGTCCTGGGATCGAGACCCCGCATCAGGCTCTCTGTTTAGCAGGAAGCCTGCTTCCTCCTCTCTCTCTGCCTGCCTCTCTACCTACTTGGGATCTCTCTCAAATAAATAAAAAATCTTAAAAAATAAATAAATAAAAATAAAATAATTTAATAATACTTGAGTGCCTGCATTTACTTGCTGCTTAATGACTTAGAGCAGAAGGAAAAACCAAAAGTCATTTTTACATTTGAGAATGACTTAAGAGTGAGCTTCCTAGAGCATGGATGAAATAGTTCACGTTTGAAAGGTAAATTTTCTCTTGGAAGATAATTAGGTATAGATTTTCTTCTAATTCATCCTTCCTTAGTTTGGAAATACTTTAGCTCATACCCTGATCATTCGCTATTGTAATAAACACTTCCTGAGCATCTACTACATTCCAGATCCTGAACAGAGGCTATATTTGGCATCAGGGCTATTAAGGTGAGGGTGAAGCAGCACCAGCCTTCATGGGAATCACTCTGTCACTCAGGGACACGACAATAGTGACATGAAATTAATCACAGGGCAGATGGGGATAGAAACAGCTTGAAAAAGCTTGAGCATCCAGAGGAGACCATGGCTTAAAAGAGGAAAACCTGCTGATGAGCCTTGAACCTCGCTTCCGGGAGCAGGTCTAGGGGCTGCTGGGGGCATTCAGAGGGAAAGACACAGATGAAGGTACCAAGGAAGACGAGCATGTTTGTGGCGACCGGTAGTTTAGGTGCGTTTCAGTGAGAAAATGGGACGGCACCTGTTGTTATTTATAGACACATGAAGAAGACAGATGAGGCATATAGTATGAGAATCCAACATTGTATAAGTAAAAATTCCCTGAAAACTAAAACAGAAAATAAAAATGCTTTACACAGGGTGTATTATTGTATAAGATCATATGTTCTTGTTTGATACTTGATACCTGAAATCTTCTTCCATCTGTACATTTTATTTATTTTTTACTATTTTCCTTCCACAAAAGAGAGTCCAGGACCAAAGTAGGGCCTAGAAACCTTTATGTGAGCTGTGTATCCACAGCCCCAAATCGTATTATGATGTGGGTAAAATGTGAAATTTATTCTTAGCAGCAAACGTTTATTTCACTTGGTTTAGTGCAATTTCCGTAGAACTTTTTCTAAAGTACAATATGTACATGTTAAGATGATGTAAATGGTAAATTTAATTAATTCAAGTTGATCTTCATTTGATCAAAATATTACATGTTTTTAATAGAAACAGACGAGTGTTCTAAAACTCCATGTTGTTTTTGGAGCAACCATCTTGCATTTTGGGGGAATTAAAAGTCACACTTTGGCAAAAATAAAAACAGCCCCTAAACTCTTTAAATGTTTGCCTCCACATATTTGAAAGAATTCCAAACATGGCAAAGGACATTCTCCCAAACAGGGGGAATGTGCTGGTATGTTTTCCATTAACATTATTGGGCTCTCATAACTAACAGCCTGCTTAATACCTTAGATGTGTTTTGTAAGATGTGTTTATTTATGACCCATACAATTATTTACCTCTTATAGTTTTTTCCATTTGGCAAAAGGTTTTATAAAGCTAGTAGCATGATCTGATCATAACCAGCTTTGATAGCAAATAACAAATTCCTTTTTAAACTCATTAGGGGAGGGAAAAATATTTCCAAGGACTCAGTTTAACAGAAGCTATACCCACCACAAACAGCAATGGCCTGCATTATTCGAAGGTTTAATTATTGTCATCCAAAGTTTGAGATGCAAATTCTCCATCTAGCCCAATACCAGGCACCACACCAATCCTGGTTCTATCTCCTGGTGGCTCTTCCATCCAGTCTGAATTCTGGGGCTCAGGCAGAGCAGGAGAGTCTGGGAGGGCTCCTCACAAATTAAACAAGGCACCATTTTTATTTGAGGAAGGGGTGATGGAAAAACCACCAGGGCTCCAACTGCACACACTTTTACAACCAACAAGGTCAAAGAAGAGAAAGGAAAGAAAGAAGACTGAAAATCAGCTGTACAGGTGCTCGTGAAGCACCTTCTTAGGTCGGGAATGTGCGTCTCCTCCTCTTCCCCATCTTCAAGGAGAAGGTAGAGCCTTACATACAATTCATGAATGTTTCCATTGTCAGGGTGAAGGGGAAGATGTTTGAGTAGGGAAGGATTTCTGGTCCCACAACTAGGTGTATTGGACCGTCATTTCCCATTAACTCCCTCCTCCAAATAGTAAATTTCGAAATGGTGAACTGCAGATTGTATTTCTTTTCAGTGGGAGCTCAGCATTTGGGCTGGGGGGAAACAGCTACGGTTAGACACACGTGTAGAGAATTCTCAGCTCGTGCAATTCTAGCCACAGAACAATGGCACCATGCTTCCTTTAAAGGGCTTGATTGCTGCTCCAGATACCTTCTCGGGCTGAGGATGGTTTCCAATGAGTGGTATCTCCTTTTTTATTTATACAAGGCTCTGTAATCTCCATTGTTTTTCTGCAGACTGTAAACTGGTTCAGCTAATAGCCAGCTTTTGCATAGAACTTACTGTTCTTAAGCACAGTACTCGTATTAGTTAATTTAACCTTACTATATTTAACCTTTAAATAGTAGTAGCCCTTCCATAGATCAGAAAATTGACACATAAAATAAAATCACAATAAGTGACCTAACCAGGATTGGAGATAGTTTTAACAAATATTAATTTATAGAGTTTTCATTAGTCTAATACATATGTGAAGACATTTAAGTCGGGATGTCTGGGTGGCTCAGTTGGTTAAGCAACTGTCTTCAGCTCAGGTCATGATCCCAGGGTTCTGGGATGGGGTCCCACATCGGGCTCCTTGCTTGGTGGGGAGCCTGCTTCTCTCTCTCCCTCTGCCTGTTTGTGCCCTCTCTCTGTCTCTGTCAAATAAATAAATAATATCTTAAAAAAAAAAGTTCTAAGTCATTTGAGTTCTTCATTTACATCTATATGATAAGTAAATGTGTCATTATTTTAGTAAGATGTTGCTACTGGCCTATTGCCCATTGTTGTATAGAATATACTTTTAATTATTTTTCTGACAATGATGATTTTTCTTTCACTAACCCATTTATATCTTACCGGGTGCTCTTGAAATCCTATTTGGGATCCATTCTATTCGATTCTATCCTATCCATTCTTCCCATTCTATCTATCCTGTTTGGGATTCTGATTTGGGGACAAACTTTTTTTTAAAAAAAATATTTTTTCTTTTAAATTTATTTGACAGAGAGAGAGAGAGGGAGATCACAAGTAGGCAAAAGGCAGGCAAATAGAGGGGAGGAAGAGAGCCCGATGCGGGGCTCGATCCCAGGACCTTGAGATCATGATCTGAGCTGAAGGCAGAGGCTTAACCCACTGAGCCACCCAGGCACCATACAAATTTCCTCTTATTAGGAAATTAGTACTTGATCTTGGGTCAAACTACATTATACTACAAACAATTATATTAGACATCAGTCATAAAGATTGCTATGTTTTAGCTAACAGGGCAGAGTTGGAGCACATTTTTGCTTTGCTGTTTTCCCCTCTGTTTCTGGAACTAATCTTCGCCACACTTTATGTTCTAGTAATTGAAATACACTAATCTGGTTGCATGTAAAACTCAGAGCCCTGACCAGCACGACTGAAGGGAGCACTTCGAGCAGGTAAATGTCCAATTTCCATTTGAATTGTGTCTGAATGGGGCTTCAAGGCATTAACTGCTTCATTTAGCATTTCTGTCTGTTCTTTCATCATATGGACCGAAATTGCCCACATTTTTTCCTTGTGTTATTTCTGAAACCTCAGCCTATAGGTTCACTTCTAGGCTTTGAAGAGCTAGAACAGAAAAAAAACAGTCTGCTGGGAAAAACAGGTTGACTTGGAATCAGCGGATCCGCGTGAGACAAGGGAAGAGAAAGGGCACTGAGAAGTGAAGAGCCTCGTGTGGCTTATTGTTGGTGGCCAAGGCGGACTGTGACGAGGCAACTGGAGCAGAGGACCTCACAAAAGCTTTCGGTCCCCCATATGGCACAGAAAGAGACAAAAGCTGTACAATATCAGGGAAACATAAGATAAGGGAAAGTGAATATGATTATGATGTTATTCTGAACAGGACACCTATGATCACAGTCCTCCCCTGTCTGTGGGCTAACACACACACACACACACACACACACGCACACACACGTACACACACTTTTGCACTTTATAAGCCTGAAAATTAAGAATAGTACTTGATGGACCTCAAAATTAAATTGATTCAATAGAAAACAGAAAAATGGAATATTCTTATATGTCTATGATTTGGACTGAGATTCACAGCCTCCACATGCTATTTTAATATACTAGGTCTTTAAAGGTGACGAATGAGAGCAATTTAGCTATCATTTACCAGCGTTTGGATTATCTGAAGCAAGCCTTTAATTTTAGAGTAGTTGCATAACCTACCACTGATTCTGATCTCCCTAAATGGTCTTAGGCAGTTTAGCATTAAAATAAATGTTATTTAGCAGTTAGGAGCACTACAATATAATTCCATGATATATTCAAATATAAGTGTCAATGCATGTAAATTAATTGCTTCCCTTCTCATTAATAGTGTGTTGGTTACAGATTCTTGACTTTGATGACTCGAGTCCTATTGAGAAAATGTTTTTTCATTCTCTCAGGAGGGCATCTCTGAGATGATACCAGTGCTAATATGAGAAACAAACCGGTAGAGAAATGCTTTTCCTCTGGTCTCTATTATAGCCACTTCAGAATCAGTATTAAAACATAAAGTAACTCCAAAATAAAACAGATTAAGCAAAAAGTAAGACGTAGTAAAACCCCCAAAATAAAAGACAAAGGGAACAACAATGTCATTGAATGATCATCCCTTCAATCTTAAAAATCCCAACTCTCAAGGACCTGCAGAAAAGGGAAAAAGGGTCTGAATCTTTCCTAAAGAAGAAGAAACCATTGCTGGAAGCCACACAGGGGTCCTGGCAGCCAAATCTGTCTTAGCTCCTTCTGCAAATATTTCCTGATCATCTTCTAGGTGCTTTACTCTATGCTAGATCTTGGAGATTTCAACACTGAAAGGCAGGATATCAAGCCAGAGGTCTTCAAACAATGATTAGCATCCTAAAGGCAATTAATAAATAATGTCAGTATATTTAGCAACACCACGTGTTTGCGTAGAATAAGTATATACAACATATTCAACTAGTGTAAGTGTAGCGTGTGACAGTGTCGGTAGCAAAACTGATATTGAATGTGAAATGAGAGAAGAAAGGAAGCCTAGCGGTAACGGACTTAGCCTGGGCTTCGGGTAGTTTGCTTAGTTTCAAGAAGAGAAGCTCTAAAAATAAGAAATTCCCAAGTGAATATTCCAAGAGGAAGACCCGAAAGGGAGAGAGAAAGTGCAGTGGTTCCTGGGAGCCACAGAGAACGGAGTTGTGCTGGATGACCAAGGAGCAGGCGCCGGGGGGTTTCCCTGAGGCTGCCTGGTTTCCGGGCCCAGGTCTGCTTGCGGAGCCTCCGAGGATGCACAGGTGTTCTTTACGGGAACCTGGAAGTTCTGATGCCGTAGCATCAATAACGGCAAACAGCAGAACCCAGCCTCCCTTGGACCTACTGAGCAAAGAGGGAAGTGACAGCCGTGACAAGGACACGGGGTATGCGGAGGGAAGTTGGTGAGAAAGCAAGAACATCGGGGCATGGCTTGTGCCCTTTCTCCATCTAACAAGACAGACAATTCCTTATAGAAGATGATGCCTAAGGCTCAGATGCCCTTGATGGGAACTCAGGCAGCCTCTAATGGGCTCCAGGGGAGGAAAGACGGTGACCAGAAGTTCCTCTCCTTCTTTTGCTTTCTGTTGGATTTAGTATGACTAGCGTAATGCAAGCCGTCAAAATGTAAAAGAAACAGACCTTTAGACCTCACACCGTTATGTGGCTACATTTACAGGAAATGGCAATATCCCAAGCTTTAAAAGGTATTTTCTGAGCCTACCTAGGCATTCAGGGAAGAAGCACTTAACAACAAGCTGAAAATAGCAAAATTATTCTGTTGGTAAATTCCCCAAGTAATCAACTACAACACAATAACAGAAGCTTCCTTTTAGTCTTAATTTTTAGTTGCTGTCTTTAAAAGTAAAGTCAAATGAATGTGTTACCTATAGTCTGATAGTTTTTTGCCTCCAACAGCTATGGAATTAATTAGACTGTGTTGTCTAATCTCCCTTTGAGAGGTATGGCTCCGGCAACTATGATTCATGGAAAAAGTGAATATTCTTTATGTACACATTATAAAAATAATAATTTTAAGGTTAAGTCTGTTTGTTAACTGCTTAGGCTGCCCTTGTATTTTTTTATTTTTCAAGTTTCCCCTTTAGCTTGATTTTATCATTTGAATTTGTAATCTGATTAGCACTTAGCACAAATTTTGGGAAAATAAAGTAAAACTATTCTTGCTAACACTCTACAGCTGTTCAAGGGGAAGGAAAAAAAAAAAAGATACTCCTCTCGTTACTATTTAAAGGAAATTCCTCTATGCAAGAGTTTCCAATTAGGCTATAGGCCACCTTTTAGATGCTGGGGGAGAGGCGTGATTACATCTGCTTCCAAAACAGTGTGGAAATTCTCACAATCCCTTTATTTTAAAAATCTGGCAATCAGATAGGAAACAGCTATGAATTAGGAAAGCGAAGTAATACCCTTTAAGATCTAGACTATTTTGATCCATCAGAGTAGAGAGATCCAGGGCAGGTGAGTAATTGAACTCATTTAAATAGGTGTCTAATAACACATTTTTCTGTCATCTGTTAGAAAATACTGTCTGCTTTATTATTTTCCCCCATATAGGAAAGCTTGTTTGCATATGTACCGTCGAGGTTATTTACAAAGCTATAAATTCAGTTCAGGCTTTTTTAAGCACTGTGGTTTCTAAAAAGTCCCAATTATAAAATTTAAAGTACCCCTCATAAAGATTAAACAAAATTCTTACTGAATTCAGACAAAATACCTCTGCAAGCTATATGCTGCAATATTTCGTGGGATTCCTGGTCAACAGCCTGAAAACATAGTTTGTTCCGGTGTTCAATTTCTTTCTCCTTTTTTTATTTCTCTTCCATTTTTCTCTTTCCTCTGATTTTCCTCATGAGAAAATACAGGAAAAAATAAATCAGGATGGGGATGAATAAGTTAGATTTTAAAATAATGAGGTAATAACAGAATTAAAGCCATTGGTATTTGAAATAATAAGGCAAAAGATACTATTAAAACTCAAGAACGTGTATGTCTATATATTTCAGGTAAATCGGAGAGTGGTAACATGGATGTATGCATTTTTACTTGGCACATAGCATATAAATATGTATGTATCTGTATATATTTTTCTGCTTGATGTAGACCCCAAGAACATAAAGTTCTCTGCTGTGGACCCCTAGAAATTCTAAGAATCACGTAACCCACATTATAATTTAAATTTTTCAGTCAAGTAGAATACCTGGCGTGATTAAGAACACCTTGTTAGGGGCGACTGGGTGACTCAGTAGGTGGAGCATCCGCCTTAGACTCAGGGCATGTTCCCAGGGTCCTAGGATCCAGTCCCGCATCGGGTTCCCTGTTCTGCAGTGGCGGGGGAAGGGGGCGGGAGTTTCCTTCTTCTGTCTCTTCCCATCATTCCTGCTCTCTTTCTCTCTCAAGTAAATAAATAAAATCTTTTTTTTTTAAGAATGCATTTTTTTTTAAAGATTTTATTTATTTATTTGACAGAGATCACAAGTAGGCAGAGAGGCAGGCAGAGAGAGAGAGGGAAGCAGGCTCCCTGCTGAGCAGAGAGCCCGATGCGGGACTCGATCCCAGGACCCTGAGTTCATGACCTGAGCCGAAGGCAGAGGCTTTACCCCACTGAACCACCCAGGTGCCCCTAAGAATGCCTTATTAACGTAGATGTACAGTCATTGTTGACACGGTGACGGGAAAAATTAACAGCAATGAGCAAAGCTTATTTTCTTCTTATGCCTCATAGTAACATCTAAAAGCTACAGCTACACTTTACAGCTTTCTCTCAGGTAAATGTCCCCTGTACTTACCAACTGCCACTTTAAATGATTTCAGGGTTTGGTATTCATTCCCGTGACATGGAACCTAAGAACATGACCGTCGGTGAGCTGACTGTGGACAAGGCTGCGAAGGGAGGGGGCCAGCTCTGCGCCTCCCCACCTGCCCGAAGCCCCCTTCTTTCTGCCCATGACCTCTGCCTCCAGTGTTAGACACGTGCATTTTGGGGAAAACAACACGTGTGACATCACGATGTTGTCTTCTTTTTATGGGGATGTTTCTTTCCTGTTCTTTCTTTTGCCCTCTTGATTTTAGATTGCTGCTACACCATGCGACTAATGACACAGAAGCGCCCTCTTTATTTAAAAAGTATCACGTGGTTATGTACATGATCCGTGGTAGGGAACTAAGTGGCTCTTTCTAGAATTGATCTGAGCAGCCCTCAGAGAGAGATCAGCCAGCACTCTAGAATGAGCTGCCATAAATACCCTGGTTCATACTGCCCACGCCGGTCCAGTTACATGTTTTATTAATAGTTTATGTGACTCTTTTCCTTTTGGTCTTAGTGTTTTCATACAATGAAAACTGATAACACCATTTTAATTGTGCACTTGGTTTGCTAATTATTAAAATTGTATTGTGTTTCCTTCAGATTCAATTCCTTTATGATAATATTGTTGTGGCCATCTTTCAGCGAGGTCAGATTACTCGCCCACTGTGTTATCCTTCCCCCTGTCTTTTCTCTCTCTCTCTCTCTTTTTTGATAAAGATCTTATTTATTTATTTGACAGAGACCACAAGTAGGTAGAGAGGCAGGCAGAGAGAGAGGAAGAAGCCAAGCAGAGACCCTAATGCGGGGCTCGATCCCAGGACTCTGGGATCACGACCCCAGCTGAAGGCAGAAGCCTTAACCCACTGAGCGACCCAGGCGCCACCCCCCCCCTCTCTTTTTTTAAAGCTGTTACTTATTTATTTGTCAGAAAAGATGGGTGTGGGGAACACACAAGCAGGGAGAGAGACAGAAGGCAGAGGGAGAAGCAGGCTCCCCGCTGATCAGGGAGTCAGACCCTATGATCATGACCGGAGCTAAAGCAGACACTTCGCCAACTGAGACTCTCAGGCACTCACTCCTCTCTCTTCTTTTGTAGAGGTGGTGCACTCCTGTTCTTTGATCATGTGTCCTTTAGTATACCATAGTTTTCCATGGCACTTATTCCTTCTTTCTGAAGACTCTACCTTTTAAGAGCAATTTTAGGTTTCCAACAAAATTGTGGACTCCTCTAAAAATGTGGGCTCCTCCATTATCAGAATTATTCACCAGGGTGGAACATCTTTTACTCAGAGGAAACTACACTGACGCTTCACAACTACGCAAAGCTGAGAACTCACCTTGGGAAGCATGCTCAGCATTGTACCTTCTGTGGGTTTGGATATCCCTCATGGTAATATATATCGCTCAGAGTCCTGTCACTGCCCTAAATGTCCTCTCGGTTTTGCCTAGCCATTGCTCCCTACTCTCCCTACTTTCCTGATCTTTTAATTGTCTTCCTCATTTTGCCTTTTCCAGAGTCTCCGGTCATCATATAATGCACAAAGTGACAGAAAGAGTCTTCATTTTTCATTTTGAGGAATTAATGAGATTTTTAAGTTTAATTCCTAGATAAGTACATTCTATTCCATGTATACAATTTCCTAAGAAGTTTATTAAGATACTGATTTGGTATAGATTTTACGCTAAATGTTTTGATATTTGTTTAGTATAAGCAGGAACTCAGACATTCTTTTTCTTTTCTTTTTTTTTTTAAGATTTTATTTATGTATTTATCAGACAGAAATCACAAGTAGGCAGAGAGAGAGAGAGAGGAGGAAGCAGGTTCCCCGCCCAGCAGAAAGCCCGATGTGGGACTCGATCCCAGGACTCGATCCCAGGACTCTGAGATCATGCCTTGAGCTGAAGGCAGAGGCTTAGCCCACTGAGCCACCCAGGCGCCCCAGGAGCTCAGACATTCTTAACCCCGCTTTTTGTTGCTGCCATTGTTAAGTCAAAAGACCAGCCACAGCTAAATAGCTTCAGTCTAAACTGATAAGCCCTGTCAGGTGATATTGAAGGCTCTGTCCTTAGAATATTGAAGTTTGAAAATCCTGAAGAGCAGGAATGAAACAGTCCAGGTCTTGTGTTCTTAAAGGGTGGGGGCTGGGCGAGGGCAGGGAGAAGTGCTCTCGGGAAAAGGAAAGTGCGTAGCCAGGACACGTAGCTGACCTGCAAACCTCTGCATTTTCTTGATGCTACGGAGGCAACTCTTCACAGACTTCCTCACCAACCAAGACCGGACGACTGCTTCCTACAGGATTTTCATTTTCGAAAAGTACTTGGTTTGTTAATTTTTAAACTGCAGCTTCTTACATTTTGGTAACCTCTAAAACTGGACTGTTAAATCCAGTCTTGGATAAAGTTACTCCTGTAGTAACAAGCACTCTATTTTAGATGGATGCAGCTTTGGAAGGTTCCTACCTACTAAGACTCTTCTCCATCACCTTATTCAGACAACAATTACTCCTGTTTTGAAGCTCAGCTTCTGAGCTGATTGTACTTCAGAACTGCTAGTTCTGTTTAATTTAAACTGGCAGGCATATATTTCAATGAATTTGGAATTAAAAATATGATTCTGATTTTGCTCTATTTTCCAAGCTTTTCAAATGTGAAATTTTCAGCATTTACTAATTTTTATCTAATGAAATACAGAGTGCAAAACTGAAACAAAATATCATTTTCTACAAAGTTAAAATCTTGACACATTCTTTCTTTTACCTACCTTTCCAGAGCATGATAAATGCTCCCCAAATGTGAGAGACAACATTTAAGAAAATTCCATTGCCTTAACCACAGCTGATATTTTGAAATAATTCTTGACATTATCTGTCCATTGTACCTTTTCCGCCCTTCAGAACCTCCCCAGACTCTCCCCCTGTGATAATTCTCACACTGTTTCCCTTAGCAGTGTCTGTCTCCGTTTTAAATATTTTTGGCAAGCCTTTAAATCTTTCCTTCTTTGGTTTTGGTTGTATGAGATGGAAAAGATTTTGATTTCCACACGTCTGTAGTCACTAATGATAACTGTTTGCTATCGACTGGCTTCACATTCTCAGAGGCATTTCAAATGTAAATAATCAAAAGAGTAAAAGAGGAGTAATAGAATATTTTGTGTCAAAATGTTATGGCTAAGCGATCTAAAAACTGCTCCAAGTATTTGTCATAAATGTAAAAGGGAGAAAAGAATCACTCCAAACTGAAAGCAGAAGCTGTCTTCCATACTTGGCCATCACGGCGAGACCCATTTGGTGCTCCCTCCGACATGTGTGCTCGGGAAGATCATATGCCAGGCAGATGGACGTCATCTTCGCTTGATGTTTAATGGACCATGGCCCACATGTAATGTATTAGTGTACTCACCTGTACCAGTTTTACATGCACAAACATGTGTAGAGCTAAACTGTAAAGAAAGACGGCTACAGAGTTACAACTTTGTTAATAAATGACACATTTGCTAGCGGTTCAGAGATTTGCATAGAGATGACAGGAGGAACTATGTTCAAGATGCACGTAAAAACTAATTAACCTGGAAGCATCAAGTATGGCCACGTTGGTGGTCTTAAACATTTAAGTATAGGTGCTATCTTGTAAATTTAGTTTTAAAACAGATAAAAATTGACCCAAGTATCATTTTTAAGTACACTATTTGGAAAGCCTATAAAACATTCTTATAACCACTACCTACACTATGGTCTTTCCAGTAATTTTAAAATACTTACTGATGCCAATTTAGTTTTATTTATGTGAAAAAGGGAAACTATATAGAAAAAAAATGCATGCAGTGATGGGGGAGGAAACACTATTAAGGGTGCAGCTAGATTGGATATGCCAAATCAAATTATGTCTTTTTTTTTCTTTTTACAAACCATCATACCAAAAATGTCTTTTTTCCCTTAAAATCAGCAAGATTCTGCTACCATGAGACAGCTCCCAGAGGTTCATTGCTATTTTTAATAAATGAAGGAATATTGTGGACGAAGTGTGAGTGCTCGTTGCAAACCATTTTTGCTGGACTCAGTCTGAACATATAGAAGAATGACATGCAGCAGACCGGGAGACATCTGAAGTGTGTATCAGCCAGGCACTGATTGCTGGTACTTGCCAAGTATTTAAATTAAATTCGGATATCTATCTCCACGTGTGTTTAGCACATACATAGTTTCCTTAGGCCACAGACTTCTCCTTGCTGATAAGTAAAAACAGTCTCCTTTGTTTCCAGATAAGATACAATGTGTTTTCTTTAGCTCTTTCCACTTTATTATTAGGCTCTAAAATGTAAAGGGGTTGGATAGTAATCTAAAACAAAAAGTGGGACCAAGAGATCGGTCTTTAGTGCACAGGGTGATTCTATAGTTGCATAATTATACTAAAGTTCTAAGTCTGCTTATTTTCCATCAATGTACACATAACATTTCAAGTTTAATTCCCACTGGTGTTTCGCACCTTTTTAAATATTTTTTTTTCTTTTTCTTTTTACTGTCTTCTTTCCTTTTTTTTTTTTTTTTAAATACAAGGAGAGTCAGCTATGCTTGCTTCTTCTTATTCTCAAGCAACTTAATTTTCACAAGGGCCCAGAGAGGCATTTGGAGCTCTTGAAGCAAACTGGGGAGTGAAGAAATGGAAATGTGGTTGTTAGAGCTAGCAGCCACAACCTCTTCTGAAGCTGACGTGGAAGAAAGAGAGGTATTTCAGAGGTAGCTGCTCCAAACTGCTTTGTGATTATTGAAACCACTAAGCGTTGCGTCATCCATGAGAAAGAAGTGGCAAGGAGTGTACAGCTGTATACCTGCTGACGCTTAACACTCAAATGATCTTTATTTTTTTAAAAGAATCTATTTATTTATTTGACAGAGAGAGAGAGCAAGAGAGCACAAGCAGGGGGAGCAGCAGAGTCATAGGGAGAAGCAGACTCCCCACTGAGCAGGGAACCCAATGCAGAACTGGATCCCAGGACCCTAAGATCATGACCTGGGCTGAAGGCAGATGCTTAAACTATTGAGCTACCCAGACACCCCTCAAATGATCTTAAAAAAAAAATAGGGACCTAATAACAATGTCCATAATGGGATGTTTAATGACTATTTTATTTACATTTTAGGTAAGTTTCGTTTTTGCAAGCAATTCAGATAAGGTCCATTTTGGCCACATGATACTGAATATATTAGAGTGCAAGTCGAAAACTACTGATTCAAGTAGAAAACCATGAATTTAAAAAATGGTGAGATAGTCCCTATCTTACACATCTTGTATTCAACTGTACATGCTAGTATATGTTTTCCTATCCTCTCTCTTTCTTTGCTTTCCCCCTTCATTTTATTATTATTTTCCAAAGCAAATGATTTCCACTTAACAACGTGAATGACGAGTGCACCTGTTCCTTAAAACAGACACATTTAGAGGTAATATTCCTTCAAAAGCACCTCATGACTTCATTGGCATCTTGATTTTCATCCATTGCTTAAAATTGATATCCTATTTCTAAAATGTTCTCTATTATATTTTCTCATATCAATAATATGCAGTTAACTTTACCACCAGGAATAATATATATATATATATATATATATATATATATATATATATATATATAACATCCAATTTGTGCCAATCTCAGGGTAAAGCCCAGGTAGATTTAAAAAAAAAAAAAAGATAAGTGAAATATGGTATTCGCCTATGGTTTCTGACTCTCTAAAAGGTTAACTGATTTTGACCAGCAGTCAAAGAGAGGCAAAATTTTGAGTTACCACAACTTCATGGCAATGCTGGATATATTGTCAGTGTGAGACAATCCCAAGAAAACCCAGTCCTAACTTGGAAACAGAGAGATTGAGTTCAAAATAGTCTAGGTTCTGGAATCTCCATTTGCATCACAGGATTGACAGGTATGCTACCCAGGGGTTCCCAGTGGGAGGCAATTGGGGAACATATACCACCCTGTTGGTAGAGACTAGGGATGCTGGTCAGTGTTCTGCCATGCACAAGACAGTCCCCCACAACAAAAAATTACCTGATCCCAAATGTGAACAATGCAGCTTACTTCACATGTGATTCCATAAGCAGTCTATGATGTAATTTTTATTAATCAATACCCAAGACACTTACTGAATGACAAAAAACTCTTCAGATTTGCTCCAAATACTCAATTAGCCAGAATGGCTGAATGAGGTTGTGGGTGTCAATAAAGACATTGTATTAAACCTTCTGTCCAATTACCAAGAGATCATTCAGCAATTCACCGTAAAAATGACTGAAGGTTTTGGAGGGGAGGGGGAAGGGGGCTGGGGATTTGGGGGAGCCTGGTGGTCGGTATTAAGGAAGGCACGGATTGCATGGAGCACCTGTGTGTGCAGAAACACTGAATCTTGGATCACTGAAAAAAAAAATTAATCAATTAAATTTAAAAAACAAAAACAAAAACAGACTTTTGGAACTAATAAATGAATCCAGAATGTTAAATTCCTAAGAAACAGAAAGATTTAATTTCCCTCAGGTAAAATAAATAAATAAATGATAATGGGGGGGAAAAAACAAAAAAAAATTGTGAAATGCTGAGCCAGGTTAATCGGCGATGCTGTAAAACCATTTTTTTTGACTTGTTACTTCATAATGGTAGAAACATGAGCTTTAGATTCAAGGTAACACTGGGAACGTGGCCCCTTGGCTTTGCTTCTCTGAGTCTCTAGTTCTCTGTAAAATAGGACAGTCTTGCAGAGCACCTGCGACTGGTGAAATTGAGATGATGCACATCAGGATAGATGCTAAGGGGCTAAGAAGAGAGAGCATTATTTTGCTGGTGCAACAAATGTCAGACTTTTTATCCATATTACATTACCACTCCCTTGCCATCCTGTATATGGGATTTGATATGAACAGCAGGGAAAGGAAGAGTCTAGATTAGACCTCCCTGAGTCCAATTTCATTGTTTTTTAGCTTTTAGAAGTTAGGAAGTTTTCTTAATCTCTCTTGAAATCTCCAGTTTCTCATCTAAAACTAAACTTACTACATTTTAATTCATGCACCCAATGTTCAGAGTGTGTTGGCATTCTGTGTATAGAAGGAAGAAGAGCCATTTATATTTTGCACTCTTACCCAAGCATACAATGCTGGAAAAAAAAATATATATATATATATATACGTGGGGATGGGTCAGAGGATGATGGGAAAGAATACTGGGAAATAAGAACAGAATCTTCTCTCTTCCTAGCCTGCTCTGGTCTAGGAAAAAAATATGTCTAATGAAAATAAATCCATTTTTCTTTGATTGAGATAGTTAATTATCATTGGTCCATATTGATGATATTTTATTACCATGATCTCATTACCAAAGGGTGGCTCCAATTAGGGACTTACTTGTATTACATCCCTACATAAATTGACTAGGACATTGCTTACCAACATGCATGTCTAAGTTCATTAAACCAAAAGAAAAAATATTGCCAGAGTGATAGTCAAGTCAACAACGTAAATTCTAAGTTCCCTACAATGATTTCCAGCATGTCCATTGTCACCAATGTCCAAGAAATGCATAGTTGTGAGGTTTCTCTTTTTCCAAGTCCAGTTTAGATCCTCCTTTAGAATTCGTTTCTGAATTATGCTCTTTCTCTACTACATTTGATTTATCTGCCATTAGGGAAAGCTAAACTACGTTTTTGGGGTTTTTTTCTGCTTGGGATACTTGGGTGGCTCAGTCTGGTAAGCATCTGACTCTTGGTTTCAACTCAGATCATGATCTCAGGAACTTGAGATCGAGCCACACTTGAGGCTTGTTACTCAGCGGGGACTCTGCTTCTCTCTCTCTCTCTCTCTCTCCTCCTACCCCCATTTGCTCTCTCTCTAAACAAATAAATAAAATTTATTTATATAAAATATTTATAAATTTATATAAAATTATATTACTGTTTTAATTTTATCAAAACAGATGCAACTGTTATCTCCTGTTTATGTTAACTAAAATGAAGATTTTGTATTTTTATAAACAAGTGCATCACTATGAAAATTATGGTAATACTCAGATATCAGTTAAAAACAATAGCTGTAAATAGCTATTTTCCTTATCTCAAATTAGCAAAGTTTTTGATAAATGCTGCTGATTGAATTTCATATACTATCAAAACCGAGTCATGGGAATTTCCCCTCCAAAGGCGATGCTTCTCATGACATTGGATCTCCCCCATCGTGTGCTCCCTCGTGAGTACCTCCAGCACTTGTTTTGGCTACCATTTATGGCATATATCAGAACTGCTCAGACTTGATAAATGAAGCTGGTACCATATGAAGAATGTAACTCGCTCTCCTCCAGGACTGTTTGGTGAGTTGCTTCATGTTATTTTTAATGGACTTAAAAAAAAAAAAATGTGTTGCTTCATTTTTAAGACCATACTGCGCTCTTAACAAGCACTGTACAATTTTGTAAAATAGTTTAGTTGAGCTGACAAGTCATATACAGTGAGTGTAGTTTCCATGTGTGACTTAAAATAACCATAAAGACAAGTCAACCCTGGGAAATGGGGTCGATAACAGAGGAACCCATATAAAGCCCACAGTCGCAGTGTTTGCTGCTACCAGCAGGAGAAGTAATGTAGTCTTGTTGGTATTAAGATAGAACAATGCTTTAAAGTGAGTGTCTGTCTTCTTCTTAGGTAGAATAATCCATAACTCAGCTCTCCAGGGGCAGCTTCTGTATTACAGCATATTTCTGTATTCAGCAGTAATAAAAGATGTCATTCGAATGACCCGAGGTCTACAATTTCATGCTATGGAAAGAAAAAGTTATCTGCTTCCCTCCACAAGGACCTTCTTCATGGCTAATTAGGGAGCCCTGTCTTTCCATCACAGTTAGCTGCCTGATCGGACCTCACAGTAACATTGTCAGAACTTGAATAACATGGATTACTAGGCTAAAAGAAAACTTTAAAGTTGATCCTTTTATTCTGCCCCCCCCCCCCAATATTCTTGGAAATGGTTGGTGTAAATGCTCATTTGTAAGTCCTGGTCCCTAGAGCCTATCCTGAGTTTACTTGTATGCTCTGTGTTTATTTACTGTAAAGTAGGAAGCTCAATTTGCTGATGTTTTCAATATAAATCCCATTATTCATGGATCTGTTTAGATTTTTTAAATTCATGCACAGTAAATCCTATTTTTTGTCTTTTAAATTAATCAAGATGGTAGTTTTAAATTATTTTCCTTTCAGTTCAAAATACACCTTAATTTTTCCCCAAATGCATTTCTTAAAATTCAGAATATATATATATATATATATATATATATATATATATATATATAGAGAGAGAGAGAGAGAGAGAGAGAGATTGAGAGAGAGATTTATTTGTCACAGAGAGAGAGAGAGAGAGAAAGCAGGAAGAGTGGCAGGTTGAAGGAAAAGCAAGCTCCCCACTGAACAAGGAGCCTGATGCAGGACTTGATTCCGGGACTCTGGGATCTTGACCTGAGCTGAAGGTAGATGCTTAACAGACTGAGCCACCCAGGCATCCCAAATTCTGAATATATTTAAAGGACAGTTTGTTTGTTTGTTTGTCTTCCCTCCGTCCTGGTGATGCACAGCTTATCATTCTAAATGCATGTGAAGTAATATGGTTTTTAGAAAAGTGAATATTTTTAATATGGCCATCAATAAAGTTTTTAAAAACTGAATGAGGGGAACCTGGGTGGCTCAGTCAGTAAGCATCTGCCCTCAGGTCGGTCGTCATCTCAGGGTCCCGGGGTCAAGTCCCAGGTGGGCCTCCATGCTTAGCAGTTAATCTGCTTTTCTGTTTCCCTCTGCCTCTCCTCCGACTCATGCTCTCCTTGTCTCTCTCTCTCTCTCAAATAAGTAAAAAATTTAAAAGAATAAAATAAAATAAAAAGCAAATGAATGACAAATACTAATTTAACCAATCCAGTGGTTCAGGGAACATTCTGAAGAGATTTCCATCACAGTAAAACTTCTGAGTTTACAATTTTCAGGAACAGCTCTGAGTGGTGTGAACTGGTCAAAACTCTTCTTGAGCATAGTTTATAAAGTTTCACCTTCTCCAACTTCTCATAATAACAGCTTACTGCCTGTTGTGAAAGTCAGCTTTTTCATCAAGGATAATCTTAACATTTTTATTATTATAATTCCTATTCTAATACTTGGTAAATAAATTTAAATTTGAACCTTCTAGGCACAGACAAATTTACAGGATTCCCTTGAACAATGGCTGGAGAGACCCAAGACTGAAGAACATGGTGTATATTTTTCTACCAAATCCATCCAATCATAGTGTCTCATCAATGTGAGCATTAAGAATAATATTTATATTATCCAGGTTTTTCTTTAGACGTGATATAGTAAAACATGCCAATTCCTTTGTTTATTGGCAATATTCTTAAAATAAGTGTTTTAAGATATTTGAGACCTGGAATCTGAGGCATTACATCATATCCTAGTCATCTAATATGAATTATGAGTTTAGTATATATTCATTCAATATATATTGTCCCACTAATTCTGCAAATGTTCATTGACTATTGACAGTCAGACATTGATCTAATTTACGGGGTCGCAGCTATGAATTAGAAAAAGCTCCCTGGCCTCCTAGAGCTTACATACAAGTCGATGAAAAAGAAACACATCAATAAAGTAGTAGCTTCTTGTGACCAGCTATAAAGCAAAATGCCCAAAAGTGAAGAGCAGAGATTCACTGTCCTGGATATGCTCGATGCTCATTTATTCCACAGCCAGAGTACAGGGGATGGGTAATTTCTGAGGAGTAGGCAAACGCAGTAATATTGTCTTGGAAAAAAACCATTGTCCAGATGAGATTAGGGCAGGATTATCTGTTTACCAGTCTGGTTTAAGGCATGAAGTATGGACTGAGGGTTTCTTTCTTTCTTTCTTTCTTTCAAGATTTTATTTATTTATTTGAGGGAACATGGTGGGGGGGCGTGCACAAGCGAAGGGAGGGACAGAGGGAGAGGAAGAACCAGATTTTCTGCTGAGCAGGAAGCCCAGTGCGTGGCCGGGGCCAAGGCAGAGGCTTCATTCACCACATAAGCCACCCAGGTGTTCAGGAGTATTTCTTTCATTTATTCATAAAAAATGGCAAGGAAAAAAAAAAAAAAAAGAACCAGATTTGGGTATCCTTTACCCTAAAGTTGCTTGAAATTTCAAAGAAGAATGCCAACAGAGAGAAGTGACAGTCACCAAGCCTTTGTGAAAGGAAAAGGCTGTCAGACAGCAGCGCCACTGGCGCACAGACGCACGGACGGACGGACGGGGTCCCGTTGGAAGGATGGCCCCTGAATGGGAATGACACCGGGCCGCCAGCCCTCCTCCTACAGGGCCCCCTTCCTTTGCATTTCCATCATAAAGGGGCAGTTGAAAGCTATTTGCATAGTTTCTAGTCCTTGAAAAGACATATTGTTTCCTTTTCTTCCCTTATTTTGATAAAATAATCTCATATGCAGAAGGGACTGTGATTGGCAAGCTCAGCTCATCTTGGTTTTGGTCTAGAGAGCAGAATAAAGTGCAATCCAATTTTGAGACCTATCTACAATTTTGCTTAATATTCCCGTTGCGAGAAGTCAGGAGATTTAGGAGAGAACTATAATTGCCCCATATTTAAGATATTATTGAGAATGCAATGGACTGATTTTAAACTGCACTTTGAGATTCAGCCTACTCATTTTGGAGAAAAATAATACTTTTTTCAAGTTCATTTGCAAAGTTCCAATGAATTCTTTTTCTAGGTTTTATTTAAGTTTAAAAAAAGTTAATAAAAAGGGGGTTTGTGATAGAAGAGGTTATCAGTGCTGTTTGCCATTATTCCTTTTAGCTTTAAATGCACTTGCCAGCATATTTACTAGTACAGTTTGTAATGAACCTGGTAAAAAGAGAATTAAAAACCCTGACTATTATTGCAGTGGTAAGATTTGGCAAAATTTAATGGAGCAGGCTAAGAATTAACTATCCACCTCTTCTGAGGGTCCGTTTTTGTCTCTGACCTAACCTGGAGGCATCTTGTATCATTCACATGAAATCCATTTTGCATTTTCAGAGTCAAATGATGCCAAAACTGCCCAAGCTGACTAAAGGGTAACAGATTCTGAGTAAGTACCACCTTTTCTCTTCCTAAGTCAGAAAAATATCTATAACAGATATTTTTGTTCTCGTTCTATCTTTTTTAACTAATAAGGATTTTTTTTTTTATTTCCTAAAACATTTATTGGCTGGTATATTTTGTCAGCATGTTTGATAGAAAGGCTGCAGTTCCTATTTCTTGAGTTTTTGCTGAACAGTGAACAAAATCGTGACTTTTCACATCTTCTGTGGTTCCATCCAGCTCCATTAGGTTCTTTGCGTCTTATCAATTTGTGTGTGTGTGTGTGTGCATTACTGCTATTATTTTATTATTTATGATTATTATTGGCTTTTTGAATGCACATTTTAATTAATGACATTTTAATTGTTTGACCCATTATTTCTTTCGTTAACAACTTCCATTGCAACATGTATTAGAAAGGAGGCCTGGGCTGTGTTCAAAGGGTTGACACAGTTGAGACTCCACCTATCAGGGAGCATTAACTCCAAGTTTCTGATAGCTTTTTCCAGCTGATAACAATTAAGAGCCTCCTGAAGGACTAGGTGTATTTTGATTATAACAAAAAGGAGGAGAAAATGTTGCCAGAGTCATAGTAACATTGTACTGGGGGAGAAAGGGAAAGAAAAAAGAAAAAGAAAAAAAAAGAAAAAAAAAAAAAAGAAAGACAAGCTGGCCTCTCTGATAAACCCCAAGGGAAGTGAAATGAGATAAAAAACACTAAGATATGTGTGTGACAAGCCATATAGCAAGTCGCTAATTGTATTCTTTGTTACTTGATAGGATAAAAATGTAGACTCTTAATAGAAATTAAAAAGCCATTTTTCTTAAGGTCGCTCTGTGCCAGGCCTGGTGGATAAAACCACACTGCCAAAGCCCTTGGCCTGGAGCCATTATTTGTGTAGCTACTTCTTGTTCAGAAATCAGAAAGTCATTTAAGCCTGGGGTAGACAGCTGTGTGAAGTGTTATCAAGTGAGTGATGTCTGCAGATTAGGAAGGCAGAAAAGTATGCAGCTGGCAGTGCGATCTGAAATGCAACAATTTTTGGAAATGCTTGGGAGCTGAAAGAAAGGATGAAGAGAAAGAGGAAAACAAAGGGACGAAATCTGACACTCAGAATAAGAACATGATATCTATGTGAAATGATGTTATGTTATGTGTGTCGATATACATGTGTAGATATACATATATATGTGGAATTCTTTTGGAGTAGATCGTACTACTTATACTTTGGGTTTCTATCATTTATTTTTAAAGATACGTTTTGACATTAATTCCCGCGGGGAAATGTGATGTAAGACTAACCTCGCAAAGTCTTCTAGGCTAGATTTTGTATGGAAGTAAAGATTATACTTGGCAAAGGAAGGCCTTACCTCTAGCATAAGCATTTCCAAATGACACTCATCATAGGATTGTGCAAGAAGGCCCATAGGACAAATCTGAGTTGACAGTCTCTGCTTGAAGACCATGTTGTGCATGTGTGTGTGTTTTGGAGTCTGTCTTGATAAAATGAGGTATTGAGTGAGATAAGGTGGAATGAACCAATGAGCTCATGCATGCTCTCCCCCCAACATGCCTTTTTTTTTTCCCCCTACTTAAATTACTTGCTTTCGGTTTGAAGCTGGCAGTCCTGCTACCGGAGATTGTGAAACAACGGTTTATTTAATCTACATATATGGGATAATATCAATATGAATTCAAGATTTTTAGGTCTTGATAGGAGGATGCAAGGAAGCCCCTTTGTTAAAAGCAGCAGTGGATTCATATTAGCTGATGTGTCCTGTTCTAGCTGTGTAGTGCGGCAGGAGAGGACCCCAGAGCTCAAGAGTGTGAAAGCAGCAATGATTAGTTTGCCTGCAGTTCTGCAGTGTGGTCAGAGCTCCGTGTAGACAGCTCAGCATCAGCCGGGCCAGCCCAAGGGCTGGAGTTATTTGACAGCTGGGACTAGAATCAGCATACGGATCACTTGGCCTGACAGCGGGGGCTGGATTCAGCCGGGATTTCAGCTGGGGCTTTCTTTCACGTGCACATGTTCTTATCATGTGACTACTTGGCTTCCTGACAGCACATTTGCCAGCTTCCCAAGTGAGTATCCCAAAGAGAGAAAGGGAAGAAGTGTGACTGGCCTATGACCCAGCCTTGGTAGCCACTAGTATTCCTTTTGCTCTATTCACAGCATTTTACCCAGGTTCAAGGAGAAGGGACCGAGAACCCACCACTTGATGGGAGGAATGCTAATGAACGTGTTAAGAAAAGCATGTCGGGTGATATACCTTGTAGAGGACCTCTTGAAAAATACATCCTGTCATAACCTGTCCACAACTATGCATTTCCTTCTCATGTGCAAAATACATTTGAACCCTCCCCCAGGAACCCACAGGCTCATGCCCTCCTGATACCACTGAGAACTGTCCCATTGCCCCATCTAGGCCCTGTCCGTGTGTGGAGGATGCTTCTTGAGTATAGTTCCTCTGTACTGCTATTCGAGGATGTCCTTCCAGTCTGAAGACCTGTGAGGTAAAGAGAGAAGTTACCAAACAGCCAGTAGTTCATCGTGACAGAGGAACAGAATAAGGACTTTCAGTGCTATTCCGGAAGGGGGAGAATGGGAGGCACACAGAGGCCTCTAATCCGTAACAATTCTGAAATCTTGTAAGACATGTATTGCCACTTCCTTGATCCATCCTTCCTTCCTTTCTTTCTTTCTTTCTTTCTTTCTTTCTTTCTTTCTTTCTTTTTTTCAAAATAAATTAAGGCTTTCCAATAAGGAGATGGTGTTTTTATATTTGTAGGAGAGTTTTTCCTTATAAATTCTTGGGCTGTGTTGGGGTTTATCATTTTTCACTGTAGGTAAAGGGAACCTCGCCCACTGTGGTGACTGTACTTCCCAAAGTGGGCGCCACAGTAGCCCCCTTCCACATGTGCTTCTTACCACGTGGTGTACCTCTGCTGTCTTTGAGTGAGTGAATTTCATCCCTCTGAACCTGAGTGGGATCTAGGGTACCCCAAAGGAGGGAGCTTGGTGAATGTGATACATAGGCATTCAGAGAAGAGCTAGGTCATGCCCTTCTGCTGTGTTTCCTCAAGATGTTCATTTTTAGAATCTTGTCATCATGCTGAGATAAAACCCAACAGCAGCTTGGAGAGACACTATATGTGAGTGTTCTGGATGACAGTCTATTGTGGACTGAATGATTGTGTCTTCCCAAATCCATATGTTGAAGCCCTAATCTTCAATATGATGGTATTTGGCGGTGGGACTTTGGACGTTAATTAGATTTCGCTGAGGTCCTGAAGGGAGACCCCCATGGTAAGATTAGTGCCCTTGTAGGAAAAGAGAGAGACCCCAGAGCTTCCCCTCTCTGCCATGAGAGGCTCAGTGAGATGGCAGCGATCTGCAAGGTAGGAAGAGGACTCATGCTAGGAGCCAAATCTGCTGGGCACGTTGATCTTGAACTTCCCAGCACGCCAGAACTGTGAGAAATAAGCGTGTATTGTTTGAGTTAAACAACCTGTGGTATTTTGTTATAGCAGCCTCTTTTGATGAACACATAGCCCCGCTGAAGTCCCAGCCCACAGCCAGCGTCAATTGTCAGGCATGCATGAGAACTTTGATGGTTTCAGTCCCTGAGGTCAAGCCATCTCTGCCCTCCAGCTGCTCTTGCCGTTTCTTCAGGAGACAGAGACAGCGTGCCTCTCCAAGTCCGGCCCACATAGCTGATTAGTCAGCAGTAAAATGATTGCTGATGTTCAAAGCCACTGGTTTAAGGTGAATTAAAACATACTTTGGAACGAAGAAGGAAGCAGCTGCTGTAAGAAGCCAAGCATGTGGCCTTAGCTGGGGGACACAGGGGTGCAGAGAAGCCAGGAGGGTACTGGGGACACTGTTCATGAGGGAGGCTGGGACAGAGTATGAGCTAAAGCCTGCTGGGTCTCAAGGAGGCTTCTGGGACCCCGTTGAAGGAAAATCAGAAAAATAATATTAAAAGCCAGCCAAAAGGAAATCCTTGTTATATAGTAGCAGAAAGTTTTGTAATACCACTGGCTAGAGTAACATAAGAATTTTTAAAAACGGGGCACCTGGGTGGCTCAGTGGGTTAAGCCTCTGCCTTCAGCTCAGGTCATGGTCTCAGGGTCCTGGGATCAAGCCCTGCATTGGGTTTTCTGCTCAGCAGGGAGCCTGCTTCCTCCTCTCTCTCTCTGCCTCCTTCTCTGCCTACTTGTGATCTCTCTCTCTGTCTGTCAAATAAATAAATAAAACCTTTAGAAAAAAGTATTAGCGGGATGCCTGGGTGGCTCAGTGGGTTAAAGCCTCTTCTTTCAGCTCAGGTCAAGATCTCAGTGTCTTGGGATCGAACACCGCATTGGGTGCTCTGCTCAGCGGGGAGCCTGCTTCCACCCCCTCTCTCTCTGCCTCCTTCTCTGCCTACTTGTGATCTCTCTCTGTCAAATAAATAAATAAAATCTTAAAAAAAAATTATTAGTGAAGCTTAAATGTAGAAAAGCGACTTCCAGGCAGGACAGTAATATGAGAACCACTTGGCTTCATCTCACGGCCTTTGATAAATGTTGGAGGAGAGAGGTAATCTGGAAAAAGAACTGGTACATGTGGCATTGCCAGAGTTTGCTGGGTCTGGAAATAAAACAGGTTCCTCATTCCTAGCCTCTCCAGATGGCAAATTATGCTGAAATTAAGAAATGACTTTTGGGCAGAGGATGAATCCACTATCAGCCATACATAGTGCAGAGAAGAAGCCAAAGTCAGGGATGTAAGACCCTTGTGAAGACCTCAGAGTGATTTACGTGATGCCTAGTACATACTCCCTTTCAAGCTCGAGCTATTGGTATGATCGTTAATACTACTTCATATATATATATATATATATATATATATATATATATATATATGGTACTTATTTAGGGGGGAAAATTCAACTTAAGCCTCTGAGCCTAAGTGTCCTTTTATTGTAAAATAGTATTATTGTGTATAATAATATTGTGTATAGAAGAGCAGACCAGTTTCTATTCTTAAGCTTCACAAGATACAATAATTATTTAATCATTATTTTAATCAAATGTATGGCGTGAGCAGGGTACAGCTCATGATTCATTTTCCCAGTAGCATTCGAAGTCCACTTCAAGTCTGTGGCCGATCTTCTCTGATCTCAGAAGCTGAGCAGGGTTGGGCCTGGGTAGTACTTGGGTGGGAGAAGTCCGTTTCAAGATCTATGCATCTCAGGCGCCTGGGTGGTTCAGTGGGTTAAAGCCTCTGCCTTTGACTCAGGTCATGGTCCCAGGGTCCTGGGATTGAGCCTCGCATCGGGCTCTCTGCTCGGTGTGGAGCCTGCTTCCTCCTCTCTCTCTGCCTGCCTCTCTGCCTACTTGTGATCTCTGTCAAATAAATAGATAAAATCTTAAAAAAAAAAAATCTATGCATCTCATTACCCTTCAGTCCAGTACTCATTCTTTAATTTCAGGAGCGTCTCCTCTACAGCAGGCACTGATGACACGACCTGTGGCGTTCCCTCCCATGTGATAACAAACCCCCTCAGGCAGTGTTTTGATACTTGTCACATGGGGCAACAAAAAAGTAAAAATGGTTACATTGGGTTTCTGGTACCACATTACTGCTCTGTTGGAGAATCAGAGGTCTAATCTCATTTTTATGACTTAAAAATTAGCACATTATCTTTCTATTACACCTGGCCACTTGCATATGACAGAGCAATAACACAAAGAAAAGGAAAGTAAGAAAAGAGAAAAGAAAGGTACGCCATTTCTAATGTTTTTGGTCTAAAATACTGAGAGTTTATATTTTTAGTATCTCCCAATAAGTTCTCCTAAGACATGTTTTTATATCAATTAAATGAAGAAATTTTGCTCTAATTTTTTTTCAATTTATGATTCACATGGAAAGGGTCACTCCTATAACATGTGTTGAATCGTTTTTAGAGAACTGTGGACATCCGGTTGTCCTGGTTTGTTATACTTCCCTGTTTCCATTTAAAAACTATGATCTGAAATTGAATTTGCATACGAACTCCATTATAGGATACATATAAATAAAACACATACTCCATATTTAGATGGCCAGTACCTTGTTTTCACATTCCATGAGAGCGCGTGTGCACACATTGTAGCAAATGCTTGAATCACAATCTGGGAACACAGTGGCAATCCCATGTTCTCCTTTAACCACACTTGTCCTTAGGGCTCATTGGTTTTGGCTGCAGCCTTCCCAAGGTAACATAAGAAAAGTTCTTAAATTCTTTTTTTTTTTTTTTTTTAAGATTTTACTTATTTATTTGACAGAGAGAGATCACAAGTAGGCAGAGAGGCAGGCAGAGAGAGAGGGAGAGGGGGAGAAGCAGGCTCCCCGCTGAGCAGAGAGCGAGATGCAGAAACAGGATCCCAAGACTCTGGGATCATGACCAGAGCCAAAGGCAGCGGCCCCAACCCACTGAACCGCGCAGGCGCCCCAAGTTCTTTCATTCTTATTCTTCATTCATTCTTCTTCCAGCAAAACGCATGGAACTAAGTGTCAGATGGTAGGTTATCGAGGCCATCAGAAGGAAAAATAAACTTAAAACACTGGGTGGTGAGTATTAGCATACAGATACCGATAAGCTACGTGTAAGTTTCATGGAATATCAGAACTAGGGGTCCCGGAGGGTTCCGTGAGGAAGGGATTTTAGTGCACAGACCCGAGGACTCAAGCCAAATTGGGTAACTAATCCATAGATGAGCCTCGAAAGGACACGCCCCCCTTACGAGAGCGGGTAGAAAGAGGCTCTCTGTAACTGAGAGCGACAGACACCCTCACGGATCCTGGGGGTGAGGAGTTAGGAAGTGACACTTGGGGCTCAGCTGCAACACCGCGCGGCTGGAAATTTGGGGCTCCCAGAAGCTCGTTCGCTCACATGTCCTTCGTTACTGCTGGACAAACTGAAGCCTGGGATGATTGAACAAAACTCTCTCAGGTCGTATCTTCAGGCAGTTTGGCTCCCTGGCAGCACGGCGGCCTCAGGGAATCCAGATTTCTTGTTTGGAGCTCTAAGAACCAGTGGTCCAGGGAAGGAGGCAAAAACTGCCTCGTGTTGTGTAACCCAGCCCTGTGCATCACATAGAGTCACTTCTGTTGTGTTGTGTTGGCTACAAGCAGTCGGCAGCCCCTCCTGGATTCAAGGGAAGTGGGTGGGGTGTGGGAGGTCAAAGTCACACTGTACAAGAGCAAGAGGAATGGCAGCTAATCCTTGACCGTCAATCTCAGTGTGCAATCTCTCACCAGTCATGCTACCACCAGCAAAATCTAACTGGCCTTCTTCTAAGTCTTATTTGTTTGTATTCTTGACAGGCTCTACCCTAGATTCTCAATTAAAAAGATCTTTTCCATATTTGTAGATGAACTTCTGAATATGGAATCAAAGCATTTGGATGGAAAAATGTGTATGGTCGCTAAAGAGGGAACAAATCCAAGAATGAAGCATTGCATTTTTGGCATTCACTGGCTTGTGAAATTATAAAGTATTTTAAAAGGACAGAGTATTAGTGAAATGATGGAAGAAGGCATTTTAGTTTTCATTATATTTTTAGCAAAAATAGAAAGTTGGTAGTGAAATACCCTTGACTTTCCTTACATAAAATTCTGTTTTCCAAGCATCCCTGTCAAAACATTTGCTTATTTGCTTTCTATGTAGGACAGGATTTCTTTTTTTTTAATATTTTATTTAATTGACAGAAAGAGAGAGAAATCACAAGTAGGCAGAGAGGGGCAGAGAGAGAGAGAGGAGGAAGCAGGCTCCCCGTGGAGCAGAGAGCCCGACGTGGGCCTCGATCCCAGGACCCTGAGATCATGACCTGAACCGAAGGCAGAGGCTTTAACCCACTGAGCCACCCAGGTGCCCCTGTAGGACAAGATTTCTAAATTCTCCTTTTGACTTCCTATGTCCAACAATTACATGTCAATATACAATTCTACACAGTTTTCTTAAGCAATTTCATCATCTTGCATGGTCTTATTATCACCAATGTTCCATATTGCTATCACTAAAAATTCTGAATTCTGGAAGCACGTTTCCAGTGGCCCCTGGGCATCTCCATGGGATTATCTTGGAAGCTACCAGAAACCATTCATCTATTCTTCCAAATCAGTTTTTCTTTTTAAACTTCCTTCTCCACATACCAGTGCCATCATGCATATGTTAGCCCAAAGCAGGACCCCTACAATGGATGCCAGCATCCACGATTATCATAACCTCATACACAAACTTCTTTACTAGGTGCTTCTACAGCGCTGTGCTCTGCCTGTCCACTTTACCCTGCTCACCGCGGGCCTGGTTGACACTTTCGTCTTTTCTCATCATTCACCCAGCACCTCAGTCTTAGAATCTACCAATTCATTTCCTAAAGAGCTGCTGTAGAAATATTCTACAAGGTGAATGTGATTGTATCACAGACTTAGAATTTTTTGAAACGGCTCTCACGGAGTTCAAACAACATGGTGTGATTAGGATGGCCCTCTGTTTTGCCAGTAGCAAACGCAGGATCACATCTCTCTGCCATGCTTGATTTCTTAAACTGTTATACTGTGAGGCGTGTACAGGGTCTGTGCCGGAGCTGTGGGTGCCAGTCTTTGGAAGCCTCTGATGTCCATGTTTCTGTCTCCTGTATTGACTTTGGTCTTCCCGAACGTCCTCCTGGTCTTACAGCATCAGTGTCTCGCACTGCTTTTAACTGCAAATACACTCCTTGTGTGGTGGTAAAGTGTGCACAGGGAATTGTTCTATAAACTCATTACTGAAACTTGATCTGTTCGTGGGCTCGTGTTCCTGACATGTCACCTTCAAAGTGTTGTACTTAGCTTTTCCACCCCCGCCCCCGCAGGTGAGACAGAAGGCTGGAGGGCCTGCGGTGACATCAGTGACTCCCCCACCTCCGCCCCCCAGGCTCAGGTGAAGTCTTTCTCTGCACTTGGACAGTAGTTTGGGAAAACTCCATGAGCATATTTTATCAACGCTACTTTCCACTTCGCCGTCAGAGCCAAAAGGGGATTTTTCTCCATTCCTCACTCAAAGAGCCTGGCAAGATTCTGGAGGCAAACCCATGAAGCCTATAGCCCCTGCCTAGCACTCGGGCCCTGGGGAGTCTTACTCTCGCGCTGTCCTCACTCGGTTTCCATAGTTATTAGCGCTGCTATTCAAGTCTTTCATTCAGGCTGTATTTCTAGTAGCTTCTACTCAGGTAAGCTGACCTCACCTGTCAGATTGGAGAGTGTGGCTTGTCCTGGGACTTTAGGTCTCTCAAGGATTCAAGAAAAGATGTTTATTGTCACTGTGTTCAGCTGCTTCTTATTCTGTGTGTCAGACTGTTGGATGTCAATATTGTTTTATAAGTTGGTGAAAACTTACTGGCCCATGACTGAACACCTACTTTTGTATCGGATACATAACTTAGGTACTTATATATTTCTACCTGCTGGATTTCTAAAATGCTTTGAATTGCAACTGACCACCAGTCCCCATTTTCTTCAGACCATCACAGCTAAACAGACACGGAGCAGTGTCACAACAGCGCGTGTTTCATACGCTCTCCCACCGAGTGTGCTCTTCCCGCCTGGTGTCACACGTACGGGCTCCCTGTCTAGAGGAGCAGACTGAAGCTGCAAGATACGGATCATCCAACCTCAAAGGTTGGGAAGAGGCAAAAGCTGTATTTTCATTTAGATTTCTGACTTCAACTGCACAAAGATCTGAAAATAGTGGAAGCAATAGTGATGGAGATAGCATACATTTAAGTGCAAGATTCAGCTGTCCTATCACCTGGATGGCTTTCCCTTCCTTGAAGTCACACCGTTATGAAGGGAGGGGTTTCTTCTACTTCCCCACGGCTTTCAATGCTCTATGAACATTCCCTTCTCTACATTTGATGCTTCTTGGAATATGGCAGGCGTTTTAAGTTGCCTCCCCCATTGACAAAGGATGCCTCGGCAAGAGTTGACACCAATCTCATGGTACTGACAAAATGAATCATAATCAATTGCTGTAAGTCATGGTTTTGTTTAGAAGAATTTTATTTTCAAAGCAGCCAAAGTTTATATGCCTTCTGTCTTTAGAAGCAGGATTGAAGGAAAGTTTTGCACTTGGTATATTTAACAACACAAGATCTATCATGGTCTAAAGAGGTAGCTATATTATGACAAGTATGGAGGGGTTTTGTTGTTTTTTTTTTTTTAACCTTTATGGATTAATCCCCTTAGATTCACAGTGTAATAATAATAATAATAATCAGAAGAAGAAGAAGAAGAAGGAGGAAGAGGAGGAGAGGAAGTTGTTATTTTTTTTAAGTGAACATTATTTTTCTTCATTAACATAAGTTTTCTTTTAAGTGTTTAGGAGTATTTTAGTTGTTTTCATAGTCCCATGGCACGTCTGTTTTCAGCATTGTGAAACGTTCCAGCACTCACTTGCCCTGGGTGAGTCAACCTGCCAGTTTCATTGGCTCTGGAGACCCATCTTCATAGTATTTGGTTATATTATTATTTGTCGAATCCTTCAACTTTATAGTTAAGAAATAGACACTTATAAGGTAAGAGTATATAGAAGTGGACTTACATTTCCCCGTCAGATCCTGCTGTCATTCACTATTGGCAAGTGGGCTTTGAGCAGGTATTTCAGAGTTCTTATGTAATTTCATATGTAAGTTCATATTCTGAGTTCATATGTAAGTAGCAGACTTTAGATGCTCTATCCCAGGGGTATTATAAGCATTAATTGACTCCCATAACAACCCTGGGAAGTGTGGGATCTTCTCTTTACTTTGTGGATGAAGAACTTGCAACTTGTAATCAAGCAACATTGAGCCAGATATTGAAGATTTTCCCATAAACAATGAGCCAAAGTCACAGGAGGTTTGGACAAAAAAAAAAAAAAAAAAAAAAAAAAGTCATGTTTGACAATCATTTTCATTTGTAGTTTTTTTAAAAATTTTTAGCAAATATTAATTTATTTTTTGCCCTACGGCAGGCATGAAGCCTGCCCACATTCTTCCCCATTTCGCATGAAAGTTATTTTAAGTACATCCTTCTTACTTGCATTCATGGTTACTTGCCTCTACAGATTGATCTGTATTCTTGCTCCTGTCTTTTTATTACAAATTTAAGAACAGCTGGTATTTGGTTTACCAATTTCCCACCACCTTTTCCTTTTATGTAACTTATTTCCACACCTTTTTACATACTTCTGCAAGAGTTCTGAAGAAGAGATGTCTCTTCTCATTTTTCAAGTAATTCCATCCCTTTTTGCTTCCTGAAGTGTATGATTCCCATACGTAATGTATTCTTTGTACTTTCTGTGCCAATCTTCCCAAGCATTCTTCCTTCTAACTCTTCCATTTAAAAATCCATTGATACGCTCCCTTTCAAATGCCTGTCCTATTTTGCTATGTCTTTAATAGTCAAACTCTTTAACATGTGTTTTTCCATTTGTTGTGACCATTCCCTTAGCTCATGTTCCTTTTCGCATTAGCTTGCAAAAATCTTTCCAGTTTAGCATACTACGAACTCCGATATCTCAGTGCTATAGACTTTAAGTTTGTATCCTTCCGAAGTCCATGTGGTAGAATCCTTGCCCCCACAGTGATCAGATTAGGAGGCAGAGCTTTCGGGGTGATTAGGTCATGAGGGTAGAGCTTTCATGAGTGGGATTAGTGCTTTTATGAAAGAGACCTCCACAGGGCTCCCTCACCTTCCCACCTGTGAGGGCACAAGAAGAAAAAACCAAGGCAGAACTCTCATCTGGGAAGGCTGTCCTGCTCTAGGATTTCCAGGCTTCAGAACTGTGAGGAATATGGTTGTTTTTCATAAGCCACTCAGGCTATGGTGTTTTGTTAAAGCAGCCCGAAGGGACTGAAACACTGAATAACCAGATAGCTTAGACTCCTTTTCATATCTTACCACTTTTTAGTATTTTAATCAACCTTTTAAACATTGTCCCTTCTTAAACCATTTAAACTTTCCTTTATTTAGCACTATTGGATATTTCCCTTTCTTCAAATTCTAATCTTTCTAAGCTTTTGACTTTTGTTGGTCTTCCTGACACCATATATTCCTGAGATGATAGACAGACGAGAGACAATTTTTTTTTTCTCTCTCTCTGATAGTTTCTCCTCTAATCACTAAATGTATCCTGAGGAAAATAATCCAGCCCTCTGTTCTTACAGGCTAACCTTCTACCATCTGTTCAGCTACTCACTGCCTCGTGGAGTGGAGAACATAATTGTATACTGGTTACAACAGATTAGAAACAACATGATGTCTACAGCTAAGCCATTAAGGAAATAGAGAAATAACACTTCTTTATTTCTATTTAAATAACTTCTGTTTGCATGTTGAGTTTTCGTTCAAACAGACTCATGAGGTGGGTCGGCCATTTGGTCTTGAGTGTTTGCCTAAGAAGACACATGCTGAAGAATTCCTCACGTTAACCACTTCCTCACGAAACACTCCACGCTCGGCTCTGCTGACCTGTTCATGCTCAGTTTGCTTGTAATCAGCAGATGCTTTTATATCATATGTAGGGTTTTTTCTCCAGTTTTGTAATTTCACAGGCTATGTTGCTCTCTGAGGAGGTCTAAGATACATTTTACATGAATTTTTTTATGAACTCTTTTCCACTTTTGAGACTTTCTCCCACATTCCCAGGCCCTCACCCGAAACTCCAGCTGGTACCAGAGAATGGGTCATCTATTTGAAGCAATGAGCTTCTATGTTTTCTTCATCTCCATCCATTTCTTTCCTGTTTAACCCAGGAGCTGTTAGGCCTCCGTGGGAGGCTCAGAATACAGTTCTCAGTCCCAGAGATGTCTTTCCTGTATTGAAGCTTCTCCAACAAAGGGCTTAGCTTTCTGGAGACCAAAGGCAGGTACCTTAATGTATATTTTCTTATTGTCACATTTGAACCCAAGATAGAACATCCTAACTCCTAGAATGCTGATGGTATCGATGGCAAAGTTCATCAGGAGAAAAACAACAAACTTTTAGATACAAATCAAATAGATGGGACCTGGGAGCATTTCAGATCATTCTGCACTTTCACATGATCACAAGGTCGATAGAGCTAGAGCAGAACCCCAGCTCTCTGCCCAGCCAGCCTCTCATCATCCAAGGAGAGATGACAGAGTCCTATGTAATGGCCTCCCTATACTCACTCCTGGTCCATTGATGTAACTTCCAGAGATACCAGTGAGGTCAGAATAAGCCTTTTCATGCCCAGGTCAACATGCTGTGCCAGTTGCAAATAAAAGGGCTTCAATGCTTGTGCTTCTGCTCTGATTCATAGCCTAGATGTCCACTACACCCAAGGACATGGCCTGGCGGGAAGTGTTCCCGTACGGGGGTGAAGATCGCAGACTCTGCCATGGTCCACTACTCTGTCAATCCAGCTGTATCTGAGGGTGAGTTCCTTCCCATTTCTGCTTCTGTTTTTACTAAGGGATATTTATCATCCTTGAAATGTGAAGTTGTAAGAATTCACTAAGTAAAACACTTTATGCAGAGGCTGACACACAGTAAATACTCAAAAACTGTCAATCATTCACGTTATGGTGATGCTGGGTCTTAATAGCAGATTTGGCACATTGTGTGTTAAAAGTCATTGAAGTGCCACCCATTCAGTAATTTGAATGACACAACTAAGGCTCAGTTAGAGTCTTTTTTAGGAATAAGTTAAGTTCTCTGCTTTTTAAAAGTTTCTTGTTGTGACAGGGATAAAATTAATATTTATTTCATCTTTTAACACCTATATAAGAATTCACCTCAGTTTGGTAATCGATTCAATTGCCTCTTATTTCACAACAAACAATGACATAGTGGCTTGGAAAAGGACTTTTTCTTTTGATTCTATGGGTTTTCTGGGTGGGTCTTCTCTCAGCCCTGCCTGGACTCACACATGTGGTCATTGTTTCCACAGGGTGAGTTTTCTCAGAGCTGAAATCAGCTGGGACCCTGTGATGACCAGACCTCTCTTTCTCTGTGGAATCAAGGCCTTTCTTACCACGTGGTTCTTGACCTTCAAGGACAGAGTCCCGGGCTCCTTACCTGGCAGCCAGATTCCTAGAATGTATTTCCAGGGAGGGAACACTCATCAAGCCTCTGCTGGCATCACCCTTGCTAATAGGTCATTGTCTGGATAGAATCACATGAGCATGCTAGAGTCACTATTGTGTATGGAGGTAAAGAGGAGCCAGAACTAGAAGGTGTGATTCATTAGCAGATACTCCATAGAGATTGCTGTAATCAGATGTAGTGATGGGGAGCACAGAGACACCTGATGGGTTCTTGTTCTTCTCTGGTCTAGGTTTGCTCTTCCTCCTGTCTACTGAACCTGTTGTGCAACACAGGTCCCAACTCCACGATCATATACTTGGCTCTAGACCCAGAGTCTTGATCACACAGAGGCCTTAGCTTCCCGGATGTAGCCCTTGAGTTTTCCTTCGTGGTCCCAGTCTGGGGCGTGAATGGATTCTCTGATGACTGCAGAGGACCCCTACTCTGATCTTACCTACGCTCCAGGTCCTGACTGTTCCATGTCTCCCAACTACTGTGTAGGGTCTAATCCCTGTTATACTTTTCCCCCAACACTTCTCAGGGCTCTGATGCCTTTAAGGACCTATGACTGATTCAATGATGAACTCCGTACTCATTCTGTTGGGTTCTCACATTCCTTGCATAAACCATAAGGAAGGAGATACAATTGGATTATAGATGTGGATGTTCAATATATTAAGTTAACTTTGTGTCATAAACTAAAAAGGAAAATATCAATACAAGCTTGCTACTGTAATTAGTCAAATACTTTATTTTTACAATATTTTAATTCTTGGTAGAATAATATATCTTCAAGTCTTACTGTTATAATTTCTAAATATGGTGAAGTTATATGTCACACAATGCCTTTCATGTTGTAATATAAAACGACTATGGGATTTCTTTGTATTTATACAAACAAAAATGACATTCCTACAAGTCTTTATATAGTTCTTTTGATTTTATTTTTCTTCTAATCTTAATTTTATAATATACTATTCGCTACTTCTTTAGTGTGGTGATTTTCTTCTTTGTTCTGTTGAATGTTATTGACCCAACAACAGCAACCAAAGTTATCCACACTTAAAAAAACATGTAGTGCTCTGAAGAAATGGATTTGGGGGTGCTTGGGTGGTTCAGTGGGTTGAGCATCTGACCCTTGGTTTCAGCTCAGGTCATGGTCTCAGGGTCATAAGATGGAGCACTGCATTGGGCTCCCTGCTCAGCAAGCAGTCTGCTTGAGATTCTCTCCCTCTCCCTCTTCCTCTGCGGCTCTGCCCTCTCTCCCTCTGTCCCCTGCCTGCTGCACACGTCCTATCTTTCTCTGTCTCTCTAAAATAAATAAATAAATCTTAAAAAAAAAAAAAGAAATGGATTTGGGAAAACATAGCAATTTTAGTTAATCTTGAATGTTAATTTCTTCTGCCATACTTGTCTGTATTGGCTCCCATACAAAATGATCAGGGTTATTTCTGTGCTTCACAGTGTGTATATGTAATTATTTATTATATAGTTACTTTTGTTATTAGAAAGATAATGTGTTCTCCATCATAAAATGGTCAAATATTTTAAAAATTACCAAAGTGTATGATATAAACTTAATCAATGGAAAAAATGACTATTAGTCAGTCTTCCAGATATCCATTTTTACATGGATATCCATTTTACTATGAACATGCACACACACATGCACACACACATGCACACACACAGTGGAATTGTACTATTTGACAAGTTGTTTTTCCCATTTAACAAGCTTATGAATTTCTTGCGTTTGTACATATTAAAAAAAATTAACAAATATATGTTTTATTTTTGTTTTGGTGTCTTGTGAGAACATTATCCACCTGAAAACCAATATGGTTGAAAAGAATCTTCTGGGCTTTGTTTTATTTTGGTTTGGTTTTTGGTTTTAGATTTTTTTTCCCCAATTGATACCAAGTGATAGTGACAGGGCTCAACTTAAAAATCCAACTCTTAAGAATCTTCCTCTCATGAGTCACACTTTTTTTGCCCATAATAGAAACACTAAATTCATTTAGTGTGCCAATATGCCAACGATTTATTCTATATATAAATACATATATATTATATATATCTATATTATGTATAGATATATATTTTTATTTTGAAATGGAACTCCTCTAAAAACCTATTACTACTAAAGGAGTGTAGAGGTGTATATAAAGATATAGTAAGTAATGCTTTTCTGATAGTCAAAATAATTATGCAGTAATTATGATATATGTGTGGTTGCCCAAAGCTGCAAGTACTAGCTGTAATTAATATGGTGTTATGGGGAAAAAACTACCAAATTCAGACCAGCTCTGCTTTGATTCTATAACAAGTAGTATATTATTTAACCTCTCTTAGTCTCTTATTTTATTGTTAAAAAGGAGAAAATGATATGGAATTTAGCAGTTACATATTATTATATCACAATGAGACAGTACCAACCAACCAAACAAACAAACAAAAATCAGCATTGGATAAGGATTACAACATGAACTTTGCTGCTATATGGCATAGGTTCCAGCACAGCTCCACTGCTCACTAGCTGGGTGACCATAGACAAAGTAAGCCTTCCTGTGCCTTGGTCTTCTCATCTATGAAATGGGCATGATTATGATTATCACAATAGTATTCATTTTAGGAGTAGAATGAACACGAATTGAGTTGCTAATTGGAAACTGACTGATAACATTAACGAACAAATTGAATGCAGTATTAAGTAGTAAGGATTTCTTACAGGAAATATAAACACAAAAATGTTTTTCTCATTTTGAAAACAAACACAAACTAATCATTATTCCCTGTTGGTTCTTCCCAAAAATTACACAGGAAGAAAAAGAAAAAGAAAGGCAATGTTCCAGCTAATGGAAGGAAGCTATGTTCCTGGCCCTACTTTAGTAATTGAAATTTGTCTTTGGGATAGCAGAATAAAATGGTAAAACATCCAGAAGCATTCATTGCAAAGACCAGCACTGACATCCCTTAATACTTCTCCGTAAAAAGCTTCCGGAGCATTTGTTGCCTCTTTTATATCAAATAAGTGTTAATATAAATATGCATGAATAAATTCTTGCAATTTGAAGACAGTTATAAATTAAGTGGAGTAAAAAGTACCTAATAATTCTTTCAAGAGCCACTGGAAAATACATGGGAAAGTTTTTTTGTTGATCCCGATTCCAGGAAAGGAAGGAGTATGAAGCACAGGAAAGTAAAACCCACTTATTGGCCATCATCACTCACTCCACAGTAAACTTATCTAAATGAACCTTATTTTCTAATTAAGACTTTCTTTTATTACTTCCAAGATTTGCCCTGTAGTTCCCCTGGATGCCTCCCCACCCACACTGTCTCAAATGTAAAAGGGAAACGTTTTTTTGTTTGTTTTTTGTTTTCTGTTTTTTTCTATATTCCTAAAATGAATGTTTTCTGTCCAGAATTGCTTTTGATTAGTATGAGGCTGAATTACTGACACGGCCTTTCTCTGGGAAAGAACCCCGAATGTGTTTTATCAAAATGCCGTAATTGCACCGGAAATAAGATAGTGGTGGCATTCGTTAGCTTGGACTCTAACGGCAGTAAAAGCTATGGAAAGGAGGCCTTCATGCTTCCTTACACGACATAACGGGGGCTGGGGGCGCGCCAGCTTTCACCGACTTCATTTGTGTAGGGCTGGACACTGGGCGCGGACCCTGGGCTCTTCCTCGGAAGATCCACTTTGCATTCCGGAACGTGCCTGTCCGTGCTGTGGGTACAATCCATGAAGGTGGCCTTGGCCTTCGGCGGGAGCGGTCCACATTGGAAGAAGCATATTCAGAGGGCGGGACCCAGGCCCTAAGTCAATGACAAGTGTCTGGAAGAGGAAGGCCGAGGCAACCGCTGGCCCAGATGTGCAGCAGGCCTGGGGAGCGCACGGGGCTTAGGGCTCCCAGCGCGCCCTCCACCGAGAGCCCGCGACCTCCCCTTCTCCCCCAAACCTTACCCAAGGTCATCGGCTCCCTCTACGCGGTGCGGTCACTATTACCTGAATTCTGCATTACCCATGATTTTTTCAAGTCTGGACTGGTGAAAACAAAACCATCTTTGAATTATCCAGAATTGATTTTGAGAAATCCACAGATGGCTGTGAATTACTTCGCTTTATCCCCTACGTAGTCAGAAAAGGTAACGTTGGGCGGGAGGGGGGAGGGGGGACTGCCAGTTACGGGCTGGACTCTTGGCTCGACCTGGGTCCTCAGACCCGACCCACGCGGGGCTCCGTGCTCAGCGGGGAGTTGGCTAGAGATTCTCTTGCTCCGCCCCTCCTTAAAATAAATAAACAAATCTTAAAAAAAAATCGTAAGTATAATGCTATGTGTAAATACTGCAGAAGGGGTTGGTAGATGGGGGGAAAATGCACGATGGCGTTAGGGAAAGTGGAGAGAACCAACAGGGCCTGGACTTTGATTGACTGAAATGCCTCCCAACCCCCACCGGCCCCCCCCAGCTTCCGAGGGAGGTGCGGTGCAGAGCCGCTAGCCCACAGGCCGGTAGGGAGAGAACAAAGGGAAGCGAGATTTATGGGCAGATGCCACGGAAGACCTCAGGCCTGGTCTCAGGGGGGTCGACGTCTTCCAAGTGTGGTTTTCCACTTCACACGGACTGACGGCTCAGTTAAATATTTCAGTATTTGGACTTTGAATCAAGATCATAAAAAGAATCATTTCACGGAAGAATCTTAACACTCTCAAGTAGTAAAGCAATTTAAACTTAAATCCTATGCCGTCATGTGATTTTAGACAATTTCAGCTACCGAACGTCCCCAGCCTTTCTCAAGGGTTCCTTTATTCATGACCAGGGTCATGTCCGAGTCTAAAGTTATTCTGCACTTAATTTCTCAGATGTCAGTGGATTTGCAAAAGTCTTCCTGATGGCATCCGTGTCATGAAAAGGAAGACTTCAGTGACGTATTTTTGTTTCATCAGAAGTTGCCATCTGATGATTATTTTGTAGCAGACCCTTAAAGCGAGGTGAAGGCTACTGACAAGAACTATATGGTCATCCAGAATGTTTTTCTTTGGAAGGGAGAAGAAGAAATGGAGAAAGGGCTGTGGTCAGCACCTGCTCACACTAATAGGATGCTCACATACCCCTCCTTTAAATTTGACATGACAAATTCAGGATTAATCAAATTCTTGGGGCACCTGAGTGGCTCAGTCAGTTAAGCATCAGCCTTCAGCTCAGGTCATAATCCCAGAATCCTGGGATCAAGCCCCACAGCATGCTCCCTGTGCAGCGGGAAACCTGCTTCTCCCTCTACAGCTCCCTCTGCTTGTACTCTTACTCTCTGTAAAATAAATAAATAGATAGATAGAAAAATCCTTAAATTAAACCAAATTCTTTATATCATCCAAAATAGTTCTTATTCCCTTGTAAATGATGGGGTCTGGCTTGGAACCACCAGAGTTTGTTTTTTTGTGTTTTTTTTTGCTTTTTTTTTTTTTTTTTTTTTTTTTTTTTTCCTTTTTCCTTTTCTTCTTCTTCTCCTCCTCTCCTCCTCCTTCTTCTTCTTTTTCTTAAGATGTTATTTATTTATTTGACACAGATTGAGAGAGAAAGAGAGTGCACAAGCAGGAGAAGCAACAGAGGGAGAAACAGAAATTGAGTCCCTGATGCTGGACTGAATCCCAGGACCCCAGGATCATCACCTGAGCTGAAGGCAGATGCTTAACCAACTGAGCCACCCAGGTACCCCTATGCCACCCAGATCTTTGCCTGGGAGATCCCACTATTCGAAGGCTGTAAGGTGAACAGAGCAAACTTAACAGCCCTGAAAGACAATGACAAATTGGAAAACCCTAACAGCAGAATTCAGTTCCTTCTGTCCAGAGGTATCAGGCTTCCAGATCGTATGCTCCTGAAAATATCATAGTTAAATGAGTCTAGGATACGCTCTTTTCTGAGTCGAGTAACCGTTTAAGTTTAGATATTATCTCAAACTTTCCAAAAGATGGCCACATTATTTGTATAGCCTGGTGTCTTTTTTTATAATTTCAAAGCTCAATGAGAGAAACTGTTTTCTATCTAAAATGATAATAGAAACTACCATTTATTCAGTGCTGACTTCAAATTACAGGCTTTGCATTCACTGTCTTTAATCTAGGTGTGGACTTTTTGAGGTAGACAGTCTTTCTCTGTTATAGATGAGAACACAGAGGCTAGAGACCCTAAGTTACTAGGCAAGAGGTAGAAAAGGATAAAGAACAGGGTGCCTGGGTGGCTCCATTGGCTGAGTGTTGGACACTTGACTTGGTTTCAGCTCAGATCATGATCTCAGGGTCATGGGATCGAACCCTGCAGCAGGCTCTGCCCTCAGCTCAGCATCGGCTTGAGCTTCTCTCCCTCCCTCTGTCCCTCCCCTGGCAGGTGCTTCCTTTTTCACTCTCTCTTTCTGAAATAAATATATAAATAAATGAATAAAATGTAGAGAAAGAAAGAAAGAAAGAAATAGAGAGAGAAAGAAGGAAAGAAAGAAAGAGAAAAACTAAAATGGTAAAGAAGGGTGTGACCTCAGACCTTTGGAGCTGAATGCCCCTAACAAAGCACCATACCTCCTTTCTTAGTTTTAGTCAATGACGCAATGTTAGGTAAGGTAGCCTTTCTCAAAGATCAATCGTACATATATTAAATATTAACAGGAAGAATCCTACCTTTAGATATGACTGTTAAGAAGATGTTGGTATTTTCTTCCATCCTGTCTGCAGTTTTAAACTTCTCCGATCCATACTCACGAACTCCATAATGATCACCAGGGATAAGAGGAATCACAGTATATTGTGTCCTTACTATGTGCGAGACTCAAAACTAAGCTGTCTTCATGAGCTCACTTGTTTCATTAATCTAAAAATGGGATTCTGTAGGCCATTAGTTTATGTCTACCATCACTATCTTACCAATGAGGAAATTTGATAACAGAGAGGTTAAATCAATTGTTTAAATTTATATTAGGGTCTCCTAGATGGCTCACTTGTTTAAGCCTCTGCCTGTTGGTGTTGGCTCTGGTCCTGATCTCAGGGTGAGGCGGAGCCTGAGAGGGCTCTGCTTTTCTCTCCCTCTCCCTCTGCCCCACTCCCCACTCAGGTGTGCACATGTTCTCTCTATTTTTCTCAAACTCTCTCCTAAATAAATAAAATCTTAAAAAAATAAAATAAAGTTATATAGCTAGGTAGTGGCAAACTTGGGATTCAGACTTGTCATTCCGGTTCAGTCTAAGATCTTAGCTGCGATGCAAACCTGCCTCTTTAAACAATATCTTCCTTAGGGTGGTTAACCTGTAATTAAAGATAATTCAATAGGATGTTTTCACATAAAGGTATATGACTTGAATTCTCAAAGATAAAAATATTTATTAAAACCACTTAGTGCTAAGGTATAGTTAGAAAACTCATTCACTTACAGTTAATTTTATTTCATACTTAGCTCAATTGGCAGTTGTAAATCATTTATTGGGTGATGGGAAGCTACCATAATTTTGCCACTGTTATTTTTGTTCCTGTTTTTAAAAGTGGGTAAGTGGCCATTTTTATAGTGAGGCTCACTCAGTTAGCAATTTGAAGTAAACATTATGGGGAGCAAAGTAGGAAAAGATAGGACATTTAGGATTTTATTGCAACAATCCTGGAGAGAGATAATCAGATACAGAGAGTTAACTTTAAGAGAAATATGGACGTAAGAGAGATTAGGAGCTCTCTGGGATGGAGAGAGTGGGTCTATGGAGGGCTCAGTTTTTAGTGCCTGGTTGCATGAAGAGGTCCTTAATCCAGGTAAAGAATACAGGAGGCTGACAAGGTTTTGTATTTGGAAATAATACAGTCTAATTCAGTTTTAAGTGCCATAGGTCCGCAGGATGGTGAAATTGCATCTTTTGATCACAGAATCCGACGTGCATAATGTTTTACTCACTTTCCAGTTCCTCAGGAATACAATCATGTTTGACAGGTATTAAAAACTCAATAAATATTAATTAGTCTGACTGGGATTCAGGGGAACAATCTGCAGCCTAGGCATATGAAAACCTCTGTGTCAGGAGAAGGAGATAAGAGGAAGATAAGAAGTGTTGGCCTTGACATGATTAACATCATGTAGAAAATAGGTTAGGAAGCTGGAAGAAATCCTGGAGATCCACCAACATTAAGGACCAAACAAAAAGAGGAAAAGAAAAGACTATTATTCAGGGATTCAAGGGAAGGATCTCATGTGCTATGATGATAGGAGTAATCAGAAAATTCAAGTCAAGGACTGAATGCGTCCTGCTGAGCATAGAGGACTTGCCAGTTCCTCGGGAGTAGCAACAACTTCAGACACCAGTTGAAGAATGAATGACAGTGTAGAAATGCAAGCAAAGCACGTCTTCCAGAAGACTAGTTGTAATGGAGAAAAGCTTTCACAACACACCAAAACATTGGCAAAAATGTGTAGGATATGATAAAGTGAAAGACCAGGATGTAAAATTGGACACACGGGATACCAACCAGGAAACACCTACGTGTTATATTATATATGTAAATCATTACCAGGCCATATGCTAACATGTGAACAGAGGAAGATAGCCTCTGGATGATGAGATTGTGGGTCATTGATTACTGATTAAAACAAGAATTTCTTTAATTTACTGGTCTTCTATGAGCTGGCACAGATTCCACAGTCATAAGAAAAAGAAGCATTTGACTCTGTCCTCCTAACCTACCAAATCCCAAGGACCTCTCATTTCTTAAATGATCCCGTTGTCACTCATTATGGTTTAATGTAAGAAAATGCAGCCCTGGGAGGGGCTGTGATTTCTGAGCAGTAGGAACACAGACCTAGCCTGAAGCCATTTGGTAGGAGACTGCACTTTTGTTCAAAGTTCTAGTAAGCCCGTGAGGTGAAGCACCTGACCCGTGGTGTCAAAGTGGCATCGTGGCCACAGTTCCTAATGAAAGGGCCATCTACACATGTGCTTAAGGTAGAGAGCATAATGTGCCATGCTTCATTTATTAAAGGTCACATGTTGAAACAGGCAATATTATAGCTGTTGGTATCATCTTTCATCTGTGACTAGAAAGACAAAAGCAGAATTATTAGCCTGGAAGAGACCTTGCACGATTATTGAGTCCTTTGCTTGATCTTTCGGAGAACCATAGACGTATTGTATACCCTAGTCAACCAGTCAACCAAGATTTATTGCATATTCGCAGGTGCATAGCCTTGTATAGTATCTGGCTCTCGGTACCATTAGAGTCATCATGTTTTCCCAAGGACTTGAATCATTTTAAAGGGGAACCGACAAAAGTTCAGAAGAAATACTCTGTTTATTTAGTACAAAGTAGGGCATCCCTGCCACTCCCCATTCATTGTATGCAGTGGCAGGAATAAATAATGAATAAAGCACGGGCTGGTCTTCAAGAAGTTCATGACCACTAGCAACTCACTCCCTCCCCCTACTTCATATGTACACTTGTCATCACTCTCAGGTAGTTCTAGCCACAACTGCTGCCCAGTCTCCACCAGGGGCTCTAACGCATCTGAAACTTATATGTGCCTTGGAAAGTTAGCAGGTTTTGTAGCCACTGATATGTACTCAGGCATACATGTTACATATGGTAACAGCTTACTGAGTTTGATATGAGATTAGATACGTTGTTTTCATTCCAAAGTATGCAAAAATGTCCCTGTGGGAAAGCAGAATGCAAAATGACTAATGCAGTTAATTCAAACTACAGCCTGCAACCAAAGGGAAGTCGCAAGTGTTATTATTCTCAAACTTGTTCTCCTAACCGCCAGATCTCATCTCAACCTCAAAACCTCATATGCCAGACAGTCTCAGTACCAGCGCTCTTGTGGCTAGGATCTAGCCAACTGCTGTGCTTAAAATGGTCTGTGTTCCCAGGTTTCTGCTCCAGAGATCATCTGGAATGCACGTCCTTTCTCTTTAAACCAAGAGAAAAGCTAAAGAATTCAGCCTGGAAAGTAGATTTCTACATGATGTCTATATTGTATGGTCGACAGAGCATAGACTAAAGGTGCTGGTCACACCAGAGCTGAGCACAAGGGAAATGTTTGAGTGGTTTAGGGAGGAATGTCACCTGAACTCCAAACTTCAGAATAGGAAGCATGACCTTGTGATATGTTCTTCAGGAGACACATTATGTACTAGTATATATAAAGTTGCACCACTGGCAGTTTACTAATGAGCCAGAATATAGAATCCCAGGTCAAGAAGATGGTTTACATTAACCATAGAGGTTTGATCTGCTTATGAAAAGAGGGAGTAAGTATCAGCATTTACCAGGTAGTGAACACCTTTATGAGGGAGTCCTGGTCCTCCATGCCATCCTGTGTTAAATTTCACACTCTGCCTTGCAACCATTTGTGTTCTGAGTGGATTTAATGGATTATGGGCAAGGGGGTGAAGTCTCACTCTACACTTGTCACCTTTCTAAGGTAGTTTATATGGATAGGAAGCACACACTGTGAGACTCTTCCCACATACCCCATTCAGGACCAACATATCTGTCTCCCACATGCTGTAGATATTGGCTTCAGAGAGAATGAAGATGCATCTTCCCTGGGAATTCCCTTCGGCCACAGGGAGGGCCTTTCCCAAGGTTACACTCCTTCCAAGAAGGTAGCCCGTGGCCAGCAACGGACAGAGGGATATAAGACTCCAGGTCCTTGGAGAAATTGTGGGACAATTCTTTAGGTCTACCTAAGTCCCACAGCTTCTTGGAGGCTCCGCTGCAACCATATCACACATATGAACTTTGCCCTCTGTCCATTTCTGCCTTCTTCAGTTTCTTCTGGATTATTCTCCTGCATAAAATCCCCATGGTCTGTATCCATGGAAATAATTACCAAGCTGCAAAGTTTCCCCATCTCATGAAAAAATTCTAGTCGATCGCATTCTAACCTTTTTTCTTCTTACTTTTCTAGCAGAATGCTTGGTAAGATGATTTTAAAGCATTGAGCTCCTGTGAGCTCAAATTCAAGCCATTTCTTTCTTCAAATTCGACTGTCTGTGCAATCCTTATGTTGGTGTTCAGCTGCCACTGATATCAAAGCCATATTATTATTTGGCAATGGATTTTAATCAGGACCTGTTAAATATCTGTTTGTCCATCATGTTATATTGAATAAATTGTACCTTATCATGTTGGCTCCTGGCAAAATAGAACAATTAAGCAGCCCAGTGGCAGGTGGATATTTATCAGACTATTTTCACTGTGAGTTTAAATGATAACTATGGCATAATCCAATTTGTGTTTTTAGCAGCTTTGGGAAGCATCAAGGTGCCTGCAGTGTTTGGGAATGGGCTGCCAGTGTGGTGCACTGATTCTAAAATATGTTATGCCCAGATACCAAGTTAGTACCTTTCTTCCCAGAACAAACCAAACTATGAGGGAATGCATTTTTCCTGGAATGGGCTACTGGAGTCTTTTCTGTATAGCCTGCCTCTGCTGTCATTACAGAGAAAGGAGTTCATGAGATGGTCACTGTTTAGAGAGTGTTGCCAGGCTCGGAAAATCTGTGTTCTCCATATTACAGAACCCCCTGCGTATCCTGTTGGAAGAACCAAGATGTAGAGAAGATGAAGGTAAAAACACAGAAAACAACCTGTCATAAGAGACCCATTCTATAGAGTGGAAGTACACAAAGGAATTCTCCATCTCACCTTTATCTTTCTGCAGTCCCATTTGGGCAGAAACCTCCACGCCCCCAAATATGCCTTCAAACTCTGTACTTCAAAACTGATATGGATGCTGTATATGAAATGCATGCAGTAAAACCCCTGCCCCGGTCTCAGTCCCCCCAGGTTATAAATAAAAATGAACTAGAATGTCTGGTGTGGGTCCATTTTGTGATTCTAATATTAACCTGGGAATTGAGCTGTTAAAAGTGGTTTCTAGATGCACTACTAACTGCCAAGGCAAGAATAGGCAAGTCGTTCTACTTTGTACAAAGGCTAATTTGTCCCACTTTTAAAGTTAGGATATTATTCAAGATATAAATATCTTGAATAGAGAACTTATGGAAATAGGTGCTAGAGTAAATGCACGCTAAATATAAGATTTCTGGTTAGAAACCCAAACTGTGATTCCTAGAACAACATGAGGTTTTCATAACAATGCCCTGTTTAGTCTTATAAAGAACTAGTCTAATTTAATGTCATAGAAATACATAGTCCTGTTCTAATGAAATTCCTTGGTTTGCAATGGCCAGGTAGAGAGGGATACATGACTAATGATTTAAAATTGAGTTATTGGAGTGCCAGGTTGTCTAAAGAATATATAGTTTTTCTGTTGGCCCATTTAACACTTTACTTTTATGAGGAACTTTAAAGAAAAAAAAAAAAAAGCATGAAGGCTCTACTAATTTCAAGGACATGCCAGCTCTCTAAGAACAGACCAGGGACCTTACATTTGTATGACCAGTGTCCTAGTCAAACCTTTGTTATAATTATTTAACAATGGAACAATCTTAAAATTACACATCTGAAGTTTTTCAACTATTTAAGGACAGTATTGATGCCTTCTAGATATAACATTCTTTGATTCAGTATTCTGCCAAACTGGAAATTTTAAGCTAGTAAAATCTGTTGCTCTCACACTGACTGTTGTTCAACTACATTTCTCAACCTTTGAGTCAATATAAATTTCAAAAATATGTTAAAGTTCAGAGAATGTTCATTTATATTGTTCCTATTTCAATTGTTCATGAAAAAATCATGAATTTAATGATCAACGTAGGCATCTTGGTAAAGTAAAAAATAAATAAACTCCCTGATTTTATTTGTTGATGGCTCGAGCACATTTTTCAGTTTCAGTGTTATGCTAAAGCCAGCACAGCTCTAGGCAGTGAAAGAAATGTAGAACTTGATAACTAATGAGACAGACAAATAGATAGGTAGGTGGATAGCCATTCTGTGAATAACTACCCACAGATGGCAAAATACTCAATCTTGCAATTCCAGGTAAAATCCAGCCTCAGATGCTCCATCTCATCTGACATCCCCTGACCCATTTCCTTCTGTAGGGATGAGGATGGGAGGTGGGAGCTGTCACACATCATTTCAGCTCTTCCTCCTATCTGGGCTACCTCGGACAAGTTCTGTCCCCTAATTATGCCTTAACTTCTATATCTATAGCAGCATTATAATAAGAGGATCTCTTCCATAGTGCTGATAACCATATTAAATTATTTAATACATTTTAAGTGCTTGAAACTCTGGTTTGTACTCTGTAAGGAATACGCAAACCCCAGGCATTATTCCTGACTTCTATGATGAAATTCTCCTAAGGTCGTGAGTCAGCATTTCTTCCCAATGGTATCTGATGTCTGAGGTCCCACTTTGGTCTCCAGTCACTAGCTTTGTAGTGAATTCTTCCAACCCTGACAGGGCCACTTCATGGTGTGACCCTGACCCTAGGGCAGGGTGCCTTAGAGGATGTGCTCGGGCCCACCCCCTTAAACAAGGTTTTAACCCGTTGGTGTCCATTGCGCCAGCTCCATGTGGAACCCGGTTGTCTACAACACTGTGGTTTCCAGGGAATCAAGGTATAGCTTTATCTTCAGAGATTTTCCCAAAATTTAACTGAAGTTTTCACATTTTTATCATTCCTCCCCCAGGATGAGGGAGGAGGAGAGGTCAGGGGAAAATGCCTCATTTTCTTTGCTTTGCATCGATTACTGACCTCCTCGCTCATTCCATAATTCTGACTCCTTTTCTCACCAACTGATGATGCCTGTCTCACTCTTAGTGGGATCAGAATGGAAGGCAGTAGGGAGAGGATAGGGGCTGGTGGTGAGACTCGGTGGGCTTCTCACATATGTTCTTTCCAATCTCTTGTTTACAGATACACCCATGCCCCATTTCATCATGTTTTCAGTGCTGATATTTGAAACATGTATCTTCTGAATGTCAAAGATATTTTATCTTAAGTGCCTGACTCTAGCATTTGAAATGTTTGGCTCAAATAAAAAAGAAATCTCTTCTGTAACTCTTTATTCTAGGCTATATATGTATTCCTCCTAAAGCAAAGAACAGATTGGTGTGTGGGGGCAGGGGGGTGGAATATGGGTAACAAGAAAAATGTGGTTTAAAAAAACTTTGTCATCATCTAAAATATTGCCCTACCAGATCCATTTAATTTACCTCAGTTCTGATTAAAAAATTATATCCATTTCTAAGTATAGACACCCCCACATTTGAAATCAGGTTCTCCAACAAATATATGCAGACAAATGTTCAGCAGCACTATTCACCATAGCCGACGGCTGGAAATAACCCAGATGTCACCAACAGATAAACAGATAAACTGGTGGTCCATCCCTGGAATATTATTCAGCCCTAAAAAGAATGTAGTCTTCATACAGGCTACAGCATGGATGGATTTTGACAACATTCTGCTAAGTGAGAGAAGCCAGAGATAAGAGGCCATACATTATAGGATTCCATTTGTATGAAGTGCCCAGAAGAGGCAAACCCACAGAGACCGGAAGCAGAGGGGTAGTTTTCAGGTGCTGGGGTAAGAGGATGCAGGGTGAATGCTCAGTGGAGATGAGGTTTCCATTTGGATTGATGAGAAAAATCTAAAACTAGAAGAGGTGATAGTTGCAAAGTATTGTGAAGGCGTTTGAACCATGTTCATGTTTCAAACCATGTTCATGGTTCAAATGGTCAACTTTATGCATATTGGTAAACTATCTGTATTCTACCACAATAAAGTATTGAACTGTCTGTATTTCAGCACAATGAAAATAATCACTACAAGAGTAAAATATGTCCTTTTGTCAACAATGTTAAGCAAGTCTTACAGATGTTGTCATCTGACATATGTTGCATGAAAAGAAACGGTACTACTTTTCTCCCGTAATCTTACCTGACAGAGGGGAAAAGCCCCCATAACTTTACAGGGAAAACTCCTACTTCCCTGGGTAACCTGTCAGACAGTCTATATTCACAACATGGTAGTTCTCTCCAGTACTGTGTCTCTTTCCTTCAAAAATACTGCAACTTTCTGAAAGCCAAGAAAGATTACCTCACTTTTGGAGGGATTCCATAGTGTGGTGGGTTGTATGGTTGTATTTGTTGTTTCCATCTTTTTCCTTCTCCCTCTCCTTGCTACATGGTCTTATTGAAGGTCTTAGTGAAGTTATTGAAGGTCTTATTGAAGTTCGCTTTTCTATGGTGTTTGCTATGCCTCTAGCTTTAGCCACTGGGATGGGAGTGGATATTTGTCACACCTTAGAAGGACTTTTTAGAGACAGGGCAAGTATCCTCTCCCTCACCCTGCTCCTGGGATGTCCTCCTTCACCTAAGGTCTCAGAGTAAAAAGATACAGGGCAATGAGCTGAATGAGTCCAGTAAAACCTAGAAGAACCCAATAGAACTTTCCCCAAAGTCTCTGAGGGACCCAGACCAAGAAAAACAGGATTGTTTCAAGACCTGAAGACTTAAGGATTATTTGTTGCTACAGCAAATCTGCAGATACACACGTGCCCTGGTGTAAAGAAATACTGAGGTGTCTACAAGGTGAAGTTCAGATGGGACCCAAAAACCAGTCTTGGGACAAACTTTCTACTGTTCCAGGCTATGGGCTTAGAGTCATGAACAGTACCAAAAGTAAAGCAGAAGGAAAGACGTTTCCTTGTATGAGAGTGCCATGAGGCAACAGTGATAAGTTAGGGGTACCTGGGTGGTTCAGTCGGTTAAGCACCTGCCTTCAGCTCAGGGGATGATCAGGACATCCCAGACTGAGCTCCATGTTGGGTTCCCTGCTCAGCAGAGAGTCCTCATCTCCCTCTGCCCTCCTCTGCTCATGTTCTCTCTCTCTCTCTCAAATAAGTAAAATCTTAAAAATAATTGATAAGTAAAATGTTTTGTATTTGATAAGGCAATAAATGCTATGAACAACAACAACAACAACAACAAAAATGTAACAAGGAAGGAAGATAGAATACACATAGATGGGGAAGACGGAATTTAAAATAGGTGGTTTGAGAAAACCCTAGCTGGGAAGGTAACTTTTAAGTCAATCCATTTAGGAGGCAAGGTGTGAAGGCGAACATCAAAGTGGGTGGATGGTTTGTGTAGTGGAGCAAACACGAAGTCCACATGCCCCGAGGTGAGAACATGACAGGGATGCCTGATAAAAATGAAGGAGAGCTCCGAATTTAGAACAGAACGAAGGATGAGCAATGTGTCAGAATCACCTGGAGGGCTTGTTAAAGAACAGCTTTCTCAACCCCTAGAAATTCTGATTCCATGTCTGAGGTGCAACCTGAGAATAGGCATTTTTAGCAAGTTCCCAGAAAACTGGATGCCACTCCTCCAGGGAGCTCATCTTGGGAACCATGGCTATAGGCCTCTGCAGGTCATGAGAAGGCTTCCATGTTTACTCTGAATGCAGTGGAGTTTCTCAGCAGATAAGGGATGTTCTCTGACTACCAAGATGAACGTGGCTGTGTTGAGAATAAGCAGGGAGGAAACATGGAGACCACAGGGTATTGAAACACATGTTATTAGATTAGGTAGGGGGTGGGGGAGAAGGAGGAAGGGGACAGGGAGAGGGAAGAGAGGAGGAGGAGCAGAAGAAGAAGAGGAGGAGGAGAAGCAGGAGGAAGATGAGGAAGAGGAAGAAGAAGTAGAAGAAAAAGAAGTAGAAGATAAGAAGAAGAAGAAGAAGAAGGAGGAGAAGGAGAAGGAGAAGGAGAAGGAGAAGGAGAAGAAGAAGAAGAAGAAGAAGAAGAAGAAATGTCTTTAAAGAGAGGGAAGGAGATTGCTGATGCAGGTCAAAGCACTTTGAGAGCCCGCCCAGCCCGTAGCTTCTATTTTCTCTGGCAAGATCACCTAACTCTGGCGAATGGAAAAATGAGGAAGAGTGTTAGTTCTTTTTATGAGGAAAACACAGTGATTACTGCAGAGAGCTGGAGAACTCATTGACTGGAGGGCTATTTTATTGTTCCAAAAAAGCACCTTATATAAAAATAGGAGGCTCCGAGTAGGCATTTCGAGTTGGGAGATGCTAAGTGATAACATCAGTTTCACCCGTACTGAGCTAAAACTAGAACCATTCCTGGCACCTCCATATGCAAACTTCAATCCAGTGAAATTTCGTTGGTTCAAAAGGAGCATATCCTAGAGTTTGAGTATCTCGATGGCTGCTTCAGTATTTTACACAGAAAACCCATCTCTTCTCATTTCTGCCAAATATTTTAAATAAAAGCTCAGCAAAAGATTGAAATAGAACCAAGCGTTGTTAGTGGGGTGTGTATATCCTGTAGAATCAAAAAGTTTGCTAAAAGCAACATATGATGGTGATGGTGAAGATGATGGTGACGAAGATGGTGGTGGCTAAGAGTTCTGGTTTATTCTGTGACAGGAACTGTTCTAAACCTTTTTTCCCTGTTTGAAATCATCTCATCCTCTTCGAGGTATGACCAGATTGCTCAGTTGGTCTCCATGTTTACAGATAAGGACCTCGCAGCCCAGGTCGTTCCCGGGTCATGTGGAGTGGAAGCAGCCATGTGGTGGCAACTCAGTGCTGGCTGGAGGGTCTGACCTTTCTAATACCTGTGCCCCAGCTGCCCACGAATGAGATGTGGTGTTGACCTGAGGCCCCTTCTCTCCACCTTTTCTAGTGTGGAATATGAGGAGTGACCTGCATCACTGCCCGGTGATTACAGTGGGAGGCTGGACGGAAACCGACACAACTGTCCTAGGATATCCGGGCCAGAGAAGCAGGTGGGAGAAGCCCGAGAAGGGCGCATGGGTGTGAAGGAGAGGGAAGGGAAGCTTCTGCTGGAGCTTCTGGCACATTCTTCGAAGGAAGCTGTACACACTGAGATGAGTCCTTGTGTGTCTCCAGACACCCACACGCCCCGTATTTGCTGGGGATAGCCACTTCGCTCTTTTCCCTTGAAATGGGAAATTCAGACCAAGAAGAATAACACGTTGGAGATATTTTCTCCCATTAACAACTTGCAGTAGTCGTATAAAAATGTTTCCTATCATCTTCATTTTTCTAATAGCAATATTTTTCCATATTTTTTAAAAAAATTCATATAAAAATGTGAAGTTTAATTTTTGGAGGATTTCAAGTCCTTAATAATAATTTCTTACACTTTTCAAGGGCTTAGTAGATAGGAGACATAGGGGTGCCTCCCATTAAAAGGGCCCTTGAACCACTTTTCTCTCCAGTAAGTAAGCTATAATCACGCTAAACATTAAGCAGGCCATGGAAGTTAAAAAGCTACTCTTTCCTACTGAATTTAAGTCACGGAGGCTCTTGGCCACATTTACCACTAGTACAAAGAATTTTCCTGACCAGGAATACATTTACAAAGTGTCTAGGTAACTCAGAGCAGGATTTTTCATTTACATGACAATGGTCTATTCCACTCTTTAGGACTGTCCCTTCAACTCTGTGATGTTTGTTAGTTCATTATTTGTAAAATAGTAAAACCGCATCTGAAAAAAAAAAAGAAAGAGTGTTGTGTCTTTAATTTAAAAACCGCCTCAGGGCCCTATGGGGTATATTAAATCTGTCTCTCTGCCGTATATCTTGATGTACATTTTACTTGAAACCAGGTGTTTTGTATATTGAACTTTTTAACACTGCAGGGAGGTAAGTATTCACAGCTGGAGTTTTATGCTTCACACATTTTCATGTTTGAGAACAAGAAGCAACCCCTAGGAAAACCTCCTCCCGCATGAAGAGAGTCCGAACAAAGCCCTTCTGTATCTGGTGGCAGGACATGGATATGATGAAGTCACAGATACGGGGCCTGAATGCAAAATAGATGCCAGGGACACCCAGACAAAAAGTTTCAAGGAATCCAACTGCACAGGTTCTCAGATCAATCACCAGCGATGAGGTTGTCACGGCACAGAAGGGCTGAAAAGCAGCATCAAAGCCCCGAAAAGAGAGGGGAGAAGCTTTTGTCTGGCTGGCTTTTGTCTTCACGACCAACATTGGAAGCCAGCTCACATCCACTGAAAGGCCGAGTTAATCTATTTCTAGTGAACATTGTCCGCTGTGTGTAGTTAGCCCAAAATCATTAAAGAAAAATAACTAGGTTGGCATGACCGAAAAAGCATTGATTTTCCTGTGGGGTACATTGGTAGGAGTGGAATGTTGTGCATATGGTATTGTCTGCAAGGGAGAGAAAGGTGACTGACCTCGCGAAACAAAAGGCACCCGGCGGCTGTGCTTCCTCGCCTCAGAAATGAACTCTGTGTTTGCAGATCCAGACGCAAGAAGCTTTATGAAAATTAAAAGCATCACATTTCTAATTCATTCTCCTCCTCTAGGTTCAGTTTACCCTCCCAAGTCTCCTTAAAAATCCAACAACAAAAAAAAAAGCACTCTCCCTTGATTTGGGTAGCCGGCCCAATGAAATTTGTCACGGCTTTGAGGTGAGATTTGCATTTTTCTGGCAGGTGGGAAGAGATGGGATGGGGGTGGGGGGGTCACTGAAGAAGGGCACGATTTGGGAGACAGAGATGTTGAATGTTATTGTCACTTCTTAGTCTGTGGTTTGGGTGCCCCCCACCCCAGCATCAGGAAAGAATTCCACTGTAGCCCAGATGATTATAGACCAACCTCTCCTCTGTGTACACACAACAGTCCTAGGCTTGCTAAAAACTGATTGCTTGAAGATTGTCATCATCCAAGGGCAGGCACCTCTAGCGGGCACATCCTAAACTTGCCTGTCTTTGTCTCGAGCTAAATGGTGCTCCCTATTTCTTTGCATGTTGGGAAGGTGCTCCAGGACCTCAAAAACCCACTCTCTTGTTATAAAGTCAGCACTTTGATGTACATGGTGGCCCAGCATTCGAGTCTCTGCAGCCCCAGCAGTAAGCACCAGGAATTTTCCTGCCAAGAAAAGGATAAATAAGAGCCCTTATTAAAAAAATAAATAAGTGAATAAATAAAATCAGAAAATGACAGCAAGCTTGCCAAGGGTGGTGCTTTTTCTGGACACAAAGATGGGAAAATCTTCCCTTCCCTGGATTTTGAGAACATGGAATTGTTCTCTGTGATACAATGTTTCTTACTGTTCCATGGGGAAGCAGCTTGGAAGAGAAAGGAGCCAGAGACTCCATGGAAAATGCCTGATGGGAAAAGAGGAGCTCCAGAATGGTTAAGACACAATGATGTCAATCACTACATTTTCCTGCAGGCGGCTGGAAAGTACCCCACCATTTTTTTTTTCCCTCTCTGGTGCACGGTAATAAGTATCTTTTCACTTAAGTTTGTAAGGATTACTTAAGAATCGGCTACTATTTCCACCGGCAGGGAGGCCAAGCTACTTAAATAAAAAACAAAGGCCGTTAATTTTTTCCTGACGATTGTACACCTTTCTAGCTTCATCCAGAACTTCTGCTGGTTCCAGATGAACCCATATTGACATTTGTGCTATTTTACAAAATCTTAGAAAATTCGAGAATTTTTCTCAATTTCTGACATTCTACTCTAATTTAAGATACGTTGATCTCGACACGGAAATGGAAATCTCATTGCATAGGCCTAAAAGAGAACACAGAATCATTTTTTCAGTTCTTCACGAATAAAATATTTAATATATTACTAAATACTCCAAACAAATTAATGGGGTAGCTGCTATGGGACCCAGGACCAGGGCCCAAAGGTACAGAAATAAATTAGATGCAGTCCCTATCTTTAAGAAGCTTCTTAAAGCCTGGCTATTCTAAATACCCATTTAGAATATAACTCTTATGGCTCCTTTATTTTATCTTCCATTTTCTCCTTATTTTTATGGCTTTCTACATTACTGAAGTTAAATATTTTGGTTATAGGATATTATTTACTTTTAGACCATTTGAAAAAAAGGAGCTTCAACTAACTCTAGACTGAGACGAGTGACTCTGTAGGAACCGAGAAACAAAATTAAAATAAGGCAATATCTCTGTTTGCAGAGACCTCACAAACCAGCGGGTAACCTGAAGGTAACGATACCCATCTGTGGGCATGTGCATTGCATTGTTACCAAGAGATCCAGCAACAAAACTCATTAAGCAAAGGTTTTATAGAAGGGGTTCTTCTCCGTATAATTGTATGAAAAGAGACATTTTTTGCAATAATGTCTTAGAAAACAAAAAACAAAACCAAACCAAAACAAAACAAAACCCTTGAAATTATGTTTCTAGTCTGTGCATTAAGAGGTAAAGTCTATGTTACCTGACTGGCCATTCTTACAGAGGCTTACATTTGATTAGAATGTTTTCAAGCCTCCCTCACTTGATTCATTGATTCACTCATTCATACCAAACCATCTTTTGAACCACCATGCGCTGGTCCTTTGCCAGGGATTCTAGTTAAAAAGAGACTTTAGATTCTTTACTTTTCTTTCTTTCGTTCTTTCTTCTCTTTCTTTCTTTCTTTCTTTCTTTTTTTTTTTTAAGATTTTATTTACTTATTTATTTGACAGACAGAGATCACAAGTAGGCAGAGAGGCAGGCAGAGAGAGAGGAGGAAGCAGGTTCCCTGCTGAGCAGAGAGCCCAATGCGGGGCTCGATCCCAGGACCCTGGGATCATGACCTGGACTGAAGGCAGAGGCTTTAACCCACTGAGCCACCCGGGTGCTCCTAGATTATTTTCTAAAAGACAGAAATGTTTTCCACTTGCTTTTAGACCTCGCTGCCTCTTGAAAGGCAGGTGTGACAGCAGAGAGAGCCATGGTGTTGAGTATTTTCGAATAAGTAACTGCTTGCAATTTTCTTTTTTCTTTTTAGAAACATAAGTGAGAGTTATAAGGACACTTAGTGAAAGTTGTGAAATATTATCCAACCAATGGGACTCTTCAGGCAATAGCTTTTCCTGTGCCCTGAGCTGCTTCTATACGCCCTTGCCGGCTGCCATTTTTTTTTTTTTTCAAGGATACAATCAAGTCAAATTGAGCCTTTATCGGGGACATATTTCAAACAATTCTTGCAGATATTCCAAGGGAATTCTACGTTTCAGTAGATGGTCTGAGTGACAGAGAAGGTAAGGAAATGAGCCTGTTACAATGTTATGGACAAATAGCCAGACAGCACGCACCAGGCGAGGGAAAACCTGAGGTGTCAGGAGCAGTAGCAGATGTCAGAGGCCCCTTTCACAAAGTGCACAGCAATTTATGTCAGTGCACAGAGAGCCGGGAGAGCCAGACCAGAACCCAGGAGATAGATCTTGCTCTTGTCCCAGGACGCCTTGCAGCTACACACTATAGGGAAGCTCTGGTCCTCTCCCTGGTGTAGCCAGGAGACAGGACACAGGACACAGCAATAAGGTGACATGGAAGAACCTTGTCTTCAGACTCATACTGTTAGTGCCATGTTCACGTCAGGGGGAACTCCGGGCCCCTCCACTGGTATGACCCTGTGCAGGGGTCTGCTTCGTAGCCATAGTTATATGACATGACAAGTGACTAGAAAAACTAACCAGGGCAACACTGAAGGTTCAGAAAACAGAAGCGGCTTCTGTGGACTGAGGGACACAGGAGACACTGGAGTCATAAGCCTGTAGTTGACCAAGGCTGATGACTGTCATTTGCACAGGACCCTAGCTAGTTTCCAGGGAGGTTTAGAGGCGGCTGACGCTGGGAGGCCAGCCTGCGGGGAATCAGTCTTGGACAGTTAACCTTCACTGCTTGTTCTGCAAGCTGGTGCTAAAGTGCTGAGAGGCGTGAGGAGTGTTCTGCACCCAACCCCATACCTGTGCCTATCTCCAACTCTGTCTCCCTCCCCACCGACACTTCCATCTATAATGCGTGTGTGTGAATGTGTGTATGTGCATAAGTTGTCGTGGCTGTGTGTGTGTGCGTGGATGTGTATGTGGACATGGATGTCAGTATATATACACACATCATATGCATTCGCCCCCCTGGGCTCCGCTCCGCTGTTCTCTGCAGCACCCTTTCCCTATCACAAGAAACCCTTAGAACTCCCACCCTGCCCAGGCCGACCACCTAGCAGACTTCAGGTGTGATCGTTTTTACCTGGGAGAAGTTACTGAGATGGGATATTTTAGAGAGGCAGAGTATTTAGAGAGATTTATAGATTTATAAATCTAGATTTTAGAGATATATTTACCACATATGTAAATATAAAATTATATTTTAGAGATTTATAAATCTATATTTGGAGAGGCAGAGTGGGTATTGTGATTTGCCTCAAGACTTATATCCACATTATGGTTGAGTTTCTCTTCCTGGAGAAAGATATGGGGGTTCATTTGGTGACTAGATATGTCATAAAAACTGGTGTTTGGAAATGTTGGACAAACTTACAGGATCATAGAAAGTTTCAGTTATCTTTATTGTTTTGAAAATATTTGCCTAATACTCAGAATTTCAATAATGGGGTTAGGAATTTAAAGAAGATTAATTAGCCCTTACCCTGATTAACTGGGCTACAAGTAAATATAGACTGCTAATAATCATCATAACCTTGTTTTGTTGTAGATATTTGGGTCACAAAACTACATCTTCTAATCATCATTTAAATTTATTTTATTTATTTTATTTTATTTTATTTTTTTTTTTTTTTAAAGATTTTATTCATTTACTTGAGAGAGAGACAGTGAGAGAGAGCATGAATGAGAAGAAGGTCAGAGAGAGAAGCAGGCTCCCCACGGAGCCGGGAGCCCGATGCGGGACTCGATCCCGGGACTCCAGGATCATGACCTGAGCCGAAGGCAGTCGTCCAACCAACTGAGCCACCCAGGCGTCCCTCATCATTTAAATTTAATATGCTAATTTAAACTATAACTATACTAATTTAAAATCAACTATACTAACATAATCAAATTCATTTATTTCTGTAACACCCTTAGCTCTGCTTGATTTACAAGCAAGTGAAAAATAAGAAATTTGGACAACAATAATATATTGATATCAGGACACTTTTTGAATAAGCTAGAACAAAGACCACAAATATCAAAATCCATAATAAGAAAATGCATTGCCATTTTGTAAAGAGAACTCAGTATCCATTTCGGTATGACATAAGCCATTTTATTAACAACAACAGTGTCTGGATCAGTGCAACTATATAGGCAGAACCAGATGAGACATGAGAACATCTCTACAGCTTCTGACCCAGAGACCTCTGCCTGTGACTTTGGAGCAAAGACCCGGACAAAGTCGCCAGAAGCATTGATCATTGCTAGAATGTCCTCTCTCCAAAACGTCCAACAGAATGGGTCCTGCTGATTAGTTGTAATCCAGTGACGTTTTCTGCCCGAGCCGATGTCTGCTCTGCTGAAACCTTTCTCCACATTGCTCACATGTACGGATGACTCTATCTGTCTCCAAAAGCTGAATTTATGAAGGTTATCTGAAAATGAAATTCACATTTTGACATTTTGTTGATGGAATTATTATATACTTTCAGGTATATACAGAGATTACATATATGAATTGTATACATACGTCTACACATACTCACAAAGTGCGTATTGAGAATGGCACCCTCTTGTTCAAGAAACAGGTGGGTATGCAGGTATTATCTATCTATCTGTGTTACCCCTCATAATCGTATTTTTGTGATTTCAACCATCACTGCTAAGCTTACCTGATTTTTCCATGCCTGCCTACTATCTGGCAACGCAGCTTAAGAATTCATGGAAAATTCCTGAATCTTAATAGTACAGAGATCCTTGGAATTTAAGATTTTTGAATATGGCTTATATCACCTCTGATGAAATTGTTATGACTGGATGTCAATAATCTTGAAGAAGACAGACTTTTAATCCTCGCCAAATGGCATCCCTTGGGGAGGAAAGCTTACGGAGGACTCAGATGTACACATGTTTGCAGCAACAGTGACCTGGTCTGGGATCTCAGAGGAAGGCTGCTTGCCACCATGGATGTGATGAGCATTCTGTACTGGAGCTCAAAGCTTTCAGACCCAAACAAAGGTGGCGTGTGTCAGGAGAGCTCTTCACCTTAGGCCCAAAGAGGGCTCTCTTCAAAAGCCGAGGAGGGGCTCTAGCCTCGACTGGGCTGAGCAGCTCAAGAAAGCGTTAATGACAAAATAATGACAGCGACAGTAGTTACAAAAAGCACATGATATGCAGCAAATTTCTTTTATACTTGCAGGAGGCAAACATCCTTAATGACTCAGAAAAAGGCCACATTTTACACTATATTTGATAAAGGTATTTGCCTCCTGAAAAGAATAGGTTTTATCTTCAAATAAATGAACTTAAGTCAGTAAGATGACACATTGTGCCTGAACTGGTATCTCAGAGCAGAAATGCCACTGAAATGGAAGGTTTTGAGATAAATACAAATATGTTCTTGCTTTCTCATTTTAATGGTCTTTTTAAGAATGCAAATATAAAATCAAAGCTTCACTGGAAGTGCATTTGTCTATGAAAAGAAGTATTGTATATGTTGAATGACAGTTGTAAAATAAAGATATAGATACGCATTGTAATTCAGATCATTGAAAGAGCAGCGTTTATTTTTAGGGCCCAATTATAGATGCACCATTCTTGATGGTGTTTAGTTGGTTTGTAAGCTGAACAATGGTCTCGCATTCACCAGAGTTACATGAGGGAACCCAAGAAGGCAAAAGTGATGCATTTTATTTTATTTTATTAATTTTTAAAAAGATTTTATTTATTCATTTGAAAAGGACAGAGAAAGCACAAGCAGGGGGAGAGGCAGAGGGAGAGGGAGAAGCAGACTCCCCACTGAGCTGGGAACCTGACGTGGGGCTCCATCCTGGGACCTGGAGATCATGACGTGAGCCAAAGGCAGATGCTTAAACATCTGAGCCACTAGCCCCACCTTTTGTTTTCCTTTTAAAGACCGATGTGTTTTTAAACTGCTTTTACGTGGGCTGAGATAGCCAAACTAGAATCTCCTGAGTGCCTTGTGTGGTGAACGGCGGCAGCAGATGGATGGAGCCCATGGTCCTTGTCTCTCCCCTTTGGAGCACGTTCACCTAGCAGGCAGGTCCAACCAGATGCCTGAAGAACCATGGGGCTTGCTCTCTGGGGCCCTCCTAGCCTCACTGCCTCATGTGGATGCAAGCCATCCCACTGGCAGCCTTCTTATGTCTTTCACAGGATCAGGTCACAGAAGCAGCAGCAAATTGCTGATTTGGGATGACTGTTACAAGGCTGACACAAGGCAGGTTGAGAGCACTGGGCCAGCAGTAATCCACCATGACCCCTCGGTGAGGCTGAGAGTTGATTCTCACTTGCGGGTACTAACCACGGAACCATCTCTGCCTTATGGCACTCAAGTCTAGTGGGGGGTGGCAGCCATCTTTGTCACCTTGTGGGCCCCAGGGGTAACCCACACACTGTACTGTCTCAACCCTCCATGTCAGGCACAACTGGATGACCAAACCCATTTCCTCTAAAGGCTTTTGAGGTAACAGTCTACAACATCAATGGGCCTTCCCAAAATTGTTCTCTTACTTTAGTCAATGGGGTGATGTCATATTGACTAGGATGGTCTTACACCAGACCTGATGAATGAATTCCTCACTATCTTTCTTGCTGGTGGTGATGTGTGTCCACCAAAGGTGGAATCATCATTGGAAGAGCCATCACATGGTTGCTATGCTTGTGGCGAGCATAGCATGACATACAGACTTGTCGCATCACTGTACTGTACACCTGAAACTAATGTAGCATGGTGCGTTAAAGAGATGTCAGTTAAAAAAACAGCTTAAAAAATCACTGAAAGAGACCATCTAGAAATACAGTGGTTACCGTCCAAGGAGCTCCAGAGAGACATGGTTGGAAGATTTGCTGTCCTATATTTCTATCATGGAATGTGAAATGTTAACATGTAAATGTAATACTATCAGAAAAAGAAATATTGATCACATTTGCTAAGTACTCTGGGTTGGTACTTGCATTGTCAACGTTGAGTGAGTCACTGAACCACCATACCCTACAGCTGAGGCTAACATAACACTGTATGTTAACTAAGTAGAATTAAAATAAAACCTTAAAAAATTTCTCATTTCTAATTCTCCTTTTTATGATCTCTCCATTTGTGTAAGTGACCATTTCTATAAGGTTTTGACATATCCTTCTGTTGTTTCTTTTTGAGAAAATAAACATGTATATAGTTGTATATTTCCCCTTTGTCATAAAAGTTGTTTCATTCAGTATTTTTTACTTGATTTTGTCTCCAATAGATATAGCTAGCCTAGAGATAGAGATAATTTCCTATCAGTAATACAGATTTTCTTCATTCCATCTCTAGATTTAGACACTCTATGGCATGGATTGACCATGGTTTATTCAATTAATTCTTCATTGCTGGACATTAGGTTATGCTTGGCCTTTTGCTGTTACAAATGATTGCACAATTACTAGCTTTCTTCTGATACCATTTCTTCTTTTTGTCAGCATATCTTTGGGAGAGAAGACAATGTATAATTGGCTTCTGGACCAGAAAGTGTGTGTGTGTGTGTGTGTGTGTGTGTGTGTGTGCGTGTGTGAGAGAGAGAGAGAGAATGTGTGTGTAATATTACCAAACATTTATAAGAGTTGTGCTGTGTTGAATTCCCATTAGCAAGGTATAAAAGTACCTGTTTCATGACACATTGGCAACAGAGAATAAGTTTTACTTTTGAATATTTGACAGTATATGTGAGAAATGGTACCTCAGTCTAATTTTAATTTAAAATTCTCTATGTATGAGTGAATTTGCACATGTTTTTCTATGACTAAGTGTCAGTCACATTTTATTCATTAACTATCCCCTGTGTCTATTGGCTTCCTACTGCTTTTCTTCTCAGTGTTTAGAAGCTCTTTATAACTCTTTGTGGGTAAGTTGCAAAACATTTTTGTCACTATTGCACTTTAACTTGTTTATGTTGATATTTCTTTAACCATGCAAAGTTTTAATTTATAATATTTATGTAATCCAACTTTTAATTTTGAGTCACAGCCAAAAATTGATTTTTTTTTAGTCTTAGTGCAGGAAATTTTCTTTACTCTTAGCTTTTATATAAGGAATTCATCCATTTTTTTCTCTAGGACTTGCATAGTTTTAGGTTTTACATTTTGGATATCTGATACATTTGGAATTTTATATTTATATTTAAAGTTGTATACTAAAAGCAATTTTTTGCATTCCTAATTTTTAAGAGAGACATGCTAAAATCTTCTGTGCTTATTGTGGATTGATCAGTATTTCCTAGTGTTCCTATTGATTCCTGTTTTGCTTATTTCGTGGTTGTTAGATACATACAGATCAAGTGTTTATACTACTTGTTTAAAAATGTGTTATGATTATGTGTGTTCCTCTTCATTACACTGAAGTCTATTGGTATGTAGCAAACACAAGCAAGCAAGTAGAAGTGAGTGAATCTCCGAAAGCTGGTATTCACAGGCAGCATGGTGGGCAAGGCAGCATCGTGAGGAGTGATCAAACCCAGCCAGGCACTGGCTTGTTCTTGACAGTAAAGAACATTAAATGGCGGTTCAGACAGGGAAGATAATGTGGTCGGATAATAAGCAAATACATAATTCCCTCTTCTCTACCTTGCTATAAATGTCCACATTGAGCCACCATGTTTCATGTGGCCCACACATTTTCAATTTTTTTTTTTTTTGAATCATGGCAAAGTGTGCATAGCATAAAATTTACCATTTTAACTTAATGTGTCATCAGGTCCATCTACACGTTGGGGCTGCCACCACCACCATTCATCTCCAGAGATCTGTATATTTCCAACCAGAAACTTTGTTTCCATCAAATACTAAGTCCTGATTTTCCTCTCCCTCCAGCCCTGGCAGCCCCTGTTCTACTCTCTGCTTCTGTGATTTGACCACTCTCAGTAGCTCATGTAAGTGGAATCGTGTACTCTTCCTCCTTTTGTGACTGGTTTATTTTACATAGCGCCCTATCTTTAAGTTTTATGCATGTTGCCCCATGTTTCTGAATCCCCTTCCTTTTTGAGGGTGAATACATTCCGTTGTATGATAGATCACATTTTTCTTTATCTGTTCAGCTGTCAGTGGGCATTTGGGGTGCTTTTACCTTTTGGTTGTTGTAAATAATGCTGCTGTGAACCGGAGCATACAAGTACCTATTGAAGTCTCGGCTTTCTCTTTTTTAGGACATTTACACAAGTGGATCATTTGGTGATTCTCATTTTAATTTTTTGAGGAACCCCACACTGTGTTCTCTAGTGGCTGCAGTATTTTACCTCCCCAGTAACTATGTAAAAGTTTGCCAATTTCTCCATATCCTCAGCAACACTGGTTCTTTTCAGTTTTTGGTGTTTTTTGTTTTGGTTTGGTTTGTTTTTTTCCTTTTTATATTACCCACCTTAATGGGTCGAAATGATATCTCATTGTGGTTTTTATTTGTAATTCCCTAACAATTAATGATGTTCAATATCTTTTCATTTTATATATAAATATAAATATGAATATATATATATATTTATATATATATATACATAAAAATAAAATCTGGTGTACATAAGCAGGGACTACAAAGAATCAATTTGCCTCGAGACATATAGGCCCACGGGGTGGTTCTGGTGCATTCTCATCTTCATTCTGCAGCCTCTTCACTGTATAGTGTTTGATATATTTCTCAACCTATCTGGGTCTAGTGTAATAAGTTGACTACATTTCCTTTGTTGATCAGTGTTTGAAGAAGCAATACATTTTAATGCTTGTTTTCCTGAAATGTTGAGCTGTGTTTTACCAGCTATAAATAGGACCTAGTATTGACCCAGATCTGTTTTATCCACCCATATTCTGAATCTTATAATATTTTTGCAACTGTCTACTTCCTACAGTATTGTAACTCAATGTTAATTTTAAGAAAGATTTCAAATTATCCATGTTGCCATGTCAGTTTTCTATGTTAAGAAGAGCAAAAATCAGAAAAAAGTGAATGTTTTAGGGAAGGGAAGATGTTCCTTTTGTAAATCTGTAATTGAAGTGAAATTCAGCTGGAACTATGAAGTGTTGACGCTGATACTGCTATTTACCCAGGACTGGGCCTAATTTCTTTTAATTTTACTTTTCATGTCTGTTCTTATTGTAACTCCTTTTCAATTGCTTCTCAAGCATGCCTACTTTTAAGACTTTCCTCTGGATTCTGCAATGCATTCCCTTTTTACAGATATCTATCTTGAATTTTTGGCATGGCCTTCTCATCTCTCTTTTTTAAAAAGCTTCTTATTATAGACTCTATGTTTTTATCATTGGTATTCTGGAAAAAAATGAGTACGTATTCAGGTCCTTTGTTCGCCAACTTACAGCATGCCTAGTTCCTTGGACAATTCTGATGATCTAAGTCCTACTTGGCATGTACGAGCAAGGCCACAGTTCAGTATCCATAGCTCCTCCGCCAATTCCCAGAGTCTGCAGGCGTCTACCTAGAGTTGCAGGAGATGGGAGCTTCTAAGATATTGGACATTTGAAGCAAAGAAATTAAAGACCTAATATTTACCTTTAGAGGTTTCTCTCTCTCTAAATTTATTTCTGCACATACTGGCAGGAATTCCCCCTCCTTGGGTAAAATATAATATAGTTTTTATCCATAGTCATTTTCTCAGAGAATTACTTTTTTTTTTTTTTTTTACTAAATGGGGCACTGGTAGGGTGGGTGGTAGAAAGATGTTACCACGTAGCTGCTCCACTTCATAATTCTGTTGGTTTCTGGATCCTGGAGGCTGGAACATCAGGTTTTCAGCTATAAACTCACTGGCGGTGAAATATTATTGTTGATCCTCAAATTGTGTTTTTAAAATGTTATTCCATTACCTTTCAGTCAGCTGAAGCTTGTAACATATTACCAGACACTTTCTGGGCTGGTCAACATCTCATCCTGACATGTATCAGATGTGACACGTTAATTGCAGATTTGAAGAAACTGCTGAGTATCTGCAGATCCAGGATCTATAATTTCAAATGTAAAATCTTCATTAACTGGTTATTTTTATTCTCACTCATGTCACCACCCAGAGCAGCCTCTGGGACTGAGACAACTATGGTGGAAACCCCTTCATCAGTTTCTGATGAATTCCAGCATCGGAGTTTGAGCTCTTGGCTGCTATGGAATTTTGGCTATCATATCACTTCCTCTTAAATCCTACCTCAACAGTGGTCTGCCACTCTGTAGACAACCATCACTTGTGTCTTTTCTATGTTGCACCATCACATTTTCCCCTTGGGTGCAGGGAATATTTATTTTATTTGCCTATTTTCTGTCCACTTACATATAAGCTGCCCTTTATTAGTAAAAAAAAAAAAAAAAAAAAAAGACTATTTTGAAAACTGCTAATACACCTGCTCTTCATGCCTGATAAATAATAATAAGAAGAAGAGGGAACTATTTTCAAATCTAGGAGCCTCAATTCTAACTCTGATTTGGTTCATGGAGAAATATTTTATGCATATTAAATATGAAGCAAATAAAAATACTTTAAAGAATAATCTTTTAGGGTTTTTTTTTTCCCCCATTAAGTTTTATTCTGAAAGATACCTTAAAGGAATATAAGTAAATAACGTCTGCTTCATGCTATCTTACATTAGAAAATCAAGGGTAGGGATGTCTGGGAGGCTCAGTCCAACTCCTGATTTCAAGCAGGTCATGATCTCAGGGTTGTGGAATCCAGCCCCACCTTGGGCTCCACACTCAGCGCATATCCTGCTTATCCCTCCCCCTCCCCTTCTTTCTCTCCTTCTGCATGAGTGCATGGTGATGTGTGCTCTCACTCTCTCTCAAATAAATAAATAAAATCTTTTAAAAAATAGTTATGTAGAAAATCACATGTAAAACATTAGGTTCAATTTATCTGTATTTCTGAAATGAATATAAAGTTGGATTTTCTTTTGTGCTCAAATCAAATAATGTCAAATTAAATCAGATATCTCTTCTCCATGCTAATGTGTGAATCTAGCATTCAGTAGGATGACATCATGCTTACAAGATATGTCTGATATATCCAAAAATTTTTCTATGGAATTCCTTTTTTTCCAGTTTTCTAGATAAAAAAGCTTCCAGTAATAAGATGATTTCCACAAAATTTACAAATATTATTATATTCAATGATTTATGACAAACAAGGGATTCATTTGGAGCTGGTAATAAAATTATATATATATATATATATGTATATATATATGTGTGTGTGTGTGTGTATATATACACACACACATATATATATATACATATATATATATATATATATATCTTTTGTATTTACAGTGAGCCAAAAAGTTCTAGAAGTGCCAAACTGTACAGACTGTCAAGTGTGGGATTCTGCAGGGCTTTCTGTGTGGTGAAAGACCCAACCTACCTATGAGTAAATCTATAGGGAGTGGCCTGGTCTCATCATTATCCTAGTGGTTTAGCATGATAGGTCAAAAGACTTGTCAATGTTGTCCTGTAATTTGAGGTGGAAACACTTCAAAACAACAAAGTCATATTCTAACTTCCAAGGACTTTGTCCTTCCACTTACTAATGCTCTTGCAACTGTGTGAGCCAACACCAGGGGTTGGTTGGCAAAGCCCTCTGACTGCTGGGTCCCAAAACCATGACAATGGGTTCACTTCAGGCATGGACCAATAAGTTCCATGCTGATTCACAGATTTAGACTGTTCCCTAACCCCAAAAAGCTGCAGGTTAAACACCATTGGGCATTAAGATGGCAGGGTAAGGTAATATGGTCTGATGAGGAGAAATACATTTCATTTAGCAGGAAAGAAGTAAGTGTATATCTTTCTGATTCAGGCTCAATAATTTTATCTGTATATTGAGAAGATCATTACATTGGAATCAAACCCAGACAAAGCTGTTCTGTTAATAGAGAATAGTATCTGGTTAAATCAGTTATAACTACTACTCTAACACCAGCCCTGTCTAGTCAACATGTCAAAAGGGCACATGTCTATAATGAACCGCATAGAACCACACATATCAGCTAGTTGTAGTGACTTCCAGAAGTAACTCTTTAGAAAGTTTATTTCTTTAGAAAGAAATAATAATATAAATCTTGCGATTCCCTGTCAGTGACTGCAGTAGCCTGACTATAAGTTGTGTCTTCCATCTAAGAGAGCATCTGAAAATAAAATGCAAGTTTTAAAGAAATACAGTACCACATTTTCTACTGTTTTGAACGTAATTTTAATCATTTAATTATCTCATGAGAAAATAAATATGATGAAAATTCAGGTATAATGTATAGTGTTTTTACTTCCCTTCAGTGAAGACCTTTGCTTAACTTGCTGTTAATTAGTCAGAATTCATTGACATTCTGTATAACAGATGTGTTTATCATTATTCATCTATCTATAATTGGATCATATATTGGAGAAAGTGAGGTTTTCTAGACTTCTATTATAATATATATATTTTTTAATCTTTTTACTTTAAATCCTTCCCAGAAGGACTACTTATAATTGGAAGGGAGACTTGATGAGTATGAAGTTGATGACAAGTGAAAAGTAGCTGATTAGCAAGGACTGGGGTGAAAATGGGCAAGGTCTGAATGACGTCATGGTGATAATTTTCTACCTCATTTCAACATGAAAAGCTTGTTTTTGATTGTGGACTGCTACTCAAAATACACTTTGAGAAGGACGTCAAAACAGTGAAAATTGTCTACCCCATGTCAAGCAAAGTATTTGCTACAGAGAACATTTTAATTATTTCTTCAAACGTTTGATCAAAAACAGTGAGATAGAATAAGAAACAATGCTAAGTTAGGCATTATGCCAACTCAGTCTGACCATATCTGGTCATTTTCAGTCAAATCCTAGAAATCTTTCTTAGCTCAGTTAAAAAAAAAAAAATTAGGCACATTGATTGCATGACACATTTGAGTAGCCTCTGTGTATATTTCAGCAAACTGTAACTGGAGACAGTAAACTAATCAAACCTGGCTGTCATTCAGTTCAAAAGAAAACAATGTCTACCATCTACTATATGTACTTAGTACCATCAAAAGTACCATATAGTTTTGCCTCCAAGATGCCATGATCTAGCATATATTATTTAACACCAAGAAAAACGATGCTGCTGAATCACTAGACCATCAGTTATATACCAATCTTAGAGATACTGTAATGGGAAAAAAATGGTATGTTGTTAAATTAAATAACTTTTTCAAAATATGTTCATTTCTCTCCATCCTGATGCAAATGACCATAGTACAAACCACCAGACTGTCACATGAACTGTCTTTTAATAGATCTCCCTCAAATTGACTCTTGTCTCCTCTCTGACTCACTCCACCAAAATTTATTCTTCTTCAGCAACCTTGGTGATCTTTTCAAATTGTATGTTTGAATATGGTAAAAATACTTCTGTAACTGCTCATTGCTCTCTTGATAAAAGCTTAAAAAGGCAGAATTATCAAGATCAGATGATCTCATACTTCGGATCTTTCTAGAATTTCCTGATGCACAAGCTTTCATACCATTTAACAAAATAAACACTGAAAAGATATTTGATTTTTGGTGACTTTTCTCGAATTCAAGCTGTGGGAAAATGTGCTATGGCAGATTGGATTCTCAAAGTTGGCTGCAGCAAAGCTTCCTGTCCTAAAAGCCTTCCTCCAAGGTCACTTTGAAACTGTCGTGAATGGGTCCCTCCTTGTAATCTTGGCTGCACCTGTCACTTACTTTGCATGATAACTTGTAGCAGAAAAGAAGTTATGTTTAGGGGCTGAGCAGCTCCCCCTCCCAGGCACTTGGAACACCCTTTCTTTCAGTGGCAGTTAAGATGCTGTGAGAAAGTCCAAGCAGCCACGTTGAGGACAGGTAAAGCCACTTCCCCTGTTGACAGCCCCAGCTGAACTCCCAGCAGGCAGCCATCGGCAGCTGCCAAGCATTGAGTCAGGACATTTTGAAACCTCCAGCCCCTGCCAGCCACCAGCTCAGTGCAGCTGTGTAAGGACCCCAGTGGGGATCACATGGAGATACAGGACTGCACAGCTGGGCCTTGCCTGAGTTCCTGAGCTCAAAATCAGGAGCAAAAAAAAATGCTTATTTTTTTCCCCCTCCAGCTCTATTGAGGCATAATTGACACACAACATTGTGTAAATGTAAGGTGTACAATGTGTTGATTCGATAGCGTGAATATTTCAATATGATTATCACCATTTAAGCCAGTAAATTTAGAGGTAATTTCTTATGCAGCAAAAGATAAGTAAAAGCTATTTCCTATTTGGGAATTTATCATACCATGTGAAGAACTAGCAGCTGAGGGACAGATTTATCACAACAAATTTCTAGAGGGAGAATCATGAAAACAATATGATGAAAATATGAAACTGCTAGAGAATAAATGGTACTTACTTTTTAAAACCAATCAGGCATTATGACAACACGTTTTATAACAATGTTTCAAAAAGAAATTATTTTGTATATATTTGATTTTATGATGACTAATGTAAATATATACATATTCCACACACATACATACATATTCTCTTAGTGGTAACTATGAACTCTCAACCATTTACCATGGGTGAAAATAAAGGATTTTGAGATTTGCCTCAACTCTGGTATTTTAGTACAAAGTTGTTTATAGAAAACACATTACTGAAAAACTTTCCAATAATTATATTTTGCTGTCACCCAAAATCTAGAGGTATTATTGTACATACTTCCATACCAGATGAGCAGACATGTGGGGAAAAAATAATTTGGGTTTATTTGATAGTTGTTTTCATTTTTATTCAATTTCAAAGCAAGCTGGATTAACAATGGATTGAATTATGTTTCTGCTCTATTTGTTTTCATTTTTGCTTAAAAAACTTATGAATTTTGATTAAACAATTATTTTCTGAATGGAGAACTAACAAAGAGTATCCCACCATTGTCTCTGGCGATGGAACAAATAATAAATGTCAGCAGTAATTTAAGGATCAAGACCTAAAATGACCTATCCTGGCTCAATGAATAGACCATCAAGAGTCCATATAATGGGTGCCTGTGCCTGGGAACCGAAGAAGAGAGAGGATGAAAGAGAAAGAGAGCACTTGGTAGGCTATTGTCCCTGTTTCCTTCTTCCAGTTCATCTGCTGGGAGTCCCCTTCACTCATGCAAAGAGAAAATGCTTAAGAAAAAAAAAAAAAAGTTATCCTTGCAAATTTAGACACCAAGTTTCCAGGTCCAAGAGATCAAAAGACAGTTTGATATTTAATTGGTGATTTTCAATTCTGGCAATTTATCGTATAACGTCTGACTTTGGGCTTAATCTTGATGTGCTCTGTGATACCCTCCTCATTTGATAAACACAGGTCATGCTATTGTGAGGATTAAATAGAATACACACACACACTGCACACACACATACACTCACACACACACACACACACACACACACACACAGTCACTGGCATGTTATCTGCCACTTACTCAAGTGCAGAAATGGCAGTTTCGTTTGGTCCATCAGTGAGATCTGCTGACATGACTGGGCCCATTGCCTTGTAAATACACATCTTCTTGGCTTCTGGTTCCTTAGAATCTCTACTCTCTTGTTCACTCATACTTTGTATTAGTATGGCCTGTGGTTCTGAACTCCAAAGCTATGATTTCACAAAAACTGAAACCAAGCAGCAATCCACACTTTCACCCAAACAAGACACCCAAAGGATTTCTGCTCTGAGAGGCTCTGGGGGGCATTTTCAAGTACCCTGCAGAGAGAAAGGGGGAGACAGGGAGACGAGAGTACTTATGCTGCATATCTGCTAATTTGTTTAAATTTTGATGAGGAAGTCTGATTTTTTTTTTTTTAGGAAATGTAAATGAAAGTACATTATTTAAAGAAAAGTTAAAAATAGAAATGAAATCGTTGATTTTTAGGAATTGCACTGTCAAGTCTTAACCTTTATCGAAGGAACCAAGCCAGCAATATAACATATTTTTAAAATATTGATATTAACTAATATCATTTTAGGTGCTGCTGGGAATGTATTAAAGATGAAGTTACAAATTATACAACACATCAGTGGTCTTGGAAGGTTAGAGTGCCCTTGGAACTTGCTGAGATTAATACTGATTGGTAATTGAAGAGAAATTCTATACAGTCAGATTAATAGTTCACATTACATCTGTCATATGAGTATAACCATAGGTATTACGGTTCAGAAATTCATCTGATATAACCTTCATGCCATTTATCTCAGGAAAAATCCTGTTGCAGGGAATGACAGTTTCCTTACTTAATGCTATTTAAATTACTACCATATTAGTTAATGCTTTAGGTGGCTAAAATATTATTAGTGGAAATAAATATTAGAAGGTATTGAATTAACAAAACAAACTGCCTTAAATATACTGTAAATTGTGCAATTGCTAATAGTGCTTATGAGGGAAAATACTTTGACACATAGAAACGTTGCCAGTAGCATACACTATTTTATAGTCTATCTGTGAAATTTAAAAAAGTTGTAAAAATTCTCACATGAGAAGGCCTAAAATATGATGCCACACTTGAAACAAAGAAAGATGGAAAGTGTCTACCAGAATGTTTATTTTCTAATAGTCATGCCATGGCAAAAATTTGAAGAAGTCTACAGTATTCTTATATATCAAATGAATCACAAGTATTACATAAACAGCATAAAAAGCTATCTCATCGTTATTGTCGTTTCGTCGGTGTATCTGAAAATTTACCTGCAGCCTCTTTACATCATTGACCTACAAATCACCAGTGTTTTATGTGTTTACAACTTTTATTATAAAATATCTTTTGCTTTGATCTTTTCCTAAGGTAATGTAGTTCACATTTAAAAATGAATCAGTCACCCTGAGATTTGTTGATCAGCGTTAGGGTTATGAGTTCCATTCAGTGAAGCAATAATTGTGTACAGTTGCTGATACTTGTTGGTTATTATCCTCCTGGCAAAAAGGATCCTGGAGGCTTCCTGGAAGAGCCCTTACATCCCTCTTGTAAGATGGTAGTGGTTTGTCAGGGAGACATGCATGACATCACCCTAAGCAGAAGGGACAGTGTATACAAAGGCCAGAGGCACGAAACATCGCAATTTCAGATGTCAACAAATTATTTCATTAGATAAGGTATGGTCCATTCACCAAGACTGCATAAAGTCTATGCACCTTTCCCTGGCTTATACTACTTGGGGAGTATGATTACAGTTCCCTCTGCTTGTTTCCCCTTGCAGATACAGACTGAAGGTAGTTAGGCCTTCCTGTCTATGATACCTATAAACTTTCTTGATCTTTTTAGTTGCCTTATCAGTATGCATAGTTGACTTATGAGTAGAATAATGAGCCCATGCTAGAATGTGGTAACTCATTTAAAAAATCATCTTCTCTCTTCTTACCATATATCGTGTTTCTGCGTGGTTTTATTACGTAGGATATCATGTCTGAACAACGTGACTATCATCATCTTTCATCGACGGCTTCATCCTAATACAATCTAATTTTCCTACTTCTGTTAGGAGTTTTAACCAAAGAACAACTGCTCAGCATTTGAGTAGAGCTGAAAGACATGGTCTCCTGTGTTTTTCAAGTGCTATATCTGAACACAATCTCACAAAAAACCAGGATCTAGCTCAGATGTTCATCATTCCCTGGAAGTCCTTAACTACTTAACAAAGGAAAGATATTTATACTCATAACATTTCTCTCAATTAGGAGAGTTATTTTGAGTAGAAAACTATGCGTTCTTGCATGCTTATTAATAGCAATAAGTTACGTTTGATACAGAGACAAGTCTTTTTCTGAATAGAGCAGGGCAGATTTGAAACTTTGGCTTTCATAATGAATACTTTTGATCTGAGTCTAATAGGGGATTTTAAATTAAAAAAAAAAATACATGAGTGGCCAATCAGAATACCTTTTTACCAGATCATGAGTGTGAGTTCCAAGAGTATATTGAATGACGTCATGGTGTGACATGTAAGGGATCTGTGGCATAAAACGAATGAAGACCTAGTTTTGCTCAAAATAAATATTGTGTCCTGGGTGTAATTACAAAAACAAAAATGACACGGAACAAAAGGACAAGTACAATAAAGCGAGTTCCCAAAGGCAACAATATTGAAATAGAAAATAAAGTAAGTGAATCACAAAAAGCATCAATGTGAGGAAATAATGTATCCCAACTAGGACTGTTATCACCAGTCCCTTGTGGTCAGTTCTGACGTGTGGATGCTGTCATACCCAGATAACAGATGCTAATCAATATGTGTATTGGTATGAATGAAGGCGTATTAAGTAGTTTCTTACATTGAAAATTTGCATTAGCATCATTTTAAGTCACCTTTAGCACTTCCTTCTTTAAGGCTTCAAATACAAAGGATAGATTTTGATTTTGTGTTCCAGTTGCTTTGCTCTTTTTTTTCCCCCTACAGCAAATTTGGAATATCTTAATTTAAAAAATGGAATAAAATAGTAAAAAAAATAAAAATAGAATATTCAATTCCAGACTATAGTGTATGTGGAAGTAAATTTTATACAGGTACTAAAAGTAGTCATTTCATAACAAATGTGGAATCTGCAGGTCAGTTAGCCTCTGATCCTCTGGTCCCCCTCTGGAGGACTTCCTACTGATAAAGAATTTTCAGAAGATTTGTTCACTTGTGCTGATAGTAAATACAACATCTTTCAGGGACATCTTTTATTATTTTCCCTGATGAAAAATGTCACCACCACGATGAATCATCTGTGTATTTATTCTTCCTTTTCCTTTCCTTCTAGTTCATCTATGAAACTGATTCACATCTGAAGGGGGAGCATATGGCTTATGTAACTGACCTTACACACGGAAATACATTTCAGACTTGGTACTCCAGGGTCTACTCCAGGGTGACTATCTCAGCCATCTGAACTATGTGCATTTTATGTACACACGGAGAATTTGTACTCCAATCCAGTTGTGTGTTAAAGTCATTATATTTTCTGTCAAATTTCAGTACCTATCTTTTGAAAATTTTAACAGAGTGGGTTTCTCAATCCATCTCATGACTAAGTTCATTGGGAGAAACAGATACAGTTAATACTTACTGAATAGTTAATATGTGCCGGTTGCTCTTATAATCACTTTACATTAAATCATTCATTAATAATCAATTAACAGTGATAAAAACCCTCTGTGAAAGACAGTAGCATCACCCCTATTTTAAACATGACACAATTGAATTACAGAGCTGTGAAGTCATTTGCTAGAGCTCTGATAGCCAGCAAGGAGCGGCTATTAGTCTCAGACCTAGTCCCTTGTTCTTAACCACTCTTGAGTGTTAACCCTTCTGAGCTTCAGTAGTTTCCAACACAAAACAGAGAAAATTCTTTCACAGGGCCATTAGGGAGATTAAATCTCCTTGTCTCTGAACACATTTCAAAGAAGCATTCCCTTTACCCAAGGATTACAAAGAAAGGGTACTTTTCCCCTCGGGGTTGAGCAGGCTGCCACCCAAGAGCACAGAGGGTGGGGCAGAATGAGGCCCGACTTCCGGCACCCCTCAGCTGTTGCCTGGCAAACTTGTCTCTGTGCCCAAAGCGTGGGACTCTCCCAATGGCTGTAGACACCTCATGCCCTGTTGTAAAACTCAGCAGCAACTCCCTGTTTCCTCAGAAACTAAAATTAGGCTTATTTTTTTGTAGTGTAGAAATGTCTTCATGATGTGGCCTCTGCCTTCTTGCCAATTCTCCTTCATCAGTCGTCGCTCAGTCAATACGGGATTATTTGTGATTCCGGATTTACCCCATGATCCTTGGGAAGGCTGCACTGTTTGCCTAAACAACTCTTTTTAGATCATTTTCACAAATGCTTTCTTTGACACCCTACCACCTACCCAAGGCTGCTGTCTGTCATATTTCCTAACACCCTATTCTTGTTTTTAGTAGAATTCATCTCATTCTGCATTAAAGTTATTTGTTTATTTATTTTCTGTTTCTCCTTTCAGTCTCTCAATTTGGGTGGCACAGGATCTTTTTGGTTCATCCCCATATCCTTAGCAGAGCTTGCCGCAGTTAGTAAGTGCTTAGTAAATGCCTGTTTTGTTGACTTAAGGAAAACTCTGTAGCCAAATAAAAACAGCACAATTCCATCTTAAGATTGAAATAACAATGAAAAAGAAATTAATAAAGTTAAGAGGGTGACTACTATAAAGTTTTACCTTCTCCGCCATATTTAGTCTAGTGACTTACACTTTGTTCTATGCACTTCGATGAGAATATTTCAATTTGTTCTAACCATCATACTTTAGTTATCTGTATGGAGTTATTTCCTCAGTAACTAGGACCATAATAATTTAAGTTTCTGTCATTTCTCAGGCTGCTTAGAATTTCAATTCACAATAGGAACAGCCCCATACAATGGAACAGGATGACAGAATTGAATTGGCGCTTTCAATTCCTATTGGATTTGATTGCCCAGGGTAGAGAAAGAAAGGTAATTATAAGACACAGAAAAGCATATCATGTCAATGACACTTAATAACTTGCCCAAAGACTTAGTTTTCTTTGGATGATATCTACATTTCTTCATGGAGCAAGGTGAATAAAAAATCCTCTAGAGAAAAATTATCTGGGCAAATGTAATATTTCTTCTCTTTTTCCAACAAAGAAAGTACATTTGCCATTTTTTGAATGGTATGCTTTCTTGTGCAGTAGCTACCTCCTAATTTTATTCACAGATTTTCCTTCTACTACACTGCACCCTCCTTGTATAAAAATGACCTATATACTAATAATTGTCATTTATTATTTGTACATAAGATAATATTTGCTCCTAAAGATATCTGAACAACAACAACAAAAACAACAAAACCAGAATGTATTGATCACTTAATGTGTATTTTATATTGTCCATTAAAATATAATAATCAATTGGTAAAACTTTACGAGGATGATATCCCTAATATTCTATTAATGATTTAAACATTTGAGAGTAATCATCAAAATTCTTATATTCATTCTCAGTATTCATCTCTGAAGATTATTTTCTAAGAGCTCACTTGAAGTCCTCAAATACTAAGGTTTGAAAAGTCAATCTCTCTTTATAACATACTCATATTAATAGGATTTCTTTAGTTGGAAAGTGTTTCCAACTTTTTTAGTACATTGGACAATGTGTGTGTTGCAGGAAATTTACGTGATAATACCAAAGGAAAAATACGGCAGTGAATTTAAGGAAAATCTTTCCAAAATAATTTCCTTTCTGTGTAACTATATATAAACTTTCTAGAACACAGTAACTATGTGATAAGAAACTGTGTTTGAATTTGTATTACTATACCCTTTTTAATTATGTCATATACCTTGAATTTTGACATTGTTTTAATGGTTCTATGCTCAGCATAACAATTTCCTAATAATATAACAGGAATTGTGAGTAAACAATATCAACGTTGATTACAGAGTTAGATAATTGCAATTATATTCCTGTCCTTCCACGAATAAAAGAAAATAGACACAAAGAATATGATCCTTCTGAAAAGATGGAATGATTTTAAGTTTTTTGTATTTGTCTTATAGTACCCGATATGAAAATGACTAGTTATAAAAGGAACTATGACTGAAATTTTCATTTCAGTTAACTTTCAAATGATTTTTCAGGGACCAAATGAATAATGTGATGTGATCAAAACTATATTTTAAAAGTACATTTGTGCACAGAGTTTAAAAATTGGAATATAAGAAAAATAACCATTTAATAATGTCAGATTATTCTATTACATGTGACTATGATGTCAAATTTGCTTAATTTTATGTTGATTCTAACCTTACAATCTCTGTGCCTTAACTGCTATGGTTAGACCCTTAACATTTATTGTGATTATGATTAGATTGAATTTTACCTTTTTGCTAGCTGTTTTCTATTTGTTCTTTACTTCCTTTTTCCCCCTTTATTCTGCCTGTCCTGGTCTGAATTGAGAATTTTTTTTTTTTTTAATAATTCCAGTTCAATCTTTTTAATTGACTTTTTAAAAGTATTACCTTTAAAAGTCTAGTTTGGTGGTTGTCTTTAGGTTTACATTACACATTTCTTAATAATTTGAATTTAAATTTGAATAATGTACAGAATTACATGTAGTATAAAAGCCTTATAACTGTGTATTACCAATTCCTCTCTCCCATCCCTTATGCCATGTTTGTCATGTATTTCCATTTTATATATAAAAGCAAAATACTTTGATACAAATTTTGCTTAAAAAGTGGTTACTTTTGTGGAGCTTGGGTGGCTTAGTTAGTTGAGGGTCCAGCTCTGGATTTCAGCTCAGGTCATGATCTGAGGGTTGTGAGATCATGCCCACAGTGGACTCCCTGCTCAGTGGGGAGTCTGCTTGAGATTCTTTCCATCTGCCCTTATTCCCACTTGTGTGCTTTCTCTCTCAAGTAAATCTTCTTTGAAAAAGTGCTTACTTTTTACAACAAAAAAGAAGAAAACTGTATTATGCCATTATTCGTTCCCTTTTGGTGTTCTATTGTTTTCAGTAGCTTAAACTTTCTGGCAATGTCACATTTCTGGGGCTTAAAGAATTTTCTTCAACCTCTTTTTTTTTTTTTTTTTTTTTTTTTTTAGGTAGAGCACATCTTCTGACAATGTATTTCCTATTTCTGTTTGTGAATGTATTTTCCTCCATTTTGGAAGTACATTTTCAATGTGTACATAAAGTTTTAGGTTAAGAGTTTTGTTTTTCTTTTAGCACTTCAACAACTTCATTCCTTTGACTTCTTGCTTGCATGGTTGCTGATAAAAAAAAAAAATCTGCTCTGATTTTATCCTTATTCCTTTGTAGATAAAATGACTTTTTTTCTCTGGCTGCATTCAAAATTTTCTCCTGTCTTTGGTTTTCAGCAGTTTAAATGGCTATGTGTGTTTGGCAATTTTGTTTGTTTTATTTGTCAAATTTGTATGCTCTGTGATCCTTGGATCTCTGGTATGGTGTCTATCAGGACTATAAAATTTACAACCTTTATTTTGTGCAATATGTCTCCTGTTCTGCACTTACGTTCTTATACTTCTAAGGCTACTAATATGTTATAATTGTTTGATATTACTCCACAGCTCTTGAATTATCTGTAAATTTTATTTTGCTAATTTTCTGTTTAGATATCTATTTGCATCATTCCCATTTTCCTATCTTCCAGCTCACTGACAATTTCTTAGGCTGTGTTGAATCTAACTATGAACAAGTTGGAAACATTCTTCATCTTTGTTAACTGTTTCCTGTTATAACATTTCCATTGTTTTCTTACTTATGTTTTCTGTTTCTTTACTGAAATTACTTCTCTGACCTTATATATCATCTACCTTTCACCCTAAAGCCTTTTGCTTATTATTGTAGGTATTTTATATTTTCTGCTTGATGCTTCTAACATCTGTGCAATATCTGAGTCTGAATGATTGTTTTGTATCTTCAGTCAGTATATGAAATAACTAAATAAATACATAAATAAATTTATATATGTGTGTATGTGTGTGTGTGTGTTTGTAAAATGAGCAAATCTGAGCATAAATATCCTTTTCCTGGGCCTTTGGTGTCCATTACATGTAACTCTAGTCAGAAGTTAGGCAGGTTTGAAGGTGGCTCACATTGGAGTTTCCCTGCTCAGCTTTGGATCTTCCCTTGGCCTTACCCTCTAGAATTTGTCTTTTGCAGTATTACTAACTCTATTGCAATTTATGTTTCCCCAGTGCTTGTTAATATAGTGATGAAAGGCAATATGTGGTGTGCATTTTCTGATGTTTTGATTGTCTATCTTAGGTGGGTATTGCAAACATGAGTCTTGAGGGTATGGCCCTCAGAAGTGTTCCTACTCCCCTGGGGGAAGGACAGAAAAACTGCTAGATTCAGCATTCTATGGATAACAAGAGGCCAATCTTAATCAGTTCTGATAGAATGCAGAACCCAGCAAATATTTATTCCTGTCTCCAGGGGCTAGAGCTTTTTGTTTGCTTGTTCACTTCTTCCAACCACTATCAGTATCTGACTTCAGGCTACAAGTGTTTTGCTGTTTTTTCATCTGTTGATTAGGGTATTTTGTTGTTGTAGGGAAGGTAGGGAAGATGGGTTGGTGTGGGTTTTCAGAGGTGGCTAGAGCTTTCTCAGGATCCTCTTTAGCTCTGCATACTTTCTGGGGTTTTATCTATTTATTTGACAGAGAGAGAGATCATAAGCAGGCACAGAGGCAGGCAGAGAGAGAGGAGAAAGCAGGCTCCCTGCTGAGCAGAGAGCCTGATGTGGGTCTCTATCCCAGGACCCTGAGACCATGACCTGAGCCGAAGGCAGAGGCTTTAATCCACTGAGCCACCCAGGTGCCCCATTTGTCCAAAATTTCTAACTGAATCTTCTTACCAGCTTGTACAGCATCAGGGCATCTGTCTCAGTGACAAAATTCTCTGGCCCTGCTTTCTTCCTGCATTTACCTCTCTCTCTCCAGACAAGGATTGGAATGTTTACTCTGCAACCCAGTTCTCTGATTTCTATGTATGTGTCATATTTCCAGTTTGTCTATATTTTCTCATGTTTTAAGGTGAGAATGATGCTCTTCCTTCCTTCCCTCTTTCCTTCCTTCCTTCCTCTGATTCTCTCTCTATTTTTTGTGAGATTATCAGTTAAAATTGGTGGTTAATATTTAATGAACAAACATTTGTATGTGTGTTGTCAAAAATAGAGTTTACTGTATAACATGATTTGTTCTTTAGGAAAAATTCCAATAATCTTATTTGACAGAACACTTATAATTTCCCAGGATAATTGTGGTATCTTCTTAATTTATGTACAAATAATTTTATAACTATGAAATTGATTAGCTGACCTGTCTTTTCACTTCATGTTACTTGAAACAAAGCTAAGAGCAAAGTCATATTCCCGCGGACATCACTGTAGTTTGCATTTGCAGTGATGTTTCTGGCATGACTTTGTCCTGACCCATGTTTTCACTTCTTGTGTTGCCTTATTTTCCACTCATTCTCTTTTATTGTCCTACATAACTCCTCATGAGCCATCACAAAATCTTTCTAGAATAGCACTGGGTATAAATATAAAAAAGAGACAAATATTCAAAAGGTAGTAATAAAGGTAAAAGGGAGAGGAAGGGAAGGAGAGAGGGGCAGCATAAATAAGAAAGACCGCATAGAAGATGTTGTACGGCATAAATAAAATAAGCATAAAGGATTTGATTTATGAAAAGGATGTCCACAGTAATAGAAATTTTAGCAGAAACTTAAAAAATTCTAAGATACCTGGAAGGGACAAAACATCATAAAAATGATACAAAATATGTACACTTTTATTGGTGACTTGAATGTAAAAAAAAACAATATTGTTATCCTCAATAATTCAATGTTAAGTCCTGATCTCCTGTCAATAATGCAAAGTAAAGCATGAAGAAGTCCTATTTAGGAGACTATGAGATAAAAACTAATGTAATATTTAGGCTAATAGAAAATAGTATTGGGAATTTGTAGGGGGACACGCAGGGAATCAGACTACCGTTTTTTCCCGCTCTACCTGTCACTAGCAGCATGACCTTGGTCAAGTTATTTAATCTTTCTGAGCTTTGTTTTCTTCCTCTATGAGATGAAGGATTTATAGCTGATTATGTTTAAGTTTTAAAAATCTGTATCTATGACTTTGAATGAAGGTTAAGGCAGGCTATGTTGGGCATTTAATGCCAAGCTGAGGATTTGGGACTTGATCTGCCAGTAAATGGAAGGCCATGGATGATGTCTCAGCAGGAGCTTATCTGAAGCATTGAAATAAATGGTCAGATTAGAAAGGGAATGATTAGCAGGTGGGTAGAGTGTAGAGTAATAGCCCGGACTGGTAGTGTGGTGATGTAAAGGGCAGGTAATGGGAAGAATGCCAATGCAGGACACCAGTCTCTGTAGTTGCTTTAGAGCTAACGCAAGAAGGATGTGAGCAGTAATGGCGTAGGAGAAGGCTTAGGATTACCAATACTACATGTGTCACAGAGATTCAAGAATTTGTTGTATCCTACCAATTCCCTTTCAATATACAAATCCTAGTCTCTACATATAGATTGATCACGTTATATAATTGAATACCAGAAGTGCTCTCACCATACCATCCAGTTAATATAATGACACACTGAATTTTATTAAGATCACTAGAGTGATTTTAGTGTTGATTTGTCTACTTTTCAGTGTCATGGAAACATCACATGGGGAACTGGTATTTGAGAGTGATGGTCAAAGTTGTTTTCTAAACTGCCCCCTCCTCCTAACTATATCATGTTCCCAAATAATAACATTCAAAAATGATAGAACATACCATCCATAACTATTCCTTACTAATGGAGGAGATAGGATGGACTTTATCAATGTGGTGAACATAACCCCTTAGTTTACTGGAGATAAACTAACCTGACTTAAGCCTGCTAATAACACCCACGTTTAGTTCTGAAAGTGTTCATATTTTGGTGATAAGTCCTATAGACACCTTATTTTGGAGTAATTTAGTACTAGCTAGCTATAACTCTACCTATTTCTCTTCCCTAGATTCACAGATTCATGACATTCTATAATATGTGCTCCGTGACCGAGAAATGCTAGTTGAGGGTATGTGCAATCTTCAGGATACTCAATTTTTTAAAGGCATATGAGAAAGAATATACTTTCCTTACATCAAACCCTCAACTTAGTCTTCATTCCCCAGTGAACACAAGTAATCAGAAAACTTGGGTTTTCCCAAATAGCTGATATCAAGATACAGGGTGTGTTTGACAGAATAATGCCCCCATCTTCAAGGATATTCCTGTTCATCCCCAGAACTTGGAAATACACTACGTCACATGGTAAAGGAAATTAAGGTTTCTAATAAACTAATCTTGAGATGGAGAGATGACCTTGATTGGGGGAATATCCAGGCGGTCCTTAGAAGTGAAATAGTGAGAAACTACAGTCAGCTCAGAGGGCTGCAGTTTAGGAATCTGATTCAGTATGGCAACTGTGAAGATGGAGGAAGAGGGCCATAAGCCAAAGAATGTGGGTGACTTCTAGAGATTAGGAAAGGGTAAGACAAACAGATTCCTCTCTACTGCTTCCAGAAAGGAGTACAATCAGGCTGACACCTTGATTGAATCCCTGTAAGAGCCATTTTAAGCACCTGACAAACCAGAATTATAATAAATTTCTGCTATTTTAAGCCACTAAATTCATGTCAATTTGTCACAGTGGCCATAGGAAAGTAACATAGAAGAATATGTAAAGTTCATCAGGATTTTTAAATAATGTGGATGACATGATCACTTACGTTGTACTTATATATAAAATAAACATTCAGAACACTATCCTCTTTGAGCCTAGAGTCAGGCTTGTTTCTTTAATGAGTTTGTTTGCTTTCCATTGGTAGACAATAAGATCTACATTTTGCTTTTTTTTCCTATGTGCCCCAAAGTCTAAGAAAGTAAGAGTTAAGTTTTATGGCTAACTATAATGACTAAATGATAGTAAGCCAACTATTAGTTAATAATTATCTGTACCCTTTCTTTCTATGAATTTTCTTTTCCCAATTTTTACATTAGAAATTGGTCTGATGAGTGGTTTTGATAATATCAACTTTGAATACAATTTTTTTTAGATTTATTTATTCATTTGAGAGAGAGAGAGAGAGAGTGCATGAGCAGGAGGGGTAAGGGAGAGAGAATCTCAAGCAGACTCTGCACTGAGCACGGAGCCTGAGCAGGGCTTGATCTCAGGACTCTGGTATCACGCCTGAGCAGAAACAAAGAGTCAAGACACTTAACCAGCTACACCATCCAGGTGCCCCAACTTTGAATACACTGTAAAGAGAAGGATAAGTTGTGGTTTAATAGTAATAAATTAAAACTGATTAGGTACTAATGATAAATTTCTATAGGATAAAGAACCAGAAATTTTAATCTTGCCGAACACACAGATTTAGAGTTGGTCATATATTTACATTAAGGTAATAATAAAAAAAAAAAACACTGAAGAAAATTTTAAAAAAAATGAATGAGGTAATAATCCTTTCCTAATTCTGTTTTCCTTTGTCTATTCTTATAGATGAAGTCAGTAAGTTAAATTAGGAATTATATAGAACTAGTTCAACTGTAACTGTTGGTTAATTAATCAGTCACAGTTTTATTATTTTATCTCAGGAGTGTAACTAGAATTGTACTCAGGGCAGGAAGAAAATATAACCCTGTTTTTCCCAACAACTTCCCTTAATCTCTTGTATCTATGGAATATTGCATATATTATTATAATATATAATATTGTACATACTATAATATAATATAATAAACATAGTGTATAATATATATTATATAATATACTATACATGTATTTGTAGTATATATATATGTGTATGTATATATAATATGCTATAATATATTGAATATATCACTGGTTATTGGAGTTTATAATTATTTGGAATTTTGGTCCTCAAATCTGCATGAATTACTTTTTTACTGAGTACCAGCTATACAATTTTTACATTGCATATAATTTAACTTCAAAAGACTTACTACTTCCTCATGATCAAGTGAGGGTGGTTCAAGATCTATAGAATGTTAAGAATTGGTGGGCATGGCATGGTACAGACATCAAGGTCAATAGAAGCCAGATAATGGAAAGGTCAAGTTTGTCTGGAGTCTTGCTGTTTCCTTGGAGAGTTGATATGTGACAGATTCTTTTCTTGGATAAGTACACTATTTAAACAAACATGATTCCACAATATAAACAAGTATGTCGTATGTGGGACAAGACATACACCAGAACTTTGGTTTCAGATTTCACACTGGAGAATATTAGTGCATAAGAACAAATAGACAAACACTCAGAGTTAGTATACAAATAACCCCAAAAAGATTCTTACTATTTGTGAATAGAACTAATGTTTAGCTGCTCTCTCTTGGTTTTGATCTTTTTTTTATTTCCATATTTATTAAAAAATGAAATAAAGAAATACTGAAAAGACTTGCAACTATACTGAATCATTCAGGGAAATATGCATAAATGTGTGTGTATTTAACTTGTAACCTTTGAGAAAAGAAATCAAGTTTATGCATAGTAATGGCCCCATGGACTAAATTATTACTGAATCCAGCTTCAATCTAACTCTTAGGTGAGTTGAAATAAATCTCAGTAACTACAATTGAATGTAAATAGTAGAGCTTACATCAAGCACATTAAAAAATACATTCCTGAGTGCCTATTTATTAATTAACTTTGTGTTAGATACCAGAAGAAAAAATATGCCTCTTTATCTATAAAAGAGCATTATTACATTGGACATAAATATTTCAAGTATAGATCTTTGCATGCATGCATACATGCATTCATTAATTCTTCACATATATGTGGGTATATACATATATATAATTATTGGTTTTTAATAAATAAAAATTAAAATTAAAAATAAATCAAGCATATTTCCTTGCCTTATCTTAATTGTGGATATGTCAAATCAGAGACCCTTATTCGTTTATTTAGCTCCAGACCATAACAAAATGGCTTGGCATATTGTAGGTGCTTAATAGATATTTTGTGAACTGATCCAGATTACTGTAATCCAGATTGTGCATAACGACATTGCTTTAAATATTTACAGCAGTTATGTCCAGCCTCCACTGAAGTTCTATCACTGTTATTCTTGCCTCCCAAGATAACCATCCCAGTTTTTTCAACCATTTGTCAGACAAGAACGTTTTTGTCAGTCTCCTATGTGTTCATCTTAATCTTTAAGCTCTGGAAGACTTTTAAGAAACTGCATTCCACAATGAATCTTGGAACGCTGCATCAAAAACTAATGATGTATTTTATGGTGACTAACATAACACAGTAAAAATTAAAAAAAAAAAAGAAACTGTATTTCTTGCTATAGGAAACTATTGAGGGAAAACAAATTGGAAATTCTCCCAAGCTATTTCTAATAGGATGCGTATTAGATAACATAATGAAGACTTGCGGATTTGAGCATGGGCTGAAAATCACAAGATCATGTAAAAGAAGTCACATGGCAGATTATCAGGGTTTCAAATACGTTTGGGTCCTTATATATAATACAGTCTCGGTTAGTTGATTATTTTAATATTTTAGCTTCCGTTTCCCTTATTTTCAACTGAAGATTGCTTTGTCAGTGTCAGATTGATTTCAACCCCGGGGACATTCGTCAGTGTCTGGAGACGTTTTTGATTGTCCCAACTGAGGATGGAGGCACTGTCATTTAGTAGGTAACAGCCAGTGACACCGCTAAATGTTCTACAAGGCACAGAGCATGGCCAAGGTTGACACACTGATAAATTTGTATTGTAATGTGGCTTTCAAGCTACATTTTATAGCATTAACAAATAAAAAAGATTTAAAAGGAAATCTTCAAATAAATTTATTTAAATAAATTTATTATCACTCAATTTCCACAGTCACACAAAATGTGAGAGTAAGTGCTGGGATTCATCCAATATTGTAACTTTTTCAGCTTCTCAAGATCCTTGAATATTCATTCCCCAGGTGCCAAACTTAAAAACCAGTGACTCTAGCATATCAGAATAGCTAGTTTTCTGTGTTTCCTGAGCAGAAGCTGCTTGCACTGTTAGCAAAGGTGGGGCATGGTCTCAGCTTTGTTTCCAGGAGAAGCCTTGGGATCCCACCATAGTCAATCATTGCCTTTGGGTCAGGGGCAGCTGGCATGCTCCCCAAAGTCCTGAAAACAGAGCTATTGAGGCACCAGTAAATCGGGTTCATTTCATGTTTTCGGATTGTATGAGCTTTCTTATGCATAGATGAAGTTCAGTTACATGATCCCAGCTTGTATAATTTTTACTAGCCCTTTTTATCACAATGTCTTCTGCTGTCCAAAGGAACTAATAATAATAACTCTATTAATTAAGAGAAACACAGAATATTTATCAGTCTGCGAGGCAGTCTTCGGCTTCCTTTTTGTTTTTCTTTGTAATATGCCATTGTGATTTTCCTGATCACCTCTACCATCTGAAAGCATTTTGTGGCACTTCTCATGTATGTAATAGAATACAGTTTGAAGGGGACAGAAATAGTATATGCTTCTGGACTTAGGAAGATGAGAGGTAGAATGAGGAGCTCAGTTTCTTTGTCGAGATCATTTGACGTAGGTGTTAATTCGCCAAGGTGCTGCTCAATTACTGCTCAGACCCTGAGCATTGTATCTCTCCTAGTGGGTCAGTATTTATGAAGAGATTTAAAGAAAATACATCACTGGTAAATGTTTACTCAGTGTTTCATGTTTGATCTTTTTGGTACAATCTTTCTACTAAAGCTGGAATCTATTTTCAATGACTACATATGAATGCGACACACGTTCTGCGGCCTAACAGATGCCATCTGTAAAAGCATTTACTTTAAATTAGTGGAATAAGTAATCAAAAGGGCTTTGTACTTAATGCAAAACTTTTGGTGACTATTAAATGCTCATTAGAGGGTGTTTTTGCTGTATGACTGTCAAAATCAGCAGGACGTTTATGTTAGATTTCCTGAGTGGGTCAAGATTGAATATGATTTTACAACCTAAATAACATAAATGAATGCAGGTTATTTCAGCATCTCCAGATGTTTTTTAAACTCTTTGCCCCTAAACCCAAAACTTAGTGCCATTTCAAATTCTGCAATGGTATTTTAGTAAAGATTTTTTTAAATTAAATATTTAACATCTTTAGATAAGTAAGCTACTTTTTCATACTCCCAACATTTATAAATGAAAAACAGATACTATCTCTAATGCTAAATATTACTCCAGCCCATCTTTTATGGAAATATATCTCCAGGGAATCAGATAATATTAAATCAGCTTAACTATGCACTTATTACAATAGCTAATTATCTAAAGTTTTCAATTATCTTATGATGGTTTATTTGGTAGATTGTGTATGTACTGCAACTTGATTGAATCTCTGGAAATATGTCCTTATTATCACTTTGCTTTTAATTAAACATTCAATAGCTGTCTTGTTTAATCTAGAGAGCTACATCTATGATTCTCGCTGCTGTTATTGATGTGGTACAATTTACAGAAATGGTACTGAATAACAAGAATAATGATTACTTCACCCAAACCATGGTTCTCACATTGAGGAAATGAAATCTCACATCTATTAACTGAATTCTGTAAGCACTCTGATTATAAAAGATGATTTTGAAGACCCTTCCTGCATTTTGGAGGAGGAAAAAACCCAGAGTGCATGGGTCACACTCAACTTGCTTGCAGGCAGATAGTGCTTGAAGTAGTTTGATCAGCATTGACGGTCAAGTTCAGAGGCAAAACAGAGTTAAGCTGGAGTAATAAAAGCCTGACAATTTATAAAAAATACTGTAAGATCTTAATGTTGCCTTTTCTTTGGGAAATCTATAAATTGACAAATTAACCTGCTTCTGTACTTTTGAAAATCTTTACTGTGGGCCCTCGTTGTATTGCCCCCTCTGGTTGTCCAGGATCAGAATTGTTTTCTGATTCTTAAAACTCTAATTGCCCATCAACTTTATCTCTGGAGGCTCAAATATCCAGATAGTCTCAAGAGGAAAAGGGGTAAATCACCTTGATTTTGTACCCATTGCAAAGATCTCTTTTCCCTAGGTCAGTTTTGGAAGGCTCTCTCTTCTCTTTTCTAACACAGATTTAAAAAGGGGGAGAGGGGTGGGGTGGGGAGGACAAAACTGTTAATCCTCATCTGACCTTGAGTCATTTATAAACAGCTTCTAAAGGACAAAATGTTTCTGGGGAGAGGGTAATAGAACTGCTGTTAGAAAGTACACTGAAGTGTCTATGCCTATGTTGGCTGGAGGGGTTGATTCTACCCATGTAGGTTACACCAAGAATGAGGGAGTTGAGCTAAATCCCATCTACAATGGGGTGGAAAGTATCCTCATTTTGTTAGTAGCTATTATCTGTTGGAAATGGAACTAGATTCCGCATCATTCAATTATTTATTATTGATTTTTTTTGAATGTTTAATAAAGACTTCATTGTTTGGATACAAAACCTCAAAAAAAAAAAAAAAAGCATATTCTTTACCTTAAGATCCTTACAGTCTATTGGGAAATGTATTAGAGTGCAAAGTGATAATGCAGTGATATAATGGACTTCTCTGATATTGTAGGTGAAAGTAAAATCGTGCAAAAAAAAAGTGGGATTATTTACAGATAGCCTTCCCTGCTTAAAATACAAAGCTCTTCTAAAATATGATAAAAATATTGTAGGAAGAGGCAACAGGTGAACTTACTCTTGGAAGAAGAGACATATTAAAGTTGTAGGTCAGGAGGAAAAAGATAAGATGCTGTATTCATGTCAGATGGAGAAGTATGCACAATGACATGTAAGTGAGATCTTCTGCTTGTATTCTGTTTCCAATATTCAAGGGGATAGATCAATTTCTATGCCTATTTATTTATATAAAAATAAGTTAACCATCAATTAGCCAGTCTGAAAAATTTCAGCCATATTAATCCCTAAAGTGGTTGATATGGCAGAAATAAAATCAGATTACCCACAACTCATTCAGTAGTACTTACTGTAGAATATCTGAGCAAAACTTTCTCAGTTGGCTCATATTTAAGTGAAGAAAACCATTTTGCTGAATGAAAGAGAAAGTGTGCATGCACAAGTTGAGTTTGTGGTGAGTTGCAAGCTAAACTACAAGCTTGTGTTATAGGACACCATGTTTGCTTGAAAGAAAGTCTGACATACAAATTTTGTCCATCCACATCTGAATATGTGGTGACATTTTTCAAATGGAGTCAGATGAGCCTATTACTTCAAGAACAACTAATAAAGTATTAATTATGAAGTATAAAATTTGAGTTCCCAAGCAAAATTAGAATTTTGGAAAAATCATTTTGGCCACCATGAGCCTCAGATTTTCACAATATTTAAAGAATTTTTAGTTGAGAAGATTGACATTGGCAGGTGTGGTTTTCTTAATGTTGTATAACAAAATGTTTCAACATTTGGAAAATCTGTATAACTGAGCAAATGAATATTTTTCAAAGGATCATGAACCTACAAAATCATGTATATATAGAAGGTTTATCCAAAGGGTGAGCTAGACCAATGGATTTAATAGAACAAACTATAGAAGGTTTATTGGTTAAGTTTCAGATGCACATTGTAACTAACCCTAAGACACTACCACTTAATGAACTTGAGTGTAACATCAATGAATATCTACAAATATCTAAAAAGATTATTAAGTAAACATTCCTCTCTTCCAATGATACATCTATATTTCAGTATGAGGCCATATTTCATTCATTTACTTCACCCGGAACAACATATTGAAGCAGATTAAAAGCAGACCCTGATAGGAGAACCCAGCTGTCTTCCATCAAGCCAGACATTAAAGAGATTGGTAAAACTGTAAAACAGTACCACTGTAATTGAATTTTCTTTTAAAAAATGTAATTATTTTTAAACATATTATTTATGTTAACACATTCAATATATTATCACTTTGAATGAATTACTTAATATTTTAAAAATTTTCTAGACTTAATTGCTTAGATAGTAAATATTGGTAGATATAGGTGACATAAACAAAAGTTCTTTGAAATCCTCAATAATTTGGGGGAGGTTATGACATCAAAGTACTGAGAACCTCTGTGTAGTATTTTCCTAGGGCTGCCATAACAGAGTATCACAAATTGGGTGGTTTAAACAAAAGAAACATATTCTTTCACAGTTCTGAAATCTACAAGGTGCTGATTAAGCCATGTTCTCTATGTAAATTCTAGTCTGTTCCATGCCCTTTACTTAGCCTTTGATGTTGCTGGGAATTTTTAGCATTCCTTGGCTTGCATCTGCTCAACTCCAAACTCTGGTGTCTTCTCTCTGGGTTTCTACACCCTCACATGGCCTTTGTCTCTGTGTGTGTCTGTGTCTGTGTTTCTTAGGACATCTGTCATATGGGATAAATGGTTCACCCTACTGCAATATGACCTGATCTTAATTACATTTTTGTTATATCATAAAGACTATTTCCAAACAAGATCCCATTCACAGGTACAAGGAATTAGGACTTCAGTATATGTTTTGGAGGATACAATTCAACTGACAATATTCTCTTTAATAGACAGACTTAACATGAAGATACATCGCGTTACAGCCTTTCTTTCCTGTTGTTGCTCTTTCATTGAGATGCTTTTGATTTAAATCTTCTTTAAGTTATGCTTGGTGTATAGTTGATGCTCAATAAATGATTGCTGAATGAATTGACCACCGAATTATTTGACTAGTAGGACCTTGCAAGAGACCCTGGAGATTCCTTGAATATTGCTTATTTGCATCTCTTGAGACTTCTTTCAAAGATCCTTTATTTTTATGCATTGTCTGACATAGTTCCTTACTTGATTTTCTTCTGGAAAGGCAGCATAATATATGGAATGAATGTGGGATTATTTACAGATAGCCTTACCTGCTTAAAATACATACCCCATCATTCTGGTAGGTGTACAATTTTGAGCCTATTACTCCACATCCCTCAACCTCATTCTTTCCCTGTAAAGATAGGAGTAAAAATACTGCCTTTAGAAAATTTGTAAGAATTAAATTCAACAATCTATATGAAAGCCTGATGTAGTATTTCTAATTTGGTTGTTCAGAAGAATCCATTATGAATTTTGAAAGTCTGGGAACGAGATTAGGGATGTGTTTTTTTGGTTTTTTTTTTTTAACCAGACCTCAGGTGATGGTGTGTAGACAGGTTTGAGAAGTAGCAGTGCAATGTATGACCCACACCAGAAAAATCAGACCGATTGTGTGTGGTGCTGGAATGGACGCCACTTCATTAACCTGTCTGGATATCAAAACTGTTAGTAGGCATCTCAGGTAGGGCAGACGAATTCTTATGAAAAATTATATATAACAATACACTAGGGATTTCTGATAAGAGACATTATAATTATTTCTTTTTTGTTTCAGTTTTGTTTTTGTTTTTGAAAAGGGAGTTTGTTGAGAAAAACTACATCTGTTTCCTTTTCTTTCCAATGGAGGGCTGCTTTTTCATTGGAATAAGAACTGAAAAAACATTTCACATTCAATATAACCATGACAATATCCTGCGTGGAAGGAAGGACACAAAAGCCTCCTTGGTGGGGGTAGCACTGGTCTCAAACTTCAACTTTGAAGTATTGTGTACATTGTAAAACTCCCTGGCTCAGTGCTTGGTATAGATTAGACTCAACAATTGTTAGATTCTCTTCACCTCAGTTGTGTTCAAACACACATTTTGGCTTATGGATATGCTTAGATCCAAGAAAGTGTTTTGTTTCATTTTTTTCTGGAGCTCCTGGGTATGCTCCTGGGTGGAGACAAAGTTTATACTTCCCTAAGGTGGTCTGTAGCTGAAGCTATTTACTTAAAGCTAATTATTAACAACTTAAGTAGCATTTCAAGAGAAAGGGGAATCAGAACTAGATGCTTATGTTTTAAAAGCAATGAAGCAAAGTTATAATGGTGGCACTTTGCAGTACTGTGTTACCTTTTTGACTATAGATTTCAGGAAAATGTTTTTAGCACCCAAGGTCAAAATGAGCTAAAGCTTAGTTTTAAGGGGCAACACGGAGATTCTTTATACTTTTGTTTTAATGGTAGCACAACAGCATAAAACATCTGTGTTTATATCTTAAATGACATTCTCTGGTGTTTTCCAACAGACAATGTTGTCCAGTGTGTTTTTTAAACCAAACAAAATCTTTGTATGGGTTTCTCTGAGACGGCAACACGAGTTGGAGATCTTTCTGTAAGATGGAATCAAATTGGAAAGGTGGGAGGAAACCAAAAGGAAGAACCCCTCAGATTTTCCAGTCACTGCTGGGTGAGGCACGGCAGCCTGACTTCGTGGGAATGTTGCTTGGTTCGGAGGAAGTGGCAGGAGGCTCACCTACCTGCCTGAAAGAGCTCTGCTGTTAACTTACTTATTCTATTTATTAGATGCACTCATCACTTCATTGTCTCCGGCCACATTTACAAGAGCAACAAAGAAGGCTATCCAGTTCTCTCCTGGCAACTGGATAGAGTACCTTGAGTTCAAAGAAGGTGCAGGAGTGTGGAGTTCAATGGCTACTTTCTTTAAAAAAATTCTTAACACTATTTCTTTCTTTCTTTCTCCTTTTTTTTTTTTTTAAGGATTGCCATACAATAAAATTACAAAGGCAGAGTATGTACTTTTAACTGGCACGTTAAAGAAAATAAAACTACAGAGAGCCTTTCACATTCTCCTTCAAGAGAGTCTATGTTAAGGGGAGACTTCTTGGAATGGGGCAGTTTCCACAGCCCCAAAAGCACATCCCATGGGAAGACGTGTCCTTGGTCAGACATGCTTCTTGGATTTCCATCAGATTCATGAGCATGTCACAGCATCCAGCAGATCTGTAGTTGCTGCATTGTGCTGCATAGGAGGGTTTTCTATAGAATTTTATGTGGGTTAGGTGGCTCCTTTGAGCATGAAAGTCATGCAATGATGATGAAGTCTGTGAGGTATGTATACGGGTAGGCATGCTAACATTCATGGACAGAAGTATGTCAAGTGCATCTCACTAATAGGACAGGTGAAGTGGTACAATAGCCAAGTGAAAGGATTAGATTTCACTCATCGTCTGGTTATTAATTATTTCTTACATATATACATGCTGCTAACGAATGCAATTAAGCTAGGACATGACAATCTGCTCACTTGCACTCAGAATTTCTAGTTCTTTGTTATTTTCATTTCACTGAAGTGGTAAGCCACAACTTGTGTCAAATTATATCAAAGGAAGATGGGGGGGAAACCCCACAATAATTGGCTAAGGATCAAGGCAAATGAAGTATATACATTTTGAAATCTTTTCTAACATAATAAATTACCGGTGCTTCAAGTACTACAGAACTTTCAGAGGGCATGAAAGCTCACATCAGAATCTGTACAACAAATTTTCTTTATCCCCTTCTCGTTGATTCCATTGTTCCCACTGAAAACCAATAAACCAATAAACAGAACAATAAAAAATATATTGAATTTTTCTTTTCTTTTATTTAAATATTGATATTGCTAAGTTACTGTTTATTATACTTTGTTTAAAATTGTACAGCTAGCATGTCACCAACAATGATGGAAGAGATTTTACACCTAACTCCATAAACGAATAACTATTTAAGTAGATTTCCTTTAGAAAAATCCCAAAGACATTTCCTTTAATATTTTGTTTGTGTTTATTACTATATGAAATCATCTATTCTGGGTCTTTGGGGATAAAAAGATTACTCTTGCCAACTAACACTATATCCTTGTAGAGATAACACCAGTCCATCAGTCAATATAATCCAAGAGGAAAATATTAAATACAACAATACAACAATAACAGTACATGTACATTTTATTTATTTATTTATTTTTAAGATTTTATTTATTTATTTGACAGAGAGAGATCACAAGTAGGCAGAGAGGCAGGCAGAGAGAGAGAGAGGAGGAAGCAGGCTCCCTGCCGATGCGGGACTCGATCCCAGGACCCTGAGATCATGACCTGAGCTGAAGGCAGCAGCTTAACCCACTGAGCCACCCAGGCGCCCGTACACGTACATTTTAAAGTAAATTCGGAAGAAGAAGTCATTTCAGAGGATTTTTAATAAGTCTTTCTTAACTGAATAGGATATATGAAAATTTTTTCTGTGTTTGGGACTTCAAAAAAGATGAGTTTGGAATTATCTTTGGCCTCAAGGTGGATAATACACTGTGGAGAAGAGGATTGTGAATTAGGGAATTGATGAAAGAGAGGAATGCAGAAATGTGTAGGTGTAGAAAAGCTAATTCTGTTCTTGCTTGACAATATTATGAGGATGAGGGCCCCGTTATGAGCTCATCAAATAGGAAAGCCTTACCATGTGAAGGTTGCTTGACAGGGACAGGTAGGAGATAAGATAGGAAAACCGAGCAGAACCAGGCTATGAGGAGTCTCTGAGGGCTCCAGCTTTTCAGTTCAATATCCAAGAATTTGAACATGAGTCTAGGTCTATAAGCCATAGGATTGGAGAGCTCTGATTCAGAACAACAAAATTTGGGTTTAGAACAAAGTTGCTTGAATTTAAAAAAAAAAAAAAAAAGCTAGAGGTGGAGACCTGCTTATAAGTTATACCATTGGACAGGAGAGAGAGGACTTGAGGAAGTTGGGAGGGGCTAACTGGTAGCATATCATCAGTGGAATTACACAAAATGGATGCAAAAAGATGCTAGAGAGACAAGAATAATGTTCCATAAAAATTGATAGGGGAGCAAAAAGGGGGTGGAATCAGAGCTAATGCTGAGTATTTAAACATGGGTAACGTGGAGGCTGGTGTCATTAATGCAGACATAAAGGAATTAGAAGAAAGAATTTGGAAGAATAGGCAGACGGAACGTGAAGAGCTGGTGAGTTTCTATAGAGCACGCCCAGCAGGCAATCAGAAATCTGGGGCTGGATCTCAGGAAACAATCAGGGGTGGAATAAACATTTGTAAATCATTTGAGGAGAGCTATAATCCAAGTCAGGAGATTTAATAAGATTGCCAGGAGACACAGAGCCAGGGGTAGATCTCAGAATAGCCACAGTGGGAGTCAGGAAGTGGGACAGAAAAGGAAGCAAGCAAAGGAAACCGAAGAGGGCCAAGGGTACAAAGGGAGTTTACACGGGGCAGCATGGGGTCAGACTGCAGTGTATAAAACAATGTCTCTTTTGGAACACGCTCATGGGTTTTTTTTTTTTTTTTTTTTTTTTAAATAGCCGATATTTATGTTTTGCCTTCATCTTTACCCAGTATACAAGGAATGCTCACTAATTCTCAGATATTCCTATTTTGAAAATACGTTTGGTTTCCCCTAAGCTAAAAAAAAAAAATGGATGCCTTGAACTATGTTTACAACTAGGGTGTCCTGGGTGTTTACCAGATTCCTGTCCAGCAAAGTCATTCTCCTAAATATGCATTTTTGACAGTTGGTGTTAGGTAATGTTAATTAAAATTGACCTCAGGCCTTCACTGAAGGAGCTTCAACAGCCCTAGCTCTGTATACTCAGCACTCTAGTCACCTAGAAAGACAATACCCCAGGAGTATGCAGAAGGAGGGCTTCTGTTTGGCCGGAAGTCACCGATGCCTCAATGCAGGGAGGAAGAGCTGAGGTCAGAATTCGATGCTGGGGACCCATGTCCCTCACTTTCTTCTCTCTCTTTTTATCTTTTCTCTCTTCCAAGTCTTCGGTGAGTCTCAGCAGAGGAAATTCACACTTACATAATGAACTAAAATGACTTCATGTGAGAGAGGATCGTTATAGCCTCAACATATTTTTTTTCTTGCCACAGCACCTACAGCCACACGAATAGAGAAATATATTTAGGAGAGGGATTTTCATTGATGGCAGTTTTGTTTCCATCTCAAATATCCTCCATTCCTGCTATACACTCCTTTGCTTCAGACGTAGGTCTAGAAAAATGTTAACATCTTAGTGCCATGACTTAAGCATCTAAATGTATCTGTGGACTGCACCCATACTTGCACAAATTCTGTGTTTTATGTATCTATGTATTGGTTTTATATAACAGATTCATTTATTTTAAGTAGCATTCAATTATTTCTGGACTGTTGCAAATTGGTCTAGCTATTTCACCTACAGAAAAAATACAAAGTTGTCTATTTCTTAGTCTTTACTAAGATACAATATTTATTTGTTTTCTTAGACTTTGAATTGCAAAATAGCTGAACCTCTTAGAAATACTACTTGTTCCTGAAAGAAAAACAAAACAAAACAAAACAAAACAAAAAAACCCAAAAAGCAGAACAATAAAAACCACCAGGATCCCAATTACCATCTAATTGTGTGGTCACTGGTCACTGTCTTCAGAATCTCAAGCTGTTTTTCAAGTCCTTGTTTGTCTTTCAGGTGACCTTTCCTGTGAAAATAGGTTACCTTGTTACTCTGAATATCAATTACAATGTCCTTGACTCTCTCTTGATAGTATGGAATTGAATTTCTCCTGCATTGAATATACACAATAAAGGATTTATTCAGCAGCCTAAAGATGGTGTCATTTGAAATGGAGAAAGGAAGCCCTCATTTTCATTCCAATTAGCAAAGGAGAGAGTTGCTGTCTTTCCCCTACTTCTCATTGCCTAGGAAAGGAGCAGCAGCCCCTGCCCAGACTGGTCGACATCTACTGTATCTAGCAGGCCAGAGGCAGTTTGTGAATATGGAAGCCTGGCTTTCAAATTGAGTGGGGTTAGTTACCAACCTTTTCCCCAGAGGGAACCACTGTGTGAAAGTGCTTCCCTTAGTAATATGATTTTCCCATGAAAGCAAGTTAAGAGTGGAATAGAAAGAGCCTGACTATGCGCTAAGATTGTCTTGGGTAAACAAAAACCCCATGTTGCATGCTAGCTGTTCTTTACCTTTTATGACAGATACCAAGAAGATACCAATATTTGTAAATGAGGTCAATTGCTTATTTACTCCAATATGTGGATGTGATTTTTTAATACTGATACTATCTTACTTCTATCAACTCTCTTTCTCACCATCAATATATATTTATGTTGGGAAATTTTGTATTTCGTTTAGTTGCAAAGGGTTAATTAAAAATAAACTATTATATTTTGAGCAATTTAAAAAATTCTATTTGCACCAAAATAAAAGGTATCATGTGCCCTAATTAAGTAGTTTTAGAGTCATACTAAATTCACTAGAATAAAAGAAATTATAAAATATTAGAGATGTAAAAAAGAGTAACATATACAATCTGAATTTTGTCTACTCCTGTCTTCATATTTGTTTCAGTGAAGAATAAAAGTTCATACTTCTTTCATTTCTCTGGTTCAGAGTGATTCAGGGAAAGACAGAATTTGAGAAGTTGGAGAAAAGAAAGAAATACATGAGGATAGATTTTGGAAGTTACAGATAAGATAAAAAGATAAGGCCAGATGGAAAAGGGCATTGAGGTTTTAGAGAAATTTTTGAAGAACGGTTACAAAGAAATGGCCACACAACAGTATTACAGTAGACAAATAGAATGAGGGGAGGGCTGAGTGATTATTTTGTAAAAGACTTAGCAAAACTGCATCAGATAGACAAATAGGAAACAGTGTATCGTTAATGATTAAAAATTTTTTACTGGGTGTTATACACGACTAATGAATCATTGGACCCTACATCACAAACTAATGATGTGCTGTATGTTTGCTAATTGAACTTAATACATTTTTTTTTCTAATCAAGGAGATATTACAATTGAAAATTTGTTATTCCAGAAAAATGATCTTTTGTACTATATCCAAGAAAAAAATGAGAAAGATTTGATGTGAATGTTCCAATGTTATTTTGTCACAAAAAGATAATACACACCAATTCCATATTGTCCACCTTCTATGCCTGTTAATGTACTGAGGACCAATGGAGCCAATGAGTGAAGTTACTTATACAATATGCACCGGTCAGTCCCTGGGAGATCATCAAGAAATCAACTGAGATTAATCATGTCAAAATCTGGTTAAGAGATCTTCACCACCTGCTCTTCCCTCTTTTCCTGGACTGCTGACCTGGACTGAGTAGAAAGATGGGGTTTAAATGCACATCAAGGGCAGAACTTGAGACTCCTGTAGGTTTCACTCTGGATGAAACCCATAGAGTACCATAGAGGGTGAGGATATTTCCTTCCCATTAATCAAGAGTAGTGCTCATAATGAAGCTTTCCTCATTGCTACCCAGAACTGTTTTGTGTTCCCTCTATACCTTTAATTATAACTGGAATGTTGAAATTATAACAAATATCAGTTGGTCTATTCATTCTTTCAATTATTCATTTAATCAACTCTAACTGCTTTTCAATTTCAACACTATATGTGTGGGTCTGGATGCTGGCATGAAACAGGAAATAAAACACGTGGAACTCACTTTCATAGATGTTGCCATATTCTAGAAATCAAACAAACATAACAGGAAAATCACCACAATTATTATCATGATGATTACAATGACAAGTTATGGCTCATAGTATGAAGAGGTTACAGGACCAGCTTCATCAGGGCATAAACTGCATGGTCATTCAGGGACTCCTACTTGGAAGGGCCAACTCTTGGGTTAGTGCACTGCTGGCATCTTCTGAGATTGTGCATACTTTTCTAACAAGGCGCTCCATATGCTCACTTTGTACTGGACCTTGCAAATATGGATCTGGTCTTGAGAAGATGCTGCAATAGTCAAAAGCAAGGGGATACCTAGGCTATAGATTGCAATGAGGGAGGACAACCTCAGAGAAGGTCTTTCCAATCAAGTTTCTCCTAAGTCATAAGCATAAGCTAAAAATAACCAGATCCAGCTCTTTCCCTGTTCTTAGTCTACCTGCAAATCCTAGCTAAAGGGATTGCAGTTCCAAGAATGAACAAGTTAACTGGTAGGAGGCAGATAGGTAGATGATACATTTCCAAAGACTTTTTTCAAAACCTATGAAGATATGTTTTTTAAAATGGACAAAGGAGGGGTGCCTGGGTGGCTCAGTCATTTAAACATCCTAACTCTTGGTTTCAACTCAGGTCTTGATCTTAGGGTCTTAAGCTCAAGTCCTGTGTTGGGCTTCATGCTAGGTATGAGCTTACTTAAAAATAAAATAATAAAATAAAGTAAAATAAAACAAATGACAAAGCATACAAAATTTACAAAACAATAAATAAAATAGGCTGGTAAAATATTATAAGATGGCTCTTTGAAGAATGAGAAGTGTAAAAAGTAATCCTATAGTACATAATGGACCTGTCAAATTGGCAATAAGAAAATACAATGTCCAGATTTGGTGTATTAAAGAAAGTTCTTGTTACAAGAAATACAAGGTTTATTTGTGTGACATCAGGATAGTTTATAAGAAAGAGATTAGATAGGTTTTAGAGAGTGAGGTCTGAAACCGACTGGACCACATAGAGCCCAAAACCACACTTTGGAAAATAGCTCCCACAAAGAAGGGTAGCAAGAAGGACCATTGTGCCATCAACAAGGTAGTGAGCACAGAGTACACCATCAACATTCACAAGCCGATCCATGGAGTGAGTTTCAAGAAGTATTTCCCTCCCATACTTAGAGATATCCGGAAATGTGCCATGAAGAAGATGTGTGCATTGACACCGAGCTCAATAAAACTGTCTGGGCCAAAGGAATAAGGAATGTTCCATAATCTATCCATGTGCAGTTGTCCAGAAAACATAATGAGAAAGGAGATTCACCAAACCAGCCCTGTGCCTTGGTTACCTATGTACCTGTCACTGCTTTAAAAAATCTGCAGTTACCATGGATGAGAACTAACCACTGATTGTCAAATAAGGCATGAAACTGAATAAAAAATAAATGAAAATTGCCCTGAAAAGAAAACCCCACAAATGCTGCTGTGCTATATAACAAAAGTAACAGCCATTGTCATTTCATCTCCGCTTACGACACTTCCAAACCAAGAAACTTAAAGCTACTTTACCCAGCATCCTGACATTCCTTCCATTACCACTTGAAACACGATGAATTTTGTAAAGGGCTTTCTTCCTCATGCCACCTGTCACACATACAGTGTTACTCCTGTTGAAGAAAAAATGATAAATTGAACTTTTTTAGAGCTCAAAGTTTGTATTTATCAAAGACAGACTTAACCATGAACTAGAAAACATATTTACAACTTATTTGACAAAGGCATAACCAAATATTTAAAGAACTCCAAAAATCCACAATTAAAAAGAAAACAACACATTAAAAAAAATGTTTAAACACAGAATTACCTTATAAGTCAGCAATTCTACTCTTAGATATTTACGCAAAAGGATAGAAAACAAGTACTCAAAGAAGTACATGCCCACACATGTTTATAGCAGCACTATTCACAATAACAAAAAGGTAGAAATAACCTCAATGTCCAAAAACAGATGAATGAATGAATAAACTGTTTTATACCTACAATAGACTATCATTTAGCCATGGAAAGAAATGAAATAGTGTCACATGCTACTCCATGGGAAAACCTCCGAAATACTGTTATTTATATTCTTAAATCCTTCCAAGGGTATTTTAAGTGAAAAGAATCAGACATGAAAGGTCACATATTATATGATTTAATTTATGTGAAATATCTGGAACAGCTCAATCCATAGAGACAAGACACAGATCAGTGCTGGCAAGGGGTCAGGATGGGTGGAGAATGGGAAAATTGCTTAATGAGTATGGGGTTTGATTTGGATTGACAAAAGTACTTTGGAATTATGGAGAGGCATTGGTTGAACAATAGTGTGAAAGTACTAGATATCACTGAATTATTTACTTTAAGTGGTTAAATTTATGTTATATTAATTTCATCTTAAAAATTATTTTAAAAATGTATGGTCAAAAGACATATACTTCACACACACAAAAAAGATTCATGATATGATAGGCAATGCACATGTGGAAATATCATCACCATTATTAGTTATCAAGGGAATATAAATTAAAGCTTCCACGAGATACCATTTTATACCCACTGAAATGTCTGAAATAAAAATGAAGTATGACTAAAAAATATCAAATGTTAGGGAAATGTGGAGGAAATGACACTTTCACATTTTGTTGATGGAATTGTCAAATAGTTCAGCCATTTTGAAGAAGGGGTTCACACTTTCTTATAAAGGTAAGCATCCAGGCAGTGTAGGATCCATCGGTTCCACTCCAATCATGTACCCAAGATACATGAAAACATATGTCCACAGAAGTCACTTTTTTGGAAAAATTCATAGCAGCTTAATTCATAAGAGCCCCAAACCAGAAAGAATGTAACTGTCCATCGTTAGAAAAACAGACTAAAACTACTACAGCAACAACAATCCCCTGTGGTAGACCCGTACAATAAATTACTAGTCCATAAGGAAAATGAACATGTTACAGATCCACCCAACAGTGTGGAAGGATCTCAACAAGAGCATCATAATTAAGAGAGGCTGGTTGGACATACAAAATAATATAGTGATTAATTGATTATATAGTGTCCATGAACTTCCACAGTGATACTGTCATATCAAAAAGAGGGTTTTTTGGGGAGGGTACATTCAAAGGGGAGGAAATTATGATCTGAGGTAATAAAATGTTCGCTATCTTAGAGTTTTAGTTGTTTGAATATAAAGAATTTCCAAAATTCTTTGGGTTGAACACAGGATTTTTACATATTTTACACTGATGATGATATTTATCCTTTGTTAATCAGTGTGGTTTTTTTTCACATATTTCCAACATAATTGATTTTATGACATGAAATAACTCTGGACAATAATGTCCTAGCTATTTTCCATTCTGAAACAGGATTATATATATCCAGTTTGAATATATATTTTGCTGTTTTTCTTCCAGAGAGGAGTATCATACCTGAGCCCAGTCTCATTTGGCACACTAATAGTCATACACCTGCTGATTTGCTATCATATGACATAATTTCCTAAAGTGCCACCTGTGATCGAACATATTGTACAGCTTCAATGTAAAAACTTTATGAATATTAAAAGCAAATGCTACTGCTTCCTTGAATGTACTTGGCTTCATATTCTACTCGCCGTGCCTAACCCAGGTGTTGATTTAAAATTCAGTGGCATAAAACGATTATCTATCATTCTAAATTATCTCATATTCTTTTAATTCTTGATGCATCTAAGACCGAAGCCTGGAAAACACTTCCTTTCCAATTGACCATATAGCACATTTTGTCATTAAAGGCTGATGCTTCATCATTTGGAATTTCATTCTAAACAAAGATTCATAAGTGAGCTTTCCAGCAGCTGCCTTGTCAGGTTTGTGAAAGGGAAAAATTAAATCTACTATATTTATTCCAAGCTTCCTCTGTAATGCATCTCATATGAGAGCTTAATTTTATTTTCTGTTTATCAGAAATAAGGCCTATCAAAGACACGGTATGCAGGTAATTATGTAAAGCCATCACACAGATGGTGGATAATAATAAGAAATTGTTGATGAAAATCTGTCCCTTTAACAAGCAAAGAGAAATGACATTTGACTCTCCTTCTTATAAATAATAATACCTAGCGCTTGGTTGTACTTCCACTTCACAAGAAGAAAAAAAGATCTGGCATTGATAGGAATTCGAAGGGGTGAAAAAATGCACAGCCCTTCATTTATTCATTTAGCATAGCTGGGAATGATTGCTAAATAATGGATAGATAATAAATAGATGATAGATGGATAGATAAATAGAAATGTAAGTACATATATGCATGCGTGCATACATGCATAGACAGATAGATACATAGATAATTAAAACTGTCAAAAAGAATGCAGCTGCACACTCATGAAGAATCTTCTAAGAACGACATTTACCCTTTGTAAACAATGAAGCTCATGGATGCAGATTGTGGCATTGGCCAATGATTTAATTTTTTAGTCTCATTTACAATGTTACTGTTAAAATGGTAGACATATAAAAGCATTAGTCCAAATATTCACTAATTTCTTTATTCAGAAGCCTTTTTAAAGAGACTGACATGACCCAGGCACTATGCTAGGAGAGTAAGTTTTGAGTAAGACTAACTGGAGTTCTACTGATCAGTGCCACAGAAGACGAACAGAAGGTTGTAGTCTCTGAGATGAGATTAAATTCATCAAATAGGTATTTACTCCATCAGTATTTTTTTTAAGTTTATTTCCAGATGTTTTCTTTTTAATAATTATTTATTTCTGTTATAAATGGATTTGTTATATCACTCTACTAGCTTTTTAAAATATATTCAATTTGTTTCTATATTTACTGAAGACTTTCTGCCGCCCTGAGGGGTGGGGAGTAGGACTGAAAGGAAACCGACCATGAAGAGATCCAATCCAGGGAGATGAGAACCAACATTTTCACCCTCCCAAATTGAAATGTGTTCATATAAGTAAAGTTCTCACCACTATGATAGTCACTTATGAGGTGTAAAATCAATACTAGTTACGATAGTAGACGTGTAAATTGTCATCATAGTAGATAGTAGATAATAGACGTGTAAATTGTCATCATCTTCCTCATCTCCACCCTCCTCGTCATCATCGTACTTGTTAAACCCACAGTACCTATTAAGCCTTTTTTCCTGGTTTACATTTGTACTGTCACCATTCTGCCTTTAGGGAAAAAACCAAATGGTTGAAACAACCATACAATGAGCAAAATTTTCTATTATTATTTCTTCTGACACATTCTGAGACAATATGATTAATAATCAAGAGGAAATAGTCAAAAATAATGATCAGAGAAGCAGATGGCATTGACAGTGCAAAATGGGAATAAAATTTATTAGTTAAGATACATTTTAATATTAAATTTAGAATACTGATGTGCAAACAAATGTGTGTAGACAATTGTTTAGAGCATTTTTTGGAATTACTGAGAGACCCACTCCCTATAATAAAGCCAATTTGAATCAATCACTTTGCAAGATAATTGGCATAAAGGCAGGAATGAGGGACCATTAAATCAATGCAATGTTATTATAATAATTTAAAATGTAATTTTAGAATGACTTATGATAGATTTTCTTAATCTTGACGCTGTTGGCCTTTAGGGTCAGATAACTATGTGGGGAGTTCTCTCTTGTTCATTGTACACATTTACCATCATCCCTGACCTGTATCCATTAGGAGCCTCTAGCATCCCCTGCTGCGTTTGTGACAGCCAAAAATATCCCAGAGGGGCAATATTGCCACCTACTGAGGACCACTGACTCTGAAACAATGATCAAAGAGAGGTGTATAGGCTTCCGTAACTTAGAAAACCAAAAGTCTTTGATTAATGGTTCATGCCTAAGAACCTTTGCCCAACCTGATAGAAAATATGGCTAAGCAGGACTACAGAAAAAAAAAAAAATCAAAATATTAATTATTTAGATTTGGTGCTCTGAAACCATTTGAATATAACCTGAAATAGATACACAGGCTGAAACAAATGAAAGCAGTCAGAAAATTCGCCAGAAAAAGTAGAACGGTGAATATTTCTAAAAAGGGAGCCATCCTATAATTTAGTGATAATAGAGAGCCTTAATTACAAATTTTGTTTCTTTCCACACATGTCTAAATGTTGCACTTCTTGGATTACAAATATAAAGTGGAGTTATCAGATATAAATTTTGTCTATGAAATCATATTTTGATTTTCTATCAAAAGACCAAACATATGTATACAAAATAGGTTAGTGTCCCCTTTCTCAATTATCTGAATAGCATTCATCTCTACCAACTACACTTAACGAAACACCTGGTTTCTTCAAGAGATTTAAACAATTTGCCAGGTATTCCATCAGTAATTTCAACTCATTTCAAGTACAGAAAATTTTCAAATGGTTAGTATTTATTTATGTTGAATATAACTTTCAGTTAATGTATTTTTAAGGGGGGCAGAGGAGTCAGTGTGAAGGAAGAATCCCACCAATTCTTTACTTTTAAGAAATAAATTGAAATGACAGATACATAAGTATTGTTAATATAAAGATGTTAAAACAAGTACTGAAAATCCAAGTCATTTCCTTTGGTTATATATGATGAGCATATTTTTAAAAATCCCTTTTTATTGTAAAATGGGAAAATCCTTCCTAAAAATGTTTCTCCTTTGAGTCGGTAGTAGAGCAGTGACTAACACCAACTCATTGATATTATGTTTATGTGGCAGAAGGTGGAAAGAAGTGTGGGATTGAAACTTGTTCCTGTGTGTGGTTTAAAGTCAGCCCCTGGCCCCTGCTACCTCTTCCCTGTGTGCAGATTTAGGCTCATTTTCCTGGAGACTTGTACATCGGTCTTAATCCATTTTGAACATTGACCATGGACTTTCTCACTACAATTTCAACCAGATAGTCTCAAGTATGTTCTTAGTATTATTAATAACAGAAGATTCTTATAAGGCTTAAAGAGGGGGAAAAAAAAAACTTTCCCTTTGTTGCATTTTGGGGGAGTGGAATACCAGATTATATTAAGAAAAAGGAATTTCTTGGGGCGCCTGGGTGGCTCAGTGGGTTAAGCCGCTGCCTTCGGCTCAGGTCATGATCTCAGGGTCCTGGGATCGAGTCCCACATAGGGCTCTCTGCTCAGCAGGGATCCTGTTTCCTCCTCTCTCTCTCTCTGCCTGCTTCTCTGCCTACTTGTGGTCTCTCTCTGTCAAATAAATAAATAAAATCTTTAAAAAAAAAAAAAAAAAAAAAAAGAAAAAGGAATTTCTTTCAAGGAAAAGTAAATGTGAGCTCTTTTTCACTGGGTATGAAACTGACAATCCGTGGTACAAAAACAATGATGATTCCAAATATGTAAAGAATTTAGACATAACATTTCCAAACATTGTGTCATAAGCATATGGAATGCATTGACCAAAATCGCCATCAAAGAAAACCTAAATGAGCTTACAAATCAGACAGTTTTACATCAGGAAAAGGATTACGGTATACAATGGCAAGTCAGCAAACAGAATTATAATAAAAGTGGACAGACTCTTTGAGACACATGGCATTTTCAGTTCATCCATCTAAAATATAAATCTATACTTTTAATTAAAATATGCCTCCCAAAGCCAGTGCACATGGCTTAGCATGCTTAGAATTATGCTGGGCTTGGCCTGGGGCATAATTTACATAGGTGGTTCGAGTCCTTGACTCACTAATGGAAAACATGTGATACTAGAAGGAAAATTGGGAACAATTTCTATCATGCCACTTAAGCCTAGCAGTAATTTCACAGGGAAACTTGTGTCCTGTTAGCAAAATGAAGTTTGAAGTTTAGTAGATCAGAGTCAAAATATGCACACATCTACTGGAGCACATGCATTAAGGATTTTAACGACCTCCTTTCAGACTTTCAGATGGATGCTGGCCTAGGCTTGGGTACAAGGATGCTTCTGTGCTTCCTGAATGGTGGTCTCCAAGCTCCTCCCATAGGGCTGCTCAAGGCAGGGATCTTCATGGACCGTTCCTTGCCTCCTGAAAGTTCTTCCTTCTCTTTCCACTTGTCACTGGCCCATACACAGATACCATAAAAACATTTTTTTTTTTTCTCACTAGACCACTACCAAAGCTACCATTTCTGGGAGCAAAAAATACTAGACGCTATGAAGCATTTCATAACATACTAATATACTACATCTTAATGAAAACACAAAGAAGTCAGTTTATTTGTGTTCATTTTGCAGATAACTGTCCACATAGTGGCCCTTGTTTCTTGACCTCTCTGCTTCTATGACCTTTTATGTGGAGGAGGCTCTGCCCAATACTTTCATCGTTACAAAATTCGGAGAGATGATGGTCATATTACTGTTCTGGGTTGAATGAATTCTCATTCATCGAACCACAGCACTTCAAAATGTGACTTTATTTGGAAATAGGGTCCTTGCAGATGTAACTAGTTAAGATAAGGGAAACCTGAGAAGAGTGGCCCCTTATCCAATAGGATTGCTGTTTTTCCAAAAAAGGGAGACCTGAACATGGAAACACACAGGAGGAACATTATGTAAAGATGAAGGCAGAGATCGGGATGATTCATTTATAAGCCAAAGGACACCTAGCCTTGCTAAAAAATCATGGAAAGCATGGAACCACACAGGAGAGGCATGGACCTGATTTGCTCTCAGGAGGAACTGGCATCTTGATTTTGGACATCTAGCCTTCAGAACTCTGAGCCAACAATTTTTTTTTTTTTTATTCTAAATCATCCATTTTATGGTATATTGTTCTGGAAGCCACCGGAAAACTAATAAACTATAAAAAATAATACAACTGATACTGTTGTATAATTGAAAAGATAGAGACCCTTGAAAGTCACCCTGCCAATCCAGGCATAAAAGTCAGTCTATCCAGGCCAAGGTCCAGCAGCTTCAGAACTAACAGTCTTCCTCCCTCATTCCTTCTCTGTAGCTTTCTTAAAAATAAACCATTTTTATTTGTTTGAGAGAGAGAGCGAACAAGAAGAGGGAGGGAGAGAGGAAGAAGCTGACTCTGTGCTGAACACGTAGCCTGACGGGAGACTCAGTCCTAGGGTGGTGGGATCATGACCTGAGCTGAAAGCAGATGTTTAACAGACAACCAGCGAGGCACCCATGTAACTTTCTTTCTACCTGATTTCACTCACCATTCGCATCTCGGGAATTGTCACATAGGCCATCCAGACCTATAACTAGGACAATTGATCTGTTGACAGAAGCTGAAGCATTTGAGTCAGTAGAGTTTTTCCCAAAGAAATCTGTTAAAAGCTATATAAAAACTAGTTAGTAGCAACATACCTTTTATCCCACAGAAACCAAGAGCCTGGTTTCTTCCCTTCCCACAGCCCACACTGCCCCCACCCCAACACCCTCTCTGGGTAGTATAGACCCATGTTTTACCAAGCTATGTTCCTGTGCCTGCTCCGAATGGCCTGGGACGGTGTACCACTTGGTGCTCCATAGGGGACTTGTGGGACAGATAGTGGAGCAGATAGTGAGATAGCAGTGGACAGATAGTGAGCAACATTATACTTTACTTTCTGCATAATCAAAGGGAAGGTCATGAAGAAGGTTAACCCAAGTCTTTTTGATAGTCCTTTATCCATATGTTGGTCTACAAAGAGCAGGGGAACAGCAGGGACCATCTCCCTGCAGATCATGTGCTTTACCTAATTCTGCCATCAAGCTTAGGTGGCTTCCCAGAGACCTGCCATTCCCAGAGACCTTCTGCCATTCCATGTGTCGATTCTATTCTCAGCACTTCCTCTGCTTTCCTCTCCTTCCTTCTCCATATCACCCTCCACTCCTATTATCTGTCTACACCCTCTTTCCCTTCTCTCCCTGGCATTGCTGGATGAGGTGTTGTTCAGCGCTTTCTCCACACTAGTTACCCTCTACTCATTTTGTTGCTGGACTTTTTGTTTTGTTTTGTTTTCTTCTTATCACAGACCTGGTTAGCCATGTTTTTTTTTTGTTTGTTTGTTTGTTTTGTTTTTTCCCTATTCTTGAATCCTCTGCCACTCTGATAACTGCATCTCTGTGATGCTCCCTTTCTCCTATACTTACTGCTAAGACTAGTTTATATTATCCTAAAAATAAAGATACTGACATTTTGAATCTGTCTTCAGTGGCAAATGGATCTTTGGAGAACAACTATCTTTGCCCTTAGACATTTGGTTCAGTGGATTCATCCACTTGGGATTTGAAGACATTATGGGGCAAATTTCAAAAGCATAAGCTGTAGAAGCTACAGCGGCTAGCAAGGTTACTGTGCCTACAATGACAATGTGGTCGCTGCCCTAATAACCACTGCAGAGTTGGAGAAAGGACACAGCCTTGAACAATGGTGAAGTCAGAGTATGACTGACATGGGAGCTCCCCCACCCCCATGAGGAAAACATCCTGCATGAGAAGGTAGGGTCCTTCCCCACAGCAATGTGACAATGCCTTGTCACAGATATGTCACATGATCCCAATCATATTGCTACCCCAGCTCTGGTGTTTCCATCTGAAAAATAAAAGACCTTGGATTGCACGGTTGGTAAATTCTTTCGGCATGTCTGATGGAAATCCATTTGAAATTGCCAAGACCTGTTTCTTATATGGTTTTTAAAAATCTACCAAGAAATAATAGGATAAACATGATAAAGTAGAAAAGAGACAATAGTAAAGCTCCCCCCCAAAGATGAGAGATACTACAGAATCACTTAAAAATATTCAATATTCCTACTTAGAGAGAGTGTGTCCAAATTCACATAGCAGGCATGCCAGGTAAGGATGCACAGGGCATCTGTGCCCCACTGCCAAGGCTGAGACAGAAGGCAAGCAGCGGGAGCGAGCTGGCTGACCATGTGAGAAAGGATTGGATTGTACTTCATTCAGATAAAAGCACAGTTGAAAAGGAAAAAGGTTTCATAAATTGTGAAATGAAAAACTATAGAAAAACTATCAAATAGATTGGATTTTGAATGTGGGAATTATCACAGGACAAGGCATTGGTCTGTAGGATCAAGTTGATTAATATGAGAGGCTAAGAGGCTCTCTCCTCTGTCTCTCAGAAAACTTGCCGCCTGCCCCAAGAGGCTGTCTGCACTGTCACAGAGTCACCTGGTGACCTCAGGGACAACTAAGTTCCTCTTTTGTGAACTTCAGAAAGTTGTCTTCTCCATTTTGGAGGTTGGAACTCTCTACACTATCAAAACTCAGTGAGAACCATCCCCATGAATATTTACCTTATTACAAATTACAACTGACAAAATACAAATGTTTGTTTATACATTAACAGAAAATAATGATAAATCCATGAGGTGTTATTATCCATATAATATTTTTCCTGAAAAATAACTGAAGATAGTGAGGAGGATGGAATTGGATTCCACATTTGCAAATCTCTTTAATGTTCAGCTTAATTGAAGCGAGCTGGACGCTCACATTTGTTTTGCATTCAATCTGCAGCAATATGTGTTTTGATTAAATTATATGATGAAAATCCAACTTCAAACAGATATATAGTATTTTAGCGGCTATTTCAAATCATTGGGGATATTTTTCTTTGATGCCATGAAATGGTGTTTTCTTTCTTTTTTTTTTTTTTTAAGATTAGCTGCAACTAAAACCATAATAAACGCTTCGTATGATGATACATTAAAATCTATTGATCTGTCTCGCACTTTGAATGAATCTTTTATCCATGCATGTTTTACGAATTAGGCATTGGTCATTTGGAAAGTATTAGTTTACTCAATTATTCACATCTTCCAAATGCTGACACATTTCATTATACAATTTTGAAAAGTCACATTTGTTACTATCACCACGGAGCAGAAGATTCTTTAAGTGCAAGGAACTTGCCAAGCACTTGATAGCAAAGACGAATTTTCCAAATTTTAATTTTTGCTTCTAAGTTCAAATTTTATCATTCATCAACCATACTGCAAATTATATTTATTGAAGTATCAGGCTTGGTTTTTGCTCATTCCACAGAAAATGGTTACTAAATTACCCTAGTAGAAATAATCATAGTTTGTCTTTAAGTGACTGAACCCAAAGCATTACTTTAAATATTTGCTAATAAGTTTAATAGGCTAGCGGGTATAAGACTCATAGCTGGGTTGATGGCTTCAAAGACCCAAAGATGGGCTTTCTTCTTTCCAAAAAGGCTTTCCTGTAATCCTTTGGGCTGAAAATCCCTTTTTATAGCTAGAATATGCTGAAGTGTTGATTCTGCTTTAATCCAAAGCCAACGCATGTACATTGGAGGCTGTTCTAGTGCATAAATCAATTACTTCGTCATGCGTTGGCCCCACGTTTGGAGTTGTTGGGATTGGCTATGGTTTATGGAAGGAAGGAAGGAAGGAAGAACGGACGGACAGACGGGCAGGAGGAAGGAAAGGAAAGGATGTAAGGAAGGAAGAAAAATTATTAAGAGAGGAAGGAAGGAAGGAAAGGAGAAAATTAAGAAGATTGGAAAGAAGGAAGGGCAGGAGGAAGAGAGGGAGAAGGAAAGATGGAAGAAAAGCAACAAACTGGGTTGAATCTGGTAGATAGATTTGGAGAGGAGGGTTCAGATTCTGGAGCTAGGCTTGTCCCTGTCATATCCAGGCTGCAACATTCACTTGATTGTCTAAGAAGAAAGACTCTTGGGCCTCTGTGTTTCAATGTCCTCGTCTGTTAACTGGGTGAATAGTGGCACTTACCTCCTAAGACTGTTGTCAGCATTAACTGAAATGGCGCATGGAAAGCATCGGGCAGTTTGTAACATTCAATAAATGTTATCTGGCTTTATTACTAATGTCTGGAAAAGTGTTAGTGATCGTCAAGTTTTTATTGAGAAAGAAAGATTGCTGTCTGTCTCCCTCCAACACACAGAACGTTATTTTCACTTATTCTAAGCACATATGGAGATCACCACGATGTGTCTGGCCTTCATAGTAGGTTCTGTGTGGGTCAGGTGCATTCCTGTACACCAGAAGTTCTCATTACCACATGGGTCACTCACCCTGGAGAGCCAACTTGTTTTTGGATGAATAGGTGTAGGCAGAGAGCATTAGACTGCAATTCTCTGGGCTGTAGTGGAATTGTCCACATTTTAGAAATGGTAAAACAGCACAAACAACTCTGAAGCAGAGAGTGTCTTAAAGAGGGAAAAACTAAGTGGAGATTGTATTTAGGGGGTCGTTCTATTAGAGCAGGGAAAGTTGATGGGAGCCTAGCCAATTAAGTAGTAGGACAGGTGGAAGACAGGTGCACTCAGGAGACAGTGAAGGACAACTTTCATTTTATTTATTCTCGTATTCCTCCTCACACATATTATCCAGTCATTATCCTCTCATTCATGAGTTGCAGGTTAAATATGATGTGTCCAGAGGTTCTGAGCATAGGAGGCACTGGCTGGAATTCTAACATAAATTGATAGAGTGCCACTTCTTATATTCTTATACCTCCTTTACAGGCCTTTCCACCTGTTTGTGGCAATTGTGTATGTGCTGTGAGTAAATGCCAGTCGCCAGCATCGCTCTTACACAGTGTCCTCACTGTACTGTCAACCTCTCCCAAGCCTTTGTGCCTCCTCCAAATCCCTGCTTCAGGTGCTCAGAACTCACAGATTTCTAATCAGCTCATTTAAGATCACCTGTATTTTCTCATTCCATTTCTTCTTTAGATACCATGTTTTCAGGCATTGATCTTTCATATTTTCAGCATTCAAAAGCCCGTTTAATGTCACCTTCCTCCTGGAACCTTTCTATAGCCAGAAAAAAAAGAGTCTATCCAGCATAGGCCCTAACCTAAATCAAGCTACTCCTTTCCCTTTTATGAATAAATATGCAGAGCATTTCATGGCCATGTTCATACAATATATAAAAGAAAATGAATAAAATTTGCATTTGCATATTTGGAGCTACCTTGACAACCTCTCAAAATGAGTCAGCAGGTTGACTGTGCACTTCGAAGCTCTAAATAAGATATTTCTATTTCCTACAGACAAGTGATAAAAAAAGAATATATAACCTTGAAGAAAATTAGTTGCCATGAGTTCTTCATTCTATTCCAAGATTAATACTTCAAAATCTTTAAATACTTTCGCTAAGAATATTGAATCATGAAAGTTTGATATTTATTAAACGTTTTCATTTTCAGAAAGTGTAAAAAGGATGGCTTTTATGGTAAAGACATAGAAACCACTGCATTTTTTATTCAGCAAAATCAAAGGACAGAAAGGAGGAACTGGGATAAAATTCGTGTGCTCAAGTTCAGAATTTGTCCCCTAAAAATAGGTTTTAGAGAAAATCTTTATATTTTATTTTTTAAATTAAATCATTATAATTGCCATTTCCATGCTATTATAGTAAATATGAAATAAAAAATGAGGGAAATAATTCTTGTCTCCTATAAAGACAATTTAAAGCAAGGGTAATCTACACTGATCTTAATCAGAAAATTGAGTGAATTCTACCTTCTCTTCCCAACCTATTGCCTCTGGTTTCTCATATAAATTTTTTATTTTTCTTTAGCAAAGCCAGAGAATGGAAAGAAAACATGAAATTTATAGATATAACTAAGGTTACTCATTAGTCTTGTCAAAATAGTTTCCTGAAAAGTTGAATGGGTTTACCCTTTCATGAGCGGTGGACAAGAAAACCCTCCTCACCAGTCTTTTAAAAAATAAATAAATTAATTAAGATTTTATTTATTTATTTGACAGGGAGAGGTCACAAGTGGACAGAGAGAGGAGGAAACAGGCTTCCCACTGAGCAGAGAGCCTGATGTGGGGCTCAATCCCAAGACCCTGAGATCATGACCTGAGCTGAAGGCAGAGGCTTTAACCCACTGAGCCACCCAGGCACCCCCTCACCAGTCTATTTAACATTTGCACATTATGGGTTTTCTTTTAGAGTTATGACAAAGAATGTCTTTTTTTTTTTTTTTTTAATAATAAGTTATAAGGAAATAGAGGTGGTAGATTTGATCCTTTTGTTCCTGTCCTGGGACTAGCCATCTTTTTGGAGGCTTGTGACCAAAGTATATGCCGCTAATTTACTTGACAATGTGGTGAGTTGATTTGAAAAGTAAAAGAAATCACCACCCAAAGCAGAGAATTCATGAGTTTTTTGCTAACATTGTATCCGAAGTTTGACTGACTGATTTGCACAGGGTCCTAATGGAGGTAATATTTGTTTAATCCATATGCATCCTATTACATCTGTTCTGATCCTCTGCTGCCAGCAATCTCTCTAACCCTAGTCCACAGTCAGCTCCAGACTGCCGCAAACTCATGGCAAAATAGTATAAAAATGTAATACTAAGTAAGAGTCTATTCTAGAAAAAATATTTTGAAAGAAATATATATTACAATTAGGTATAAGATACAAAGGAATGACTTGAAATCATTCAACACTCCTAATAGTTAATAATAGGGTATTTATTATACAAATGAAGAGTTTATATTTTTCTAATTTCCGTGCTGATGAGAGATTTAAAATACTCTCTCACTGCATTTGATTTATAACTCACTGAAATAATAAATGAAACTAAATATTTCACCAACATTATGGACATATATCTCTTTGAATTATTGATACAAAATTATGCTCTGAATAAAATCATATTAACTCTTGTTTGAAGGAGAATATAAAACACATGCTCACAAAGTCCTTTCACATATGGACTATGCAACTGAAACATCATCAGTTTACTAAAGCTGAATGATATTCCTTAGCTATAAAAATTCTAAGATGACATGACACTACTTTTAAGATAGTTGCTTATTATGCCTCCAACTGAATATCTTGTTTCTTAAATTTTAGTAACTTGTAAAATGCAATATGGATTGTTGTCTTTGGTTTCCAAAATCAAGACCAGTATTATGGGTAGTAAATGAGATGATCCTTTGTGTGTAAAGGGATCATTTTCCTTCTTTACAAGAGTCTGATATTCTATTACAGAATATTTTTATTGGTTCAAAGTCTTCTTCTAAAAATAAAGATATTTATCTCTGTGTGTTCTTACTTTATAAATAAGGGAAATTTTTAATGTTTGAACTATTTTCTTTTGAAATAACTGGGATTTATATGAATATGACTAAAATATGGTTGAATGTGAGTATGGAGAGAAAGAGAAGAGGTATTGAGGAGAGAGATAGGATATGTGTATACTTAATTATTGTGCACTGTAGGAGAACAAGATTGTGGGAATCAAAATACAGTTATTTCATGCTAATGGTGTAGAAAACGGTGCTCAGAGAAATAAAGATTGAAACTATATAGAATTCTGTTAAATCACCCTAGAAAATTTTGGTCTAAATGCCAAATATCATTTCTAATAAAACATAATTTTTATCCTAGCTTAAATATATTAGATTTCAACACACTCTTATTAAATTCATCACCAAGAATGTATAAATGTAAAGTAGATTTAAAAAAATAAATCAATAAAGGTGTTAGTATGTATTCTGTTATAATAGAAATAAAATAGTCTCTAAAAACAGGCTGCTTATTTACTATCAAGTATTTATTACTATGACTGTATTTTAGTATTAAAGAATAAAAATAAGTACATTCCTTCAGAAGAAATAACACTGTTCACTTAACCCAAAGCTAGTGAAATAAGAATATATTCCATTGACAGGCTCTCTCAAAGCCTCTCTCTCAATCACTCTTTCTAAGTGTGTGTATGTGTATGTCCTTTTATTCCTACCAACATTTTTCTCTTCTTTTAGTCTAAAATGAATTCACATTTACTGTTTGGACTAAAAATAGAAACCACGATTTCAATGACTTCCTTTTTTTATTATTAAGGGTTTTTTTTGTTGTTGTTGTTGTTGTTGTTTTTGTTTTTTTATTATTCCTGTATAGTTAGCATACAGTGTTATCTTAGTTTCAGGGGTACAACAATTCTATATGTCATTACTCAGTGCTCATCATGATAAGTGTACTCTTAATCCGTTTCACCTATTTCACCCATCCCCCTACCTCCCCTCTGATATGCTTTATTTTAAATAAGTACCCTCAGTTAAAGCTATTATTACTTCTTCAGCAAGAACATTTTTTCCTTGAAGCACGCTTCAGAACACATGGTTCTAAAGATATATGTAAAAATTCCATTAAGATAAATGAATACACATTTCCTGTAAGTACACACAGAAGAATCACTTGGTTCAATCACTTCAAAAGAGACATAATGAATATTACAAATTTAAGAAGACTGAAATCATGTCTAGTATATTTTCCATCTGCAATGGTACAAAACTAAAGATCAACAATAACACAAAATTGGAAAATCTACAATGTAAATATTAACACATTCCTTCACAAGCAACGACCAAAAGAGGAATTAAACAGCATATCAAATTATGTCTCAAAACAAAGAAAAAAGAAACACGGAATTTCAAAACTTATGGGATACAACAAAAACAGATATTAGAGTGAAATGTAAATGCTTTTTATTAAGAAAAAAAGTTCAAATAAGTAACTTAGCATCACACCACAAGGAACTACAGAAAGAAGAAACTCAGCTGAAATCTAGGAGAGGAAGGAAATAAGTAAGAAAAATCAGAAATAAGTAAAATAGAGGCCAGAATAAACAATAATGTAACATTGAAAGTAATGACCAATTTAAAAAATATATATTGGCAATGATTTGATTACATTAAGAAAGAAAAAGAAGACTCAAAAAGCAAAATGAGAAATGGGAGTGAAAACAATAATAGATAAGCACAGAAATACATGGTGTCATAACAGGTCACCATAAACAATCATATACGAACAAATCAGATAACTCAGAGGGAAAAAAATCAGATCATTCCTTAAAACATATATAGTTATCATGATTGAATCATGAAACTTGAGTCCAAGAAATAGGAAATCTACTTAGACCAATAATAAGAATGACAGTTGAATTAGGAATCAAAAATCTCCCAGCACAGAAAAATGCAAAAACACATGGTTTCACTGGTGAATTCTACCATTTTTTTTTAAAGTGAGTAACAACAATCTTTGTCAAAAATCTTATAAATAATGGAATAGGCAGAGCACATTGAAAATCATCCTATGAGGCTAGTACTACCCTGATACCAAAATAGGACAAAGACAAATATAAGGACAAAAAAGTCTAGTTTGTCTTGATATATGTGCTGCTACACCAACTTTCTTTTGATATCCATTTGTATGATAAATATTTCCCCACCCCCTCACTCTCAATCTGCTGATGTCTTTAGGTCCAAAAGGGCTCTCTGGAGAAAGTATACACATGAATCTTATTATTATTATTATTTTAAACCTTCCTGAAACTCTCTATCATTTGGTTGGATCATTTAGTCCATTAACATTCAAAGTAATTACTGATACATATCTACTTATTGGCATTTTATTACTTGTTTTAATGTTGTTTCTAGAGATATTCTCTGATCCTTTCTTGTCTTTGTCAGTTTTGGTCTTTCCTTTGCACTCAAAGAGTCCCTGTTAATATTTCTTGCAGGGTCAGTTTAATGGTCCTGGAGTCTTCGTTTTCTTTTGTCTGGAAAACTTTTTTTATCTCCCCCTCTATTCTGAATGATAGACTTGCTGGATAGAGTATTCTTTGCTGCAGATTTTTTCCCATTCAGTACTTTGAATACACCATGCCATTCTCTTTTGTCTTGGTAAGTTTCTGCTGTGAAATCTCTAAATAGCCTTATGAATTTTCCCTTTTAAGTTACTGACTTCTTTTGTCTTGCTGCTTTTAAGATTTTTCCTTTATCACTATATTATATTGCACATGTAACTACAATAGGTCTTGGTATTGGCTTGCTTTTGTTGATTTTGATATGAATCTCTGCCTCCTGGACTTGGATGTTTGTTTCCTTCCTCAGATTAGGAAAGTTTTCCACTATTATTCCTTAAAATAAATTATCTGTCCTCTTTCTCTCTCTTCTTCTGGGACTTATAGTATGAATGTTATTGTGTTTGATGGAGACACCTATTCTTTAAGTTTATTCTCATGTTGCATAATTCTTTTTCTCTTTCATTCAGCTTCATTGTTTTCTATTAATTTGTCTTCTAGGTCATGAATTCATTCCTCTTCTTCTTCCAGCCTGCTGTTCATTACAGCAAACCTGTTTCCAATCTCATTCATTGCATTCTTCATCTTTGATTGGTTCTTTTTTTTTTAAACTCCTTTATCTCTGATAAAGGCTTCACTGATGTCTTCTATTCTTTTCTCAAGCCCAGTGAGTATCTTTATACTTTTCACTTTAAATTCTCCATCAGGCATGTTACTTATATGTGTTTCACCTTTATCTCTGCCCTTGGCTTTATCTTGTTCTTTCATTTGGGAAAATTTTTTTCTTCTCGGAATTTTATCTAAGTCTCTGTCTTCTTCTCTGTGTTAGAAAAGCCAGTTTGTCTCCAGTTCCTGAAAGTAATGGCCTTATGAAGAAGAGGTCATGTAGTGCCCAGAGCCTGCTGCTTCAGAGAGTGTCTTTGCTGTGTGCTACGTGCTGTGTGTCTCTGTGCTCTGTGCTCTGCTGTTGTGTTTTGGCTGCTCTATCCTTCAAGGCAATCATCTTCAGAGGCTTTCCTTGCCTGTATTGGGCAGTGTTTGGTCCCTGGCCTGAATGTGGCAAGTTTTTTTTTTTTTTTTTTTTTTTTTTTTTTTTTTTTTTTTTAAGATTTTATGTATTTATTTGACACAGAGAGAGAGAGAGTTCATAAGTAGGCATAGAGGCAGACAGAGAGAGAGAGGGGGAAACAGGCTCCCCACTGAGCAGAGAGTCAAATGTGGGGCTCGATCTCAGGACCCTGAGACCATGACTTGAGCCGAAAGCAGAGGCTTTAACCCACTGAGCCACCCAGGTGCCTCGAATGTGGCAAGTTTTAACTAGAAGTGCTGTGGTCTGCTTGTGACATGAGACCTGACACTAACTCCACCAGAACTGAGACTCTGCAGAACTCTCAGGTTGGGAAACACAGTGTGGAAAGGTGATTGTGCTGGTCTTCTTTGGGAAGGGCCAACCACAATGGGAATGAAACAAGCTTGATTGAGAAGGGCAATTCTGCCAGAGTGCTGGACAGTGATGTTTGGTGTAAGCAAGTTAGGCAGTTAGTGTCCAAATGTCCTGATTCCCTCAGGTGGCTCTTCCCTCAGGTGATTCTCTGTACTGAAGGGTGTGGGGGTGAAATGATGCCAACCAGCTCCTTTGTTCCTGGAGAGGTATCTCCCTAAATGCTGTCTCTCAGGAAGTGCTCCTAGAATAGTGAATAATCTTCCCCTGTGTGCCCCAGACGTTTTCAGATCACTGTTTCCACAATGTCTGCCCCCAAATTGTTTGCCTGCCTTCTGTCCAAGAGCAGTGTACTGCCCTCTTGGCTTCATTCTTGACAAGCCTGCTGATCTTTGAAACCCAGGCTTTAGAGATATGGTATGTGTCTGGGCAGGAGAGCCTGAACTGGTCTTCTGGGGGAGGGATCCACTGCACTGGGACTGAGGCAAACTTGACTAAAAAGGACAGTCCCATCAAAGTGCTGCACAGTGGGGCTTGGTGTAAGCAAGTTAAGTACCTAGTGTCCAAGCTGAGCTGATTCCCTCAGGTGGCTCTGTGTTTATGCGGAGTGAAATGGGGAAGAGAAATGCCAGCTCCCCTATTCCTAGAGAGGTATCTCTGTGAACAATGCCTCTCAGGGACAGTTGCTGGGATAGGCAAATAATCTCCCCATTGTGTGTCCCAAGCATTCTTCAAATCACTGTTTCTACACTGTCTGCCTTCAGGTTGTGCTTTCTCTCAGGGAGCAGCACAGTGCTCTCTAGGCTCTATTCCAGTCACCTTTGAAACTATAGGCTTTAAGCTCTGTCAGTTGTAAGAACTCAAGAAATTCAGCCCCTCTCATTTTTTAAGCTGATGGCTTTGGAGAAATGTTCTTGTACATTCCTCTATGTGCTCCTCTCTCACTTCATTTCTCCATGGCCACAGATCTCTCTCTTCTGCACTACCCACAATCTGTTTCTCCTCTAACCCACATATCTCTACTTCCTATCTTCTTTTTTTTTTTTTTAAGATTTTATTTATTTATTTGACAGAGAGAGAGATCACAAGTAGTCAGAGAGGCAGGCAGAGAGAGAGAAGGAAGCAGGCTCCCCGCTGAGCAGAGAGCCCGACGCGGGACTCGATCCCAGAACCCTGAGATCACGACCTGAGCCAAAGGCAGTGGCTTAACCCACTGAGCCACCTAGGCGCCCCCTTCCTATCTTCTTCAATGCGGTCTCTTCTCTGTCTTTAGTTGTGGAGTGTTCTGTCAGTTTTCAGGCTGATTTCTGTTTTGTTTTGTTTTGTTTTGTTTTGAGATGATTTGATAGATATCTAGCTGTGTTTGTGGGATGATATGAGCCTGAGGTCCTCCTACTTTATTGCCATCTTTGATGTCTCTTCCATTTCACTGACTTTCATGAAGAAAAGTTGCAACATCAAGTGATGTGTTTGCAACTTATTTCCAGAGGCAGGAATCCTGATCACTTTATTAATGAGAAACAATATAAACTGGTGACACACTATTAGGAAAATATGACTCCATAAAATTAAAATAAATTTAAACAGAACAACAGCTAAAGGCACATCTCACTGTTGAGGATGTTGACATGATGAATACAGTGCATCAATTGTCTGCATAGGTCAGCTTGGAGAGAGAAAGGACCTATACTGTCTACTCTGGCAAGTGAGCATAATACTCAATGGCTTCTCTACATCTGAACACTGAGGTGATGGATTGTTGGAAGTAGATTTTCTAGCCTACAAGCTAGGCTAGAAGATTATGATGTTTTTAGTGTCATGTCACCTTTGTCAAGAACTCATCTTACTATATGTTAATCGATACAGTTAGTGAGAATTAAAAATATGAATGTATCGATGGATCACAAATCACAGTAAGAATATACAGAGAGCGTTTTTTGATATATGCAATATTTACATGGAACATATAGTTGATGCAATTCAGTTGATGTGTTGTCCAGTGCTCAGGGGGAACATCGGCAAGTGCCATTTGGTGCCAGGACTCATAGGCAGAATGAAAACTGATCCAGGAAATGCTGGTTCCTTGGCCTCCTCAGAAAAGTCACAGAAAGTCACATTCTGGTGTGTATGACCTGGTTAGTGGGCACACCAGCTTCTGCTGCAAGAAGCTATCTGTGTGGTGATTAGGCTCATGAACCCTCCTCCTCCTGCTCCCCTTTCTGTCCCCTATTCTCCCCCGCTTCTTAGACCCTGGGAGCTGTCATTGGTTACATGACCTTAGTTTTCATGTAACCATGACATGATGAGTAACCTCAGTAAATGGGTTCTATTTGATGTGTAGAATATTACTGAGTTTGCCAGGAAGCTTCTCAGCTCTATGGGGTTTGCATGTGAAGTCACAGGAGCCGAATCAGAAATAAAGCAGATAGGACTGTCTGCTCCCAGTTACTGAATTTCAACATTTTAATCTGTGTTCAGTATTTTAAATGACATATCCTCTTCCCACCGCCAGATTTTACTCTACTATATGAATGTGTCCATTCGATCTAGAGATTCCTCTTTTGCTTGGCACATCTGTGGGAGGTGGTCCTTAGTTCTCCACAAAGATTCTAAATGGTTTTTCCTTTTCATCCTCCTTAGGACTCAGAAGGACATCCACATTTGTGTGTAGGACCTGTGTGATGGAATTGTGGAGAGCCTTGTCATCAAAGGTGTCCCCTGAAATTGAGGATTTCTGAGTTACATATCCACTCAAGAATGCTGTAACCTTATGGTCCCCTTCTCACGCATTGCATTGCCTTTCCTTCTATGTAGCCTACCTTATCATAGGTTTTAATGCCTTGTGGATCCTGTGAATACCTGAGAAGTAGGTGGCTCACCTTTTTGAGCCATCTGGTATTCACAGTGACTCATCATCAAACGCTAAGGGATGTTTGCTCCCATTATCTCAAAGACAGTTGTGGTTCCCAAACTGGCAGTGTGGCCCCTGATTATTGTTCACTCTTAAACTTGCCCTCACATATCCTTCACTTACCCTCACTCTTAAACTTAAACTCACATTCAAGGGAATGTCTCAAGCCCTTGGGGTGACCCAGCCTAAGCCCTCTGCTGTGGACCAGGACAACACTATTCATACCAATTTGCAGGCATGACTTCCAACAAGTATCACTTAGCTCGGGAACACTAGGCAAAGTTTATCTAGGTGTACAGTCTCATGTTCAGGAATCCCAAAGCTGGTCTTCAAGGCACTGTGAGTGTAGGCTCTCAGAAAGAACTCTCACTGCCCAGTTGCAGTCTTAGTGTACATTTCTAAGCCAGGAAAAAAAAAAGTACTAGTTTCAAGCTTTCTGCTTAGGGGAGTGCTGGCAAATATCAGTTCCTCAGCATCTGGACACTTGATTGCTTAGAAATTGAACTTGAACAGGAATCCAAGCCTGGTGGAAGAGGGAGGCCCAGGACTCATCATTGTAGGGACAACCCAGAGACGCCGCCTGGGATCATATACAGGAAAACCCTGTTTTCCTCTCTGCAGTCTTTGAAGCAGGAAATGCCATGTGCCTTTAACAAGGGACTTGTTAAAATTATGCTTATCACCCCACCATCAAAACTGACAACCTACATGTTTCTGAAATTACAATTTTTACCCTTGGTCTTCTTCTAAGGATAAAATGTCCCTGCTTCTACCAGAGGCAAATGACTCTTCTCGTGCTGTAGGTCCCAGTCCATAGTGCCATCTCATGGAGGTTTCTTCATGATTATGCAGTTTCTCCTCTGCATCTCTAATTCCTATTTCTCTGTAAGATTATCCTCATTCTCCCACAAACAAGACCAAATAATTCAGTCTTTAAAAAGTAAAATAAAATTAAAAATACTTTTACCTCACATTCTTTTCCAATTCTCAATGCAATTCTGGACACTTTTCCTCAATGAAAGTTCCTGAAATCAATGCTGGCTTACCCTCCCTGTTCCTTGGCCACGTCACTCCCTGACACTGCTCCTCCCCACGTCTCCAGACACATCCCTGTTGTCAACTCCAAGAACTCTGAGCTCTTCTTCAGCAATATCTCAACAACATTAATCAGAAAAACCTCCCTTTCATCTCTTGGCCTCCAGAACACCACATTTTCTACCTCTTATCCAACCGCCTGTGGTTCTTTCTCATTCTTCCTTGTCGGTGCCTCTAAATGAGGACATTCCTCAAGGTCCCATTCTGAGTTTTCTTCCCTCCTCTAAATATGTTCTCTTCTTGGGTGTCTCCACTCACTGAGCCTCTATCTCCCCAAGGGTCATTGAGTCAGGCTGTTCCTAACCCATGCTCATTGTAAATCCAGTTACATCATAATGTTTGCTTACTAGATTAATGTCACTGCCATGTTCAGAAGCTGAATAAAAGAATAGTGTGAGACGGAGTCAGAGCATGTAGCCCTTTAAGTACAAACTATAACTAGCCCCAACTTTTCTCTCGGACTAGATTCTATATCTAACTCAACCTTTACAAGAAAATGTCTAACTAATATTCCCACATCCAAACTCCAGAATCGTACATCCAGTTGCCTAATTGTTAATACAAATATCTAACTGGCATTTCAATTTTAACACAGTAGAAACAACTCTTTATTCCCTCACTTCCAAAATTGTTTCCACCCTCAGATTTCCACATTTCCATAAGTAGAACAAGTTGCTCAAGCTAAAGTCAAGACTTTTTGCATTGCTTCTTTTTTTTTTTGTTTACTTCCTGAAGTTATACATTCCCAGGTTAAGGATATTAGGAAGGAAAAAAAAAAAAGGAAGTTCCAACTAGCTCACTAACACACATCCCATCTCATCATTTCCCATTCTTACCACTATTACTTCATTCAGGCACTTCCATATCTTGCCTGCTCTATTAACACAACCCCTTAGCTGGCTCTGCTAAGCTGTTACCCCTTCTGTGTGCTCTCAACCCGGCAGCCAAGTGAACATTGAAAACTGCATAACACGTGTCACGACATTCTCATGCTTAAAACTTCTAGCTGGCTTATCATCAGTTTTAGAAAAAAAATTTAAATTATTTGACTGGCTTATGAAGTGTTACATGTTCTGACCCTGTCTCAAGCCATTCTCTTCTTCTTCTTCTGAACATGACAGTGAAAGTAATCTATTAGGCAAAATTATTGTATCACTGGATTTTCTAAAGCCAGCCAAGTCACAATGGGCTTAGGTTAGGAACAGCCTGACTCATTAATCTTCTGAGGGATATATGATTACTGGCTATAGAAACCATTGTGTCCTCATAAAATAAGCACAGTTCCATTACCTACCCCTTACCCTGTTAGGTGTTCAGATTAGGAGACGCATTTGGATGTTACTCTGACCTTCAAAACTAGGGGTTTATCCTTCTTCATTAAAGCACATAATCACTTTAGACAGAGTTGTGTATCAGAAACCTCCCCAGACAGAAAGAAGAGTTCTACCTCTGTTCTAGGCTTCATCCAGGAACAGACTCCGCCAGACTCTTAAGAGGGTGTACAGGAAACTGAAATCTCCCACGGAACCACTACTGATGGGAAGTGTTTATCCTTTTAACTGCATGTTGACTCCTGTGAGGTCAAAAGACGTATAATGTTATTGGCTGTTTTGTCAGACATGACTCTACACACTTTATGTCCCATCTTTGGGAAATCCACCTAAAACCATCCATACAATACCTGACTCATAATGTTCCGCCAATATCAGCTATTTTTGTAAAAAAAAAAAAAAACCAAATCGCCATGTTAAGATGGCGAGGTAAGTATTTTATCTCCCACACTTTGCAGAAAGGAAATAGGGACTTACAGAGTACAGAAATTTATTTTTGCTCCTAAGTCTGGTAATTAGCAATCTAGTACTTATTAAACCAAAGCAAACTGACTCCAGGGTTCTAGCTGTGGCCATGGCAGGATGGCCTGATTTAATACTCCCTACATCTTGGGGCACCTGGGTGGCTCAGTGGGTTAAAGCCTCTGCCTTCGGCTCAGGTCATGATCCCAGGGAGCCTGCTTTCCTTCTTCTCTCTCTGCCTGCCTCTTTGCCTACCTGTGATCTCTGTCAAATAAATAAATAAACTCTTTTTAAAAAAACTACTCTCTGCATCCTTTCCCCATGCAAAGATGATTGCCGAATGCATTTGCCACCTTTTATTTTCAGGTGCATGAGATTCTTCCCTCTCTTTCTAGCTCTGAAGCTCAGAGATGCTGAGTTCCTCAGATTTGGCCCTTATTACAAATGCGGGGTCTGATGCCTCGTTGCTCAGTAAGCATTTGCTAGAGGAACAAATAGAAATGCCAGCATTTGGCATGCATATCACTGAAGTCCAAAGGAGAATGAGCTGTGTTAGCTACGACACACTACTGTCCCCAAAATAGAGACAACTATGTGTTTGTCACTCTAAATGGTTCCTAGAATAATTCTCAATTTAACTCACATGGCATGCATGTGTCAGAATTTTTGCTAAGTAGTCATATATTAACTCATTGCTTTCTCTAAATAATCCTCTAGGTGTAGCAATTATCATCATCCTCATTTTGCATCTGCAGAAGCTGAGACAGGAGCTCATGCAGCAACTGGTCTAAGGCCATGATGGTCCATGGGAAAGGCAAGTGTCCAACCCAGGCAGCCAGGCTCTGTGTCTGCCTCTCACCCAGGTGGCTGGGCTGCTTCTAGGGAGCTGGATGTCTCCTGTAAATCTAGGGAAATTCTACCCCCCAAATTAGGTGAGAACAAAGAAATTATGACAATTGATGTCACAAGAAATTTTAAATAGTTCTTAAAAGAGAGAAAGAGGTGCTTATCTTCCTAAATCTTGTAGTAAGCACAATGGATTTCCCACCTGGCAAGAGTTGAGTCTCTGTGAAGTTGTAACAGATTACATGATTAGTCTGCTCTCCTGGAGTAGACTCACCATTTCCCAAGAAATGAACCGACACTGGTGGTAAAATTTAAACCACGGAGCCACATATTACATGTTGCTTTCATACACAGATATGGAGAAAGACAGACTCAATTTGAAACACATTGAGAGCCAAAATTTTTGCTGGGAGTGCATTTTACATAGTGCCCAGAAAGGAAGGAACACACAGCACCTGGACATTTTCTTATCCATTCTTCCCACAGACCATCTCGAGATTCAGAAATGGCTACTGCAGGGACACCTGAATTGGGCTCAGTCAGTTAAACATCTGCCTTGGGCTCAAGTCATGATCCAGGGTCCTGGGATTGGGTCCTGCATCGGGCTCCCTGCTCAGCAGGGACCCCCTGCTTCTCTCTGCCTGCCACTCCCCCTGCTTGTGCTTTCTGTCAAATAAATAAATAAAATCTTAAAAAAAAGAAACAGATACTGCAGAACTGCATATGTATAGGTATATTCTCCCCAAATATATATTGCTGAATGCACATGTAATGCTAAGTCGTAATGCGCCAGTAATCCTAAGATTTATTAAAAATAATTTCCTAGCTATAAGATCACTTGAATTGTATTTTATTCACAATAAAATATATATGATTTTAGTATTCAAAATATTCAAAGCATAACGACTAGGAAGAAAGGAAGAGGATGTTCTAGATAGAAAAATCCCCATGTGGATACAATGTATTCATAGTTTTGACAATTATACACAGAACCTCTGGACTATACCTACAGGACAGCTGTTATGCAATGTTTTGCTTGTTACAAGCATAACTGAGTACACTACAAAATGTATATCATTAGATAGAAGATAGAAAAATAATAATGTGCTCCTTAACCGAAGCAACGGTATGTTTGAAATTATTTATATATTTACCTTTATATATCTAAACTGTTGTGATTGTCAGAGGCTGTGCTCTCTTTTATGTTTTAGATTCTTTCTTCCATTTATGAGTTTATACCATGGGACCTGAATAGTTGAAATAGGGAAGGTTCATGGTGAAATTGTAGTGATGTAATTCAATAAACCAAATAACAAAGTTCATCTGGCTCTAGCGTAATTGATGCAAAATTGTTACTGTTCATAAAAGGATCCTTGTTCATGTAGACATAAATAAATGTGATGAATATAATTTATAGTACTTTGATAGCCCACATTTAGTATTTCAAAGTTCAAATGGAATAAAGAGAAAAGAGAGAGACACAGACCGAGAGAGAGATGTAGAAAGGTCACAGTGGTCCTTTGTTCCTTATGAACAATTATTTCAGGCCTGTTTCCTTCTTACTGGTCACTTCCATATCCACACTTAGGAGGAAAACTATGGGACTTGATGCAAACTTCATTCCATCTAAGACACTGTCTCCCTAGGTGTTTGAAGCTAGCCTGCTCGAAGCCGTGAGGTGTGGCAGGAGGAAATAGGGGAGGAAGGAGAATAAGAAATTGTGTTTTGGCAAATGTCAGGTGAACGTGAAAATAAAAATACTTGTTGGATTTCCAAAAAAAAAAAAAAAAAAGAGAGAAAGAGAGAAAGATGAGAGAGCGAGATCCAAGCAATGTTCGGGCCAACAGGAATACATAAACATTAAATAAATTTTATACATAGGCATGTGCATATACATATATAAAATCAAATGTATTTATATATAAATTATATATAAGATGTATCTATGTACACATTATTATTGTGATGAATGATATACATTTATAGTAATATATTTGTATAATTACATATTTAATAATTTGATTTGTATTGCAAAAAGCAAATTGTACTTCTGTGTCAAAAATGATCAATAAAGAGGTATTGACATTTTATACCATCACATTACATTAAAGAATGTTACATTAAGGAGAGAGAGCATGTAGGCTGGAGAGGGGGAGAAGGGGCAGAAAGAGAGCGAGAGAGAGAATCCCAAGTAGGCTCCACGTCTGGCATGGGGCCCTACATGTGGCTTAATCTCATGATCCTGAGATCAAGAGTCGAGCTGAAATCAAGAGTCAGACACTCAACTGACTGCGCCACCCAGGCACACCCTATATTAAGGAATTTAATTTAAACTCTGCACTCCCATCACAGATATAACTGAGCTCATAAAGTGTGTGACCTTTCCAGGTGCTGCCCTTCCCAACACATCTTTCCAACGTCCATCCAAGTCTTTGAGAGGCACGACTTTGGGGATCCACAACTTTGGGGATCCATGATGCTGTTCCTGAAGATTTTATCTCAAGCCACAAGAACGGATCTATGTACCACTAAGACTATTGTCATTTTTGTTCTATAAATGGTTATTCATATGCTCCATAATGTGAGTGTTGACTGTATTTTGGCACTCTGTACTTGTTGAAGATCTTCCAGGACGCTTATTTCTTAACTCAGGGCCATCTCTACATTTAATGGATTCCACCTATTTCTTTTGCCCTCATCCCCTAAAGATTACATAATGAGAGGGACCAAAGGAAAGGGTTTTTTGATGAGCCTGCCTGAGACGGAGAGATTTGTTTTGGCAGAAAAAGGAGAGCAAAGTGAATAAATAGGAAGAGATAGGAGAGAGACTTGATGGAGGGAGAAGAGACATCAGGAAGGAGCAGAGTGGAGTTGGAGGAGGAAAACAGCACACAGGAAGGGAAGGCTCAGAGCCAACGAACTTTCTCCTAGAGCCGAAAAATAGCAGCTCTCTTCAGAACTGTTTTTGGCACAGGAACCATAGGTAATAAGGCATTTTGGCTTGGTCACTGTTGGATTATTGTGTCCAGTTCTTCATTTTCCCCTCTGCTCTCACTGAATGAGGTATGACTTCTGGTACCTCATGGAGCCGCTAGGCTGGGGGTTCTTTTCCCCAAACCCTTCTCACCCTACTTCACGGTCAACAAAGATGGGGCGTCATCTCCAGAAATATGGCTTGTGAGTCTTCTTTGTGGATCTGCTACCTTCTCAGTATTTCCAGCACCTGGAAGGGTCTCTGGTGAAGGAAGCACTTCAGGAATATTGTTTGAATCATGAACTGCTAATAGGTCAGTAAACAGGATTCATTAAACACAGCTGTATTCAATCAAGGCCATGGGGAACTGCAGAATGCACTGCCTGATGTAAATTTTTATATTAAGAAGCTTTACGAAAGATTCAATTAAAGCATGATAGATAGGGACAACTTAATCAGATGAAAACAGTATATCCATGAGATTCAAATACGTGGGGAAATAGGGGAGTAAAATTTAAGTGAGACTTCGTAGCAGGGTTCTGGCAGATTCTAAAGGATGAAGTGAGATTTGTCTATATGCCTATGTGCCAGCTGCCCACACGAATTCACACGAACAGACATTAGTAAGTCATGTACGGTGTTTTAACTAGTTAGGGAAGGAGCCCGAAGGGATGAGTTAAGGGAAACAAGGAGTGAAAGATACTCATCTGTAGAAAGTTGGCAGAGTAAAATCAGGTACCTTCCAGTCTACAGACAGACTGATTTCTGGTCAACCAGATAGAATTTTGTAACTGAGAGCAAGCTATTTAATCTTTCTTTTTAAGATTTATTTATTTATTTATTTATTTATTTATTTGAGAGAGAGAGATATGGAGAGAGATGGAGAGAGAGAGCAAGGGGAGGGGCAGAGGTGGGGAGAGAGAGAGAAACTCAAGCAGACTCCCTTACGACGGGATGGGCTCAATCTTATGACCTGGAGCATCAGGACCTGAACAGAAATCAAGTCAGACACTTGACTGAGTCACCCACTCACCCCACAAGCTACCTAATCTTTATATACCTCAGCTTCTTAAATGTGGTTGGTAATTATTTCATGGGTGATTATTAAGTTGGATAATGTATTTGAAGAGAGATTGGAATAATGCTTGCCATATTACATATGCTCAATAAATATTATTATTATTAATTATGTCCAACTTATCTATTCTATTTGGGAGCTTCCACTTACATTCTCACCCACATTTAATTATATAAAACATCACATCAGAATGACCATTCCAAAACAAGTCTTTTTATATCATTCCATAGCATAGAATTCTTCCATGACTTCCTATTACTGCCATCTTAGCATTTTATCCAAAAAGCCTTTATAATTCGACTCTTTATAAAATTTCAATTTTTGTCATGCAATATTTGTTTTTTTTTATTCCCTGAACTGCTGGCATGCCAAATTACTCATATTCAGGAAAAACAGGTTCTTATCTTCCTTCCTTTGCACACTTAGAGAACTCTGTTTATAGTCTCGATTTACCCTCACTTCCTTCTTGTGTCAAGTGCCTACTCATTACTTTGAGTTTGGTTCAAATCTGTCTTCTTTAGCATAGCTTCTTTCACTGACAGGTAAAAGTAAACACACTGTTCTCTGTACCCTGAGTTCACCTTTAGACAAATGTGCACGTGTACTTGGAAAAAGTGTTTGCTTATTCATTAGTGCACACCACCCTTCCTTTTGATAACATTGTATTGAAAATTCAGATACTCATTTTATTCCTATTATCTTCAAAAGAGAGAACTATGTTAAAATGCAACAGATGTCTAGTGAAAATTTTTAAACGATTAGACCCCTAAGTAACACAGTAACAAATGCTTGAAGTCTTTATATATTGTAGTTTCTTCATGTCTCGCTCTATTGCTGGAACACCCTCCACAACATCATGCAGATCCTGAGCATTTCCCGGATGATGGAATAAAGTGAACAGCGAGATACACAAAAACCCTGCCCTTTGGGACATCTCATTCTAGTTGTGCTTCTGTGTACAGACAAAAATTATCTATAATTATCTATAAATATTTAATCTAATGTCAGCCACTGAAAAAAGCTATGAAAAGAAGGTGAATCAAATGATTGGGATAAAGTCTTATGGAGCTAGGGGCTGCTATCTAGGGTATTCGTTTAGGTCGGCTTCTCAAGGATCATTATGGAATGGGTATTGGCATGCAAGAAGATTATGAGGGAAGTCTTTGAGAAACAATGTTTTTGAGGGAGTAAGTGAAGCAGGACTGGGCGGAAAGGGGGGTTGAACACAGTGCAGTAACAGCAAAAGCCTTTGTGGATTCCATGTCATGGCCATTCAAGGAATTTTCTGAACTGAAGCAAAGGAGCCAGACGCCTCTAGCCCCACCTTCACCAGCACTGGCTACTCCCTGGGAGTGAGTATAACTTGAAAGAAGCAATTCTCTTTCCTAGGAAGGACTGAGCAGAGTGCTTTTGTCCAAAAGGAGAATCTGGGTGGCTCAACACAGAGTCTACTCTGCAAGGGCACAAGGTTGCCTCCCTGAGATGATGGTTCAGCAGAAATTTGAGTAAAATAAGAAAACAAAAACCAGGAAAGAGAATTTTCCAGGCAGAGAAATGTGCGAATGTAAAAGTCCTGAGGAAGAAAAGCAAGCTGCTGAGATTGAAGTAAAGAAAGGAGACCATGTCGTCAGTGTAGCGAGCAGGACCAGGGATGGTAGGGAATGTCTGAAAGGGAAGGAAGGTTTATACCATAAAGGGTGCTCCAGGCTATGGTATGGGAGTGGGATTATATTTTGAAAGTAATGGAAGGCCACAGAGTGATTTTATATGATTTAGCTATTCCAAACAATTGCTCTGGTTGCCTTGCAGATAATTATTCTCAGGAGACCAAGAATTAAATCAGAGAAACCAGTTAGTAGGCTAAAGTCTTAGTCTGATTGAGAGGAACACGTCGTCCAGATTAGCATCACAGCTATGGCGGTGGCAATAAGACATCACAGAAGAATTCATGGTAAATGGAACTTTTTCATGAATTGTATACAACTTAAGAAGAAAATGTGAAGCAAAAAACCATCCCCAGGCTTTGGCTTTGATGTGAGCGTTTGGTTAAGTGGTGGTGTCATGTTTTGATCTGGGCAAGATGGTTATGGACACGTTAATTAGGAGATATGTTTTAGGACTATAAATGTGAAATTACTATTAGGTTTTTAACCAGAGATTTGAGTAGGCAGTTTCATATACAAGTCTTGGACGTAGAAAGAATTTGAGGCAAAATGATAAATTTAGAAGTGATTAACATATGGAAGAAAGTATAGCCCTGCCACTGAATGGGATCACCTCAGAGTTTTATTTAAGAGAAGAAATGAGTCTAAGATTGAGTTCTGAGAGGCACTCAGTAAGCGGTTGATCAAGAGCTGTAATAGAAGATATATATGTATTTCTCTATGAGACAGAGAGAAATCGAGAGATCAGAAGAGTGCAACACTTGAAAGAACTGCAAAACATTCAATGTGGTTTTAAGGGGGATGTGTGCAGGGAGTAGTAAGTTATGCTTTGTGACAGTTGTTTGGTAATGGACGCATAATAAGTAAATAGGCATATTATGCTGACTAGTTTATATTTTGTTCCAAAGACAATGGATAAAATGATTGCTTTAGAATACATTTATAGATAATGGTGAGGGGAGGGAAGAACTGGATAGATCTTAGATAGGCTTAGAGTTTGGAAAGGAAAGACTTTGCTGCTCGTGAGACATTTGTGGCATGGGTATAAGTGATTCTCAGATTTCTGACGGCAATTACTAGGTTAAAGGTGGACTCCATATATCAAAACTCATTGGTTTTACAAATGTTGATTGAGCTCTTATTATACGTCAGGTACTCTTTTAGGTGAAGATATACTTCTAGGTGAGGATGTAACAGCACACAAAACAGATAGAGAACTATTCCAGTTATGTTAAAGGACACAGACAATGAAGATAAGGCCAGAGTAAGGCACCAGGGGGGCTCAGTGGGTTATGGGTCTGCCTTTGGCTTAGGTCATGTTCCCAGGGTCCTGGGTTAGAGTCCTGCTTTGGGTTCCTGGCTCATCGAGGATCCTGTTTTTCCCACTGCCTGCCACTCTCCCTGCTTGTGTTTGCGTGCTCTCTCTCTCTCTCTCTCACACACACACACACACACACACACACACACACAATAAATAAATAAAATATCTTTAAAAACACAAGACCTGAGGGGCGCCTGGGTGGTTCAGTTGGTTGGGCAACTGCCTTCGGCTCAGGTCATGGTCCTCGAGTCCTGGGATCAAGTCCCGCATCGGACTCCCTGCTCGGCAGGGAGCCTGCTTCTCCCGCTGATCTCTCTCCTCTCATGCTCTGTCTCTCAAATAAATAAATAAAATCATTAAACAACAACAACAACAACAACAACAAAAGTAAGACCTGAGTAAAATATGTAGGTCTTACATAGCAAAGCATAGAAGATGTTAAGTGTCCATTTCTTCTTTGATATTAACCACCTGCAGTGGATCTTGTCCGGAACAGAGGTGAGCAAAAGGAGAAGATTTAAAATGAAAGAGAGAAAATAGATGAAGTAACAGCTAAAAGCTATGAGATTAGGTAAAAATGTGTGTTTTTGCAGTGAAGAAGGAAAGACTTGTTCCCAATTTCGTCCACTGCTGAGAAAAAGAAAGTGGAGAGGAAAGAAGCCTGTTGAAATGAAGCCCCTTGGGAGATGTGATCGATTTAACGTAAATTGTGCAGAGGGAAAGAGTATTTGGATGCAGGATCTGTTAGAAGAAACACAGTTTCCAAAATGTTTTACAACAGCTCAAGCTTATATACATAATATTAAGAATGAAATTTGGGAAATATGGAATTTGGAAAATAATATTTAATTATAAAAATAGTGTGAACATAAAGAAAAATAGGTGAAATGATTTTTTTTTATTTTTTCCAACTGGTATCACAGTATTTTGTTGGCAGCACTGTAATTGTTATGTGTGCCAATTTTAATTTTTGCCTGGAAAAGTCCAGTTGGGTGTAATCTAAAATTAATGAGGCTTTAAAAACAGATTTTTCACTTAATCTACGAGCTATCAGTGTTGTTCCCTAATACTAGCAAAACAACAGTTTATGTAACTTCAATTGCATTCTTCAAATAATATTATGTAGAAAAAGAGGCACATTAAACTATGTAGAGCAGACCCCTTGTGTTTAGGGATTTGGCATGTGATGCAGGACATACATATATCCAGATGTGTAAATATAAATATGGGTTGTGTTATACTAGATGCAAGACAATGGGCATGCATTTTCTTTTTCTTCCTTTCTTTTTTTTTTTTTTTTTAAGGATTCTATTTATTTATTTGAGAGAGAGACAGTGAGAGAGAGCATGAGAGGGGAGAAGGTCAGAGGGAGCAGACTCCCCATGGAGCAGGAAGCCTGATGCGGGCCTAGATCCCAGGACTCTGGGATCATGACCTGAGCTGAAGGCAGTGGCTTAACCCACTGAGCCACCCAGGTGCCCCTGGGTGTGTATTTTCATCTGAGTAGTAAAATAGATGGACTAAGACTTTTCTTAAAACTCTCAATTGATTAGAAAAAATCTAACCTAGGAGAGCTATTATTTCATCTTCAAGAAAGTAGAGAATTCAGAAGAGAGGATGCACCCCATTTGTGGACCCCAGAGAGATGGAGGGTGGGGGCCAACATTGGCAAATACACCAATGTCCCATTGGAGACAGTCCAGATCATGAGACCGTGGGTGAGTTGTTCGTAAGACCAGTGGTTCAGTGACAAAACTATCTAAGTAATAAAAAAATAAAATAAAATAAAATAAAATAACTCAGGTTGTCCTAAGATTTTTTTTTTTTTCCTGGTGAGGAACAGAGATAACCATAATATAAAGGAGCCTCCAAAAGTATTAAAACAGAAGCTCCTCTGTAATGGATTTTATTCAGAGCTTCATTTTTTAAAATATTGCCGTAATTCGGAGTATCTTGATGCAGGAGACAGCTGGAATTGGTAATAGCCTTTCTCAAGGCTGTCATTAGTTCTGCAATATTAGCTTAAAATTAGTATGGAGGAGAATGTAAAGTTCATACAGATTTTTGGTTCAATTCCTTACAGCACATAAAAAATGAAAGGACATATTTTAGTAAGCTATTGACACTTATTTTCTTCAGAGGAGAGTTGTCTCAATTAAAAAATATATATATATACTATTAGACAACCTTCTTTATTAAGTGTTCAGGAATTAACTTATTTTAGTCAGGATGTGATCCAATTACAAAAGAAATTATCTTCAAAAATAGAAAAGAGTTTTACTTAATATATTTTCACTGAAATGAAATTTTAAGATAATATTTCATGATTGATTATTTATAGTTTCCAAAGTAAACTTCTGACGTGTGAGTGTGAGCTACAATTCAGTATTTTAATATATTCAGGCCCTACTGTCCAAACACAGTGAAGAACTGAAGGAAGCATGGGCTCAAATAAATGACGTAATCACCTGAGTATCCAGCAGCCACGTGATGGAAATTGGGAGAGCTAGATCATCAGAAGTATTGAGAAAGGGAGTCTGGAACTTGCAACAGGACTGAATCTTCATAGGAGACAGAGCTTGACAAGTTAGGGGTGGTGGTGTCCCCTGACTATTCATTGAAGCAAATCCCTTCTAGAGTGTCCCAGTTTAAGCCCATAAAACTCCTATACATTCAAGCCCCAAAATTAATTTCCAGTCAAGAAACACAAATGTATGAGAGGTTAAGCTACGGTGACTGGGGATCCGCCAACACAAATAAATGAATACAAATAAATACAAGTTTTAATGTCTTTGAAGACTGAAAATTCTAGAATTATTAGTGCAAAATATGCAATCATTATATAGGAATATTTAATAAAAATGACACAGTTGCAAAGGTTGATTGGTCATAAATCATTATCAGAAATAAATAAGAAAACTAAAAAAAATGGAGTTTCTAGACTACATATACTCCATATTTTTTATCATCAATAACACACTTTATTTACTTGGGTTATAGATATAAATAGACAAAATGACCAAGTAAAAATAAACTATAATATCCTTCTTAATTGAGTAATGGTAAATAAATAGAGACTAAATACATAGAACAAAATTACTTTTTAAACTGGTATCTCTAAAATGGGCCAGATCTCTCAGAACCTCAGGATTATGGCATAGAATTAACCAGTTTTATTGCTAAAAATTCCAATAGAGGGAACTGAGTTTGTAAAATGTCAGGCAACAGAGTACTTCTTTAATTTTATTAAAATATTTACATTTATTCCAATACACATAGTCTCAAAGCAAGAACCATATGTATTCCTTCTCCTCAGAGACAGAGAAGGATCTCAATTAGTGCTTTTTTTTTCTTTATTAGTGTTTGTTCATCAAATAAATGAATCTCTGTGAGAGTTCAACACAATACCAAGGGTATTTTTCATGGTTCTTGTCAAGTTAATCCTAAAATGCATATACAAAGGAAAATAGCCAAGAAAATACAACTAGAAAATTTCAGCAAAGCATTAGACAGAGCTGAAGAAACAAAGAACTAGAAAACATAATAAGGTAAATAATATAACAAAATGAGGTACTTTGAGAAAAAGAGTTGAAAATATGAAGATATCATGAAGCTAATGTTGAGATTAAAATGAAAAGATGTAGTAACAGAGACAATAGAGAAAAAAAGAGGAGATATGATATCTAAACATGTACTTACTGAAAATATCCATATCTCATTAAAAACATCGATCTATGGATATGGGAGTGCAATGCATCTCAAACAAATAAAAATAAATGTATGGGACTACACTGGAAACCATTGGCTTTAAAACCAATGGCAAGGCAAGAGGGACCACTTTCTTAACTGTCTTTAACAAGTACCAGAACTTCAAAACAGTTTAAGAAAAAGAAAGAAGAAGAGAAGAAAACATCAGGATTGAGAAGGAGTCAATATAGATAATTGAATTAACTATCTTCAAATACAGAAATGCTATAGACAAATTACTGACAATACTATGAGAGTATCAGAGTATACAGATAGAAGATCATTACAAAATTCTGTTTTAACATGTCTGTGTACTAGAAGGGTTCTAAAACAATTAAAAATACATTACACAGTTTGATCTTCGGTTTGGGCACCAAAAACAAACAAACAAACAAACAAAAAACAAAATTTCGCCTTATATTGCAATAAAACTGCTTAAAAACAAAAACAAGCAAATAAACAAAAAATACTGTACACACTAACAATATAAACAAGCCACTTAAGGAGCAGTCTTATCAAAAGTTTATAAAATCTATGTAGAAAAAAAACTCTACTTAACTAAAGGGTACTTAAATATGTGGAACAAATACCTCTTTTAGGATAGAAGAAATCAGTGTCCCGAAGATGTCACTTCTCCCCAAATTGATGTTGACTCTATGAGAGCCCAATACAATACCCAAGAGGGTTTTTCTTGGACCCCATCAAGCTAATTCTAAAATGTAAAATCACAAGTGAAAATAGTAAAGTGAAGAAGAAGAAAGGAGAGGATTGGACATGCCTTACAAAATTATCAAAATTTAAAATAAAACTGTAGGAGTTAAGGGAAACAGGCAAGTCAACAAGTGTGAAAAAACTGAAGTCCCAGAAGAAATACATGGGCTTTAATGTGTAACAGACTAGGATGGCAGATCCTATTGAAAAATATCAGTAATTTGCATCTTTTTTGTGTGGCACATTAATAAAGCCTGAAATTGAGATGATACACATATGCAAAGATATTTTAGAAAATAAGACTATCTTTCTGACTTTAGGGAAGGGTTTCCTGGACAGATACATGTCCTAATTAAAGGAAAAGATTGATACTCTAGATTTTCTCTGCATTCAGTACTTCTATTCAGTAAATACATTTTAAAAAGGAAAAAGATGAGTCAAATCTGGGAGAAGATATTTGCAAGATATACATCTGACACACATTAGAATCTGAAATATATAAATTATTAAGGCGAAGATCTAGTAGATACTTTGTCAAGGGTCGTGAACAGACACTTCCTGAAAGAAGCAGCACATATGTCAAACTTCACTACTAATCATGGAAACATCCATTACAACAAAAATGAGTTACCATTTTATACTTGTAAGATATAGGAAGGAATAAGAATCTAACAATATAAAGTGTTGGATAGTGTACAGGTTAACAGGAATTTTTATACATTGCTTTGAGAGTATGAATTGTTACAACCACTTTGGGAAACAATTTGGCCTTTGCACAGAGAACAACGGAGCATTTTCATGTGTAGTTTTACCTAAGAGACATTTCTGTGTATAACCTGCAGGATTCAGGTGTAAGAGATTTCAGAGAATATCACTTCATCAGAAAACAGATTCATGGGCGCCTGGGTGGCTCAGTGGTTTAGGCCGCTGCCTTCGGCTCAGGTCATGATCTCAGGGTGCTGGGATCGAGTCCCGCATCGGGCTCTCTGCTCAGCAGGGAGCCTGCTTCCCTCTGTCTCTCTGTCTGCCTCTCCATCTACTTGTGATTTCTCTCTGTCAAATAAATAAATAAATAAAATCTTTAAAAAAAAAAAAAACAAAACAAAAAAAAAAAAAAAAAACAGATTCATTATTTGCTATATATTGATCAGCTGGAATATTTTACAAGAAACATGAATGGACCATAGCTACATACAAATCAGAAATAAATGTTAGAAACCTGAAACTGAGAAAAAGAAACTCCCGGAAAACTGCGTGCCGTTAAATAACACTTTTATAAAACTTAAAAACAGATAAAATGGGCAAATATATTTTTTAGCCATGTGTACATGTGTGATAAAATCATTTATCAAGACAAGGAAAAACTAAATGCAAAGCTGAAGCTAGTGGTTATTGAGGAGTAGAAGACAAGAGAGGGCGTGAAGGAAAAGCAGAAATGTGCAGATTAGCCACATGTTCAATTTCTTCCGTGAAATGACAGATCTGCATGTACATTATTACTTACATACATGATTATATATATAAAATTATTGTTATGACTTAATATCTGTAACATTAGCCCTTGTGTGTGTATCAGATAATATATTTTAAGACATAATTAAAAAGAATTAAGGGCTGACGCAAATAATTTACTAGATACGTACAAACAATCATTTGCAACGTTTTAAAATATTTGTATCTATTTGAAAGAGAGAGAGAGGGGAGCACAAGCAGGTGGAGCAGCAGGCAGACAGAGACGGGGAGGGAGTGGGATCAGCAGACTACCCACCCCCCTCCCCGCTGAACAAGGAGCCTGATTCTGGCGGGATCCAAGGACCCTGGGATCATGACCTGAGCTGAAGGCAGATGCTTAGAGCTGCTTAATTGACTGGGCCACACACGCGCCCCTGCAAATGGTTTGATAGAGACAATGACATTCCTAACATGTCTTCCATAAAATTGTAAAAAATTTAGTCAGAATTTCAACTGTATTTTTATATGACTTCTTAATACTTCTAATGCTGAAGGGCACTGAAAGTTTTTTCATGGCACCATGAGTACATGCTCTGTATTAGTAAAAATTATACAGGGTTACAAGTAGAGGGGTTCAAGTGAGACAATATTATAAACTCTGAGTAACTTTGGGAAAGTCATTTAAATGTCCCTCAATCTCCTCATTAGTGAAATTAGCAATTTAATTAAATGCTCTCTGAGGTCCCTTCCAGGTCTAAAATTTTACACAATTGTGACCTTAATTTGGTGTAAACACAAAAGTTTGAAATAATGCTGAGAAAATTGGATTACTATGGTACTAAACTAAATTGCATATGCATTATTATTAGACAGTATGGTAAAAATGCTTGTTGAAAATTTACTTGGTATTTTTCATTAATTAACTTATGAAATGTCTGTTGCATAATCTAATAAACTGCTGATACTTGATATAAACATGCCAGACATTAAGGCAAAAATGTACATGCCTGTTGCAGTTTCATTACTTTGTGGAGTGCATCAGTGCACTGGAGTAACCAATGCACTAAATCGGATATTTAAAACTTAATGTACTTGCCTGATGAGAGTAATTTATAATTTACATATGAATTGAATTCAGACCCATTTCTTTCTTTTTCCACTTACAGGAAAGAAGTATTAGCAACTGAAAATTGATGTTTTCCTACAACTTGAAAACTATTTCTGCAGATGTTTTCATATGTAGCTGAACAAAAAAAAAAATAAGATTTTGGAAGAATATACTTAGAAGAAATGATAGACGATAAAGCACAAGACTTCCTAATATTTCTGTCTCCATGTCAAGTAAAATATGTGACTATGCTTGATTTAATTTTTGAGATTCAATGAGATAATTTATATCCATTAAAATATTAAGAAAGGCTTGAGTTTGATCACTTGCAAGATGTCTTAGAAATCACTAAGCAATATGAAAATATAAGCAGATGAATTACCCATCAAATGTAATAATTTCCTCTGGAAACAGATTTTGACAGAGTTGACTTTTAAGAGAACCATATTATTACTTTGCCTGGTGTAATTGTCAAATGTGTGCAAAATCATGAGATAATTCATAATTTTCTTTCAACTCCAGCTTTCCTGTTAGCTTACATTTCTAAGTCGTATAATTTTTTATGATTTTTCTTTAAAAAATATTTCTTGTGGGGAAATATTTGTGTTGTTTTATCGAAATTTACATTTTTATTATAATCCTTTCTAATAGACATTTTCATTGACAGAACAGATTACAAAGAAAATATATAATAATATTAAGTACATTTGAAGTATTAAGTGTTAAATTTAATACTTAATAATATAATACACTTTAATCACTCACAAGATCTCAACATAAAGTCACTTTCTCCTTCTTCATCTGCATCTCAACAACTGTCTTCTGACCTATGGTATTTGAAAAGTTTCATTCATTATCAAGATCTGTCTGCCTCCAAAAATAAAAAGTTACTTTATTATTTAGCCGTGTAAATGGATCAATCTTGTCAACAATGGGCATAGCCCACCCCAGTTCTCCCAGGTCATCATGCCTATAAAGTAAACATAGACTCCATGACTCAGCCCCACCCCTCCCCCCACCCTGAGGGTGTTCCATTACTCCCTGTCCTCAGGCAGCGATTTCAGTGTATGGAAATCTGTTTTTGGATAATTGATTTTTAAAGTATTTTACAAAAGGGTTTCCCTGTTCCAAAAAGTAGTGCCAAAGATATGGCCATCTATTTTTGTTTAACAAAACAACCCCAAATTTAATGACTTAAAATCATTTTTTCCTGCCCCCAAGTCTTTACATAGGGCTTGGCAGGTGGGCTCATCTCTGTTCCACCAGGCATATTTCTCCAGGGATGGCTTGACAGGGACCAGATATGCCACTGCCATGATGACTTCCTGCTGTTGGTGCTGTTTGTGTGAGGGGTTTAACCTGGGCAGTTGACCAGCTCCACATCTCCTCTCTGTGTTGGACCTCCCAAGGGAATTTCTGTTTAAATATATATATATTTTCCCACATCACTTCAGTTCTCTTTTTCTAAGGACATTAGCATGTAATTCTGATTTCATCTCTTGGTCTTTTCCAACAATCAGTATGTCACTGTAACTTCCAATTCATTGTTTCCAAACATCTGACATTTCTCACTTTTCTCTCTCTTCCCCTTAATTATATTTCATCATACTCAGAGGTGCTTTTACTGTCCCAACCACACTCTTGATAGTGTTAATTTTCTTATTGGTCTTCTTGCGTGTGAAGGCTTATATTTGTGTGTAACCTCTTTTGGTTATTTTCCCATTTCTTCCCTGAATCTCTTTGAACTCTTGTGTTATAGCTGGTTTTCTCAAGAAGTTCATTTTGCTGCTTTCAGATTATTATTCACATTCTTTAAAGTATCATATACAAATAAAAACACACTTTATTGGGATGGCATGAACCAATGCTTTTCAAGCAAATGTTAACCTAATTGCTATCTGTCTGAAGGTCAAGAGGAACTCATTTAGAAAGTACATTGGTACAAAGTGTTAGCCCAAATTTGCAATGCATCCCGCAGATACTTAGCAAGTTGTTTGGCAGATGTTATTAGAATTTATCAATGTCTACTTCTCTTTTCCTTTTGAGTGCACATAGTTCTACACTTCTGTTACTAGGATAGATAGAAACTGGTCAATAAAATGTCAAAAATGTGTCAGTTATTGTCCATGGCTGTGGTGGGAAACCCATGGAGGATTCTCCAGTTTCTCTCCAATACTGCAGTGGTCTTGGAAATAGACTTGGGATGAATTGGTGTGGGCCAACAGTGTAGGGCTACCCGGATTGCTGAGTTACACTGTAGAAAGTGGTGCAGCACTAGAAAGTGGTGCAGCACCCGCAGCAACTGTAGATAAGTGAGAAATACACGTGCATTGCAGAATGGCAAAGAGAATTGGGGTTTGTTGCTACCCCATACTGGTTAACAGAAGTAAGTTAATAATGCACGGTACCATTTTCTGTTTCTTTAAATGCAAAGAATTTCATGTGACTAAGGGAATCTAAAAGAGTTTGTCGTGTTCCTTTGCTTTCATTATGGAAATATGGAAAGCTAGAATCTTTAGAATTACCACCTAGAATCTTCCTATCTCTAGTTAAATGATATTCTCATTTTCCCTGAGTCCTTGACACTAATCTTTTTCATTTCTTTTATTTTTCTTCAAATGGTATTGCCTGGAAATAAAGAAGATATGCCTGGAGAAGGATAGAAGAGAGGATGTAGGATGAATATACTGCCTCAGAAAGTTCCACTCATGCTGTCCCAGGTTATGAGGACAAAGGTACACATCCCTCCAGGGTTCCTTTGCAATGAGATTGAGAGCAAGGTCTTTCTTTGCCTACTTCCTACAAAGTAGTATCTGTCCAGAGGCTACCAATCGCTTGCCAATACATTTTTGCTATAGTTAAATTAATTCCTCCCTAACATTTACTTATTATGAATTAATTGCCTTAATTTACTGTAGTGTTGTAAGTTTGAAACTATGTGGGGTTTTTTTGGGGTGAGTAGGAGAAGAGAGATTTTGTCGATAAAAATATAGGGAAATTAAATTAAGAAGAGCTGAAGAGTAACTACCACCAAGAACTCAAATTCTTAAAATAACTGACAAAACAGAGACCACAAATATCTACTCACAAGTTTCTCCTAGATAAGTTCTTACAAATATATATGTAGATGGAATATATATATATGTGTATGTATATATATTTAGATACTTATATATTCATATACATATATACTATATACAAATACACATGCTTTATAAGTGTGTGAATATCAAAGCTAAGTAAACACTGAGGCTACATTAAAATTTTTAGGAAATGTTATTCAATTTCTTCCGCTCTACTTTTTCAATAGAAAATGAAATGTCTTTTACTATGTAATAAGGGCATTATCTTAAGCATTTTATATTCCAATGCAGACCCTATGGCTATTATTATTATTATTATTATTTAATAATTACATACATTATTTTTGTATATTTCATATTCGTATATATTTTCATATATAAAAATTACATACATTATTTTCGTCTCTGACTTTTTGACATATTTTACTATACAGTGTTAGGAGACAGAGTCTTCATTATAAATGTGTTAGAATATAGATGTCTTGTTTCCATAACTGCTGTGTGAATCTTAAGTTTGAAGAAGCCTTCTTTTGAATGCATACATTTACATATACTGGAGGATGGGATTTGGTAAAAGAGTAGGAATAAATCAAAAGTAGGAGTAAATTGGGATGATTTATCAGCACTACTGGAAAATGGCTTTTAAAGAAAAAATGCAATTATTTCACATGTGTCTCTCTATAATGCCTCCTATTATGCCATTTAAAGATATAATAAATAAGGTTTGATGAGTGTCTTCCATGATAGGAATCTTTGGGGAGGACATAGAGAATTGAGTAAAAGAATAAGGATAAAATCCTATTTCTGATGTAGCATGTCAGAATTCTTTCAGTTTAATTATGCTACCATGATTTGGTCTTTGAGGTCTGATTGTGAGGATGCACAATAGTATTCCCCAAGGTGGACATGGTTCTCAGTAATAATGTGTTTTGGCTCAATGACACCAATCCGTCAGCTAGCAATCATGCTTTGCCTCCAGCCCTCATCCAACATCTCATTGTAGAGAACATCCTTATGGACTTTGGACTTCTCTACTCTTTGAAATGTTGAAATGGTCCATCAACAGCACATTGAATCACATTGTGCTTGTTCATATTTGACGTATAGCCACAAACCTACACACGTAAGCCATGTCTGTATCATAAATAGATCAGTTAAGATTAAATGAAAAAATGACCTTAATAACTGTTTGCCTCTATGACATACATGATTCGTTTAACCGCTTCTTAGTGATTTTTGTGAATATGAGCAGCATATGGAACCAAAAGTGGAACATTGCAACTTGTAATAATGTAATATTCTTTAATTGACAAAACTAAATGTTAACCATTTTTCAATTCAAATTTTAACCATTTTTCAATGGTCCTTCAATGACCATTCTCCACAAGACACTTGAGAACATCTGTATGGCTGTTACTATGTAAGAGACTCCTGAAAACAAATAATCTCCAATCAGGCAATTTTCTTGTCTCTGCAGGTGATTTTATACTAACACAGTATAGAAAACTGATATAGCTGATGCCCATACAAAAGGTCAAATACAGTGGTAGTCCTCACTAAACTTCATGTAGACACGGTAGTATTTATTTTAATTTTATATCATCCAGAGGGGTGTTTGTGTGTGTGTGTCCATCCCACAAACTTCTCAGAATTCTGGTGTGTCCATTCTGAAATATGTAAGTTTCCTAAACAATGGAGATGTTGAATTTTTTCCTATGAAAATATCATTGTCACAATTAATTGATAGCTATAACCTACCATGGAGAAGCATATAATTTTTAATGGGAAAATCTTAGCTAGAAACCAATTAGTATTAAGGCAAATGAGAAGCAATTTTGCAATCAAAGTGCCATCAAGGGTTTCCTTATGTCTCCTTCCTTTTTTTACAGATCTTTTAAAGTCACACACACACCCATTATTTTGAGCTGTGTATATAATTTAAAACAGGTTAAATAATCCAGGTTTTTGATATTTACTTATGTGTAAGCAATATTCATTTTTTCAGAAAAAAATGTATTTAATAAAAATACTGATAAAAATTACAGCTTTATGAATAAAATTACATTTTATTTAAGATTTGTGCAAAATATACTTAAGATAAACTTCTAAATTGCCAAAATCATTGATCATTAAAAAGTCAGAAAATATAGAGAAAATACTGAGGGTGAAAATATAGTGACAAATACAAGAAACAGTACTAATAATGTGTTTTGTTTAAACAGTCCATACTAATCCATCAAAACAAAATTATCTCTACTGGTTAAGAAACTCGTGTTGTTTTTCATTTTTTTAGGTATTTGAAGTGAACATTTGTCCTCAATTATGCATTAGTTAGATTCTAATTTATGTACATATACATGCCAAGAAATGTAAAAAGAAAGATAAAATTGGATTGGAGGATGACATTTAACCCAACATAAAAACTTTGAAAAGGAACAAAATGGTTAGCTTTATCTTAATATTTCCATAAATTGGTAATGGTTAATTTTTCGCAAATAGGAACCTAATTGACATTTAATCAAGCATACATAAGTGTATGTTAAATATAAATTAATTACAGTATGTTAAAAATACTGTAATTTTATGGTGTGTAAACATGTAAGTACATTTTAGTTACCATTTAATTACTGATTTCACACACTATAAATGTATAATTACCTAACTAACAATTCCTACCTTTCTAGGGAAAGCATTTTTCAGGTTAAATATGACGCAAAGTTAATTAGATGTTATTTTTACAATAATACTAAAAAGTTGTAAGTGATTGACCCATTTAGTTCACTTCTGAATTAACTTCTCCTCACAGTAATATATGTGGAAATTATAATGTGCATAAAAACTACTTATAAATGCATAGTTATATAATTGTGATTTGATTACCCAGCCCAATGTAACAACGTGTTTATATAGAATACTAAGAAATATGTCCTGGGGTTTTAAAATACAAATATTATCTGTTTATAAAATTAAGCTAAACAAATAAAGGTAATTAGGTACTATATGAAAAATACCTTTTGAATGTAATTTTTCACTAATGTATGGCAACATAATTCATCATTTTACATTTTGCATTATTACTTTTTTCTTGATTTTGCCCCTTTTTGTTTAGTGTTTTTCTGAATACTGATTTTCCACTATTGTTTAAGCTTTCTTTTATGTGTTCAAGTAAACCACCTTGAATTTGATATGGAACAAAGTAAAATATTGTTGCAAAGGGACCTGAATCAATTTAATCATTGGTAATTATTCTGTTCTTTTTCATTAGGTATCAGGAACCTCGTGTAGGTTAAAAGTTTTCTACTACATACACTCTATTCTGGTAACAAGTTATAATGGAAGTGGATTCCAGACAAAACTCTGCCACACATCCAAATGTCTTCTAGCACACAGACAGGAAAACCACCACACCTTTACTGTAAGCCAGCCCTCCGGACCTAGGAAAAGCACTTTGTATCACAGGTGCACAGGCCCAGCTGTGACAGCATTCCAACAACAGGATACATCTAACCTTCTAATTGAAGTCCCAATGTCTCTCGAGTTGTTTAACCAGAGACTGTTTCAGAATTCCAAGGCCACATTTCCATGTGAAGTGGATTAAGACTTCCCTCAACAGAGAACATAGTCCATGAAAGAGGTGGTTTACCTGGACAATATTTCTAGTCAATGCATGAATCTTGAACATCGCTCAATTCATTTTAACATCTACATTACTAACCATCCAGCTGTCTAGTGTTGATCAAGATAAAAACAATTGAAGCAACAGATTACTGGGATGTAATCTGATTATAGGGTCTCACCTAGAGTACATGAACTAATAACAAGCATACACAGGTTGCAGATTGCCACAAATAACCACGCATGAATACGTGGGACTCTACAGGCTAAGTTCAGACAGTATAGCTGACCTTATATACCTCTTTACCATCTTTATTATACAATCAATTTTAAGTTGCCCAAACACTTTATAAACATGGAAACAGCTGTTTCAAGCAAAAGGGGGAAATATAAAGTATACTTAAAGGTTAATTATGTCTCCATATACAATAACTTGGGACACAGGTATTTTCCTTTTAACAATCACAGATATTGGTCAGTGCCTCATCTAAACAAAACACTGTGAAAGGAACAGAGGGGATTCAAGCTCTTCCCTAAATAAGTTTATTATATCCTGCTTTTGGTTATAAGATTCATTAAATTATTAGAGGTGAAGAAAATTAAAGGTACCTAGTGAACAATGAAAATTAAAATAGTAAGTTGATTGATAAAAATGAAAGCCTAGATAGAGTTCAAAAAGGGAGAAATCACAATTATTCAGAAAATCTTCCTGGAGGAATTGTTTTGGGAATTATAAAAGCATTCACAGCCAGTGTAAACATTAAGAGATAGTAAGGCCTTTGCCTTTTTGTTTAAAGGGAAATCTGACTTCCAATAAGTTTCCTGCAAGTAGGCTTGAGTTTACAATGGAAGGGAGTAAAGGTATCGTAACATTTATTTATCTCCCCTATGTGTCTTATAGATGATGTTTTAGAACAACATAAGCCAATTTTTCCTCATACAAATACAAAAAGCATATCCTTATCTCATGTTTTGTTAGGCTGCTATGCAGCCATAGTTTTTGAAATACTTGGTCTTTACATTCTTAAAAGTATTGAGGGCCCCAAAGAGCTTTTGCTTTTTTGAGTTGTATCTACCAGTATTTCAACACATCAAAAATTAACTCAGAAAAAGGTAAAAAAATATTTATATCTTGCCAAAATAACATTGCAAAAAAACATGATACTGTAATATCATTAAAAATAATGATTTTCCTGAAATTAAAAAAAAATCAAGTAAGAGGAATGGCATTGTTTTACATTTTTGTAGATCTTTTTAATGACTGGTCTAATTTAAGAACCTGTATTCTCCTATCAGCTTCTGCATTAAATATGTGGCAATTCATTGCTTTAAAGTCCATGAAAAAAATCTGGTTTCATACAGATATATAGTTGGAAATGCTTCAGATTGTTGTGGATATTTTTTTTTTTTTTTTTTGATACCATACCAAACCTTGACAAATGGGATTGTTTACAAAATTTTCAATGCAACATGTAATCTGAAGCTATAGTAATAAATTTTTAAATTCTGTTACATGAAAAGACATTGGTCTAGTGTGCATCTTGAATAAATCTCTTGCCCCACAGTGATTCTATACCGGGAGGCATTGATCATTTGGGAAATAGTGGTTCACTGATTTTGGCAGATTTTCCAAACATGGACACAATTTACTACTTAGTAGAAAACAAAAACACATACTTTCTTATCAGAAAAGCCTTTAAATACTGGGAAGCTGGGAAGCTTATGTGGATGAAAGCACATGATTTAGAAAAATCAAGTGATTCCTTGCAAACTTGGATTCTACCCTAGAGTGTTGACCAGGTAGTGATGAGGCTCTGAACTACAAGCAGCATGTTTGTTACAGGATCTAGAACTGCAATTTGGGGAACACAGATTCTGGTAGAAACCCCACGAGTGTCCTGTTGAAGAAACATGATGAAGGGTCTTTAAAGACAAAATGGGGCAATGGCTGCGCGTTACATCAGTTATTCTCCAATTATTCTGATTGGAGTCTACATTTGTATTTCCAATCAGTCACCTCCCTAGTTTTTGGTAAAAAGCACATTTTTCCCCAGTCTGCAGATGCCCTTCTCAGCATTTCTGTGCTTGACTTCTTCTGGCCCAGCTCAGCAGCAGGGGCAAAGGGAGTGGCACCGACAAGGGGTTGTGAAGGGGAAGGGGGCGTGGCGCGGGGAACAAGGGGGAATGGCACCGTTGCCTGATGGGCGGGGTCTGTGGCCTGCTCTGGGTCTACTGTCTACTGGGGTCCTTTACCTGGAAGTGAGAGAGAAGTTCCCATCCAGTCCTAAAACAAGGGGCCGGTTCCACCTTCGAAACCAGTTCTCCCACGTGGAGACTGTACTTTGCTTTTAGTAAACTGCCAGGCACTTGCAGCTTTCCCTCTGGCTGTCTTTATCCAAACCCTGATCTCTAGGATCTAAATCTTCTGGGGAATCCAAGGACAGAGACCTCCATTCATACAAGGTAGACTCTCCCACCGGTAACATATTCACCCAGGGGAAAGGGTGGATGATGTCTTGGCTTTGTTAGAAAAAAGAGTCTTACCCTCCGGACCCCTTGGAAGGCTCCTGGGGATTCCCTGGAGTTCCAAATTACCCTCCGAGAAACACAGCCATGAAGCCACAGGAAAATGAACACACATGGGTCATATTTCTGAGACTCCAGCCATTTCCTCTTTCACCAAATTTCTGTGTCTGTTTTTTAGCCATGTCTGCCATAACAGGATGGTTTGAGGAAGGATGGGGAACAGAACTTGATTTTCTAAGTTCTAACCATGGACTGAAAAAGTCAATTTTCTCACTCCCTCCTCCTCCTCCCCTCTCTTCTTCTCCACCCCTTCCTCTTCCTCGCCCCTCCTCTTCCTCCCCTCCTATTCCTCTTCCTTTTTCTTTCATACACCCCCTCAGATGTTAGCATGTGACAGGCATGTGGAGGACCATACAGGATGCAGTAACTGTCCAGGAGGTGACCTCTGAATGAAGTTGGGTTGCAACCTTTCATATCTTATTCTCACATCTTCTTTGTTGTAAAAGGTGGGGTCTTCTTGGATTTTGGCAATGTGGCTTTTTTCCCTTATTTTTGCTTCTGGAATAATGACCCATTATATTCTAAAGTTCATGACCTGGATTTTATTTTTGATGTCAACTGTACTTAGGCATCGGTAGACACAAATAGAACAAAGGATCATAAATATATTTACAGAAAGTAAGCTGGAAAACAAAATAATAATTTCTATACTGCATACTACCAGTTGGGGACTGTTTGCCAATATTTTACTTAACCTGAGCCAACAGATTTTATATGTGCTTTTTATGACCTTGTCTTGGAAGATTTTATAGGAAAGCCACTGTGGCATTTTTCAATACTTCAAAAGCCAAAAAGAATTGTGTGACTGTGCTTTTCACCAGAATGATGAGGAATTTTAAAGGTAGTCTGTGCCTGAAAATATATGCATTTTTATAATGCCTGAATATGAGTGATGCTATTAGAACACAAAATTAGTCTATTGACATCTTATTAATCCACGAACTAAATTATTCTCTTTAGGCCTGTTATAAATACAGTTATTAATTATCTTGCCCCAAAGAAGGAAAGCATATTGGAAGATGAATATATGAAAATTTGTTCTTGAACACTGCTTTGAGAAAAGTAAAGAAAATCCATTCAAAATGTTCAAATGGAAAAAGATGTATTTTTGAGAGATACTAAGTGTCTATTTTCAGAAAAGATGTAACTAAGGTAAAAAAAAATGAGAAATTATTTGAGTAGGTGTGATGTAGGTACATACAGGCATTTTTAGTACCAGTGGTCTGAACTTATATTTTGTGCTATATATTGTGTGTTTGTTTATAATAAAATGCCAATTTATCTGATTGTATTTATATTTTAGCAGTTATTTTTATATAGATGGGACTCTGAAATCATAAGGGAAAGAGGTATTCAAAGGCAGCCAATTCTGTTGAGATTACCATACATTTCTTCCTCATAATATCACCAACTTCACCTATAAAACACACAGGTCACAGAAAGAAAAGAGCACCTCAAAGACAAAGAGGATTTCTGAGGTTTAGTACAAAGATCATGGCCTTTGGAATAAGATGAATTGAAAATTTGATCGTAATGCTGTGGTGGTTGTGAGTCTCCAGTAGTTCACCCTTTCAGATTTGACTATGGAGATAAAATAAGGGAGTCAGACTAAAGCTTTGCACACTTCATAAATATCCAGTAAAGTTTGTTCCTTCAGATTGTCTTTCAACCTCATAGATATCTGTAATCTTGGTTTTTGGGTGGCCTACTTAGAATTCTACTAGGTTTGTCTTTATTCTTTCAGAAAATTGCCCTCACCTTAGACAACCTGGACTCATTTTTAATCACCATTGTTTGAGTACATCAGTTCTGTGTCAATGGATATCCAGGCTATTCACAATTTCCCAGTATCTTGAACACTGCTTAAGGAATACCGAAGGCATGGATATTTTCATACCTGTCCCATTATCTAGGTAGGATAAATTCTTGGAAACAGAACTGGGTTGGGCTTTGATAGACTCATTTATATTTTGATTCGCATGGCTAAGGTGTTCTCTCAATCTTTGACCAGTTGTTATCCTCTTGAATAATATATGATTTCTCTTTTTCAATTTTAGAAGGCTTCAAACTCATTTCTTCAAATGCTTACTAATACTGAATTTTCTGGGATATTTAAATCTTTGCAAACTTGAGAGGCAAGTAGATTTTTGATTTTTTAAGAATATTTGTTTTCTGTAGTTCTTTAACTATTAGTAAAGTTTAATATCTTTATGTGACACCAATTTTATTTTTCTTAGGGGTAACATTGTTCATATCCTTTGCCTACTTTTATATCAGCTATTCATCTTTTTTTAACAATTACTTTATAATAACTTTTTCACATTAGGGATATCATGGTTTGTCATACTTATTTTATGTATTACATTTAAGAAAGTTTTGGTCTTTTAACTTTGATTATGACTCTCTTGGTAGAGACTATATTTTTATTTTATATTGTCAAAATTATGAGGTGTATTACAATTTTTCTGTACTTTCTAATGTTTTTATTATGCATTTATTCGTTCAGTCTCCCACCTATTTGGGATTGTTTGGAGGTACATTGTAAGATAAAAAAAATTTTTATATTTTCCAGATGTTCTATCTTCCTAATACCATCTTCTGATCAATTTACTTTTTTCTCTTCAAAATAAAAAATGGTTTTTGAAGGACATTAGTATAATTTTGGGGGTTCCTATTTAGAGCTCTTACAAAAATTCTCTTAGCAGAGTGCTTTATCAAGAAACTTGAGGGGCACCTGGGTGGCTCAGTGCGTTGGGCCTCTGCCTTCAGCTTGGGTCATGATCCCAGGGTCCTGGGATTGAGCCCCACATTGGGCTCTCTGCTCAGCGGGGAGCCTGCTTCCCTTCCTCTCCCTGCCTGCCTCTCTGCCTATTTGTGATCTCTGTCTATCGAATAAATAAATAAAATCTAAAAAGAAAAAGAAAAAGAAACTTGAGAGAATTTTCCACATTTACACCAGTGTTTATTTATTATTTTTTGTACATATATATGGAGCAGCTGTCACAATAAAGATACTATGCTAGGTCCTTTGGCGAGGAAAAAAAAATAGAGAGATAAATATAATGTGTTCCCTATTCTCTAAGACAAATGCCTATTTAGAAGTCCCATAAACAATTCTAAGGAAATGCAGATAAATGCTATTGGGATTCAAAGTCAAAGAAGATGATATTTTTGATGATAAGAAGAAAACATTTAATGTGGATCCTAAACTCTGAGTATAACAATGGCAGTTCAGAAAGGAGGAAAAAAAGATGTAAAAGATGTAGTAGAAAATGACAGATACGTCCTTAAAATCAAAAGAAAACCTAGATTTGAGTCATCACTCAGAGGAAGTAATAGCAAAGAAGGCTTAAAACAAAGTGTGGGGAGGGGAGCCACAGTGGCTCAGTCAGTTAAGCATCGACTCTTGGTTTCAGGTCAAGTGGTGCTCTCATGGGTCAAGGAAGCCCGCGTCAGGCTCCACACTCAGTGGGGGTCTGCTTGAGATTCTCTCTCTTCCACTCTCTTCCTCTTTTTCTGCCTCTTCCCCCACTCATGATTTCTTTCTCCCTTTCTCTAAAATAAATAAAGAAATTTTGTGAAAAAAGAAGTGTGGGGTAGAGCCATGAAAACTTTATTATGAATGCCAGATTAAGCTCGTTTAATTAATTAGTGAATGGGAAATCGTGAAAGGCTTATGACAAGAATTTTGATATGATCAGATTAACAATTAAGACCAGTGTCAATTATGGAGCAGTTCACAGAGTAGACTCCAAGCAAACACTTCATAAAGAGACACAGATCTTTGACATATGACATTTTGAGTGCCTTGGTGACATCTATCAGGCTTTTATTTGTAAACAGAAAAATAGACCTGATTTCAAGACAACCTGATGTGAAGAATACTCATCAGTAAAATCTAGAGAAAAGGATTTATCAGTGATCCTTAAAATATGGACATCAACTACCCTTTAGTGAATCATATATACGTGGTATCAATATTGGAGTAAATAATTCAAAAATAATGAAATAAAAACATCTACACTAGATTTTATTTGATTTTATTTTTTTAAAGATTTTATTTATTTATTTGGCAGACAGAGAACACAAGTAGGCAGAGAGAGGAGGAAGCAGGATCCCCACTGAGCAGAAAGCCCGATGCGGGGCTTGATCCCAGGACCCTGGGATCATGACCTGAGCCCAAGGCAGAAGTTTTAATCCACTGAGCCACCCAGGCGCCCCTAAACTAGATTTTAAAGTGAAGAAAATATTGGTGTCTTGCCAATGCAGTGAGTGTTACCATTTATAAAAATTATCCTTAGCAGGGGGGTTGAGCAATTGGTTAAATCATAACTCACATAAAGACTGATGACAAAATTTAAAAAAATAGATTTTCATATAAGAAATTTTAGTGCCAAAAGTTATTGAGGACTTCATCCTTAAAATGTTCTGCATAGATCAGGACTTGATTAACGTTCTTAATAAATTAAATTTTATTTCAGTGTAAAATAAAATATATACTAACATGTAAGATTATAGTAGCTTATTCTTCATGTTGTGTGTAATTAATTTCATGTTATGTCTAACTGAGATTTGATTCAAGAATTTGCTAAGGACCTTTTCCTCTGATTTCAAATGGAAAACAACTTCTCAGAGATATTATGACCTGTGCCTATTTTATCTGCTAACAGTATAACTTTCAGGGATGGTTTGTTGCTTTGTTGTCTTCTGTACCTTTAACTATAAAATTAACTTTGCATCAGAAATACTATTTTTTTAAAGATTTTATTTATTTATTTGACAGAGAGAAGTCACAAGTAGATGGAGAGGCAGGCAGAGAGAGAGAGGGAAGCAGGCTCCCTGTTGAGCAGAGAGCCCGATGCGGGGCTCGATCCCAGGACCCTGGGATCATGACCGGAGCTGAAGGCAGTGGCTTAACCCACTGAGCCACCCAGGTGCCCCCAGAAATACTATTTTTAAACTTGTTCTTGGAGAACTTAATTGATTTATTAATTTTTTATGAAAATAAGTGCTTCAGTAGATTTTTGTTTCTATTTGACAAAATTTTATAACAGACATCGTACTGGGGATCACTGGGCCAATAACATTCAGCTTCTACATATGTACTTATCATCACACTTTCTCTCCATGCTTCGGTTTTCCAGATGTTGGCATAGAATCATCACACTCGGCTACTGAGCTTATACCACTCCATTCAGACATACTTTTCATATACACTGGAGTTAGCTTATCACATACATTTGCCTTATAATGAGGAGTATTTTTAAAATTACCGTTTTTAGGAGTATTTTATGTTTTAACTAACAACTTTTTATGTCCTTTTAAAAAGATTTTACTTATCTGAGAGAAGGAGAGAGAGAACATGGGTGAGGGGAGGGGCAAAGGGACAAACAGACTTGCCACTGAATCTGGAGCCCAACGCAGATCATGACCTGAGATCATGACCTGAGCTGAAGTCAGATGTTTAGCTTGCTGAGCCACCCCTAATTAACAAGTTTTGAAAGATGCAACCTTTTGGTAGACATAACAAATTGTAGGAAAAGGGAAAATTTAAGAAAACTAAGTCATGTCTAGTTTATATATAAAAAACTCCACCCCACAAACTATCTCCTTAGCTGAGAATTAGTCAATATGAACTGACCACTGTGGTTCTTGTGGCTTGTGTGTAACTTTACACGGTGTACCAATTATAATGAAAAACAACTAAATGAATTCCGGAATGTGAAATGAGCATGGGAACATTGTTTCATCTATTTTTTTTTTTTTCCTTCAGATACCAACAGTTTCCTTCAGAGCATAGTTTGAGAAATGGTACTGGACTCTTACTCTTTCTTCAAGTTTGTTATCTACCTGCTGCTGCTACTTCCTTTATAACATCAAACATGGCGACCAGTCCACTTCTTCTGTTCAACCAGTAGATGCTGTAGAGCTCAACTTCCCCTTCTATTAGCATTTGTACTTGGCATGACTGATCCAGGGTGAGAGATGGCTTTAAAGAATACAGTAACTTTAAAAATGACTTAAGTACTGAATATGTTGGAGGGGCTAAAATAGTAATCAAAGATCTATATGCTATTCCCCTTCCAACAAAGTGAAAAATGAGCTTCTAAGTCCCCTTTCTTGATGGGATATATGATGGGTTACAGACCATCGTGAGCAATAGAAAGCAAACCCAAGTGTAGAATGACATACTGACGTCCTTCTCTATCTGCTAAAGTTTGAAATGTATCCTTTGCTGGTAGGAATTGTGTAATAATCTTCCCTGAAGTTTATAATAATGCATTTCCTTTTATTTATGAGTTCCGTGTTTCACATAAATACTTTATTATTTTATTTTATTTTTAGACAATTCATGAGTAGAAAAATAAAACCAAATCGTGTTAGTTACTGAAATCTGGACTTAATCTCTTAGCATATAGGTCACAGCTAGATATAACTTCTCCAATGACATAACAATCAAGAAGCAGTCAGATCTGAATCAGCAGAATAGGCTTTCTGCCCCTTCTGGGACTTCCATAACACATCTATTGTGCCATACTAATGCAGACATTAATAATGACCAAAAGTGGTTGTGAGGTAGATGGTACAATCTGTACTATTTTTGCAACTTTTCTGTCAATCTGAAACTATTCTAAAATAAAAATTTTATTTAAAAAAAATGAATTAGGTCAGGAGACAAGGCAGGAAATGTTCTGGTTGTACGTTGAAAGAGAGAGAGGCAGAAATGAGAAAACCCTGGAAATGCATTCAGCTATACTGAATGCAACCCACAAGCTAAAGTGATTGGCAAGAGATTTACCTAAAAACTTGGAGGCACTTAAGAAACTGGAGTGGAGTTGAAAGAGCCAATGATAAGCCTTGTTGAGCATTGCAGGTGGGTGCCAATGTGTGAGTTTAGGAAGTAAAGGTGAGTAGAAAAAGTTAGGCAGGGAAGAGTTGGAGAGATACTGGAGTGAGGACTGGGTTTTCCCAGTAGCCAAATGGATAGCAACAGGGTAGTGTTTCTGGATGGTGCCAGAATACTTAGTGGAAGTTGTGTTTGGTCTTTCCTTGCTGCAATTGTAGGAGTTGCTATCTTGCTCTTTAAAGGGTACCTGTTTCAACGTGTAATAGTTGAGCTCAGGTGTTGAGTGAAGCATAGGTCAGGGAAGGGAAGATGGCAGGAAAGCTTGCTAGACATGAGATGAGAAAGAAAAAATGTGTCTGAACCTGTATGATTAGCGATGAGAGTAACAAAAGAGAAATAGACACAGGAAACATTTATAAGGCAGGGTCAGGAGACCATGGTAACTGACTGCGGATCGCAGATAAGGAGAGATTCGGAGCTTGAATGGCAGCAACACTATGCTGAGTGAGGAGACAGTGCATTCAGATTCAAGATGCACTCCAACCTGATAGGCTGCCCCCAGTAGACCATCTGTAAGACATTTGAGTGTATAGGATGAGAAAGCTGGAAGGAATTACAGGTGAGAATACCAATCTATACAAAGCAAATACTATTAGGAGTGGATGACATTATTAAAGCAGAATTTTCTTGTGGGAAAATCACTAGGGCAATATTTAAAAAGAAAATCAGGAATAGCAGTCATAGCTAAGTGAAGAGAAGCTGGTGGATGAGACAGAGCATGTGGTTGTTGAAGAAGGAGGAGACCTTGGAGTATGCAGGGACATGTGGCTTTTGGGGATTTTCCACAGCTCTCCTTTCTCAAGGGCTGGAATAACTTAGTGAACAAATTGCAGGTGTGGTGTTTGTGGTTTTGCATAGAGAAGTCTCCCACGGTTTGTGTTAGTGTGAAAAGAGGGCAGGTGTCCACCATCACTGTGTACATCTCTGTCATGATCATTATTACTATTATTCAAAGAATAAGGCACATGAGCACAGAACACTGAAACAGATACCATTTGATATGCATTGCAAATACACAGTGGATTCATAATTCACTGTGGTGGATTTTCAGTATATCTAATGGCAAACAGTGAGCAATGCAGGGCCTCTCACTTCCTCTCTGGCAAGAATAGTTTCAAGTCTTCTCTAACTCACACCCGCACTTGAGTCTTATGTTTTATCTAGGAATGGATAATATATCTAATTTCCGATGTTACATTTACCAATACTTTTCAGTTCCAAGGAGTCAATTCTGAAACTAATCTTAACTGCTCAGTGAGAGAAGAGGGGGGGTCTTGAAGATTCACTAGTCTGGATTCTAGATTTGTGCTAAACAAAGGGCATGGTAAAAAACAAAAACAAAACAAAACCAGAAAAGGAGAGTGCCCATTATGGCCATAAAAGGAAGGTGGAGTAGCTGGAGGAGAACATGTTGAAGAGAAGCTTAGATTGGATTGTAGACACTGAGGACCAAGGACAGAGCTTGAGGAAAGTTCTGGGTAAAAACTCAATTGACATAAAGCTTTTATTTGTAAGGCCTAGGATGGTAAAACACAAAATGAAAATGTGTGAGGACCCTCAATTCTCCATCAACTCACAGTCCAGCAAAAAAAGAGCATAAATACAGTACTGGCTTGTTTTCTCATTCATTAATTAGGAAAGCTTTGTAATCAAAGAAGCCATGTTTAGGGACACCTGGCTGGTATAGTTGGTTAAGCCTCTGAGTCTTGGTTTTCTACTCAGGTCCTGATCTCAGGGTGGTGAGATTCATCGTCACATCAGGCTCCTCTCTCAGCAAAGACTCTGTTTGAGACTCTACCCCTCTCTGGTAATCTCTTTCTCTCTCAAATAAATAAATAAGCTTTTTTTTTTTTTTTTTTCCAAGAGTCCATGTGCAACTACAAGAAAATGCTTGTTAACACTGCTTTATAACTATTTAAGCAGTTGATAATTTGGAAAGTTAGAATTCTGAAGAGAAACTATTTCTGGAGAAATGTTAAGTAAAAGTATTTTATATTTTCCTATCTCTTGCTTTATCATCTCGTGATTTCTATCAGAAGAAAGGCATTCCTGATAGTTTTGATTCATGTATATCAGATCATTGAAGTTTTACCAAGTTACCGATACAGAATTTAGGAACATGTGTGAAATAACCTGCATTTAGTCAATTTCATGTAAACATTAAACTTATATAATCAGTTGAATATAAGGACTCAAATATATCTGAATTTGATAAAATTAATCTCAATCCATGAGTCTTTCCTCTGCTTTTTTTCCCCACAGTATTAATTCCTTTGCATAGACGTCATCCTGTCTCTCATAGAATGCGGTTCCATTTTTCTGCATATGCTCCCACATAACAGCAGCCATTAATTTACTGATACTCTGTCTATCAGGCCCACATCATCTTGATTAGGGCTGTTATCCTAATCAAAAGGCTGATAATTAAGACTATCCATCTGTAGAGTTGTAAGTGGTAAGATGAGTCGAAGATCCTAATTAAGATTATTTAGGTGTTACTTAAATGCCATCATTTGATTCAGCTAATCATACCAGCAGGTACATTAGATTTGCATTAATGTTCTGCTGAAGCCAGCAGCCATTTAGGCAGATCAAAAATGTAGATTGCAGACACCATTTCAAACATCTCTATTTGAAAGTGATATTGAGACAATACGTTAAGATAGGTATGATGTTGAAACAGCTAGGTTATTTCAATGTTTCTTAATTTACTTTATGGTAATAAGTGAGGTATTTAAAATAAACAGCCTATTTATTGAATTTGCTGGGTACCTGTCATCATCCTATACCGTCTCCCGTACGTGTTTACAGGGGCGACAGGAATGCGGTTTTACCAGCCTTTTCCATTTTTCACATGTAATAACTGTAATGTGGTAAATATCTCTGCAAACAATGTTTCTTAAATAAAAATACTTAGGAATGATGGAGGATTTTGGTGCCTATATATACCTGAACAGGACTGAGAATAAGTAAGAGAATATTTAATTTGTTTTTAAAAGTCACATTAATAACATTCATCCAATAATACAAATGTTCAAGAAAATTAGTATAGCAAAGCATACTTCATCGGTATCTTATTTTCTATTACTTTATCCTTGCTTAATAGAATACACAAAATATATTACTCTGTTTAAAATTATTTAGGTATAATTAAGCGTGTTCAGAGTACCCATACCAGCTATTTCTATCAGCTTACTTTCCCCAAGTGTTCATAACCAATAACACTCTTACTAATAATGTTACTGTTAGTAATGTCTAGAAAAATAAGCTGCATTTATTTGAAAGAATAAGTCTTATAAAGTATGTGGTCAGTATTTTGAGTTCTCTTGTTCTGCTGTGAATGGGAAAATACACACCTGAGTTTCCATAAATGTGTAACTTCTGGAATTTTATTAGAATATGTATTTCAGGTAGGCCAGGAGCACAGACAAAAAAGAGATACAGTATAAAGCATGGGAGTGAAGTCAAGCTTATGAAACTCCTGCTCAAACTAGATATTTAACACACTTTGTAACATATACTACAGCTCTTATAGTATAGAATTTGCTTGCTCTAGAGCAAAGTGTATAGATATCAGTTAAGTATCTATATTATATGCATAATGTATCTATCTAATGTATATAATGTATCTATCTCTCTACATGTGTAATATATAAAGTATCTAAAATACATGAATATATATCTATATTATATATTTGTATATTTAATCAGTTTCCAATTCCTTGAGTGTGTAAACATTTCAATATTTTCCTACTGAATATTGGACTTTTAAGGGAACACATGATTTCCAGAAATCATTATTCATCCTTCATGATTTACATAATGTACTTATATTTGAGATGTAGCATACTTTATAGTTCATTTTTGTTTTAGGTATCTGGTGTTCAAAACATCGGTTTATATTTCAAATCACAATTTAAAAACTAGCTGGCTTTATTTTCCATAATTTCCACAGTGACCTTTAAAAATATTATGGAAGTCATAAGTATCAATCTATTCCCTACACACACCTTAATAAAACAATTATAATTAACCAGATGCTCCAGTGTAATTTTCTCTGCCCTCAGCTAATAAAGGTCTTAGGTGGTAAACCTAGAGATAGTGCTTAAAAACCCAAAAGAATAAAAAGGAGACCAGAATAGCCCAGATAATGGAACGAGACTAATCTAGCTCTGAATAATTAGGGATGAATGTATTTGGAACTATTAAGACATTGAGGCCACTAAGACAGCACTCCATAATCTCATTTTGTGGAAAGTGGCCAGAGATTCCTTATTTATGGCTCCTTTATTGCAATGTGACTAACTCATGTTTTCTTTAATAGTTTTACTAAAATTAATTTGCTTTTATTACAAAGAATAACGTATTTGATGTTTTTTCACGTTGAGATAAACCCTAATTACTTTAACTTAATCCTTCATCCTTCTTGCTATATGTCGGTTTCAGGCATTTTGTTAAAAGATATTTTGTTTTGAGAAACTTCCTGAGTGTTTAAAAGTTGTGACTAAGAATGAATCTAAGTCTGGGGTACCCAGGTGGCTCAGTCGGTTAAGCATCTGCCTTCCTCTAGGTCGTGATCTCAGAGTCCTGGTACTGAGCCTCATTTTGGGCTCCCTGCTCAGTGGGAAGCCTATTCTCTTTCTTCCTCTGCCCCTCTGCCTGCTCATGCTCTCTTCCTATCTTTCTCAAATAAATAAATAAAATCTTAAAAAAAAAGAATAATTCTAAGTTCTAAATATGGATTTAAACATAAATTATTACATAAATACTTTGATATTATCTATTATTTTGGTGTTTCTGAGCACATTTTTTTCAACTAAAAACTGGGAATAATAATACCTCATTTATAAAGATATCTTCAGGCTTGAGATTCTTGTTTTCACACTTTTTTTTTTTTCTCCAAGAAAGCTCATCCTGCAATCTCTCCCATTTTAGTAAATGACAACTCCATTCTTCCACTTCCTTGGAGACATCTTTCAAAGTCCTTTGTGCATCCTTTCTGTAATAAATTTATTAATAAATTCTATTAGTTTTCTCTTCATAACACATCCATAGCCTTCCCATGTCTCTCCATCATTACTGAGTTTGTTCAAGCCCTTGGCTGCCGACCAGGAGGATGGATGCAGTCCCCTACCCAGCTCCTCATTTCTGCTCTGGGCACCACATCCTGCCCATTTCAACCCAGTCACCAGAGTGACCCACAAAAGGCACATCAATCAGTTCATGCCACTTGGTATGGTTTTAGTGTTTGTGCTTCCCCCACCCCCAAAAATCCTATGCTGAATCCTAATGCTCAGTGTGGGGGTAGTAGCAGAGAGGGCCTTTGAGAGGTGCTTGGGGGATGAAGGTGAGGCTCCCAGGAACAGATTAGCTCTCTGATAAAAGAGGTGCCAGAGAATTCCCTAGATAGACCCTTCCACCAAGCAAGGACCCAGGAGAACTCTGCAAGCCAGAGTAGGAGCCTCACTGGACCAGGTTGGCACCCTGATCTCAAACTCAACGGACTAAGACAGCACTTCTGTGCTGGGATCATCCCAACAGTGGGGTCAAGATGGTGTCAACACCCGGAACTACATACCCACCCCATCTGTGCTCTCCATGAGGAGACCTGAAGACCACAGTGCAAACACATGTGGTTCTTTCCTCAGGTCTTCCTCCAGCTTCCCCCAGTGATTTCAGGTGATAAAAAGATAGTCTGGAAGTGCAGAGGAGTGAATATATCCTTGGAAGCACCCTCATCCAGCGCTGGTGGAAGTGGTGGATCAATATTCTAGAGTGAGTCTCTCTGAGATGTGAGATGTGCCTCCTCTCAGAGGTCCCAGCCCGGTGGGAGTCCTGTCCCTAAGCAGTAACTTGCTCCTGAACAAACATGAAGTTTGCTCCCTCCTTCTCCCTCTTTGGCTTGCCCGCTCACTACTGATAGACCCTAGAATTTCCTCTCCAAAAATGACTTAGCTTTTAATCCTTGCCGCAAGGGTGGGGTCTGAGTGAGCCCAGGATATTCATCATGTCCAGATATGGTCCTCCCAAACTTCCCCCTGTTCTCTCCCTCGCTGACATCATCCCTTACTGCTTCCCCCTACACCTCGGTGCTCTTGCCCCCCTTCCCCCACACAGGGCATTTTTCCACCTTGGAGCCTCAATACATATTACTCTATCTCCTGTAATTACTCAATACAAATTACTCTATCTCCTGTACTCTATCTCCTTTCGTTTGTCACTTGTCACCGTCTTAGTCCTTCCCTGTTCGCATCTCCGTCTCCACTATACTCACCAACACTTCCTCTCTAACCTACCACGTTTCCCTTTATAGCCCTTGACACCGCTTGATATTTTTTATATGTATAAAACCTGTCTCTTCTGATTAAACATATGTCCCATGATGGTAAGAATGTGGTCTGTTCTGTCCACTGCTAAACCCTCAGTGAATAGAATAATCACTAAAGTATATATACAATTACTCAATATTTCATGAATAAATTGCCACCTAATAGTAGTGTGAATTGGGGAACGGATTTAACTTTTTAAAAACATCTGTCCTTATTTATAAAAGGGGATAGCGATTGCCTAGTACATGTTAGGCACTCAATAGATGATGTTTATACTTATAGTTAATACTTTTATATTATTTTATACACAATAGGTATCGTGTCAAATCACAGTACAAGGAGTAGAAAAGCTTCTAGATGTAAGAAATTCAAGATAGCCTGATAACACTGAGATAGAATACCTAGAGATAAAATGGAGATAAGCATACACTTAAAACTGTAGCCCTAACCGTGCAAGATCTTTAAGTTGACACTGCCTCGTTTAGAATGTTGTAGTGTTCCAGACTCCAAATGGTCTGAGGGATTCAGCTTGTGCATGGAACAGATTATTTCAGAAGAAGAACTTAAGTTGATTAAGAAGTTAAGAAGATTTAAGTTGGACTGTTGCATCTCTTAGGGAAGAGGTCAGATGCTTTAGAAGATTAGAAGAATTTGTCAGAACAGAGACTGGCAGGAACAAATTTTCTTAATTTTTTTGGTCTTATTTATTTTGTCTTTTGACACAGAGCAAAGAAGAAGTAAAACAACTTGAAAGAAAATCGTGATAGCGTAGGTCAATTTTAACAGGACATGGGAGAGAACATTTCAGGGAAGGAGTGACAAGGTCACAGCCTCACTGGACAACACAATTCTTTGCCACTTACACTAAGTTAATTGGTTCTTTACAACTGAGATATGATACAATATCCATGTACAAAAGGAATGAGCTTAGAGATACCAGTTGAAGGTGATTTCCATTTTGTTTTCCAAAGCCATTGTAAATACGGACTAAGTACTAAAATAGTAATTATGATGAGTGCTAGAATTAATATTGGTAGAGATATTTTGAGATACAAATTTATGATCATGATTGTAAGGCTAATACAAAGAGGTGTGATGGACATATCCTTATTTATGTTTATGTTTATCCCCAAAGTTTAGTCTTCAGTTTAACACACACAAGGAACACACAGTCCAATGAACTGAATGGAATGAGCACAGCTCTAGATTCATAAAAATCATTCAATAGTATCCCAGCAGCCCCCTCAGACAGACCCACATGGGATGGATCTCTAAATAACAACTTAAAGAAACAGTGTGGCTTAGCTATTTGGGGTGACAGGTGGCAGCAGATTCAAAGATTTGGGGGGACAGTATCTGGACAATTCTCCTATCAATCCTAGTTCCATCATGAAGGCCTCAAGTCATTCCTTTAAGTTATACTACATCCTATTTCTATATCCCTTCTAAGGATTCAGTGAGCTTTCTAATATCCTTTAATAAACGCCCTCCTGCTTAAAATAGCTTCAGTGGATTTTGTTTCCTGCAGTCAAAGACCCCAAATGAAACAAAAGATTAATCCGCTTTATGGAGGTGAAAAGTCAAAATTTATTGAATAAGATCCCCAGGGAATATGAATGGAAAGAGAATTTTTAAGAATAATTGCATAGTGGAAAATCAATGGCAGAGATATTTGCAAAAGATGTAGGGAGCTATGAGATGTCTCCAAATAAGGTTAACTTTAATGTTGATCTTTCAGTAATATTATGGGTTGAACTGCCCCCCCCCCAAATTAGTAGGTTGAAGTCCTCACCCCACAGTAGCTGGGAATGTGACTATATTTGAAAATATGGTCTTTTCAGAGTTAATTGGGGTAAAATGAATCAATGAGGGTGGGCCCTTAATCCAATATGACTGATGTCCTTATTAAAGGAGATTAGGATGGAGATATGCACAGAAGACCACGTGAAGACCCTGAGAAGAGAATGTGGCCACCCACAAGCCAAGGAGATCAGCCTCACAAAGAATAACCCTGCCAACACCTTGATCTCAGACACTGGAACTCAGAACTGTGAGAAAGAAAAAAAAAAAAGTCTGCTGTTTAAACCACCCAAGCTGAGGTACATTGTTATGACATGCCGAGCAGACTAATTAATACAAAGAAGGAAAAGTGTTTTCAGATGTCCAGCTGAGCACAGGGATTCTGAGGGAGGGAGAAAAGGAATAATCCCAGAACTACACTGCTTAGTTCAGAGTCAGTGGCAGTAAGGATGAAAACCGAATTTCATCGGATCCGGGAGGCTCACTTTACAATGAAATGAAGTCCTCCCCACCCCAGAAGGTAAGATCAGAATGAGGTATACATGAAGAAAGCTGCTCAATGCAAAATCAGAGCTTTAGAAATAGGTGTTCTTTATCTGGTGCATAAGAGCTCAGAACCAAGATCCCAGAAAATATTAATCTTACGTTTTTATCAGTCCCTTTGTTCAAGGATTATCTCATTCAATAAGACAAAAGGATGTTCTCAACAAATCACTTGGCAATTTTATGTTGGCTTGCTGTTTTAAAACTATATCAATGTGTGACCTTTACTTTGTAGTACATGGTTCAACAAACAGAAATGTGTAAGTAGTTCTCAGGGTCATTTTTTATGAACCAGAATATAGGATTTTTATATTGTTTTGAGTATGTTGGTAGCATCTGATTGTATGTACCTGATCTCAGATTAATTCCAAAGTGATATGTACTATAATCAAATACAAAAAATAAGGATATAGACATAAAGATATTTTAAAAAGTGATTATATTAATATGAAATTAATTTGAAAAATTAAATAAAGACTAGAAATTCGTGTTTCTTTTTTCACACAGACTGGACCATAATCCAAGTTCACATGCAGAGGTATAGAAATGTGTGAGGTTTTTTTGATTAAAATTATTCTCATAATTGCAAAGGCTTTTTAGACGATTTGGGTTATTTGCTTAGAACAGAAACATTTACTTTAGAAAGTACATTTTTAAAATTTTATTCACATTGGCTAACATATACAAGCCAAGATTTCCTGCACTTGACCTCAGAGGCTCATCCTTCTGGAGTATTTTTTTTTAATACCTTTCCAAAGTGTTTACTTTTCTAATTACCTCCTGTTATATTAGTTGAGTTCCCTCATGCTGGTCTGGAGAGTTCTGCTAGTCCACTGGTATTTGCACATGGAATTTAAATATTTGCAAGAGTACTTGCCCCTGTTCTTTACTCATCAGTTAGCAAAGTCAAACATCATTTACTCTCAGACCCTGCAACCAGCATGGAGGGGAGGCTAGTCAATCTTTCCCTTTTTGTTTATCTGTTCTCCCCACAGCATCCGTTTTCAATGCCAGGGTCACTGATTATCCATTCATTCTCTATCCACTGAACATCTACATGACAGGCACAAAATTTGGTCTGAAAATTTAAGGAGTTTCACCCTAATGGGCAGAGACATATGTGAGCAAAATAATTACAAGGTGAATCGGCATGTTCTGGTGTGCACAACCCATAACGAGTGCCCAGAGGAAGGAGAAGCAGACTCCAACTGGGAGAACTGAGATGTCATCCTACAGGTAGGTCTGACATGGTGTGGGGCACCTCAGCTGAAATCTCGATGGGACACATCATGGGTAAAAAGAATGTGATCGATACATCAAAAAATGTATTATTCATCCTTAAAAAAAAAAAAAAAAGAAAAGAAAAGAAAAAAAAAAGAAAGAAAGAAAGAAAAAAGGAAAGAAAATCCTGTCATTTGCAATAACATGGATGAACCTGGAGGGCGTTATGCTGAATGAAATACCCAGAGACAGAAAGACAGATGCTGTCACTTCCATGTGGAATCCAAAATAGAAAAGCTGAGCTCAGGGGAACAGAAAATAGAACAGCTATTGGAGGGCACCTGGGTAGCTCAGCGGGTTAAGCCTCCGACTCTTGGTTTCAGCTCAAGTCGTAATCTCAGTGTCATGAGATCCAGCCCCGCATTGGACACCGCGATCTCAGTGTGGAGTCCGCTCAGGTTCTCTTTCCCTCCTCCTCTGCCCCTCCCCCGTTCTTGCTCTCTAAAATAAATAAATAACAAAATCGTTAAAAAACAAAAGAAGAGTGGTTTTCAGGGACTGAGGGGTGCGGAAATAGCGAGAGGTTCATAGAGGATTTAAACTTACAACAGCAAGATGAGTAAGGTCTGAGAATCTAATAGGTAACATGGTGAATAGCCAATAACACTGTATTGTATAATTGACATTTGTTAAAATAAAAGAACAGACCTTAAATTTTCTCCCAAACATACAAAAGGTATATAAGTGGGGGGCGGGGGCGGGTGGGCAATGCCTTCAGAGATGTACATATATCAAATCACCATGATGTACACTTTAAATATCTAGTGACTTTACTTGTCTATTATACACCAAAAAACTATAAAAATAGAAAAGGACAAAGCTATCTTTTTGCTTACAGAAAGAAAAGGTTTCTAAAGGAGCAACCAGTCCTATTTAAACAATTAGAAGCAATTAAATATTATGGTTTATGATTAAGTGAAAGAAAATTGAAATCAATCCTTAATGATTCCAAAGGCATGTGGCTAACAGCGCTAAGATAGCAATAAGCCTGCAAACCCTTGGAGAGGAAAAGTAATTTACTCCAGAGCAATGAGCTCATCCTCATGCTCTGCTTTGCAAGGAGCTCTGGGACCAGCCCTGCCCCTCTTCCTGTATAAACCCAGTGTAAGTTTCCAGGCGTGCTAAAGATGCCACCTGCTCCTTGTGGCCCGGCTTCTTCCCCCTTGCTCTCTGGGTAACTGTGAAAAGGCCTTGGCACTGAGCCAGGCAGTTTGCATCCCATGTGAAATCCACACAATAAAAAACACCCTCTGCTTGTGAAGATGGTTTGGGAGCTTGTGTGAGGCCTCAACACATTTTTATGAATTCTCTATGGATTCAACTTCGACTCTTGCTGAGACGTGTTCATTGACATGGCCTTCTGGTGTTGAAATATTTGTATGTAATTTACCTCAACAGATGGTACAGAGACACACTCACCCCGATTCTCCTCATGTAAAAAAGTGTATTATTTGCATTTCTTCCTTACATTTAGTTTCTACATTTGAACAGGCAGCATTGTTGCAGGGCACCAACCAGTCACACTTCCCAGCCACGGAGATATTCTCGTAGGGTAAGTATGTGTTTAAGGAATGCACGGCAGGAACTGGGAAGACGTTGACATTGTGGTAACCGTATCTTGTGAGGCTCTTGCTGAGGAGAATACATTGTATGCCGGGGGGATAGGTCCTACTTAAATCCACATGAAACATTTGCGCTTGCTAGCACAGCCATAAATGGCCCAGGTAATATTTTTTATGTCCCCTGTAATTGAATATAGGGTGCAAAAGGGAATATCTGTTACACAGAAATAAAGTATTCTCCCCCACCTCTCCAAGTCTCCGACATTTCATATATCACCAAACATTCCTGGCAAACCTTTCTATTAGATATCAAATTAAAAATGTGTTTATGTGCACGATCTGTTGAAGCAAAAATACAGGCACATTTTGGGTGGCTGTGATGGGGAATTCGGAAAGACTTTCCTCATGCCACCAGGGTGACTGAAGAAGGGAAGGTTTTCTATTTACCACGACTTTGAAGAGCTCCCGGCTCCAAACCTGAGAGAAGGGATTTGGACTCGAGTCTTCTGCGTCGCTAGACAGCCTGGCAGTCTGCTAACTTTGTTCTGACTTCAGTCACTGGCTCAGAAGCTCACAACGACACTGCACACTTTCCTCCGCGGGGGAGACAGTGGAGAGAAGAACAGGCAGCAACTATAAACTTTATTGCTTGTGCTTGTCATTGGCTTTCTCCTCCTGGCATGCCCTTCCCCCTGTGGACATGTTCTGTTGCACTTTGTCAAGGGAAAGGAGAGCTCTTGGTCTTCTCAGAGATTTCCGACGCTGATCACTGCTCAGACGAAACCCTGTGCACTTACTTCCATCATCAATTTTCACCCCACCTCCCTCACCCACACCCCCATCCCAGACAACTTCCCGTGTCATAAGTCTTCCGACCTGCTCTGTGGTTAAGATGTCAAACCCATCGGCAGGACGACACAGACAGATAAATGGCACTGAAAAGGAACCCATAAATAGGCTGAATATATATATATATATATATATATATATATATATCATAGGTGTCCTTGAAGGTAGCATGACGAAGAAGACATTTTGAACCGGGAGAAAAAGGATGAATTAGTTAACACAGGATATGGGGCCAATTGGCAAACCCTGTGGAAAAGGAAAATGGAGTTAAACCCCTACCTCACAACACGCACCTTAATAAAATCCAAATGGATTAAATATTTAAATGTGAAAAATTGAACCACAGAAGCCCTGACATGAAATGTAGGTGAATGTGTGTTGTTGGCATAAAGGAGGCTTATCGAGACACACGGGCAAAGGCAGAAGGTCAAGGGAAAGAGGAATAAATCTGTGTGATATGAACCTTCTGGATGGTGAAGAAGTAACATTACCCGTGATATAAATATTTTGTAGTATACTCCCTAGATGTTAGTATTTAATATCCGAGTACCTGCTAAGACTAATCGACTCTATTAATGGAAAAATGGACAAAGAAACTAACTGGTGTCGAGAAGTAGGAGTCCATTGGCCAATGTGCTCAAGAGAACTATTAAGCAAATAAGCATCAAGTGAAGGAAAAGGCAATAATCAAATTCCATTTTGCCTATGAAAAGGGGAGTTGATATGTTTCAACTAAGTACTTACAAGGCTGAGGATAAATATGTTCTCTCATATATCATGCTAGGGTTTAAATTGGTTCCTAATGGTGAGCAAATAAGAAGAATGCAACAAAAGCGTTAAAAATTTATAATTAATGCCAAATTTCCATTTTAAATAGTTTCTTATGAGAAAATTTAGATGCAATATATTGTTTAAAATTTTTAAGTATTGAAAGCAATTTATATTTCAAATTATAAAGCTTTGTCTAAATAGATTATAGTACATAAAAGAAGATAGATACTATATATCTAATTACAATGATCTGTAGCATATTACTTAAAACCATAGGTAAACAAATTACTACTTAGATATGAAGTATATATGATGGGTATATAGGAAATTTTAAAAATATGTAAAGCCTGATAACAAGTACTATGTTTAAATTTATAAATATCAACTAGCAAATGAATGATCTTTTGAAAAATGCATTCTTCCATCAAATAAAAATGTTTCGACAGTGTCATATCTATTTGTACATGTCACACAAAAGTTATGTCACAATAGGTATCTTTATAGTTAAACTAATTGAAGTATTACTTCCCTGTCTATAAAACTCTTTGGATGATTCTTAGGAGATTTCACATTATTAGAGAAGAACAAACAGATCCACTAAGGAAAATGTTTTCTCTCCAAACTTTTATTGCTTAGATGTGACTTCTAGGTTCTACCCTCCCTGGAAACCATCCAACTCTGTTCACGTATTTAGCAATAATTAACTATTATCCCTTCTTTTCTTTCCGTCTAACTCTAATTTAATTCATGAGTATACCTCTTTTTTTTTTTTAAGATTTTATTTATTTATTTGACAGTAAGAGATATATCACAAGTAGGTGGAGCAGCAGGCAGAGAGAGAGGGGGAAGCAGGCTCCCTGCTAAGCAAAGGGCCCGATGTAGGGCTCGATCCCAGGACCCTGAGATCATGACCTGAGCTGAAGGAAGAGTCTTTAACCCACTGAGCCACCCAGGTGCCCTTCATGAGTGTACTTCTTATGTGACTTTCTCAACTTCCTAGTAAATATAATGGGAAAATATTCCTAAGTTCTAGGATGGTTTGAGAAGTAGATATAATCCATGTGCAACCCATGTGACTGTTGAGGTAATGATCTTTGAAATCCAAAACCTACTCTTTTCCTCCTCTCTGCCTTAGAAATCTGCTGGAATTCTGGCAAGGAGCAAGAGCTTGAATTTTTCCCATTTACCCAGGGCTCCAAATCCATGCGATCCAACACCCACTTTCCTGTCCCATAACTTTTATCCAGTACATACCATGGATTTTCCCCAAAAGGACAATCCATAGCAGCCATTTTAAATGGAGCAAATAATTTCCTACAAGTGGGGCTGACTATGAAGTTATAAGAACTGTTTTTTATGCACTGTCTTCCTCCTTTGAGATGACCTGTGTTGCTCTCCCTAGCTGTCTCCCCTTTGGCTCAATATATAACAATTGCCATTGTATCCAAAATCTCATTCGTTACACCCTAAATGATTATCTCCTCCAATTATTAGCAACAGGTAGACTTCGGGGTTTCCCCCTTTCTCTCCTTCTACCCCACTAGTCCCTGTGAAGTATGGAATGGCTTACAAAGATTTATTTTTCCCCTGAGATTGGTCAGTTTCATTGTCAAAATATCACTTGTTTCCTCCTTTTTATTGCAAGTAAAAACAAGCATATAACATATAGTGATTGCTAATTATTATTATTTTAAAAGAATTTACTTATTTGAGAGAGAGAGAGCAAGCAGGGCAGAGGCAGAGGAGGAGGGCGGGGGAGATCTCTCAAGCAGACGCCTGTTGAGTGTGTAGCCCAATGCAGGGCTCGAACTCATGACCCTGAGATCATGAACTGAGCTGAAATCAAGAGTCTGACATTCGATCGACTGAGACACCCAGGCACCCGCAATAACTGCTAATTATGAAGCATAATAGCTGGTAAGTGAAAGTTTGCTGTTGTTACTGTTCTTTTCAGAAGTGATTTTAACTTGTCAGCCGTTAGGTCCAGAAGACCAAATTCCAGAGATTCTCGAGGAAACTCTCCTAGAAGTGGTCAGTGGCCTAGAGAGGTGGGAAAGGCGTGCACACATCTGCTTACATATCTCTGTGTGATAAACACTGATTGCCACACGCGTGCTATGGGAAATGTTTTTACGGGTTTTGTGGATTCTCAAAATTAAAAAGAAAAAGCACAAGGTATGGAATGAGGTAAGGGGTTACAGGCTTAGGGAAACCTTCTAGGTCCACATCAAACAGAAAATGGTGGGAAAGAGACCCAGGTCCACTTCGGAGCAAGACTGTCTACTTTATTCGGGATCAGAGAAATTTTTTAAAAAATGAAGAGGATGTGGTTTGAAGACTGCAATTAAATTTGCCCTTTTAAGTAATATATTTAGAATTTAAAGTGGTATCTCTAAGGTCATGAGCCACCTCCAGAGGCTTTAAAGGGGCCACAGGTAATCTCCCCAGGGCAGGGGGTTATCGGCATTATTCATGCTTTGGAGATAAGGCTGCTCTAGTAAGGTATTCATATTGTAGGTGAACTAGAAATCACGCCAGAAGCTTATCTAAATCTCTTGCTGCACTTCAATAGGTTGATAACTAGTTCTATTTAGTTTGGGATTTATGCGTATTCCATTTGATTCAAGGAAGTTAAAAGTGTCTATGACAATTTTCATATCCTAAGAACCTCCATGCATCCGGATTTGGAATCAGAAAACACAAATTTATGCCCCAACTTGATCCTGCATTTACTGTGCAACATGAAACACTTTCCCTAAGCCTTAATTTCTTCCTCTGTACCACGAGAGCCCATTTCAAGAAGTTGTGAGAAACCAAATACAATGATTCATACGAAGGGATCTGTAAATTAACAAGTGAGGCCATAAATAAATGTTAGTCATTTTTAATGCAGCAAACATGTTTAGTCAACATGATGCCTTGAGTCATTCTTTCTAATAATTTAAAAGGACATTGTACGAGATTGGTTTGTCACGCGGATTTTGTTTCTGCGATGCTAATCTACCTCCCGTCGTATATAACAAGACATTTTCCTGGTTTCAAAATATGGAATGATCTTTTAATTTTCTCGCCCCCTTCTTCATTAGCTTGTATGTCAACAATGACTAAATCTACTCATCTGTATCCTTAGAATGTCTCTCCCATCTTGTTGCCACCTCCATCCCTTAGCTTTTATGTTTCCTTTATCTTCAGCTTTGCCCAAGGAGGGGACCTGTAACACGGACCAAGGTGTGAATTGTGGCCCTGTAGGTTTCTGTCTGTGTGATCTTATGGCTATAGAATGTCATCTTAAACGTCAATGTTCTCACCTGTAAAATGGACATAATACAAATCTCTCATTATAACATTCCTGTGTTTAAAATCTTCAATGATTTAGATTTTTTCACTAAATAAACTTGAAATTTCTCAAGCTTTTGATACCCATCTCTTATGCCCCATTGAACTTTATCTCTTAATTTTTCTTCAATCATTATTACCATCCACTAGATTTGGCTGTCTTGATACTAGAGGCACACAATTTACAACCGAGCAATGCTTCTTAAATTAAGGAAAATTGGGGCAACTGTGTGGTTCAGTCAGTTAAGCGTCTGCCTTAGGCTCAAGTCATGATCTCAGGGTCTTGAGATCCTCAGGTCCTGGAATTGGCCCATATCAGACTCTGCTCAGCAAGGAGTCTGCTTTTCCCTCTCCCTCTGCTCCTCCCCACCTTTATGCTCTCTCTCTCAAATAAGTAAAAAAATCTTTTTAAAAATTAGGGCTAATTGATTGTTTGGTTTCCTGATTTTGAAATAGGAAGAGAAAATTTTCCTGCATATATAGCATAATTATTTTGAGAGGAGATATGCTAATCTAAGTTACAAATATTAGTATATGCCAAAGCTACTTACTTGCATGGTGCCATTACTCTCTTTGGCATAGCCTTTGGCTTATCATGCAACTGGTTGAAATCAATATTTCTCCATCTCCTTAGTCTCTCTGAGTAAGAATGACTGACTCCAGGTGGAGAGATGGAATCTCTTCCAACCACTTTCCCTTTCTATTAGTGAGAAACCAAGTAAGAAGAAAATATGTGATATTCATTCACCTACTAGATTTGTTTGCATAAAGGTCAGATAGTAGATGATGGCAAAACCTTATTCTCTACATTCTACTGAAACTATCAGGCTTTAAACTATCTAAAATGTTTATATTTGACAAGCATTCCTCATGACCAATAATACATCATCATAAAATTATATGAGGAACATTGTAAACAGAATTATTTCTCTGCTCTAAAATATGCTTATTTGCAATATATAGCACAGTGTCTTGCAAATAGCTCTAAATACATGCTCATTAATGACTGAATTAGAACATATTGTATATTTTTCTAAACATCTTCCTGCCTAATTAATCACATTGAAATGATCAGTATTTGGATGACAATCTTCATAGGGCATTACTTTTTGAACAAAGACTAGAGCTCCGGGCACTCTGACAAGCCTAGGGAAGGGGTAGATATAGGATGGCTCCAGCTCTGACAGATGCCAAGTTCAAAGAAGAGCTGGGGTTGTGAAGCCGGGGTACTGCATCCATTTATCCAAGGTCACATCAAGGACATGGAGCAAACTGTGGTTGGCTGGGACTGAGCTCATTTACCACTTGCCAAGAGCAAGACAGGTAGAAATTCAAAAACCAGGCAGCCAAGGATAAACATAGATGAAGTGTCATAGAAAACAGGCATAGACAGGAAGGGGGTGTCAGAAGCTCAAGGAACAGGCCAAAGTACATCACAGGGCAGAACGCATCATGAGCTCGGTGACTGGCTTTAGGGAATGTGGAGTGGATACTATGGAATGAACACATTAATAGAAACAATAACAAAAGGATTACCATCTAGAGGATCTGTACAAATTAGCTTCTTTGGAAATAGTTCCTTCAGGGAGGAGCCTGTCAGCAGAATTTACAGAAGTTCTAATCCAACTTGATATGGTTTTAAGGTTCTGGGTGGATATCTAACTTGAGTGTGAAACCCTCTATATGGAGCCACCCCTGCTTGAAGAGGACAGAGTGGCCGCTGAGAGTGAGAACATCACATACCTACTACCTTTGTAATTATTGGAAGAGCCAAAAATGAAAGACCACTCTTCATTAATTTCCCGTACGAGGGAAATTAAATCCCGAAATCAAAGTCATCTTTCTGCTCTCACCTGGGGATGAAGCCTGTTTTGAAGAGTCAGTCTTCCTGACTGAAATGTTTGTCAGTTTAATTCTACTGAGAGAGCTTGTTTCTGTGTTTATTTTGTTTCGCTTTATTTTTAAACCTCTTAGCAACTTGCTTGCTCTTCAACTAGGAATAAAAAGGAGCAAGAACATTCTCAATGAGAGCATATGTCTTCTCAGCAATGAACCCAATTCCTCTGATAAACGAAAGAAATCTTGGTCTCTCTTAATAGACTGCCAGTTTTTCATAAAGTGAGGTCATGAATTTAAATTACACAGAGGGACAACTGGAGACTCATCTGGCGTGAACTGCGCTGTGAGGTTCCAGTGACCATTGCCAAAGTTGGTACTATTTAGAGGTTTTTATTTAAAAGAACCAGGAAAAGGGCACAGAGTGAAATCTCCTTGTCTACAGATGACATTAAGCTTTTGGGTGGGAGGAAAGGCCAAGATAACAGATATAAAGAAGTAACTATTCCAGCAGGAATTTTCGTGTGTGCAATTATCCACCCATTCTAGTAGATGGCATTGTGAGTACTTTTCAAAACTTTGTGGGTTCTTATTTCCACACTCCTCCCCCAAAATTCTACTCTCAGAATAGGGTTGATGTCTCCTGATTATTTCAATAAATATATTCTGGCCCTCCCATTATGATTTTGAGAATCGTGACACTTTTTGAGAGGTAGTGTGAGAGATGATAGAAATTTGAAAATGATGGCAACAATCCCAGCATGCTTTTAAAGGCAGGACTGTTATCATATGCTTTTAATCAGAGACATATTTAATAGAAACGAGTAATGCACAGTGCAATACATTGCTTACTTGGAGTGAAAAAAAAAAAAAGCCCTCTTCCCTTGGTGGTGACATTAACTGATTTTGAATACCTAATGCAAATCATTTAATCTGTTCTTAAGTATTTTATGTTTCTTTTAATTAAAGAGACACACTTAATGAGTTAAAGTAGCACCCATAATAACCGAAAGTCAAACTAATTTTCAAATTATACTTCATGTATTCTGGTAAAGATGTGGAATTAAGAGTATGTGTCATAAAGACCTTTGTTTATGATAATAAGATAAACATCACTTTATTATTAGAATCTCATTGTAAACATATGTTTTTTATATTATTTATCATGTTTTGGCTAATAACAGGTTTATACTCTCTTAATTAGTTTGATTCTCTCTTTGCAATGTATCTGAATGTTTAGAAATATGTAAAGTGATAATTAAAAATCCTCAAAGTAACCAAAAAGAATTTAAATAAGGTGATGTTTGCCTAGGTGGATGCAATTCAAATTATTCATATCATTATATAATCCATCCCCTCAAATATAGAATTTTAGCAAATTATTTATAAATTTCTTAAAAATTTTTGGTAAAACTTGGGCTCATTTTTAATTTTTTTTTAATTTTTTAAAATATTGTATTTATTTATTTATTTAGAGTGTTAGCAGGGGGAGGGGCAGAAGGAGAGGGAGAAGAAGAGTGGGAATCTCAAGCACACTCCTCCCTAACTATGGAGCCTGAGGTGGGGCTGAACCCCAGGATTCCAAGATCATGACCCAAGCAGAAATCAAGAGTTGGGTGCTCAAGTGACTGAGCCACCCAGGGTCAAAACTTGGGGTCCTTTTGAAATGAAGTTGTCCTACGTATTTCAGAAATTTTGTACTAACTCGGTTTTTGCTTCAGGAGTAATTGAGTTTCTAAACTGTGTCTACATGTACAAAATCGCTGTCCAAAGATTAGCTCCTCACAAAGGCCTGGGGCTATCTTCAAGCATTTGGGAATCAAAATCGGACAGTTAGCAACAGCTGTGACATCTGTATAGCCCAGCTTTCTGTGTGAGTCACATTACCCAAGAGAAGGGCCTGTGGGTAGAGAGCCAGGTGAAGAGTCTCTCCACACTTTCTTTGTGCAAAACAATTTGGAGTGTTTTGATGGTCCGCACCAACTTTCTTAGTGACTCCATTATGCAGATTAATAATGAGAATAAATTGAAAACCAATATACTCATTTTATACATGAGAATCTAAGGTCCAGAAAAATAAAACATTGTTGTAAAGTCACATGAGGTACTGATGGAAAAATTAATATCTGAATTTTGTTTCTTTTCATGATATTCTATGATTAAAAAGAAAACTTGTAATAAAATGGCTGAAATAATCAATCTTTCTGTAACATGACTGGCAAATTCAGAGAATTGACCTAACAGATACATTTCAACAAATTAATTAGACTTTCTTTCTTTCTTTCTTTCTTTTTTTTTTTTTAAGATTTTATTTATTTATTTGACAGAGATCACAAGCAGGCAGAGAGAGAAGGGGAAACGGGTTCCCACTCAGCAAATAGCCCGATGCTGGGCTTGATCCCAGGACCCTCAGACCATGACCTGAGCCGAAGGCAGAGGCTTTAACCCACTGAGCCCCCGAGGCTCCCCTCAACTAGACTTTCTTAAAAAAACAAAATTAAACAAAGCAAAGCAAACCAAGAACATCTAGCCCTATAATCTACTGAATAAAGCTTATTTTTTCATAAAGAAAAAAATTATTTTTAGATAATTCTAACTGATCTCTGCTGATCACAGTTGATTCTGCCCAGCGCTGTGGGTAATAGCTATGGTCCTCAGGAAATGCCCTCACTTTTCATGTTTGGTGAAGCAGCCCTCATAGTGGACATACCACGTACAGAAGGAAGTTGCAGGCTTGTTGTCAAAATCAATCTTGACATGTCAGGAGGCTGCCGGCAGCTCCTGACACATGGGGAAAGTTCAGTGATTCAAGTTCAAAGATGGGAGAAAAAAGTCAACAAGACCCCTTAAAACTTGTACTTTTTTTTTTTCCCCTGACCGGTACATCTTCGTTCTAAAAACAGTGTGTGGTACATAATTATCCTTGTCAACATAGATTCATCAAATGTGGGGAAAATATATTCAGGACAATGGAGATAATCCTTTTGGGCCAATCCACATGGTATTGATTTGCCAGAAGAAAACATTTATATGTATTTATATATATGTAAGTATTTATGAATATATATTCACATGATCTTTGAAATATATATGTATTATATCTGTGCATATCTGTTATCCTCTGGCAAGTCCCTGGTCCTATGATCTTTTAGGAATAATAGGATCTCAGAGGAAAATTCCTCCTCAAGTTCTAACAGTGCTTGACAGTGGTACACAAGTGTGAGCTTCATTTGCTGTGACATTGCAGTGACCTAATAGTCTTTTCTGCTGCAGTTGGCTGCTTTTTTTGTTGTTGTTCAAATGAAGATAAATTTCAATATTTCGCTTGCTTGCATAATTTGGTGTCCCATTCCAGACTATCAGTAGCTCTTCCACATAGAAATTATTGGGCTATCATAGTACAGGAGCTGGTGTGCTATTCTTAGCCTTCTGTGCTCCTCCCCAGCCTTGTCTTGGTGGCATTACTGTTACAGACCCATTAGAGAGAACAGAACTGCTGGGAGTGCACAATGCTAGTGATGGATATGAGGACTCAGATTGCTGAAAGCATACATATTTAATGAAGCAAGCCTAAATACAAGGTTATAATGTTTAATAGCCTAAATGGGGCAAAAAAAATATAGATGGGAAATTTTCTCCATGTCGCTAGATTCTACACCCAAAAAGAAATCTTCGAGGTGACAAACAAAAATTATTCTGTGACATTTTTCTATCAATATAACAAGTGAAATTAGTTTCCTATTTATGTGGTTAAACAATGAATGTGTGGCTGCATTATTTATATTGTAGCAATTGCTGTTAATTTTATGTTCCAAATGTATGATGTAAGTAAATTATTTCTAAGGACAAAGCACATTGTACATAAAGCCCTCTGTGAAGTATCCCTTCCTGAATAACATTGGTATATCTGGATTTTACATTTTCACTTTTACATTTTTACTTCTCTGAATAATTAAAAATTTGAAATTATCAAGGAAAGAGAGCAACATGCTTCTTATTTGCACATAGTAGCCTTTTCTTTCCATCAAAAAATGATATCTGAGAGGTAAGAAGAGATGCTAAAAAAAGCCTTGCAGACTAAATTAAATGAGGCACCCTTAAAAAAACATTTTAGGAATGCCTGGGTGGTTAAGTTGGTTAACCATCTGCCTTTGGCTGAGATCATTATCCCAGGGCCCTGGGATCGAGTTCTTGTATCAGGCTCCTTGCTCAGTGGGGAGTTCTACCCCTTCCTCTGCCTGCCACTCCCTCCTGCTTGTGCTCTCTCTCTCTCTCTGACAAATGAATAAATAAAATCTTTAAAAGAGTTATATTTATTTTATTTAACAATAAATATAAGTGATGATTTTGAGTGATATTGTTACATTGTTTAACGTGTATTATTATATTTGTCATTTACACTTACTTCAAATTATTTCAAATTTGGCAGTAGTTGTTATGTCAAAATTGCAAAGATGACTTTTGTTAGTTTAGTCTGGTGTCATCCTGACGACTGATGTCCCACCAATGGCTTTCTGTTAGTGAAACTTGAGTAAACTTTGTGCAAAGAGGCCTTTGGGAATTTATTTGTACATCTTGCACATAGAGGAATTTTGGTCTATATTTTTTCTAGTGTCCAGAAGAAAGCTTTCCCCAAAAGTAAGTTCCAGATGACAATTCAGTATGGACTGTTGACCAGTCATGACATAACCAATGACCACTGCTGAACATCTCTGACCTGGCCATCACTGACCATTGCTGAGATGGCCATGACTGACTATCTCTGACCTGGGCATTACCAACCAAGCCTTACGTGGGCATCATTAACCATAGCAACTCTTTGAAATAAGGAAACAGGTTCATAAAGATAAACTGAATTGCTCATAGTCTCACAGCTAATAAGTAACAACAACAACAACAACAAAAAGCATTTAAAATGAATTACATTTCTGTTTTTTTGTTGTTTTGTTTTCTGTTTTTTGCTTTTTTTAAGATTTTATTTATTTATTTGAGAGAGAGAGAGGAGAAAGCACAGAGGAGAATGAGAAGGAGAGGCAGACTGCTTGCTGAGCAAGGAGCCCAATGCCGAACTCGATCCACGTCCCTGAAATCATGACATGAGCTGAAGACAGACTCTTAACTGACTGAACCACCCACACGCCCCACTGTTTTTTTGTTTTTGTTTTTTTAATGAAGGAATTTGGGGTCTTTAAGTACAATGAGATAGTTTGGGATAAATAGACATGTACCACAAGCATCCATGTATGACACTTCTGAGGCATTAAGCTGGGAATTCAAGACTTATAACTCAAATCAGAATTCAAATAACTTCCTTATGCTGACGTTAATGCTAATACTTTTTTCTATTTCGTACCCAAAGTGTTCTTGCATGTCCCTCATAATTTTCAGAGTAAAAACTGACCTTGCATAACATTTTGGGAAAACCACACAGATATTTTAGTAGAGATCCCTCTTTAGATAATGCATGAGACAAACGGAGGCAAGTAACGATGTGTGGAGGACATTGGTTTAAAAAATTAATAAAAACTTTGTAATTTATTATAAGTTTTAGTACATACTTTTTTTTTTTAGTACATACATTTTTAAAGCAAGGGAGGTTAACATTTTCATTGTGATAAGAACAACATTTAATTAATCATTTGCTTTCTCACAACCTTGAAAGTCAACAAATTTTATGTTTTCTATATTTTACATGTTACTATTTTTCATTCACCTTACATTTACAGATCAGAAATATTTAGGGCTTAAAAAACACAAAATGAAATGTCAAAACATGGGTTATCGAAGGATTATGATGTGAGAAACAATCTTGGCAATAATTTGTAGCTGAGTAAAATAGCAGAACAAGAAGCATTAGAAATTATATTGTTTGAATGTGGGAAACAGACAAAACGTGATTGTGGACACCTGTGGTTATCCCCCTGCACGGATATGCCTAACAGACTCCCTCTATCGAGCTTTGCTACTGCTTGCCACTTAGCCAGTCACTAGCTGAAGTTGGTATTGTTTCTTTTTTTTTAATTTCAATTCAACGAGCCAACATATAGTATATCACTAGTTTCAGAAGCGGAGTTCAATAATTCTTCAGTTGTGTGTAATACCCAGTGCTCATGACATAATGTTTCCTTCTTAATGCCCATCGCCCAATCTCCTCATTCCCCTACCCGCATCCCCTTCAGCAACTCTCGGTTTGTTTCTTATAGTTAAGAGTCTCTCATGGTTTTTTCCCCTCTCTTATTTCTTAAAGTTCTTCTCTTCCCTCCTTTCACCTAAAAAATCAGTTAAATACAGTTACTCACAGAATTAGACAGGGACCATCTTGCTAAACAAAATGGTCTAGCTTTGAAATTGTATCACAGAGAACAGTAGATTAAATTATAGAGAATATTTCCCCAAATGAGTTTTCCAGTGTGATGTTTGCAAGCTTCAGTCTTCAAAACAACGAGGAAATCATTGCAGTTAGAGAACAGGAGAACTGCTTTACTGGAGTTGAGAATGCATGACTCGTGTTGACTAGGATGCGTTTGACATTCTAAATTTGAGTTCACGGGGCGCCTGGGTGGCACAGTTGGTTAAGCGTCTGACTATTTTGGCTCAGGTCATGCTCTCAGGGTCATGGAATCATGTCTGGCTGGGGCTCAGTGGGGGGGCCTGCTTGAAATTCTCTTTCCCTCTGCCCCTTTCCCCACTCATTTACTCTCTCTCAAATAAATAAATGAATCTTTTTTTTTTTATTTGAGCTTATTTGTTTCCATTTTGAAAAAGTACCCTCATAGACAGAAAGTCCAGAACTTAATGCATGAGAAAGCCTGACTGTTCAAATTCCTTCCTTCTCTTTCGCATAAACTTCTCTTGTTGTTCACCCTTTTATAGTACCTCTATTTCCAGGAGACCTTCAAACAGTCTTTTTCTCCTAAGTCTCTCCAAAATCGAAATAAGAAAGAAAAGTCAGAGAATGTTACTGAGTGATCCTATTCTTAAAGAAGGGAAAGTGAATCAAGTCATGAAAATAATAACAATGGCAGGCTCTTCTTCTCTATCTGATGCGTTCAAAGCAGAGAAGTAGGTGCATTTCTTTCCCTTCCAAAATGGCAGACCTTAAAAGCTTACATTAATGTTCAAACCACTGGAAAGGAAGGAAGTAATTGACATGTAATCCACGTTTACTAGGTTTATAATATTTTTGCAAATAAGTGCTTCAACTAAATAATTACATTAATAAACTTTTCCATTTATTGAGAACTAAGAATAGATTATTCTATTCTATTTCCACACAACTTTGAATTCAGTATTTATTTAAAAAAAATTATGAGGTGCATAGTATGAGCCAGTGCCCCCCATGATCTATCTGTGGGTAGATCAATGAGCAAAAAAAAGCAGCTTTCCTTGCAGAGCTTACCTTCCAGGGAAGGATGCCAGGCAATCATACACACATACAACACGGAAAATGGTACTCATGTTAGGGAACAAAGAAATGAAGTAAGGGAAGGGACTAGGGAACATACAGGCTGGGTGTGGTAGGGATACATTAGTTAGGATGGTGAGGGAAAGCCTCCTTGATAAAGAAACCATTACAGAGAGACTGATGGAAGTGGAGAGTTGGTCCAGTGACCCTCTGCTGGGAGAGCCAGCAGGCTGACAGTGTGGTCAGGGAACAGCACAGAGACCACTGTGTGGTCAGTGTGGCTCACTGTGTAGGCTCAGTGTGGTCAAGGAATAGCACAGAGACCACTGTGGCTGTAGCCAATTGACTCAGGGAGGAGCTGGAAGGGGAAGACATTGGAAATTTGGCGAGAAGTTAAATCATGAACAGACTTGTAGAATCTAAGCTGATCTTTAATGAGGGCTGAGGTTGGAAGCCACTGGGAATATAGACACTGAGACTCAGAGAAATTAAGATATTTCCTGAGGTCACAAAGCAAGGAGAGGCAAATGGAGCTCCATCTGTTTGCGTGACCTGTGCACTAAGCGAATATGCTATGCATCCAACAAAGAAACACAATCATCTCAGTGTGATGCTGGAGTTGTTTAGAGGAGGAAGGGACTGATTGTAGTCTAGTTTTCAGAGAAACCATCACAGGGAGAGTGGGAACAGAGCCATGCCTTGAAGAATGGAGAATGCTTTTAAGGCAAAAAAAAAGAGGATATTGAGAGGATCATGAGTGAAGTCACGCTTCAGTTAGGAGACTAGTTTGACTTCAATTGAATGTCATGTTGAGTTTAACAGGAAATAGCTCTGGAAAAGTAGGTAGGAGTTAGAGAATAAAGATATAACATTAAACCTTTTTTACTTTATTCTCTAGTCAGTGGGGAAATACAGAATTTTGAATAAGGGAAAGGTAGATTTGTTCAAACAAATGGTTTAGGAATTTTAGACAAGAAATAGTGTGAACCCTGAGTTCTTAGTAGTTAACTGGCGGTAGCAATGAAAAGGAAGTGATGAGCTTGGGTGGTAATTAGAAGGAACCCTTGAAAGGAACGTGCAATCAGCTGAGAGCAGTGACATTGGTAAAAATGTTTCTTTCCTTGTGTCTTCCATGCCTGCCTTCCAATAGGTTCTTCCTGGGCTTTCTATCAGTAGTAGTTCAAAATTTCCCCCATCACTGGTTTTAAACTTTCTGAAAATTTATTTTCTTCTCCCCTTTCCTTCTGCATTTCGTTTCTTAGCTGTATAACCTGTATTTTTGCTGTGTTCTTTGTGTCTGTGCCCTCATCTAGGTCCCCTTGACCTACCGTATAGTGCAGGTACTTCTTTCTGGCCTGGACACTTGGAAGAATGTCTAACTTGTTTCTACCATCACTTCACTCAGAGCGTTCATAAGAGTTCTTCAAATTGGTCCACTATTATTTTCTGGGAATATCTCATTGTTCCCGAGTGTGAAATGTAAGCTCCTGCACAAAAGGTTATGGTTACATAAACATAACACTTTCAGTTTTTTACTTTTTCTTTCTCTTTGCCTATGTTCTCAATTCCTCTCTCACAAACACAGGACCTGTGTGCAAAGTTGTGCATACATGTATGCATGTACGTGTGCACCTGCACACACACACACACACACACACACACACACACAATAATGCATTTCTACCAACAGCCCCAACTATTAAAAAAATTATATTATGAAATCTTGCAACTATAGATAAGCTACATAGACTAGAATAATAAAGTGGTGTAGTCCAACTACTCAGCTTCCATAATTAACCAAATCAAGGTCAGTTTTTGTTTCATCTCAACCATGCTATAAGGAAAGTACTGAGCTCCTTTTCACTTTCATGAGGCCAATGCTCATGATCCTTTCTCCTGTTTCCTCTTTTCTTTCCTTCTTTCTCCCCACCTGCCCACCCTGTACCATTTATCGACCCTTCAAGAATGCGAACTACAGGGTTCATCTATCTCTGGCACAGCTAGAACCAAGATTGCAGGGGACTTTGGATTCCTCCAACCTGTTTTGGTTAAAACACGACAAAACAAACACAGAAAGGGGCTCTGACAAATTATTGTAGGGGCCTACAACTAGAGAAGACAATCTGTCGGGAGGTGAGGCCATTTCAAAACCACCCGCTGCTCCCATCTTTGTGTCTTGACCTGTAACATCTTCATGTCCCTTATAATCACCTCATCCCACCTCCTGAATCACTGTCATCTTCTCCGTGAGCTACTGACTTCCTGTTTCTTCTGACAGGCTCTGGTGGCTTGCAGCTTTGGCTTAGGTGCAGCCTTCAGTCCTCTCCGTCCATGACTTACTCAGGTCATTTCAGTTCAGATCTGTCTGGATAGAGAGAAAACCAAGCATGTTCAAAACCCAGCTGAGGAGATGATACCCTTTCATGTTATCCCCAAGTGTCCTATCAGTAGAAGAAATGATCTGCCATTTTCTGGTCTAGGGATACGAGGGCACTATGTAATTTCTCAGGGCTAGAAGAGCACTTCTCTGAGCATGCTTGTCCAACGTTAAATTATTGAATGCCAGATTGCAAAGAAAATAATAGAACTGAGAAACCTGAGCTTTTATAGACCAGGACCCCAATTGTAGCAATTGTAACAGGGCTGGTTATGAGTTTTGCCATCTGGGCAAATAACAAGATGTCCTGCAGCTCTGCTTTTGAGACTTCCCATTCTTTAAGTCATTCTGTCTTGTGTAAGGGAGTAACAAGAAAACAGCTCTGTGTTGACCTTATGTTCTCCCACATCTGGTAAAGGTGTTGCTCAGGTCATCCTTGTCCCTTTGGATTTTGTAAAACACTCAAATCGCTGATAAAATTTCCTTCCCACTGGATTAGTCTTCTCGAGCTGCAAACAGCCTTCTGATAACCAGAAATCGATCTCACGAAGCTCTTCTAAATAACAGGGTTGATAACTGAGTAAAGCTCTCCCCTCCTTACAGTGGAATTCCCCTTTTAGGAAAATCTATATGTAAAACACACTGAACATCAAGACACCTCCTGGACCAGAATGGAAACACAGAACACAAGCAGACGTTCTCCTCTGCTAATATACAGACGGTCATACATGTTACTGGGAAAAAGGAAGGAAAACTGATTCTCCAATCCTGGTATGTCCTACCTATTGCAGCTTCCACTGGGAAGCTATTAGTCGGTTCTGAAGTAATGTTCCCCGTATTCTTATCTTCAACTGTTGGACATTTGTTTAGATAAGCAGTGTAGCATTCCTTTGGTATCACTAATTACTATTCATTTTTAATCAAATTTTATCAAATATTATCAAATAAGTCATTTTTCCCCTCTCATGAGAGGCATGGTTATCAGATATGAAGGTTAATAAGTAAAGGCATTTTTTTTTTCAGAAGTCCTCTTGGACTTGGTAGTAATGTAGCATTTTCAACATTATTTAACCTTTAAATTCTACAGGTTATAAATAACATAGATCATCTATGGATAATACATTGCATAAACATAACAAGCATTTTAGTTGTCAGAAAGTACTACAGCTAGAAACAAGCCTTCTGAATATTTTTGTGTCTAGTTACAAGTAATGAAAAGGAAAAAGCTAATTTACTGAATATCTATTCTGATACTGTCCTTAAATATGGTTGCTCTTTAATACAGATTATAAGATTTTCTTATACCCATTTTGTAGATAATTTGCAAAATATGATGTACATGCATTCAAAATTCTTAAACATCAAACAACATGACTTCTAGAATACCCTCTTCTTCTGATTTTTTTTTTTTTTGTGGCACTCAAGTAATAATCTTAGCAGCTATAGATTAGTCAATACCATGAGTCACAAACTTGGTAAGTGGTTAGTTATTCAAGGAAATAAAAGAAGTTATTTTACCTATAAAGAAACTGGCACTAGTCGAAGGCAGGGAGATATGAGATACGAGATCTCTGTGCTTGATTTTCTAATTCTTTCCCACCAGTTCTACTCTCCACTCTTTTTCTGTCTGTGCTCTGTCCCAGAAAGCAATCTCTATGGGTAGAATCAACCCATCTCCCTCATCCTGTGTTGTCTGGGTGGTGCCAACTGATAGACAGCAGCCACCATCATAGATGACAGGAAGAGAGAGAAGCCAGGTTTTTACTCTTCTTCCCATTAGTCTGCATTTTGGTTGTGGTTGCCTTTCTCTGCCCAGAGCAAGACTACTGGTCAGCTTTCCAGCAGCATCTACTGCTACCAAGGAAAATGTACATTTTCCTTGCTCCTTCAGACCTCAAATGGTAATGCTTCTCCCCCCTTACTGACCCTGGGGTTCTAACTATACAGTTAGCTAACATAAGCCAACTAACACCATGATAAATTAGCCATTTCATTAAATTCTATTAGATCTTTTCAATTCCCCTCCTGAGAGTTACTGATTTCTTTTGGGATTTTGGTACAGAAATTGTCACTAACAATGGCCCTAGGGGGGGGAAAAAAAAAACCAAAAACTCAGAGCTGAATTCTGGTATTGGATTACTCTAATGCCAGATGAGTGCGCTGATCATCTCCTTGCCAGGGGATATAAGGCAACATGATCTGTGGCATATGGTAGCATATGGTGGCATCATGAAGGCAGGCAGAGGGCAAGGTGTTCTGAGAGCAAATGGTGTTCTGAGAGCAAAAGGATGAGATTCCAGTGATAAATGTAGCAAGTAAGGTGTGGTTGGTTGTTTCAGAAGGGCATGGAGAGAATACTCAGGGAATTGGACTAGCTGAAAAGACTCAGGTATATGCCTAACTCAGGGCATGAATGGAAACTCAGAGGGCCACCGAGACAGGCTTAGTGATGGCCTTAATCCTCTGTAGCTATACCAAAATGAAGGGTGAAAATTAGACCAAAGTCTAACTTTGCAATTATCACATGATTACAGCATTGATGAATGTGACCCTCCAGGGCCTCCTAAAAAATGAGAGGAGAGGGATGTTACTGCCACATGGGATTGAGACACATGAGCAGACAGAATTGATGCTAAGAGTTTTGAACACCAAAATCTCCCTGAGGGGTCCTTGTCTTGACGAGGGATGTCTCTTCTCACCACATTCATGGCTCTCAAGTCCACAGAGAAGGTCAGGTACACAGTGCGGCCCAGAGATGGTCCTTTTGGGGATAAAAGGCTTTATACACTAGACAAGTTGCAGAACATCTTCAATTTGAATTAACAGGAAACTGGAGAATGTGTTGGAGTGGATTTGATAGGCCAACAAAGATTAAAAAAAAAAAAAAAAGATGTAGATACACCCACCTAGAAGCAAGGATTTAATACATTAGCTCAAGCAACTGGGAGTGGCATTGATAGATTACTAACTTAGTTAATTAAGTCATCTCAGTCAATGGGATTTAATTTCCAGAGCTGCCAGGTACACTCTATATCACAGATCAGCCCACGGGCCAGGTTGGGCTAACCAGCCTGTTTTCATATATAAAATGTTATTGGAACACAGTCACACCCATATTATGTATTACCGATGGAATTTTTTACACAAAAATGGCAAGGTTATATGGTTATAATAAGGGCTTTAGAACCCACAAAATTCAAACTATTTCCTATTTGGTGCTTTACAGAAAGTTTTCCCATCCCTGTTCTAAAGGAATCAAATACTCTAGCAGAAAGACATGTTAGAGTGGACTAATTTGGTGCAGCTTCTCAACCACACCTCCCATTCCCTCATCATATCTCTGTCAGGGCTGGACAGCATGTTCTACCCCAGAACCTGAAGAAGTGAGGTAGTGTCTCTCCTCCAAGGGCCACAGGTGGCACTGGGTGAAGTTGCGGTCCAAATAGATTCATGGGTTGGACAAAGTTTTATGGTTCAGTGGCTCACCTAATTTTGAAATCCTCTAAGTAAAAAATGTAATATTATAAGTACAAAAAGGTGCAATAATGATTAGTTAGAATGATAAAAACAACCACAACAAATGAAATGTTTTAAAAGCTGTGGAATAAAACTAACATCACAAAATCTAAGAAAATAAATTGAAAAACAATTTTATTAACAATTTTTAATGTTTCCTTTCCCGTACCCCCTTTGTGAGAAGTTGTTTTACTTCAGTTTAGTTTTGCTACATGAAAACTATTCTTATAACAGTAATTGCAGAGTGGTAGAGACCAGAGGGTGACACCTCACTACCAGATAATGTTTGCCTGATTACCATGATAAGCCTCAGGTATCTGTAATTGTGACTAATTCATCACAAATCCTTAAAGGTGACATAGATGGGTAGCTCTTGAGGTCCCATTTGACATATATTTGAATAATTCAGTCTGTTAGATTGAAATTGACTTGAGTTGCTTTTGTGGGGATTGACCGTGTCTTGCTCACTTTCCTACCCAAGACAATCCACAAACCTGATGTTCCTCAATTGATAGAAAATGAGGTTACTTGAGGAAGAACCCATGTTGTTTCGGCCTAAGTCTGTCTCTGGGGGGTCCAATCAAACCACAAGCCCATCCTGTGGTTTTTGTTTCAATTCTAGAATATATAGTAAGACCAGATATACTTAGGAAAATGTAGAATCTCCACATGCGTCACCAGACCTGTGAGTAACTATTGCATTAGTATGGATTGAGTAGAAGCTGGAATGGTCTCCTTTAATACTTCATCTCTCATAGTAGCAATCGAGAAGCTTATCACATTCTTGAGGACACAAAACAATATGGTGGCAACATTAAAGCCTTGAAGAGTTCAGAGTGTTTCCTAATGGGTCTTTATAGGATACACCTGATTATCTGGTTAAAAAAAAAAAAGAAAAAACCAGGTGGGCCTTACAGAATGACTGAGGATTATTAAAAATATACCTGGGAGGAGATATCGATTTATGATTACAAGTATATTATGTCTACTGGATCACATAAAGACAGTCTCTGGCATCTGGCATGCAACTTTTGATGTAGTACCATGCTTTCTTTTCAACTCCCTTCAACAAAGATACTCAGATCATTTTGCCTCATGAACTGTGGATAGTGGTCTCACTACCTTTCCTTACATCAGGATTCTCTTACTTTCTGCAGAAATGTAGATTTCAAGTATTGCAATCTTAGTAGGACATTGAACACCACCCTGTCCATTCATTGATGACATTGCGTTAATTGGCTCTGGTAAGTGGGAGGAAGCAAATCTCAGTGAGAATATATGACAGAGGAAAGACATAAACCCCATTTAAGTCCAGGGCCTGACAAATGGGAGAGGTTCCGACAAGCCCAATGATCTGGGGATTTTAAGAACATTCTGAAAGACAATTTTCTGTACCTTGCACTGTCTACCATAAAGACAGAGGCACATTTCTATAGGTCGCTCTGACCCATTGACCAAAACCTGTTAGGCTTACACATTTAAATGGGGTCTGGGTCAATTAAAATTCTCTGGCAGTTCCAGAATGTAGTAGAAGGGACCCTACCTCTTGGGTTTGATGGCCAACAAGTGTCAACGGCAGATACAGGAGCTCTAGAGAACCTCTGAAAATCCCTAGCAGGAAAATCACAGTACTGGATCTTTTTTGTTGATGAGTATTCTCCACTTTAAAAGCAGATCCTAAGACTGAGCATCTAACCCTGTGAAACATATAACCAAATGCCTATGCAAGTAAATTGCCTGCGATGAACTGGTGTTATGAGATCCATCAAACCACAAAATTGGCTGTGCACCCAGCGTTTTAATGTTCGATGGAAACAACGTTTATAAAACTGGCTTACACAAGTCTGGAAGACCTCAGTAAACTCCATTTGTGATTAGGATGTGTCCATTAAGGAAAATTCTCATTTCTATGTACCCTGAATACAATAGATTAGAGTGGCTGCATCTGATTTTCAATTACCTGTACAACTTTGAGCAGGCGACTGAGAGTAAAAGTGACCATTAGTAATTACTATCTTTTGAATAACCTACTTGTGAGGATAATATTATCCTTGTGGACTGGTTTCACGTGGTCAAGAAATGGTTTCCTCTTACTAACCTAAGCGACTTTATCCCATTCCTCTTTTACTCTTAGCAACTGAATTCCAACAATATTATTCCAATGAGTGATACATTTTTTTAAAGATTTTTAAAGAAAATTACTCACTTGAGAGGGAGAGAGCACACATATGCACAAGCAGGGGAGGGGGCAGAAGGAGGGTGGAAAGCAGACTCCCCACTTAGCTTGGAGCCCAAAGCTGGGCTCCATCGTTGGGCTCCATTGCAGGACCCCGAGATAACGATCTGAGCCCAAGGCAGACACTTAACCGACGGAGCCACCCAGGTGCCCCAGTGCATTCTTTTTACAATTTTTTAAATGTTATATATTGTTTTTGATTTCTATTTTTGTCTTTTTATACAACTTTTTATAATGTCTGATGTACTAAATGTTTTCCTTTTATCATTAAGTCTTTTAATTACCAAAGAGCCTTTAGGTTTGTTGTTAAAAAAACTAAATTTTTATGTGACAGATTTCATTGCATCATTCTTATTGAACGTGTAGATGCCCACGTGTATGGGGTAGCTTGTCCTAATGTTTTGTCTCTTTTTATAGACATAAACTGCCCTATACAGAACTCCCTTTAATAGCCCAAATATTCTCATATTTCTTAAAACAAAGTTCCCCCCAGATTTGTCACCAACTATAATTTTGACGGTCTTCCTGAGGTCAGATGACTCGACATTCTTAACGGATCAATAGTGATTAATCTCTTTCCCATACCAAGAGTCATCCTGAGTTGTATGCCTGCTGGGTCTTGGGATTGCAGGGAAGAGTGTGATTCAGGATTGAGACTTGGGTTCTCAGTCATGTGGCACTCACAGGGGATGAAGAGTTGCTCTCAATGAGACTAGTTTGGCTTTGTTTATTTGTTTGTTTGTTTTTTGTTTTGTTTTGTTTTGTTTTACCTTTAGGACTTAATAGGAGTTAGCATACTTCCAAAGAAATGTCAAAAAGATAACACAGCTAATAAATTGTTAAGGATTAAGTACTAAGTTGTTTGAACCTGTCTTCTTCTTCTTTTTTTTTTTTTTTTCTTTTCTATCTTTTGATAACCCGAACAGTTAGGTGGGTTTGTTTGTTTTGGTTTGAATGTTTCTGTATCCGAAATTTTTCTGTTTCTGAAATCTGCTGTGTGCTCCTGCTTTCTGGTCTATACTTCAGTGGTGGTGTTAATAGCAGGGCACTGAGATAGAGCCCTACACGTTCGTAGGCAGCCCCTTAATCCCCTTTTATAAGTATTCATAAGCATGCCAGACACATTGACAAGAAGGCAGTATGGAGAAATGTGAAAAGAAAAAGCAGGGTTCCTTTTAGAAGTTTTGTCTAATTTCTATGCCGCAAAGTTTGTTTGTCCCTCGTATTTCCTGTTTACCATTATCATGTACATTCACCAGGCCCATCTCTAATCAACTCTGACACGTGTCAGGAAGTGACTCCTGGCCCGGCAGGCTCCTCTGTAAGCCTAACTGTAGACATCTGTTATGAATAAACCTCTATCCTATGTCCTTCTTGAGGTGATTAACCTGTTCTTGTGATTTCCTTCAGGTGTCTATTATCACAACGAACTAGAGATGTTTCTGAAAATATTCTCTTACCTTCTCTGCTCTGACATTCAGAACTGGTTTTCCTTCATTACAGTGAATTACACCCATCTCTGAAATCATCTCAGTAATTCCGAATAATGTGTGGAGAATCGAGATATTTCAATCCCACTTATACCTGGAGAGGGTGACATAGAGACTCTTCTCACACTGTTTCTATTTCCGAAATATGAACATTGCTCTTATATGCACAAAGATAAGAACCAGAGTCTGAAAAAAAGTCAGGCAAACTCTGCATGAAGGAAGCAGATGATGTTTATTGAAGGCAGAGTTTTCCTGTGTCTCAATTTAGCTAATTATACTTTCTTCCCCCACAAAACAAATTAAGCTGTTACTAGTCATATATATAAGAAAAGATCATCTTTTCTGTATTGGTCTTCCCCCTCTCACTTGCCTGTTTGCTTGAAGAATCAAGGGGGTTAATGTGGGGAGCATCCATGCCCAGGGTAGCTACCCTCTGGCACGTGCTTTCTGCTTGACTTCACACCTCTTCACCTGGACAACATAGGAATTGGCAAATGACTTACAGGGCACGGTGCTCAGTCAAACCTCAGCGAGGTCCCCCCATCTCTGGGTCTTGACTCCTTGAGTCCTAGCAACCTGGGTAGGTCTCTAATGGCTCCAGCTAGCTCTTGTATAATCTATTTCCCCAGTATGTTCTAGTTCTTCTCAGAGGAAGGTTTGGTGAGCTACAACTTAATCAGTTGCTTTATGGAAAGGAGAATTGCTATTTGGGGCCACACCAACTCTGAAGTACTATTATTATTTATAGTGTAATATAAGACAACTGGGGTTTCTCTCTTTAAATGATTTGCTTACCCAGGTTTAAGTAATTTGATGGAGTAACTGAGTTTTGGTCTTATTGTGTTCTGAGTCCAATGCACACATACGTTTATGTTATGTCTCAGGCACTATACCGGGTGCTTGATGACTATGACAAAGAAACTAACATCTTTTCAATGATATACAAGACTTCTTCAAATTAAAAAAAAGAAAGGTTATCAAAAAAAGATCATTGTTATGACACCTATGTAAAATTTATTACTTAGAGCTATTGAGAATTAAAATAATGGGAATTTACTGCCAGTAGGTTATATTAGTGTGCCCACTAATCTGTTTGAGTTGCTATATCAAAAATGCCATAGAAATAATAGAAATCTGTTTCCCACAGTTCTGGAGGCCGAAAGTCCAAGATCAAGGCACAGTCATGTGAAGTAAGCATAATTCTTAGTATTTGGTAATAACTTACAGGACACCTTGTGAAGCGGCTTCTTATTTGATATGTACAGCAACTGATCAAGTATCGACTGTGTCTCCATTGTGAAGGTAAAGAAACTGAGGCTCAGATAGATATGTGAGTCTCTGACAGACATTCAGGAATTACGTATCAAAATCAGAATTCAAATACAGGTTTTATGTACTAGAGATAACTTTGTCCCTTCTTAGTTATTCATCACTCCATTCATGGTTAGGAGTAAGGCTTTAAAAGGTTAAATTGTAGCTCCAAATGCACTCAGTAGATGACAGCTAGACTTCTAATATAGGTCTTTGAACTCTTTTCAATAAAACTGTGTTAATGTGTTGGGGGTATAGGAATGTGTGTGTGTGTGTGTGTGTGTGTGTGTATGTTTTTGTGTGTTTGTGCACACCACTAACAACCCATCTGTAATATCTCCCAGGGACACTGGCATTAAAGTTAATTGTAGTATATTGGTAGGTATTGGAGATTTCTAAATAAAATATCTCTCAAGGTCACATGGTATTTGTAGTCTCTTGGTGAGACAGACATTACTGCAGCCCATCAATATTTCTGGTTCTTCTTTCCTTCTGAGCTTTTGGAGGATTAGACTTTCCACCCTCTTGAAGTTAATATAATGGAGTGATATAAGAACACATCGCTTCAAGGTGGGAACTTTTCAGAGTGGATACGTTTAGTTTTCACGCGCTTTTCCCTTGCTCTGGCAAATCTCGGGAACTTGCACTGAGACTCATAATAAGATGGTGACCTCTGTTAGCAGAGATCTGTCGCAGTTCACTCAGACAAACTGCATGAAGATTGAGCAATGGATAAACCATTTTGTTCAGAGCCAGTGGAATTCTGAAATTCTCCTGACTGCGGGGTAACACTTTGCCAATACTAATGACCCTTAGTTAACTGCATCTGTAATTTGATTGGATACTCCAGAAAGACATGTGTTTTTTCATTCAACACTTATTGATTATCTAATACATGCCTAAGCAATATACTAAGATCTGTATATATCATGACGAGTAAGACACAAATATGACATCTGTCCTCTTGAAATATCTTGGATGGAGGACCCACCTGATCATTTTACTTTAAGATCATAAAGGAGCATGAACTGCAAATTTGCTAAAATATATAAAATGAAAAAATGGCATTTTCCTTTTTAAACAAAATGATATGTGACTATGGAATAATATGTGACTAAAGAATTTTAGTATCTGAGTTATTACGGTGTTTATGATGGTATTAACTATGGTTTGTGAGAAGGGACAGGTGAAATGCAGTTAGTAGGCTTACCAAATGATTAGTGGAGGGCAATTTATGGATGTATAGAGTTAATAGACCAAAGTATCATTATACTAAGAGCCAAGACACAGAGAAGACAGTAGTTAGAACTGTCTACATCATGCATTGCTATTCTTAAACTTTCTAGTACTCTTTTAGACATTATTTTAACTCTTCGCAGTTTAACTCTTTAGACATTATTTTGCTCGGTTCCCTTGTGTAAGTCTTAGTTCACTCTATGTTGTCAATTTTTACAGTTAGATCTATGGTAAGTGTTTGGAAACTTTAGATCTCATTTAGATGAGACAGATACCAAGCAAGTTATCTTGTGATTCGTGGTGAAAGAGTTGACACTTATTCTCTCTTTGCTATTTCAAGATAGCATCCCCCTTTGGTATACTAGAGCTCCCACCGTCCACCTGCATGCATATACCTTTTAGATGATGTACAAGGTGAGTCAACCGAGGTGGACAAGGCTGATCTTTCCACTTATCTGTCCCCCATTGATGAAATCAGATAATCAAAGGGTTTAATAGTTTGGAAATGACCTCAGAATTTCCTGATCAAGCACAAATATCAGTATGTTTGAGATAAAAAAGATTCCACCAAATTTTTCATAATTTCATTATTATTTTTATAATTTATCCTTATTGTATTGTACATGTTTGGGAGCAAAAGTCATCAATAGAAGTTGGAGCTATGGAAGAATATCTTTATTTTACATTAATATCTATGGAAATAATTTCCATCATATTTTTGTGTATATTTATGCTTCTTTGAAATGTAGTGACTTAATGTTAGACACCTCCAAATTTTGCCTCCACAATTACAATACTTAATAAATAAAAACTGGAAAAATGCAAATACTTATCAACATTGAAATAGATGATTTGCTGCATGTTCATACAAAAGAATACTCTCAGTTATGGAAATTATTTAAGTGCCAATACCTACAACAACATGGATGATTTTCAAAAATCCATGTTGAGTAAAATATGTCAGATGTAAAAAAAAAATAGTATTCAAAGTATATAAGGTTCAAAAGTAGAAAATCAAATTATATGCCATATTTTAAGATTATTATTAACATCAGTAGAAATACCATTAAAGGGTATAGTTCTAGGTTTCAAAACATATAATTTTCTGTTAACCATATGGATCATTTCTGATAATTTCCTAATTATTGACTAGGTTGATCTCTATATGGTCAGTTAGTTCACTCTGATTGTTCATCGCACTGTACTTCTATGACTTGTACAGGTTAGTGGATGCTGTTATAGGACAGTGATGAATTAAAGAAACTAATACTTCTTGATACTTAGGTCCTTTCCTAAACCATGTGATATCTTATAATCTTCTTAAGACTTTTAAATCCTTCTAAGTTACATGATTTTTTAAATAATTTATCTGCTTAAATTTTATTACATTTACATTTCATTGTTTTTATTCTTTCCTCCATCTCTAGCTCCCCGTCTGGGGTTCTTTCCTGCTTGCCTGGAAAACACCCATGGCATTTCCTTTGCTATGGGTCCGCTAGGGATGAATTCTCTCTCTTCACTGTTTGTGAAATGGATATTTTAATCATGGTAAGTTTGAGGTAGGAAGTTTTAGATATAGAATTATTGGTTTATTTTAGGACATGGAATATATAATTACTTTTTTTTTTGTCTTCCACATTTTTATTGTTGCATAGTTGGCTGTCAGATTTCATATTTCCTGCAGCTGTTTTTTTTCTGCTTTTGTTTTACCATATGATTAGATGTGGCTTTTATTCCCTCTCTCTCTCTCTTTTTTAAAATCATTTCCTTAGGATTTCTATGGCTTCTTGAATCTGTATTGATGTCTTTTGTAACATTTGGAAAATTCTGCGGTTATCTCATCAAACATTGCTTTGCCTCCAACCTCCCTTTCCTCTCTCTTCGTAGGACCCTAACACCCATATGGTAGGACTCCTCACTGGTGACCATCTTCTATGTCGCATATCCCTGTTTATGTCTTCTCCGTCTTTCATCTCGGTACTTCGTTGTGAATCGTTTCTTCTTATTTATCTCCCAATGAACTATGTCTTCTTCAGTTGTGCCTATTCCACTGCAAAATGAGCCCATTGATTCCTTAATTTGAGTTAGTAATGGAATTTTATTTTCTGGAATTTTTAGAAATATTTTCTCACACTTTGTTAAACTTCTGAATTGTGTATTTTTCTTCTTGAATTAACTAGAGAGGGTGTTTTAAAGCTTGAGTCTGAAAGGACAACCTGTATCTGGGGCCACTGTAGGTCTGTTTCCACTTTCTTATGCCCCTGCTCATGGTCAAGCCTGTGGATTTCTTGCAGATGATGATACTGTGGTGCTGGTTGCTGTGACTAGTTCATATCTATGACTGCATAGAGTACTGCATGCTTTCCTATAGTATGTTTAGCACGTTTTTCATGCTACATGAAATGTGTTTCCTGAGGCAACAGCTATAGTTAATAGTAAGCAACAACTATAGTTAAATATTTATCCATTTTTAAAAGACTTTATTTATATATTTGACAGACAGAGATCACAAGTAGGCAGAGAGGCAGGCAGAGAGAGAGGGGGAAGCAGGCTCCCTGCTGAGCAGAGAAACCGATGTGGGGGCTCGATCCCAGGACCCTGAGATCATGACCTGAGCTGAAGGCAGAGGCTTTAACCCACTAAGCCACCCAGGCGCCCCAATATTTATCCATTTTATAGATAATAAAGCTGTAGTGCGGGGAGTCTAAGCAAAGTGCTCCTTATAGAGCCGATAAATGGGGAAGTTCCATGAATTTGATCCCAGGAAACATTCTTAACCTCTGCTACCATATATTTATGAGAAGCAAAACAAAACAAAACAAAAAAATGAACAAAAAAAACCCTTTCCTATCATCTAGTTATTTTACATACAACTTCCTAATAATCAAAATAATTGATAAGTAAAAATTAGATCAGAAACGTTTTATTTGCTTCACCTGAAACAATTTTACTTTACTTAGCAAGCACCTTGCATCATCTTATTAAATTCTCATAACAGTGCTATGGTTAGATATTTTGATATCCCCATTTAATAAATGAAGAGACAAACAGAGAAAAACTAGGAAACTTGTTCAATTACCCACAGCTAGAAACAGGCAGAATAAAATTTCAGAATCAGATTGGTCCGATTCTAAAACGTATGTTCTTAATTCTGTACCATGGTTTCTCTCATATGCATTTTAAAATAAACAACTGATATTTTACATTAGATTTTTATACCATTTTTTTCATATCTCACTTTTTCACTGAAAATAGTAATCCATTTTAGGCACTGACCACACTTCTGCACCTAACAACGTCCATAGATGCCTATTTGCCATAAAGCTTGGGTGCTGATGGAAGTCTGAGTGTTCACTGACACGGTGACTACCTCACTGGCTCTTTACAACCGAAAAGCTTAGTCTTAAGGTGGCATAATTTTAAAGCTCCATTCAAGCCTGCAGAGCAAGTAGCACTAACTCATCTTTTCAAAATGTGCTTAGAGAATGTCTTTGAAAAACAGCCTGTTGTATGTTTCATAAGGGCCCTGAGAAAAATAGTATATTCCAATACATTTCATATGACTCTAAGTATGGTAGATAAGAGATTTAAAATAGCATTTTTAAAGGACTATTTTTTCATTGATTTTATCTTTCTTAAATGCTCAGAGACATGAATATATGAAAATATTTGAATAGTAAGAGACATTTTATGCTCTGAAATCAAATTAAATATCCTGAAATGTCAGCTCAGGTTTGACCATATATATATATATTTCTGTTACAGGTTTTGCTTTACATTTCACCTCAAAAAGACTTGCAAAGATCCAAAGTTGAGGAATTAACCTATGTTGATTTGCTTTCTTCTTGCTTCAGGGTCTTTGGACATGAAGCCATCTCTGTTAGGATGCTCTCCCCTAACTGATATGTCTTTTTCCCAACCTCTTCTTTGGCCATGCTTCATTTGTAGTTACTTGGCCCTATTGTCTTCTTTGAGAACCCTTTCTGACTTTTTCCTACTCCTCACCCACTTGACCTTCATCCTGGTAAGTAACACTCCAGTGTGAGTGCCCAACACAACCTCCATCGTGCTTCATTTAACTACAAAGTTCTGTAGTGAGTTACTTATCTCTGTCCTCAACATCATGGTGATTTGCTTGAAACCAGAGTCTGTTTCATTTTTTTTTTAATAGCTTTATGGAGATATAATTCATTTACCATTTTTTAATCTATTTTTTGTATATTTATATGACTGTGCAACCGACACAGTCTAGGTTTGGGACATTTTGTTCCCCATAAATAAACTCCATATCCATTTGCATTCCATCTTCATCCACATCCCATACTTTTCAATCCCAAGCAACCAACATATTGGAGTTATCTGTAATTCGTAGAATGGTAGATACATAGTAAATTCTAAATAAATGTTTACTTTAAAATACAAGTAGTGATACGTATTGGTTTCCTAGAGCTGCGCTCACGAAGTATCACAAACTGGATGACTTAAAACAACAGGAATTTATTGTCTCGTAGTTCTGGAGGCGTGAAGTCCAACATCAAGTTGTTGGCAGGGCCATACTCCCCTTGAAACTTGTAGGGGAACATTTCTCTCCCTCCTCCAAGCTTCTGTTGGCTGCTGCTGATCTTTGGTATTTCTTAGCTTGCAGTTGGATAACTGATCTCTGCCTCTGTAATCACGTGCCTACCTTCTTTAAGAGCAACACTTAATATTTGTTTAGGACACAGCCTGCTCCTGTATGACCTCATGTTAATTAATTACATCTGTGAAGACCTAATTTTCCAAGTAAGGCCACACTCAGAGGTACTGGGAGTTAGGACCTCATATATCCTTTTTGTGGGGAGAGGGGACATAAATGTATCCATAGCAGAATATATGAATGATCAATGAAATTATTCATTATTACTTGCAAAGTCTTTTATCTTAAAAATTATAATAGTACAGTATTTTTACTTCTCCAGATAGAGACCATTTCACAGCATGCATGGTTTTATAGTTATACTATGAACCACTCTGATAATTTACTCACTGTAAGAAAGTTAATTTACTTGCTATGAGTAAATTATTTCTAGTGCAGCTTGCTATGTTAGATGGAAATTAACTGATTGCATCTTAATCCATTATTTTTTAATGTTTCTACTTCCAAACTATGGTCTGCAACTTCTCTTTATTATATCTCCAATGGAATTATAAATGGAAAACTCTACCTATATACCTCATATCACACTTTCTCATGTAAATAATGCTGCCTGCTTGAATAGTTCAAAGTAGAGCTACATTAGAAAAAATTACCAAATTCTTTGGTACCCAAAGAATAATTCTCAGCCTATTAATTCTCATCCTTAACATAGAATCATTGACCAACAAAAAACAAAATAGCAATCTTCTTGAGAATTGGAGCTAACAATTGATATGAAAACTCTACAATATCACCTAGCAGTTATCAATAGCCAAGCCCAGTATGAAAAGTTGTTAGGAGATAGATGAAGAAGTGAGCATAATATAAATTTAAGGATATGAATTTGGGACTAGGGTTGTGTTTGCCAGACAAAAGAGGAACTCAAAACTCTTGGAAGTTTGTGTAGAAGGAGAACAAATGATCAAGGAACTAAGAGAGAAGATTCTTCAGGTCTGTATTTATTATGTGTCTATATAAATGTAATTACTTATAGGTAATTTACAGGCAAGCCTTTAGGATCCCATCTCCAAAGGAACTAGCTTGAAAAAATGTTCAAATACATGTCTCAGTGTGCCATTAATCTTGTGATACTTAATCTGATCTACAAAAGAAACTCTTATCTGAATCAAAGGAGAAATTCAAAATAAATCACAAGTAGATCTACTGTTATATTTTGTAATTTTCATTTTATAATTAATTTTTGATTTATAAGATGTTACTTTCTCCTGGTTTCAAGAAACTTGATAGCTTAATGTTTTTGATTGCTCCGGTTCCTTCAAATATTTCTTTCACATATTAACCTGTTTTTGCCTTAACTTTAACAGAAATAGGGAAGAGAAAATATCCTCTATTACAACATAGTTGATACAAATTCTTTTAAGATGTATTTTGGTTAGAAGCATTAAATTCTGGTCCCCAATTTGACTGTCTTGTTCTGATATCTAGCTAAACCTTCTTTGGTCTGCAATTCTTTTTTTGTTTTGTTTTGTTTTGAATTTAATTAAATATAATGTAATTTAATTTATTTTTCCCTTAATTTTTTTTGTTTGTTTGTTATTTTAAGTAGGCTCCTTGACCAGCATGGAACCCAACTTGGGGCTTGAGTTCACAACTCTGAGATCAAGACCTGAGTCAAAATCGAGAGTTGGATGCTCCACTGACTGAACCACCCACGTACACTTTCTGTCTGTAATTCTAACATTTTTTTTCTGAGCATTTGTATATCAAATTTATAAAGAAATAATGAGAAGTCTACATTTGTAGTTTTTCTTCGTCATTTTTTCTAGAGCTGAATTGAAATGGATTTAAAAAAATCATTTTGCTAATTTTGTTTTAAAAATATTCAATGCTTGCATTTTCTTTATGGAAGGGGAATGGTTCTGGATCATTTGAGAATTGAATTTGTGAATAATGCATAGTTACCTTCCTTAAGAAGTCTTACAATCTAGCAACTCAGTAAAACAGAGACATGAACAAAAGAACCGAAGGGCTAAAAATTTGGTATGCCCAGAACATTGGTGAGACCTGTGCTGTTTTTATAAATTCAGATTACTTACAGACTTGATACGTAGATTCTTTCTCTCCAAAAGTTTTATTTTTCTTAATTTGACCTGGATATTTAATGGAAAAATTATAGCAAAGAATAGCTATCTGAGTGTTTCTGTAAGTGGATTAATAAACTTAATGCAGGCACAAAGTTAAGAACACTTAGGTATCCATTGAAAAAAAAAATTCTTCCTGGATTTAAGTTCTTTTTAAAGGTTATATTTCCTTATTTTTAAGATAGCAGATAAAGATTTATAAGAATTTTTTATTTATGTGACTCCTTTAATTTTTAGGCCTAGTATTCTAAGGCAACTTGAGAAAAATTATAGCTCACCTACTATTTGTTTTGAGGACAAACATAACAGTTTTTTTCACTCTTATCAAATTTCAGACTTTTTTAGAAGCACAAAAGGACACAACAAAAAGATAACATTTCTTGGAAAGAGGATCTTGCTTAGAAATATGAGTGTATAAGGTTCTTGTATGTGTATTTTTCTTACTTTTCTTTTCTTCCTTTCTTTTTCTTTTCTTTTTTTTTTTTTTTTAACTATAAGAAACTCCTGTAAGTGATGCAGTAGAGATTTGAAATAATGAGAAACAAAAGATAAGAAAGGCCAAATGGTTTAAAGTTATTTTATCTCTGGAAGTATCCCAATGACAGCCCAACCCAACATTAAAACAATCTACATTGTGCAGCAGAACAGTTAAAATCAGTGTGGCCATCTGGAAACATTCCAAGCATTATGGATTGATGGCCAGAGACAATCCCCTTTTAACAACTGAGCACATTCACACAAAACCGCATGTCAAAGTCTATGGAAAAGAAAATGCTCATATAAAAAAAGCAGCAGGCTGAAGAAGAGGATTCTTTACATGTAGGAAATAGTCACGAAAATAACTTGGAAGAGTAATGATGATGAAAATGAGAAATTTCAACTCACCAAAGTTAGGTCCATATGAGAATTGCACGTAGCATTACTTAGACCCATGCTTGACTACATTTCTTTTTAAAACTTTTGCACTACAGAAAAAAGAAAAATTATCATATGACATATCACTATGCATGAAAAACTCAACAATTTTAGAATCTAAAGTAAAAATAAGGAAAAAACAAAACAAAACCTTGATAGTCTCTTACGCTACCATATCACTGACCAAAACTGTGAACAAAAGTACCACCAAACTCCTTTTTGGAATTGTGATTAATCAATAAGAGCTCTATGCTAATTAATTTTTAATTTTGTGTTTTTGAAAATGAAATTCAAGTGAATGCCACTAAATCATGTTTCAAGGTAGAATACTTAAATATTGATCGATGTTTCCTTTACATGATTAGTAGGAAGATAATTTTTAAAGTGCAAAATGTAAGATAGTTGTTGATGAACAGCATCTAAAATGCTGAAGCGAATCTGCATAACACATTCACCACCAAGTTTGGTTTTGCTTCTAGCATCAATGCTTAAAACTATTTTTAAAGGCAATTAAAATTGTATAAGTGGCATAAATCCAGAGAAGAACAGCTGTCCCTATTGATACACCAATTGTTCAGAAGATACTCCCATGGTTATTTTCAATTCACTACCTTTAAGAAATGTGGGAATAAATAAATCTAGAATATTTAAAATAAGTAAAGCTTTACACAAAGAGGTATTTTGCAATATTTTAAATATCATCAATTAACAATTGATCCTGTATTCGATATGGTTTAAGGAGTATAGGGGTTTCTTGGATGTTGTTATGATTTATTTTGCAATTACCATTAATTTGCATGAGCAAGTACCCATTTGTGAATAAAATTACTTGATGCTCTATGAGAAAACATCAATGGACGCAGCTCATGTTTTACAGAGACCATGGCTGCTATTAACAGTTGTCACTGCTATCTTTAGTATGAAAGAACTGGGGACAACAGCCTCTCAGGATGAGTGAATCGGATTTTCCCATTGTCTATGACCCTTCTTTATTATGACCTAACAGTTACTGTTGGGCTATTTCAGTACCATGGCATAATTAATTATATGATGAATTCGTTAAAAGGCAGGCTTGAATTGCACAAATGTGGAATCTGTCGCCCAAATAATATTAGACCTTAACTCAGAATCACAGTAAAATTTCATTTTATGTTTAAAAAGTTTATTACACTTCTTGAGCATACAAATGTCCCTTTTGCTACTATTACAGGCATATCTCAGTAATTCTGATTGGAATATTCCTAGTATAGGAGCCTCAGGGTTTATTTGCAAAAAAGTGAAATTAGAAGCTCTACAGATTTGTGTCTGATTCTTCGCTCAAGAACTTATTTGAACTATAATGTACTTTTAATGACCTAGGGAAACCAATGATTTGCAAACCTGGAAGTTTTCTATTGCTGAGTTTAAAAGGGAAAATCCATGTGAGAAGCTACCATGGTGTCTGGATCAATATAAGTAAAATACCTGGAAAAAAATAAACCTCATCAACAGGATTTTTTTTTTTTTTCCTTAGCACTTCCTTAATTTCTGGCCCCACATAATGCTTCAGGCTCATCTTATTTGTTCTTATGACCCAGCCCTAGAATCAGTCATTTCTCCAAGGAGCGTTGGAACTTGTTAGTGGAAAACGGCATTAAAACCCAAGCTGTAATGGGTTGTTTTCTACCAGGATATTATCTCTTCTGGGCACTCTTGGTTCACATAATAACCCATGCATATACACATGTCTATAAATATTTCTATATTTAACAAAACAAAACTTAATACTGACTCTTCCAATGATCCATACGGATAATTCTAGACTCCCAGAACCCCTCGACCTCTGGCTTACCTGCATGTTCCCACTCCAATAATGAGGAACCTGGCCCTTGTCATCCACCATTTATTCATTTATTTAATTCATTGTTCAATTTCACTGTTCATGTATGGCAGTACCAGACTTGTTAACTCATATCCTAATGGGATAAACTTCATCAACCGGACCCCAAGGCTTTTGTGCAATTGCTTCAACTTTTCATCTTATAGCCGCTACTCTTATGAAAATTTACACTAATCAGCAGTCCCTTCCTCCGACTTCTTCCAAGGGATATTTCACGTATTTTTAACACAACTGGATCCTTTTGTGACCGTCTGCATTCTTTCCTAAGACCCCAGGGCATAAAGTAATTTTTTTTTTCCAAAGTAAATTTGCATGCATTGAAATTCACTATTTGGGTTTTAAAGTTCTGGAGGTTTGACAAATGCATAATGCCACATATCCGTTATTACAGTTTTATATGAAAAGTTTTAATACCCTAAAAGTCCTCTGTACTTTAGTTATTCATCCCTTTGCCCAACCCTGAAGGCATGGCCACCATGGATCATTTTACTGCCTCTATAATGTTACATTTTCCAAAATGTCTTATAATTGGAATTACCCAGCGGCTTTTTCATATTGGCTTTTTTAACTTAACAATACCCACTTCTCTCCTCCATGTATTTTGCTGCATGGTAATTCTTTTTTTTTTTATCACTAATACTCTATTGTATAAATGGACTGCAGTTTGCCTAACTGTCCACCTACCAAAGACTATCTTGCTTGTTTGCTTGGAGTGATAAAAATAAAGCTGCTGTAAATACGTGCAGTTTTTTGCAGACATACATTTTGAAGTTAATTGACGAACTACTTTGGAGCACAAGGTTGCATTGTATGGTAAGACTGTGCTGAACTCTGAGAAACGACCAAACTGTCTTCCAAAGTGGCTCTACTATTTATATTCCCTTCTGCAATGAATGAGAGTTCCTGTTGCTCTACAACATCATGAGCTTTATGTATTGTCATTTGGGGGGGGGGTGGTTTGAGCTTTTTAAATAGATATATGTTGGTATCTTATCATGGTTTTTAATGTGCAATTCCTTGAAGACAAAGCAGGTTGAACAGCTTTCACGTTTCTGTTGAATAATCTGCATCTTCTCTCATGAGGCATCTGTTTCAGAACCATTGCCCATTTCCTAGTTAAGTTTGCTTTTTATGTTAATTATTTGTATATTTTGAATACAAGTCCTTTAGCAAATAGATGGTCTGAAAATACAGTCCTAGACTCTGATTTGACTTTGTATTCTTTTAAGAATGCTTTTACAGAACATGTGTTTTTAATAATAATCAAGTCCACTTTCTTTTTCTTATTTTTCCTTTCATAGAAGGCACTTTTGGTGTTGTATCTAAATACTCATCACCAAACCCAAGGTCACATGGATTTTTTCCAGTGTTTTCTTCTAGATGTTTTGGAGTATTGCATGTTTTATATATGATCCCTTTTGAGTTGATTTTTGTGAAACTGTAAGATTTCTATCTAGATTTTTTGTTTTGGTTTTGTGTTGATTTTTACACATGTTCCAGCACCTTTTGATGAAAACACTATTCTTCTTTTACTAAATTTCTTTTGTATATTTGTCAAAGACCCATTGATTGTATTTTTAAGTTTGTTATGGTTCTCTACTGTGCTCTCTTCTGTTTGTATGTTTGTTTTTAAGATTTTTTAATTTATGCATTTGAGAGAGAGAGAAAGAGTGAGAGCAGGAGCCGGAGGGAGGCGGAGGGAGGCGGAGGGAGGCGGAGGTAGGGGCAGAGGCAGACGCCTCACTGGGCAGGGAGAAGACATTGGGCTCCATTACAGGACCCCAGGATCACAACCCAAGCTGAAGGCAGACGTTTGATGAGCCCCCCAAGGGCTTCACTTCTAGTGTGTTCTACTGAAATATTAGTATGTATTTTTCAGTTGCTGGTTTGTCCTGATTACTGGACAATGAATGAGAGTTCCTGTTGCTCTACAACATCATGAGCTTTATGTATTGTCTTGAAGTTGAATAGTGTCAGTCTTCCAATTTTGTTCCTCTCCTTCAATTGGCAGTTTTAGGTCTTTTCCCTTCCCCTTTTAAACATAAGATTCAGTTTGTTGACATCCACAAAATAGCTTATTAGGATTTTTCTCAGAATAGTAATATTTCTATATATCAATTGAGTCTTCCAATCCTGGAACATGAAAGATCTCTCCATATATTTAGATTTTCTTTGTTTTTTGTTGTTGTTGTTGTTGTTGTTTGTTTGTTTTGTTTTGTTTTTTAACGATTTTATTTATTTGACAGAAAGAGAGAGAGCACAGGGAAGCAGCAGAGGGAGAGGGAGAAGTAGGCTGTCCACTGAGCAGGGAGCCCAATGTGGGGCTCTGTCCTAGGATCGTGACCTGAGCAGAAGGCAGATGCTTAAACAACTGAGCCACCTAGGTAACTCTAAATCTTCTTTGTTAGCTTTCATCAAGATTTCTGCATGTATAACATCAAATTTTATTAGATTTAGACCTGGATAGTTTATTTTTTAATGCTATTATAAAGAACATTTTGTTTAATTTGAAATATTAATTTTAATTTGATTTAATTTTTAATTTGAAAATTTTAATTTGAAATTCCCGTTTTTCATTGTTGGTATATAGGAATACAACTGGTGTTTGTATATTGACCTTGTGTCTGAGAGCCTTGTTATAATCACTTACTAGTTGCAGATGCTTTTCTTTTTTTTTTTTTTTTCTGTATTTTTCTATGGAAAATCATCGCATGTACAAAATAAGACATTTCAATATTTTCATTCTCAATCTGCATAAATTTTGTTTTGCCTTTTTGCATTAGCCATAATGCAGTTTATACCTAAGATTTAGAAAGTAAGAAAAATATTCTGTAATCTTATGATTAAAGGTCACTGTTGTCATGCTCCTATGAGCTTTGGCCATGAATTTCATTATTGTCTCTCACCTTCTTCCTGACAGCTTGGTTGAGGCAGAAACACTAGAGTGTTCTATAGTTGGGTAATTCCCTTTCCCAGATAGGATAATTCCCTCGACTTACTTCAGAATTATCTCCCCCACACACACACACCCCACTTCTTCCCTCTCTCCTCAAAGCCGCAACCCATGCTAGAAACACTAAGATGTTTCAGGCTTTTTTTTTTTTTAAATCCCTAGACTCTTCTCTATGATAAACAGGTAAGTTTCCTGGAGATAAATCCCCAGAGAGTGTGGACCCTCCTCTAAATCATCAGCCTCCAGAATTTTCTCACTCTCATGCTAGTTCAGGCTCTGACTCCACCAATTCATGAAATTTTCATTTAAGCCTTCCTAGATGTTTATGGCACCAGTGGCTTCTGCTGCAGGTGAGTTGATCGAGGCCGTAATGCCTGTGTTTGTCTGGAGAACCTCCTTAATTTCAGAGTTTCAATTTAAGGGGGAGTGCATGAATTTGATAATGGGTAATTTCCAGGCATGTGGATTAAATGTTTCAGTTTTCTAAGCTTTTCATCAAAACTCAAGATGAAACCTTTTATACTCCCTGCATAAGATGCATTCTTTTGCAGACAAATTTCAGGTGTTCTTTAATTCGTAACAAAATTCTCATTATAGAGATCAGAGGAAAGAAACTGAAAAGCAAAGTATAAAATAAGCTGTTGTATGACTTTTTGCACAAAGTTGAAGTAAAGAGAAAATATTCACAGTTGTGTGTTGTTGGCATGAAGTCTTACCCGTTAAAGAATGGTGAGATTTGAAAAGTAGTATCGTGGAAGGGATTCATATTTACTGAAGAAATCCTTCTCTTCCGTGTTCTCATCGGTCTAACAGACACCAGAAATGTGAGTAGTCTTTTCCTTTTCCAGAGTAGGAAGTAAGGCTTAGAGATCCTTGACAAGTTTTCCTCAGGTCATAAAGAGATTTTGTGTCCAAACCAGGAGCCAATCAAGATGTGGACCCAGACCTGTCCACAGAGTTCAATGCTTGGGTCCTTGCCTTTTGAAAGAGTTGGATACTTCCCCTTGATATGTTTGACAGGAAAACTCTGAGTTCTCTAACTACATATATAGCCTCGGATAATTGACTTGACATCTGATTTAAATTGGGTATAAAATAAGAAGGTTGAAAGATTCAAGCTCATTTAAATTTTCTATGTTCAGTTAAATCAGACACAAGTGACCTTTATGAAAATCGTTTTTATTAAAGGTGCACTGCTTTTCTTTATACTAGTCTTTTTAGAAAATGGACAAAACAATAGATATGTTTTAATGATTAGATGATTACTATGTGTTTCCTCAGAAAAACACCCAGATTTATCCCAACTAATATATGTTTTTTATTAAAAAAAAAAACTTTCAAATTTGAATGCATATATAAATAACTTGGAGATCTTGTTAAAATGCATTCTCTGATTTTATATGTCTGGCAAGATGCCTGTGATTCTTCAGTCCTTACCAGTTCTAAGGTGATGCTGATGCTCTTTGTCTAGGGAACACACTGATACAGCAAGGGCCTAGACTCCTGAAAGACTTGATGATGCCTTCAGAGGCACGTGGAGCTTTACTTATCCTTACTTGTTGGGCATATTTCAGAAATTAATTTCTAACTACAGAATTAGTTTTTTAACTGGCTGCAAATTATTAACTCACCACAGATATTCAAGAAATACAAATGCTCTGCAGTTGTCCTATCAATCCTATCATAGCAATGTAGCTAAGGAATTGTAGCAGTAATGTATCTAGTTTGTTTCCAGAAGCTCTGAGTCTCTCTTTGCTGTCAGGTGTCCTGAAAACAGCTAACTTTTATTAAACATCTATAGTTGGTAAGGAATTATGTAGAACACTATTTACATGAAAGTGACCCAGTTTTTATCAGGTGATTCCAGTATTTTTGTATACTAATGAAATATGCATTCTTCCTGCCTTTTTGACTCTTGGTTAATTTTTTAAAGTATAAAAAATTTCAGACATGTTGAAAAGCAGAGAAATTAGTGGCAAGTGCATATTAGTTAATACTTTGTCATTGTTATTTTCTGTCTCCTTCTTTCCTTGAATGCAGCTGTTGATACTCCTTAAAACAAAACCTTACCTCTTTCCTCTTGGCTCAGTGATGGCTCTCCTTTCATATCATACTCCTGGATTAATTTGCCTTTTTTACATAACTATAGCTATATCTTAACATAGATCTTTCTATGGATAAGAGATAGATGATGGAGAAATAGAAAAATAATAGCATTGTTTCTGCTTGTTTTTTTTTTTTTTAACTTACACATATCATTTTTATATGGATTATTTAATCTCATTCAACTGAAAGACTATGAAATGTATATTTAGGCAATGCGTTTATTCAACCGATTATCATTCCACTGTTTGGCAAACACTTATTTATTTCCCTAATATTAGAGACATTTTTGCTATATTCTTATGGCAAACAATGATGCAATAAGCATCATAGAGAAAATGTCCTTGTGGACATGAGTGTTGTTAGGGTGTGAGAGTGCCTAAGTGTTGCCAATACTTTGAGTCATAAGATTTGTGCAGTTTCGACCTACATGATATTTATGAGATGTTTTAGCATCCATTTCTCTATTCATTTGTGGAAATAAGAAACTTTTATATCCTTTTCTTTATCTCCCATGAAGTTAGGTTTTTTAAAGATTTATTTATGTATTTGTGAGAAAACAGAAAGTGGGGGGAGAGAGAGAGGGAGAGGGAGAAAGAGAATCTCCAGCAGGCTTCCTGCTGAGTGTGGAGCCCAGTACAGGCTCGATCCCACAACTCTGACATCATGACTTGAGGAGAAATCTAGAGTGGGCCTCTTAAACCTACAGAGCCACCCTCACACCCCATTCCATCATGTTTTAAAATCCAACAATTTCTTGTTCATATCCTTTGACCGTTTTTATGAATTTTTTTCATTTGGGCATAATTGTTAATTGAACTACTTATATAGTCAGAGTACAAATCCTTTTCAGTTATCTTGAGACTATCATTTAGCATTTGTGGACGATCTTTTAATTCAGTGCACCATGTTTATTTTAGTGTAGAAAATTGTCTAGAATTTTATTTATCCTCCCTCCCTTGGTAACCTTGTCTAAAATACTTTATCTTTTAAAAAGTCTCTCTCTGGGGTGCCTGGGTGGTTCAGTCAGTTGAGCATCTGACTTTTGATTTCTACTTAGATCATGCTCTTGGGATCGTGGGATCAGGTCCTATGTCCAGCTCCACGCTCAGCCGGGAGTCTGACTGAGGACTCTCTCTCCTTCTCCCTCTGCCCCTCCCACTGCTCACCCTCTTTCTCTCTAAAATAAACAAATAAATATTTAAATAAATGAAAGTCTCTTTAAAATTCTTTTTATTAACTTTTGCATTTCTATCTTTAAACCTAGTAGATCACATTTTTATTAAGACCGTTCAGTTGGATGTATTCCTTTTATATAGCTAAACATTGTCCAACACCATTTATTGACTATGTTGACTTGAAATTTTAGTTGTTATTGGGAAAGTTCCAGTGTGTGCATAAGTTTGTCTGTGTTGATATGCTTCCTGGCTATTTTTGCAGAAGGTGTACCTCTCTATTATAACGATATATACTTTATTACTTTTGCTTCATGATAAGTTTAGCTAAATAGTGGAGATATATTAGTGCTCTCTGTTATGGTTATTCTGGGGCTTTTCTTCCTCCATAAGAAGCTTTGATCCATTGTTCTTAAGCTTCATGGATGAGGACTTGAAGTTTTCCTTAAAAGCACATGGAATAATTAGCATGATTTGAGAAAAGTAATGTTTTGAATTACATATTTCTATCCATGAGAACAATGTCCGACAGGTAAGTCCTTTGACAAATTCTTATTATTGTCTCTACTGAAAACTAACATATATTTGTGAGAATTTTCACCCTCAGGAATGTAGTAGAATTTGACGATATCCTCCTTTTAATTATATTTTCACATGTTACTTAGTTACAGAAATACTGTTGCTTGTTTAATCTCATACCCACCTGTATAGTCTATTACAGAATCACATTTTTCTAAGTTTTATTTTTTCTTACTTAGTTTCTTTCTTACATTTACTTACCTCTATTTTGTCCCACTATCTTTCAGCTATAGCACTGTACATAAATACTAATAGTGCTCACCCTTGTCTCTTCTGTGCCTTCAAGCACAGCTTCTAAAATTTCACCATTAGATTTTTTTAAAAAAGATTTTATTTATTTGACACACAGAGAGAGATCACAAGTAGGCAGAGAAGTAGTCAGAGAGAGGAGGGAAGCAGGCTCCCTGCTGAGCAGAGAGCCCAATGTGGGTCTTGATCCCGGGACCCTGAGATCATGACCTGGGCTGAAGGCAGAGGCTTAACCCACTGAGCCATCCAGGTGCCCCTCCATTAGATCTTTTGGACAGATTTTTTTTTAATAGTCTTCTTTTAACAAATAAAGGAAGATATCATCTATGCCTATTTTACAGATACATTGTTTCAGTTTCATTTATTGGTAGTTGATTTAATTATTTTTACCATCTATTGAAATGACCACATTTCATTTTCTCCTCTGATCTGTTAAAATGATATGAAGAATTGCATGTATATTTATCTGATGTTAATGATACCATTAGGGCTATTCTTAAATAAATCTGGCTCATTGATGACATATTATCCACTTTCATAATTTTAGTGAGAGTGCTGGGATGCTGATAGTTAAAAATGTGCACTTACTGTCTTGATTCGCCTATAATAATACCTTTTCAATCTATCCTTGCCTGGCTTTGCTATCAGAGCTACAGTATCCTCATAAATTGAGTTTGGAAACTCTTATTTTTCAGTCCTCTGGAACAGTTTATATAACTTAGGGATTACATGTTCTTTTAAGGTTTTATAGAACTTGGTTATAAAACTGTCTGGGCCTGGTGTAATTTTGCACGTGGGCGGTGGGTGGGAAGGAGCGTAAATGTTAATTTATAGCTTCTATAGCTTTAATTTCACAAATGGCTTGTTAAGTTTTATATTTCATTTTGAGTGAGCTTCAATAATTTTTTCTTTTTGAAAATGTCATTTTATATATGTTGGAAAATTATCTATATAATCATTTTGTTTTTTAACCAATGGAATCCATGATTCTACATTACTCTGATTCCTGATTTGTGTGTGTGTGTGTGTGTGTGTGTGTGTGTGTGTGTGTTTTCTATATATTTTCTTGATACATCATATCAGGGTTTCATTTATTGGATTTATCTTTCTGATGAACCAAATTAAAAAAAAAATCTTTTCTCTGGATTCTGTTTTCTATTTCATTAGTTACTAGACTTTATATTTGTTTCCTTTCCTTCTATATGTCTTGTACCTACTTTTACCTTTTTTCTAACTCACTGAATTAAATATTCATCATGCAATTCTCAATCCTTTTTTTAAGAGAATGAATGTGTTTTAAAAACTTCAAATTTCTGGAGTGTCTGGGTGCCTCAGTTGGTTAAATATCTGCCTTCAGCTGGGGTCGTGATTCCAGTATCTTGGGATGGAGACCCACTTTGTTCTCCCTGCTCAGCAGAGCGTCTGCTTGTCCCTCTCCCTCTGCCTCTTCCCCCACTAGTGCTCTCTCTCAAATAAATAAATAAATAAGTGAATATATAAGTAAATAAATAAAAACACTTCAAATTTCCTTCACATTACTGCAATAGTTGATACTCCCAAGTTTGAATATGTAGTGTTTCCAGTGCTAATCAGCACTAAATCTTTTGTGATTCAGGATAAACGAATTTTTTTTAAGTTTGTATTTAAACTCTAGTTCATTAAGATATAGTGTAATAAAAACAATATTTGATATGACCAGGTTAAAAATGGTTAACTATAGAATTTGAAAACCAACAAAAGAGGAACTAAACTCCCACACGATCATGAGAGCACATTTAAAAGCTTATAGTTTATTGAACACCATAAATTTGGTGAGCTACAAATATAAACAATTTTATTTTTTCCAATTTAAAAAAAGAATAAATCTTTTGTAATTTCTGTTGTTTCCTCTTTAACCCAAGAATTATTAAATGTGTGTGTCTTATTTTCCAAAATATGAAGCTTTGGGGATGTTTCAAAATATGAATCAGAATATGAATTTAATGTATGTGCCTGACATAGTCATTGAGACTTTTTCTGTATCCTATATTGTTAACTGTAAATATTCTTCATATACTTCCAAATTACTGATAGTTCAAAATCAAAGATATTGCTTGTTTCAGGGTGCGATGCTTCCCTCTCTCTCCCCACCACCCAGTCACTTGCACAAATCTTGTTATTTGTGTTTTTCACTCTAATTCTTTTAAGATCTATCACTTATATCATGACTTCTTGAGAAAGAGTTGTTATAAATAAGAGATGTTAAAATTTCAATTTTATACATTGGTTGATTTTTGGGGAGAATTTCATCAATTTTATTTTATATATTGTTATTATATTCCCATAAGTATAGGATATTAAACCTCAGGTATATTGGTTATTCTTATTCTTTTTATCATTCTGAAATAATATATTTTGTCCATAATTATGTTATTAAAGTCTATCTTACATGAAATTAATACTGCTTTGCCAACAGTCTTTCATTCTTATTGGAGTTTTTTTTATCATTTACTCTCTGTTGACACCAGCATGTTTCACCTATGTTTTCTGTAACCCATACATACATTTTTGACTTTTATGTGGCATATAGCCTACTGATTAAGATCAAGGACATTCCTTGCAAGAATGTCTTGCACATTTCCTTCCGTTGTGTTTAGTGCCCCAATGCTTCCATGATGTACTTAAGCATATTTTATTTTATTTCTGATAAAAATTGATTGTATTTTTTTTCACTATTAATGTTTATGTCCTTTGGTCATCTCTTTCACTCAATATAGGATACAGAAAAAGTCTCAACAACTATTTCAGGCACACACATTAAATTCATATTCTGTTGGTATTGCCTTTCTCCCACTGATTGATTTTATTTTATCCTTTTGGAATTTAAAGTATTCATGTCTCATTGTCTCATTAAATACTATACTCATCTTTCAAATACTGTTTCCAATTGTCTACCTCTTCTATGGTTTTTAGCATACTGCCTAACATCCTCAACTACAGCATTTAATGTGTTAATTTTCTCTTGAACATATCTAATCTGCTGTTCATGGCATGCATTAAAATCTAATTTGAATAATTATATTGTTTTTTCCAAAACTTATGTTTGATCTGCTTTTAGTGTGCTTCACTGTCATTTTTTTGCATCTTTTAACAACTTCCTTTTAGTCTTACACCTTCTTTTTGAGTGTACTGATTTTATTACTCTTTTATTTTTCCAGTTACCTCAAGTTTCATGTGAGAACCTTCCTTATTTTTGTGTCTGCTCTTTTCCCACCTGGTGGAAAATAACTTCCTGTTAGTTATGATTTCTTTCTTCCCTTACTTATTTCCTTATTTCTACTATGAGCACCTATTCTTTTGAAGTATTCCTCCAACCTGGTCTTGAGGGTCAAGCCACTGTTCATGCTAGGATGTCATTGTCTAGGGATCAATTTTTATATTCACAGACCAACATGGGCATTTGTGCACCTTATCTAGGATGAAAAGTCAAACAAATATAAAGCAAGGTACTGGCATCAGCTTTTAATTTCTTTAGAAAAATACCCTTATCCTCAGCCTCTGAGTGAAGATAGAAATAGCCTTCCCAGCATATCATCTCTCCATCTCGATGTCTGGGCAGTGTATCATCTCCTCACTGAGACTGTAACACTGCGAAGGTCCAGGCTGTCATCCCATTCATAAGTTTCAGTCCCTTCTGAGACACTGGGCAGAGAGACCCAGTCTCCTTTCTCAAGGTTCTCCTTGCCATTTTAGGGAGCAGTTGACCCAGGGAAACCCAACCTGTTTCCTGGTTACTTGCTTCCTCCTTGCTTACAGCCTCTGTGGACTCTGCTTAGTATAGTTTGGGCTAGCTAGCAATATTTTATAAAGCTATATATAACCCAGATTCTTTAATACTTTGTAGAAAGATTTTCATGCAAGCTTAGTTCTTTATTTTATTGGAATCAGAGGTGTCTCTGTCTTCTATTTTTCCTTTCCCAAAAGATCCATGAAATTAAGAAGCACTTGTTTCTATTTAACTCAATTAACCCGTTTTGGTCTCATCAAAAATCCATTCTGCTTAGTTTTTTAGGTTTTTGTTTGTTTTCAGCTTCAAGCAATCTATCAGGCACTTTCTGGTTCCTTTTTTAACTCGCTTTAGCACCGTGAACCATGACATCTATGTTCTCTCGCTGGTATTCACAACTCCCCTTATGCGTTTCTTTCCATTGCACCTGTGTGGGTCACATCTGTTCCTTTTTTGCTAGCTTCCCTACCTACACTCCCTCTCTTCCACAGACCACTCTCCAACTCCAGCTAGAATGACTGAAATAAAACCAAATTGAATTGTTCCTCCCTGCTTAAAACTCTGGTATCTTCCCATTGTCTATAAACTAGTCTCTTAACAATAGCTTGAGAGATGCTCCACGGTGTGAACTCCCTCTACCTCACACCTACACCTTCAGCGTGTTTCTTATTATTTTTCACCTTTTAAGAATGTGGGATTGCCTTCCATTCTTCGATAAGTGCTCTGGCATCGCCAAACTGTATAATGAGGCAACAGTTCTCAAAGTAGGTCCCTGGACCAGCAGAAAGAGCACTTCCTGGGAACTTTGGAGAATTTTGGAGCTCTATCCCTAACCTGCTGAATTGGAAATGATGGGGAGCAGGCCCAGCAGTCCATGATTCACAAACCCCCAGGTGTTTCTCACACATGTCACTCCCATAGGTATTTCTTCTGAGACACTCCCCGCAACCTCTCCTACCCTGGGACAAGCTGTCCCAAGCTTCAAGCTTCAGGTTGTCTTCTCAGTGAGGTGAAATAGATCCTTAAATCTTGTTGAGTCCACATTCATGGCGTGATGCCCTTCCCTGATAAGTATAGTTACCTTGTTTGCCAAATACTGATTCACATAAGTTCTGTGAGAAACTACAGGTACAGAGAAAGTCAGGAATTTTAATAACCTCTTGCTCACATATTTTCAGTGTTTGTCACCTACTTACAGGGTAGAAGAGTGGAAACATTTTTGAATGATTGAATGGATGCAGGGTTTAAGTAGTATATTCATTATAGAGGTTGAAATTAGTTCCCCCACACGCCTCTCACTTTGCTTTCCAGAATATTTCCTAGAAGAATTGATATTAGAAAAGTGTGAACTACAGAAGTCATTTTCTGTTTCCAAACTATTTTGTTTGTCAATATGTTTCCTGATTGGAATCCATCTGTCTCTCTCTTTATCTCACTCTCTTTCTATCTCTTTCTTTGTCTCTGTCTCTCTCTTTATATTTATCTGTCTAGAGAGAGAGAGAGAGACAGAAATAGCCCACATTTTTTAAGTCAATGACTGCTGGGTTAGAATTGTCTACAAATATGAGTTACTGGAGTAATTTGGTCCAAGTACAGACTCAAGCTTCAATTTGTTCAATGAATCAATATTCACTAGAAACTCACTCTGTGCAAAATGGTACTAAATCTTTCCAACAAATGACTGCAGCTGTGTTTACAGGTGAACCTGGAGAGTAGAGGCGGGGGCCAGAGTTTGAAGTGCCAGATGTGGGTCGAAGTGTAAGAGGCTACCAGCTTATACTTTCCTTCATCCTTCAGTCTCTACCCTCGGTGACCTTGTCCCACTCCTCACACTCTGGGGAATTATTTCAGCTCAGAAGACTCTGTTTTCATTTGTCTGCTTTGGGTTATGTTTTCTCTTCTTTATGAAGGATCGATTGTCTTCATTTTTGGTGATTTTATTCTCCTTTCTTCTAACTTTTTGTACTAGGATTTGTATTTTGGCATCTTAATTTTTGTCTTATTCATGTGTTATTTGTTTCATAGATTTTGAAAGTGTTCCTTTATATTGTGTGCACTCTTTTTCATTGATTTATTTCATAACATTATCAGGAGGCATAATCTTGAAAGCTTCAATGTAGGAAGAACATATACAATGAACAATGTGGTTTGGAATCTTTTTATCTTTCTGCAGTTCACCATCTTCAATATCTATCAGTAGATAATTCTCATTTATATGCATCTATCAAGATATTCATGTGTTAAAATTTGAAAAAATGATCACAGGGTCCTGGGATTGAGACCTATATTGGACTCCCTGCTCAGCTTCTCCCTTTCCCCTGCTCATGCTCTCTCTCTTGCTATCTCTCTCCCTCTCTCTCAAATAAATAAATAAAAGATGTTCATGTATTAAATGTATTTTTATGAGGCTAGTCGTAAGCAAGAAAAAGTATTGGTGCTTGGATGGAGCAGTGGAAAAATGGCCTGGGTCACAGTCTATGACATAATCATGCAATGTAAACTGAGGTATATGCACATGAAGAGTACCGTATGAGTATGAGATAGGCCGTACATAGTCTGCAAGACCAGAAGGATGTACTTGGAGACATAGGTGAGCAATTGATGCCTGGCAAAGAATAAGAAGTTCAAATGCCTGAGCTAGAAAAGAGGTTTGTGATATTGGAGAAATAGAAATGAGGTCAATATCGTTAACGGGTGATTAATGGGTGCTGGAAGTCAGAGTGGTGTCAGGAGGGGAGAGAAAAAGACAATGTAAATTCTGGAGTTTTAAGCAGAGTCCAAACCATCAAGTGCCTTGTAGATGACATTTGTTTCTTTGATAGATCATGCTGGTTGGAATGGAGAATGGGTTTAGGAGCAGATGAAAGAGAACAGAGTAAGTAGATGACGGTGTGCTGTGGAGACAATGGTGGTTTGCATTAGTCTAACAGAAGTGGTAGGAAGGAGAAGAGGGTGAAGTTGGAAAGCATTTAGAAAACAGAATCAGCAGGACTTGGAGACTGGTTGGCCATATGAATGAGGGGTTAGCTCCCAGCTAAGAAAGCAGACACTGGGGAAGTAAATATAGGGGAAAGATCTCCTATCAGTTTAGAATAATAGAGTTTAAAATAATTGTGAGTCATGTAAGTAGTATTTTAACTACACTATTCCATTTATATGGGATGACAAGAGAAATTTATGAGAGGGCATGTGACTATGAAGAGTATTTGGCTGGCATTAGAACAGACTTTTAAGGGAGTGGGTTTGTGCACTGGGACAGGGGATGGGGTTTAGTAGGAGACCACAGACCTTTGAAGGAAATTGATAAAACCAGATTAAGTGTTCGTAGAAAATCCAAGAAAGTGAGTGTTGCCAAAAACAAAGAAAATATTTAAAAGAGGGAAAATGGATCAAGTATGTTCACAGTTGATGAGGAACCCAGTGAAATAAATGACTTAAAGTCCATTGGTTTAAGCAACAGAAGCATTTTTGACTTTTGACACAGTTGTTTCAAAGCTATTATTTATAAGTTAAGGACTGAATGTAGGTGAGGTGAGGAGAGAAAAAAGGCCAAATACGGAGAGGAATGTGAACCCTGAGGAGGGTTTTTCAATGGATGGCCATGTGGGTGGCATATTCAAATCATTTTGGCACCACACTAAAATTATCAAAATGTTGTTTCTTCATTGCTTTTTTTTTTTTTTTAAATAAAGAGTTGCCTGTTTTTAATACCCAAATATTCCTATCTTTCACATAATCGTCGACATTTTGGAAAGTCACAGTGTTATATGCCACTTTATGGGGGGTGGTGCTTAGAATTTTCATGTTTGGAAAGATTTCCTGAGTGTCACCCTGAGGATCATGGAGAATGCACTGCAGGATATGCTCCTGGGCAGGCTCACTGAGCCCCCAAAGACCTGTGGGTGTCTGATGACTTACCCAGGGTCCTACACTGTACCTGTAGGTGACTTGATGTCATAATTACTCTCAATAAATATAGCTTGTTATGTAGGACTCAGATGGCCCTCTCAGTTTGTTACCACTTCACCCAATCCTCTGCCACGTTAATTCTACAACTCACATCTTCAACCCAGGAACTTCCTGAAGACTAGTCGCACACACATGCGTGTACCTGGCCTTACCACCTGGAGCTCTTGTCCTTCCTTCTCATCACACAGTGACCTAGATGAGTTGCTGTCCCATATTTTGCACTCACCATATTCTTTTCTTTCCTAGTTTGCTTTCCTGGTCTTACTATTCTCTACCATCAAGTAAAAATGACATTCATAAATAAACTCTGGGGAGTAGAAAGAGCCCTCAACACAAAGTGTCAATCAAGCCTGTTCCATTACAAATCAGTTTATGTTAAATTATATGCATTAACATTCTAATCTTCATATTATAATCAGTTAATTAGTAGTAATTAGTATAGTTTAGCCCAAAATAGCTGCCTTAAATCTTATATGCTCTTTGTAATCTTTTTTAGGCCTCTGCAGCATTTAACTATGTAAAACAATTATTTTAAAAGAACAGTTTGAAACTTCCTATAAATCAAAGTTTTGTGTTTTGGTTTGTTTTTTTGTTTCTGTTTTTGTTTTTTTAATTGATGATTCCCTAAAGTTAACTATAAAAAGCATGGGTGAATGACATGGTCTCCTCTAGAATTTATGAGCACGGTGTAGTATCTTTGTAGTGTTTGTGGTAGACAGAATAGTCCTCTCCTAGGCGTGTGTGTTACCCTCTTTGGGATCTGTGAAGGTAGCCTGTTAAAGGGCAGAGGGGACTTTGCATATGTAATGAAGTCAAGGGTCTTGTGATGAGAGAGTAGACAAGATCACCCAATGTGATCACAAGGGGGAGGAAGGAGAGTCTGAGAGAGTGAGATGCAGCCAGGGAAGGGCGGGCCATGTGTTAGAAGGCTCTGCTCTGCTGGCTTTGAGGATAGACAAGGAGCCACCAGCTTCTGAGAACCTGGAAAAGGTGTGTGCATGGCATATCCTCTAAAGACTATGAAGAGATCATAGCCCTGGTGACATTGAAATCTCTACCAAGTTAAGCCCATTCCATGCTTCTGACCTCCAGAACTATAAGCTGATAATGTGTGTTGTATTAAGCCAATAAGTTTGTGGTAACTTGTTAGAGCAGCAATAGGAACCTGACAACAATATCCTATAATCACTCAGTGTCACTAATGCAGTTTTTAACACACATGTCTTGTTAATGAGTACATCACTGTTGTATGTGATTGTGGCCATTCCTATCCCAACAGTAAGGGACGCTTCAGCAGAGGCCAGAGAAGGAGGCCAGTTTTGTCATTGATCTGAGGTGACCAACAGAGACTGGGAAGGCCAGGGGAGCAGACAGAACTCAATCTCTGCATTTGAAGTCTGGACCATTAGAAACCCTACCTCCTGCCCAGTCTGTGGACCAAGTCCAATTACCGAGTAGAGTCACATAGCACCTCGGGGTCCATGTCTTCAGCTGGGCTCTCTTCCCCTAAAAAGCTGCAGGGGTAGTACCCACAACTTCTTAAAAGGGCCCACCCATGAGTTACTGAAAAGAAAACAGGAAAGAAATGTACATGGCGTTTGTGGCTACTGAATATTTTTGCTCTTGTTGGACCCCCTCAGCCTCTTGTGTGTCTGCTGAAATCCAGAGAGAACTCATCTTTGCTCTTGGGGGCACCGCCTGTCCACTAATCCTGCCGCAACTCAAAAATCATTCTGAAAATGCTTCTGCGGATGTGGAACAAATTTAATAGGCTCCCCTTTCTGACATCTGTTGACTGTAAAAAAAAAAAAAAAACAAAGTAGGAGAATATTTTTTTTAAACTCTAGGAAAAACTCAAGTGTTGGTGAGTCTGAATCTGAATTGCCCTTGAATAAATCAACAAAATCTTTGTCCTTCTCTCCCTCTGCCTACGCTCAAAACTTGAATATATGTACTTTACCACAAAAATTTGCCAAAATGGTACCTCATATAAACATGTGTAGCTCACTGCATTTCCAGGGTAACTAGAGGCTCAAAATGATGACATTCTATTGTTACACTGGAATGTCTCCATTTACATGTGACAGAGCTCTTTACAGAAATATAAAGGAATAAATGTGAATAAATCTTATTTAGCTGCCTCAATTTAACACTCAAGAAGTACATGAGTCATGCCATGAGGGCTGTGCATAAAACACACAAAGAAAAAAAAAAAAAGGGTTATTCCCAGTGAAAATCATGAAGTAGTGGGGCTTGATGGTTTTTTAGCAGCTGTGCGCAAATCATTATATATCAATGGCCATGGGGAAACATTGTCAACATCTGGAGTTTTTATTAAACAAATACCAACAGCTACCATTTGATTGCTCTTTCCCAAAGCAGAGATTAAATAATAGTCCATCAGACACCTGCTGCATGGGATTTATCACAGCAGCCTGTGCTCTCCATCAAGAGTAAAGTAGCATCTTCCCAGCATTCTCCAGCATGCACAACTTTTGAGTGTGTGTGTGTGGTTAAAAGTAGAAACAGAAGAAAAGAATACTGATTAGTAAAAAACATGCTTTCTTCCTTATTTAAATGGAAATTTTAAAAATTGAAAATGTGATTACTACAGCATAACACAGTCACGTATTTTTCTGTGAATTTTAGATCCTGCATGCTCTTTTATTATAGTATTAATGTGTTGTTGTTTTTTTTAAAGTTTGTTCACATGCACTAGGATCTGGAATGGATCATAATGAATTCCAAAGATAGAAATGGGGAGACCCATTAAAACAAGAGCTACCAGAATTGGAGTGGGGAGAATGCTTATTTGCATAAATGTTTTTACATAAGTTTAAGAGTTATATGCCTGGGAAATCAAGCTGTTGATGGAAATATCAATCAGAATTTTGCCACTGCTATGTAAGGGCCATTATAAGCAGAAACATGGCTTGGAAGGAGCATACAGCAATATCTTTCCCAAAGATAGCTGGTCTCTCCCATATTGAAAAAAAAATGGAAGTATAAGCTCTTATTAATAAGCATCATTGGAAGACTGTTGTGTCTGTGCTAGTGAAAACATGGTCTTCAGACCAGCATTATCAGGATCACCTGGGAACTGGTTAGAAAAGTAAATTGCTGGGCTCTACAGCTAGACCTTTTGGATCACATTTTAGAAGTGGGGCCAAGTATCTGTGTTTTAACAAGCTTTCTAAAGGGCCTGGATGCATGCTAATGTAGAGAATCACAGGTTCATACAATTTGAGGGTGTCAGTAGATTTATTTGAAAAATATTAGGGATACTCAAATTTAGCACAACCCCCTGATCATTGGTCATATAGAGACTCATGGTCTACATATATAGTTTGCAAACACTCCTCAAAAAAAAAACCTTTTTATGTTTCATTTTGTAAAAATGTCATATATGCCCATTTAGCACTTTTTCCAAATTTAATTTTAGATGGAGAAATACACATCTTTAATATATAGTAGAAGGGTTCATCTAGTTGAGATGAATGAAAAATAATTGGAGTAAAAACAATCATCAAGTCTAAGGAAATACTAGGGGTGATATAGTATTTGAAAGCACCTTCTCGATTATAAAACTAAATATAATAGTTGAAGTAATATAGAGAGTGAGTGTTGGATTAATATTACTCTGACTACCAAGACATAGACTTTTTGCAGTTAAGGTATTTTAAAGAATATCTAAGCACTAGAAAGTACATCATTTAGCCGTATTTCAAATGAAGTTAATGAATTACTCCTGGCTCAAACACAGCAATTAATTATTTTCATATAACAAAAATGTGTTGCCAGAAAAGTTGCTGGAACAATATCAGCAATTTGCAATTCTCTTGCTTTGCTTCCGTGGTTGCATATATCACCAAGTCCATGTTCAAGGGAAGTAGAGGGGAGAAAGCACAGCATGAGATCCATTTATCCCTTTAATCAGAAAAGCATATCTTTTTCTTTAAAACCTCCAGTGGGCCTTAGTTTAAGGCTCATTGCCAATGGGACCACCTTTAATGGGAGTGATGAAGGAGAGGGAGACAAGAATGACTTTTACATGAGACCGCCAACCATGCCTGAATGGCCAGTCCAAGGCTGGACAAAACCCAGGTCATTTTCAGCTCAATGATTCTTTAACCAACTAATAACTTATTTAGTGATTAATGTAAACTACCGAGATGTTCTTGAAATAAACTCGTTGGGTTAACCCTACAAATGTGTTTCAAGATAAGCACCTGCCTATAGGCTCTTTGTCTCTGAGGATTCTAATAATGGGTTGAAACCATGCGATAGGAAGCACATAAGTAGTCATTTTTCTCGTGTCCTATCTCCAACAAGATATACTAATATAAAACAGATGCTCATATCCTACTTCAACACTTACCTAGGGAGATGCACTGCATGGCTGTCCTCAGTGACCTAGTCTAGTATCTCTACACACAGTACCTCAAGGATGCTCACCCAGGACATCGGACTTTGTTAAGCACAGCTCCATCAGCAGCAGGGAGCTGAACTCAATGAACTTTCAAGGTCTCTTTTAAGGCTATTATCGGATTTGCCTGCCTGTGTAGTCTCAGGACTTGTTTATATCCACATGAGGTCAATGCTTCCTCCCTCCTATTAATTTTCCTGCCATCTGTGCTGCCAGATGTAGTGAGAACAGGGGAGGCACTCCACCCTGGGGAAGAAAAGGCAACTCCGCCCAACTGCTCTGCCCCTGCCTCAGCATCGATTCTTCTCTTTGTTCCTGGAGATTTGTGCTCTCATTTGCCAAAAGTAAAGTGTATAACCAAGTTGAAAATAGCCATTCATTCCGTGTAAAAAAGATACAACCTGAAGGATAATATTGCATATATTTATTCACATTTGCTATTTATGAAATACATTGGAACGTGTTTGTTAGCTAGAGATATGCTAGATTATAGCTTAGCATAATTGAGTGGTTGGCCAAACACAAGTGGGATAAAATTCACTCAGAGGAGAATTAAGAGATGCATCAAGTAGGGAAAGTCAAGGGCCTGAGATCATTTATGACAGGGATAGAAGTGACATAAGTCCCTACTCTCTCTCCTGAAGCAAACTTGTAAATTATCCCCCAAAATGTGAGATGCACAGAAACAGGAAAGTTATGCCCTGATGTTGACCTGCATTACTTCTGGCTCTTCTGTGCTGTTCTTATGGATTTTGTACCCTTGACATTACAGCTTAGCGTCAGTGATCTTTGTGGTCTATAGTTAAGAGAGACTGCCCAATATCACCCATCTATCTCCTTGTTAGAGCAACGGAGGCATGGAGAGCTGAGTCCTCAATGCTTCGTCACGCGGAGCTGTGTGCTGCAAGCAGTGCATTCTTGTAACGTTAATTCTACGATTTGTTTGGCATGTTAATATTTATGTTATATATCCCTCTGTATATCCTATTGTCCAAATTTACTTTGTATTTACTGAATGGAAAAATCACTTCTTTTTATATCATATGAACGGCTGCAGCTTTTAAGAGTTGGGTCTAAATGAGGCCTGAACCACTGCTAATGCTTTCATGATATTCATGAAGAATAGATGTTTGGCTGAATTGAATAAAAAATGACAATTGCGAAATAATAATAATAATAACTACAACAACAATAACAAAATGGGTTATTAGTGTAGTCTATCCAAGTTATGCTTTTCACTGACTCTTTGACCTTGAATAAATCCCTTAACCTGCCAGAATTCCCATTGCGTTAAATTGAGATCATTAATTTACAAGTGACTCTGTTAAGCCTATAAGCTTTGTCCTTTGTGATAGAAAGTCGCCTATTTTAGTTGTACTGAAATTTAAATATAGTTTTAAAAAAATGTTATTCAAAATGTGTATTAGAGCTGTGTCCAAGAGAAATTAAAGAGAAACAAGAGACAAGTTCAGCATCGGTGCCAGATTTCTGCCACAGCCCCCAAAACCCCGGAGACCCAAGGGAAAAGATCAGTTTGAATATTTGGGAAGCCAAGCCAGTTGAAAGGAAACTATAGATTTTTTTAATCTCAGACTTAGGTTCTGGCCACCATCTCCCATTTGGGTGAATCATCAATTCCAGAACACAGATTATCCATGCTGAACTTCCCCTGTGACTTAGCAACTTCTGGCAGTTTTAGTCTGATTAGTTCAATAGCTAACTTCTAAGTCATTGGGGAAATTGGAAACTGAAGTGTATCAACATTTGTAGGGTTTGATTATCCATCCTAGTCCAACTATAAGTGTACTCAGTTATATTGATAAGTAGAGCTAGTCAAGCTTTTTAGGCAATGCATGAGTATACTCTGCTCTTAAGTCCATTTATTAAGTCTATAAAATGCAACCCAAATTCAGTCAATATCTGTAGCAGTTTGCCATATATACAGCCCCATGTTCCACCCATTTAAATGTTTGTGTTGCTGAGCTTTGACGATTAAGCGATCGATGCAAACTGTGCAGTAGTATTTGATTGGAATCTTCAGGAAAAATTTAAAAATAAGCAGAAAAATAAACAACAGATTAAAGCACACATTGGGTTGACAAGAGGGAAAGTATCAGGAGATTTTAGTGTGGTCTTGAGTGTTAGGAGGATTTCATGCAATCTTCTGCGCGCTCCCTACACTGTTGGCAGCCTACCTCGTTAACAAGAGCAGGCATCCTCTTCCACTTCAGACCTAACTCAACATTGCTCTCTTGATGGACACTGCAGCAGACACAGCAGCCTTATGATAGGGACTAAACTACCCCTTGAGCTGTTCTTTCCCTGGATAGTTGCTGATACACCTTGGAAAGAAATTCAACTTGGAATCATCTCAGTTTGTCTTTTCTGATCTCCCCCTGTCCTTTGAGTCCATCCGTCCACCCCTGAGCTACTTGGTCATTCTCTTCTCAGGATGCTGCTAAATCAATGAGCATTTTAACAGAGTTCCCTGATGTGAGGATACACAAGACGCAAGATATTTCTTACTTAGAAACTTGCAAAACATTCTCACTGTTATATGACCAAAGAAAATGCTGTCGTTAGGTTTTTATTGGAACTTCAACAATACTGAAAAAGGACGCTATGGAAATATCACAGATGGATATCCAAGTTGATATTTCTATATGGCAGCTAGTATAAAAGAAGACTGCTGGATTTGGAGACACAGAACTTCGTTTTACATCACAGCCATGCCACTTACTATATAACCTTGCAGCAGTGATTGGATTTTATGAACCTCAGCTTTTCTTCTAAAATGAAAGAGAATAAAAATGGCGTCTTCTGCCAAAATGTATTTAAAGATTAAAATATAGGCCATGTAGAGGCACCAACCATGTAGAGGCACCAACCATGAAGGTCTTCAAGAAGCATTTATGAGAAGTTGCATTTGGATTTATATTATAATTCCAATCTATTTTGCTATTTCTCTGGGGATTAAGTTTATTCTTAAATATCAAGCTTAGCCTTGAACATAAAGTTTACATACATAAAGTTTAGTTTCAGACCAAATTATCTATAGAATTTGAAATCAGATATCTGTTTCATGTTATTATTCTAGCCTCTTCAAAATCTTAGATAACAGAATATTCGAGGAACACACACACACACACAAACACACACTCAAAATTCCAAATTCATCAGCCATATGTAGTCGGTGGACATTGCCTAGTACCCCAAAAAAGACTTCATCTACAGAGAAGAAACCTTTTGTTTTCACAGCACTGAATTCTAGGATCATTCAAGGAAGAGAATGAAGTTCACTACTCATTATATGAGATTAGCATATTTAATGTCTGGGTTGAAAATTAGGCTTAGCATAATTGTTTTTCTTTTCTTTGTAAAATTGTGTTTTGCCATAAAACACATTGTTTATAGTTTAACACCATATTTATTTATTTATTTATTTATTTATTTTTAATTTATCTGACAGAGATCACAGGTAGGCAGAGAGGCAGGCAGAGAGAGAGGAAGGAAAGCAGGCTCCTGGCTGAGCAGAGAGCCCTATGCGGGGCTCGATCCCAGGACCCTGGGATCATGACCTCAGCTGAAAGCAGAGGCTTTAACACACTGAGCCACCCAAGCACTCCCCCCCCCATTTTTTTTTTTTAAAGACTGTCTTTATTTATTTATGAGATAGAGAAACAGAGAGCACAACCAGGGGTAGTAGCAGGCAAAAGGAGAAGCAGGCCCCATGATAAGGATCCCAATGCATGACTTAATCCCAGAATCCTGAGATCTTGAACCGAGCTGAAGGCTGACTCTTAACCAACTGAGCCACCCAGGCCTCCTTAGTTAACACATTTTTATAACAAATACTTATATAAGAAAATATAGGGTTGAAATTGAGATTTTCCCATAATTTATAATTATTATGCCCCAATAATGGGTCCATGATTAAAGGAGCAAGACTGATATAATGCAAAGGTCAAGCAAAGCTTTATTTCGGGCCAAGAATCTAACCCAACGTTCAGGGACGCACCTCTTATAAGTGAGGGTGATCCTTCTCTGTTCACAGTCTAGCTTTTAAGGGCAAAGGCCATGCAGTCGGGCCTGGCCACACACAGGTGACCAATGAGATTGTAACACACCCAGGACACTCCACAGTGATGCTAGGTGACCAACTGAGTTACAAGTTACCCTAGTAGACATTTGACCCAGCCTGTTACACCTTGATTGGGATTGGCACCCAAAAGGCTCCCAAAGGACAGGGCGCATACTCCTTGGTAACCAGGGAGACAGTATGCACCCCTGCACTGATCTGATGTCTCCACCTGGCCTGACCCACCCTTGTATCTGGGCTTTGTTACCTGGAGCTGGTTTCCCGAACTTGTCTCCAAGTAAATCCCCTGGGGGAAGGGGAGCAGGGACAGTTTCTAAATAGGTCCTTACAGTAATAGGTTACCTGGCTTTGAAAAATAATGTTCAATTTTAATTATTGTAATACATAAGTCAGAACACAAAACAGACATATATAAAGTAAAAAGAGGTAGGTAAAAAATGATGAATTAGATATCTGGAAGTGTGCTGGCTTCAATTTAAGATGGCAAATAACTGGGGTACATTCTAGACTGGCCATGGTAAAGCAAAACACAAATAATGGACTGGAAAATAGAAATAAGAGATTTATATAAAAATCTGTACAGAGAGTCAAAAACAAAAATGTTAAGAAATACTATAAACATGTGGGATAAAAACTGAATCTCCATCATGTCTGGTGTGTATAATAGTGATTTCAGGAGAAACAGACAATTTTCTGGAATGTAAAAAAGAATAGTTTATTACTGTAAGCGACTGTGATTGCCATGGAAGATGAAAGAAAGAAACTTCTATTTAGGTATATGGGAATGATACTAAAGAATACCTAGTATAAAGTGATATTTTTAAAGTTACAAGATATAGATGATCTATAGCTGAAGAAAATTGGACTAATGGTAAAAACATCAAGCTAATATAAAATAGCATTATTCACAATAGGCAAAAAGGTGGAAGCAAGACAAACGTTCATCAAGAGATGAAAAAAAATGTGCTATGTACTTACAATGGAAAATTATTCATCCTTACAAAGCAAGAGAATCTTGTCACATGCTACAATATGAATGAAGCTGGAAGACATTCTGGCAAATGAGCTAAACCAGACATAAAAAGGCAAATGCTGTATGATTTCAAATATATGAATTCTCTAAAGTAGTCTGATGAATAGAAACAGAAATTAGAACAATGGTCATCAGGGGTGGGGTCTACGTATAGACACGAATTTTGAGATTGACAAAATGAAAAGGTTCTGAGAGCTATTTGACTTCTGAACCTTAGACTTAAAAATAGGTAAGATGGTAAATTTTATGTTATGTGTTTTATACCACAAGGAAACAAAAACTTAAAGGCAATGACTAATAACTTCAAAGTAATCACAAAATGAAAACTGTTAACTAGTAATTTTAAACTCAGCTAAAGTGACCAAGACTGATAATGGATTAAAAACAGTTTGAATGGCAGTGTGCTTTAGTGTGCTTTAATTTTTTTTTTTTTATTCAAATGATTGGGGATTTTTTTGTTTTGTTTTTGTTTTTGTTTTTTTAAAGATTTTATTTATTTATTTGATAGACAGAGATTGCAACTAGTCAGAGAGGCAGGCAGAGAGAGCGAGGAGGAAGCAGGCTCCCTGATGAGCAGAAAGAGCTCGATCCGATGACCTTGGGATCATGACCTGAGCCGAAGGCAGAGGCTTAACCCACTGAGCCGCCCAGGCGCCCCTCAAATGATTGTTTTAAGATATTACCTACTTAGACAGAAGCGAGTAGCTCAGATGCAGAGAGTGGACTGAAATGATGACACCACCAAGCGAGAGTAAACTCAAAGTGAAACTTCTGGAGAACTGGGCGAACATTGATGTCACCAGAGATGAAGTGGCAATAAATCTGAAACCAAAGCTAGGTTCTTGTCTGTTTGTTTGTTTAGTGTCTAATGAGATATGTCAACCTTGGCCAGACAGGCAGCTGGGAGGCGGAGTGAGCCCACAGACAAGCGCACCAAAGTGGATATGTATTCTAGAACGCCTAATGAAAGGAGCAAGGTGCATAATGATGTGGAGTACACAATGATTTGTTGTATGAAATGGGAAGACCTTCTGTTAGAGGATCCTCGTTAGCAATTGTGTTAAGGAAGGACGCCAAATTGAAAATAACAAACTTTTGGGGAAAGGATAGACTCAGAATGAACAAGGCAGAGGTAAAAGTGCAGCTTTCACTGTATCTGCATTTTCTTTTCAATAAGAATGTGCTCACACTAATATGACTAAATTAAAATATTTGATGAAAAGTGAGTATACAGGTATTCATTTTTACCTCTTTTTGCTAGTTTTAAAAATACTTAAACTCAACAACATGTTAATACAAAAAAATAGAAAAAAATGCAGTATACCCCTGCAAAACAGCTCAAATTCATTTTTAATTTCTCATCATTCCAAATCAGTGTAGCCCCTCATGAAGCAATTACAGTAGTAGGACCTGCGTTTAGTGACAGATTTCACCGACTGTGGAAAAACTTCAAGGGTTAACATCTCACAGGTTTAAAACTGCTTCAGAACAGTTTTTTACTGTTCATTTTTATAATAACACACATTTTTGAAGTAGAACTTCCTGCACTGACATTATTCAACATGGCACCAGACCCAAGTTCAGAGTCCATTATCAAAATAACATGTAGCCTTCCAGAGAGCCTGTGAGCTCACCTGCACACCAGGCTCCCAGAGTTTCATATGTTTATTTCAGCACTGCACTTTCCCTGAAATCTCCCATAAATCTGAACAACACTGGGGCGTTGCTTTATAACATCTGGTTCTTAGTGGAAGGTTATGGTGTGAAGTGATACCCAGAGAATTAGGGAGGAGACTCCATACAAACGGACCCCTCATTTATGAATTTTCAATGCAGATAAAACAGAACCGGGACATAGCCATCATCTTTGTGCCCTCACTATGAAGAACATACCTGTGATCAGAACAGTTCAGAACAATATTTTTAATTAATTTCAATCGAAGGGGTATTTTTAAGGCTGACCCTTTTCTAGATCCTGTGGGAAACATGCAGATGTTCAGAGGCAAGTCATAGACCTCAAGAACTCGATGTTTTAAGAGGGACACAGGGCACATATAAATAATAATATGATGGACAATTCTTGGGGCATGAAGTTTCATACAAAGTTATACACACAGAAAAATTAGATAGGCCTGCTGGGAGTCATAAATGTCAATCTGGGCATTGATGGATGAATACAAAATTCATTTAGACATGTTTAAAATGTTGTTTTCTAATGATAAATGTAATATGCATTCATTTGGGAGGAGAGCCCTTCAGAGCAGCACAAAGGAGGGTGTTTCTTATTGGATATGATATGTCTGTATCATATACATAGCTAGAACCTTATTCCCATGAGGGTTCCCACGGGCATAAGTACCACTCCTTGCTCCCCACTGAGCAAGGAGTCCAGGTTCCCACAGAGATAATGCAGCTGAAGGAAACTGGGAGTCTCTATTTGTTCCCAGAGCAAGTGTATACAGTGGAGATGTCACTTTTCCTCCAAAGTAGAAATAGGTTCCAGGCTTCCACTTTTACTGGCGAGAGCATTTGGAATAGCAGTTAGAAAGCAAACCGAGTAGTGTTGAGACAGGAACAAACATGGCGTGTGTGGACTAGAGTGGGAGACAAGAGTGGCGTGATGTTTCCGGGCACCTGGTGGCTGGAGTGGTATGGGACGTTTTATGGTTTATAGAAATTGTTTTGGAAGTGCTTGTAGGTTCAAAATTATAACAACTTTAACACATTCTAGTGCTCACTTAAATTAAATATATGTCAAACTCTTTAATAGTGAATAGTGGTTATTAAAAAAAATAAAAAAGGTAACCCCAATATTCTCTTTTCTGTTTGTCAGCCCTTTTCTGGGTATTGCTGGCTTACTATTCTCCTGGATTTTTGCCTTTTTTCCACAGAAGCCTTTGCTGTGGCCATCCTCTATGCCGGTTCTGGAGTTAGGAAAGATGACTGCACAAAGGCTTCTCCGGCAGAGAGCTTGACGTCTCCTGCCCAGTCTCCCTGTCCCGTCCTGCTCTGGATTCACTGAATCTTCTGCTGGATGCTTCTCAATGCCTCCCAAGGGATACACCTTTGGATTGTTTTTAATCCATCACAGTATTAGCTTAAAGTGGCTTCTGAGTTCATGCAAGAAAGCAAGCATTCAGGCTTCTGAAGATTGGGGCTTGTCCAGCTCAGCCTTTTGTCACCTGTGGTCTGATGCTCATAGTCAGAATTCCAGAAGCAAGTCTCCACTTACCTCCTACAGTCTGCATCAGAGCTTCAAATTCTGTGATTTGGGATTTAACAATTTCTCTATTTGGTAATGCTTCATTTTGCGCATTCCCTCTGACCAGGATCATTATAATAGCTTTACTCTGCTGCAGTGAAAAGCAAATATTAAATGTTCTCAGACACTTTTGTTTGTTTATTTAAAAGACTTTTTTATTCATTTGACAGAGAGAGTACACGCAAACAGGGGGAAGGGCAGGCAGCAGAAGAGGGAAAAGCAGGTTCCCGGTAGAACAGGGAGCTGGACCTAGGGGTTCCCAGGACTCTGGGATTGTGACCTGAGCCCAAGGCCGATGTTTAACCAACTAAGCCACACAGGTGCCCCTCAAACTATACTTAAAAAAGGAAGTTTAGAAGTTCTGCTTGTATACTACGATAACTTTTCTGTAACCCACACATAAATACATACATATATTCCTTAATATTATATATAAATTTAGTTCCCGTGTAATGGTTTATTGTTGAAAGTAGAAACACATTGTATAGAAATTCCCCATGTTGCCAAGTTTACTTCATTATAAAAGAAATCCTAGTCTCCATGTTTATAAGAATAATTATTATTATTTAATTAAAACTGAATTTTTATAAAAGTTGATGGCTTTAAGTGTGAGATCCATATACATGTCAGTCATGTGTTTTTAATGTGTTTTAATTCTGAGATTTCTCAGTAGACTTGAAACTGTTCCTACATCTGTTACGAAACAAGGATTAAGTTGATTATTTGAATATCTGGCTTGTGAAGTAAAAGAAGGGCTTTTCTCTTTATTATAGATAATCCAATTCATCATTTAGCTTTCATGATAAGATATTGGAAATAGTATCCCTAATGATGCCATTATCTATTGTCTCGTTCCCAAAATCGGATCACACATGGAATTTCCGCTAAAAGTCACTATTAAGAAAATAGAAGAGTCACAAGGAACTTAGTATTGTAGGTGACTTTGTCAATATTGGTATCAATCATTAAACTTTGTACTTCCTTCTGTGTTGAAACATCATGTGTTAAATTTATAAGTGGGATATCTATTCATGGGTCAGCCAGACAGCGATTCAGCATATGACACTCACATCTGATCGATCCTCAACAGTATAATCGTTTAATAAGAATTGCCTGAGAAAGAGGAGTAAGGACAAGAATGTATACACACACCTAAAAACATTGTTGCTCTATGTTTATGTGTATATACATATAGATATATAAAACTAGAAACATATGCAGGTAAAGTATTAAAGTATACTGTGCATTATCATATAAATATATATGTACACATATTTCTTCACTCCTACTCTTTTTTTTTTCTTTTAAATTTTTATTTTTTATAAACATATATTTTATCCCCAGGGGTACAGGTCTGTGAATCACCAGGTTTACACACTTCACAGCACTCACCAAAGCACATACCCTCCCCAATGTCCATAATCCCACCCCCTTCTCCCAAACCCCTCCCCCCAGCAACCCTCAGTTTGTTTTGTGAGATTAAGAGTCACTTATGGTTTGTCTCCCTCCCAATCCCATCTTGTTTCATTGATTCTTCTCGGACCCACTTAAGCCCCCATGTTGCATCACCACTTCCTCATCTTTTTTCATAGCATTTATCAGTTTGCAATTAGTATAGTAATTTGTGTCATTATTTGCATTTTGACTGTTTATGAAAGTGGTTTTAACATAAAAAACAAACGAGATCAGCTTTGAAAATTGCCTGAGCAGACAAATCACTTTAGTTGTACAAGCACAACATCATTTAAGTAATTTTGCAAGGCTAAGTTGACTTGGGTCATTTCTTGTTTATGTTTCTGCAAGTCAGAAGCAAAATTTGAACTGTTTCCCAAGGTTGATATGAGGTAATCACTGACTGGATTCTCTATCACTTCAGAAAATTCTAATTCTAGGGGCACCTGGGGTGGCTCAGTCAGTTAAACATCTGACTGATTTAGGCTCTGGTCATGATCTCGGAGTCCTGGGATAGTCCCACTTCAGGCTCCCTGTTTAGTGGGGAAACAGCTTCTCCCTCTGCTCCTCCTCCTGCTTGTGTTCTTTGTCTCTCTCTCAAATAAATAAATAAAATCTTCCAAAAGATTCCAATTCTATAAACTTTCACTGTGAAGAACACACAGCACTGATTCTCACCCTAGAAGCTGCTTTACAACAATATACTCCTGAGCCTCATTCCGTGTTTCGGTATGAGTGCTCCCGGTTTGCAAAATGGGGTGTGTGTGTGTGTGTGTGTGTGTGTGTACAATAAACTTTTACTAATTATTGCTTCAGTGATTCATTGATTTTAATTCTGTTACTTCTGAATTTTTGCAATGTGCACTAAGTTAGTTGGCTTCAGGAGAACGTCAGGATGCAGGGTCTGCTGAATGCAGAAAGCAAGTAAAACAGAGTAAATCCCAAAGATTCACCTCGTATGTCAATAGCCAGAGTGATAACCTGTATCTGTAGGGAGTTCAGTGGTATCGATAAGATATTGGGAGGGAACTTTTAGAAAGGGAGAAGAGATGGCACATCTAAGGGTGTCTTCTACTGAGAGACCAAAGTGTCCTTTGAAAGTACACAGCGATTCTAACAGCATTCTAATTTTACAGGAAATGTCAAAACAGGTTCACTATATATTATGTAGTTGTTTAAGCGCTAAGTAGGTACACGCAAAGCAAATTTCCCAAATGTTTTCTGTTACTATTGCATTAGAATAAGAATCTTTCTTGGACTTCACTCTGTCAAATGATCACTGTTACAGCTACAATGAAATTAATTTTCTCAGAAGTTATTCTGCTTAATAAATACATTTGAAGTTATTATAGATTATTTTCATTTTCATCTGCATGTAAATTTTGGGGAATAGATGAGAAATGTTTCCAGGAAACCTATTAAGTGGAAATTAAGTCAAAAGTCCTAGTGGAACTAATTTTTTTTTCTCATTTACCTTTGAATGAACTATTTCTTTAAAAACAAACAGTAAAATCTCTAAGAAAAGGTGTGTTTTATTTATTTCTCTTACTTAAGTCTCATTTCCTGGAGACTATAATCTAGGAAAGTTACTTTGAATCAATAACAATGTAGATAGCATTTCCCAACATTTTAAGGCTTTATAATCATCTCAAAGTGAAACCCAGTAAAAAAAAAAAAAAAGTGATTACGGTTTTAATCAACTAGTGCAGATCTACATAGTCTCACAAATTATATGGTTCAGAAGTTGGATTTTAACTATTTCCTTCAACAGGAAATCATTGTTAGTTATTATTTAATAATTTTATTTGTCACTGGCCATGGAAGTCTTTATCAGTTAGCTAAAATAGCATTCATTTTATATGTAAAGTTATTTAAAAATACCCCAATACATACTTTTCTTTTCCTAAATTAGCTACTAGAAGGAAGAAAATAGCACACTGTATACTACAGTATATCACACTTCCCTGATTACATATACATACCAGCACACAAATGAACACGCCCATATCATCCAAATGAAAGAGAGACAGAGACGGAGGGACAGAGAGAGAGAGAAAGAGAGGGTGGGATTCTCAGATTCCTTTGCGGCATTTTGGTACTTAATATTCAATTTATATTATATACATATTATTTACTAAGTATGATTTTCTTCATATTTCTTCAGACTTGAATAAATTAGAATTTCTTCTCATCTTTCCTTACTTCATAAACTCTAGCATTGTGTACATTTCTCTTTTCAGTCATTGGAATAAGCAATTTCAGTATCAGCCTTAATTTGGAAAGGTTCAACTTAGTTCTTTTGGGAATTCTGACATTTTTGGTGATTAAAATACATTATTACAATGATCTAGGGACTTTCTCTTCAACAAGGTGGCAGAGCAGTTTGTCAGCGGCGGCTTTGAAGCAGACACAGGGACACAGATCTTTGTGAAGACCCAGAGCGCCAAGACCATCACCCTCGTAGTCGAGCCCAGTGACACCACAGAGAATGCCAAGACAAAACCCGAGACAAGGAGGGCAACCAGCAGCATTGGATTTTTGTGGGCAAACAGCTGGAGGATGGTGGTGTTATTTTCTCCTAGAATATCCCAGAGAGGGGTCACGCTGCACAGGGTACTTCTCCTGCAGGGTAAGATTCATCACTGTGCTTTCCCTCCACCAGCTGGCCCTGAAATACAACTGTGACCAGATGATCACAACTGTTATGCTCAACTGCTCCCCTGCTCTGTCAACTGTCACTGGAGTTTGGCCCCACCAGCAACCTGTGCCCCAAGACGGAGGTCAAATAAGTCTCTCTAGCTGCTCTTTCTTTGCCTTCAGGGCAGCCTCCTGCCAGAGCCCCAGGGCCTTGGAACCTCAATAAAGTTTCCCTTCCCTTGGCTGGAACAGTAAAAAGAAACAAACAAAAAATTATATATATATATATATATATATATATATATATATATATATATACAGGTATAAAGATTAGATAGGTAGATAGTTACTGTTTTATCTCAATAGAATTGAAGAAGGTGCCCTGCTTAGATGAAGGACGTGCCATATGCAGGAGAAGGCAGAAAGCTTAGTCAGTGCTTCACACATAGTAGATACCGATCTGTGGGTGAATGCGTGGCTATGCTTAGGTCCAGCATTTCACTAAGCAAACCACCTGTTTCATAGTCTCTGGTCTGACTTTCCTCTAAAGTTGTCCAATGTCTCGGTGCACATTTGTCTTGTCCCCTTATCCTTGTAGCTAATTTCTTTTATTTTCAGGGTAAAATCAAATGCTGCTGTGCTGAGAAATCTTCTGTTATCCACACCCAATACATGTTGGTATTGCAAGAAATCTTTACCCACATCTCTATGTACAGAACAAAAATGTCTCTGCTTACTGCCCCTACCTGCCCTTAGGCTGATGATCCCAGTCAATGCAATATGGAAAAGAATCAAAAGGCATAAATACTGAAAGAAAAGAAGAACAATCTTTATCTGTAGGTAATGTGACTATTTATGTAAAATCCTATGGAATCCACAGAAATTCTAGAAATATAAGTGAATGTAACAAGATTACTAAAAGCGATATTGTTACATAATTAAATTTCTATGGACAAGTAGCAAACAATTAGAAAATTAAACTTTAAAAATATTCTATTTAAAACATCAAAACCATGAAATTTATAGGTATACCTATATATAATTACAACAGATGTACATTAAAATCTTGCTGAAAATAATCATAGAAGACTTAAGTAACGGAGAAGCTCACTAAGTCACAAAGTTCATGGATTAGAAAATTCAATGTTGTTTGAAATGTCAGTTCCATCCACATTTATCTAATTTACAAATTTAATTTTTCTCTCTCCTAATTAGAGTTATAATAGCTTATGGTATTTTTTTTTTGCTGATTCAGTGATTATAAATTTTATGTGAAAATGCAAAATAACTAGAATAGCCAACATAATCTTGGAAAAGAACAAAACTGGATCTTGTACCTCTTGATTTCTAGTCTTAGTGTACATTCACAATAATCAACATAGTATCAATTTGACATATGAATAAACAAAGAGATTTGTGTAACAAAGTTACAGAATAGCAAACCTTGAATAGAATAGCGTGTATTTGTCAGTTCATTTTTACAGAGACAATAAGGCAATTTGATGGAAAATAGAAGATATTTTAAATGAATCATGCTTGAATTGGACTAATTTATGGGAAAGACATTAACTGGGGTCCTGATTCATACCAGTAATTTATAAAGACTTCTACATAATGACTAAGAAGATCTAGAGCAGGAATGGAAGGTTGACTGAACGTTCAAAAATGAATTAATGCAAGGAGAAAATTCACACAACTATTTCTATAAATGTGGGAAAAGCATCTGAGAAAATTTGACACTCACACGTAATTAAAACTCTAACAAACTGAGAATGTGAGAAGAATGCCTGAATCTTATAAAGTATATGTTGTTTTAAATCAGTTGCAGACACAGAAAATAAAACTAGCCATCTTGTATAAGAAAGCATTGCAGAATATTTTAGTGACCTTGCTATATAAGACTCATATTGTGATCATATCTGATAGATTTATACCTCAGGGCTTTTTGTTGTTGTTGTTATTTCTATTGTCATCATTATTTATTTTGAATCTAATCATTCACTGGTGATATGTGAAAAAAAATGGATATTTTGTGTTAATCTTGTTTCCTGCAACCCCGGTATGTTTGCTAACCAATTTCAGCTGTCATTTTTAAAAAGATTATTATTATTATTTCTTTTGGAGTTTTCTGCGTAGATGATCATGACATCTGCTGATCTGTATAGCTTTATTGCCTTGTATTGTTTCATTGAACAGCATGACTTCCAGTCGGATGTGAAAGCAAAGTGGTGAGGTTGTGTCCTTGCCTTGTTCCCCATCATAGGGAGAAAACATTGAGTTTTTCACCACTTAGTAAGATGTTAGCTGTAACTTTGTGGATGTGTGTTTTATCAAGCTGAGTAAGTTCTGCTCTATTTCTAGTTTGCTAAGAGTATTTATCAGAATGAGTATTCAAATTTGCCAAATTTTTTTTCAACTTGTATGATATACTCATATGAGTTTTCTTTTTTATATAGTGGAGGTAGTAAGTTAAACTGATTGATTCTCAAATAGTAAGCCAGCTTTATATATGTGTCATATGTCTTACTTGGAATTAATGTTTGATGTTTTTGTATATTGCTGAATTCGATTTTCTAATACTTTGTGGAGGATTTTTGCATCTGTGTTCATGAAAGCTGTAATGGAAAAAGCAAATGACATCTTAGAGTAGATGAATAATATAAGGAGAGATGGAAGTGCTAAGAAATAATCAAAAGAAAATGCATAAATGAAAAAATAAAGAATTTTGACATGAAGAATGCTTTTGTGGGCTCATCAGTAGACTGGACACAGCCAATGAAATCATCAGTGAGGGGGAAGGTATATCATTGGTTATTTTAAATTCATGGTCTGATTATATCAACATCTGTGTCATATTTGAGACTAGTTATGTTGTTTGCTTTGTCTCTTCATGCTGTTTCTCTTTGTCTTTGTAATTTTTGTTGAAAATGGCCATCCTCTGTCAGTGAATAGGTGCTGAGGTAGTTAAGACCCTTAGTATGAGGTTTTATGTTAATTTGGCTAGGAGTCTGACTGTGTTTAATATTTGTCTTAGTTATTGGTTCTAGAGTTTTCAAATTTCTCTATAACTCATTTTCCTTTTCCTTTATTTTTTCTGGACTTTCCTAAAAACCTTCTTTAGATAATGTCTCTGTTTCCCAACCCTTCAGCTCTGATCTAATGTTTTACATGGGAGTCCTGGTGGTTTGGCAGTAAGGTTGGGATAGAAATTTTTCTATAATTTTAGGATTAAATCCTAGTCTTTTAGTGGCGCTAAGTCCCTGGGCTTTGACCTTCCTAGGTATTTTTTAACTCTTTGCTTTCCTTTCCTTTCTTCTACTTTGCTTTGCTTTTCATCATGCAGATAGGCTAGAGGGTGCTGCCGTTGGGGTATTTCTTCCCCTGTTGGTATAAGATGCAGGTGAATTCCTTTCCACTGCAGAGTCGTCCTCCATTATAGAGGATGCTCCAGGATCAATTAAGGGCTACTGAAATCCAAATCAAGTACATCCTCAAAAGATTCTCTACTGTTTTCCCAGATTCTGATTCTAAGGAAGCAGAAGTCCTAAGTCCTTTTCCACAAGTTGCCTCCTAGTCTTTGCATTGACCTAAAGGTTGGATAATAGCCTCCTAATAGATATTATAAATTTGAATTATTAACTCATATTTAAATGCACTCAGGAATACACTGTAGATTTTTTTTTAAAGTAACCTCATACCATAAGTTCTGAGTCAAGATATGATGATCATTTTGAAAGCAGACCTAATAGATTATACACTCTTGCCTTGATACACATTTATCAACGTCTCCAATGAGGTATGGTAAAGTGCCCTCACAGTCACTTATTTAAGTGGGAGATAATTTGTGAAGTAAAAAAATTTCTATTCCAAAGTAGATTTGGTTGATGCTCAAATTTATTTGTGGGTGACATTGTTATATAATGCAGAATGCTGCATTTTAAGTCACAAAGCTCTGAATATTGAGATACATGTAAATAATGCTGTATATAACATTCTTAACAAATGCATCAAAAGTACACTAATTATACTAAATAAATAGTGCTGATGGCAACAATGTATAAATGCAGGGCTTGTTAGGGTAAGGAAATAAAAAAGCATCCAACCCTGTAACTGAACCCTGCTGTTTCCTGGGATAGCACCCCATATGGTCCTCAGTCTAAAAGCACCACAACATAAGGCAGTATTATATGCCCTAGAGCATTCTTAGCAAATAGATTATAATGGTGTGGTACGGAAAATATGGAAAGAATTCTTTCCTTTTATTTTTGAGCCAGGCAAACCTAGGCAGAAATGGCAAATAATTTTCTAGGAAGTTTTATAAAGAAGAGTTTTGTAGAACTCCTTTTATGAAGTTTAGTTAAGACCTACCCTTTACGTTCTATAAATCAAGGGCAAAATGTAAAATAAAGGACATCCTTCACCCTGAGACATTTATATCTTACTCTTTTGAAGACAGGCACATCTTGGTACAAAACTTTATTACAAAAAAGCAAAACCAAAACCAAAACAAAACAAAACTCTAATACAATACGGAGAACAAAGACAAGGCTTTGATGTAACATTATGTAAACTCTCTAAACAAATTGATACATTAAATATTTCCTTGCCTAGTTGCCCAAAAATGAAGATAAAGATGGATAGTATTGAAACGCTTTTAACAACAGATTTGTGCCAACATGTAATATAGTAGCAAATTCAGATCTGTGAGATAGGAAGCCTTCATCTTGTTTTTTTTATTTAACTAGTGATAGACCTGTTAATGCTTTAGTGTTATTTTGTGTTATGTATAATTTATAACTTTCACGGTAAAATGCATTAATCAGGACCTCTTCATTAGATTACTTCCAAACCAAGAAGTCTGAAAATATTGCATTTTATTTTTACTTTACTTACCAAATGAAATTATGTAATATCCAATTACATACTGGATATCCTTTAGAACACCCACTGGAACACAAGGGGAGATTATCTTTAGGAAGGTATTTAGATTCATGGTAGCTCAATATTCTCATTATTCATGTTAACAGCAACAAAAATTCTGAATGCATTATCATAGTTTATTACACTTGATTAAAACATTTCCTCACACTTCTTGCTTCTTACACAAAATGTGTGTATGCCCTCATGTACGTGTTTAAAGCAGAAATATAAGTTTTATAATGAGAGTTAACAGATTTAAATCACAAATGCCTTTCGAATTTTCAAGTTACAACTTGGGAAGCATTAATTTTATGGGATTTTATATTTGATGAGAATCCCATTTTGTCACTAATTCTATATTAATCTTTTATGAGAAGTCAACAGTAGATAACATAGAGATAATTATTTATGGTAAGCTAAAATGACACCAAAACACTCCAACGTTAATTCACTTCATTGTAAATTATAAACTCGGATTCTAATAGAATTAACTGAAGGCCAAGTAAAATCACATAATTTATTATATAATCCTATAAATCTATACAAAGAATAATGAGGAGATATGTACTACATTACAATCAGGAATTTGAATGTTATTCATAATCACTAAATCTTTGATCTTGTTATAGTCATGCAAAATAGATGGGGAAATAGAAAATATGTTCTTTCAATAGGTGAAAAATGAAGATAAGTCAAAAGAATAAGTTAGTATTCAAAATTATTCAGCCAAGTAAAGGAATAGTATTCAAAACATAGGCATAAATTTGGATTCCAACATTAAATTTTCAGAAAAATACTTATGTGCCATAAGCTAATGGCTAAACATATGCCTTTAATTTATTAGAGGCATTCCTTATGCCATGAGACAAAAATAAATTACCGGAAAGAGTGCCTGCTTTTTGTCTTCTCAGTTTCCCCATGCAGATGATAGTCATATAGAAATAACCTAAACAGGGGAGAAATGATAAATTGAGATGCTTATTTGAAATTGATAATTTTCTATAAATAAGAATAATTCAAACTTCAGCTTTCTGGGTATTTTTAGATAATTACTCCAGTTTTATTAGCAGATCTATATCACGTGAACCATAACCTGTTCTCAATACTTCATGACCTTTGTGAATAATAATAATAAAATATCACTCATTTCAATGTACCTTCTTCATTGTACTAGGAAGAAGACAGAGGTAGGATTAATCACGTTAGTCTTGAGCAAAATAAGATTTAGAATGTTTAAGGAAATCTATCATTCATTGAATGACTAGGTGTGCCAGCAGTTATGGTATATCACGTACACCTGACCTCTGTTAAATCTTTCCCAAAGGCCTGTGGGGTCCTGTATGATTTCTGTTTTGGAGATAGGAAAAATGAATCACAGCAATTTGGATTAAGTTTCTAAATTACAGAACTAGAGAGAGGATCTGTCCAGCTGCAAATGCAGTTCTCTTTCTCCTACAAGTGTCTTGAAACCTGGCCCCTGGATTGGAAAACTTCCCAAGGCTCTGGGTGACCTAAGGCAGCCTGGCTCTTGGGCTCTGGTCTCAGCAAGATGCATTTTTTTCTCACCTGTTGTTACTCGCAGGAGTTTTATGTTTTACAAAAAGAACCAAATCCCATAGAACATCCAATAGCAAGAGTGAACTGTAAGGGAAACTACAGACTTTGGTTGACCATGGTGAGTGGACATGTAGGTCCATCCAGCAGAGGGAAGGTCCCATTCCAGTGCACAAGCTCTGTGGGAGGTGTTGTGCGTATGTGAGGCAGGAGGTATGTGGGAAATCTGTACTTTCTTCTCAAGTTTAACCATGAACTGAAAACTGTTCAAAAAATAGTCTGTATTTCAAAAGCTCTAAAGTGGTTTTAAAACATCCATCCTTAAAAATGCCTCCTCCTCAGGCCACCTGGATGGTTCAGTAAGTGAAACATCTGCCTTGGGTTCAGGTCATGATCCCAGGGTCTTGGGATTCAGCCCTGGCTCAGGCTTCCTGCCTGGAAAAGAGCCTGCTTCTCCCCCTGCTCCCCTCTCCTCCTTCTCTCTCTCTTTCTCATCCTCTATCAACCAAATAAATAAATAAATAAATAAAATCTTAAAAAAAAATGCAGCCTCCTTGGACAATGACATGCAAGACCTCACCATATACGAGAAAGTGAGAGTTGAAGCTCGTTCTGGACTTCTCCCCACCCTATCGGTGTCCGACTAAGAAATGACATTAGCAGAACGCTGACTCTACCCCCCGTTTGGTTCCTTGTCTGTTATCATTATTTACACCACAGAATGACAACACAAACAAATACATTTCATATTTTTCTCAGCATTTCAAACATTTTACCTACAGGAAGCATCTATTTTGCAATCTTAAACCTCTTCCCCCAAGTTTAGTTAAAGATGGGGACCCCATTCTTTTTTTTTTTTTTTTAACGTGAGAGTCATTTTAAAATTTGCCATCCTGATCAGTGTCACTTTCCTTAACTTGACCTCATAGATTCTGTTTTTCTGTGTTTTAATGATTTTGGCTGCTGTTCTATATGGCTTTACTGAAGTCTTCACAATCCTCTTAAATGTTGGAGCACAGGGTGGTACCAGCACTCCACTAAGCAGCAGTGCATAAGAAGTGAGCAGATTGTTTCTTACCTTTTCAGACTTTCAATATTTCAATATTTCAACAGAAGCACTTAAGAGAAGATATTCTTGGATTCTACATAGCAATCATAGATTTTCCCAAGACCCTCTGTTCTTCTCTATTCTATACCTAGGCAGAAATTTGTGTACATGTGTTTCATTTGGAGCCTTTAAAAACTACTTCAATGTCATGTGTGCAGACTTAATTTAATTTTATTAGAAGAGAGCCTCATATAGTAGGAATGCTGCAGACTTTGAAATCAGAGAAAGCAGGGATGGCTCCTGTCCCCATCATTTAGTTCCAATTTATTGTAACTCCCCAGCTTCAGCTCCATCATTTCAAAAGCTGCTCATAGAGTCCAAGGTTTTTTATTTTTTATTTTTTTTCCTTGAGAAAGCTGTCACATATCTTGGTCACAATTAAACATACATTTACTCTCTAAAGTGCATAGGCCATGATGTTTGCCTCTGTGAGACAGTTCTAATAAAGATGATTTGTCCCTCACCCCCCAGCCTCTCTCCACTCAAAAATATCACAACACAGAATATTTTTAGAGAAACTAGAATCATAATATTGGGATTCACATCTTAGATAAAACTCATAGTAACTTAAATAACTGAGTCAATTAATCATTAGCGTTTCAATGTCCTCAATGTACCATAATTCTAATGATTTACATCTTTTAAAGTAGCTTTGATAATTAACTGAAATAGAATGTGAAAACTATTTATATAAGCTGTCAGAGAAGCAGAGGTTACAAAAATAACGTATTTGAAATTAGATAGACTGGGGTAAAATATAAAGCTACACAAATGGTTTCCAAATTTTCATGCTGATCTGAACATATGAACATTTGTATAACTATGTGAAGGCCATATGTATTTCATGTGGAACTTTAGTGTCTAAGAATATGCCCAGACCAACACACAAATATTTAATATAAATATTAAATCTCACTACATGCAATTAGCAGTCTTGAATATTAGAAGATTTGATTAAAAAACAAAACAAAACAAAACAAAACAAAGTGTTCTTTAGTAAATGATACTTTTTTTTTTTAATGCTGAGTGTGAAAATTTTGGTCTTAGTAGTTCAGAAGGCAAAATCACTGTGAACATTTATATTGACAGGTGGTTGTAGCCTATCATTGAGAATGATCTCTTTGAAATGAAAATGACTCCAAGGATCATGGCTATTGTGTCAGAAGCAGATAAATAGAGGAGCACTGATGAAATGATTAGCACCTATTGTTACAAAGTCTCTTGCAAACATTAATCCTAATTCTTATTGTATCTGCTAACACACTTTTGCTGAGACACTAATGCCTCATTTGGTAATGGGTAAATCAATGAGTCTTTATGTGTATGTTAATATTATATGGGTGATAAATATATTTTAGGAGCCCAAGGTACATATCAAAACTATACTTGTTAAGAATCACCATCTGGGGGCACCTGAGTGGCTCATTGGGTTAAGCCTCTGCTTTCAGCTCAGGTCATGATCTCAGGGTCTTAGGATTGAGCCCCACATTGGGCTCTCTGATCAGCCGGGAGCCTGGTTCCCTGCTCTCTCTCTCTGCCTGCCTCTCTGCCTACTTGTGATCTCTGTCTGTCAAATAAATAAAATCTTAAAAAAAAAAATCACCATCTGAAAAAGTGTTATAACCACTGTCAATTATTTGTCACAAGTTCTCTTACACACTCTACCTAATCCATCAACAAATGCTCTTTCAAAATATAGCCAACATCTTGACTACCTCTGAAATCTTCCCAGCTACTATCTGGAAAACCACAATTACCTCTCCACTTGGTCATTTCAGTAACTGCTGACCAATTCTCCACCAAGCTGAGTGACCCTTTAAAAATGTAACTTGGATCATGCTACTCCCCTCTAATGATCAGTTTGAAATCTCATTCCCACTCAGCTGTGAAGTCTTTATGGACCTACAGAACTGAAAGGTCTGATCCTGGTTCCCACCTCTGCATCCAACAACTTGTCTTCCTCCCCCCCTCACCCCTTCCCTCTGTTTCTCTCTGTCTCTATGTCTCTCTGTGTGTGTGTGTCTCTCTCTCTCTCTCTCACACACACACACACACACACACACACACACACTATGCCCAGTCACTCAAGTCTCAGGGCTTTATGTGCAAAATACCCTCTGCTCTACTACTTTTTCTGGAAAATACATGTAGTTCTCCACTCACTACCTTAGGTCACTATGGAAGCTTCACCTTAATAGGGAGAACTTTCCCATTTTGGCAATTCCCCCTTACCCCACACTTCAGAACTTTTTAAAAAAAATCCTGTTTTATTTTTCGCTATTGCCCTCAAGTCTACCCGATTTTATACATACCTACACACACAAACACAAGAATATGAGTGTGTCTGTGTGTTTATGGGCATGTATATCCATAAATGCATATGTTAAATTAAATAGCTGTAATATTGGTGCGTATTGCTGGTCTTCCCTTGGTTTAATATTTATAGTATAGGAGATGGCTGATTAGTCTTTAAAAGCCAAGCATCAGATGCAAGACAGGGAACTTTGGAAGAACGTGTGTTCAAACAGACACAATTGGTCTCACCACAACTATTCCTATGTGTCTACGTAAAGATGCTACAAACTGGAAGAAAATTAAAATGGAAAATTACTGGGGAAATAAAAGGTAGTAGGTAAGAAGGGAATTTTCCCCAGGTACCCTTCTTGGTCCAGTCTCAAATCTAAGGTGTGAGAACCTATTTATTTGGAGCAGCTGTGTGTTGAAGGTATCCTACCTAAGCTCCCGGGAGTGGGGGGGAGTTCTTCTCATTATCTTCACATGCAGATAGACACTACTTCTCAGTCTCCCAGAAACACAAAATGCCAATCACAGGAGTTGGATTAAGCAGGGAAGGGTCCAAAATGGGCAAAGCTTACCTGGCAAAGTTTAAAAGACAATGACCTGAAAGAGTTTTTCTGAATTATTGGAAAAGTGTTCTGCTAGCAGGTAAAGTGGGGATCAAAATAAGAACCAAAGAGTGTCATGGAAAAACAAAAATAAAGAGATATAGTTTTCACAGAACTGAGGTTGGTGGTCTGGTCATAAGTTCCTAGACTCCTGCTTTAGTCAAGAACATATTTGTACATTCTGGAATTACACTTCAATTTTCTTTTATATGTATTAAAAATATGAAATGGGATACAAAATAAAGAAATGAAATATGTCATAATGAGAAGCACTGTAATAGATTCTTAACTTTTACAGGAGAAAATTCTTTAGTAAAACATATTGAATAATGTTGATTTTGGCCATCAATTTAGCAATGCCATTCTAAATTCACAGAGAAATGCTGATCTGTGTCTCTAAGAACATGTGCCTGTCAGGAAATTGCAAGAAAGAAGCTTGTTCTCCGTAGTAGTATGACCTCTATATCTCTCTTATCCCAAACTGGGAAAAAAAAAAGAGAGAGAGAGAGAGAGAGCGCTAGCTCATGCAAAAGGAAAAAAAGAAAGAAAAGGGTCATACTGATAGATTTTCTGACATTCACCTACCTCCTGATAACTCAGTTTGGTTTTACTCACTCAAGGCTGTAGTCTGTGTTCTTAAACTTCTCTTTATTCCCACTAACTTTGTACAATTTCCAACCACTTGTTATTCTCATCTTTGTGATACCTCACACTTTTTTTTTTCTCCTTACCCTCAGCTCCCTGTTCCCAAGATGACATCATGAACATTCTTATCACCAGAAATTGCAATATCCCTGAAATCACATCCATATCTAGCTTAATCACTATAACCACTCTCTCAAAAATACCTCCAATTCTGTTGTATTTCTCTCCTTCTGTTGTACTTGACCCATCAAGGCCATGACTCTAGAAACCTAGTCAGCTGCAAGTCTTGTCTGAATCTTCCTTATGCATGCCGTGGAATATCCCTACAGAAAATCACAGAATTTAGCAATCTCATACTGCTTACACATTCATTGCCACCTGCCTGATATGTTTCCCACAACACCTGTCACTTCCATCTTTTGAGGAACCTTGATCTCTAGTCTCTGCAATGTGTGCTATAGACATTTCCTTCATTCGCTATAGTGACATATGTTCTTCAAAATATTGCATGGGGCATCATATATAAAAAAATTCTCATCACCTTCTGAATTTAAAATTTCACTAGGCATCCTCTAGTTGTAGCTGCTAAATCTGGCAACAGTTCCACTACACTCTTAAAAATGTGGCGCCCTCTCTGTTTTATTGAACAAAAATATGGATGTCCAATGGGAATGCTACTGTCTCTGAACTGCCACGTTTAGCATCCTTCTTCCTTCCCATTTCTAAAAACACTTTTAAAAAATGATTCTGTATTCAAACGGTGATACCTAACCATGAACACAAGTTCCTATATCCATGTTTCTTTGGTGACCCATTCTACGCTTAAAACATATTGTGTAGGATCATTCCCTCAGTCCAGGCATGATTAATGTCTTCTATGATAAAACCATGTCTGATAAGGGGCGCCTGGGTGGCTCAGTGGTTTAAGCCTCTGCCTTCAGCTCAGGTCATGATCTCAGGGTCCTGGGATCGAGCCCCACATCGGGCTCTCTGCTCAGCGGGGAGCCTGCTTCCCCCTCTCCCTGCCTGCCTCTCTGCCTACTTGTGATCTCTCTCTATCAAATAAATAAATAAAAAGAAATCTAAAAAAAAAACAAAACCATGTCTGATAAAATAGAGACTGCAGAAGATCACACTTCCTCAGTCCTCAACCTCCTTTAGTAGCAAGGTGCATGTGCCTGGTGCTGGCACAGCCTTCCTGGGCCCCAGCCACCCTGCCCTGGGTGTAATCTCTGAGCTCTTCCAGTTGGACATCAGAATCCTCCTCTGTCTCCAGGATCTCAAGTATCCCTATGATTGTTCACCCATCAATATGCTGATGACACCAAGCTTCGGGTCTCCTGAGTTCCACTTTGCTTCCTCAACAAAAATCTACATGTAAATGCTTCACAAATACCATGAACAGAAAATGTCAAAATCCAATTCTTTTGCTTTCCCCCAAAGGTGTCTTTCAAAGAATACTCCCCACTGGAACATAATTGCTATTGATTTCCCCATTGGGTAGCCATTGGTTCCTTGCACCCTGTGCTCCTATGTTGGGCTAGGAGGTTTGAGTGGTAGGAGGTTTTGTATAGCCTCTTCCCTCTTCCTTTCCCTGTCTCTTTTTGGCCAGCCTTTTCTGAGGGTCCAGCATTCAGTTCAAGCATTGAGTCCTCGGACCATCCCAGGCCACTTCATCTAAAAATCCCTTCTCCTATTTTTTCTCACTACTTCCAATACATATTCCTATAGGTTACCTCTCGGTTTTTAACTGTCTATCTGTCACCATCCCTGGGCTACTCTTTCTTTCACTATGGAATTCCTTTTAATGGTACACACAAGTGGCACCTAACAAGCATGAAATAAATATTTGTTGAATAATGGAGAAATGCATCAATGAATTATTTGTGAGATTTATATTTTAAATGTTTTAAGGTATTCTCAAATGTACAGAATTTATGATAGATTATAAAAATATAAAAATACTTAAGACACTAAGTATATATCTTCATGATATATAATACCTTTTACCATTAGGCTAATATATGGCACAAATGTTACCAAATGTTATATACAGTATTTATTTAGTTCCTAAATAATGTAAGTCAATAAACTAAGGCAAATAGTTAAAGAGATCTAATGAGGAAAAAAATGAATCTATTAAAGCTATAATTCTGATTTTTTAATTAAATTTGGGATATATTTTATTTTATGTGAAAGTAGATACTCTAGACGCCAGCGTTATACTTCTGAGGAACATTTAGAGCTGGTTTTGCAAAGCTCTCGATGAATTCATCCTGTGATGCATCAGTTAATATCCTCACCATAATTATTTATAGCTTATTAATCATTACTGAACAATTAAAAAGATTTAATAGCTCATTTCTCACTAACTTATCTTTTGCATAAGAACAAGAAAGATTGTTTTCCCTTATGTAATAACACATTCTGAAAGAGCTTCATCAAATTCTAGAATAATAAAAGTAGAAATAGTACATAAATTTTATTTTACTCCCATGAATAAAAAAATAATTACCCTAAGATAGGTATTTTTTTTTTTAATTTGTTAAAATGCATCCTCTCCTATTCTTTGATTGTCTTTTTCTCTCTCTCTTCTTTGGCTCTCGCTCTTTGAATCCATCAACACCACACACACACACGCTGAGACACCTAGCTACTGTCTTCAGAGGGAGAAGTGGCAACCATCTGGTAAAAAAACATCAGTACTGACAATGGCGAGATGTAATTTACATTGTGTAAGACCATGTGAATTGTAAAGGATTATGGTAGGCAGTGGCTAATATTTTACATGGAAGGAAACAATACCACTAGTGTAATTTCCAGCCTCAGTGAAGACAGGAGTTGGATTTCCCTGCTACTATGAAATCTGCCGGAAGTCCTTGCCAGCACTGTCAATGCAGAAAGAGTTCTCTGATCTGGAGCAATGGGACCATTTGATTAAGCTGGGTATGAAGGATATTATATTACTTCCTCATACTTAATGCAAATCATCAGCTTGTTTGTTCTGCTTTCCAGAACAAAGAGAACAGCTCTTCAACTACTCCAACAATTGCAGCAAGTACCAGTGGACTGTCCCTGAAAGTGCCTTTCTTTTTGACACTTTCAGCTGAATATTGTCCTAAAATTACTCTGTGGCTCTTACCTGAAACTGCAATTGTCCAGACCCTTCTTTAGGCTAGAGCTGAGGTCAATCCTCTGCTAGTAGAACCCGATTTCAACCAAGAAAGATAAAGGGAATCATTCACAGTTTATGCTATATACATTCATTCATATTTCTTTATTAAATAAATTGTGCTAATTTTACAATTATGTATCATTCTTCCAGTATGTATGAACCAAGCAATATGTAATGTGCAAAAACTTTAAAGACATAACAAACCCCTTGATGTGTTGAGCCTTAGGTCTTACAGCAAAGATAAGTCCTCAATCCAAAATAAAGTCATATGTAAAAGGAGCCAGATGCTAATGACACTGTGGAGTACAAAATGTCAACCAGTCATAAATCCACTAAATATTCCGCCAATATGTACTATTAAGCAGTGGAATTTATGAAAATGGCTGCCCTGCTACAGGAATCTTAGGCTTGATTCAATGTTTTTGATTAACAACCCTGCTGTCATGTAACCCATACTTTGTGTTGTATTTAATATCTTTATGTCGGTGAATATATCACCACTACATATTTAATTTGTGAAGACTTCATAATCTATGGTGCTTGTTGTATAGCTAGTTTTACATGTAAGTAAGGGTATCATTGTTTTGACAGTATGCTCCAATTCTTTAGGCAAAAAATTAAAATAGAAATTGAGTTGTTTCACCATTGGTTTTTTGTTTGTTTGTTTATTTGTTTTACCAGAGACAATGTCTCCATTATCATTGCTTCAACTCTGTAGGCAATTGATTCTGCTTTAATAAAAAATAAAAATAATAAAAAAAACTCTTTATTTTTGTTTGTTTGTTTGTTTTTTCCCCCAAAAATCTTCTACAGGGAAATTTTTATGTATAAAGTGAGAAAATGTCTCTCCTTAAAAAAAAAAAAAAAAAGGTGGGGGGCACACCTGAGTGGCTCAGTGGGTTAAGGCCTCTGCCTTCGGCTGAGGTCTTGATCCCAGGGTCCTGGGATGGAGCCCCAAATCAGGCTCTCTGCTCAGCAGGGAGTCTGCTTCCCTGCCCCCCAACCCCCACCTGCCTCTCTGCCTACTTGTGATCTCTGTCAACTAAATAAATAAAATCTGAAAAAAAAAATTCAAATCAATAGCTTTAAAGTAGCAAAAATTAAAGAAGAAATAAAGAAATTGGATTAACAAAATCTCTCCTAACTCTGTAAATAAAATAAATCTTGGAGAAAAAAATTCTAAACCTGCCCAGAAGGCAGCTCCCTTCAAAGAAGATGGAATGAGTTAGGATCTAACGAGGAATTGTTCCCAGGACTGCTGCAAAAGGAGTATGCAGTCACAGTACAAAAAGTTGCTGGAATGTACACAGTGATGGGATGATTTTTAAATGACACAGTTTTCTGCACTATCATTTCAGAGATGAATGAAGAAGGGAGCCCAATTTTTAATAAAACTGGAGAAACATTTTGTAAACAAACAAAAATCCTTCCAAAGAACAGAATGTATTTTGGGGCGCCTGGGTGGCTCAGTGGGTTAAGCCTCTGCCTTCGGCTCAGGTCATGATCCCAGGGTCCTGGGATCGAGCCCCACATCGGGCTCTCTGCTCTGCAGGGAGCCTGCTTCCCTCTCTCTCTGCCTACTTGCGATCTCTGTCTCTCAAATAAATAAATAAAATCTTAAAAAAAAAAAAAAAAGAACAGAATGCATTTAATGAAAAATACATGCAGAATTATAATTTATCTGAGGTCCTTCCTGTCTAGAAAATCAACTTCCCATTGGGTTATATTGGATAGGATTGATCAATGACAGGGAAGAGAACTTGAAAGCAGGTATTTGCCAGAGTTCCACATTTGAATAATCGGAAGGCAGGTAATTTTATCTCTGCAGGTGTTGAACCCTGCCAAACGCAGTAACACAGGCGTGAATTTTCATACCTTCTCCTCTACTCCCACTTCTCCTCCATCCTGCGCTTTTGCATCATTTTCCATAAGCATTACTGGGTCTCCTGAACTTTAAGCATCCTGTTTTTTTTTTTTTTCCCTAAGTATGTTCCACAGTGTTGAAGGCTATGCCGATTAAAAAGCCATATTATTATAAGCATCAAGTTTGTTGAAGCTTTTTTTGCAAGATACGATCCCAGTGCTTTTCATCAGGAGTGATCAGCTTCTGTTTTGTCTATTATGTTCCATATCTGACCCATCACTTTGATCCCCTTGACTTTGTGGATTAACAACTGTACCCCCAGAAAAAATAAAATGCATGTGTGTATATATGTGTGTATTAGTTTGGATTATATTTTATTGAAGTAAAAATGTATGGGAAGTAATTGGCAATTAATAACAAAATATCTAATGGCTTTATGATAAATTCCATCTAGCCATCTGATTTTCACAGAATGCTTTTATGCTGTTTGCCAAATGCTTGTGTCTTATGTCCACAACCAACCTATGGCTTCATTTCAACCATGGTTTGACAACCTTTTGTGTGACTACACTTTTGAGTCTACTCCGCCTAATTTAATTTTTCCTTCATCAATTTCTTGAGCCTGTGTAGTCCAAAAATCCAAAGATGATGGCTCAAGTTGTCACATCTGCCAATTTCTGTTGAACAGCTACTCCCATCATGGCCAGTTTCATGCTCCCAATGTGATAGCATTGAACACAAAACTGGGCAGTGATATTCAGTAAGTAGTATATCATTTCTACTACAGAAATCATATGCATAGATAACTCCAATAGCAAAGATAATATATGTGGTATAATAATAAGGAAATAATAAGTTTTGGATATTCATCTTTGATTTTGGTATAATTAATTTGTGTGCTTATTTACAATATAACTTATTTCCATTTTTTTCATCATAAGTGTACTCCTTAACCCCCCTCCCCTAACTTCCTCATCTCTCCACCCCCCTCCCCTCTGTTAACCATCAGTTTGTTCTCTATAATAAAGAGTCTGTTTCATGGTTTGTCTCTCTCTTTCTTTTTTTTTTTTTTTTTTTTTTTTTTTTTTTGTTTCATAAGTGCCACATATGAGTGAAATCATATGGTATTTGACTTTCTCTGTCTGATTTATTCTACTTAGCATTATACTCTCTAATTCTATCCATGTTGCTGCAAATGGTAAGATTTCATGATTTTTTATGGTTAAGTAAATGTATATATACTGCTTCTTCTTTATCCCTCCATCTACTGATAGACACTTGATGGGTACTGATGCATCCCTTTGAATTAGGGTCCTTGTGGTTTTGGGTAAATACCCGGTAGTGCAATTCCTGGATTATAGGGTAGTTCGATTTTAATTTTTTTAGGAACCTCCATACTGTTTTCCACAGTAGCTGCACCAGTTTGCATTCCCGCTGTCACTGCAAGACTGTTCTTTTCTCTCCACATCCTAGGCAACACTTGTTGTTTCTTGTGTTTTTAATTTTAGGCATTCTGACAGGTGTGAAATGATATCTCATGGTAGTTTTGATTTATGGCTCCCTGATGATGAGTGATGTTGATCATCTTTTCATGTGTCTGTTAGCCATCTGTATGCCTTCTTTGGAGATATGCCTGTTCGTGTCTTCTGCCATTTTTTAATAGAGTTATTTGTTTTCTGGGTATTAAGTTGTATCTGTTCTTTACAAATTTTGGAGACTAACCATTTATCAGATACATCATTTGCAAATATCTTTTAGGTGTGGCCTTTTAGTTTTGCTGATTATCTCTTTTGTTGTGCAGAAACTTTTTATTTTGATGCAGTCCTAATAGTTTATTTTTGCTTTTATTTCCCCTTGCCTCATGAGATACATCTAATCCTAAAATTTGTACAGAGCCATAAAAGACCTTAATGAGCCAAAGCACTCTTGAAAGAGAAAAACTAAATTGGAGGTATTACTATTCCTTGCTTCAAGTTATATTACAAAGACATAGTAATTAAAACCCCGAGTATGGTACTCGGGGTGCCTGGGTGGCTAAATCAGTTAAGCAACAGACTCTTGGTTTCAGCTCACTACCTGGGGTTCTGAGTTTGACCCCAGTGTTGGGGTCCTCGCTCTGCAGGGAGTTTGTTGGAGATTCTCTCTCTCCCTCTGCTCCGTGCCCCACCCTCCCCTCATGCTCTTGCTCTCTTTCTCTCTAAAATTAATAGATAATTATTATTTTCTAAAACCAGTATGGTACTGTCATAAAAATGAACATAGATCAATAAGATAGAACAGAAAACCCATAAATAAACCTACAATTATATGGTCAGTTTATCTCTGTCAAAGAAGGAATGAATATCAAATGGGAAAAAAAAAACAGTCTCTTCCAACAAATGGTGTTGAGAAAACTGAACAGCTAAATGTGAAAGAATAAAACTGAACCACTTTCTTTCACCACACACAAAAATAAATTCAAAATGGATTAAAGACCTCAAGGTGAGACTTGAAAGCAGAAGAATCCTTAAGAGAGCATAGGCCATAATCTCTCTAATGTCGGCCAGAACATTTTTCTAGATATAACATGATTTTTAATATGGTTGCATTAACTGAATGGACAGATTCTCATCAACGTAACCGTTGTCTCTCACGAGCATATACAAGCTGGCTATAGCACACCATTGCTTCCCTCGTCCCTCCGCTGCACAATCTAGTGCGGACCCTGAAATATGCCCCACCTTCATTTCAAAGATCCAGCTCCATCCTCATCCCTAATTTCTCAAAATTTAGATCCAACTCCAGCTCTAAATCTCCTAAAACCCAACTGGGCTGCTCCTCACCCTTGCAATTTCACTGCCATCTCCTGCTCCATAGTTAACCCACCACACAATCAGGAACACATCTGAAGTTGGGCTTTATTTAAGTCGACTTGAATTTGAGACACCTCTCTTTCTTTCTTTCTTTCTTTCTTTCTTTCGTTTTTAAGATTTTATTTATTTATTTATTTATTTATTTACTATTTTTTGAGAGAGAGAGAGGAGAGAGAAAGAAGAAGCAGGGAGAGCAGCAGGGGGAGGGGGAGTCAACAGGGAGCCTGACTTGGGACACGATCCCAGGTCCCTTAACCAACCGAGCTACCCCTGTGCCCAAGACCTTTCTCTTTCATCCACAGCTGCGTGACCTTAGGTAAGAAATGGTTATTTTTCAGGTTCAATTTCTTCATCTGTAAAATGGAGAAAATGACAGCAAGCTGATAGAATTTTAGTTAGAATTCACACAGTTCTGAAACATGCCCATAAAAGATACTTCATAAAAGAAGATGCACCTGCTTCTTTCTCCGCTTGTTCACACGAAACGACATTCTCTTCAGATAAGAAGAACAGGGCCAAGAGGCTTAAGAGGAACCTTTGCAGCCAGCTAAAGCCTTGTGCTTTCAGCCACTGACTGAAATAATGACGATATTTACTCAATATGCTCCTAGTTTATTGGTCCCCCTGTTGGCTACACATTTCAAGTCTCAGCATTTCTTCCTCATGTCTCTGGACTATGGCTTCCATACACAGCTGTCTTTCCTGGTACTGTGCCCAGTTAGCATGTGGCTTTGAGCCTTCGTGAAGCTGGTTTTGCGCTGGGTCTTGATACAGCATATTTCCTAGCCACTGTTCTTGACTTTCTGGTGTGCAGTACCAATGCTCCCTTCTCCATTTACTCTTGCCTGATCTGATCTTTCTTCCACTGGCTTTGTGACTAGGCAAACTTTCAAATTTGCCATTCCAGCCCTGGTAATACTGAGATTGGGGCATCGGTGGACAAGGAATGAGATTCAGCAAAGCACCGGGGCAGAGGTCAGAAGAATGAGGGTCTGGTTCTGATTTGCCAGTATTAACTGTGTTACTTTAGAGAAATCAATAAACTGCTCAAAGCCAGAATTTCTTCAATTGAAAATGAGGCATAAGATTTCTCTAGGGTCCCACCAGATCTATTGCTTCATGATTCCGTGGTTCTCATTTCACTGTTGATCTCAGCAACTGCAGTAAACTGGAAATATTGCCTCTCCCAGCCTGTTGCTTAAGCAACCCTTAATCGGTAGGAGCAACCTCAGCTGTTCTGCTCGGTGTTGCCTGTGAGCTCATCAGCGGCCGAATCCGGCTGGGAGAAACAACACCTTAGGCAATATTTTTTCCTAATCTTAAATATGAATGTATGCTTTATCTGTAAGATAAATTTTTGTTTTTCCAAAGCCATAGAAGGCAATCCCCTGGATAACAAAACAAATCTATAAACATACGAAGACTTGCCAGATAAAGTCTCAACCAGGAAGTTGCGACCATGAGTGGAAGTCGGGCTGTTTTTTGTTGAAAACATTGGCCTCCTGAGGTGGAATAAGGCAAAATACTGATAATTATAATGATGAAAAATTAACAATAATATAAAATTAAATATAAGAGTAAGCTGGTTTTTAAAAAAGGTTTACATTCTCCTGAAATCTTAAAAAAAAAAAATAGTTGAAATAAGCTAGTGAACAAAGGTCCTGGATCACCCTTATCTTTAATATGTATTTCAGGGGTTCCTGTGCTTATCTATGGCTTCCTTCCTTTATATGCATGTTTATGTTGACGCTATTGATCAACTCTCCTTAAATCTTTTTTTGGGGGGATTTTTCATCAGCACATAATCCTCTGACCTTTGATGGTATCTCAGATGCCCCCTTTGCCTTCTTGCCAAGGTTGATTCCTTGGGTTCTCTTTCTTTCTCTCTATTCTTTATCCCTGTGAGCGGGTCCCTTCCAAAGAATTCAGGTATCATCAGCAGGCTGATGATTCAGTCACATACCCTTTGGCTACAATGTATACACATAATACAGATTTTATACACATGTATAGAGTATGATTGCACATGTGTACATATATGTATATGTATATATGTATAAATGTGTATATGTGTATAAATACATATAATTTACACCAATATTCAAGACATGTATCTTTGGATGTCCTTATGCGTTGCCTAAATTTCACTCTCCTTAGTCTTCATTTCTTGTGACACCCCATGTCCTGAAGGTGACTCTGTACATCTAGTCACCAAAGGTGGAAACTTAAACATCATACTTGACCCCTTTCTTGCATTCACCCCTCATATTTTACCAGTCAGTAACTTGCATTGATCTTTTACATCTGTTTGTCTCCATCTCCATCCTCATCCTGCTGTTCTTACACTACAGTCAGCCATGGCAACACACTGAATGGGACCCCCTGGTTTAGGCCTGTTTCCCCAGACAGGCCTGCTGACTGCAGCCAGGGTGACTGTTCTCCATACACGGTCCCATCAAACCCTCTTAAAATGTCCCTTTAGGGTGCCTGGGTGGCTCAGTGGGTTAAGCCGCTGCCTTCGGCTCAGGTCATGGTCTCAGGGTCCTGGGATCAAGTCCCGCATCGGGCTCTCTGCTCAGCAGGGAGCCTGCTTCCTCCTCTCTCTCTCTCTGCCTGCCTCTCTGCCTACTTGTGATCTGTCTCTGTCAAATAAGTAAATAAAATCTTTAAAAAAAAAAAAATGTCCCTTTAACTTTGGATGATATGGACTTACTTATCTGGTCTATATGGGACCTTAGGATTCATATATCAAATTTCTACCTGTTGGAAATACTCTGGGAATATGAATCAATTACACTTCCTCGATGAAGGTCCTTTATGGTTTTTAAGGATTTTGTACCAGCTCTTCCTTGTAACTGAATACTTCTTCAGACTCTTGTCCTATGATTCATCACTTAATTTTTGGCTCAGACACCTGTTGATGTTTCCACAAAACTTCTTTGACCCCCTTAAGGAGGGGTTCTACATTCCTCTTAGCACCCTGATTGCACTGATTTCCCTGGGTTGCACCTGCTCATTTATACCTCTCAACCAGATAAAATCCATAAAAGCAGCCAGACTCATCTTGTCCACAGTTGTATCTCCTATAAATTCAGCACATTCAGCAAATAAATATACAAGATGTCCCTTTAAAGTTGAATTTCAGATAAATGACATTTTTTGGCATGTCCCAATATTGGGAACATATATTAGAAATGTGTTTGTTATCTGTAATTCAAACTTAATGGGGTATCCTGTATTTTATTGGGCAACCTTAACCTCCGCATCTTGAAATATATCTACTGCATACTAGTTGTTCAATAAATATTCAGTGATGGGGCACCTGGGTGGCTCAGTTTTTAAGCATCTGCTTTCAGTTCGGGTTGTGATCCAGGGGTCCTTGGATGGAGCCCGGCATCAGGCTCCCTGCTCAGCAGGAATCCTGCTTCTCCCTCTCCCTCTCCTCCTGCTTGTGTTTCCTGTCTTGTATTTCTCTCTCTCTCTCTCTCTCTCTCTATATATATATATATATATATGTAAATAAATATTCCGTGATATGAAATGACAGCAGAATTATTGTAAAATTTCATCCTATTTCTTCAAAAATGTCATCATACAATTTAATATATTTGTTCTTGGAGAGTTAGCAGTGAGTGCTCTTGCTTTATTTAACAGTAAATCATTTTAAACTGAGGTTGCTGGAGGGGAGGGAGGGTGATGGGCATTGGGGAGGGTATGTGCAATGGGGGAGTGTTGCAAATCCTGTAAGACTGATGAATCACAGACCTGTATTCCTAAAACAAATAATACATTATATGTTAATAAAAATAATAATAAAAATCATTTTAAAAGAGTTCATATTATCAGTTTGATTGTGTATACGTCACTTAGCTGTGATCTTAGCAAAGGAAAATATGCATGCATATAAGCCATTATTAGAGAATTCAGAAAACATAGCTTGTGTGGGTTTTTTTTTTGTTTGTTTTGTTTTTGCTCATAGGGCAGATCCAGAGCCTGTCTAAACTTGCTGAGGGAAGCTCTCTTTAGGTTTTCATTTCACACATTCACTCCCTGAGCATTTCCCTCCATAGCACAACATCGGTCAGAAGTGCTCTGACTGCTTACAAGGGAGAGAGCAAGAGCCATCTGGCCCTGACCTAGAGGCAGCCTCTAGGGACTACAGCATCATTTCCTAACTTTCCAGTCTGTCACTTTGATGCATGAATCCTAAAACCCCATAAAGACATGCTTTGATTTTCCCTGAATTATTACAAAAGGAAAATAAAAAGGGAGTTTCTCTCAATGATCTTGACCCAGTATTTCCTTAATTTTTTGGTGTTACAAGTTTAAGACCATGTCATCAAGTCTAATTTAAGAAAAATAAAAATACTTAATATGGCAGAGATCTTCCATCTATAATATGAGTAAAGTTACAGTTACTAAAAGAAATGGGTGAGAGGAGTGTTTGTGTATGTGTACATATGGATTGCATCTTTCTAAATTCGCACAGCTTATGTTGGTTGGTTTTATTTGTTTCCATCTGAGATGAGTACTAATGTTAACACAAAAGTGGACGGTTAAATCCCTATGAAGTAGCAAAGGGAATGGATTAAGGAATTCCAAATTTCTGCCTCTCCATAAAAGCAATGGAATAACTGGAAAAAAAAATGTGAGAATAAACTTTTTCAGAATTCTGGAAATTATCCAAAAGCTTGCAGCAACCAGGGAGAATTCATTCAAGAAAAGTGTCTGTGTCTTGGCAAGAACAGAGAGTTATGTGTCATTTTAACCTACCCTGGTCCCAAGCCCCATCTTCCAGCTTAGCAGTAGCCTTGAAAATGACAGTCCAGATTCCATTACAGATACAGGAGAAAGCAGGACTGACCTCAGTTGCAAAGAATTCTCTGTATTTACAGTCATTTGTTTTATTCACACTTAATCTCTGTTTATTGCTTGCTGATGGCTGGACCTAGACGATTGGCTCAAAAGGGTTGTCTTTCCTTCACCTAACTTGGAAATTACTGAATGCTGAGCATCTGTCCAAAGCATATACAAGAACATGCTTTAACCACTACTGCCCAAAGCAATGGATAAAAGTTGGAACAAACAATAGACTAAACAAAGACCTTGTGGAGAAAAGCTGGGGAATGAGAGCTTAAGAGAGCAGGGCTTTGAAAAACTCTAACATGATTCTTGAATCAAGAAGGTCACACACATGCCCATGCTGTACATCTGCTCAGCAAAGACTTGAGAAGACCCTGAACTCTAACCCTTAATTGATATTGAAGCTCTGTCCAAGGAGGTAGTGAAGGCTAAGACAGTGTTTTCAGCTGCCAGGCTGAGTGTCAAAGGTGTCCCCTAACCCCCACACGCAGTCTCTCTGCAAAGACTGGGAGGGATTTTTAGGACTTTCCAAATCATTCCGTGAATCCGGTATTACCATGATATCAAAGCCAAACAAAGATGTCACAAGAAAAGGAAACTACAGACCAATACCTATTATTAATATAAATGCAAAAATCCTCAACAAAATACTAGCAAACCAAATCCAGGAGGAAAGGGTATTTTTAAAGGATTACATATATTAAAAGGATTACACACCATGACCAAGTGAAATTTATCCCAAGAATGAAGAGAGGCTTGACATACAGATACCAATTAATAAAATGCCCTGTATGACAGAATGGAGAAAACTGAACACCTGGTTATCTCAACTGATGCAGAAAAATCATTTAAAAAAATTCAACAACCTTTCCAGAGAAAAGAACTTTAGAAACAGAAGCTAAGGCTAGAACGAGGAATAGTATGGAACTTCCTCAGTTTGATCAAGGGTATGTATGAAAGACTCACAGTTAACATAATGCTTAATGCCATAAACAACAAATTTTCCTGCTAAGAATAAGAAGACAAGAGCGTCTTCTCAACACTGCTATGTAATACTATACTAAAAATCTTAGCCAAGAAATCAGGCAAGAGAAAGAAATAAGAAGCAATCAGATCAGAAAGAATTAAAGTATCTCTATTTGCAGATGATGTGATCTTAAATATAGAAAACTCTGAAGATTCTAACATTAACATCCAAACAATAAAATAATTAAGAATAAATTCAAGATATACATTGAAAATCACAAGACTTTGCTGAAAGAAACACTAGAAAGCCATCCTGCACTAGACTGTATTAATACTTAATAGTGTAATGATGACACCAATCCTCAAATTGTTCTACAAATTCACTGTAACCCCTATCAAAGTTCCAACTACCTTTTCTGCAGAAACTGAGAAACTAATCCTAAAACCCATATGGAGCTGCAAAGGACAAAGAGTCATCAAAAGAAACACTGGAAAAAAAAAAAAAGAATAAAGTTGTAGGGCACAGACTTCTGCATTTTCTAACGAACTGGAAGGCTATGGTAGTCAAATGATATGGTACTGGCATAAGAATAAATATGCAGATCAATGGACTCAACTTAAGATCACACAGATTAACTCACAGAAACTGATTTCAACATCAATTCCAAGACTATTCAATGGGATAAGATTTTTTTTTTTATTAAGTTGTGCTATTTCAAACAAGACCCAAAGATTAACTCAAAATGGATTGATGATATAAATGTAAGAGCTAAGACAATGAACTTGAAAAAGTAAACATAGTATACATCTTTGGATTTGACTTTGGATTACGCAATAGTTTCTTTACTAGAACACCTTAAAACACAAACAACAAAAGAAAAAATAGATAAATTGGAGTTCATCAAGATTAAAAACTTTTGTGTCTCAAAGGATACTATCAAGTAAGTGAATAGACAAGAAACATGATGGGAGAAAATATCTGCAAATATCTGGTCCAGCATCAGAATACATACAGAACTCCTACAACTCAGCAGTACAATGTCAGACAAATCAATTTAAAAATGGGCAAAAGACCGGAATAAGTATTTTTCCAAAAAGATGAACAAATGGTCAATAAGTGAATAAAAAGAGACTCAACATCTTTAGTCATCAGAGAATGTAAACTGAAACCACAATGAGATACCCATTAAGATATCTGTAATAAACAAAATGCAAAGTAACATGTGTTGTTTTTTTGATTCACCTGCAGAGCAGTTATGGCTTCATGAACATTTTTGTTTTGGTTTGGCTTGGTTTGAGGATTCTTTTGTACAAATTTGTTTACCATGGGTCTTAATATGGTACAAACATGTACGAACATGTCTACCATGTTTGTCTTAAAATCCCTCAATGCCACCCAGTGGAGTTGCAAAAGTGTGATTGGCCAGGTGTTGTATGACATGAAAACTTAAGCAGAACTAGGAACTCCAAGATGGGGAAAGAAACTCCCACATAAGGAGATAAACCCAGCACCAGTTATGAGTGCTCTTTGACTCCTGTTAGGGAAATTGTTTGGAGACCACTTTCTGAAGCCATGCAAGGGGTCAGAAGCTACACATGACTACATCTCCCAACAGTGTGGCTATACCACATTTTGTGTATTCATTCCTTAGTTGATGGGCATTTGGATTGTCTATGCTTTTTAGCTGTTATAAATAGCATTGCTATGAACATTAATGTACATGTTTTGTGTGAAAATATATTTTCAAAGCTCTTATAAAACTAAAAGTGGAATTTCTGGGTCATGTACCAGCTCTATGTTTGAACTTCTGAGAAACTACTAAACTATTTCCCACATTGACCGAATCATTTTCATTCCCACCACCAATGGATAAATGTTTCCATTTCTCTCAAATGGGGATTCAGACTTTGATGAAGCTGTTGGTCCCAGATTCCCAAATGGCAATAATTCCAGGTCCCCACAAGGTTAGGGAGAGCTGGTGGCATTGAAGGATTTTAGGACAAATGTGGGGACCCATGGCAAACAAGTTTGTACATAATTGTGTGAGGGGCTCTTTGCGTCATGGCTGGCATCAGTGATCCTGATTTCTACAGGTAAGTGTATAACAGGTATTGACATTTCAACTGTTTACAGCACAGAATTTACCACAGCTGCTAGGGCATGCCCCATCACAAAAGAGGATTAGAGCTGTAACTCAAGGTGCATCACTCTCACTTACCACCCAAATCACCCAAAGCCTGACCAATTACTCAACAAAAGCAGCATTTCCCACCAGCCAGAGGAAAACACACTACTTTGTTAATTCAGGCCTTGCAGCAGCCAGGAGGGTTCCATGTCCTGTTATCACAGCAAACACCCCAGAATCTGGCTGGCTGACCATGCCCTACCATTGATTAAATAATGAGATGCCACCCTTGGCCACTGGGGTACCTAGTGTCATTGCCATCACCAAAGCAGCAGTGGCCTACATGGGAGACCAGCACACCATTATTTATTTAGGTAATGCTTTATATCAGTTACTCTGTGGCACAACAATGAGGACCAACTGCATTCTCATGGAATGGCCTACAGGATCCTTTTGCTGAACTTCTGAAGACGTAACTTAACTCCCTGAAATATGCCAGCATCTACAACAGGTCTGTTTATCTCCAGAAGTACTCATCATCCACTATATTGATGACGTTCCCATTGATAGCCTGACTGAGAAACAAATTGACCAGGCCCTATATGAGGTCATTGAACTATGACAGGCAAGGCTGTCAACCCTGGAAAGATCCCAGAACCTCCTTGACAAGTCCAGATGCTGGGAACCACCCAGGCTGGTAGTCAGAGGTGTATTCTTGATAAAGTTAAACAGAGGTTTAACTGTCCATAGCAGCCTTCACCATCAAGATAGAGGCTCAACAGCCAGGATAACTGCTTGACTAACTGCAGACAATATATACCACTTATGGGTATTATTTGAGCCTTTTAATCAAGTGTGCCTACAAGGCCAATCACCTTTGAGTGGGACCCCAGCAGAAGCAGGTATTAGAGGCCGTGCAGCACCCATTGGGATGAGTGGAGCCTGCAAACACCGTGGAACTACAGGTTTCAGTGACTCCTATGCATGTGGATTGGAGCCTGTGGCATACGATTGTCACCACGGTGAGCGGGCTTTCAATTGTCGACATGTAAATTACCTGAGGTAGCTGCCAGATACACCTTCTTCCAGGAGCAGCTCTTAGGCTGCTATTGGGCCCTACTGGAAGCAGAACATATGACCCCTGATGCACCATATGTGACCCATTTATGACCCTGAGCTGCCTGTCCTCACATGAGTACTCACTAATCCCACTGATAAAGGGGAGCAGGCTCTGCAAAGTTCCATCATGAAATGAAAATGGTACATTCCTGATGGAGCCTGACCAGGGCCTTGGGGAATCAGCTGATTCCCCAGTGGCTGCCTTACTGAAGGGGACTAAATGCCCTGGAACATGTGCTCTCACCCTTCCCTTTTGTAAGTGGGTCCAGGACTCGAAGATATTCTAGCTGATCCTATGGCTTGGTTCCTGGATGGACCCATGAATCTCAAAGATGATGGAGCCCACTGGGTTGCTACAGCCATCGACCCAGGAGTGGCCACATTTTGAATGAGAACAAACTAGGACACCCTGCCCAATGGACCTAACTCCATGTGGTAGTGACAGCTGTGAAAACTACTCATCAGCATCTCCCTGCTACATGTTTACAGAGTCGTGGCTATTGAAAACAGGCTAGCCATATGGTCCAGTGACTAGAAGATTGATGATTGGACCATTAAGGATCCCCTCTGTTGGGATAGAGGTTCTGGCAGCAGCTTGCAAACTGGAAAAGAAGTCATTCAAAAGGGAATGTGAATGGGACTCATGAGCTGATCAAATGTGCTCAACAAATCGCCATGCTTGCCCACTGGGTCTATAAAAATGGGACACGGATGGCCACCTCGGATGCAAGAATGAGATGAATCATGAGGACTTACCTTAGAAGAGATGGAAGCCAGAGATGCCATCAGTGCAGCTGTGGGACTCCCACACCACACAACATGGAGGACCAGGCCACATATCCTGGAGCAGAGGTCTATGGTGAGTGTATGAAATGGACTCGACTGGATATCTAGCCTCTAGTCATGGATTGCAGTAGTGCCTCACCCCTGTGGTCACATATGTCAGACATGGAACTGCCATCCAGTGTCCATGTATTGTGGCTATGTGTTTGACATTTAGCACAATTCCAGTCAATCAAGGCACTACACTTACTGCACAAGCTACAGAGCCCTGGACATACTCTCATGGCATAGTTTGAATGATTCATGCTCCCTAAACCCTGACCCCCAAGCAAAAATGGTGGTAGAATCATGAGCACTTCAGACCTATCTAGTGGTCTAGTTCTCTAGAAGAGAACCCGGGTAAAAAAGTTCATGTAAGAGGTCAACATCATTCCCTTCAATTCTGGGAACACATGTGGACACCAAGATTGATGGCACTATTTTTTTTTCTTTAATATTTTATTTATTTATTTGACAGACAGAGATCACAGGTACACAGGTAGGCAGAGAAGGAGAAAGAGAGGAGGTTAAAAGGCTCCCCACTGAGCAGAGAGTCCGATGTGGGGCTCAATCCCAGGACCCCAAGATCATGACCCAAGCTGAAGGCAGAGGCCTCAACCCACTGAGCCACCCAGGTGCCCTGGTAACACTATCTTTAATAGAAGTATGTGAGTCTAGACATTTGCTTCAGAAAGCTATCAGAGAGTGAGAAAGGATAATAGTATAATGTATTTGAGAAGCAGGTGACCTTGTCCCCTCTGGATTTCAGAGCCCCTGGAGGAAAATGTCAATTGTGCTCCTAGATCTAGATAAAAAGATATGGAGTTCAGATGGGAGTGGGTCTAGATGAAGCAAGAGAAATCTGAGTGAGATCAACCTTGGGAATGAGGAAGCATATAAAATGAAGTAAGAGTTTTCTTTCTCTGGAACATCCTCATATTGAAGGAATATGAACAGAGGAGCTGAGCTCTGTTGCAATGAAGCTAACTGCAGAGATGTCTTCAAGGAATTGGAGATGGACTAGGAACTATAAGGGCCTACTTACCTAGAGTGATTCCATCCAGTTAAACAATGACTTTGTTGTTTACACAGTAAAACTTAAACTGCCCATACCCCCCTTTCCCCCAGGGGACTTACTTAAAAACAAGTCCTAGAAACCAGCTCCAGGTAACAAAGCCCAAAGACAAGGGTGAGCCAGGCCAGATGGAGGTATCCAATCAATGTGGGTGCACACTGTCTCCCTAGGTAACAAGGAGTATGGGCCCCATACTTTGGGAACCTTTTGGGTGCCAATTCTGACCAAGGTGATAGGCTAGTTCAAATATCTACTAGGGTATTCAATTGGCCACACTGTGTAAGCTAATATGACTGTGCAGCTTTAGCTCTGTATTACAATCTCATTGGTCATGTGTGTGGCCAGGGCCAACCACATGGCCCTTGCCTTTTAAAAGTTAGTTGGTAAGGCAGGGACGGGTCGCCTCTTTGCAAGAGAGGACCCAAATGGTCGGTATGATTCTCGATGCTCAGCGCAAAATAAAGTTTTGCTTGACCTTTGCTTTGTATAAGTCTCCCTCCTTTGATCATGGACCCATTATTGGGGTACCTAACAGTATTAGAGAGCCTTCTCTTCTGTGAAGACAGTGCTGCTTGTGGACCTTTCCCACTGCTGTAGGAGTAGCTTTTCCTTTTCTGATCTGATCCATCCTATAAGAGAGAGTAGGTAAAAGTGCCTAATTAGCGGTGTACTAAGCCAGAGTCCAAACTTGACATGGACCCTGGAGATGAAGTCTTTATATTTCAAATCTTCATGACTTTGTTGCTTGTTTTTTCTTTCCTTTCTTTCTTTCATTTTTTTTTAAAGATTCATTTATTCATTTGAGAGAGACAGAAGGAGCAGAGAGAGAGGTAGAGAGAGACAATCCTCAAGCAGACTCCATCCTGAGCACTACATCCCAGGCTCTCTTTCAGTACCCTGAGATCATGACCTAAGCCAAAATCAAGAGTTGGCCACTTAACTGACTGAGCCACCCAGGTGCCCAGGACTTTGTTGCTTTTATGAGTTTTATTTCAAGAAGTGTTCTTTTTTGAAAGTTCTATTAGTATATCTCTGAACAATAATTCCAATCATATGTAAGAAAACTGCATGAACTCAGACAACAGTGCCGTACAATAACATTTCCCAAGTACAGACGTATTGATTTAAAGCCTCCTTTACAATTTCTATGCATGAAAAGAAAAAGGAAAAAATGGGAAAAAACCACTTCATAACATCATTTTCTATTATATTTCAATTGATATTTATGTGAGACAAAAAGATAAATTTAATAGTTGGCTTCTGTGGTCATGTTAATTTCCCCATGAGAAAAAATAATTTCCCATGTGTTGTGGTTGATATTAACATGTTGAATCTTATCTGTAAAAATGTGCTTTTGTCACAAGAACTGTCACAGAAAAAAACAGTCTCTGTGTATTACACTCAACAGTCAGACATTGAACGCCAAAAATCCCTGAAATGAATTATTATAAAAGAGGATGAAAATCTCTTGCAGGAGTACAAATAAAAATGAAACAGTGAAAATTAAAGTAGAAATGTATTCCTCCATGTCTTTCCCAAATGACTTCATTTTTATGTAAATATCCGTATCCCTCTTATTCTTGAGTACTTAAATGTGTAGGTCTTGAAAGATAACAGAGGAAGGACAGCCTTTGAATAAAGATATGATAACCGTTTTTTTCCACGAGGCCTGTTATCAAGGCAAAATTACATTTATCTTTTGGTTCAGGAAGCCAGGAATAAAATTCAATGAACTCTTAATGTGTTTATATTTCAGGAATGCACTTCACCTTATGGTGTGCACATACACTCTAAAGTAAGACAAGTTAATTAAACAGACGAACTCCCGGATCTTCCTGCTCTGCTGTCATCATCACTAATTTCCTTTGACGAGGTTTGCAAAATGGGCTTCAGTGTGTAGCTTCAAGGTTAACTCTGCCCCACTCCGAGCCTTCCTAATTTGAGGCACCAACCATTCTTTGTAGTTGTTTTTTTCTTGTGCACATATACTCATGATGACTATATGTTTAGGGGGAAAATGATCAATTTTGTGATATCTGACCCGTCTACACAGTGAAGGTGGTGATCTACTGTACTGTACATTTTATACATTATCATTACCTAGGTGTATAGATGGGTGCTACAGAATAATTCATATTAATAATTAAATAGTTGTTGACATTAATGTTACATGATCGGTGTGGAGTGGGTGTCTATTTTATGTGATTCCATAATTTCATTATTAGAGACCCATTCAGTCATCCTAGGTCTCTGTCTGTTATGTCATGGTTTAGCACCAGATTCTGTGGCGAAGTCAGCTCTAGGGTAGAGTATCCAGGAGTGTTGTGGCTAGTTTTCTCTGCTCCTCTGCCTATGGCATACAATCTCCCTCGTACAGAGCGCAAATGGATTCATTGTTGATCTATTATTACCCTCAGCCATCATACATTATCATTAATAGGCATCGGAAGCACTATGCACTATTGTTTCATTCTAAGGAAATTCATTTTGTTTATTGTGAAATTTCAATAAATAAATTTTAACACTTTAGTGTGAAAATATACTAATAAAAATTGTGTTTTATTCTTCCTTGTGGTGACAGATTTTGTGTGTGTGTGTGTGTGTGTGTGTGCACATGCACTGTTTTCCAAAGCCTTAGCTTACTTAGAATAATAACTGTTCATATTTCTTGTCCTTACCCTTGGCAAAGGAACCCCCATAACCAATTAAGAGGGATTTGGGAGCTTGATGTTTGAGACTTTAGTACTAATGCAAGAGTTCTTGGGTGTGTAAAGAGCTGATTGCTTCACCCCTATGGTTGAGTCTGATTGCATTTTCAAATATCCCACTATCTAAGCCAGATCCACCAAAGGAGCCTTTTTCTCTTCTGCAGCTAAGCATCAAGCGGAGGGTTCCTTTTTGGGGTGTGGGGCATTGCCTGCCGGGAATGAATTTGTTCATCCAATATGTGTGTCCCCAGGGCAATTTGGAGGCTGCTGGACTTTCCCCACTTGTCTAGAACACACTGTATTCAGACTGGGCTTTTCTAAAGCATAGGTCTTAAGGCAAGGGATGAGCGTTTTTTCCAGGATTTGACTCCTCACTGATTAAGCATTCTTCCATGGTTCCGTTAAAGGTTGCCTCCCCGCAAGGGTCTGGTGAGGATGCAGGGTCACGGAGGGTGGTTTGGAAGCTTTGGGTGATAGGGACTCCAGAATTTGCTCCTCCAGCATGACCTCTATGAGTGGTGCCATTTTTAAGCCTAAGTAGTATAGGATATTTAATAACAAGTCTTAAGCAGGTTAAGTAGGTTTATTGTCTGAATTTTAAATTTAGTAAAGCTCAAGAGAAACTGACATTTTATATTAGGAGGAAGAAGTTATTCAACTGGTCTTGTTGATATCCTAATATATTATATAAAGTTATTTCAAAGGATGCATCTTACCCCAATTGTCCTTCAAAATATGGGCAAAGAGAGTGAAGATCTCAATTTCACACTTGTTAAAAAAAAAAAAAAAAAGAAAAGAAAAAAAGAGGGGAGACTTTAGTCAAAAGGAATATTATTTTTATCGATTTTAGTAGATGTTTCATTATACTCTGAAAATAAACTTAACAAAAACTGATCTTATTAAATTTTCCCTACAATAATCCTTAATGAAAAGAAGAGTAAATTCCTCAAAGTGTCTAATTTATCTCCAGATTATCTGATGGAAGTTAGGCTGAAGAAGGAAAAGGGGAAAGAAAGAAAAACACTCCTAATTATTTTGCAATTTGCTTTAATTTAAATCAGAGCCTAATTTGTTGTCACAACAGATTACGAGAGGCTGCACAAACAGACGTAATGAATTCAGTGTGTTTCAAAGCCAAGGGCTAAACCTGGATTTACTGCGGGCATGCACTATATCCAGCTTCATTCTTGTAGAAAAAGAATTGTTTTTTAAGGTAATAAATGCATCGGGAATTTAAAAATATAACGAATCTCAACTTAAACCAGTTATGCAGGTATTCAAGTCGATGTCATAAACAGCAATATCCCTATATCATATTTTAAGCAAAAATTAAAACTGTTTTATAGTACAGCCTTGATTTGTGCCTAATCTGGAATAGCCCCTTTTATTAATATTGTGCTAAACCCCAGGAAATGATGCCATAGGCCACAGATTAGTGCCAAAATACATATGAAGCCAGTTGATTCTATTTATTAAGACCATATAAGGTCCCTGACCCCGTTGTGTGGAACAAACACAAGGCCAGCTGGCTCACAGGCATTATTTTATACAAACCTGTTTGCTCATATCTGTTCGCAACTTTTCCTTTCATCGGGGTCAGAGCCATTCCAGGCGGTGCAGGGACCCAGCAGTGGGAGGCAGGATTGTGTTAGCAAAGGGGTGTGCAGAGCAAGTGTGCCAATTATCCTCCATGACAATCGGCTGCTAACCAAAACCGGCTTTTTGCAAGTGTGTGTAAAACAGCGCCTGGGGGCCCGTCACATGAGTTGAGGTGCCCTCAAATGATTCCATTTTCCCTAGAAAAAAATTCCTCCGACCATGTGAATGGAAAAGAAAAGACATCAGGAGCAAAAAAGAAAAAAAAAAAAAAAAAAGGCACTTGCAATTCAAAATGTCTATCATTTTCCACCCCAGTGACATAATAGCAAGACTAAAAAAGTGTGCAAATACACACACACACAGACACTCCTGCGAGCAGCAGCCCCTTCACATGTGTTGTTTTTAAAACAATAGAGCTCAGCATCTACTTCCATTTCGGTTTTCGTTTTGTTTCCTTTGTTCACCTCCAAAGAAACCTGCAACCTGACTTTAAATATCTTCGAAGTTTCCCCACTGTAGTCCTTACTTCTCTTTTCCAAAATGAAATGATTATATCACCTGGGACCAGGGCGCGCATGGGGTTTCAAACCAGGTCAGTGGAGCAATTGCTAAAAATGTCGCAGAAATTATAATTTAAAAAAATAAGTTATTAAGATAAATTTCAGGGGTTGGGGGGGGTGGCAGGCATACTCAGTTGGAGGACACCCGGTTGTGTCCCTGCTTGCCTGTGGAATTCATTTTAACTTCGTAGAGGAATATTTTCATTTTAGTAGAGGATATTTTCATTTTAGAGATGAGAGCATATGCCTTGTCCTTACCCACAGTTTTGGGAGGGGGAGCGCTGGATGGGTCTGTTTGCTTGGCATTGCCCCGCTTGGTTTTGTGCAAAGAGTTCTAGGGTATCCTGGTCCCATGATGAAGGTAAATAGTAGAACGCTCTTAAGCTGGCTTGATGCAGTCATGGGGGAATCAGCTCCTCACAGGAGGAAAGCGTTTTCCTGAAGGACTCCAGATGCTGCGCACTCGGGACCCACTGTGGTTTTCATGTGAAGCCAGCTTTGGTCCAGGCATCTCCTAGCCAATGATGAGCACAGAGGTGCCTACAGTCAGGCCCTTTCAGTTCTCTATCTCAGGGGCTAAGACTCTCTCAGAACTGCACTGTAGGTTGAGGTTCTTCCGACCCAACCTACCCCCTTCTCTTCCTCCCTTTGCAGGTGTCAGGACCTCTGAGCCTTCGGCTGGCTCTCCACGCCTCTGCCTTCAAGCCCCTCCCAGCTGTGGGAGGAAGCGCTGTGTGATCAGAAGGGGGTGTGCCCATCTTCACTGATATCCCCTCATTTCAAAATGAGTGGCTTGAATATTTAATTATTTCATGCCATCTGCCTTTTTTTTTTTGAGGACTCCAACACCCAGTCAGGTCTGCCCTCTGTTTATTTTCAGAGCTTCTAAAAAGGTGCATTTTTTCCACTGTAAACTATCGAGTATGAGAGAAGCCAAACTTAAAACATCATTAAAATAAAATCTAGATATATCTAGAGAAACAAGTATTTCACAGTTTTCCAAAAGACTTAGATGTTATGAATCCCAGTCCCAGTGTGGTCATCCTCTTCAAACAGGTGAAGCAAGCCGCACCCTCACACCCCCCCACACTCCCACCCCCACCCCACCCCCCAGCAAGGCAGAGCGATTGGCACCGCCCCCATCTTTCCTGAGCCAATGGCGTTTGTTCTATTGGGCTTTCATGCAAATTTAATTCAGGTACATACTTAGGAAGTATCTCCAACGACCCCGCTTAAACTGACAATGCATCTCCGGTCTAATCACAGCCAAAAAGAAATCTTTTTAAATTGTCTCAATTTATTTGCCACCTGTCTCCTATAATAATCTGACATAATGTGACTTTTAATTCTGGATTACTAAAAATCCTCTCTCAGAGGGCCTTAAGACCTTCTAATTTTTTGATTCCTTGACTGTTTTTTCCTTTTTTTTTTTTTTTTTGTTACCCTAAACCCAGTATTTCATATTGCTAACTGTTGCTTTCTAAAAACAAACTAAAAAATACCAACACACACACACGTGCCCAACACCAGGGGCTCATGTAATGCACCTGCAACATTGATCCATTGACCTCCTGCCCGGGACAGTGAGACCAGCTACCATAAGTCCAATTCAAAGCTTCTAAAAAACAAATGTTCACATTAATGTTGTCAGAGCCTCTGTTTCACCATCTCTGGCTCTCTCTATTATTGAACAATGGCAAACAGATTTTTGAAATTTGTAATATTCAAATGAACACAAATTTGATTTTTTTCTTCTATTTTTATTTTTTTTTTTTGTCCTAGCCCCTACACCCTAATTAACTACGTACAAGAATTCAGGCTAGATTTCCCCTTCATGTATAGCCTCTTCTCTGTCTCATTGTTATAACCCACATTTCAACTTTTATTAGAACTCTATTTCTTCCAACATTCCATTAAGGTCACACTAGATATCCTTTTGTTTAACTAATACTTGATCTAACTCATTTACTCAGCCAATGTCAACTGAGTCTCCAGTATATGCTTTGTGCAGATAGCAGATACATTCTTTGACTTCATGGAGCTTATAGTCCAATGGAGACAGAACAAGACTAAATGAACATGTAATATCGATTTTGGTACGTTTTTGAAGAACAAGAACAGAAATTAAAAGTGAGGAGCCATGATTAGAATAAATATCTACAAAATTGCTTTCTGAGAAAAAAATTAAGTTGAGACTTGAAGAATGAGATTTTATAAAACATATACAGCACCCAGATGCATCTATAAATATACATACATTTATATTTATATGTAACTTCTTTCGCTTCAGAAACTGGGCTCCCATTGGCCATTATCAATTAACAAATATAAAACATTACTGTAGATTAGAATATAGATACAAACAACCCACCAGTCTCTCCATCTGCTCACACATGCCTCCCTCCAATGTGACAGAAGGAGGGTTTTTGGTAATTAATTGGAAAGCAAGAGATAGAAAGGCAGGAGGGTATTGTTTGGCACCTTTTCCCTCTGAAGTCCTGTCACCTAACTCCTGAGACCACCACCACTCAACAGCAAGACCGGGAATCCTTCCAACAGCCCGCAAGAGCTTCCTTTCTACCCACTGCTCATCCAAGAGGCCTCTCACTCATTCTCAAACTCTTTATTCCAACATCTCCCTTGCTTGTTAATTTTTTTTTTTTTTTGAATCGGGATGGATGTGCCTTTTTTGTGGTTCTATTATGAGGATTTCAGCCTGGAAGTCATCACTAGGCAGTAAGCTCGCACACCTCTCTCTCACAGAAGGATGGCCAGGAATTGTTCTGATGGATTTCTGGGTCATTCCTCCCTCCTTTCATTGATAAAGCAGGAGGCCTAGACATTTGCCATGCCTTAAAATGAAGTTACGCATCTAGGCCATGCAAACCTGGCCTAAAACCCATGTCTCCTTACTTTGTACGTAGGGTGACCTTGTACTCCGGTTCTCTGGGACAGTCCTGGCCTATGAACAATCCTAATAAAAATACGTTTATGCCTATGGTCCCCAAGAAGTCATTACTAAAAACACTTTGGCTTCCATGAATCCCAGTTTGGAGTGTATATGATATACTCCCTCTACACAGAATCCATTTATCTTTCCATCATACCACACATAATTTTTTGATTCTCAGTGAAGTTTGTGTTTTCTGTATATGTTGTGTTTTCAAATGTAGTGTATTGGTACATAAAAAAGATGGTGTGACTTATGTGGAGAAAAACTCTCAGAACACTACTTAGAGTCTCTAATGGTGAATATGTTACTTACTCTGTGGTAGCCACTGTGCCACCTTTTACTGATGTTACCATGAATGTCACAATATCCTGACAAAGCATATACTTTCATTTTCTCCTGTTGACGGATAGGGAAAGAAAGCTATGGTCAAAATGCTTGGAGCTGTCATTCAGACCAAATATGCATGACTTTTTTGGCTTGTATTCCTATTATCAAGCATGCCAACTCCATTTTTAGTGGGGGAGTTTACGACATTCTCTGATTTTTGCATTTTTATTCTGTGTCTTGCATTTATTATTTCCATTCTTAACCCTATCTAAGTCCCAAAGACTATGTTAGTGAAATCAAAATCCATCTTAGGGGGCAGAGACTGAGAAATGAATACAGGTAATTTATGTTTCACTTCCCAGCTACTTTGGGATGAACCTGTCTCAGTGGAGAAGAGTGTCTGTCTCTCTTTCTGAAGTATATATATATATTTCAGAAAGAGAGACAGAGAACAGGAGTGGGAGGGGTAGAGGGACAGAATCTCAAGCAGACTCCCCACTGAGCTCAGAGCCCAACATGGGACTCCATCTCAGGACCCTGAGATCATGTTCTCAGCCGAAATCAAGAGCCACCCAGGTGCCCCAAGAGTGATTTTTACTATCTACTTATGCGATGGGTGAGCAGGCTGAGCAAATCACGCAATTTAAAGGAATAAATGAAGTTGCTGAAGGTCCACGGGAGCCTCAGTAGGGGCTGACTTGCAGATGAAGAACAGATTGGCCCAAACTCTCCTTATGGTACTGACGTTATTATTTATTATTTCAACAACACCAAAATAGTAATTTAAGGACATTTACTGAGCTTTGAGGGGTATAACTATTCAGTCTTCTCACATGGCTCAGGAAGGGAATCTTTTCTTTATTTAAACAACCTAGGATTTACCACATGTGTTCCTAGGGTTTGTAACCCCATGAAGACAATGTCTCTACAAAGATACACTCTAAAAATTAACCATTCTCTGATTATTTGAAAGGAGAGTATTTTTATTGGGTAAGAGTAATTACGGGCATCACTGACTTACACACTGATAAACATAAGAAAAAGGTTCCAGGTGATCAAATACTAAGTCTGCTTATTTTAGTATGACCTTTTAAAAACTCGATTAGAAATAATAATTTTTAGATTAGAGAGTTTTGGTTATTTATTTATTTGTCTGTTGCTCTGTTCAGATTTTGTTAACCACAGAGTACCCCATGGAAGGAAGTGGAAATGTCTAGGTTTGAGTCACTATCTCTGACCTACAAGTTTACAATCCTGAGAGAATAATAAATGAAGTATTGATTAAGTTTCATTCTTTCCCCCATGCATGTATTTTTCTGTGAGTGAAGATTGGATTCAGGGATTAGAAAAATATCCACGTCTTTGGGTTATAAAACAACCTGATTTGAAGAGTCTCCAAATTAAGGAAACTGTACATAGCAACATTCTTGTCATGCTTTATTATGACAATCTTGGACTTCTATATACAGACGGACAAAAGAGGAAAGGTTATTAACTGAATGCCTACTGTGTACCAGGCACTGTGAATGACATTCCACAGACATCTTCTCGTGCTGCCCTCACAACAATTGAAATTTTGTTTTTCAAAGTCTAAAATTGAAGCTCAGGGAATTTAAGTAACTGTTAAGATTGTGAAGTTAGTAATTGTCAGATAAACCACAATCACATTTGCATTCTCCAGGATGTATTTTAAGAACACATACACACAAAAGGAAATGAGAATAAAATAAAAGAAACACTATAAAAATCGATGACACACAATTGGAGGCATTAATGGAGGAAATGAAAAACAAAACAAAAAAAAACCTTTAAAGCTGTTAAATGAGACAAAGAAAAAGCCATTCCATATCGATCAAAGGGTCGATTTCTTTATCCAATAACCTCAGATCTCCATGTGTCTGGGTTCAGTCACCAGTGGGTCATTACATCTTTTGGTGATACAATGTCTCCTTGATTTTTCAGCTTTTTTGAAGCCTCACATTTGCAATTAACAAGGACCTCTCCAGTCTTTGCTAGCTGACTTTGGGAAAATGTACCTTCCATCCATCAGCCCAGCTAGGGATTCCAAGGCTTTCTAGGGCCTTCTGTGGGTATGTCAGCTCCACGTTTCACGCCATCTCTGTGACACAATTCCTAAGCTTGTCTGCCTTCTCTCCAGCCTGTAATGACCTCCTCTTGTGTTCTCGTGCAGGACTAAGCTTGTGGTCTCTCTCTGGCCCCTGACTGAGCTGGCTTTCTGGGTGTGCTTACAAGCCACCTGTGAAAGCTTGCTGACCCCACTGTCAGAAGCTGGAATGGACAGCAGCTGGGTCTTTACTGGGTACAGTGCATGGGTCAGGTGCTCGGTCCTGGGGTGCGGGGGGGGGGGGGGGAGGTGCATTCCCAGAGGACCGGCAAGGTGTCCCCAGAGGATTGGGGACAGGATGCTTCTTGGAACACTGAGCAGGACCCGTGTCAACTTAGTGCCATCTAGAGCCTGACTGCATTTCTCCCAGCCTCTTCCTGCCCCTGTATGATGCCCCTCACATCTCAGGACTGAGGATAGGTTAGGGAGAGGTGGCCTTCTTTGGCAGTGTCCCTGCAGCTGGGGAAGCATGGTGCTCACCCGTATGTTCCAGACCCACCACCCAAGAGAAGTTCCCAGGCACTGAGCTGCTCTAGTGCTTGGTGACATCCTGGGTAAAGTCAGACTGGCCACCTTACCCAGAGCGATGCACCCAAACTCCTGTTTGTTTTGCTCCAGTGGTGCATTGGGACTTTTCTGTTGGAAACCTGGACTTCCACAAAAGCTGATCTGTGGCTGACGGTCTGAGACAGTGCCCTCCATGCTCATGGACCACAGCCAAGAGGAGCAGGAGCTGGTGCTTGGGCCACTGCAGGAACCACACAGCAGGGACGTGGGTCCAACGCCTATCATCCACACACAGAGGACAGACTTATCCCAGGTCCCTTGATGTTTGGTGTTCCATCCTAAAGGACCCAGAGAGGAGCTTTGTCCATGAACGGATGCCAAATCATTGTTACTGGAGGTGTGTATTAGGAGGAATGTCTGATCCAGCCATGTTTGTGGGGTCACTCTGCCCAAGGTAATGATCTTGACAGACCAAAATCATCATCAACAAACCCTCAGTCTGAGTATCCTGGGGTTATGGCTGAACCCTCCTTAAGACCCAGAAGCATCATTTTCAGGTCAAAGGAGCTAATAAACTATCAGTTTAATGTCCTAAGGTGAAGAAAAACTATACAAACCTTGGAAATAAGACAAAAAGGACAAGCTGTCATGTCAGTGTGGCACGAGAGCATTACCTAATGGACACACCCTGGGTTTATTTAGTTCCCCAAGGAGACACACTTCTGTTTGCTTTAGTATGTGCTATGGATTAGGGCCAAGACTGTGCAACACTAAATATTAACTTATAGGTATTTTCCCTGTATTGCTGTCTGGGAAAATGGATCATAACAAAGGGGGTGGGTTAATAGTAGTGTATTTGCTCATTTTTATATCTAACCTGGTCATCTTATTCCCACACTTTCTCTCAATGACAATACTAATTCAATCCCTCCAATGTCTTTTTAACCTGATTTGTCATCTGCTGATGTCTTCATCAAGAAGAAAAATACATCTTTAACAAAGGCTCCCTAAATGTTTGTAAGAATCATCATCTTAACTATTGTAAGTTGCACTTGGAAATTGCATGTATTCTTCTGGTCTGTCTCCACCGACAACTCCCTTGGGTTAAAGAAAATATTACTGGTTAAGAAGGCAAGCATAAAAAAGCATCTCTGAGGGTTGCTGGGGGGAGGGGGGTTGGGAGAAGGGGGTGGGATTATGGACATTGGGGAGGGTATGTGCTTTGGTGAGTGCTGTGAAGTGTGTAAACCTGGTGATTCACAGACCTGTACCCCTGGGGATAAAAATATATGTTTATAAAAAATAAAAAATTAATTTAAAAAAGCATCTCTGTAATATATCATATAAAGGGCATCTAAATATGTTTTATCCTTACATCGTTTATTTTATTATTCATCTTTTTAAAGGCTCTGTGTTTGGTTGGGCATTTTCATTGGCCCTTCATTCAATATTGGTTGCACTACAAAGAATCCATGTGTTAAACCCATTAGTGCTAGAGAAACCCATTTATACTCATTCCATCATTTTTTGCTACTTTTGTCTAATTCAGAGCAGAAATATGAATATAGAGGAAATATTGTCTTTATAAAATTAATTTCTTCATACTGTGTCGCTAACCTCTGATCTACATGGCATAGGCAGCAAATTGGAAGTAACAATCACTTCCAATTTTTCAATTAGGTTCTAATCTCCAAAATAGTAATTTAGTCTTCCTCCCACAGTTACAAAAGTACATGGTAAAACGGAAAGAGTAAATACTGTAAAGGAAATAGAAACCAGCCACCATACTACTTTACACCTTGGTTGTGTAACAAAATGATGCTGAAATCATATTTGATTTAAAAGGAAGACCTTTATTAGTAACAAGCAGACAGGCAAAACAAAGTTTACAAGGTGTTCATGCTAAAATTGCATTTACAAAGTGATAGCTATGTAAAAATAAGATTCAACAATCATAAATGTTTTGTGAAAAGGTTTCCTCTGTGTTTTCCGATCCATAAGATAAGACAGATACAAATTAGAGTTTTTTAAGGTCTTCAGAAACAGTATAGAACCGAAATGCATTTAAGTTTGAAGAACCATAAAGAATGATCTAGAGGACAGTGAAGTTGTGTCTTAAAGTGTTCACTGTCCTCTAGTAATTCATAACAAAGGTATTGAAATTGAAATATTTTGTTGAAGGTAATGATTTAGGGGGGTGATGAATCAAACGCTTAGTGACTCGAAGGGAAAGGATTTGAAACAAATTCTAATGAGCGCTGGTTGCTTTTCTCCTGACCTGGGTCACTCCTGGGAAAGGCTATGAGAGAATTGTTAAACAAAGAACAGGGGGGCAGGTCTACCGTGGCCCCCCTCACATCCATCATTGCTGTGTGGATGGTTTAGTCTGGTCCGATGACGGAGCCGTGGACTATGGCTGTCAACCCTGCACACCAATATTTCCCATCCTGTCTAAGCCTGTTGGCGATAAATAAACAACACCCACAGATCTGTGGGACGAAGTCTAAGCACACCGGCTGGGGTTTCACAAGGTCAAATCAAGATGTCTATAGGGCTGCGTTCCTTTCTGGAACATTCACAGGAGAAGGCACTTCCAAGCTCACTCAGGTTGTCCGCAGGATTTAGTTCCATGTGGTGGTACAGCTGAGGCGGCCGGCGATTGGAAGGGTGATTGGAAGGCCGCGGTTCTCTGCAAGCCAGCAAGCAGAGGTTGAGTTCTTCTCGTCCTTCAGACCTCTCTGAGCTCCCTCCCTCTGATCTGCCACACGTCTCTGACTCCAGCCAGGAAATGCTTTTGCTTTTTAAGGGCTCATGTGATTAGATCAGGACGTTATGGATAATCCAAGATAATCACCTTATTTTTAAACGTCATTTTATAGTAACTTTAATTACAGCTGAAAAGTCCCTTCAGAGTAGTAGCTAGATTAGTGTTTGATCAAATAACCAGGTGTTAGGATTGCAGGACACATCTTTAGAATTCTCGCTACTGCAAGCTTTAAGCAGTATGTTCCACAAAATGTCAGCTGATTAGTAAGCCAGCATTTCTCGTTGGTTGATACGAATGTTGGAACAATTAGCTAGACTCGTTACCCTCAGTCATTTTGCCCTTTGACTGAATTAGATATTGGATTCCAAAAACTTCCTTTGGTTTCTTCCCCGGAGCCTCTGCTCCTCTGTCTCATACATCAAATGCTTACATGTCAAATAGAATGCTATTTATTGTCTTCTTTCTTGTATCACCTTACTGTTGGCATTATTCAAAGGGGCCATTTCTCTTCTATTCTCTCAAAATCCCTCTTTCTTTAGGAGTACCATTAACTCCAAGTTTACTATCTTCCCTTACATTGAAAATCTCTAATTCTGTTTTGTATCTTATCCTTTTATTAAACTTCAGTTAAACCTTAGTATTAAATATTTTTTTTCTGGTGAGGGAGGACTCCTTAACATGAGATCCACAAGGGGTCCCTATATGGAAATCTGATAAGATGGGAAAAATTGGCAACTTTTTTTACATTAGTCTCTAAGTGAAGTTTAGTGTTTTTTTTTTTTTTAAGTTATAAATGTGTTTCACATGTCATTGTAGTATTAGCAATACCCATAAGTCTGACACCTTAAAACACATATATTTCCATAGAAATGATTGCAGCAAATGGATAAAACTAACCTTGACCATAGTTACACTTTGTGATCCCTTTAGTAATTCAGCCATCACTTTAGTACTACAGTGTAGAGTGGGTACTATATCCCTGCGTTGACCGCAGCCATCACGGCTCCAGACCCTCACGTGTCCCAACTGGGCCACCAAGACAGTGTTCAGCATCCAGCAGCTGATCCATGAAATGGTGTAGAAGCCAATCCTCATACGGGGACCCAAGCATCTGCGCTGCTTTGTGTTATTCCCTCTCCACAGTTATCTCCTGCACAATGTATGGAAGGAGGTGGGTCAAAGCACCCGACAGGTTAATGCTCATATTCAGGCTGATGACTAACAGTATTCACCCAGGGCTCTCATTTAAAAATAAAATATAACTTTATCCTGCCTGTACTTTAAATGTCAAATCACTTAATGCGTTATAAAAGTGTACATATTACTGTATTTATATTTACGTTTTTGACAACTGCATTTCAAGACAATGGGTTTTCTTTGTCATCCTTGATATTTATATGCTTTAAACCAATTAGAGGCGTGCGTAATTTTTGCCAGACCGCCAAACGGTTGTATGGAATAGCAATCCCCACCACAGGAAAACTGGTAAAGAATCCCTGCAACATTGAAGTGTGACATACGTCTGTAAGCAAATGCAACAAATTTCTACTAAATTCTATCTTTCCAGTTGATTCCTCAATCATATTGAGTGTATCATCACACTTCTGCCTGCTAATCTGAAGCTCCCACTTAATCCCATCATGGTCCACAATTAGTTTTGAAGTAAATATTAGATATCATTTACCAGTTAATTGTAACTGGTAACTTTTAACTGGTAACTGTAACTTTGAGATTGTATCTCCCAATGAAAATCTCAAAGAAACAGAAACTCATGAGGATTACCACACTGACAAACCTGAAAAGCTATGTTTTACAACATCAGATGAAACAGTGAATGTATACATCTGTCTCGCTTTTTTTAATTAAATGTTTTCTTTTGAGATAATTGTAGATGCACATGCAGTTTTAAGAATTAATTCAGACATCCAGTTTACCCTTCACCTGGCTATCACCAACGGTCGCATCTTACAAAACTACGTATCACGTCAGGACGTTGACCTCCACTCAGTCAACAGACCAAGTGTCCGCATCCCCATTAGAGTCCTTCACACAGTCTCCTCTGCAGCTGTAACTTCCTGCCCCCATCCCTGTCTTAATGTTAAAAAAATCACTCATCTGTTCACCTCTTCTCTAATATGGTCTGTTCAAGACAGTTATGTAAATGTATATACTGTCATAACTTCTTGGGATTGCTTTTTTGTTTTGTTGTTTTTTTTTTTTTTTTTTTTACTCAGCATGATTTTCTGTTACTTCTTCTTCTTTTTTTTTTTTTCTTAAATTTTATTTATTTATTTGACAGAGAGAGAGAGAGATCACAAGCAGGCAGAGAGACAGGCAGAGAGAGAGGAGGAAGCAGGCTCCCCGCTGAGCAGAGAGCCCCATGCGGGGCTCGATCCCAGGACCCTGAGATCATGACCTGAGCTGAAGGCAGAGGCTTAACCCACTGAGTCACCCAGGCGCCCCTGATTTTCTGTTACTTCATCCAGGTTTTTACATTCATCAGTTGCCTGTTTCTTTTTATGCTCAATACTATTCCACCTTATGGCTGTACCAGGTTTTTCTTTCTTTCTGTCTTTCTTTTTTTTCCTTTCTTTTTTCTTTTTAACTTTCATCCACTAAAGGATATTTGTGTTGTTTCTAGTTGTAGGCTATAATGAATCAAGCTGCTGTACACATGTCTCCAAGTTTGGGGGTGAACAAAAGTCTGTGTTTCTCTAGAGAAAATGACCAGAAGTATGATTTCTGGTTTGCATGATATTTGCAATTTTTTTTTATTTTATTTATTTTTTTTTACAGCAGAGCTATTTTCCAGAGTCCCTGCACACTTTACACACCCATAAGCCAAGGGACATCGGATTATATAGTTTCTTAACTTCCTCGCCAACATCTGGTGCTGTCATTAATTTTTCATTTAGCCATTTTGATGGCTACTTAATGGTATTTCATTGTGCTTTTAATCTTCACTTATCAAATGGCTAATCATGATGATGATCATTTCATGTGCTTATTTGCCATCTCTGTCGCTTCTTTAGCAAAATGTGCATTCACATCTTTTTTCCATACGGCTTAACTTTTTCTTCTCTTAATAAAGTCTCAGAGCAAAATATTTTTTTTAAATAATTGTTGCATTCAGGGATTGTGCCTTTTGTTACTTCTATACTTTTTGCCTAGCCCTAAATCTCGAAGAATTTCTCCTGTATTTTTTTGTTAAGAGTTTTCTATTTTCACCTTCTACTTTTAAACCTGAAAGATTTAAAGAGTAATTCATTTTGAGTTACTCTTTTTTTTTTTTTAAGATGGGACAGTTTGGTTGAAATGTGTGTGTGTGTGTGTGTGTCTGTGTGTGTGTGTGTGTGTGTGTGTGTGTCTGTGTGTGTGTGTTTGCGTATGGATATCCTATTGTCCCAGCACCATTTGTTAAAAAGACTATCTTTTCTCCATGGATTTGCTTTTGTACCTTTGTCAAAAATTGTTTGGCCAATTTCCGTGGGCCTATTTCTGGGCTTTCTATTCTATTCTATTGATCTATATGTCCAGTCTTCTTTCAGTACCACAGAGTTGATTACTGTATCTCTACAATAAGTCTTGAAAGTGAGGAGTCTCTCTCCACTCACTTTCTTCTTCCTTTTCAAAGTAGTATCACTCTAGTTCATAAGAATGATTTCCAGATAAGCCTTAGAATAAACATAAGTATTTCTATAAAAACATTACTAGGATTTTGACAGAAATTACATTAAAATTACATATAAATTTTGGGAGAATTAACATCAATATGTTGAATCTTCTGATCCACAAGCATGGTGTCATTCTCCACTTATTTAGGTCTCCTAAATCTCTTTCATCTCCATAGTGTGGTTTTCAGCATGCCGGTTCTATGCATGTGTTAGACTTACACTTAAGTATTCATTGTTTAGAGTCTTTGTAAATGGCACTATATTTTAATTTTTATATAATGATGGCCATTGCCAGTATATGAACATTCAATAGATCTTTTTATGTTTACCTTTTTTTTTTTTTAACTGAAGAATAGTTGACACAACGTTACCTGTGCTTCAGGTGTACAACATAGTGATTCAACAAGTCTCTATGTCATGCTGTGCTCACCAGCAGTGTAGTAAGCATCCATCACCACACAGTGCTACTATGATGCCATTGACTGTAGAGCCTATGCTGAGCCTTTCGTTCCTGTAACCTGTTCATTCCGTCCCTGGGAGCCTGTACCTTCTACTCCCCTCCATCTAGTTTGTCTAATGCCACACCGCCTTCCCGTCTAGCAACCACCAGTTTGTTCTATGTATTTATAGGTCTGTGATGATTTCACTTCTTGGTTTCAAAAGTTTATTTGTAGATTCCTTAGCATTTTCTACCAAAGCAAGTGTATCATTTGCAAATAGGGACAATTCTTTTTTTTTTTTTCTAATCCCAATGTATTTTATTTCCTTTTCTTGCCTTACTGCATGGACTATTTAGAACTTCCAGCACTATACTGAGGAAGTATGGGAAGAGTGGAATCCTTGACTTTTTCTTGAAATTTCTGGGAGGGGAGGCAAATATTTCTTTAATGTAGTGCTAAGTATAATGTTTGCTCTAAGTTTTTTGTAGAGTGTCTTTATCAAGTTAAAGAAGTTGCCTTCCATTTGTTATCTTTCTGACAGTTTCATCATGAATAGGTTTGAACTTGTCAGCTGCTTCTTCTGTACCAACTGATACGATCAAATTATTTTTATCCCCAACATTATATTAATTCTCAAATGTTGAATCAACCCTGCTGGTCTACAATATACATTTATTTGTGACAGTGGTGATAATGGGGTGGAATATCTCCCCTTTTATAAAGAGCAGCGACATTTTAAAAGCTTAGAATCACAAGAGTCCAGAAAATACAGGATTCTACCAATCCTATCTCGTGATATTTTGGATACTTTTTCTTAATAAATTAGTAAGACATTTCACACCTCAGAATGAAGTTTAAGATACAGTAAGCATACTGCTCCTTGACTGAGTTAGTTAAGACAACCATGAATCCAAATACTAATGTATCCCTTATACACCCAAAGTGAGTATACAATGCATTAGTTCTTCACTATTGTAAGAACTGTAAAAGAGAGGGAAGACATTTTTATGCATATTCTGCTTATAAATACCTTATAGTTTTTTTATAAGTACCTTATAATGTTTTATTTACTTATATTTATTTGTTTACTTATTTGAGAGAGAGAGAGAGAGAGAGTGAGCAGGGGGTGGGGAGATCCGAGGGAGAGGTACAAGCAGACTCTGCATTGTGTACAGAGCCTGGTGAGGGACTGGATCCAAGGACCCCAAGATCATAACCTGAACTGAAACCAAGAGTCAGATGCTCAACCGCCTGAGTCACACAGGCATCCCCAAAGCATCTTAAAGTCTTGTTGCAATGTATTTCTTCCTGGCTGGTGAATGGTAAGCAAAATAAAAGGACAGGGAATGAAGTAGGAATGGTGCATGTGACACTGTAATAAAGAACCACAAATAGGTAAGAAATACAGCTTAACTAATGATGTAAAAATGTTGCTAAGTTGAAGGATTTTGAGCAGGGGCAATGTGATCAAACTGTAATTCTGGTGGATAATCTATGGAAACAGTTCATAAGGGATAAGATACAAAGAATGATCAAAGGGAAAGCCACGGTTACATGTACAGCACAATGATTGAGAGGATGTAGGGGTACAAGAGTGTTAACTTCAAGACTTCCAAGAAAAGGGATCAATAATTAATACTTCCAGGATCTCTGCTTCTTAAGTGGGTGGTCAACATCAGCCAGATCCTTGGGCTGACTATAAACCATGAAAGACATTTTTCAGGTGGAAAATTCTGCTCATAACATCAGAGTACATCAATTATAACAAAAACTTTTCCAGAAGCATTTCCTTGGAGGAATCTGGTTTGGAAGTTATATTGCTACTATTGATTCTGCTACACAGCATTTTCCCTTGACAAACATAATACTTTTTGAAATACACATCCTTATTATAATGACATTCAGAGTTTCAGAAAAACTCCCATGTTCTTATATAAATCAAAGAAAATTTAAAAGATAGAAAACATCAACACATCAACCACAGTGTTCAGTGTGATATCACATTGACAATTACAATTTCATGGCAAATTATTTTTGGTGTTGTTATAGAAGAACCTCTCTTACAGGTTCAGTACATTTTGCAGTCAACAAAACATTTATTTTTTGAAATAGTATATTTCACATTACACTAGATATTTTATGGTACACGTTTTCATTTCTTATCAATTCTATTTTGTGTGTTTAAGATTTGCTGAGATACAGTTGTTTTGCTTTTAATAATGTCAATTTGATCCTGCCAAATTGTTTGAAATATGTAAAATGGCCTTACTTATAAGTACTTATTATGTCTGCATAATATTAAGTAGCTGATTGTATAAACCTTTGTTAAATTGACTATTGTCAGGGTTCCCGGGTAGCTCAGTTAAGCATCTTCCTTAGGCTTAGGTCATGATCTCAGGGTCCTGGAGTCAAGTCCCACATCGTTCTCCCTCTGCTCCTCTTCCTGCTTGTGTGCTTGCTCTCTCTCTGGGTCAAATAAATAAGATCTTAAAAAAATTAAAAAAAGACAAATTGATAATTTGTCAAATTGATAAATTGACAATTTGACCTGGAGGCCAGAATGACATTTGATCTTACATTTGAATAAATCCCATTTTTCATTCATGCATCATTATATATTAAGGCAAATCAATAGTTGAACCATTTGTATGAAGTAAAAAGAAACTGAGGGGTTATTAATCGTCAAGAATTCAAATTTGGAATTGTTGCGAGGAGTAATGTCATTATCTTTAGAGGATTCTGCTCTTTTTTTTTTTTTAAGATTTTTATTTATTTATTTGACAGAGAGAAATCACAAGTAGATGGAGAGGCAGGCCAAGAGAGAGAGAGGGAAGCAGGATCTCTGCTGAGCAGAGAGCCTGATGCGGGACTCGATCCCAGGACTCTGAGATCATGACCTGAACCGAAGGCAGCGGCTTAAACCACTGAGCCACCCAGGCGCCCAAGAGGATTCTGCTCTTAAAGAAAAGAATAATGTCATGAGGGCACATTATGGTTAAAGTGATGAGAATATTTGTATAGAGGCTGGATATAAAATTTGAGGATTAATTTTGTGTTTAGCTTTTTTTGTGTTAATTTGCATGTCAAATTCCTTTTGGAAAAATGGCCACCAAGGCTTGTGTTATTGACTATTATAACTGCTACTTGTATTCAGGCAGCTAAATACACTTGAATTGTCCGGATGTTGTCGTATAAGATCTCCAATTTAAATATAATTATCTGGGGAATGCATAAAAGTTTTTTAATATTTCCTAAATTCACTTTGTAAAAACTTATTCCTATTAAGCACTTAAAAAATTAAATAAGTTCATAGATAACGTAAAATGGATTCTCTAGAATTTGGAAAAGGGTACTGAAATTAAAATAGAGAAGTAATAAATTGTCTCAGAGTCAGTGAAATAACCATATAAATCACATAAGATATATATATATATATATATATATATATATATATTTTTTTTTTTTTTTTTTTTTTCAAATAGGTCTACTCCAAATGTTCTTTTCTGGCCATAAAATAATTATATGAGCATCAAGCCATACTTATGAAAACATCCTAAAATGATTTTCATATATGGGAAATTTATCCTCATTGTTAAATTAAGTTACTGCATACATACTGAATTCTTTGTATTTCCAACATATAATTTTTCACCTCTTTTGAATGATCTAAGAGACCTATTTAAAATCTCTAAATCTGTAGTGCGTTTTAAAAGGACTAATATTTCGGCCCAAGACCTTTGGTGATTACAGTGCAATACATCTGCAAACAGAGTGGATTCTGTTCTCCTCTGAACTCCAAAAATTTGAACTTCAAAAGTTTCCTAGAAGATGTATTGCATTCTAGCATATGAATCTGTCATGCATAAGAACTAGTTAACTAATTTGCTTGCTTTGGGGTCATTTTTTTCTTAGAAACTATATATAATTCTTTGAATTCAAACTCATAAAATCTGTTGATGAGATTCAGCTTCAGAAGAATATTTCCTGACTCATAATATTTCAAAAAACACATTTCTGGAAACGTTACTATATTAAATCTGATTAATACAGAGGTCTGGAGCAATCATTACTGAGTTGTCATCAGAGTCTACAGAATATAAATCCAAACAAATGTGTCCAGTATAAAAAGAATTCTTTATTAAAACCACCTTTCTCGAAGGTTCTATTACCTCAATATGTGACTTTGGTGTGTTTAAACAGGGCTTTCCCACATGTCACTGTAACCAGCCACTGCTTACTTGCATTCCATCAAATCGGATGCCTTCAGGAATTGTGAGGGACTGCTTGGAAAACTTACTGTTCTCTTAGAAAGTACGCTCGGTCAAACTGATCAGCCCAGGTCCGGTTTTATTATAAAGGATGGAGCCCAAAAAGTCCTATGGTTCAGGCAATTAAAGTTCTATGATTTTTCATTCATATGGCTCCACTGTTTTCTTTTTTTTCTTTTAATCTTTCACTTTTCTCCATTATCACATTCCAAAAGATGAAATCAATTGTTAACTTAATGTCCATTCTCTAAGCAAAGTTGTCTATTTAATGAAATGAACCTCCAGTTCATCCATATTAGTGGTTAACTCTCTTTGGCTACTTAAAATGCTGACATTTGATCCCCATCTTGCAAAATGCACCCGTTTTTAAAGTGTGTTTCCAAGGGAATGAAAAGGCTGAGCCTCAGAGACCACAGACGGCTACATGTGCTTTGCTACAGCTCACATTACTGCAAGGTGGGAACAATGTCAGCAGGAGCAAAATCAACGTTTTATACAACTCATTGTACATAGGAATGCATGAGCTAATAAAGTCAGTATTAATATGTTGCCACCGTGCATAATAATTCTTAAATATAAGTTTCACATTTTAAATAGGGCAGTTATAACATACGCAGTTATAATAAACTCTGATTTCATCACGGCTTGTGAAATTCTTAAACTAAGCCAGAATTATATATGTATTTCCAAGACTCTAATGGGCAGGGAAGGAATGCCCAGTGCTATTTTATTTCAAAACAAGGAAGGCACCATATGCTTTAACCAAATGAGGGGAAGAAGAAGTTCACCTACCCCCAGCAGCTGACGTGCACTTTGTAGTTGGTTGAGTAAGCAGTTCTACATCGGGGTTCTAGCGTTAGCTGTCTTTAAAGGAGGGTGATACTTGAATTAAATTGAGCTAACTGTAGGAAAAGATCATCCATCAGTATTTATGTTTTATCATGCTTCCTCTAGTTTAAAGTATATCAGTTATTTTATCGTGAGGTAAGACTATAAAACTAGACAAAGCCATCTTCACAGCTGACATTCTTCCAAATACATGGAATAAAAATCTGAATGTGCTGATGCTTCAACTCGACCTCCCTAAGACCAAAAAATAAAAACCAAAACCAAAACCAAAACAAACAAAAAACTGTTCTTATGGTTGAAAAACCAAGCTTAATAGATATCCCCTAGCATCTCTTTACCTCAGTTCTTGTAATAAAATTAGAACCCTTCTTAATTACTTGTGGATGTGTTCTTAAAATATCCAGGTCCTAATCTCAGGACAGTCTTGTCAGCTAATTGCAAGGCAGGTTTGCTAGTAAAGCTCGCAAAGCGTCTGTGAACTGGAGCCAGAATGAATTTACCTTTTCATGCTCTATCAGGCAATCCGGGGTTTCAGGTGTCAGCTCAAAATTTAAAAAGAAAAAGCAATTGTCTTCTGACTTGCCTCTAGCTTTCAGTGTGCGTTCCCATGCATTTTGAGCTCAACTTTAGAGGTGGGGATTAAGAATGAATGACGGTGGCTTAACTCAAGTTTTCATTTTTCGTTTTTCTCTTCCCTCCACAAGTGTGGTTTCCCTGTACCTGATTATTGTGGAGGGTTTCGACAGAAGTGAAGTGGTTGGAATTCAATCATGAAGCAGAGGGCCCGCGAGGGCTGGGAACGCGGCGGAGACTGCCCGGAAAGCCCTCTCTCTCCATCCAGAAGGAGTCGTGCTCTCCTGCAGCTGGGATCCTCTTGTTTTCCCCAAATGCGCTATTGATCATGTCAAACTAGAATACTTCCTCGCGATGTGCACTCACCCAGAAAGTTCCACCTTCCAAACCCAGTGCTGCGCTTGGAAATTACGTGACTTCTTAAGGTCATTGACTCTATAACTTTTTACACTTATGAGTTAGCTTTGGAATATGCCACTTAATATATATGTTAAACCACCAAAGTGTTTCACTAAATGACTTCAAGGAAAATGTCACCTCTTGGAATTCCTGAAAAGAAAATCTTCAATCCTACGTGAGCCCCATTTCATCCTAAATTCAGTTTTACTGTTTTTCTTGTGTCTAACATCGATTTGCCCAACCAAATTAAAGTCATACTAATTCTGACACAAAACAAAATCCGGACATATTATATTCCCACTGTCCTTTCAAACAATTTGCAGTGAAGTGTATGGCCCTGTATCACATAGAATTTCTTTCCTATTTTCATTTGTTAAGCCATATTCTTTTTTGTTGGGTGGATAGGGCATAGTTTTTCTCTTTCTTTTCCCTATGACAACTTCTGAAATTATTTATTGTTGAAATTTTTTAAATTCTGAAGGAAAAGTATCACAGAACCCTGTTTCTTAGGAAAAAAATGTATTATTTCATCTGTATTATGTATATTCATGTGTTATATGCTGGGATCCATAAACAAAAGTGAAATTTTCAAAGAATGATAAAAATGTTAATTAAAAAAATTGACATAGACTTATTTTCATATTAACTGGGATAGCATTATGCATCATTTTGTTATTGATTTATAAAAGCAATTCCGTGCTTTTTTTCTTGTTTTGCTATAATTCTTTAAGAAAAAAATCCTAACACACTAAAGAGTTTTATTTACTACCAAATCCAATAATCATTAATACTTGTATCTTTTTCTTTTTGCATTATCTATTTGTGCATGTGTGTATAAACTCAACCATAGGAAAATAAACCAAAATTGGGGCATCTGGGTGGCTCACTCAGTTAAGTGTCTGCCTTGGCTCAGATCATGATCTCAGGGTCCTGGAATTGAGCCTTGCATTAGGCTCTCTGCTCAGTAGGGAGTGTGCTTGTATCCTCTCCCTCTGTGTTCTGTCTCTCTCTCTTTCTCCCAAATAAATAAAAATCTAAAAAAAAAAAAAAAAAAAGAAGAAAGAAAGAAAGAAACTAAAATTACCAGACACCTCATCTTTAAGCAACTCAGCTCATCTATCCTATAACTAAGGACATTTTCTTTTATAGTTAAAATGCCACTGGCACAGCTAATGAAATCAGCAGTAGTTACCCAACTATATATAATTTTCAATTCACATTTAAACTTTCTTAACCATTGCCAAATGTATTTTATAACTGTTTTTGAAAGTACGGATTGATTTACCAATAAGACGATGCTTCATACATATCGCTGAGCCATGGTCTGCCTGAGAAGTTGCTGAAGTAAGGAGAGATATCTCCTGATGGAGAGAAAATTAAATAAATCTGTAATACTAGTTTATCTAACTGCTTGGGGCTCTCCTAGACCCTGCTTCTACTGTCTGAGTGGCCAGAAAGTGTCCCATGTAGTTCTACCTGGAGCTTCCAGATTGAGGAAGGGATTCTCTGGCCCAGGAAGACAAAAGGTCTTCCTGCTCCTAGCTACTCCTCATGCAAATTCCATTTTCTGGTGCTGCCTCTAAGTTTGGGCCTCTCTATGAAAGAAGAATGTTCCAGACATATGGGGCAAAGTGGCTTCCAGAACTCTTATTTTGGGATACCCTTGATTTTGGGAGATGGGATTTTCTAAAAACAATGTCTTGTGGTTTATCAGATTATGGAGGATCTTCATGAAGCATAAACACTCAATACAAATTTATTAAAAGAATCAATGCTGCTTGAGATTATGTGGTTGCTAGCAAAATATTCGCATGGACAGTGTAGTACCCACAGAGTCTTAGAGAGGCCTCCCACTGCATTGCTTCCACAGTCCCAAGGGGCAACATGGAAAGTTTGAGCCCTCTTTCGATCTCAGCTCTCTTCCAAGCTTTTAGAAAGTGTGTCCCCGAGTATAACTGAGTTACCTCCAAGACCTTCAATCATCTGGTTTTGATGAGTCAAGTGTTTGAACCAGTCTCCATCATTCTCCCTCATCCCAAAAAGCAACATGGAAATCATACTGTGGCCTTGTTTTTGCCATCAATACCCTTTGGTAATTCTTCAAAGGAAGAGTGATTATATATATATATATATATATATATATCCATATCCATTTTTGTCTCTTTCATTAACATATATATCAAATATTTGTTGGATGGATTAATTTGTGAATCAAAATATAATTCATAGTTTGCATCAATTATGGCATTACTTATCTTCATCTCAGAGTTTCTGAAGCAGCTTTTATCACAGCCAGTATCTTATTCTTTTATCACAGCTTCTAATTTCAGTGAATCAGAGGCCAATAACTATTTCCCTTTGGAATTTGAGATAATATGGATATTTCAAGTTTGAGAGTTAAGTACACATCTCATCTATTTCATAGCTGCCAAAATGTTGGCTGTATTGTTTTAAAGGTATTTTAAGTATATTTACTGTTTTGATCTTATTTAAACATGTAAACACAAGCACCATTAATCACAAAATTAAGTCGATATGTAAACTCTTCAAAAATGGTATCGCAGTAGAAAGATCAATGCAATATGGGCCACAAACATAAACTTCAAAAACTACTTAGGTAAATATTGATACATCGTATGCATATACATGTTTGTAATTGCAATATTGCATATTTCTAAATATATTTTAAACATAAAGTCTATATATGGTTTTGAGGGACATTAATTAACTTTCTGGTAGAAGAGTGTTTTGGTAACAGGATTAGATTAAAATTTCAGGTTGACCACAGAATGGTAACCTGTCAGCCACAATTGACTTATAGCCTACCCCAAAGCAAGATTCTTAATGGAGAAAAATTATATATGAGATTCCACTATACCAGAGGCAGCCAAGATTGCAAAATTTTTAACATCCACCCAAACAGAGTTTTAGTTACTCCAGATATTTGGTGAATATCTACTCTGCTTAAACAATTATGACTGATGCAAAGAAGACCTCGCTGCATTCAAAATGACTTTTTAAAGAAGGGGAGGTAGAGGTTGCCAGAGTGTTTGCAATCCTGTGCTCATCCTGTAGGTTACGTCTATCACATTCCGCCTAGAAAAATTAGAATTATTTTTGTTATCTAAAAACCTCCTCTACATCTGCCTCTGCTCCCCACTAGGGTTATTTTCATCTCAAGGATCTCCATAACTAAGTAAGGGGTTTAGAAGCTTAAGCAACAATGGGAACACACAAGCACACACACACACACACACACACACACACACACATATGTATGTGCAAGTGCAAGTTTCGAAGGTTTTCCATTCACAGCTAGTAACTGAATTTTTTTTAGTATTAATGATTTTAAAAGAATTGTGCTGCTTACTACAAGAACAGAGGAATGGGTTTTTAAAAATGGGGTTGGGCACATGGGTGATTCAGGTGATTAAGCCTCCTACTCTTGATTTTGGCTCAGGTCATGATCTCAGAATTGTGAGACTGACCGGTGTTGGGCTCTGCACTCGGAAGAGAGTCGGCCTGAGAGTTTCTCTCTCCCTCTCCCTCTGCCCTCCACCCTGGGCATGGGCTTTCAACTCTTTGTCTCCAAAATATATAAATACACACATATATATATATTCTTAAGTGGGATATTATGTTCTATTTGGACACACCAAATCACTGAGAATGTGTGACATATGCAGAAATAAAAATGTAAGACAGATCCCCAATTTCAAAGAACCCAGAAAACTCAGGAAGGATGCATACCTGCCTGGATTAGACGTTGCGGTGTTAGAAAGGACAGGGCAGGGGCGCCTGAGTGGCTCAGTAGGTTAAACCTATGCCTTCAGCTCAGGTCATGATCCCAGGGTCCTGGGATCAAGCCCCGAATCGGGCTCTCTGCTCAGCAGGGAACCTGCTTCCCTTCCTTTCTCTCTGCCTGCCTCTCTGCCTACTTGTGATCTCTCTCCGTCAAATAAATAAACAAAAATCTTAAAAAAAAAAAAAAAAGAAAAGAAAGGACAAGGCAGACATGGGCTTCTCAGGGCAGCTGGTACCCAGGAAGCAGAGAACACATCATCTGTTCGTTCACCTGCTCAAGCAGCTGAACGTCTGTGTGCAAAATGGCCTCTAACAACAGAAATGGGACTTGGGATCTAAATGATAAATTTACAGATCAATTTTCAAAAACCAATATATACATCAGATGAAAATTGTCATTATTCTTTATAAACTTCTTTTCTCAAAATTTTCTTTTGTAATTGTAAGTGCAATACTTTGAATGTCCGAGAACACTTCATTTTGGCCTGTGGACACATACACATACTGAACATGCACACACCTCCACATATATGAAACGTGGAACATATATATGTATAGTCGTGAGATATAGTAAATGTTTTGGAAATGATACTTCATTGTTTTAAAAATTATCCATGATTTGCTTTGCAAACTCTTCTGTCATTTTCTTTCTTTCTTTCTTTCTTTCTTTCTTTCTTTCTTTCTTTTTTTTTTTAAGATTTTAATTATTTATTTGACAGAGAGAGAGAGAAAGAGAGCACAAGCAGAGCAGGTGGCAGAAGTGGTCTCTCCACTGAGCAGGGAGCCTGATACAGGGCGCGATCCCAGGACCCTGGGATCATGGCCTGAGCCAAAGGCAGACGCTTAACCAACTGAGCCACCCAATGTCCCTCACCTGTAAATTTTCTAATTGTTAACAATACACATATAATGGAATTACTTTCCTCGCCAACATTTTATAGATGAAATTAAGTGTAAACATAAACATGCACACTCAACATTTATCACATCTATCTACTACTTTGTTCCTTATTATCTACTTTGCTCCTTATTATTGAGTCTGTAGAAGACATTATTTTTACTTTGATGTTTTGTGTCCAACTTTGCCTTTCTTGAGGCCAAATCCAAAGTCATGTTTAAAAGACTTCTGAGGGGGCATCTGGGTGGCTCACTCTGTTAAGCATTTGCCTTCGACTCAGGTCATGATCCCAGGGTCCTGGTACTGAGTCCCATACTGGGCTCCCTGTTTAGTGGGGAGTCTGCCTCTCGCTCCCCTCTGCTCATACTCTCTCTCAAATAAATAAATAAATAAAATCTTAAAAACAACAACAACAATAAACCACTTCTATAAAAGATAAAAATAAAAATAAATGACTCCCGAGGTTTTCCTTTTTCTAGAAAAGAATTCGGTGTATCTATTGCCGTAAGGGTACATACTTTTAAAAGTAGCAGCAGAGGTTAAGACATACAGAAGTATGCAGGTAGCTCAGTTGGTTAAGCGGGCAACTCTTGGTTTCAGCCCAGGTCACGAGCTCGGGGTCTTGTGTCCGACATCAGTCTCTGTGCTCAATGGAGAGTCTGTTTCAGGATTTTCTCTCTTCCTCTGCCACTGCCCCCTTCTCATTCATACTATTTCTCTCAAATAAACAAGTAAATCTTTGAAAAAAGACATGAAGTATACAATGCATATTTTCTAAGCCAACGCAGCTTGGCATGTAAAGTAAGGATTACAGTAATTGTCTAAATATACCTATTCAGACATGATATTACTAACCACGAAGCACTATGAGATTGAGTGACAGCTAATGTGATGTAATATGAAGGATTAAAAAAAGCCAACATATTAAGGATCCTTTCTAAAAATCTAAATTAAACTCCTAATTTATAGAATATATAGAAGTTAGAGGGATAAATTTAATGACTCCATGGTTTTAGAAAAATTCACAATGCCATTTTTTTCTATAAAACAACTTGTCTGATGTTTTTAAGTAATAAGACAGGAAAATAAGTAGGGGTGGGTATAGGTCCAGACTGAAAGAGGAGACAGGAGATCCAACTGCTATGAGTGACGTTTGATCAAATACTGGTTTTAAAAATGCTACGAAGCAAACCTGGCCTTAAAATATGCTATAAAAAGAAAAAACAATTGATGGAACTGGGATCAGAATGTGTATTAAACAGTATAAGATTAATTGTTTTTAATATTAGATAATAGCATTGAAGTTTTTTGGAGGATATTCTTTGAAGGTTCATGCGGAGACATTTAGTAGGGAATTGTTGTCGTGTTCAAAACTCACTTTCAAAACCACACTGCAGTGAGACACAAGTACAAAAGAGGAAAAGCAAGTTAACCAGTAAGGCAAAACAGAAGAGCAGGAGTAAAGTCTCCTATCCTGTAGAAGAACTTTTGATTCTATTCTGAGCGAGAGGGGTCTGGGGTGGGTGGTGGAAAGATCTAAATTCTAAAACACACACTGGTGGTGGGTAGAGAGGGTCAGGGAACCAGCGCACCAGTAAGGAGCTCGGCTAGGGGACGCTCTCCAGCATAAAGAGCCATCACTGCCAAAATTTTCAAGAGCTGGTCAGATTCTTGTTGTGTTTTGTAGATAGAATGGTGAGGATGTGTTTGTGGATTGCGTGTCAGTTTGGCAGGAAAGAGAAGTCAGAGCTGATGCCAAATGTTCACATGGGGAACTAGGAGAACTAAGGTGCCATTTACTGAGATGGGAAAACTATTTGGGGAGTGTTATAAGAGATGATCAGAAACCATTTTCTTAAGCATGCTAAATTTTAACGTCATGATCAAGTCTTTTTAGTGGCACCACTCTGTCTCCTGCTGATGCTATGCCTGGACCTCTGTTGCTCAAATTAAATTATGGTCATGTCACACTAGGGACATGGCTGTAGGTACATTTAGAAAAGTTACTCTGGGTCAAAGGACCAGCTTCTACAATAGATAGACTAGGAATAGCCTGTCACATGTAGAGAACTGCAGTTAGTTCTGAATGAATGGAGTGACTGCTCAGGGCGAGAAAAAGCACGCAGTGTCCTCTCGAAGTGACTCCTCTCATGGTCCCTGCTGATCCAAGTTCTCAAACCAAAATGTTGCACATTGACACCCCTTCCAATCCTTGTATAAGTCATTCACCAAGTTTCTTACCTTTTCCGCAATCCTGGGAGGAGGAGAGCATCATTTACCTTCAACTGTGGACACATTGAAAAGCAGATGGCCTCTCCCCCAAAGACGCACAGAAGGGCTATGTCTATCCTGAGCTCACTACTACGACAACTAGGCCCTGTGCTTGCTCTCATGATCTACCCAACCTCCGCACTTCTGTTCTCATCAGAAAACATGGAGGAGAAAAGAAGTACATAAGAAAGGAACTCCAGGTGGTTTTTTTTTGGTCTCCTCAAGAGAAAAGAGAAATTGGGTGCATTTGAATGCATTGATCATGCCAAAAAAATAGGCACTTATTCTGTTATAGGTTCACTATTGCATGTAATTGAATTCTGGTAATCATAGTCGTGATTTTGACAGCTGCTTTGACCAAAAAATTTTTGACATCATTAGTCAAGATAGGATTTGGAACCTAATACCTCAATAGGCTCACCCCCAAATTCAAGGATATTAGCACAGCCTCTTTGGCCAACACTCCACATATGTTTCAAAAACACTGTCGATTTACTCCTGCTCACAGCAGAAGAACAGAAACAAGATACCTGCTGGGAGGAATGCAGCCCAGAGGATGCTCTTTCTCATTTTTCATTCATGCTTTTCTCATCGATGGCTGATTCCATCCTTAATTTTTGCATCAGACAATAAACCTTGAAGAAAATCTGAATTCAATGGCAATATTTGTGCCCATTATGATGTATATTTATTTTTCTGTCTGTTTCAAGAAGTCCTTTCTTTTAATTGGCTTAGAATGCAATTCATTATCTCTACATCCCATAACACCACATTCTTGTTAGAGTTTTGGAATACAGATCTATGTCCCTTTAGGTATATATTGTTCCCAACACAGGGGCAAACGTAGCTGGATTTTATCTGTCGAGCTGAGAGTAAGAAATAGCCCCATTTATATAGTGTGGCATATAGATGAGATGAAGAACCCCTTAGAAACTTTTAACTGAACTGATCAATATCTATGTCTACACGTATCTTCGGGTATATATATGCAATTCCATATTATCATCTCACAAAGAGCTAAAGGAATAAAATGTGTATGTCATCATTTTACATGAATTTTCTAAAGTATTCTATTAATAAACTGTTATACAGGGGAAAGGAAAAGCCAAAGCTAACTTGCAGTTGGGCAAGATAGCTGACCCCCAAAAGAAGACTCTGTGTCTTATGCCATTTCACATCACTGGACCCAGAATGTGTCCTTAGAAGGGATAAAGGACCCCTATTTCTTGAGTTGCAAAACCTCACCAGAGTTTGGCAAGCATCTTCTGTAAAGGGACAGACAGTAAATATTTATGACCTTGAGGGTCATGTGGGCTCTGTCAAAGCTACTCAACTCTGCTTTGTAGCAAGTAACCAGCCATAGACAATATGCAAACAAATTAGCTTGGCTGTGTTCCAGTAAAACTTCATACTCAGAAATAGATAAGTTCTGGATTTGGCTCCAGGATCACAGTTTATTGATCCCTGACCTAAAACAGACATGTACCAACTCTCTTCTTTGTCCCACTAAACATGCAGGGGACACTGAGCCAGGAACATCGGAAGAAGAGAAAACACAGAAAATAACTTCAGGCTAATCCAGTGACAGTTTCAATTAAGAAGAAATCAGCCCTATTAACATATTCTTTAAGATGTCAAATGTGTATTCCCTTAAACTTTCTTCCCATTAATATTGTGCTGTGCCATAAAATGTAAACTATTTTGGCCTCCCACAGGCATCTTTGAGTTTCCCAGAGAAAATAATTTTATATATATACAAAAAATATATATATATATATACAAAAAATATATATACAAAAAATATATATATATGTGTGTGTGTATATATATATCCCTCCAGGAACGAGGGCAAGAAAATGGAGCTTGTATATATATATATACATATATACACAAAAATATATATACAAAAAATATATATATATGTGTGTGTGTGTATATATCCCTGTATATATATATATATATATGTATATATATATACAAAAAAATATACAAAAAAATATATATGTGTGTGTGTGTGTGTATATATATATATATATCCCTCCAGGAACGAGGGCAAGAAAACGGAGCTCCACACGTTACGTCAGTTGCATTATTAACAGAATAATTATATATATATATATATATTTATATTTATATTTATATATATTGTTCCTGGAGCTATCCCACATGCATGGGACTGGGCAGGCCGGTCAGTGGGAAGTTATTCTTTTTTTAAAGATTTTATTTATTTACATGACAGACAGAGAGAGGGAAAGAGAGCACAAGTAGGGAGAGTGACAGAGGCAGAGGGAGAAGGAGAAGCAGACTCCCCGCCGAACAGGGAGCCCAATGCAGGGCTTGATCCCAGGACCCTGGGATCACGACCTGAGCTGAAGGCAGACACTTAACCAACTGAGCCACCCAAGTGCCCTTACAAGTTATTTTGAAACTGCATGTTCACATGTGCACATATGTTACCCTTTGACTATGAAGAGTATTAGCACTTTTTAATTGTAGAAATGTTTCATCAACTACAAAACAGAAAATTGCTTCATGATAATTTCTGAACATCTACACGTATTTAAGTAGCTGTGCGACCTTGGGAAAATCACTCAGATTCTCGGATACATAGGTGTCTGGATAATAATTAAAGATGCTGGTGTAGCCAAATACATATTCTTCTAGTAAGTTTGGGGGTCAAACTAAATTCTACTACTTATTAACTGTGTTACCAGGCAAGTCACTCAACCTTAGTGTTCGTTTCTTCAGCCACAGAACCAGGATACTAACAAACAGCTGAGTTAGTTTTATCAGTTCCCTACCTGACCTATGGACCCCCAGAGGTGACTAGGAGAGAAGCCTACTCACATTCTTAAGGAAAGTGATGCCTATTTTAGAGTAAGGCTTTGGATAGAAACACAAGGGAATTGTAAAGAAAAAAATACCAGATTCCCTTTTCATCCCCAAGTATACATAGTAAATATTTTAGTGACAGGAGGAAAAAAAAAAAAAAGGAAAAGAAAAGAAAAGAAAAAAATGAGAAAAAGTTTGGGGGAGAGAAAGACACAGAGAGAGACTGAATAAAATAAATGGAGAAGGTCCCTCTAAACAAAAGATAGACTGTGAGATCCTTTACCTTTGATAAGGTGAAAGAGAGGCAGAGGATTCACATGTAACATAAATACTGACCACCGACAGGAGAATATTATGTCACCAACAGCAGCACCTCAAATGTACTGCTGTACTATCAACATGAAATTGAGGGCAGAAAATACTTATATGATATAAATATAAATATATATATTTATATGACAGAGTTTTCTACTAGCTAAAAAAAAAAACAAAAACAAAAACTTATGTTTGCATCATCACTCCCCAAATTAAAAAGATCCAACTACGGCACATTAGCAAATGAAAATAGTGATGTCACGGCCATAAAAATAATGATAATAATTCTGCATATGTTTTAATAATTCAGTACGATAATCTTTGCCTTCTATTTTTCTTAAAAAACCAATATCTAAGAAGTGACCTCTCCCTATATATAATTCTAACATCCAGTGTAATATCCCATCCTTTGAAATTCAAATGAAATTTGCTCTCATCCCTACCACGTGCGTGCACTGGCTGAGCTGTGCCGTTCCACCATCTTCTCCTCCGGGTCCGGCAGTCAGGAGGGTTCAAAGTCGAGGAGCGTCTCCTTGTTCCTTGGGGTTCTGCATCCGTCTGCTTCCATGGGCATGGTCTGGCCATTCCACTTGTTCTTCCCATTTAAATCACACATGGCACTTCAGGGGTAGAGCACAGACTCCTATTTTAAACACAGCAAATGCTACATTAACTCTGTATAAGGGTTTCCTGAATTTTATTATTTCTGAGTTAATCACTTTATTCTCTCTCCAGATTTCTTATTTCCTCATTTCCTGGTCCTCTCACCATGACCTACCTCCTCCTGGAAATTCAGTTTCTCTAGTTTTTATTGTATAAAAAAAAATTAACTCTTGGGCAGCTGGGTGGCTCAGTTGGTTGAGCGTCTGCCTCTTGGTTTCGGCTCAGGTGATGATTACAGGGTCATGAGATCAGGCCCTGAGTCATACTCTTTCCTCAGCATGGAATCTGCTTGAGATTCTCTCTCTTGGTTTCCCTCGGCCCCTTCCCACCTCTCTCTCTCAAATGAAATAAATAAGATCTTTAAAAAAAAAAAATTAACTCTTTGGGGGGTGCCTGGGTGGCTCAGTGGGTTAAAGCTTCTGCCTTCTGGTCAGGTCATGATCCCAGGGTCCTGGGATCGAGCCCCGAGTCAAGTTCTCTGCTCGGGGGAGAGCCTGCTTCCCCCACCCACCCCCTTTGCCTGTCTCTCTGCCTGCATATGACCTCTCTGTCAAATAAATTTTAAAAAATAAAATAAAATAAAATAGAAAGAAAGAAGAAAAGAAAAAAAATCTTAAAAAATTAACTCTTTGCCTTCTCATGAATGCATTTGGCTAAATAGTGATGGATATTTAGTCAATAGACTCTGTATTGCTCCAAAGAAGGCGGAGGACCAGCAGAAAGTGAAGGAGAGAAAGAAGCTGAAGGAGCTGGAGGTGGAGGAGGAGGGTGAGGAAGGAGAGAAGGAAGAGAAGAAACACAAAAGGTTTCAATATTTCAGAATTTATCTTCTCAGTTATCTGAAAAAGCCTGATGATGACTGCCTTCCTCACTAGTGTGTGGGGTGACCCTCCTCTCTGGAACCATCGCCTCTCTTGCTCGGTAGTTTGTGGGGTTCAGCTACGGCGAGACTGGGAAAAGGAATGCTTCTGTCTAACCGATCCTACCTTCTAAGGCCATGCTACAATTTTGTGGCATCATTTGAGAATGAAGCCAAAGCTATCCTTGAAATAGCACCTGGGGGGGGAACAACTAGGTGGGGAAAGGATTTTAAGAGAATGATATTCACAGTAGTTGCTTCAAGAGAGGGAGGGCAGGGAGTCTGAGCAGTGGCTGAGGGAGGATGTTATTTTCAATCCTAACTGTAAATGGTTGTCACCAGTGCCGCCATTAACATGGGACTTGCCAAGAACTGGGAACCCAAGCCATGGGAAATTTGTGATATTTAGGAGAGGAAAACAAAAATAAAAGAAACATAAAACAGGGGCACCTGGGTTAAGCCTTTGCCTTCAGCTTGGGTCATGATCTCAGGGTCCTGGGATCTAGCCCTACATCAGGCTCTCTGTTCAGTCTGGAGCCTGCCCCCCTCCCCCATGCATCTCTGCCTACTTGTGATCTCTCTGTCAAATAAAATCTTAAAAAAAAAAAAAGAAGAAACACAAAAAGAAGAAACACAAAATAAAGCAACAAACTCCTCTGCTTTTGTGACTTCTTATCAACACAATGCCTATAAACACATATGTGTGCGTGTCTGTGTGTGTGTGTGTTTTCCCCCAAGGAGATCCTAGTTCTATTCATGTTTATTAAGAGCTGCCTGGGTGCAATCACTCAACTGGAGGTCAAAACTGTGTCTGTTACTCAGAACTTCAAAGGAAAGGCGTGTCACAACAGTCCCACTTTTTTTTTTTTTTCCTCCAGTTATTCTTTTTTTTTTTTTTAATTTATAATTTTTTATTTTTTATAAACATATATTTTTATCCCCAGGGGTACAGGTCTGTGAATCACCAGGTTTACACACTTCACAGCACTCACCAAAGCACATACCCTCCCCAATGTCCATAACCCCACCCCCCTCTCCCAAACCCCCTCCCCCCAGCAACTCCGACAAACCATAAGTGACTCTTAATCTCACAGTCCCACTTTTTGTTTTTTTATTTTAACCTCACCATCAGGTCCAGAATCCATGGCATTAAGAACAGCTAGCGATTCTTCTCCATATAAAAACTGTTCCACATTATTGATTTAACTGTGCCTTGACACTTTCTTCTCTAAATACCAGCTGAAGAAAAATATTGATTAAACCTAGAAATTCTTTATTGCAGCCTCCTTCTTAACTGTCGGTGGCACGAGGTTCATGTACATTTAATCGATTTTTGATTCATTCGTGATTGGAAAATCGGTAAATTATTTCATTCAGCTTGAGAGGTACACTCATCACAAAGAAATCTAGTTGAATTGAACTTTGGCCACAAATTTGAAGGGGCATCATATGGCATAATTAAATAAATACATAAATTTTATTTTATAAGGTGAATATTACCCTGCAGGGATATGCCAGGTTCTTGGTTTACATCCAGACTCCAGAATCTTGGCAGAGTCCTCCAGGGCAAATCCTGCCTCTTGTGAGAAATGTAATTATATCTTTAATATATACCTACTACGGACCAGTAGTAGGTATATATATTTCTTGTGGAATATTCTTTTAAAATGATTACAGAAAGATCTGGATTGTATCTCTTTCTCCTTTATTCATTCACTGACCACCTTAATTTCCCAAATGGCATTGAAACTATCTAATGCTTTCATCCACACAATGCAAAGATTGAGTCACTGGATGGAAGTCCAACAGGAATTGTGCAGCCTGGGAATATAATGCAAGAGACATTTTTAAACTGATTCCTGCTGTAGATCGAGAGGTCATTTCTAGGCATGGCCAACCCTTTGGTCTATAGGAGTAACTAGTTTATAGAAAGAGAGGCAAAATCCAGAGCACATTATTAACATCAGACGACCCTCCTATAAATGCAATGAGTCTTCCACGTGCCTTATTGATGTGTGTCTCCAAAATAGGTAAGGATAGGAAGCAGAGTAACTGGGTCTGGAAAACGGAGTGAAGTGTTTCAGTTGCTTGGCTTAGAAAATCGGGGACTGTTCTGTTCCTTCTGCCTCTGCTGAATTAAAACCTAAATAGCTGTAACCCTGTACCTCTTTGTTCTCAGACTGAAAGTGGCATTAATATACTTGGCCGTAAAAGGGTAAATGAAATATTATATGATTTTTAAAGTTGTCATAAATGCTTAATAAAGGCTATGGGGAAACATGATAGTCATTTCTCACAATGTATTTGCTGATGAGTCAAGAGCAGTGATGAAAAGTTCTGAGGAGCTGTCCCTGCTTCACAGCTGCATTAAGATGCTTTCCAGCGTGAGGAGATGTAAAGTGCATTATGACACTTGCATAAAAGCAAGAATAAAAGTGTGAAATGGCTCTGCAATGTCTATTTAGTTTTTCATGCCTTTCCTGTTTGCTGTTTGCCAGCATAGAAGGCCGACCCAGCCTCCAACTCCTCCCAAACGGAACCTTCCCAGCCCAGACCGAGGTCATACATCGCCTTTGTTGTTTTAGTGACTACCGCTACATCCTTGATGTCGTTCCCCGACTCTTCTCGTGTCTTGCTTCTCATGGTGGATGGCTGGTCTTGGCTTTGACACTGTGAGCACGTCGAAAGGGATGAACTTTGCACAATACCATGACGGGGCACCGGTTTCCAAGTGCATTTTTCATGCAGTCATGCTTCTTTGGTGGGCGTGGTGCAGTGCAATTTTGTCCCACAATATAAAATAATGTCTTCTTGAAGAGTATTTGGAAACAGCCAAGGAGAGCTTGATGATGCACTGAGGAAGATGCTGATTGATGATCATCGTGCCGCAACCCACAGCACATTCTGAGCAGTTAACGAAATGCCCCGTAGGATCCTGTGCTTCTTGATGTGTAATACACAGGAAACAATTCCACGTGATACTGAAACACGTATGTACCTAGGAACGTGACAAATCCTGTTTTTCCTTTTCTTTTACGGTACTGAAGATCAGGTCTCATTCAAGAGAAAACAAACAATAAAACAAACCACTGTGTTTGTCTCAAATTCCTTCTTTGACGTAGTCCCTGTGAGTAATTCTACTTTGCCTGTACTCTTAAATGTCACGGACTCCTTCAGTGACCCTCCCCCGTCACCACCACACACACTCACCCTCCTCCTCCTCTCTAATCACTTTTTACCATACTCCCCTTTGACAAACCAGGCTCCCGTTCCCTCTGTGCTATGCGCTTATTTCTAGCCCCGCTGAGGACACAGGCCACCATTCCTTGGTGGCTCGGCTCTACCGGAGACTGAGTAAGACTTGCAGACATGTCTGTATCTTCATCGTAGCTTCCTACAGTTGTCACTTCACCCAGCCCTGCCGGTCCTGTCTTGACCAGAGACACGAGTCTGCTGCTCGCAGCATAACAGGCAGAACAGCGGAACACTGGCATGTGAGAAAGCAGCATTCACTGACCACCTTCATTTCCCAAGATGCTGTGGATGTTGTTACCTTCTCATTCATCAGGAACTCCGCTGCTGTACTCTCTTGAGGCAACTACGACATTTAGTGATCACGTTCTTCTCTAAAGCACTTACTCTAAAATGTAGGAATAGGGAGGGGGCGCCTGGGTGGCTCAGTCGATGCAGAGTCTACCTTCCACTCAGGTCATGATCTCAAGGTCCTGGGTTCGAGCACCGCATCGGTCTCCCTGCTCAGCAGTGAGTTGGCTTCTCCCTCTCCTTCTGGGGTCTCTCTCACTCTCATTCTCTCTCAAATAAATAAATAAAAATCTTTAAAATACATAAGTAAGATAAAATATAGGATAGCTAATCAGTAGGGAAAAGATATTTACTGTAACCATTATGTTTTTGATACATAATATTAGTATATGTATATACTTGATTTTAATAGATTTATTTATATTAATTAGCTTTTTTCAATTCAGCACCTAATAACTGAGAGTAATGTTGAATAGTCAGAATAATATTAACTTGATAATCGTTATCCAGGAGTTTAGAGTCCAGCTGGACATACAAGATAAAAATATACATGGGTAATAGGAAACAATACACATGTCAAATGAGACACTTGGATAGTGGGAAGTATCAAAGGTCTCGCTAGCACAGGCAAGAGTATGATTAGAATATCAGAGGACTTGGTATCATCTTTCAAATTCTAATTTTATCTGAAAATGTTCCATTTAGTTATAGGACTTATTACTATATTAGGCATTCAGAATAATAGCAAGACTTCATTGGTTTATATTCCTAATTCTTTTTTTTTTAAGATTTTATTTATTTATTTGACAGAGAGAGATCACAAGCAGGCAGAGAGGCAGGCAGAGAGAGAGAGAAGGAAGCAGGCTCCCTGCTGAGCAGAGAACCCAAAGCGGGGCTCGATCCCAGGACCCTGGGATCATGACCCAAGCCGAAGGCAGCGGCTTAACCCACTGAGCCACCCAGGCACCCCTATATTCCTAATTCTGATATGACTTTGATCTGTGTTCACTTGCATTATATGTTCACATTCCAACTGGGCTGAATTTTATATTAAAGAAAAAGAGAATGAAGAATTTTTCCTCCTATTAATTGCATATATTTTAGAAGTATTTACTTGAAGAATGTTGATCTTTTTGAAATGGAGAAATATCACAGTTCTGAATTATTTTATTAGTGTTGAAAGACAAAATAATCCTTATTATGTGCATAAGTTTCTATCACTCTTTGCAATTATCAAAATTAATATAAACAAATTTCACCCAATGTACAAGTAACCCCCATAAACAGTATGTAACTATTTATATTCATAAATGGCAAAACATCTTTAGACTGAGTCTAAATTTACATAATGAATTATCAAATGCATATCTGAATTATTGTTTTTGTTCACAAATTCTAATTAACAAGGTAATATGTACACTGCAATTTTGAAACATAAAGGTGGTAATGATTCATTTATTTAATAAGGTAAGTTACTGAAATTAAGTACATACTGTGTGCTAACTGCCTTGCTTTATGCTACGCTCAGTCCAATAGCCAGGAGTTAAGTCATCATAACTCATCTCAGAGCTTCTGGTCTAGTGGGAATTACCTAATGGTTATGGAATTGTTTAGTTCAGCATTCACCAAAATTCTCAATCTTGAAAATACTAATGTATATCTAGTGAGGTTCTCAAACTCAGCAAATGAAAATACAAATACTATATGGGCCATATTGATCCAAATATTTCATGGGATAATTAATTGCTGTTTATCTGAAATTCAAACATATCTGAGATAAAGATTACTAAACATTGACATGATGCTTATGTCACTCGTTGCAATCTTTTCCATTGACCCATGGCCATTGAGAGGCTAGAAGTATGATTATTCCCATTTATCATTGATAACACAAAGCCTCCTCAAGGGATTGCACCTTTTTTAGGTCTCCCAATTAGGGGACAGAGCTCATCCCACTCTGACTCCATGTTTAATCAACTTGTTCATGTGTCATGCTGCTTTTGATGGAACTCATCTTCAGGTATCCTCTGTACTTTATTCATTTTGAAGTGAATAGTTTGCTTTTTGAGAAACAGCTGAAACTCTTACTTTGGGGGAGTATTCCTTCTTCCCTTCCCCCTCCTCCTCCAGCTGTTCCTCATACCAAAAAGAGGCTGCATTTACATCTGCTGATACTGCTCATCCGACAGTACCGAATTTTGCCTGTAATTCCTAGGTTTTCATATTTGCTATTTGAGCTTTTCCTATCAGTTCTTTAAACTTGGGTCTCTTCCATGCCCTCTAAGTAGGTCATTTGTATCTATTTTAAAAGGTCGTTGTTCTCGGCTTACACCTCTGTCTGCTTCTGTGCACTGGCAATTCTGCCCTCACCCCTTCAAGGAACCTACACCTGAGCTGCGTCCCCGCTTACTGTCAGCACTTCTGATAATGGCTGTGCTTATTAAATTTTCTGCACATTCAACTGAATTCTGGGAATTTATGACTATCATGTTTGCTGCTTTATCATCCCTATTTTGCATGCTTCATTTTTTTAATACTAGCTTTTATTTCCTGGGAACGTTATTTTTACCTGCTTAGGTAAGGTATTTGCAGCCATATGTTCCATGGCTATCTCTTGGGGGCCCCTGTCCCTTTAGCTCTGCCACGTGGTACACACAGTTCACTTTTAAGAGAGTTGTGACTATTTCACTGAATAAGCATTTGGGATGTGCTTCTGTTTGTGTCCACTGCACAAGGTAAATTATTGTCATTCCCTGACTACTGGCTTGGTTGCAACAATAACTAGAAGAAAAGTGATATATTCACTTGCAAACAGTGGACATATTGAGCAAACATGTGAAATTGGGTCCCACATGTTCAGGATGGTCTGGGAAGTAACGGACAGGTTGAGGATGCCATCACAATGTCGTGGAAGAACAGCGACTGACAGTCTTTACTTGTGCTAGCCTAAAGGTTCATGAGTATTGGGACTTTCATACAACCTGCCCAAATGCTCACAGTCCCTGGGATCATCTTAACCATACCTGACATGGTATTGAGACAATTTCCACCAGTAGGGAACTGGGTTACGTTGTCCTGGTCTTGTCATTATACTGTCTGGACTGTGTGGAGGATGCTGGCCTCTCACTTGGTTATGACTACTGTGTGTTTGCATATCTGAGTGTCTTCTGTTTCCCCTAATTGAAACAGGGAGCCCTGTTCCTACATTCAGGTTTTGCTATAATCTAGCACTCCCCTCCTTTGCTTTTGATAGCTGCCTTTTCTTCCACCCTCCGTACTTGGACGATGCTTCCTAGACTTGTATAGCTGTAGTTCGGCACCTGATTCTGTTCACATAGCTTTAGAAACAAAGATCGTCATCTCTTCCTCTCACTAACCCTGTGCGTCACTTGTACTCAGGAACAACTCCCCTAGCCACTGGAGTAGCTTGTGCGTTTGGAAGCCAGCCCAGATTAGATTAGAGAACACTAAGATATCTCAGGCATTGATTTAAACTTCTGGACACCTGCCTTGTAGCAAAACTTAGAGACAAAATAATCCTTCTCCTTGTCTGACAAATATAATGGAAAAAGAAGTAAGGAAAAATACAATCATCCCTATGAAAATTTTGAACATATCCCAAATAAGGGGAGTGACGTAATAATCTCTATGTACCTATTAGTCACCTCCAAGACTTATCTAGTGTGATGGTTCATTTTTGGTGCCAACTTAACAATGCTAAGAGATGCCCCAATAGGTGGTAAAACATTGTTTCTGGTTGTGTCTGTGACTATGATTTTGCAAAACAAGCATTTGAGTCAACAGACTGAGAAAAGCAGATCACCCTCACCAAAGTAGGTGGTCGTTATCCAATCCATTAAAGGTCTGAAAAGGACAAAAAGTTAGAGGATGGGAACATTTGTTCTCTGCTCTCTCTTCCCAGCCCATCTTCTTCCAGCTTCAGGTATAAACCCTTCTAGTTCTAGGGCTTTTGGATTCAGATTGCAGATCACACTATCAACCTCCTTGGTGCTCAGGCCTGTGGACGCATGCTAAATTACACCATGAGCTTTCCTGGTTCTCCAGCTTGCAGAGGGTAGATGGCAGGACTTCCTGGTCTCCATAATCATGTGAGCCGTTCCTATAATAAGTCTCCTCTTACATATGGATCTTTCTATATCCCATTAGTTCTTCTTCTTTGGAAATCCCAGACTAACACATCCGTTTACAATTAACCTTGTTTTGTCCATACCCACCACCATTCCTCTCTCTACTGACCTCCACAGTTGATTCTTTTAAAGCAAATATCCCAAATACATATAGTTTCATTTGTCTATACCTAATTATGTATCTAACTATAACTCTATTTTCTAACATAACTATATTGCTATCTCTCTAGAAATATTATCAGTTGTCCAGTTACCATTCAAATTTCCAAAACACCTACCCACGCTCCCATTAATTGTTGGAATCAGAGTCAGACACAATGCATGTTCTAAATTGCAAAATTGAAATAATCACAAGAAAACTAAGTTTTTAGTTAGTAATGAGAAGTACAAATAAACGACCCGTAACAAAAGCTGGGGTGGGGGGAGGGGCAGTGTCGTGCTTCCTTTAACCGTACCATCACCTTCCTGTGGTTGTGCGGATAAAACTCAGCCGGAAATTTGCCCTTGCCTTTAAAAAGAGAGATCCTGTATACAATTCTGTGTAACTCTTGGATTATCCAAATACCTGCCTTTAATATAAGCAAAATGGTTTGCCTGAATTCCATCAGGAGTATAAGAGATCATTCATTCAGCAGGGAAAAGAGGACTGTGGATCCTATTAGCCATTTTATGTCATTGTGCAGGCACATAGTACAAACAAACACACACACACATGAATTGTGCAGCACTTTTCAAGACTTTGTTAAAATGATCCTTCAACTAGGATACCAGGATGGAATAAAATTCCATAACCTCGAGGGAAAGAAAAGGCAAAAGGACTCACAGCCATAAGGTTGGCTGGGCTCATTGTACCTGGATAAATGCATTTTCGCTTTCACCATGCCTTTTCTGAGTTTTATTACTCTTTGCATTCTGACTACTAACCGAAAACAGGATTCCTTCAAATTCCTGGGCAGCTTGCCACTACTTTGGGCCAAGGGGCCAATAAAAATCATTAGCAATCCATAAATTTTATCCAGTGGGTTTTCCTGAACATGTGCGAGTGTTCATAAGGTCTGAGCACTGAAATCCACATGTTCTGTCTCATGTGCTCCTCATTTGCTCGCAATCGGTTATACTCGTCCGTTATGTGATTATATTGTAATTCATATCGAATGAGGATCAATATGCCATTCAAATACGCTAATAAAAACAGTGATCAGATAGACACTTTTGTTAATGCAAGACAGTAGATAAGACTAAACACAGTTCTAGGGTTTCAGCGTCTGCAGCACTCAATGCATACTCTCGATTCTATTTACTCGTTTGCAGGAAGGCCTGTATGAATATATTCATAAGGAAATATTAGAATGAACTAAACCTGTTCATAATTACCATGATGAGCTGTATCAGCCACTTCGTAAGACTGAAAATCTCTACCTTACAGTTTTGCACTTAAAACTCAAAATGGTTCGTTCGCTAGGTTAATTAAATAGCCATTTGTCCTTGTTGATATTTTGTAAATTTTTCGTGACAGTGAAAATTATTTTCTGTGAAAAAATGTAGTTTTACCTCATGTCAGGTTTAAAACACGCACATCACCACACTTGAAAGATTATGTGAAGTGTATTTATTCGAATGTTTAATTCAATATCATAGAGAGTGCTGCACGTTATGCAATCTTTCTATTTCCAGGGACTGTGAACCTCTGTGCCAATACCACTCCCAGCATCTGCCTTGGGGGCATTGGAAAAAAACAAAACAAAACATGAAAGCACGAAGTGAGACTTTAAGAATGGAGAACACGGGCTGGGTGAAGATCAAGTATTAAGAAAATACACACTCACACTCAGATACTCCTTTACGTGTCATGTTAACAAAGGTGTCCTCTACCACATTAATGGGATTCCCAGGGATATGCTTCTTTCTGGTGAATAAACTTTATGAACTTGATCCTAGAAATCACAGTTTAAATTGAAAAACAAAATAAAAAAAAAATGAAAAAGAAATCAAAGGATACCTCCTCCTTAATTTAAACCAGAAGGTGGCCTACTTTAGACTGAAGTAATCGAGTGGGAAATATATTTTGGCAATAAACATCTACTTAAAAACATTTTACAACAAACTAACACCTCCTTGTATACTAATAAATTAAATACAAATTAAGGCCAAAGGATTTTTCTTTCTTTTTTTTTTAGGCTCCATAGGATATCAAGAGCTTGTTCTTTAAAAAAAGAGTTCAGAGAACCCAAAACGTGAGGATTATATTCTATACCCTGGCAGAATTTTATTAAGCTTGTTCTGAACAGATGGGTGCCTATTTTTAAGAGCTCTAGGAACGGCAATGTCATGTGACTACAAAGCCCATTCTGATGGCCACCATAGAACTGTGGTTCTTCAGTTACCTTCCACGTCTATACAAACATTTCTATTTCAAGAGAGGATGTAATAAGAAACAAGTTTAAACAAATTAGACATTAGGACAAGAATGTGGCAAGTTATTGTACTCTATTTGTTAAAAAAAATGAGATAGGAGATTAATATTTAACAGTTTCAAAATAAGCTTGTTATGCTTTTTCTCCCCGAAGAATTCAAAAGCCTTTTAAAATAATGCTTTTCAAACGCGTTGGCTTATTTATAACACAAAACATCTGTGAGAAAATTAATTTGTTTTTATTTGAATTTATAGAGCTGTTTTCCCCATAATGGGGCATAAGAACTCTTATTCTAATGGGTATTTTATCCAGCAACTTATAATGTATATTTCCACATAATAAAAACAAGCAATGCCAATGATAATGATAAGAATGCTATAGGGATGTCCATTTATTTTCTTGTCTTTTTCTTCCTAATTTAAAAAGTCATGCATAATTAAACACCAAAAGAGGTACTCATATACATATATTTGGAGCACTAGAAAGTGCTCATCACAAACTACCCGGACACTTTGTCTTTAAATGTTGCGCTTAAAAAAGTTATTCCAGGGGCGCTTGGGTGGCTCCGTGGATTAGGGCCTCTGCCTTCGGCTCAGGTCATGATCCCAGGGTCCTGGGATCGAGCCCCACGTCCGGCTCTCTGCTCCGCGGGGAGCCTGCTTCCTCCTCTCTCTCTGCCTGCCTCTCTGCCTAGCTGTGATGTCTCTCTATCAAGTAAATAAAATATTAAAAAAAAAGTTGTTCCATGGAATTATACTGTTTTTCAAACATCATGACAAAAACATCATTAGATGTATTGGGTATCACTGTGCTTCGTCCACATTCCCTCCTCAGAGGCGATGCTTCCAATGCTCTTACACTTGGAGTATGGCCCGCTGAGGACTCGCAGCTCAGTCCTTCACTGGCATTTGCCCTTTGGCTGCAGGGAACTGCTGAGACCTGGGCAAGCCCTCTCTCATGGGTTGACTCACACCCAGTAGTTAACTGATACATCCAACACTCATATCTGATTGCCCGTAACTCTGATAAGCATGCCAACTCTAGAACTTATTATAGAATAAGAAGAGCTAACATTGCTTTCCCACAGTGGGTCCAGCTTTACCTCCCCCAACCTCCCTTATCGGTGTAGCCCTAAAACCATCCCCTAGGAAAATCTATGCACACTACAGTCGTTCCTAGGTGGTTGTTCTAGGAATCCAATTGAAATATATCACATAAATATCACAATAGGACTATATTATTTAAAAACCCATTCAAGAAATTTTTGCATACATTCTGGCAACCTATGTTCCAAAGTGGCTTAAATGTAATCTGAAATGTAACTATTTACAGCTCCTAATATACTAGAAAATCAGTAAGGAAATTTGGAACTGCTATGTGCAAAGTGCTTTAGATGTTAAGAATGTGCCATGACATTTAATCATTATTTATTTATCAAACATATACTGTCTGCATGTTCTATGTCCTACTACCTAAGTGCTTGCAATCTGAGAAGGCAGAATGCACACATGGAAAATAATTTTTTGTTTTTGCTAAAATATTGTATTTCTATTACTTTCACTTCTTTTCTGCTTTTCTCTACTTTTTACTCACCACTGTATTACATAATATGACTGTTATAAGCCATCACAACACTTAAAAAAATACATAGGTCATAAAAAGGGATTTAAATGGTGCTACAAGTCTTCCAAGAGTTAAGGATTATGGTCTTTGGAGAAAGAACAGAGTTTAAGTTGACAGAAGCAGGAACTGCATTCTAGAAAGAAAGGATCAGCATTGAAGAAGCACCACAAAGTAGGATATGTTTTTGGCACACTTGAAGTCATGCATAGTCCAATTTAGCTAGAGCTTATGTTATGGAGTTATAGGGGATGAGTCTGGAATGCTAACTAGTGCCAACTTGGCTATGAGTGCCAGGATAAGGAATTTAAGTTTGTTATGGAGAAGAGGGTTGAATTATAGGAATGGAAGCAAGGATGCTCTGAAGATACTTTTTTTTTTTTTTTTGGAAGATTCTTGCTTTATTATTTTGACCATTTTATCATACAACTCTCTTATAATACAAAAATTATTAAATCCCAAATAAAATGGATAGCTACTAAAATTTAATATAAAACTTAATGAATGTATTCAGCTACATGTGGAGAAGGTGACATACTCACACAGAGAAAGTAATTATTTAAGTAACTTTAAGCACCACGTCAAAAAAGTCCACTCAGTTGGAAATACCATGAAGAACTATTCTTTTTCCCTAAATTAGGTCTTTATTAGCTCTGCAAACTGTTCAAGATCTAGAGTTAGTGACAGTCTAGCAGAAATGTGCATTCTTGAGTATTCCTTACCAAAAAGAACCAGGACTCTTTAAAGGAAAGGTGAGTCCAGTCTGGGGCAGAAAATCTGTGTGATGCTTCCAGGAAATGGGCCAGAAAGCAAGAGATGCTAACCCGCCTCTCCCACCTTCAAATCTAACGAGGTCATGTCAAAGGACAGGGGATATCATGATGGGTTTCCAGCGAGTCAACCATGAGCAAGTTGAGCATCTAACCACAACCACAGCTTCAATAACATGGAGTCTGTAATACCAAAGAGTTAAGAGTTCATAGAAGGGGTGGAAGAATCAACAAAGTAACAAAGTTTTCCAGGAATGTGTATGAACATGGAAGTGTGAGAAATACCATTCTATATGGTTGTTAAGGCTCATGATCCACAACTTCTGTTTTTATTCCATCTTCCCTTTTGAAACTGTACTACTAGCTGTTCTTGTTTTACTATGGTGCTTGTTTTAGCATGCCCTTTCTCTTATGTGCCTCTGCAAGCAGAATGTGTGGTTGGTTCAGGTCATTCTCAAATTTCTTTTGAAGGAGACCATCACAATTGGGTAGAACGGCCCTATCTTCACCAGCTTACCCTTAAAGGTTTTGAGTGATGCTGTGATACCAATTCACATCATTTCCTTTTATGCCCCAACACCAGCACATTTCCTTCCGCTTCAGCACCACCTATATTTCTTAAGCCCTGGTCACCGTCCTTTTGTTCCTTACCCTGCAAGATCCACTCTCTGGACAGGCAAGCTGTTTCTGCAAATCTGTCCCTGCATTATTATGCTGGCTCCGGTTCCATCATCTTCTCGCATTTCTCCCCTCCCTGCTTTTTTCTGCTTGTCCTATTTCAGTTTCTTGTTCTTTGCTTTAAAGCAAAGTATGTCACTAAATACAAAAACAAAGAATCTATTTTGCCATTTCTTTTCTTATATTTAATGGCATGTTTTACCCAGTTATGCAACCAGTGACATCTTAAAATGAAAGCAAGTTTTCTCTTCTATTGATTATATTAAAAATTTAAATGTCTTCCTGTTCTAACAGAAGTTTTTTACATCCTCCATATGACTTCCAAATTTTCAGGATTGTGTGAAATTAGTTTCAGCTATTGCAATATCATGATAAGAAAAAGTGGTATTTTTCTCTTTCGAGTTGACAAGTCTCAATTCCTCATACACCCTATTGATTCTTCTATATACATCAACTTCCTGCATTCTACCTCAGACAATTAACACGTATATCTTGGTATGCCTTCTTCTATGGTATATACTAATAGACTGATTTTAGAACACTTGACATTATTATTAGATTTTTGCTTTGATCCAAACTTAAACTTGGATTTTTCTAAAAGACGAGTGAAATTTCCTCCCCCGTCATAAAATCCCCCACGCAGATTTCTAATCTTTGAAATGGCCATTCTATATCCTAAATCCTACCCCCATATGCATATATTCACGTATGTTTCACTGGAAAAAGCCCTAAACCTTAGCACTAAAGAGATTTCTCTCATTTCTGTCTGAATCCTTGTATTTCAAAGTGAAATGCTCTTCTGCACTGCTTGAGTACGCCCTTTCACAGACGCAGACGCTGGGACTTTGACCTTCTCGGTGTCTGTTATTGCTTGTGGCCAGAATGGAAGGGCAAACCCCCAGAAGGCTGGAGGACAGGGAGACCTCAGCCGCCCTCAAGTCCCATCTGCTCACCTAACATGTGAGGAAAGTGTGGCCCAGAACACCTAAAGCCAAACAAAACACACCTGTTTATGCAAACTGTTATTTTCTCCTCCTCGGCCCCTCCTCCCCCTTCCCTCCCTTTCTTATGCTGTTTCCTTTCTTTGTTTTTCCTTTTTTAAACTGTTGTTTGCTTTAACCTGTGGTCACTTTGATGAATTTATTCACTTACTTGCTCATAATGGAAGGGGAATGGAACACACTCTCCGATGCTTCCTCTGATGCAGGACATCATTCCTTCCTTGTATTTATGCGCAAGCCCTTCAAGTATCCCTTTGAATTGCATTCCTTTAGCCTTTGTGCCCTTGAATGACACTTCATTTTTTTCCCCCACGTCTCTTTTTCACTGACTTATTTTTTTTTCTTTAATTTTTTATTTTTTATAAACATATATTTTTATCCCCAGGGGTACAGGTCTGTGAATCACCAGGTTTACACACTTCACAGCACTCACCAAAGCACATACCCTCCCCAATGTCCATAATCCCACCCCCTTCTCCCAAACCCCCTCCCCCCAGCAACCCTCAGTTTGTTTTGTGAGATTAAGAGTCAGTTATGATTTGTCTCCCTCCCAATCCCATCTTGTTTCATTGATTCTTCTCCTACCCACTTAAGCCCCCATGTTGCATCACCACTTCCTCATATCAGGGAGATCATATGATAGTTGTCTTTCTCTGCTTGACTTATTTCGCTAAGCATGATACGCTCTAGTTCCATCCATGTTGTCGCAAATGGCAAGATTTCATTTCTTTTGATGGCTGCATAGTATTCCATTGTGTATATATACCACATCTTCTTGATCCATTCATCTGTTGATGGACATCTAGGTTCTTTCCATAGTTTGGCTATTGTAGACATTGCTGCTATAAACATTCGGGTGCATGTGCCCCTTTGGATCACTACATTTGTATCTTTAGGGTAAATATCCAATAGTGCAATTGCTGGGTCATAGGGCAGTTCTATTTTCAACATTTTGAGGAACCTCCATGCTGTTTTTCCAGAGTGGCTGCACCAGCTTGCATTCCCACCAACAGTGTAGGAGGGTTCCCCTTTCTCCGCATCCTCGCCAGCATCTGTCATTTCCTGACTTGTTGATTTTAGCCATTCTGACTGGTGTGAGGTGATATCTCATTGTGGTTTTGATTTGTATTTCCCTGATGCCGAGTGATATGGAGCACTTTTTCATGTGTCTGTTGGCCATCTGGATGTCTTCTTTGCAGAAATGTCTGTTCATGTCCTCTGCCCATTTCTTGATTGGATTATTTGTTCTTTGGGTGTTGAGTTTGCTAAGTTCTTTATAGATTCTGGACACTAGTCCTTTATCTGATATGTCGTTTGCAAATATCTTCTCCCATTCTGTCAGTTGTCTTTTGATTTTGTTAACTGTTTCCTTTGCTGTGCAAAAGCTTTTGATCTTGATGAAATCCCAGTAGTTCATTTTTTCCCTTGCTTCCCTTGCCTTTTGCGTTGTTCCTAGGAAGATGTTGCTGCAGCAGAGGTCGAAGAGGTTGCTGCCCGTGTTCTCCTCAAGGATTTTGATGGATTCCTTTCGTACATTGAGGTCCTTCATCCATTTTGAGTCTATTTTTGTGTGTGGTGTAAGGAAATGGTCCAATTTCATTTTTCTGCATGTGGCTGTCCAATTTTCCCAGCACCATTTATTGAAAAGGCTGTCTTTTTTCCATTGGACATTCTTTCCTGCTTTGTCGAAGATGAGTTGACCATAGATTTGAGGGTCTATTTCTGGGCTCTCTATTCTGTTCCATTGATCTATGTGTCTGTTTTTGTGCCAGTACCATGCTGTCTTGATGATGACAGCTTTGTAATAGAGCCTGAAGTCCGGAATTGTGATGCCACCAACGTTGGCTTTCTTTTTCAATATCCCTTTGGCTATTCGAGGTCTTTTCTGGTTCCATATAAATTTTAGCATTATTTGTTCCATTTCTTTGAAAAAGATGGATGGTACTTTGATAGGGATTGCATTAAATGTGTAGATTGCTTTAGGTAGCATAGACATTTTCACAATATTTATTCTTCCAATCCAGGAGCATGGAACATTTTTCCATTTCTTTGTGTCTTCCTCAATTTCTTTCATGAGTACTTTATAGTTTTCTGAGTATAGATTCTGTGTCTCTTTGGTTAGGTTTATTCCTAGGTATCTTATGGTTTTGGATGCAATTGTAAATGGGATTGACTCCTTAATATCTCTTTCTTCTGTCTTGCTGTTGGTGTAGAGAAATGCAACTGATTTCTGTGCATTGATTTTATATCCTGACACTTTACTGAATTCCTGTATAAGTTCTAGCAGTTTTGGAGTGGAGTCTTTTGGGTTTTCCACATATAGTATCATATCATCTGCGAAGAGTGATAATTTGACTTCTTCGTTGCCGATTTGGATACCTTTAATTTCCTTTTGTTGTCTGATTGCTGAGGCTAGGACCTCTAGTACGATGTTGAATAGCAGTGGTGATAATGGACATCCCTGCCGTGTTCCTGACCTTAGCGGAAAAGCTTTCAGTTTTTCTCCATTGAGAATGATATTTGCGGTGGGTTTTTCATAGATGGCTTTGATGATATTGAGGTATGTGCCCTCTATCCCTACACTTTGAAGAGTTTTGATCAGGAAGGGATGTTGTACTTTGTCAAATGCTTTTTCAGCATCTATTGAGAGTATCATATGGTTCTTGTTCTTTCTTTTATTGATGTGTTGTATCACATTGACTGATTTGCGGATGTTGAACCAACCTTGCAGCCCTGGAATAAATCCCACTTGGTCGTGGTGAATAATCTTTTTAATGTACTGTTGAATCCTATTGGCTAGTATTTTGTTGAGTATTTTCGCATCTGTGTTCATCAAGGATATCGGTCTATAGCTCTCTTTTTTGGTGGGATCCTTGTCTGGTTTTGGGATCAAGGTGATGCTGGCCTCATAAAATGAGTTTGGAAGTTTTCCGTCCATTTCTATTTTTTGGAACAGTTTCAGGAGAATAGGAATTAGTTCTTCTTTAAATGTTTGGTAGAATTCCCCTGGGAAGCCGTCTGGCCCTGGGCTTTTGTTTGTTTGGAGATTTTTAATGACTGTTTCAATCTCCTTACTGGTTATGGGTCTGTTCAGGCTTTCTATTTCTTCCTGGTTCATTTGTGGTAGTTTATATGTTTCTAGGAATGCATCCATTTCTTCCAGATTGTCAAATTTATTGCCGTAGAGTTGCTCATAGTATGTTCTTATAATAGTTTGTATTTCTTTGGTGTTAGTTGTGATCTCTCCTCTTTCATTCATGATTTTATTTATTTGGGTCCTTTCTCTTTTCTTTTTGATAAGTCGGGCCAGGGGTTTATCAATTTTATTAATTCTTTCAAAGAACCAGCTCCTAGTTTCGTTGATTTGTTCTATTGTTTTTTTGTTTCTATTTCATTGATTTCTGCTCTGATCTTTATGATTTCTCTTCTCCTGCTGGGCTTAGGGTTTCTTTCTTGTTCTTTCTCCAGCTCCTTTAGGTGTAGGGTTAGGTTGTGTACCTGAGACCTTTCTTGTTTCTTGAGAAAGGCTTGTACCGCTATATATTTTCCTCTCAGGACTGCCTTTGTTGTGTCCCACAGATTTTGAACCGTTGTATTTTCATTATCATTTGTTTCCATGATTTTTTTCAATTCTTCTTTAATTTCCCGGTTGACCCATTCATTCTTTAGAAGGATACTGTTTAGTCTCCATGTATTTGGGTTCTTTCCAAACTTCCTTTTGTGGTTGAGTTCTAGCTTTAGAGCATTGTGGTCTGAAAATATGCAGGGAATGATCCCAATCTTTTGATACCGGTTGAGTCCTGATTTAGGACCGAGGATGTGATCTATTCTGGAGAATGTTCCATGTGCACTAGAGAAGAATGTGTATTCTGTTGCTTTGGGATGAAATATTCTGAATATATCTGTGATGTCCATCTGGTCCAGTGTGTCGTTTAAGGCCTTTATTTCCTTGCTGATCTTTTGCTTGGATGACCTGTCCATTTCAGTGAGGGGAGTGTTAAAGTCCCCTACTATCATTGTATTATTGTTGATGTGTTTCTTTGATTTTGTTATTAATTGGTTTATATAGTTGGCTGCTCCCACGTTGGGGGCATAGATATTTAAAATTGTTAAATCTTCTTGTTGGACAGACCCTTTGAGTATGATATAGTGTCCTTCCTCATCTCTTATTATAGTCTTTGGCTTTAAAATCTAATTGATCTGATATAAGGATTGCCACTCCTGCTTTCTTCTGATGTCCATTAGCATGGTAAATTCTTTTCCACCCCCTCACTTTAAATCTGGAGGTGTCTTCGGGCTTAAAATGTGTTTCTTGGAGGCAACATATAGATGGGTTTTGTTTTTTTTTATCCATTCTGATACCCTGTGTCTTTTGACAGGGGCATTTAGCCCATTCACATTCAGGGTAACTATTGAGAGATATGAATTTAGTGCCATTGTATTGCCTGTAAGGTGACTGTTACTGTATATGGTCTCTGTTCCTTTCTGATCTACCACTTGTAGGCTCTCTCTTTGCTTAGAGGACCCCTTTCAATATTTCCTGTAGAGCTGGTTTGGTATTTGCAAATTCTTTCAGTTGTTGTTTGTCCTGGAAGCTTTTAATCTCTCCTTCTATTTTCAATGACAGCCTAGCTGGATATAGTATTCTTGGCTGCATGTTTTTCTCGTTTAGTGCTCTGAAAATATCATGCCAGCTCTTTCTGGCCTGCCAGGTCTCTGTGGATAAGTCAGCTGCCAATCTAATATTTTTACCATTGTATGTTACAGACTTCTTTTCCCGGGCTGCTTTCAGGATTTTCTCTTTGTCATTGAGACTTGTAAATTTTACTATTAGGTGACGGGGTGTGGGCCTATTCTTATTAATTTTGAGGGGCGTTCTCTGAACCTCCTGAATTTTGATGTTCGTTCCCTTTGCCATATTGGGGAAATTCTCCCCAATAATTCTCTCCAGTATACCTTCTGCTCCCCTCTCACTTTCTTCTTCTTCTGGAATCCCAATTATTCTAATGTTGTTTCGTCTTATGGTGTCACTTATCTCTCGAATTCTCCCCTCGTGGTCCAGTAGCTGTTTGTCCCTCTTTTGCTCAGCTTCTTTATTCTCTGTCATTTGGTCTTCTATATCACTAATTCTTTCTTCTGCCTCATTTATCCTAGCAGTTAGAGCCTCCATTTTTGATTGCACCTCATTAATAGCTTTTTTGATTTCACCTTGGTTAGATTTTAGTTCTTTTATTTCTCCAGAAAGGGCTTTTATATCTCTCGAGAGGGTTTCTCTAATATCTTCCATGCCTTTTTCGAGCCCGGCTAGAACCTTGAGAATTGTCATTCTGAACTCTAGATCTGACATATTACCGATGTCTGTATTGATTAGGTCCCTAGCCTTCGGTACTGCCTCTTGTTCTTTTTTTTTGTGTTGAATTTTTACATCTTGTCATTTTGTCCAGATAAGAGTAAATGAAGGGGCAAGTAAAATACTAAAAGCGTGGCAACAACCCCAGGAAAATATGCTTTAACCAAATTAGAAGAGATCCAAAATCGTGAGTGGGGAGAAAGGGGATAAAAAGAGGTTCAAAAAGGAAGAAAGAAAAAAAAAAACAAAAAGAAAAGGAAAAAAAAAAAGAAAAGAAAAGAAAAGAAAAGAAAATTATTTTTTAAAAAAGAAAACACCTAAGAAAAATGTAAAAAAGAAAAAATATATATACTAGATAAACTAGTAAAAAATCGTTAAAAAAGAAAAAGGTAACAGTTAAAAAAAAATTTTACCCGAAGGCGAGAAAAAAAAAAAAATGAAAAAGAAAAAATTAAATTAACTGCAAGACTCAAAAAAATCACAGGAAAAAAGCCATGAGTTCCGTGCTTGGCTTTCTCCTCCTCTGGAATTCTGCTGCTCTCCTTGGTATTGAAACCGCACTCCTTGGTAAGTGAACTTGGTCTCCGCTGGATTTCTTGTTGATCTTCTGGGGGCGGGGCCTGGTGTAGTGATTCTCAAGTGTCTTTGCCCCAGGCGGAATTACACCGCCCTTACCCGGGGCCGGGGTGAGTAATCCGCTCGGGTTTGCTTTCAGGAGCTTTTGTTCCCTGAGCGCTTTCCGTAGAGTTCCGGAGGATGGGAATACAAATGGCGGCCTCCTGGTCTCCGGCCCAGAGGAGCCGAGAGCCCAGGGCCGCACTCCTCAGTGCGCGCTCAGAGAACCGCGCCCAGTCACTCCCGTCTGCCTGACCTCCGGCCGCGCTCCGAGCTCACCGAGCCTGCGACCGGCTCAAGGTCACCCCGAGCTGCGAGCTCACTGTCGGCTCTGTCTCTGTAGCCGGCTTTCCCGTTCCAATACCCGCAAGCTCTGCGACACTCAGACACCCCCGATCCTTCTGTGACCCTGCGGGACCTGAGGGCACGCTGACCCCGCGTGGGCTTCCCCCCGGTTTAGACTCTGGAGCGATGTCCCTCAGCGGAACAGACTTTTAAAAGTCCTGATTTTGTGCGCGGTTGCTCCGCCGCTGGCCGGAGGAGCCCCCCCCCCCCCCCCCCCCCCCGGGTCTATCTTCCCGTCGCTTTGGATTCACTTCGCCGGTCCTACCTTTCAGAAAGTGGTTGTTTTTCTGTTTCCAGAATTGCTGTTCTTCTTCTCTTCGATCTGCCGATGGATTTTCAGGTGTTTGCAATCTTTAGATAAGCTATCTAGCTGATCTCCTGCTAGCTGAAGCAGTCTCAGCCGGCTACTTCTCCGCCATCTTGACTCCTCCTCCCCCCCCACTTCTCTTTTTGATGTACCTCCTCTCCCCCACCCCGTATTCAGTCTGTCGAGAAAGGAGGTTGGTAAGTGTGGTCCAGCTCTTTCCATCTACCTGGTTTCCCGCCTACTCATTCCCTCTGATGGCCCCTCCTTGCCTCCGGCATCAGGGCACTGTAGACCAGAAGACTTTCCTCTGAGGCGACCTGGTCCTTTTCTCTGCAACCTACTCTCTGCCCTGCTGGTCTCCTTTGTGTGTCTCCTTGACTTTCCTGTCACACGTACAGCCGAATCCGTCTTTGCTTCATTTCTCCCCATCTCTTCCCACTTCTCCCACCGAAACTGGATTCTTTGCTGTATTAGTTAAGGGGAGCGAATGTTACCATATCCAGCTGTTTTGTTTCTTTTCTTCAGACTTTCCTACCAAGTGCTTGAAGTTGGTGCAGCTGTTGAGCAGTCTGCACAGACGGTGTTCCTTTGCATAATAAAGGTCGCACACATTTTATTGGAAAATATGCCACGTCCCTTTCCTCCACAGCCAGCACATATTTCCTGGCTGTGCAATGCTCCCAGATGAGTTCCAAGGCCTTATACAAAACATGTCTTTAATTGTCTTTTTTTTTTTTAATATATATAACGACAACCTCTCTTTGTTTCTATTGGAAAACACCTGGCAAATGGCTAATCCCTCTCTATCCTTGCTACATTTCTGTTTCACACTTAGGTTTCCTAGTCCAAATCGCAAACCTGTCTGCTGCATTGGCTGGAAATCCTGACACAGTGCAAGATCATCTTTGTTCCTCTACACCCGCCTTTTATCCTACTAATTGGGAGGAACACCGCGTCCTTCCCCCAGTGCAGATACTCTTTTTCAGCCAACTTTAAGTTAACACAATAATAACAACAGTTAATGTTAATAATAAAATATATTACTTACAATAAAATGTAGCAAAAAATAAATATACACTGTGTATTTCCTGTTCTATCTAGTTATCCTGTTGTAGTTGACTCTTGGGCTATGTTATGACCCTAATTAGTTTCAGGATAAAATATTCATACTTTTGGTTGTGCAGTCCTGCTATATATATATATATATATATATATATATATGTATATAAATTTAAAAAACAAACAAACAAATATATGTATGTATGTATATATACATACATATGTATACATATATACATACATATATACATACATATATAAAAACAAACAAATATATGTATGTATGTATATATACATACATATATTTGTTTGTTTTTAAATCTTTTTTTTTTAAAGATTTTATTTATTTATTTGACAGAGAGAGATCACAAGTAGGCAGAGAGGCAGGCAGAGAGAGAGGAAGGGAAACAGGCCCCCTGCTGAGCAGAGAGCCCGATGTGGGACTCGATCCCAGGACCCTGAGATCATGACCCGAGCCGAAGGCAGCGGCTTAACCCACTGAGCCACCCAGGTGCCCTGTTTGTTTTTTAAATTTCACCATTAATTTTTGCTCAACTGTGGCTGGTGGAAATGCTCATTGTACTTATTTTACGATAATATTTTCTTTTCTTTTTAAATTTTATTTATTTATTTATTTGACAAAGAGAGAGTACAAGCAGGGGTAGTAGCAGGCAGAGGGAGAGCGAGAAGCAGGTTCTCTGTAGAACAGGGACCCTGATGCAGGGCTTGGTCCAAGACCCTGGGATCATGACCTAAGCCAAAGGCAGCTGTTTAACACACTGTGCTACTCAGGTGCCCCAAGATAATATTCTACACCAGATTTTTCTTTTTTTTTTTTTCTTATTTCTGGTCTTTGAAACTACTGATCTTTTTACTGTCTCCATCATTTTACCTTTTCCAGAATGTCACATAATTGGAGTCATACCATATATAGCCTTTCACTTTGGCTTCATTCACTTAGTAATATGCATTTAAGTTTTTTCTGTGTCTTCTAATGGCTTGATGGCTCATGGCATTTTAGTACTGAATAATATATTCCATTGTCTGGATGGACCACAGTGTGTTTTTCCATTCACCTACTGCAGGACATCTCGGTTGCTTCTAAGTTTGGGCGATTATGAATAAAGCTACTATAAACATGTGTATACTTGGTTTTTGTGTGAATATTTTGTGTATTTTCACTCTTTTGGGCAAATATCAAAGACCATGATTGATGGATCATATGGTAATAACACATAGAGTTTTGAACAAAACTCTCAAAATATCTTCTAATACCATTTTGCATTCTCAGTAGTAATGAATGAAAATTCCTATTACTTTACAACCTTGCCAGCATTTGGTGTTATTGACAGTCCAGATTTTGGCCATTCTAACAGATGCATAGTAGTATTTCATTGTTGTTTTATTTTAATTTTTTTAAGACTTTATTTATTTATTTGACACAGAGAGAGAGATCACAAGCAGGCAGAGAGGCAGGCAGAGACAGAGAAGGGGGGAAGCAGACTCCTCGCCCAGCAGAGAGCCCGATGTGGGGCTCGATCCCAGGACCCTGAGATCATGACCTGAGCTGAAGGCAGAGGCTTAACCCACTGAGCCACCCAGGTGCTCCTTCATTGTTGTTTTAATTTGAATTTTCCTGAGGACTTATGTCATGGTGCTCCTTTTTGTATACTTACTTGCCATCTTTTTTTCTTCTGTGATGGGGTATCTGGAACTTGGGTCCATTTTTTAAAATCTCATTGTTTTTTATTGTTGAGTTTTAAGAATTATTTGTATGTTTTGAATAGCAGCTCTTTAGTGTCTTTTGTAAAGATTTTCTCTCAGTCAGTGGTTTATCTTTTCAGTCATTGATGTCTTTGGCAGAGCATAAGTTATTAATTTAATGAAGTCCAGCTCATCAATTAATATTTTTTCATGGATTGTGCCTTTGTTGTTTTATCTAAAAATTCATTGTCATACCCAAATAATCATTTGAGTGTCCTCCTATGTTATATAATAGTAGTTTTATAATTTTCCATTTTCCATTTAGGTCTGTGATCCATTTTGAGTTAATTTTTGTGAAGGGTATAGGTCTATGTCTTTTTTTTTTTTTTTTTTTTTTTTTTTTTTTTTTGCTTGTGGATGTCCAGTTGTTACAGCACTATTTGTTGAAAGACTGTATTTTCTCCATTGCATTGCCTTTGCTACTTTGTCAAAGATCAGTTGATTACATTTATGGAGCTCATTTTCCTGGCTCTTTATTCTGTTCATTTGATCTGTCTTTTTTTTTTACTGTGGCTTTGTAGTAGTAAGTCATGACGTCAGGTATCAGTTCCCTAACTCTGTTCTTCTTCAATATCGTGTTGACTATTCTGTTTTTTGCATTTCAATTTATTTAATTTTTGCCCCTCCATCGAAACTTTAGAATCAGTTTGCTGGTAACTGCAAAATAATTGGCTAAGACTTTGATAGGGATTGAACTGAATCTACAGATCAAGTCCAGAAGAACTGACTTTTTGACAATACTGAAGGTTCCTGTTCAGAATCATGAAATATATTTCCATTTATGCATTTTTTCTTTGATTTCACTTATCAGAGTTTTGTAATTTTCCTCATACAGATCTTGTACATATTTTGTTAGATTTGTATCTACTAGTCTTTATTTTGAGAGTCGCTAAATGTAAATATAAATAAATGATCTTATGTAAATGATCTTATGATCAGTCAATAATGGACACACTGGATAGTTGTAAAGATATAAAAAAGGAAAAGCAGAATATACGGAGTGATATTCATAAAAAAAATCAGAGTACAAGAAGCATTATTGTGTATTTTTTTGGTCATACATATGAATTGAAATCTTGCATAAATGTAGTCCTTTCTGCAATTATGCATATATTTCAAGTAGACCTACAGTTGCAACCCAATGTATATTATTGAGAATTAGGATGGTCTTTCGTATAGTTTATTTCTGAGATTTTGGAAAATTAACTACTAAATCACATGCTAAAACACCTAGTCACTATGTAAAAAATATTGCTTTATATACTTGGTAGAAAAATCATTCAAAATAAATTATGAAATGTTAAATGCAGTATTTTCTTTACTACTAGTAATCTCTGTAAATATGGGCAGATCAATTAATATTAGCACTTTTATTTCTAAGCTATAAAGTGAGAATTTCACACTAATTACAGATGACACAGTACATTAGAAAAAAAATTCAGAAGTAGAAATCATTTTCTATATACAACACCATGCATTATTTTGAATCAGTTAAATGAATACCTCACTATTACCACTCAACAGGAAAATAAGTTATTCTCCATGTAGAGGAAAAGGAATTATTGCTGTTTGGGAAATCTCTGGAAAATACCAGTTAGTCTCTAAGGAGTAATAACTTCTGAATTATCATTCCTGTAATTGTAAATATACACATCTCAACTGCTAAAGTGCTAAGTACTATGAATTTTTAAATTGTCAGTGAGCCAGCAGTATCATCTATGTTGTTAAATCTTCTCCTTGAAATTGCCTTGGTTAATTCTTAAACTCACGAGCAAGGAGCACAAGATCAACGATGCTATACATTTGATCATTTTGTTATTGTTTGAAAGTAGAAACATCCTAATCCACTATATTATAAATTCTGTAAAGGATGTCTTCATATTTCTTCATATATCTCCAGAGAATTCAGTACAGTATTTTGTATACAAATAAAGCTGTTAACTGATAGATCTTAAAATATTTAATTTGGGAAGAAATAGTAACTAGGCTACATACACAACAAGTTGGTTTCCATTTATTCATACAGACAAGTAAAAATCTTTTTATTCTTCAATATTTTTTCATGCATTGTGCAGATAAGTTATAAAAGAACATCAAAGAAAAGTTTAAATTCATCTGTACCCTCAAGAGTACTGCAATTCCTTTTGTTTTGTTTCTGACAAAATAGAACACTGATTAAAACAGTTGTTTTTCAGAAGCACTATTGTGTATGTTCTACGCTGGTATCCACTGTCACACGTTGGGGAAGGCTTAGCTACTTTTTAAAGATCTCCCATAAATTCAGCAACATATGTGCGCTGACTAAGCATTTCCTGTGCCCTCTAGATCCACTGTATGTCTGGTTGTCTGTTTCCTTTCTTCTCCTCTACATCCCCTGCTACTATTCCAAAAACAGAAGGTGGGATCCATTGCCAAAGCCTGTTATGTAATTACTATACATTTTGTATCTTATGTCCAGTAATTCTTGTTGTTGGTTTTGTCAATGGGTGTGAGGAATGGTTGTAGAATTACAGAGAAACTGGGATTACCAAGAAAGTTAATAGAATAATAACCACATAAGAGCTTTCTCCTGTTTTCATCACTTAAATGCTCTTGTTTATGTTTCTTTGTCTCTTTCATATTGGATAGCCTTCTGCCTACCTTGATGGTCTTCCTGTGGCTCACCTCAATCTGTTTTCCTCTGTCTCCTGGCTGCCAGCCAGCTCCTGAAACAGCAACTGGGCTATTTATAACTGGTGGGTCTCAAAGGTGAGTGCTTCATATAGGCTAAGTGTTCCTTTGTCTTGTTGTCACTGAGGCCACCATCCCAAAGGGCCCCAGGGCTATATGACTATACCTGACTTCTTAGGAACTAAGTGTCACTATAGGGTCAGGGCCTGAACCACAGTAAATCGTTTTGTAGTCTCAAAACAATGTGAGATTTGCCAAACTGTTTTGATGGTAGATATTCTATATTAAGTGTATTCACTGTAGAAAGTGATGTTTCATCAACACTTGGGCTGGAATAACATAGAAATACACCCAAGTTGAAAGACTTGATCTGAAGAGAGGAGAAAAAGAAAAAAAAGTGACATTATAAAATTCTTATTAGTCTGGATAAGTGAGTGCCAGGAGTATATACAGTCATTTTATTCCAAAAATTTCTGAACAGACGACCTGAATCACATATTTTAAGGAAATAGGGTCCCATTGAGGTGTTTGAACAACATCCTAAAAATGGGAGGGCTATCTGATTTAAAGACATCTGCTCTCAACTTCCATGGAAACCTGTAAAGCATTTCACAATCTATTCTTAGCATTACTTTTCCTCCTTATGTGACTGATGTCTCCTAAATGCATCTTGGTAGTAAACTGTTTTTGTAAATAAATGTTTATTGAAATATAGCCACACATGTATTTTCTGATTGTGTATACTGCTCTTCCTGTTAGAGTGGTGGACTTGAGTAATAACTGTCAGAAAGATAAGAGAGCCCAGAGTGCTTAAAATATTATCTGGATTTCTGCTTATCAACCTCTATTCTAGATGTTTGTCTACTCATATTATGAATGAATTTACAATCTTGTATGTCCAATACAGAATTATTTTTAAGTCATTCCTTCCTATGTTCATTAGTTCAGATAGAATTCTCAGGAGGCAGATAACCCTTGGTTCAAATCAGAGCTCCACTGTCGTGCTGACCTTTGGGAAAATTGCAGAAACACCATAATTTGGTTCTTCACCTATGAAATGAACAGAGTAATCGTACCTGCTTCATTCACCCACTCCATCATCGTGAACTCATGAATGAATCAGTAGTTCTACAAAACTGTCTTAAATTGGTGGAAATACTGTTTCAGTTACTTATAATCATGTGCCTTCACTGTCTCCCAGGTTCCTCCTTCTCATGCTTCTTTTTTCTATCCTCAAAATATGCAAATGCTTATAATCATGTCCAGAACATAGACTGTGTCTGGCCAAGAGTGAAGAGATGAATGACTGAATGGGTAAATGCTTTTTGTCTACCCTCCCCATGATGTTATGATGCTATATGCCTTTGGGTCAAATTATAACATGAAAAGCATGAATCCAGTGGGGCCAAAATGGAAGAGTGCCTCAACTGTAATAGATCCGATATAATAGATGATCAGTAAGTGATTCTTGAAAGAATGCAATGAAATGTAAGGTGAAATGTTACATCGTTCCACAATAACATTGTCAAGGAGAGACTACGTAGGTCCTGAAGGCTAAACTTACTTTTTTCAGGTCGGTTATTATAAAAACAAACAGAACACAGCCATGGCTGATTTGCTAAATATATAACAGAGAACAAAGAATAGATGAGTTACACCAGTCAAAAAGTTGGCATAGAGATAATTTTACTCAAGCATGAAGAACATTTGTAACTTGACAAATTTAGCCCATGCTTCAAAAACTAGAACGTGCAAATTCACTTTCAAAGCTATAATCACCTCTTGATATTTGAGCACAATCAATAAAGTGTATGATTCCTAACTCAGATTAAATTAGGGTTTGGGCATTGAGACAGATAACTTCCACCCAGGAATAGCCTAACCTAAATCCCTTTGCTTGGGGAAAGGCTCTGTTTTCAAAGAAAAGGAAGATTGGCAGGACAAAATATGGTATTAAGACAGTGTCTCAGGGTTAAAAAGAGCTAAGTATATGTATCTATGTGTGTGTAGGGACAAGGTTCTTATTGTATCTATTCCTAATAAGATCACTGGGCTTATTTGTTATCTTATCATTATTTAGTTTTATTGAAGAGAAACGAGAAGGAAATAAATTATGCAAAGATGACCTAGTGGGATCTGGTTAGTAAGCATCACAGCAAAGCTTAGTGGTAAGAAGTACTTGCCCATAGTTTTCATTGACTACAATATATTTCCATCACAACAAGAGCTGAATGCAGCGTCATTTGGCATAATTAGGATGCAGAGCAGTGAGAAGAATGGGGGATGAAATGGTCATAAGACACCTTTGGTCTCCCAGAAATAATCAGGAATGGCTGGTTGAGGGAAAGAATTCAAATATGCAAGTATCTCTTTATGAGATCAAGAAAAGCATGTGTTAGTAATGTTAATATTCCAAAATTGGCATCACAGTCTGGGGAGAACTGGGGACATTTAGGCTACATGTAAAAGGAAAGAACAAATAGCAGAATCATTCTATTGTAGTTAGTGATGAAATATTTGGATTTTTTGTATACACACATTCAGTCCAGAAGTTTCAGAAAGAATAAGAATAGCAACTCATTCAAAAGAATCTAAAGTAATAAGATATAATATAATACCATTATTCCATTTATATTGCTTTAATAAAATACTAATATGTCACCTTCTGATTTCAAATAATCACTTTAACTTGTACTAATCATGACTAACTTATTACTAATAAAAAAGACATTAGAAAATGAAGACAAAATACTTAGGTCTAAGCACAGTCTAGTAGCTACTCAATTAATTCCTTCTCTTTGGAACTGATGACATTTCTGTGAAATCCCTGAAACAAGAAGCTAAAGTCAAAGATAACTTTGTCAAGATGAAAATGGTTCTTAAACCAACCCATTTTCCAATACATTCTAATAATACCACTTTAAAGTGATTTTTCCCACAAAATAATTTCTCTATTTATAATTCATGTCCAGAGAGATTGGTTTCATGATGACCCAACCCTGAGAAAGAACTGCAAATTATTTGAAAACTTTAAATACTAAAGAAGAAGAGAATTATAGAAATGACTTTTGAAATAGGCTACTTAGCACCATTTATATTTTATTCATTTCCTGGGAACTTAAGGTGTTTTGCGATCTTCAGCCCTGATATCCTTCTCCTCGAATAGGTTAGTTATGGAAATTTTATCATTCTTCATACACTAAATGGGATCCTGAGAGTCTGGTTCTCACCACTTGGCATATCAAAGATTTCAAATGTCTAGCACCCATTTAGCCTGGGGATAAAAGCTTCTCTACCCTACTATCCTGTAATAATTTAAGAGTTCCCTATAAGCTTGTAAAAAATGTGGTTAAGATTTCCCTGATGTAATTGTTTCTCACCATGTCATTAATACATAATACACTTTGGACACTAGGGTCGACACGAGGGTGGGTTAAACTTCCTCTGTCCCTGTCCTTGCGGTTCCGGCTCTTCTTTACCAGAATCCTATTTATCTTTTGACACTTCAAGTCTCACACCTCCAGGGGCACCTGATCATCTCGCCTCCCTCATTAACAGCTGCAAATTTCTTGGCAGGTGCTGCGTCACCCAACATTTCATAACACATTCGTATTTTATTGTGCTGTGCTCCTTGTTTGTTGTTTTTGTCATCCTGTCTAAATTATATGTTCCTTAAGGACAAAAATGGTATCAGTAAATACCCAACAAATATACTTGTATTTACAAATTCCATGACCTGTGAGCTTTGCAACGTAGGAACTGTATGTGTCAACAATACCAAGTTTTAGAAGTCTCTACCTGAAAATTGGAGAGAATTTCTGATTGCTGGTGTTCTGTTTATAATTATTAATAATGTTTAATTCTTGTTTAATATTCATGTAACACAATGATATTTTTGGCACACATTCTTGGATGTAATTGATTATCTACTTAATTTTATCTTCATGAAACTGAATATGAGTGCTTACTTGTTTTTTGATGTGGTAGTGAGTTTCACGTAAACAGGACAACCAGTCGCGAGAGGAAGTTACATAATGCAGACAATTCAACACTCATTCAGTAGGGGAAAGTACTTTTATTATAAATGAGGAAAACCACACCTATCATTATTTATACTTTACCTTTCCTTTGATCAGTTTCTGAGTTGCCTGTTGTAGAATTAACACATTTACCCTTGAAATGTCCATGCAAAATAACAAGGCTTGAACATTTCTTCCAAGTAAACAAAATGATGATTATTATTTTTTTAATCATACCCTCTATACAATGCATAATGTAGAATCATAATATGTTAAGTTCTTTCTGTTTTTAATTTTGTTAAATTGGGAACTCTTATCAAGTCCTTCAGTGACTGATGTGCTGAGATGTCCCCAGGCATTTTAGGACACCATGGCAGGTAGAGAGATTTAATGATTCTAGAAGTTTTTAATGTTTTGTTTCAAGATGAGGTAAATATATTTTTTGAAGTCTCTTTGAAATAATTTTTGATGGCAGTGGAAACAAACTCACTCATATTCAAACCGCTTCTTGAATCCTTCTGTTTAATATCGACTAACATAAATCTCAAGATAATAGACATTCATATAGTATGCAAATTAAACTTAAAAACGGTAATTTTGTTCCTTCTGAGATCATTACATTTTTCTGTTACTCATAACATATACTCATATATGTTACTCATATATTACCTTCAGAGCTTTTCCTCTGAAAAATAATTTATAGGAGCAACTATTGCTAATAATTGTATCAATAATAATTAGCACTTTTGAAATTCAAAAGGTTATTTGTTTTATGAATTCCTAAACATCACAATGCAAGTTTCTTTTTTTTTTTTTTGTAAGCTTTTATTCATTTATTTGAAAGAGAGAGAGAGAGCACTAGAGAGAGTAAGCATGAATAGGGGAAGAGGGAAAGGGAGAACCAGGGAGCCCGAGTGGGACTCAATCCCAGGACCCTGGGATCATGACAAGGAGCCGAAGGCAGGCTCTCAACCAGCGGAGCCACCCGAGTGCCCCACCACACAGTGTGCTGCTGACAAATGTTGAATGCACCCATTATCCTCATTTCACTTCTACGTAATTGACCCTAGTTACTTGTTTATAAATTTCAACAATTATCCTGCAAACTTCTCTTCCTTTATTTTAGTGTAAAGGGAGCGGGATGTGCTTTGGGCTTTTTAACTCTGGTATCTGAAAAGTACATGAAAGGATTATCTTGTGTAGAGCGAAACAGAAATTAAGGAACTGGAAAGAGAGGGCAGTGAAGAAAATTTGGAGAAGAGAGCCGGAAGTAGAGGAGCCCAGAGACAGATCAGACGGAGCTGACATCCAAAAGGAAAGGAGGGGAAGCGGAAGGATTTCACAAGATATTTTCTAATATTTTGAAACCCATGCTTGCATGTAACTAAAGTTTTTACCATGGATTTGATGATTGAAAGACATATCTTCTTATAGTTTATCTCACAATCTTTAATACTAAATTATCAGAGTGGTTCTTACTCTGAATACATAAAAAATTAGGTTATCGGGTGGATTCCAGAGTTTCTAACATCACCTTTCTACTTAGAGTAGATTACGAATTAAACACTTAACTCTCTCGAACATTCTCCACTTGGTCTCATGTTCATCAACATGGAAACAAAAAAGAAGACCCGAAAATATCCCTATTAAATTCTCTGTTGACTTATCTACAGATAGATTATTTTGCAGCAGATGTTTTGCTTCTTAAAAGTGCAATTTATTTTTTGATACAGTGTTGCAAGTTTAGGACACATTTTTCTGCTTCAATTGTGCCTTTGATTTTCCCTTCTCAGGATTAGGATTTCTGTTCTTCCTCAGATATCTCTAAACAAACACCTTTGACATTTTGCAAACACTCTTCCTCATCTACCCAGCCCTTGCCAGAGGCATAAAATCTTTATCTACTTGCAAATCTGCCAATTGCTGCCCTCAACAGTAAGTGAGTCATGTAAATGAAGCTCCAATTTTATGTGAAGGGGCACAGGAAGGAAGGGTGAGAAAAGCAGACTGACAAATTTAAGGGGCAAATAGCAAACATCGAAGGCACGTCTGATCCTCCAGTGCCTCGTACTGATCAATGACCCACCATTCCTGCAGGCAAGGAGACACGAAGCCAGATTTTCCGGGCATGGACTGTGATACTTCTGGCAAAACCATCACTGTTTCCATCATATATAATGATCTTTCAATAGAAGTTACAATGTCGTCTTTACCTAATGATGTCGAATAAGATCATCATTTAAAGTCTATCACAGTTTCATCCTCACTGGTATAAATTCTGACGTATCTGAAGCCAATTGTGGAAGAGTGATGTATGCAATTTGATTTACCTTGAATGCCTGAGCGACTCATTTTGCTCAGCTTATAAATGACAGCGTGAATATAAGACTTCATTTTGATAATAAGAAAATTTAAAGTTTGGCTCCACAATCTGGAAGAACAAAATGAATCTTGACATGGGTCTAAAAATAAGAACATCTGTTTGCAGCAGGAAATAGTCATGATTTATGGTTCCTACATCATCATGTGATATGTTGTTTCCCTTTGTGGTAATTTACAGCATTTAATGTACTATATAAATTGACATAAACTGAGGTAATGCTCCCTCAAAATGCAATAAAAGGACCAAAAATGTAGAATATAAATGTTTGGTTTCCTGTGTGAAAGTTTTGGTTTTACAGTGGAGATTCATGTGGGAAGAACAGAATGATTCCAAACCAAAATTGCCCCCTAGGCAGCTTTGAAGTTTTGCTGGTGTCAGCAACCCACACAAATCCTGAAGTAGAGGACACTGGAGGGAGTCCTGTGGCAGACCTCACGTGCCATCACCTTACTGATGAATTTTTATTTACAGTTTTACAAGCATGTCCTTCCTGCAAAGTTCTACAGCCCACCCAAATGCCCCTGAGTCACACACATTTATCTTCATTCTTTGGCTAATAATACAACTTTGTAATAAAAACATATGATTTTATATGAAATTGTCCCTAATCCTAAAAAAACTGATCTGCCTTTGAATGTATTTCAGAACTCTTAAAAAGCTCTAAATCAGTATCACTTTATTCAAAACACATTAAAACTGGAAAATTGTGCTATGCTATCATGAAACTGCATGGATATCTCTCCAACAAAGAATTCACAATCTGAAACATTTCACCTGTATTCCCCAGAGTTATATATCTCTTACCCCTGCTGAGGATAGCCTTCTTGGTAGGGACAGCAAGAGAGGCTGGCTGAGGGCAGAGGTGAGAATTTTGTAGGAAGAGATCCAAAGACTCTTAGGGCACAAACTTCCTCTGCTATCTATGGAAGAGTTGATGGGTAGTCCCTGTAATAAACAATTAAGCTATTTGCCTGAGGAAGAATTACAGAAATGGTAAAGTCATGCTAATATGTAGGGTAAATTTTTTGTTTGTTTCTTAAGATTTTATTTTTTTATTTGACAGGGAGAGAGAGCACAAGCAGGGAGAATGGCAGAGGGAGGGGGGGAAGCAAGCTAAACAGGGAGCCCCCCTGGGGCTTGATCCCAGGACCCTGGATCATGACCCGAGCTGAAGGCAGTCACTTAACTGACTGAGCCGCCCAGGTGCCCTATGTACAGTAAGTTTTGAGGGAAATAGAGAGTTCAGTAACTGTGTCATTGTTATATATGGGGAGAATGGTCTTGATTCTCAGATCCTTGCCCTATGTCTACCAGAATTTGTGAGTATTCAGTTAGGCTAGTATTCTAGGAACCATGTGAGTCCAGTGATAGAGGGGTCCTGAATGCCAACATGTTACACACACACATGGAAAATACCAAGTACTTTAGTTAAAATAACACCTCTGCAGGATGATCTAGAATTTTCTGAACTTTACACCTTTACAAAACCACACCAACACCTTCTTGCCGCCAGTATCCATTTCACAGATGACAAAACCAAGGGGGAGAGAGTCTGACTAGTTTAAAAGCCAATAGCTACTAAATGGAAGCCTCAGAGTCTGAGATCCTCTGATGCATCTGGAGCCCATACTCTCACTGCTCTACTTTCTCACCTTGTCACCTAACTTCCGTGGAGTTTCTTTATGTAATATGTATGGGTTTCCCTATTTAGATAACCTCAATATTTTTTTTTTAAGGATTTTACTTATTTATTTGAGAGAGAAAAAGGGTGAGTGTGGGGGGGGGGGGCAGGGGCGCGAGGGAGAAAGAGAACACAGGCAGACTCCCCATTGAGCACAGAGCTTGATCTCACAACCAGAGGTCGTGACGTCACCAAATCAAAGTCAAAAAAGCTTAACTGATGGATCCCCCCAAGCACCCCTAGACTCAGCTTTTAACTCATCATTTTATATGTAGCGGGCCCTTAACTAGTGTTAACAATATTAAGATAAATACTAAGTAATATTAATAGATCTCTCAAACTTTCATCAACAGATCAATTATCTCAACAGAAGGAGGAAAGTTGTATGTCTAAACCAAAAGGCAGACCTTAATTTCACTTCCGACCATAGCTCACTTGTTATCTCCACCGGGCTTTCGCATATGACATATCCCATCAGAAAAATACCTCTTTTTCTCTACTAAAATATGTCTCCTTCTTAAAACACCTTTTTTTTTAACATACATTTTTTTCCATGGCTTTACTTGCATAAAACCTGTCAAAACTAATATGTAAACCATTTACAATATTCTTGAATACAAATTTATATATGTGAGTAGTTGTAATGTATACTTAACGTTTTGTAAAAATGCATATGTACACATACTGTTTATGCATACTTAGAGTGTAAGTTCCTTAAGGAACTGCTAACATGGCTTTGTTTTCTTTTATAGTTCTTTTTGGATCTATCTAGCTATCAGTAGATTATTCTATAAAACTAGCAGCATAATTATGAGTATTTTTTATTATAATCTTTATAAATATAAATGTGATGAGACCAATTACTATTCCATGGTTTCCTTCATAGAGTTTCCTGCCTTGGATAAATGCTTAACCATAAAAGAATCACAAGTTTTAACTTGGTAGGAAATTAGTGCACTTTTTCATTTTTATCTTATTATTTCTTTTCTTGATGGGAGCTTGCAATACAAGTTCATTCAGGCTACTATTTATTTCTTTTTCCTGAATGGAGTTTAATAGTCTCCTAAGGGAAAGGCAAAAATCACAATTTTATTTTCACCCGTTTTCTTCCCATTTACTCTCATAACTAAGCCTATGGTGATGACTTTATAGAAATGTTCATTTTCTGAAAATTTTACATTCTCATATAAAAATTCATTTTGGAATTTTGTGGGGGTTTTTGGTGTTGGTTTTTACTTTTTTTTTCCTCCAGATATTAATTGTTCTTCTAAAATGACTATTCTTACTGAAGCTTAATGATATCGCCCTGATAGGCCACCAAATTATTTTTATGTGTTCAAAAGAGTTTCCCATTATTTAAACATATCTTTTTATGTTATTTTACTATTTCTATTTCTTTTAAATGCTGAAGAAGAGTACTTGCAAACCATTTTAAGAACAATCACACATTTTAAAGGCAGTAAAGTGTTTAGGGCTACAGGGCACTAATTTTGACATGAACATCTGTTTGGATTGTCATATGCACAGAACAGACTCATTCTGAGTATAATGAAAAAGAGAAGAATAGCATCACTCCTCAAAAGAAAAGGCATTCTATCATATTGATAAGTCTGTAGAATGCAGATTCTTACACTGGGGAGGGTAACTGTTAGGGGAAGATTAAAAAGACAGTATTTGGGAATCCTGGAATGTCAATTCAAAGGTCATTTAAAAAGTGCTGATTTCAGGCTGGAGACAATATGATGGCACATTTAGAAATAAATTACTGAATAAAGGGAATGCTGTCTTCACTGGCATTGGAATGTAATATGTTAGATTTTAAGATCCAGTTATACATGTAAGTGCTTAGATTTGGGATTTCAAATATTTTTAGGGAAAAGTGTTTTTAAAGTAGTTAACGGATGGGCAGGGGACTCTCTCAAATTTTGAAAGCATACTCTTCATATCTGGATTAGGAAAACCTATGATTGGGTTTCCTGTGGGAAGGGGTTGCTCTTCAAACTGACGGAGCCTATTTTGGTCCAGTATAAATAAGGGACAATCAATCTCCTTGAGTTTCTTGGTTTTGAATACAAATTATTAAGAGTCCGGGGGATAGATCATGATGAAGGAGACTTGACCTTGTACCTCCAAAGAAGCACTGTGACTGAATGTTTAGAAGATGCAGTTCACTCCCAGTGAAGTTGAAAGAGGATACATTCACAGGGTCCATTACAATTCGATAACTCTGACATCTGATTCCAATTGTCTTTTTTTTTTTTCCTATTTCCAATCATTTTTCTATTTAAGAATGAAGCAACAGAAAAGTGCACAAAACAGGATCGTATAGCTCAAGTAATTACTTGAACTGAACACAACTGGAGAACTACCATCTCAGCTCAAGTAATGGAACACGACCAGTACCCCAGGAGCCTCCTTGTGACTCTGATCCCCACCCATCTGTCACCACTTTCCAGGCTCCTATCTGCATAGATTGAATATGTCTCTCTTTCAAATTCAGATAAACGAGGTCATAACGCAGGTAATCATTTGTGTTTGCATATTTTCATTCATGTCATTTTATATAACAACAGTTCATTTACTCTCATGGCTACACACAATCCCATTTTCTAGACAGCGGACTTGCTATTTATCCGTTCTACTCTTGACGGGCTTTAGAGTTGTTTTATGATAGTGTTTGGCTGTTACAAATAATGTTGCCAGGTATAGACTTTTGGCTTCTTTGCATGTTGCATGTAGGTTGCACATATGTTGCATTTGCTGTGAAACTGCTCTGACATGTTATGCATATTCTCAGGATTAGCAGATACCTGAGTTGTTATTCCAATTGCACTCCCCCTAGCAGTGAGAAGTTTTCCAATTGCAGTAATTTGATATTGCCAGGTTTTTAAAATTTTTGCACTTGATCTTACCCGAAATGCTGAGAAGTGATGCCAGTTAAATTTTTTGGTATACCTTCTAAAGCAAACACACAAATACACACAGTATTTTTCTAACTGAAAGTAAGTAGCAAAGTTGGTACCCTTTATCTCTACATATTTTCGTATGTTTCTGCAAAAAAAAAAAAAAAAAACCAAGGACATTCTCTTACAAAACCACAGTATGACTATATAAAATTGGGGAACTAATATTAACACGTGCTATTATTTTTCTTGGAATCTGTCCACTTCACACACATTTTCAAATTTATTTTCTTAGAGTTTGTCACAATATCATCTCATTATGTAGAACCTGTGATGTTTTGTTTTCTATTTCTGATATTAGGTATTTGTGCCTTCTCTCATACTAAATAGTATTTCCAATGTTTTTGATACCTCGTTTTAGACATTCTATCTAAAAAAGGAAACCCCTTTCATTTTCCATTTTACTATGATTTTTTATCACAAATAGATTTGAATTCATACAATCTATAAAATAAAAATTTTTCCCATAATAAAGCTTTTTAAATTGGCTTGTTTCTTCTATTTTCTTTAATTTGTTGTTCTGTTTTTAACTTCTTGAGATTAACTGATTTATACTGTACTTTTCTCAATTATGTGCTTTACTTGTTATAATTTTTTTTAATGCAGTTTTCTTTGTGTGTGCCATCTTTTGAAATTTGAATGACAGGAGAGCTTTCCTTTTGGGTATTCTATTCTATTCTATTGATCTGTCTATTTTCGTGCCAGTACCATACAGTGTTAATTACTAGTTTTATAATATATCTTGAATTCAGGAACTGTGATGCCTCCAGTTTTGCTTTTTCTTTTTACAATTGCTTTGGCTATTCAGGGTCATTTGTGGATCTTTATAAATTTTAGCATTGTTCATTCTAGTTTTGTGAAAAATGCTGTTAGTATTTTGGTAGGGATTGCATTAAATCTATAGATTGTTTTGGGTAGTATGGACATTTTAAGAATATTTGTTCTTCCAATCCATGAACATAGAATGTCCTTTCATTTCTTTGTGTCATCTTCAATTTTTTTCATCAGTGTTTTATAGTTTTCAGAGTACAAGTCTTTCACTATTTTGGTTAGGTTTATACTTACATATCTTATTATTTTTGGAACAACTGCAAATAAGATTATTTTCCTCAATGGGTATGGGATTCTAGGTTAATAGTTTTTGTTGTTGTTGTTGTTGTTGTTGTTGTGTTTTATTTATATGTTTGAAATACTTGGAAAATATCACTGCATTATTCTGAGCTTCCATTGTTTGAGTTTTGGTCTTACTAATGTAACATGTCTTAATTTTATGAACATTTTTAAGATTTGTGTCATGATCCCTGCTTTTTAGCAGTTTTACTATGACTTACCATATATGTGTGTCTACCTGTATACACATATCTGCTTAGAGATTGTAGTACTTTTAAATAGCATCTTAATAACTCATTACTTCTGAAAGTTTTATATAATTGTTTTTGAATTATACCCTCTATTTTATTCTCTTTTTCCTGCACCTATTAGTTCCAATGATATGTATAATTAAGCTTTCTACCTGTATCCCTGTGTCTCTGAAATCTTTCTATACCTCCATGTTTTAGTCTATTTTTTGGGGGGGGAGATATATTCCTCAGATATTTTATCTAGTTTGCTCATTCTTTCTTTAGTTGCTTCTACTCTACTGTTAAATATATTTCTTTTCTTTTCTTTTTCCTTTATTCTTTTTTTTTTTTTTAATGCATTATGATGAGTGCTGACTTTCAAGAGATTGCAATAAGGAAGTTCCTTTGCTACATCTGAAACCCCTACGCAGAAGCAGGTCATCTATGAATGGTTAGCATATTTATTTTCAGTTGAGCTTATTTTACAATTCAGGTATATATTGTTCATGGTTCCTTTTTATATAGTTTCTATTCCTCTGTGGAAATTGTTAATTTTTAATTAATTTATTGAAAATATTGTATATAGTTGTTTTATTTTGTGTGTCATATGTCCATTATCTGCCTTTACTTACTCTGGTGGGTTTTTTTTTGTTTTTTTTGTTTGTTTGTTTTTCTGTTTAAAAAATTGTTTCTTCATCTTTGCTTTCCTGATTGAGTACATTGTTAATAAAAAACTAAGTAATAGTTTCGAATATAAGGAAATGTTTTATTTTTTTTTTTAAATATATTTTTTCTTCTGTCAGGAGCTGAGGGACAATGTCAGTTATTTTATTTCAATAGTATCTTATTTCATGCAATAACATCTTAGTTATCAATGTAGCTACTGTCTATCTTATTCCCCTCACCATGATAGTAGTGTTTTTTGTTTTTGTTTTTTTAATCCCAGACAAAATTTAGGTTGCTTTGCCAGACTGCCTTGATTTTTGCTGTATCCTGAACTTACATTTGTATCTTATAATACCTGAAGATGTCAAAACTCTATTTTTCTTCTTAAGGTTTCTACAGTATCTTCCAGAATCACCAGGTTTCCTTCTAGGATTTCAGCTCTCCAAATGCAGTTTAGTTATGTTGGATCTTGGAAGCTTCTCAAAATATTCCTACAGACTAAAAGATAATTATCCAGTTTTTTTCTTATTTTTCTCAGTAAGATAATTTTCTCAATTATCTGCTCTGCCATTTCCAGGAGTTGAGTTTCATTCTCTAGTATCAAATGTGAAAGTATAAAATATGAGGATTGGTCTCTTTTTTCTACTTTCTAAGGATAAACAGCTCTAATCTACCATTAGTCATGAGAATAGAAGTCCTATGTACCAAAAAGAGAGCAGAAACTAATATGAAGGTGCCTTCTCACACACAGATCCTCAAAGATGCCATTTCTTAGGTAGGCACTGGAGCAGCTTTGCTATTCTACTGTCAAACCCAGCACATGTGTGGATTGTCCTAGACAGCCTAACACTTAGCTGCAACAAAAATTTTAAGAATTAAGTACATGAGAAGATAGAATCAACTTCAGTCATGAAGATAAGCTGGTGAGACACTTGAATGTTTTCATTTTACCTCAAGTAATATTCCATGTGCTGTAGAGTCATGACTATGGTTAGTGTTTTTTCTAAGGTCTAAAGTTTTACCAGGAGAAATAGGAATTCTATTTTGATATACTGTTAAATTGACAAGGTGAGTATTTATTTGCTTTTCCAAGAACATAATAACATTTGAAACTATTGACAGCATTTCCTTGGTTGCCAAGGTAACATTCCAACACTAAGTTGAGAATGGGCTTTTTGATATCACACAAAGGGAAAATATTTTGATTCTTTATTTAAAAAGAAGAATTTTATTAAGCATATGAAGAGAGGAACACCTATAAGTGCTGTTCATAAAGGACTGCAGACATAAGAATGCAAGTTGAATCCACTGCTACAAATTAAAGATGTTCCTTTCATAGTATACGCTACTGTCACTTTGCCAATTAACATCAAGTTATCCTCTGTGTGTGTGCGTGTGTGTGCGTGTGTGTGTGTTAAAGAAGGTACCAAAGAATGGGTGAAAAAATTTAAGAATGGACAAACTCATCATATACTTTTGAATTGGCCTTTTAATATTTAGGTCCTTAATGCTCAGATTGATTACACGATCCCTTTCAGAGTCATTCCCTAAATTTTGTTTAGTTGAATGATATAATTTTACACAATTGTTCAATTATGGTATTGTATTATAGCTCTGAAAGAGGACATAGATTTTACTCTTCCTCTTTCCACTAATATAAAACTGAGACTGATGCTATAAACAGCGACGGGCGGCCCCTGCAGTGTAGGGTAACTGACCAGCTGCTAAGAAATTTCAACAATTGCCATAACGCAGGAAGTTAACATATTTACCAGATACTTGAGATGAAAAAATGGTATTCATGGGGACTTTTTACCCTATGCCATCTGGTCCTGAGGTGCCTATTACATCTATTATTGACTCATTAAAGTCAATGAGGTGAATAACACAATTAAACTTGTTTACTTGTCATGTAACAGTCAGTTAACATTGAAATGTAACTTCCAGTTCCAGTACCACTATGCAGCACAAATCCATTCCAACAACACTAAGGGATGCCCAAAATTAATCTCAGATTAATAATCTCTCAAAATTATCGTGCAATTTAAAAGTACATGAATATCTGAGGTACTTTTTAACATGCAAATGACATAACAGTCGCGATGAAGAGTCGCCTTTATAATTAAAACAATAAAACAGAAATAAATGGCCAATGGGGACCAAATACAGGATACATATTCCTGAACTCCCCTAATCATTCAGCTGCAGATGGCTTGCACATTTGCAAATAGCTTGCAGAAAATATGGATCCATTTGTGTAGCAAGGCAGCAAGAGGCAAAGCTATCAGAATGGAAAAGCTTATTTCTACAAAGCAGTTGAAGAATTCATTACTAGATAAGCTCTTAAATATGGACATACAGTGTTGCAGCAAGATCAAAACATTATTCTTATTATTTTAATTTGCACCCAGTATTCTGTGATGAAAATAATATAAAAATGATCTTTTGATTCTGGACCTAAGAAAAACATGGTAACAAAAGGTTTAAGACTTTATAAATATTTATGTAGCTATATAATAATAATAATACATTCCTCACATACTTGTGAGTTAACACTTGAAACAAAACAAAATGTTCATTTTTCATTTGTAAATACTTCTTTTTTTTTTCATTTGTAAATACTTCTGTATATAAAGAGAGTTAACGTCATCTGTCCATTATATATGTTGGAAATTCAGATAAATTAATAAAATGCCAGCTTTGAAACTAAAGCTTGCTGAATAGCTGTTCAGTGGCTTCAGAAATAAGCATATAATCATATATGTATTTGATCAATAAATGTTTGGAGAAGAAAAAGATACAGGGACATAAAGAGAGGAGAGAGAGATTTTCAATTACAACTAGGCATACTGTTTTCTGAAAAATCCTTACAGCTGAAATAATTTTAGATTATTTTTTCACCTTAACTGTGTCCTTACATAGCAACTGATAAATACCACTCTTTGGACTAAAAGAACTATTTATTCTGCTTAGAAATGGAGTCCTCCTCTTCAATATAAAATTTCTACCAAGTAGGTTTCATGTTAAATTTTACAAATAATTTGTTTCTACGTAGGATATTAAATTATCTTTTAACAAAAGTAGACAAACAGCAAAGAGCTTACAAGCAATTTCTTATTCAAATGACCACAGTATTTTAATCTCAAGAGCAGAAAAGCAGCATTGAGTACTTTACTTTGACAGGAGAAATCCAGAAGCATTACTAGTCATTAATCTCAAATAAATAGCACATTTAAAGATACAGTCTCCAAAGTCTACGTGCCTTGTCAATGGTTTTTGTTTGTTTTGTTTTATTCGTTTGTCTTTACGTAAGCAACTTTACCTAAGTAACAGTGCAAATTCTATCTGGAAAGAGAAAGTGACCAAAATCATGCATCCGTTCAATCTCAACTCACTACAACATTAGATTGGACGTTCATGCTTTTCACGGTACGGAAATAAGATAGAAAAGAGTGAATGCAAATAAATATCCGTTGCATCAGTGTGCTGTGGAGTGAGGGAAAAAACTACGCTTGAGCAATTAAATAATTGAAAATGGTTATTGCAATGAAATCCTCCTAATATATTTTAGGGACTTAGCAGTTTAAAAACAATGGATTTGCTTCTTCCTTCTAATCTAGATGAAGATATTTGCTGGGTTATGACAAGTAAAAATAACAAGCTTTGAAATCCCATGCATTTTATAATCATAGGTCCTATCAAATTATATATGTGTATGTGGATATACACATATATACATATATATATGTATACACACACATATATTTGTGTATATATTTGCATACATACATACATAACCTAAACTTTTAGGATCATAGTAATCACTATTTTAGAATGTTGTGATGTATAGATTGGTATTGAGAGTGTAAGGTTTCCATGTAGTTTTGAGAAAGAATTGTGATGTTTTCTAGTTATACATAGATAAGGGCAAAGGTTAACTGGTGTACGTGTTGACATTATTGACAATTTCCAAGTAGCAAAAGTCTTTTCCATTGAAGAGAGCATCTCCAACAACACTTAAAAGAAAACATTACATAAAAATCAGATTGACTTCAACTGGAGTCAACCTCATGACAATCTAATCCATTTGAACATGCGACATAGACTTCAATCATCTAAAGAAAAACAAAAATCCATTTGCTTTTTTATAAATGGAATTTAAACTGTGTAAAAATATACATTCTTAAAAGTGCCATAAAGTCTGGATGCTATCCAACAGGAAAAGAATTGAGAACACAATCCAGAAAAATATCCTTATATCACATGGTGCTCTCCAGACATGGTCTACATAGGAAAAATAATTTTATAAAGCCAGGCTATTAATTGTTGGATCAGGTAACCTTCTTAAAAAGGAAAATTGATCTTCAAATGGACACTTGGGATGGAATGATATCAGCTGAACCATATGGACCAGAGTAAGTAAATACAGGAGTAGGTATTTCATTTTGGAAAAATGGGGAAAGGAAGAAAATTTGAGACCGTGAAGAATCATTTAATGCATCTTTAACATACATTTAATCAAAAGCAAAACTGACCTCACCATTAAAAAAAAAAAAAAAAAAAAGAAAAGAAACCACAGGTAGAAAGAAACCTCTAACTTCTAAAGTACAGCATTTTAACTATACACTATTTTTTTCCTTTATAATACGAGCACTAATTTTACCTACTCTGCATATAACCCAGTGGAAAAAGCATTTTTATGGAACCAGTGATATATAAAATGCATGGTAATTTTTTTTTACACCTCATGTAAAAAGCAAATTTACATCTCATGTGAAAAATAAATGGAAAATGATTACTGAGCACTTTTCAAATAAAGTACAATAAAATGCTTAATAATGTAGAGTAAGTAGCAATGGATTTAAATCTCGAAACATAAAACTAGACAAGCAACAGCATCCACAGTGATAGAAATGAATACTTTCAGAACTTTTCATTAGGATGAGAAGGTCTAAAGCCCATGAGCACTATAAAGCGTGCTCTGAGTTGCTCCTGCGTTATGTCTCATCAAAAGCTTTATCACTTAGCACATATGGAGAGCATGCTGCCGGCACCTTGCTTGTCCCTCTACCTGTGAGGCCGAGCTCTTTTGGACAAGTTTAGAACACAACTAAAGTGAACTCCCCGGTATTTTAGTTGATTAGGGGGAAAGCAACACTTCCCGTTTTCTTTTAAATTGTTTTTAAAAATGTAAACGCTTTAAAGGATTATCAAAAATTCTCAAGAGTCTTCAGAGATATCAAATCACCCTAAAAGACTGGTGTTTTGATGATTTCAGTGTAAATGAATCAAAAACATATGGATTATATTTCCGTTCAAATACACAAGGTTGTAAAAAATCAAGGGCAAAGTAGTTCCAAAAGGGGCATTCGGGACTTTGACTTCAAGAGTCTGAAAGCAGTTCAAGATGTCCAATGAAATCGACCTGCAGAAAGACCACACCACTCAGACAGTATTTTGTTGCAGGACAAGGATGGTTTCTACCGACAGGATAGGATTTTAGGGATTCTAACATGCCTTGATTAAATCAGATAGTTATTTAAAGATATCGTGAAAATTAATAGACATGATAAAAAATAATGTATCTGTGGCTTGTTACAAAAAGACCATTTTTAATTTACAATCTTGAAATCAAGTTAATAAGTACTTATGTGTGGTTTAATTGGAACCTTCTTAGTAACCACATTTCCGATTATTTTATTGACACCTCACCTTGAAAGGAACTCTCCTTGAGAAGCCTCAAATATAAAAAAGAAATAGACTGTTCTACCTTTGGCTAAAGGAATCAAGAATGAAACCCACATAACCCCTACTCCCCCTTTTTTATTATACGTTTTTGAGATATAGTTCATATACCTTAAAATTCACCCATCTTGTATAAGGTTCTGATGATCCTCCGTATATTCAGTGTTGAGTACCTATCACCACAATCAATTTTAGGACATTTTCATTACCCCCCAAATTGCCCCCGTTCTCATCAGTGGTCTCATTTATACAAACCACTCCCATGTCAGCCCTCAGCCCCAAGCAACTGTGAATCTATTTCTTGTCTCTGGCGATTTCAAATCAATGAACTCATACAATATGTGATGTTTTGTGACGGACTTCTTTCAGTTAGGATAATTTTTTCAAGGTCCTTCCATGTTCTAGCACGTGTCAGTCGTTTTTTGAATTGCCACATATGTCACTGCACTGAAATACCATATTAATTTATCTCATCAGTTAATGAACATTTGGGTCATTAGTACTTTTTGGCTGCTGTGGGTAATGCTGTTATAGACATCCATTCACATGTTTCTGTGCCGAAATAAGTTTTCATTCCTCTTCGGAATAAACATACAAGTGAAATTTCTGGGTCACACAATTACTCTATATTTAAACTTCTTGAGGAAGTACCGACTGTATTCCAAACAGCTGCACCATTTTATTTCCCCACTCGCCATGTGAGCGGGATGTAATTCCTCACTTCCTCACCAATACTTACCTTTTTAATGTTAGCCATCCCAGTACATGTGATGAAGTACCTTTTTTGTGGTTTTGACTTACATTTCCCTTGGCTGCAAGACAGACTCATCCCTGGGCTCTAGATATTTATATCCTAGTGGAGTAAGCTAGATAGAGACAGGCAAAAGATAATAAATAAAACATAACTTTAGACAGTCCATGGGACAGTGAAGAACACGTGAAATACAATGTCATATGTGACCAGAATGAACGAGACTATTTTTTAAATATCTGAAGGAGGGGCCTCTTGGTTAAGCCCCTCTCAGTTTGAGCAATTACGTAAGGAGGATGAAAGAAAGCCTTAGGATGAACTTGGCAGAGTTATTGTTTCAGGGAGAGAGAGGCTAAAGTCCCTGTGGCAGATAGGAATCTGTCACTTTCTAGGAACCTAAAGCAGCCTAAAGTAACCAAGACATAGAAAGTAAGGAGAGATGTATGATGTGTGACTAAATGAGGAATTCATGTAAAATGCTTAGAACAGTGCCTAACACATAACAAAAGCTTAATAAATTCTGGTTATTATTGTTACTATTATTTCATTACGATTATACATGTGAGTCAGGAAGTATGAAGATAAGATTTGAAAGATTGAAAGAGAGATACAATATTTATGGATAAAATATTCTGTAGCTTTATTATTACTTTTGAAATTACTAACTTAGGGGCCCCTGGGTGGCACAGCTCCTTAAGCATCTAGGTCTTGGTTTCAGCTCAGGCCCTAATCTCAGGGTAGTAAGGTAAAGCCCTGCATCAGGCTCTGCCTTCAGCACAGTGTCTGCTTGAAGTTCTCTCCCTCTGCCCCTCCCACTCATGCCTGTGCTCTCTCTCTCTCTCCAAAGTAAATAAATAAACATATTTTCTAAAAATATTAACTTTTATTGGATCAGGTACCATAATCAAAAGACCAGAGGTTTGGAAAACCTGTTTTAAAATCTCAAGTCTTCCACTTTTATAGCAAATATGCAGAGAGTGGGATCAAGGAGAAAGTTTGAATGTCGAGTTACTCTGTTTCAACTTGGCCACTCCAGGCATTTCCATTCCTCTCCACCAACAAGCCTCCAGATGTGCAGGGTACCATTCTGTTCTGTGTACTGGCCACCGTCCTGGACTTGAGAGGGAGGCTGCCCACACTGGGAAGATCAAGTGACTGTTGAAAAAGACCACGTGATGTAGGACAGGAGAGTCCTCTCCTGCAGAGAGATGGCCGGCTGGCATGGTGACTGCTGTGATGCTCATCCCCAGAGTGTGATTACAGTGATGGGAAAGTCATAGGTTTCTGCTTAACATGGGTTAGTACTTCCACAACTTACATGGTACTTATCATGACGTCTGGCCCTCGTGGCCAATATTCTTCTTCTCCTGGCCCTGGCCTTCTTCTTCTTCTTGCCTCACTTTCTCCCTTGCTTGCTCACCCCAGCATCTGGAATGTTAAAAAGAAAACAAGGAATAATGTGGAGCATGTACCCGTCCAAAGCTTTTCTGACTTATAATCAGACCTGGAATTATTGACTTAGAAAGAAAGAATGCATCAGTGTCTTTCTCTCATTCCACCTGCCTGGCCAGTCACTTGGCCTCCGTCCATGGAGGTGGTATTTGGAGAGCTGTCACAGTGCTTATTACCCTGATGGTACACCATGCCACCAGTTCATTTTTTTAATTCCTTCAGCTATGAGGTGAGAATGATAGCACTCTCCCTCAAAGGACTGTGGCCATAAAACGTGCATACTGTAAACTATTCTATTGTGCAAGTTTTGATGCCCAAACCTCTGTCATTCCTTTAAGATAATGAATTCTATGTTTATTCAAATTTTTATTTATGTTTTCATTTTATGTAGGGGAGTGCCAAGACTCCATTTTAGGGCAACTTTCCTTCACCTACATGCCCTTGTGGATGATGGCTCTGGCCAGATGCTGAGCCTTCCTGCCCTGCTCTTTACCTCTTCCATACATGTCAGCTTCTTTATTCCTTCTCAAGCATCACCTCTCCTCAGTGCTTTGTACTTTCTGTTCCCTCTTCATGGAGGTTCTTTCAACTTTTGACCCTTTGGCTTGCTCTCTTATGGCCTACCAGTCTTGCCTCAACCTAGGTATGCCCTACACCCAGTAAATGTTTTCTCTTTCCTTAATAGCACTTAATACCATATGACAGAATATGGATCTGTTTCCCTCAGCTACAGTGAAAACTCACGAAGGTTAAGAACTTTTCTCTTTTCTTTTCTTTTCTTTTTTTTTTTTTTTACAGTCTTGCCTCACCAGCTACAAAAGTGCCTAATACAATGCAGACATTCAATAAATACTGGTTTAGAATTTGTCCTGAAATCCTTCATTTATCATCAAAGAATATTTGGAGATAAAGCAGAGATACAAATTAAGGTAGAGAGAGCTAAAGAAATTGGCCTGAATTTATGCACCATTGTTAAAAGATCAAAGTTGAATTTAGAGAAACATGGCAAGTGTAAAACCAAATTAAGGCATTTAGATTAGTAAGCGAAAAAGTATTGGTAAGAAAGGAAGTACGGGGAATCAGGCATTTATTTATTTTCGATAAACCCTGATATAAGGTTAGGTCATTTCCAAAACACATGAAAGTCATGTAACTTCATTTTCTGATGATATTTTAATGATTCTCCTGGCATTCTGTGTTCTCTACCCAGATGAGTGCAATACTCTCTAGAGTCGGAGCTTTCAACCCGGCTGCTATATGTCTCGGGTCAGAGTTCTCTTTCTCCTCTTTTACTCCCTGGAGAAGCAACACGGGAGGAGTAGTGCTTGTAGAACAGAAATTGGCTAAAAATTGTGACACCAGAAATACAAATCCAGTTCCTTCCCCCCACCTTTGGTGGACAACCGAGGGTGTTATAAGATAATGAAAATAATTTTTATTTAAGGTGAGCTGTTTTCCTTAGCTGTCTTGTGAAAGACAGACAAATTAGTGATAAAAATGTCTTCGAAATAACAGATTAGAGCAACTCTTCTCTCTGCCTTATACGTGAGCAAAAAGGAAGCAGACAGGGAGATTTCGTTTGGTTACAGTTTCTGACCCAAAAGAGGAATGAAGGACCTTGATGACATTCTCCATTCAGGCCAGTTGATCTGAGAAGTAATGGCAGCTTCCATGTTCAGCTCAGGATATTCAGATGATAAGAAATACCCACCTTGAGGAAGAGAGATGGAAACAATACCAGTTTTCTTGAATTTTAGTTGGTTTTACAGTTGAGAGGACATACAGGTCATGCGGAACCCAGGATTTGTCTCTTCATGTTGATATGAAAACAGAAGGCAAGCTGAGGACAAAGCAGAAGCTGACACCCCGCGATTCCTCCATGGGACACATATGACATTCCTCAGTCATTCCTATCTGCCCTAAAGCTAAGGAAAGAAAAAAAAAAAAGTTAATTTATAGAGTTCACAGTCCTGCAAGACAGGAGTCTCCCTCAGTTTACAAATGTCTTAGCAATCTACAAGAACAAAGCATTTCTATTAATAGCTTAGCTTCCAGAAGGAAATGTAGAGACAATTAAATATCCTTATAACCTGCAGCCCACTGACAGACACTTGAACCTAAAGTGGGCAGAATATAATGTTCCTCCAGGAAGCTCCCAAATATCTTCATGTTAATGCCTTGCTAGAGGGAAAAACAACCTTAACCTGACAATGGCAAAGCTTCTGGTATCCTGTGAGTCTTCTTTAACATAGGAAAATCCTTTTGAAACCTCCCTTTTTCTTACCTCCTCCAATCCCATGTATCTAACCAGCTGCCCCTCACAACCCTGAGGCAGCAGCTCTTTCTGCCCATGGTACCATCCCTGTGGTTTAGTAAGCTACCATTTTGCACCAAAGACATATCGAGAATTCTTTCTTGGTCATCAGCTCTGGACTTCACTCCACCAAACCTCACCTAGATTCTAAAACCACATCATGTCCTCCCACTGCATTTCATTGGGATGAAAAATATCTGAATGGAATTGTTCCTTCGCAACGGAAAGCAAAAGCAAAACTAAACTAAAACAACACAGAGAAGAAGTAGTCTTCACTGGCTGAACAATAATGCTCTAATTGCCTTTTTCAAATTGTTGACTTATTTGAGCAACAGACTCCTAAGGAAATTTGCAGACTCTCTGCAATGTTAAATCCTTACTACTCCAAAACTGGTCCTTGGTTGGACCACAGTCATCAGTTCTTGCCTGGAGTTCTTTGAAATAAAAAATCTCAGCATACCCCAGACCTACAGAAGCAGAATCTGCAATTCTAACAAGATCACCAGGTGATTCGTACGCACATTTGAGAAGGGCTTAGTTAAACTCTGTGTTCATTACCCAAATGCATTCACGGATAAGGTACAGAGTATAAACAGTAAAATAAGAGGTAAAATGAGTGGCCTCAGCTGAGAGAAAGACAGGGAGAGCATGGTCCTCAAGAAATGTCAGTTTATTGTGAGGGAAAAGATCATAGATCATACCCTATTTGGGAAAGGAAGAAAAAAAATCTTCTGGCCATATTTTCTAACTCCTGGTTAAAACTCTGTGATTTAGGATGAGTTACAAGAAAATGCCATTTTTAAGTAGCTCAACACCAAAATGAAGCCAACTTTAGTGACCTCGAATGGCACCGGAAGACAAGATATCTGGGAGCATAGCAGATTTTAAGACAGTGCCTTGGAACTTGAAAGATCAGCAGGAGCAACAGGTCTCCAGAATTAACAAGGGAGAATAGCATAGAAAGATACAGTTGAAATAAAACTTTGCGACTTTGTTTTCTAATCCAAAGAGGAACCAGACACCCCTTGAAGAAAATAAGGAATGTGCCCAAGTGGCCCCTGTTTGGAAGTAGAAAGAACCAAGAGCTCCTACACCAGCTCTGTGCTATCCCACAGCCCAGGAGTGCCTCCTGCTAGAACCCATAGCAGCCATCAGCAATTCTCCTGTAAGACTGAATGGATGCCATGTACCTTTGATTACATTACTCTCCAGCCTATATCTTCCTAACCCTATTTCCACAATTTACTTTTGACCCATGAAAGGTTACATGTCAAAAGTTATCTTTTCCTTATGCTATAACTACTGTCATCACGATTACTACTTTTATATATATTTATATCTATATTTCTTTCATTTTCAATCCACTTTCTGCAGATTATTTTTTTTAAAGATTTTATTCATTTATTTGACAAAGAGAGGCACAGTGAGAGAAGGAACACAAGCAGGGGCCGTGGGAGAGGGAGAAGCCGGCTTCCCTCTAGGCAAACAACCTCATACAGGGCTCGATCCCAGGACATTGGGATCATGACCTGAGCCAAAGACAGACACTTAACAACTGAGCCATGCAGGCATCCATCCACAGATTGGTTCAAGTCTCATTTGTGTGGCATACATTTTTGCCCTTTAATGAAAATTTTGTATGTGATGATGTGATTTTGCTGAAAGGATTTCATAGGATTTCATATTCTGCTTCACTCTCATACCCTGTATTTTCCGAGTATTATGGTATGTTATGCTAATTTTTCCCTATATCCATCAGCTCCTACGTGTAAAATTGCTTCTAGCTCCTCAGTTGTTTGCTCGGTCTTGATAGACTAGTGGCTATTTATTCTGCCTATCCCCTAAACTCAAATTCTCAGTCCAACTTATTAAGAATGAGTCTAGTCTCTTATCACAGCTACTGAAGTGTCTCAACCTAAATTAACATTTGGAGATGGACAGTTCATTGTTGTGCAGTGGGGAGCAGTACTGCGAATCCCTGGTCATCAGAATCCTCCAACACTATCTTGTGGATGACAGTAACATTCAGCTTGTGGGGAAAAAAATTAAATTAATTCTCCATATATGACCATATGTTCTGTGGGTCACAAAACCACTCCTAGTTGAGAACCACTTGTCTCCAAAATTTGTCTCCCAACATCACTACTATCAGAAACAAGAGCCCGTTTTTAGTTTTTCTTTCACCAAGAAGCTGCTGGCATTCTCTTCTTAACTCTCCTAGCACTCTTCTGACTTTTGACATGTCCCTTCTCTTGTCTGGCTCTCACAGTGCACTCCCTGAGCTTTCTTTTCTTCTCTCCCTACTTGCTACGATTGCCTCATGATAACAATTGCTCTTACGGGCTTCCATTATGCCCCTTCGACATTCTGTTGATTGCCATGCCTCCATTTCTAGTCCCTACATCTGCCCTGAATTCCAGGCCTTCTGGACATCAATCCTGGGGTGCACTGCCAGCATGAAGGGTCAGTTTGTGCATTCTTATTTCCCCAACATACTTGTTGTCCATCATGTATCTTGTCACTTCCTGTCCCTATCACCCACCAAGTCTCTTTACCATCTCGAATTAAATTTATTAGCAAATCCTGTTATTACAAGCATATATATTCTGAATCCCATATCTTCAATCTATTATCACAGTATTTACCTAAAGCTAAAGAAACACCACGACTTCCTCAGATATTGTCTGCACTATCGCTATAGCCTCATAAAGGGTCTTCAGGTCTAGACTTGGATCCACTGTACAAATTGATGGCAAATTTACTGCCTAAGAGATAAACCTGAACATTTAATTCTATGGATTGAAAGACCTCTGCTATCCCTTTTTAAAATACAATTATTGATTTTTTAATATAATTCATACACCTTAATATTGCATTTAAAGACCTTCATGATCTGATTTAACACCTCTCTTTCGTCATCTTTCTTGGCAACCATGATGCACCATGTGGCCAACTCTTTGTCTGAGGGCACTGATTATTTTGCTCTTCCCCATCCCAAGTGGCCTGCCCCACTCCCTGGCTAACAATCTCGCACTGATTCTTCCTGAAGAAGATCTACTACCCCTTTCTGAAATGGACTACAAGACCAGGCAGAATTAGACAACACAATGTTATTGCCATTCATCATAGTGTACAGCAAGTGTTTATTTAGAGGTTCATTTTCTTCTAAGGAGCCATCAGATCATATGATATCTCATACAGGGGAATTAAAACTGAAGTTCTAGAGAGATCCTTCTTTCAGGATTTGGTCTCTGATGTTAACAAGTGTTTCTTTGGTGGCAGAGTCTAAGGCTAGAATGTTATACTGCATTTTCATTCACTGACGTCACTTTCTGTTGGAAGAAAAGAATGATGTGTAGATCCTGTTGATGCCTAACACAATGATTATGTGTCAAAAAGATCTAAGTAACTTAAACAAAAGGGTTCAATTGATTCAACTGTACATTTTACAATAAACTTAAGAAATGAAAACCAAGTTAGCAATATATAGATAAATATAGGCACATCTATGTTCAGGTGTGTGTGCTTTGTGGCGAGAGAGGAAGACAGAGAGAGAGGGAAAAAGGAAAAATGAGATAGATCATGAGAGACAAAAAGAAAGATTTTCTAAGCTTCATTATTAAATTAGGTACATTTTTAAAAACAATTTTTCTTGGTCTTGTATTATCCAAAGCATGAAAACATTAGAAAATTTCACTACAATTATAAGAGAATATTTTGCATGTAAATGAAATTGAAACTTTCATACAGCAAAATTTCATAGAGTAATATAAGCATATTATTATATAACAGCTTTCATATTTTAATCAAATTAACTGCTAATAAATTTCATATCTCTTAGAAATAGGAATTCAGAAATATATTTTGAAATGTAATAAAAAGGAAATGTATGTTTGTGTTGGATTTTACATTTTCAAATGCCAGAAGTCCTCATTAAAGATCTTACCAGCTGAATATTTTCTTTGCATTTCATTTAAATGCAAACAACATTCTATAACCTGAGCCAATTAACTGCATCATTTTAGCAGTACCAAATTGTACCTCAGATTTCAGTTTTACTCACATTCTGGGCTAAAGTTTTTGGCTCATGGCTCAAAACTGATGCAATCTTGAAAATGAAAGACCAGTCCTTTATCCACTAATCTTCTTCAAAATATTTACTCTGTGTCCATGGATGTTCATCATGCAAAGGGATAAATCCATAAGGCTTTCATAACGGAGTTTGATCAGTGGATGTAGCCCCACTTGTTCACAGGGCCGAGTCTAATAACTGAGTCAATATGTTCAAACCCATGGTTCATGTGCAGCCGTTTTATTAAAGAAAATACATTTTTGCCCATTCTTCCTAATTGTTTGAGTTCAAGTCTTGCTGATCATTTACCACATTGACTTGTAAATGGGAAATAAGGCATTTGTTATGGAAATAACAAGCAAGCAAAACAAACAAGCAAAAAAAGGTGTGACAATCACCGGCAAATGCAAAAGAACTTATCTTTTCAGGAAAAGTGGAATTTTTTAAGACTGATGCACATGTATATGATCTTTAAGAGGTCTCCTGTTAACCTACAAAGCGTCTATTAGCAGTACAATGCTCTTCACCATCAAAAACAAAATTTTAAAGCCTCTTTTCTCATCTTACACTTAGGAATTAAAATTGAAATTCTAGAGAAATCGTTCCATCAGGACTCGGTCTCTGCGGTTACAAGCACTTCCTTGGTGGCAGAGCCGAAGTCTAGAATGTTAGACTGCATTTTCCCTCACCGATGTCACTTTCTGTTGGAAGAATAGAATAATGTGCAGCTGCTGTTCATCAGGTTGACTGGCAAGTGATTTCAGAGCTTCATCCTAATTAGATCAATAAAAGCTAATCCCTATGAGAGTATAAATAAAGCTTGCCAATTACACACTTAATTTAGAGAGAAGTAGTACTATTTTCAGTAAGTGGAACTATTATGACTGTTCCATTGCTCTTCTCCAACATTTATTCCCCTGGATCATTGAGTCGCAGATGTAACCTTTGAAATGTGGTGAGGGAAGAGTGTCATGGGTAGAAGGAGAAATCATTGGTTGAAACTTACAGCTGCTTCGAGGCTTATGCATTGACTGAAGTAGAGAAAAAAATTAGTCTCGCAAAAGGTCCCATGATTGTAGAATAATCGCTCATGAGCTCGTGGAAGTGGTAGAAGCTCTAAGATAATTATAAGTATCTATGTTAAAGTGACTTAAAATCATTCCACTTGACCCTGTGTGTAAAAGGTCAAGAAGTAACCCAGCACAACAATCTGTGAGCGGCGACTGCGTTACACAAGGTAGCGCTGGGTCAATTCTCCATCACTGGTAATAATGAAACAGCCTTTGCCTCGAACTGCTTTAACTGTCTGCAGGAGGAATTGTGTGCCTCCGCCAAGAGAGTCACTTTCTATCGACCAGGAATTGATTTGGTCCTTTGCTTTATTCTCCATGCAGAATCACCAAGTACGACCCAGCTATTGCCGTCAGAGATGGATGCAAATCATCTACTCTTCCACAGTAGATGAGAACCAATGAAGAAAATTGTATTTTTTGCTTCTGACAAAATACACCAATTGGGGATTTTAATACTGGATTTGCTGTTTTGCAGAGGTGCAATTATTTTAAAATTGATTTTAGCTTTACAGTTCATTGACTCTTCCTTTCAACACTTATTTTAAAGTAAAATGATATAAATATGTCTAATTATTTAGCATTGCATATATGCCCTGTACATGTGCACATTAGGTTTATAAAGATACAAGTGTCCCATACACTATTAAATAAAATGTCATTTAAAAAACAGTGTGTTGGATTCCAATTTAATTATAGTTATTTATAATAATATTTATATTTAGTCAAAATACAATGTTTCACTTTATGCAAGACAGTAATCATAATTTCCTTTACAAAGATCTTGGGTTAGTATGCATCTGAGTTTTAAAATCACCAGTGATGAATCATCACTATCTTTGCTTCTGTTGATTTGTATATCCAATCCTGCAAGCAGAGTATCTCTGTTTCTTCTCATCACAGCATAACTTCAGAGCAAACTCCTTCAGTGTACTGTCTGGGCCACATAACCAGCTTCTTTCTCTTTAGGACAATAGGCAGCTTCTTCAATTTCACAGGAAAAGGTAACAGGAAATTATTTTGAATGCATGTTTTATATAACTTCCATACTCAGGATAGTACATGCACTTTAAGGAAATATGTCAAATTCAAATATATCACCTGTCCTTGGATAAACCAAAAACAAAAAGTATTAAATATATATACATATGTATGTATGTGTGTGTGTGTGTACACACTTATTAGTATCATATTTAAAAGTATATATACATATGAGTATGTATATGTGTGTATATATGTGTGTGTGTACACACATACATCTTAGATATAGCATATTTATATTTTGTCCATATAACCTGGAACAATAGATGTCCAGATAATGTTTGGATCTATTTACCTCCTAGAGTTATGCAGAGAAATCATGGCACCAGTGGTTCGTATAGGTTACTAATAGTAAGAGAGTCATACTCTCCTTCAGACAGAACAGAACTGGGGGGATCATGGTGGGGTGTTCTCTCACCACGAACAAGAGCAGGGCTAAGCATGAGATCAAAGTTTCAGCCTTCCAGTCATGGTCCCCGGGCAACTCCTTCACCTCACTGAGCTCCCTGTGTGACTCCTCCTGGTCTAATGATACATGGTCCTTTTCTCCTTTGGTGGGGGAGAGAGGCTAACATTCATGGAGGAAGGAAAATGAAGACAAAGAAAAGGCAAGATTATATAAAGTCTCTGAAGTGATGGTGAACAGCTGAAGTTGAAAAATAAATCCATAAAAACGAAACCTTCTTTCCAATAGATAGAAAGCACAGTATTATCTTTTTTTTTAATCTATTACTCATTTATGACACCATATTTTCTCCCATCTCATGCATACACATTTACAATAGGTGGGTGATGACGGATCATCCAGCTGGGGTCTGGGAGTGTTTGGCATGCTTAAACCCTCAGAGGACAGTTAACTGTCCTGAAGAAATGGCCATTTCATCATTTAATCAGATACTTGGATGTAATTGCATTTTGGACATACATGCATTCACACACTTCCACAACTGCATTTAAACTTCAAAGGGAAACTTTCTAAAGGGCATTTGTTTCTTATGGAAATAAAATAAGAATGAGCTGTATTCAAAGAGTGAGGAAAGCTATACACAGGAGACCTCTGTTTTATTGTGGTTTAGCTCATGGAGCAAATATGTTTAGTGGTTTCGGTCTACTTCCTTAGAAAAATGTCCACATTAAAAATGACCACCCAGGTTAGCAGAGTCTGGCATAGTGCTAACATCCTAGAAAACAGGAGTCTGTACCCAGGGCCAATGTCCACTTCCAGCTCTTACTACATTTCTCTTCCTCTGGGAAGAGATTTAAGTAGAATCAAGAGAAGTTATTCTATGGGTCTAAAAAACTACAATAAATCACGCACTTTAAACCAATAACTACTAAATCAAAATAAGTTCTTTTTAACCATTAATGGACACCATCCACCTCGGGATCAACCAAGAGTAAATTATTCCCCCATTGGTTACAAAGTGTATTCAGGTATCACAGAATTGTGACCTGGGATCCTGCCCCATCTTAGAGAGATTCAACATTACAAATGAGTAAGCTGTTGGGCTGTATAAAATTCTTTCCAAAAACAGTATCATATTGTCAAAAAGTTTTACAGTTATCAGTCCTTGCCACAATCCTATAAAATGATTTGTAAGCCTCATTCTTTTAGGTTCGCCCTACTCTCTGCTTTTCAAATGACTAATTCCTGGACAAACAGGGCACCATGATTTAGAGGGAAGTCTCATATATTCCTGCCCTAGACTGTGAGATCTGTAGAGAGTACAAGCTCGGGCTTCAGTGTCAAAGACCCACAATCTACCAGGCACAATATAATTAAATATATAGCTTCCTTGAAACATTTCCAATAGTAATGTGGGCTGGAAGAAGAATCCTATGCAATGGGCAGAAAAATATATATGAATGCCCTAAGGAAAATGGATGCAATTGCTTTGCACTAGAACAAGCTTGTTTTGAATATTTTGAGTTGAAATTCTGAAAATATTAAAATATGTATATATAAGTATATATTTATATACTGAATTTATATATGTAGTATATTTATATATTTAACATATTTATATTTAGCACATTATATTTCAGAATGCATCTTATATATTTCATAATATATTTATAGATTCAAAAAAGTGTGCATATATATGTATATATGTATATGTATGTGTGTGTGTGTGTGTGTGTGTGTGTAATTTAGCCTATATAGTATCTGACCACTATGACTGAGTTTTTTTGGAATGTTCCAAATAACATAAGATAAGGGTTGGTTTTGCCTTTGAAATGAAGTGGATTAGAACCATTCTTGGGTAAGTATAGGTGATGTCAGTATTATTTGTAGGTTACTCCTATAGTACCTTAATACTTAACCTCATGTAGCCAATCCCTAATTTATTTATAATTAAATATTAGAAAAGTGTCATTTGCTAAAAATACTCAATCTTTAGCAATTCTTGGACATTTCTTTTTCAAGCATGTTTCCATAAAAGCAGAAGTCAAATAATTTTTCTGTGCTGTAACAGCAAGGGATGTCTATATTCTACCTGGATACAATGTAAATGATATTTTGGTGGAAAAAAATGTTGAACTTCATTATTCAAAACAGAGTTACCTATAGGAAAATAAGGGCAAAAATGATGCCTTCATGCAGGATAGCACTTTCAGTGCTAATTTTGTTACAGTTCTCAGTTTTATATGAGTTAAGTTTTAATTTGGAGTAAAGGATCTATTTTCCATTTTTGGAAAACCGCTGAGTGGAGAATACATTTCATGATTTGCTTCTATAAAAGTCTGTAAAAAGAAAGAAAGACATGTCCATACATATGAGCATATTTCCAGATATTTGTACATAAAAAGTTTTCATGTGGGAGCAGAGAGTATTCATTCTAAACTCCAGTAAAACACTAGGTTAGCCAAGTCTCAAATCAAGATAATTCGAGGAAAATCAACATGAAAACTTCTAAAACACATAACTGAAAAGGGCATTGCACAGCTCCCTCTGACTATCTCCAAGTCTCTTACAACCAATTTAATGGATTTCTTTTCCTCTTAATTGATTAAGTATTCTTCCTTCCATATTCATTCACCTTGGCACCAATTATAGGCACCTGAATTTACATCTTCAGGAAATTAACTAAAGTAAAATTTTCTTAAAAGCAGTAATGGTGGTAGAGTCTGCTCTATTGGCACAGAACGTGATGACAGGACCAGTGAGAAATTATGAATTCCTTGAAGCAGATCCTGACTAATCTTCTCGACCCAGTACTAATGGCCGTGCTTGGCATCAAAAGTAAATCAATAATTGTTTTTGAATTGTTGAATTAACTGTGTTCATCTTGTGGTAGAATTCTTATTTTAGTTACAGATTTATCTTGTCAACTAAAACTGCTTGATGGTTGAGGTTTCCTTTAATCATCTGGTCAATAACTTAATTGTTGCTCTATTTGACTCTCCAGTAATCTATACAAAAGTGGCAAATGGTATGTGTATATGCTTGCCATTAATCAATTATTGTAACTTGGGAAAAAGATCAGTTAACATTACAATGCAAATAGTTCTATAATTCAGTGATTAACATGAAACATAAACTGTGATTTATTGTAGTAAAGACATCTTACTATTATTCCAGTTTTGCTAACAACAATTGGAAGGAAACACATCTTCTCTCAGAGTGATATTTTCAATACTATTATCATCACAATTCTCTTCTAATTTTGGTTATTGTTTCTCTTTGAGTTGAATAGAACAACTTCTGTCTCATTACGTTCTTTCTGATTAAAATGAACTCATGTGGATGGGCAAATATTTGCATTGTTATAATATTGGATTAATAACACTCACAGCGACAGCAATTAAATCTTTCCTCACCAACACTGAATATGCCCAATTTTATCATATTTGTGGGAAATACAATATCAAAGTGTTTTTTCTTTGTATTTGCCATGAATAGACTTTCTTTTTTTCTTATATGTCTAACCTTGATCCAGTATTAGTTTCCATCAAAAGTACTAAAAAAATTAACAGTGGATCACACTGTATTCCATTTCTCTAGGGCAAAAATGAGAAGCTATGAATTTAGTAAATCTTATTAACAAATGTGGTAATTTTCTTTGATGATGAAAATCATAATTTTATGATACTCATTGCTTGCACAATAATTATTTATATAGTTTAAGAATCTATTATGGGAAAAGAGTTGCACACATTACTACAATAATGGAATAACATACGTGTGCACACCTATATGCACATATACTCAATTGTTTGCTAGTTTCCAAGCTGTGTTTAATAGAGCTACACACTGCTTGCTTCAACTAGATGCTAAGAAAATAGTCCTTCTCAGGGCTCCTGGGTGGTTCAGATGATTGAGAGTCTGCCTTCGGCTCTGGTCATAATCTCCAGGTCCTGGGATCCAGCCCCATGTAGGGGTCCCAGCTCAGCAGGGAGTCTGCTTCACCCTCTGCCACATCTTCTTCTCCTGCATGTGCTCTCTTTGTCTCTGTATTTCTCTCAAATGAATTTAAAAAAAAAATTAAAAATAAATAAATAAAAAGAAAATAGTCCTTTACAAAAGAGTTCCCAGAGAAATTATGTTAAAATGCAGATTTTGAGTTTGGAGTTTCCAGATGCAGCGAGAAGTAGTGTATTTCCATTAGGCTCCAAGTGATGCTGATTCTGTTGGCTTGGGACCACATTTTTTTTTTTTAAAGATTTTATTTATTTATTTGACAGAGAGAGATGACAAGCAGGCAGAGAGGCAGGCAGAGAGAGGGGAGGAAGCAGGCTCCCTGCTGAGCAGAGAGCCTGATTTGGGGCTCGATCCCAGGACGCTGGGATCATGACCTGAGCCGAAGACAGTGGCTTAACCCACTGAGCCACCCAGGCGTCCCAGGACCACAATTTGAATAGCCAAAAACCTAGATGACCCTTTTGGTCGTTCCCAACATTTGGATTTAAGAATTTTCTCCAGCAAAGATCAAAAGATTATATAGTTGCATGGTGGTGGTAGGAAAATAAGGACACTTGAGTCACATTTATCTGTTCTCTCACCAAATTGCCCTGCTTCCTTTGGAGCTGCTGTATTTTTTATGAGGTTTCATTAATCTAAACTGGAAGGTTATTGTGCTGAACTCTGTTCAAGGAGGAGAAACCTGATAATAACGCATTAGCACTAATGAAGAGAAAGTACCCACCATATGTCTTACATAATATTTGATCCTCTTAGGATACATGCAACCCTTCCGGAATTGTTAGTTTATATCTTTAGTTTTAATTTTTTAGTATCTTTATATTTGATTATATTCCAGCTTCTACAACCGATGATTCATACGTTCTTAAATGAAACCCAACGCTGTACCCATAAGTACTCCATGCAAAACCACGAGGATTATAAAAATAGCATAATATTATTTTCCATCAATCTCATTTATACATCATTTATGTGACTATGTAAAATGAACATCATAATAAAAGTGTTTTATAGGTATGTGGTGATACTGTTTCATGTTTCTTTCATATATAACTGGACGTTTTCTGTGCTTTTAAAAATCAAACATAAGAATGTCAGTTACCCTGTCTAAACAGGAACACAATTTCAGTTTGCTCTTCCACCAAAAAATAAATAAATAAATAAATAGAATAAATAAATAAGGAAAAAACAACGCAAACAAACAAACCATATACCTCAGAGACCCCAGAGAGGTACTGGGATCAACCATAGACCTCAGAGACCCCAGAGAGGTACCGTTTAAGAAAGTTAGAGTCAGAAGGAAAGGATTTATTTATACTGATATGTGTTTGTTTAACATTTTTATCTTTTTCATCATGGGTATTTTTCATTAATTTTGAGTTTTCAAAGTGTGCATTAAAATACTATTTGTCGTGATTACCGAGGGTTTTTTGATGCCATTTTAGGCGTCATACCTGCTCCTGATCCAATGGCGTCCCAGTCATGAACATGGATGCAAGCTCTTAATAAGTTTTCTGTTATTAAAGATAATAAACATATTTAAAATGACTCCTCTCCATTATGAATGAAAAATTATCTGGTTTTTAAGCCTCACGTATATTAAAAATTCCATTCTTTCCTATTCTTTTATGTTTATTTCTCTAGCCAGTTTATCTCTCCAATATTATTTATCAAACAAAATTAAAAATAAATACATTTTTGTATTTCCTCTATCCTTCGGCTTTATTTTCAAGACCGTGTGTTGTGCTCTTTTCTACCCTAACGTTTAGCTTTAGTATGTTTCTCTAATTCCTCCATCTGTCCGAGTTCCTACCTAATACATTCTTATAGTGCCGAATTCTACCCTGGAAGGTCTGATCACAGCAGAGCTGGGGTGATTTCTGAAGCTTATCTTTCCAAAATGTTTCTCTCAGAGAATACGCATATGATTATCTTCCAAGTTGTTTATCTCTTTAATGCACAATGTTATTTTACAAATTCCACTTAGTTTATTATGAAGTATGTTTCACAGTTTTGCTCTAATTCTCATTTTTTTCAGCAGTCTTTTAAAATTAAGTTTTAATGCCTTCAATCTAAGGCATGAATCTCTACTGGGATAGCTTTGTGTTGAGTTTTTCCTTACCCCATGCTGCTACCTTTCTTTGAGCTCACATTTCCTGCCTAAAGCTTTTCCTACTGATTTCCCTCTCTCCATTGTGTTACTGCTGTGACAGACCAACTTTGGGACACAAGTATGACTTAGAAGGAATATCAGGAAGAGAAGAATAAAACTCGGTGAAATCAGAAAACTTTCTTTCTGTTCCTGCCTGACTTCATCCTAGAACCAAAGCCAAACATTTCTCTTTGGTGCTTAAGGAACACTTAGGCTCCACTCTTAGTACTCATGAAGGCTTTTGCTGGGCTTCCTTTTTTATACTTCATTGAATCAAAACTCACAAAACTTCAAGTTCATGATTTTCCATGAACTACTGGTCTTTTCATAATTTCCATTTGCCCCATGATGACGTCTTGACTTCAGTATTACATTTCTGTCTGGATCCTAAATATTTTGGTACTTTTGTTTGCCTTGGAATTATGTCATTTTAAAATTAAAATATCATTTCACCTCCTTTTATGAGACACATCTGTTGCTATCTCTAATCACCCACAAAATGTGGATGGAAAATTCTTTACCTGTCCCGTAGACTCACTGTATCAAAAGAGGAGGGGGAGGGGAGGGAGGGTAATAACAACACAAATAGAAGTACTTCTATGTTGTTTGGGAGCAAAGTCATCGGAATTCAAAGAAATAGGACTGAGCCCTTCATGCAAATTTGTCATAGGTGATGGTATTCAGTAAATCTGTGCTTAGATGTAAATTATTCAAAGCACAGCGTGCCAGAGTTCAACAGCCACACTTAGCCAAACTCCTCTCAGACAATATAAAAAAATGAAATATTTCTTTCATAGCCACTTGACATTTTCCTCTATGTTTGTAAGGTATTAAGAGAAGGTATATGAAAAACCAGTAGTAACTACCAAAATCTTCACGACTAAACAAGCCAGATTAATGATCCGAGGGAATAACACATTTCAGAATCCTCGTATCCCATCTTTACTATGTGCCTAAGTCTGTGAATTGTGGGAAGTCCTGGAATTGGTCACAGCTGTAGCACTTTCATCACGGGCACGTGGTGCTCTGGTAGTGATGCAGACAGGGTTCGTGGATCTTCTGTCCTGGTGAGTAACTCTTATTTGGTCCAAGAAAAAAGAAGTCCAGTATCCTTAACATTGGAGCTCTATGCACATCACTGACTCTGATATTGTTGTTTTTATAAACATTACATAATACAGGATATTCAAGTTTCCCTATCTGCATTTTATTAATAGTTACATATTTTTTTCTCATTCAAAAAGTAAAGGTGAAAAGATTACTTCACATGAATGAGGGTTTATTTTCTTTGCAGTAAATTGCGTTGTGTGTATGCGTGTGCGTGTGTGTGCGCGCGCACATGCGCACATGCTACCTTGTGTGGTGAGAACCTAATTAAATAGATTCTGAGATATAATGAATCTGTTTATTAAAAAAATAAATATAATTGTAGTAGATAATATCAGCAAAGGGGGTATATGGTACCCATTCAACCCAATTACAGTCTTTGGCTGGTTCCTATTTATAGCATGAAATAATGTAACGACCAACAGATATAAAATAAAGACCGCTTATATTTTTTCACATGTTCTTTGTTTCTGAAAGAACATTTAGAAATATGCTTAGCAGGCAGGGCATTTTCATTACATTCAACAACTTCTGATTTCCTTAACTTTTGGATAGAATTCTGAATGCTTTAAAGATAGTAAAAAGAAGTCTATAATAGTATGTGAGTTTGCTTCTATATGTTATCCATTATGAATAAATCACTGATGCATTTTATTTTGTTACAAATCTCTCCCAAGGCCTCAATTAAACCAAACCTTCCTCCCTAAAAGGAATGCTTTTCCCATTGAGTGCTTCCATTAGGTTCGAATGAATGAAAGATCCCTGTCATCTGAGGTCCACTATCAACTTATTTTAAGAGAGCACATCAACACAATATCAAATGCAATAATTCACTGGGAAAATATTTAGGCAAATAACTTCTTCAGTTTAATAATTGGCAAGATAGAAGACTATCATATCTATTTATTGATGTTCTTACTCTGTCAATTTGCTAGAACCCCTAATAAGCACAGACATAGTAACCGTGATGTGAATACAACTTGAATAATCAATCAGTCACCCATACAGGTACTTTGAGATTCAGAAATAGTAGCAGAGTTTTGTTTTCCTCTCAGTTTTGTTTTAACTGAGGAAGAATCCATCTTGGGTTCAAATGAAAAGGTTGTTTGAGTGCTTTTTGTTATACAAACTCAGACCATTAGTTTCCTAGTGACCCAGAAAGAGACTTGGCTGCTTCCTGGGAGCAGGCAGACCACTGTGCAACGCTTTAAGATGCTGTGCTTGTTGACGGTCTTGTTGTCAGTGTTGCTATTATTGTTACATTTACTTTGTACGGAAGACCTGGGATCAGAGAAGGAGCTAAGTGCTTGGATGTACATGGCAGTTGGGAAGGGAGCATGGACAAGTCTGAAGAAGTCTCTGGCCAAGGTTGGGAGCCCTTTTTCAAGCATTTTTTCCTGGAATTGTGCTTTGTGCTGGAGGACCATAAGTAAGTGCCGGTGAAGTGAGAAAACTGTGTGCTGCAGACACAGAATGAGTGCCACCACCGAACTGTCCAGGGGCCATGGAGGGGGCCCTTCAGAGGCAAACATCAGGGAAGCAGGCAGTCGACACAGTGGTCAGCACGAATGAAAGTTGGCAGTTGGCGTTATGCCCTTCATGACAAACAAGCCCCTTTTGTCTGAATACGTTTGGGGGATTTAAGGATAACTGTGGGGGGGGGCGGTAGAAAGAAAAAGAAAAAGAAGTTTCAAAAGGGTAATAACGCATTCGGACACTCTAACACTTTGCTACTAAAAATAATTCTGTGAAACAGCATCTCTAGCAGCACCGAGGAGCTTGTTAGAAATGAAAATCTTTGTCCTCCACCCTCAAACCTGCTGAAACAGCATCTGTATGTTCCCCGGATCCCAAGGTTATTCATATACATGGAAAACTTTGAAAAGCTTGACTCTAACAATTAATTAGAAAAATTATGTATATACATATATACATATTTGTGTGTGTGTGTGTGTGTATTTCCTATACATGGAATCAACCAAATATTATTTCTCCATAAATGCGTGCTTATGATTAGATAAAATTGAAGTAAGTATGGTCTCTGCCCTTTATTAAGCTAATATTTTGTTAAGAAGTGACAGCAGTGATTTATTAGCTTTTGGTTATATTTGCAGAAGGTGATATTTTCCAAGTCTACTTAATTAAACAAAAGCTACAAGTATATGCAAAATAAATTTCTGCCCAAATGATAAAAACACTCTTTTTCAAGGAGGAAGGTAAGTGTCATTCCTGGACTTGGAGTTTGCCAATGAAGGAATTGATGAGAGCTGTGAAAGCCACCAGTTCACAAGCCTTTGTCACAACAGGACTGAATAGCAGAGGTGAAGATGGTATAGGGGTGAGCACAGGCCCTTCTCCCAAAGGAACCAGAGGCTGCCCGATGGCAAATCATCCGTACAGAAACTTAGTTATGTCGTCTTCCTATATGAATTGAAACTTTAGCATCAAGCATCCATCCATCGGTCAAAAAAGCAAGATGACGACAACAAATATGATCCCACTTCCAAATCCAACTGATAACAATAATGTACAGAACGACCTGACTTGCTCTGAGGCGTTCATCATGGTGTGCACATCACACTTCTATAGAGTGACAGATGGTTGTGAATTAATGAAAGCAAGACACCAAAAAACACTGAAATTATTTCAGAATGAGTGTTCCTATGGCTGAAGACAAATTCTGTGTTATGCTTTTTAAATCCATTAGGTGAATTCTTGCTTCAACCTGTTGCTTCTTTCTAATCTTCTCTCCCCTCTCTCCCCCACTCTGCCTCCTCCCTTTCCCTTCCCCTTCCTCACTCCACTCCTCGCGCTTCCCCTCCCCTTCTTTGATTCATGGCAAGTCTTCTTAATCCAGGATATAAAGTGCTTATAGTCAAGAGGTACTAAAAAACATTTAATGATCAATCCATACCCCAAAATACAGAGGCAATGGTGACTTGTTGCCTCCACATGAATAGCACCTTCTTTTTCTTTACACTCCCAGCTTTTTCTTACTCCATTCCAAATGTCATAAACGTAGAAAAACCATTTGCATCCCAGAAAAAGAATAATTCATCTGATACTCATTATTTTAATCAACAACAGCCATAACAGCATAAAATAGGCATGCCCCAGAGACTTAAAGAGGAATTTGACTTTCAATCACAGAGATTTTTCTGAGTTTTAGGAACCTTGTATCTTTAAGTTTTATCACAAGGAAGATAAACAGTTTGAAGCCAGAGGACCCACTCTCACAGTTATAAGAAAAAGAGCAATGAGTTCCTAATATGGTGTTACTTTATACATCCTAAATCTCCTTTGTAATTGTTTTAAAAATTGGACACTCCCCAAATCCAGAGTTTGGGGAAGAAAGAAAGCCCTCATAAATACGTATTTGCTCCAAACTTTCTACTAATCCTTTAGCTAAAGGATGTGAGCATCAAGAAGAGTCAAATATGTTAACTATTACTTTAGTCCTGAACCATACTGTTTCATGTTAAATGAATGCATCTTTGAAGGAAACTGTGCAAATTACCACAGGACTTGGTTTGAAAGGAAGGATTTGGGTTCTCTGGCCATATAATCCACAGCAATGCTGGCTACTTTAGACGGTTAATTTTCACAAAGTCTTAAATTCCCTTGTATTGCCCTGTTATGAGTGCATACCTGAAAACATATTTGTGCTTTTCCTCAAAGCCATATTTATTTCTCTTCAGTTTCCTTTCAACTGGAGAACTATCTGAAGAACACTGAGAATTACAGTCTATGAACTGATTTATAAACTCAAGAGATAACGGTTGGATCAACCCCTTGTCTTTCAGACAATAAACCTAAGGAGCTTAGAAGAATCTATGGCATATAGTAATTGCCATATACATGTTAGACATTATCATCAATACTGCTATTGCTGTATATAGAAATGTAGAAATCTAATTTCTGTAATTACAAATATTCTAAAACCTTAGTATGAAGTTGATATAATGTCTACTAACATGTCATCCAAATAGTCTCTGTGTTCAACATCTATTTGCCCAAATTAACATTAAAGATTATTTATTCTTTCTTCTAGAGTAGATATAGAGAGAAAACACTATTATCTTAGTCATATATTATACTCTTGAAAAAATAATCACCTTAATTATTGGCTTCAGAGTTAAATTTTTGCAATTCCTCGATACAAATTCAAAGCTTAGTTTAAGTTTAATCCTATTTGCTGTATTTCAAAAAAACATTGTTTCCCTAATCAATATCTTCCCATATGTTTTTGAAATGGTAAAAATATAGACATTTAATAGTCATTGAACATAGTCACAGAGCTGAACATTTCTATCATTGGGAATAAATAAGAAACCTATATTATAACTATGTGTTATAAGTTCTAATGTAGTTCTATTGTCCAGAAGGGGAAACTGAGGAATGGAAAATTTAAGCAAAGTCAGCATGACACAGTTAAAGGTTGGAGCTGGCGATAAGGCAAGGGAATGGCCTGCAGAGCTCCCCCACCACTCAATGCCTTCTGAAGTCTTTTCTAACAAGAACGGAAAATTCCCTACCCGAGCAGATAATATAGATACTTTCATCCTATATTCCATTTTGCTATGATCTGCTATTATTTTTGCTTGCTTGATTTCCAATATGGAATATCTCAGTGTCTCATAAAATTGTATGACATAGGGTTCTTATATTTCTTGCTAACCATTTTCTCTATTAGATTGTCCATGGGGTCATATCATTTTCTATCCTCAAAAACATTTTCATTTTCTTCTAATGTTTTCGAGTACTGTCTTCAGTTAATTCTTCAGGGGAATATTTCTAATTTCTAAAAGTCACTTTGAATATAATTTTTATCTATTTATTTTTCTCAAGTCAGGCGGTTCATACGTTGATACTGTATTTCTGACAAACTATCAACTACTTCTTAGAAGTCATTGGTAAGGATATTTACTACAATATTTCTAAGGACATACTTTGATAATCTTGTTTATCCATATAACAACGGATACACAGATAATTTCTTATTTGGAATAAAAGGTGAATGACACAAAAGGAAATTGTTCTATTGTTCTTCTTCATGAATACCTGTCTCTCTCAGCCCTTGTCAAATCTTCCCTGTACCCTGTTCTTGTGTCTATCTTCTTCCATTTCTCATGCAGCAAAATAGTCATTTCCAAGGTTGGATCCACACAGAAAGAAAGATTTATTCATGTGTTCATTCAATCCTTCATTCTATATGAATTTATTGAATACTTATGCAATCAGTTCAAAACATATTTCTTTAACCTTAATCTTGAGCAGGACACCATGCCAGGCACAGAAAAGGATGCCGTGAAAATACAGGATGAGAAAGGAACAAAGTCGGATCTTCCCTATATTCCCCCTTTACCCCCAAGACCTCTTTTTACTGTTGATTTGTTCTGGATGTGACTTGATAGCCCTAGTCATTTCAGTATGCTGTAGCCTCATGTGAAAAACAAACACCTCCCCGAGTGTCTGACTTACTACCAAGAGGAGACATAATCAGCAAGTAAAATCAGAATCAATATGCCCAGCTTGCTTGTGATATTTGCAGAGAGTGTGGAAACATAAAATACATTATACAAAAACATATACAGCAAGAACGTATGCGTGGGCTTTAGGAACCTGGGTTGCTTTGGATCTCGTTTAGATCAAGGCTGCCTGTACTTCCTGACGACAACATTCTGCTCTCAGGTTGAATTCTCACACAGTCAAACAGCAAGTAATACCCTTCTAAAAGCCACGAACATACCTACTCCCTTGAATATCAATTACATTAACACGGCAATCTTCCTAGTCTCCAGTTGCCCATGAAACCGAGCCTTGAAATTCCTCCAGAACCTAGGTCACCTTCATGCTAGCAGCCTGCTTAGTCACCCTGATGTCTAGGTACTGAGAGGTGGGACTTGCCAAATGAAGAGTCACATGAAAATTAAATGATGTCACTATCAGGATTCTATTTTTTTCCCCCTTTTCCCAGTGTGCTAAGATACATCTTCTCCCCGAATTTATATTCTTAAATACCTGTCTCTCTCAGCAGAAGAAGGAAAAAAAAAAACAAAAAACAAAACTGCATTGTGCATCACTGGACATATCTTTCTTTCTTTCTTTTTTTTTTTTTTTTGAAACATGTATTTTTTTTTCTTTTTAATAAAAATTTGAGGTGATTTTGTTTTTGAAAAAGGAAAGAAAAAAGACTTATCTATCTGGCCCCCTTCCTTGTTAAAGATATCTGCCAGACATCTGTTTGCACTTATGCACTAAACATATACACATCCACACACACAACTTGTCTGAAATTTAATAAAAGATCGCCACATTCTCTCTGCCTCTCCACATTTAAGATAATGTCTTCTCTGTGTGAGATGCCTTCAGATCATATTGGTCAATGACTAAAGACCATTTCTGGGAAGATATTGAAAATATCAAGTTCTTGACACACAGCATCTACACCAGGGACAGGCTAACTATGACATCCTAACGAAGAATCTGAGTTTCCCATTCAATTCAGTCAGTTTTTACATCTGTAGAAATAAACACCACAGTATCTCAAAATTACTCAGTGGAAAGGTCTCTCTCCTCTGCTTTATCTGCCAACATAAATAGAGCTACAGATTCCAAATTAATAACCCCTTGGCCCTGAAAAAATATTTTTTTGAAATTACATGGTAGAGAAATATAAGAAAAATACCTAGGATAGAAAGAGAAACTTGAAGGATTCAAGGGATAAAAACAATGCATTTTTCCTTCTATACTTTAGAGAAATCAATACAACTGAGTAGAATAAACCATTCAAAGTGCAGGAGATTATACAATTTTTATGGGTTTCCTAAAACATAAAAGTGTTACTTCAGTATTTGAAGGACTTTAGCTTTGGTTCCATTGCTATCATTTAGAAACTGTACTACTTGTGGACAAGTGAATAGTGTATATCTAAACAACAAACAACATATACATGATTTTTATATTCATATATTTGTATTAAATATTTATCTATTTATTTATATTTTATATTTAAATATTTACATATAAATATATTTATGGTGTATGTATATGCATTCATTTCCTCATTTACAAATGAAATATTAAAAGGACTACTATTTATATATCACTCTGAGAAAATAGACCCACAAGCATCTTGAGTAGATTAATACCATAGCGCCAAGTACAGTGCCACTGAATGCTAGAGCATTTCAAGAAACATTGCATCCTCACTCCCGCATATTGCCTACAACATGACTGATGATTTATGTTCCTCTTATGATTAGGACTTCCTTATGGGCCGGAGATTCCTATGTTCTCGGCGTTACATAAGGCAGTACGCATCGTGATGTGTAAATGAAAATCGTAAATCTGTGATCAAGCTATTTAATGAGAGATTATTATGGTACCGATCAAAAATTTGGATAGACAATGTGAAAAACGGAGAGGAGAATTTCTCCTTGTAAAATCCTTATTAGTTTAATGTAATGACGGCACTCTAATTAATCTCAAGGTGAGAGAGTTAATTTTGTGGGGTTTTGCTAGCAAAGACAGAAGTGTTCTCATTCAGGCTGTTCTAAAATAAGGAAAAATAAATTAAAAAGATCTACAGTCAAACTTTTAGTTCATGAAAAGACAAACGAATTCAAAATACATTAAGCTGCCCCCCATTAAGCTGCACCCCACATTCAGATATAGGGCATTTATTTTCCTCCTTTTTCGTTGATTATTTCTGTATTTCTATTAATATTTTATTAATATTTTAAAATACCCTACTCTTTCTTTTTATCTGAAACGTAAATAATTATCGATGCTGCTTCTAGGAGACATTAGATACATAAACAACATTTTCTAAAATATATATACATTATACGATTTATAACAGTAGTTAGTGATTTTCCACTAACAGAGCTGTTAATTTGGAAGGAACTGGATAAATTTCAAGGTTAGTATAAACTAAGTATAGCACACAAAGCTACTCTTTACTTACTAATTGAATTTCTTACTGAATTCTTTAGTCTGGAAGCAGTAGGTAAGATAGATCAGTAGGAGAGCGTATCTCATGGATCCCTTCAGCCAGGATCTTAGATCAAAACAAAGGTCACCGGAGGCTGATTCCTGACTGAAAAGCCCCAGTGGTAGCTTAGCCAGTCCCTTCTTGGAGAACAAAAGGCCCATAGAATTATACTTCCTAGCATGATACTGCTTTTTAAAATAATTTAGATATTTTGCATGTAAGCCTTCTGTTGTACAAATATGTACAATTCCTCTTTATTTTATTTTCAAATTTGGTTGATATTACGTGAACAGTTTTAAATACCACAGACTTTGGATAGGAGAATCGAAAGCTTACTGCTTCCCTGAGATTATTTTTCCCAAAAGAGTAAATAAAAAAAAAAAATGGAAGCTACAACATAAAAAGTTATTAACCGGCACCAATACAGGGGGCTCTGAAAACAAGAAAACTCTCTTCTTCTCTTCCTGTCTCTCAAAAGTAAATTAGATATGGAACAGGAAAAAAAAAAAAGTAAAAATAAAGAGAAAGGTTGCTAAAAAAGAGAGAACATTTGTTCTTTGGGTTTTCTGTTGCATGACAAATCAGGTCTTTGATGATGTAGACATTTTAAATGGAAACCCATGCTAGATTTTTAAAAGGCAGTGTTGTTTTAATAGATTTGTTTGTGTATTTATTTATTTATTTTTTACTATCAGTCAACATTATAGATATTCTCCTAAATAAAAATTCTCTAAGAAGAGACTAGAATGGCCGTTATATATATTTTAAGAAACCCCTGTAAAATCATGTACCTTAGGAAGCACTCAAAGTGATTTCTAATCATCACATAGTTAAGCTATGCATTTATTTAATTGTGACAGGCGAAATAACATTACATAAATTATATTCTATCTTCAGGCAAAACTCATTCCAATTAAGGGTAAGCATTTTGTAAGTGCTTAATATTTGTTATTACATTGAAAACAGGTCTTGTAATACCATGAAGTTTCACCGCAACGGCCCGAGTGGAACTATAACTCTTGTTGAAAACATGTTGCATTTTGCCTTTGGCAAAATCGTCTGCATTTGCTTTAACTGTAATAATTTATTATCTGGAGCTAATATCACTAGTGCACACAATGCCTAAAAATGTTTGCTACAAGCAAAGATTACAGGAAAGATTCTTTCAATGTATCTGCCATTTTCCTTTCTTCTAATACACAAAAGGATTAAGTCCTTACATTGAAAAATCACATTTAGTTCTTTGAACATAAAAATATATATATATTTTTAGCTTATTGTGTTTGTAAGGAGTAAGTTATGAATTTGATCATTGTTAAATTTCTGTTTTTCTATTATCAGATTACTTAGAATATTTGTTTTTGTTATTATCCACTCTTATCCTAATTGTATCGTATCTTTGTCTTTAATGGAGCATAATGTTCTATTAAAGAAACAAAGTTTTATAAAGAAAAAAAGTCACAGGCAAATATACTCTATTTGTGCATTTTCTTTTTTATTTTAACAAAAAATGATCTTATCTTTTCAACTAACTTTTTTTATTACTATATTACAGGTAACTATTTAAGTCTCATTTAGTAACTATTCACATCATTTGTTTAAATCTGTACTAAAATCAGTAACTCTCAAGTTTCAAGGATCTCCATGTTTCACTTTGTTGGTTATTAAAAATAATTCTGTAATAATATTCATTCTTTTATATACTTATATAAAATTGTGCCTATTTCTATAAGCTATACTTACAAACTAAGCTTTCTGATTTGAAGTTCATGTGATTTTATTAAAAAAAAGGTTTTATTTAGGTATTTATTTTAGAGGGGGGAGGAGCAGAGGGAGAAGGTGAGAATCTCAAGCCAACTCCCCTTTGAATGCAGAACCCTAAGTGGGGCTCAGTTTCAGGACCCTGAGATCATAACCCGAGTCAGAGCCAAGAGTCCGGTGCTTAACTGACTGAACTACCTAAGCACCCCAAAGTTTATATGTATTTTTAATTTCTGGTGAAACATGTCATTTTATCTTCCACAAAAATCATACATTTTAATATTATTAAAATTAGCATGTGAGAACACTTATTCCCCTTAATACTTCTTAATACAGAATATTCTATAGAAAGAAAGGAGGGAAGGACAGGAAGAGAGAAAGAATATTGTAATCTTAACATCTCCAAATTTTAGAAAAGTGGGGTAATTTTTCTGAGAGTTTTGGGGTAGGTGGAAGTGGGCTGGGGCTTTGGGTAGGGGACAGGGATAAATAAAATTAGCGAGGGGTTCTATGTATAGATTGTTATATCATGAAAAAAGTAGCATGATTAAATAAAATGTTTTCATTTTAAGTCCAAAAAAGATGAGGCAAGTTATATCATATCATTATCTTGTTATTTATCTTATTTTTATGTATTCTGTCACATATAATTGTGACATTCCTCCTTTGAAGACTTACCGTGATTCTCCACAACCTATCAGTCAACACATTTCTCACCACAACATTTTAAAAGTCATCCATTATTCAGTAACAAACTTCACTTTTTTTTTTTTTAAGATTTTTTATTTATTTATTTGACAGAGAGAGAGACAGTGAAAGAGGGAACAGAAGCAGGGGGAGTGGGAGAAGGAGAAACAGGCTTCCTGAGCAGGGAGCCTGATGCAGGGCTCTACACCAGGACCCCGGCATCGTGACCTGAGCTGAAGGCAGATGCTTAAACGACTGAGCCCCCCAGGCGCCTCAAACTTGACTTTGTAGTCTCACTCTGGTGCATCACTCACTCCCTTCATGGTGTCATGTAGTATGTCCCATATCTCTTGCTGTTTTATGACTCTGTGCTTTGAAGTCACCTCTTTGGTCTTCTCCTTTCCCTTCTGATCCTTGAACCAATGCCAGGCGGTCCTAAATCACGTGATCTGAGGCCCTTGCTTCTCCTTGGAAGCAATATAATCACATCTTCATTGTGACATCCCAGTGGAAACAGGGTAGAAGCTTTCTCCTTGGCTGCTGTCATGGAAACATCACAACAGCATCCTCATTGGTTGTCAACAAAGAAAATATCAGGGCAGTTTCCTCATTGGCTCTTGAGCTTCCATTTTTGTCAGTTTAGACTGAGTATTTCTTTATGAATGAATCACATTATGTCACTTCTCTGCTCAGTCAACTCCTTGCACTTTCCCACTCGAGGAAAAAGCCCAAGTCCAGGCCATGGACTGAAAGGACCTATCTGACTGATGCTTTCACTCCTCTTGTCGCCTGCCTGCTTCCCCCTCACTTACCTTGCTACCAGACCTATCTTTCTCTCTCTTCATCCTGAAAGTCTCCTGCCCCCAAGTGCCTGCTTGTCTTTCTTCTCTGCCTGGACCCTCTTCTCTAGATACATCCATGACTTCTCTCCTTTGCCTTTAAGTGCCTGCTCTAACTTGCCTTACCTGTGATCATTTTATATCAGCCATCCTTCTGAATCTTCCTCAACTTTCTTATGCTTTGTAAAACACTTTGCATTTTTTATACTTACCAGTTTTAGGGTTTCTTTTGTTCCCTTCTCCCAATGCAATAAAAACATTAGAAAGATAGGCCTTTCTCCTTCTTTTCCTTCTCCTTCTTCATTTTCCTAGAAGCAATTTTCCCAGTCCCAAGAAAAGAAAATTTTACCTACTTTGTAATCAGTAAACATTTTGTGTGAATTTATGTAATTTTTCCACATTGTTGATATGTCCTGAAATACCTACATTCAATTTTCATTCCTTCTACTTTCCTATAGAAACCCAGTACAAATACCATTTATTCCATTAAGTCCTTTTTAATTCCCTTGGTTCTAATTAAATTTCTCTCTGAAAGGTTTCCTGGTATTTTAAGTTCCAACATTGGGATCTTTGACATTGTATCATGCTTTCAAGTTATAAGTACATAACTGTCTCTGCTAGTGGAAGGTAAACTACTTTTAGGTATGATTGCATTAAGAGAGGCAGTCTGCCACTAGCCCTGAGGGTCCCCTCTGTAGGTTTGCCAGATAAAATAAAAAATGCCTGGTTAAATTTAAATTTCAGGTAAATAACAAATACAATATTTGGAACACACGGATACTAAAATATTTATGCTGTTGAAATTCAATATAAATTCTAGGTTATCTCTGGGTTTTATTTCTAACCTTGCTTATAGCTTAAAGTTAAACAATTTTTTTTTCCAGAGACAAATATAGGCAAATCCTCACAATCGGTAGCCATCCATTTTAATTTCCTTCTAACATCTCATGATGTATCTCCTACAATCGTTTATTTAGGCAAACTGGCAAAAGTCTGGCTGCTGTTTATTCATTTAGGATTTATCACAAACCTACTCCACACCTTCTCCTTTCTCCAGCACACATTCCCATTAAATAAACCTGTATATTTATTCTTGTTAAGATCAATTAGAGAATATGGCAATGACCTTTTATGGTGTATCTGTGACATAAATTACTCATATTTTAAAAATAGCTTATTTTGGAGTAATTTTAGATTTATAGAAAGTTGTAAATATAATTCATGGCATTCACATATACAAGTGACCAATTTCTCCTAATATTATCATCTTCCATTACTACAATGCATTTGTCAAAACTGAGAAATTAGCATTGATACAATTACTGAAGGCAAACTTCCAGATTTCCCCAGTTTTCCCACTAATGTCTATTTTTGTGGCAGGACCTCATATGACATTCTGTTATTACGTCTCCTTGGGTTCCTCTGGTCTGTGACAGTTTCTTAGTCTTGTTTTTGATGACCTTCAAGTTCTGAAAGGTACTAATTGGGAGTCTGTAGAATATGTCTCTGTTTTTGGTTTTGTTCATTTTTGGGGGGGAGGAAATTGATAATTATAGTTATGATGGTAATACTGGAGATATGGTATTTAAAAGAAAATCACAAAGGTAAAGTACATTTTTCACTACACTTTATCAGAGTACACATAATGTGCATATGACTTATGACCTAATTAAACTTTACCACATGATTAAAGTAGTATTTGCTAGTTTTCTCCATTGTAAACCTCTAATATTCCTTTCCATACAACTTACTCACTTTTATCACATGAGCTATTTATGAGCTAGTTTATGAGCTATATTTTATTATATATACTAGTTATATATATTTGTTATATATATACTAGTTTATGAGCTATTTTTTGATTATATGTTTGGGTAGACTAAATTTTCATATTGCATATATTGATGGTCATATATCTATTCTCCTAGAGAGCACTTAGTTCAAAAATTCCTCAGAATAAAGAAACAAGACTAGCGTTGACATCAATTAGATTTTTAAAGTACGTAGGTTAAAAAAAAAAATCCAGAGTACAAATGCAGATGTTTTATTTACCTCTTTTTTTTTTTGCTTTGTTTTGTTTTGTTTTGTATAAGGATGATTGCAGAGAGATCAAAACGAAGGTATTTTCAAGCTATCTATATATGACAATATAATGTTATTAGATTGAAAGATTTAAATGATAATTTAGAGCTAATAAATTGAATATAACAAGAATTAATGTTAATTTTATTACTTAATTTGAATCAACTGAAGGTGTAATTCATTTACAGCCATAGGATCCAACCTATGGGTAACCGTTTTAGTTTGGGTTTCCTAAAAACACACTCTGAGAAAAAGACTCCCATGTAAAAAATTTGATTAGAAGTGTTCCAAGAAAAACTTAAGGGAGAGAGGAAATGGGAGTGGAAAGGGGGGAAACCAACAAAGTTTATCAAGGAAAAGTGCCACAGAGGGTCATCTCGCAGAGTCCTGCTCACTAGCATTGCAGAGCAGGGTCTGCCGGGGAGCACGAGGAAGCTGGAGAAGTTGTACTCCTCCTGCTGTCAGTACCTGCAAAGAGGGGTCCCTGCAGACAATGTAAAATCCTCAGCAACCCTGTCCTTTCCATGCACAAAGGCAAAGTGGTTCCAGAATCAGAGAGCTGAACTGCAACAAAGATAAACGGGAGCCTGAGGTCAAAGGTGGCATAGGCAGGGCAAAGGAATCTGAAGGAAGAGGGCGGGGCACTGACAACGACCCTGGGTAACAAAGCCCTTTGCACTGCTCATTGGAAGCGCTGGTGCTGGGAACAGCATTGTTGTGCCATAATGGTTGTACCACACACTGAGATAGTGTTTCATAATCTGAAATGAAGGTGAACCCAGAGTAACCTAATTTTTTTTTTTTTTTTTTTTTTTTGGTGACGGATATAGAGGGTGTTTCGTCATAAATTGTAACATAAAACTTTTAAAACATAATTGTAACATAAAACTTTTAAAACATAACTTTTAATCATTCATATTTAGTGAAGTTCCTGATAAAGAAATCCTAATGGAGACATGGTATCTTTTCCAGGTGTGTGTCAACGAAAAACAAAACGCTAGTATCCTATTCAATTGGATTATTTTAGAGTACAGTTTTATTTATTTCGGTGTAATTACAAAAATAAAGTTGAGATGGGGTGTATTGTGCTTTACAGTTTGACATTAAGGTAGTTAGGCTGTTAGTAAAAGTAGGAGGTGAAAATATCAGAGAGAAGAGCAAAAAATAATAATTTACCACTAAGGAGTTTGGTTTTCAATTATCTCCCCCCCCTTTTTTTTTAAGATTTTGTTTATTTATTTGACAGAGAGACAGAGATCACAAGTAAGCAGAGAAGCAGGCAGAGAGAGAGGGAAGCAGGCCCCCTGCTGAGCAGAGAGCCCGATGCGGGGCTCGATCCCAGGACCCTGAGCTCATGACCTGAGCTGAAGGCAGAGGCTTAAGCCACTGAGCCACCAGGTGCCCCAGTGTCTCCCCATTCTTAATGTATAAAATCATTGTCTCAAAAAATCTACCCACACCCATATGCCCATCCTCTCAATAAACAAAATGAACAAACACATAAATAAATATTCCAACTCAGAGAAAATTCGTTAACAACAGCAAAAACATGTTGCAAATGGACTTTTACTGTCCATATAGCATCTGTTTTAGAATCAAGGCTTTTATTTGTAGAGATGGAATTTTGTGTTTATTTAACACCTTTCACCACTATGTTATCCATGATAGTCATCTGATAAATGGTTGTTAAATGAAAAGCTTATCATTTTACTGCAAAATAGTCTTAGTTACCAGCTTATACCTATCAGAACAGGTAAATCCCAACGACTCAAAATACCATATGCCGGCGAGGATATGGAGCAACAGGAGCTCTCTCTCATGGCTGGTGGGAACGAAAATGGTGTCTGCACTTTGGGAGGCAGTTCGGCCATTTCTTACAAAACTCAGCATCCTCTTACTATGCCGTCCAGCAATCACACTCCTTGGTACCCAAATGAGTTGAAAATTTATGTCTCCACAAAAATGGCATATGTATTATATACATCAGCTTTATTCTTAGATAACAAAAGTAGAAGTCACCAAGATGTGCTTCCACAGGTGAGCAGATGAACTGTGGTCTCCCCACACAATGAAAACTTATTCAGCACTAAAAAGAAATGAGCTATTAAGTCATGACAAGTCACGGAAGAACCTTAAATGCGTATCACTGATTGAAAGAAGCCAGTCTGCAAAGGCTGCTCACTCTATGTTTCTAACTACACGATATTCTGAAAAAGGTTAAAAAATGGAAATAATAAAAATCACTGATCCCCAGGGGTTAGACAGTGGGAGGAAGAATCGGAGGGCACAGAGGATTCTTTGGGCAGTGAAATGACATTTGGGATACCGTGACAGTGGATTCGTATCACTATACATTTGTTAAAACACATAAAACGCACACCAGCAAGTGTGAACCCTTACGTAAACTATGACTTTTAGGTAATAATGATGTGTCACTGTGGGTTCATCAACTGTAATAAATGTGCCGTTGTGCTGGGAGATGTTGTATAGTTGGGGAGGCTGTGTAGGCTTGAGGTCAGGGGGCATTTGGACAATCCCTGACATCAGTTAAATTTGGTTATAAACAGTAACTACTCTGAAAAAAATAACATCTACAAAAAGTAGCAATGGTTAACTCTCCTGAAAATCTATTTATCACAGGAGATATAAGCACACTCTAACTTCCTGAATCTATTTTTAAAGGGCTTAACATTTTTTATTGTTGGGTAAATGCTTGCATGAACAATTTCATGCACACAGCACATTAAATGTTCAAAAGACTTACATGAAAGACTTTTCTGCTTCTTGATCCTGTACAATTGTGAATTATTTTAAAGAAATATTCATAGTTTTTATCTTCTGATCCTTGGCATTGTTAGGATCCTTACTACACACACTCCTTACTATTGTTTTGAATGAATGAAGGCAAAAGATTTGGATATGTTAATGGAACTATATTTTACCATTCCTTTAAAATGCCCATGTCATATTATTTCATTTTGATGATGGAAAGAAGAAAGTAGATGGGCTGAATGAGCCAGCACTTCTGACCTTATTATCAGTCCTTTCATTTGGGTTAAAAAGCCATTGTCTTTGAGTCTGTGTGCATGTGTGTTTTAATATAAATTATAACTGGTCTCAAGTAAAGAGCATTTTGACTGAGAGGGAAGAAGGATGACTTGCGGACTTGGCAGTTTGTAAGGAGAATAGCAGGTCTGGGCTCGGCAAGGCTCAGTCGACAAGCTGAGGTGATCAAGGAGGTGATATTTAGGTGAGAGATTCAGAAGAAGGAAATCGCAAAGGACTATGGGATTGTAGAGAAAAGTAACAGAGCACACTGTCCACTTCATAATTTTGAGAGAGAGAGAATAGAAAAGTATGACAGTCAATAAAATATTTGCAAGCTTTCTTATAGATCACAGCGATTTATTAATTTTTAAAACTGATTTCATTTTAGTTTCTTGGTTATCTTTCTCCATAAATTATGCATCTTGCCCATATGACTCTACCCTCTCCTAGGAAGACATGCGATCTCTTGATTTTAAGTGCTTATCCCAGGACCAGTGCACAGGACCCATGTTCAGTCAGTCTATGCTTATAGCTGGCGTTTGATTGCTGGGCTATTATCTGGCTTTTCAGTGTTTTGGAAATCACCAAAATCTATGATTTTGCCAGGAAACACTTGGCTTCCTACTTTTGTTTATATCTATTGCACATACAATTTGATTTTAGACAACACAACATAACACACCAATCAAGGCAACCACTAAGCAGGGTGATTGAACAAATATCTCTCACGCAGATATGGGTCAAACTAACACAGATAAATAGGGCATATTCCCTCATTCAATCCAAGGAGAGTTGAACAACAAAAATCAATGATGAAAGGCATTTAGTTGTATGTCAGACAAAATAAAAAATAAAGGTCAGAAAGCTGCAAACTTTAACTTTGACTCCAACTTTAACTTTATAATTCTTTCTTATAGTAGATTGGCTTCCTCTACAGGTGTTCACTGTTGGAGAAATCCACTGCGGCCAGAGGTCTGAGGTCAAGTCAGGATAACAAGCCCTTTAACTGGAACAAGAGTAGTGTCTGGTCTGCGGTTGTGACTCTCCGAAGTTTACCACATGGATTCCAAGTGTTCACAGCCCACGAGATTTCAGGAAGGAAGCATTTATGGTGCTGTGGTGGCCCCCTTTTGGGTTATTCAGAATCACATCTCTCTCTCTCTCTCTTTGTCCTTTTTCTCTCTCTTCCTTTTTTGTTAGTTTTAAATGGATGAAAAACCCCCTGTGGGATTTCATGATGACACTTTAACTCTATTACATAATATTATATAAGAAAGAGGTAGAGGAGAGATAGAGATAGATTATTCTTTATCTTAATTTGATGACCTACAACATAGGGCCTTATAATCCCTGTTTCCTTCAGAGCATCTTTTCCAGCCCTGTATTCAGAAGCATTATATCAGTTTGACTACTGCATAATGATAACAATCTTGAGAGCAACATTGAAGTCATTTGAGATTCTAAACATTATGCAATCCAGACAGGAGAAGGGTTCTAAATTCTCATCATCTGGAGACACAGATGTTTGACTTCTTTGTTTGCTTTTTTGTGCACTTCAAGTGTGAGACGCTTAATCTTATTGACTAGATATTTTTTTGAACAGTTTCAATTCAACACCACTAAGAACTGTTTGCAAAATTGGTCTGGTTGAAACACTTAAACAAACTGACGACTACAAATGCTGCTGAATAAAATTACTCCAGGTGGTATAAGCCATTTGTTAGTAGTTTATGCTTAATAGTTTATTACTGATCTAAACTATACAGAAGTATGCAATTAAGTCTTTTGTGGTGGTTGGTATTTGCTGTTATTATTATTGTTACTCTGTTTTCTATTATTACCAGCCACCCATTTTATTGAAAATGCTCCTGCCACAAGAGACTTAAATTTTCTTTGTGGGGATATTGTGTTTAATTAGCAATATCGACTATAGAAGAAATGTGGGATTTAGAGTCATTTAGTCCTGTGCTCAAATACCACCCTTACCACTCTCTGCTTCTACCATCAGGGGCAAGTTATTAAAAATCTACGAGCATCAGTTTTCTTGTTGGTAAAACCAGTTTATAAGAAACACCTTGCTGGGATGTTATGGAGGCCAAATGATTCTCTGGGAGGTTTTAGAACAAAGAAGATCACACTCAAACCTGTGATTTAGGAAGATCTCTTCGGCAGTATGGAGGAGATAGGATTGGAGAGACTTACTTACGGGAACTGTATGAGAATGTCTAAGTGTCTGAAATAAGGCAACATTTGTGGTTTATAGTAGGATTGTCAGAGATCAAATATCCGAAGTGGGTATAAATGGGGGTAATTCTTAGCCTTGGGTGGGAAACAGGTGGGATCCAGATATACATATACTTTCCAGGGGTCCCAGACAACTGCTGGGCCTGGCAATATTTGTGAACCAGGAACCCATAGGTAGGGTAAACAGATAGAGGCTGGATGAGATGGAGCAATGTTTCTTAAGCCGGACTCCAGTTAATCACCTGGTCAGCTTTCAAGAAACATGAAAACCCTAGCCTCCCCCACAAACAGTAAGCCAGAGTCTGTACTGTGGAGTGTGGCTGTAGTGTTATTTAAGAGCTCCCTAACAGATTCTAAAGAGCAGCCACACTGAGAACCCCTGAGAAAGATGGGCCTCCAGGCCAACCCAAAGAGGCTTAGGTGCACGGGTTGGTGGAGATGCCATTTACTGTAAAAGAGAACATAGGAGAATGCATAGGTTTGGCGTGAAGAAGAGAGAGTGGTTTGTTGGGTTGTGAACATGTTCAGTTTAAGATACTTAAGGGACCACCTAGTAATGATGCCCAAAAGGAAGTCAGGTCTACTACCCTGAATCTCAGAAAGAAGGTGTTGTTTAAGAACATATGTTAAAATGTAAGTGACTGTTGAAGCCATGGACAAAGATGGAGTCTTTCAAGAAGAATGTGTAGAGTGATAAGAGAAAAATAAGGCATAAGTCTGGGTAACACTAAAACAGGAGAGCAGAGGGAGAAATTACTCTATCTCTCACACACATGGAAAAAGACCATGAAACACGCTGCTGTATGCTCAGGAAGGAGTCTCTGTCAGTATTCAGTATCTGATCCAGCCATTTGGATGCAGCACTACACACAAAGGCAAATTAGAAATGCAAAGAGTAAAGTGGCCCCAAACTAAAAGCAGATGAACTTATTTGAACAGTCCTGCAAACACTTCCCTTTCCCCTAAATGAGGATCACTTCATCATAAAACAGGAAATTAAACTTAGGAGAAACCCCATCATTGTTCTTAGCTCAACCAAAGCTATAGACCTTTGTATTGTTCCAGAATTTATAAGATTTTAAATTCCACAAATTAATTAACTTGCTTTGAATAGTTGAAGAACAATAATTAAAACCTAATGTCTTTTCTATTGGGAAGCATATAATCATAGAGTAAAGAGGATTGCTTTTGTGTTTTCCTTACCTGCATCTAGGGAAATAAAACAAAACTGCATTTCACAGCCAAAATGCATTTTGGCAGAGCCTTTCAGAATTGCAAAGTACAGAAGTTATTCCAGTCACTGGAATTTAAATATGGAGTTTCACTAATTAGGAAACGATGTCTGAGGTCATACAAAAATTCTCAGTATTTTAAGATTAAATCTCTCGGAGTGGCAATAATTGACCTTTGTCAATTAACCATGCTTACAGAAAATTTGGGTATTATGAAATTTATAATTAGTATATTTTATATATGTTTTACTCTTTTCAAAAAACAACTCAGTATTAATTGCATTGTATTCTTGAATCAAAGCTGGTAGAATCAACACTTTCATCCTCACCACATTTCTGAGACAATCCCTATAGCAAATGGAAGGAGCTGCGAGGAGAAGAACTGGCTTCTGTAGAAATGGAGTCTGAATCCCATCCCTGACTGTGAACATAAGTATAAGCTTGGATCAGATGTGTTACTTATCACCTGGCAGGTGGAGATGATAGTAATGACACTGTTGAGAGAACTGAACAAAAGAATTATGAAAAACACTCCCCGCAGAGCTTCTCATAGAGAAAGGAACAAGAAATGTCAGCTTTCATTGTTATTATCATCATGAGTATTGTTTGTTCCCTTAAAACCTTAAGTCCTTCATTTTTAATAATAATATATGTTAAGAGGGATACATGGGACATAACTTAACCATTGCCCACATTTTCCAAAAAGATAATTCTTTTGTTGTTGAATTTAAAGAAAGCATTCATTCACCTTTCATGAACTTCTAAATGAATTTCAACACCATGCACAAAGTCAACCCCAACCTCTTGTTCTAATCTCCTGTTCTACCCTTCTAGGGCATGTTAAATTCTAGCTGAATTCAATGCAACCAAAAAAAGTCTGCTCACTCATCTCTGTTTTTTGATTAGCCACAGAGGTAGGCTGAATAACCGTCCCCTAATGTGTCACCATCTGTTTCTCTAGAAACTCTGAATTTGATAGGTCACATGGTAAAAAGGACCTTGCAGTTATGTCAATGATTTTAAAGAGGCAAGATCATCCTGGATCACCCATGTGGTCCTAGTGTAATCAAGGCAATCACAGGGTCCTTTTAAGTGAACAGTTTAGAGCAACTGACACAGAAGAGGAGAAGGCCATGGGCCTGTGGAAGCAGGGTTGTTGTGATGTGGCCACAAGCCAGAGAATGCTGGCAGCCACCAGAAACTGCACTAGACAAGGAATGTATTGTCACCTGGAGCCTCCAGATGGAACCAACCCTGTTAACACCTTGATTTTAGCCCTTTAAGATTCATTTCAGACTTTTCTTTTCCTGCTATGTAAGACAATAAAGTTCTATTGTTTTTAGGTTATCGAGTTTAAGGTAATGCATTACAGCAGCCTTAGGGGATTAATACAGCCACCTCTCACATCCTCTCCAGAATTAGCTCATCCTTTCATATTATCCAGGTCCCTGCTCCAATGGCATTTCCACAGAAAAGAAGACAATTTATATAAAAGACTCAGGTATCAAAGTGTCTTTGGATATTCAATAGTATCTCTGTAAGATAAAAGATAAGGAAGCCAAGTATACAAATTCTGAAGGAAAATAACTCCCAGCCAAAAAATTACAGATCCAGCCAAATAATCAATCAAATATGTTGGTAGAATAAAGGTATGTCTGGACCTACAAAAATTTAAAATACCTCATACTCTCTCTTTCTCATAAATCTACTAAATAATGTGCTTCTTTCCAATAAGGGAGCATTTCAAAAAAGACAGCAAAATCAGGGCCATTAGGCACAATCCCAAGAATGGGAGAAATGGGGAGGAAGAATGGGATCTGTGTATCAGGTGAGGAGGACAGTCTCTTCAGATCAGAGCCTGTCACACCACCACTTGAGATATTCCTTTCAGTAGATAAAGAGATCTCTTACTTAATGTGAATGATTGCCATGGGAGGAGAATTGGGCTGAATTACTAACAAACACAAAGAAAACTATCAAAGAACAAAAAGGTCCTCCATTGAAAACAGACAAAAAATAGCAGAAGGGATAAATAACCAGGATACACTCTAGATTAACTCTGAATAGCAGAAACAATACTGTGACTAGTGATCAAGTAATTAGTAGTTTCATATGTAAGGGTGCTGTGGGACTGGAAGAAAGAAAGCTGAGTCATCATCTTAGGAAACAATTGAACCCGAACTTGAGGAATGATAAAGAGGACTATTAAGTGTGTTATATAGAAATTTGGAAGTGAAGACCAAAGACTTGACCAAAGTCATTGAAAGTGACCTGAGAAGGGAAGCTATTTATTGTCTATTAAGATACTTTGTAAACAAGTTAAAAATTTAAACTCCCATGTTTATGTAATTTTGATAGAAATAAAATAAAAAAGAAGGTAAAATAATTCTGGACTTCAAGGTCTATTACAAAACTATAATCAAGACAGTATGGTAATGACACAAAAACAGACACATGGATCAATGGAACAGAATAGAGAGGCCAGAAATGGACCCTCAATTCTATGGTCAACTAATGTTTAACAAAGCAGGAAAGAATGTCCAATGGAAAAAAGACAGTCTCTTCAACAAATGGTGTTGGGAAAATTGGATAGCCACATGCACAAGAATGAAACTGGACCATTTCCTTACACCACACACAAAAATAGACTCAAAATGAATGAAAGACCTCAATGTAATACCAGAATCCATCAAAATCCTTGAGGAGAACATAGGCAGCAATGTCTTAGACCTCAGCCACAACAACTTCTTCCTAGAAACACTGCCAAAGGCAAGGGAAGCAAGGGCAAAAATGAACTATTGAGACTTCATCAAGATAAAAAGCTTTTGTACAACAAAGGAAACAGTCAACAAAACCAAAAGGCAACTTACAGAATGGGAGAAGATATTTGGAAAAGACAAATCAGATAAAGGGCTAGTATCTAAAATCTATAAAGAACTTATCAAACTCAACACCCAAAGAACAAATAATCCAATTAAGAAATGGGCGGAAGAGATGAACAGGTATTTCTGCAAAGAAGACATCCAAAAAGCCAACAGACACATGAAGAAGTGCTCAACATCACTCAGCCTCAGGGAAATACAAATCAAAACTATGGTGAGGGGCACCTGGGTGGCTCAGTGGGTTAAGCCTCTGCCTTCAGCTCAGGTCATGATCCCAAGGTCCTGGGATCAAGGCCCGCATCGCATCAGGCTCTCTGCTCAGCAGGAAGTTTGCTTCCTCCTCTTTCTCTGCCTGCTTCTCTGCCTACTTGTGATCTCTGTCTGTCAAATAAGTAAATATCTTAAAAAAAAAAAAATGGTGAAATACCACCTGACACCAATCAGAATGGCTAAAACTAACAAGTCAAGAAATGACAGGTGTTGGCAAGAGGGAAACCTGCCTACACTGTTGGAGGGAATGCAACCTGGTGCAGACACTCTAGAAAACAATATGGAGGTTTTTCAAGTAGTTGAGAATAGAGCCACCCTATGACCCCACAATTGTACTACTGGGTATTTATCCCAAAGATACAAATGTAGTGGTCCAAAGGGGCACATGCTCCCCAAGGTTTATAGCACCAATGTCCATAGTAGCTGAACTCCAGAAAAAGCCTAGATGTCCATCAACAGATGAATGGATAAAGAAGATGCATGTATATATGTATGTATGTATATGTATATGTATACATACATGTATGTATATGTATATATATGTATATACATATATATAAAATATTATGCAGCTATCAAAAAAACTGAAATCTTGGGTGCCTGGGTGGCTCAGTGGGTTAAGCCTCTGCCTTCAGCTCAGGTCATGATCACAGAGTCCTGGGATCGAGCCCCACATCGGGCTCTCTGCTCAGCAGGGAGCCTACTTCCCTTCCCCTCTCTCTGCCTGCCTCTCTGCCTACTTGTGATCTCTGTCTGTTGAATAAATAAATAAAAAATCTTAAAAAAAAAACCTGAAATCCTGCTATTTGCAATGATGTGGATAGAACTAGAGGGTATTATGCTAACTGAAATAAGTCAATCAAAGACAATTATCATATGATCTCACTGATATGAGTAATTTGAGACATAAGACAGAGGATCATAGGGAAGGGGAGGGAAAAGTGAAACAAGATGAAACCAGAGAGGGAGACAAACCATAAGAGACTCTTAATCTCAGGAAACAAACTGAGGGTTTTTAGAGTGGAGGAGAGTGGAAGGGATGGGGTGGCTGCGTGATGGACATTGGGGACGGTATGTGCTATAGTGAGTGCTGTGAATTGTGTAAGACTGGTAAATCACAGACCTGTACCCCTGAAACAAATAATACAGTATATGTTAATAAGTAAAAATATATTTATATATAAAATATAATTTCTAATATGAAAACAAGAAACAAATGATATAGGACTAAATCTAAAAACAGATAAATAGAAAATTTATGGAGAAAAGCAATGAAATCAATTGTAAGAAAAAATAAATGATAATTAAGAAAAACCATTTTTATGCTTAAAACAAGTCATTATCATAAAAATGTCAAATTTCCCCAAGTTTATCTGGTATTGTTGCAATCCTAATCAATTCAACTAGAATAAGATTATAACAAAGTAACTCTAAATTTACTGTAAAAGTATAAATATGCATGAACAGACAAAGTAATTTTGAAATAGAATGCAAATCATTAAAAAATAAGACATATAGAGGTGCCTAAATGGCTCAGTTAAGTGACTAACTCTTGATTTCAGCTCAGGTCATGATCTCAGGATGGTGGGAGCGAGCCCAGCAATGGGCTATGCACTCAGCCATGAGTATGCTGGAGATTTCTGTCTCTCCCTCCCTCTGCTCCTTCTCTTTCCCCCTGCTCTCTACCTCATTCTCTCTTTCTTTCAAATAAATAAATCCTTAAAAAAAAAAATAGCACATTGGAAGGAAAGTTGGATAATCTTGAGTGGGGTTCATAGTCTGGGTAATTATATTGCTCCAGGATTAATCTCCTGTTCTTGATAATTGTGCTATGTTTCTGTGAGATGTTCACTTGATGAGAAGTCAAGAGATACAGATCAGTAAGCAGCTTTTTACCATTTTTTCAACTCCTCTCTAATTCTAAAATTAGCTCAAAATGAAGCATTTAAAAAAGACAAGTAGTTAAGATTTTGAAGGATTGGTAAAAGTGCAGAGATGAACCCAAAAGAATGGAAAGTCCTGAAACTCTTATGGGCATGTTATGATACAGTATATGAGACAAGTGGTTTCAGAACTCAGTGGGTGCATGGAGAGCTTATTGAGACACTGATGTGGGAAAATTGGCTCACCTGTTTGTGAAAAAAATGTGGATCCTACTTCACACCATCCAAAAACAATTTCAAAAGAATTAATGTCTAAACTAAAGAAAATATCAATCATTTTGGAAACTATGTTTGGACAAATATTTCCTAGGTTTTAAAATACAAACTATGAGGAGTATAGATGAATATATCAAACTAAAGATATCATGTAGAAGAAGTAGTTGCTAAGGATATGTAAAGAGTTAACTGCACAAAAAATACGGAAAATGCAATTAAGATCATGACAGACCAGGTTAAGCATATCATGTTGACAGAAGTTAGAAAGAGGGAAAATAACAAGTACTATCAAAATATGAAGCAGTGACAACTGTTTGTACTACTGCTGGGAACACACAGGGCACCACTCTAAGAGCACATTTGCAGTACTCCCTTGAGTCATGTATGTGCCCCCCCAGCAGGGCTCCTACTCAGTAAATACAACTTTTCCCTACTCTCTGAAAATTCTTTTTATCCCTTAGTTTTTACAAAAGATCTACACTAGTACCTATTTTCAATAACTGAAAGAAATCCAAAGAGTACTTTCACTTTTACAAAATTACAATGGCTTCTTCACCTTAGGCCCCTGGGTGTGGGGAAAGGTTTCATAGGAACCCTCTACTTTTGGATCCTGGGGGAAACCTATACTTGGGGAAGTATCTTCCAGAGGTCTACCGGACTTATAAAGGAAAGTACTGACTGCCATATTTTGCTGGCAAAGAAGAACATGACAGTCTAGCTGGCATGAGAGAGAGATACATTAATAAAAGGCAGTATAAGCACAAAATGGAATACTGTGCAGTAACAAATGTAATATAATTGTATTGACATAAACCCAAATAGATTTCAAACATATAAAGCTGACAAAAGAGATATAGCAAAATATTTTAAGTATATTTAAACACAAATATACAGAATATAAACCTATTAACAAGTGTGTGACTTAAATATGACTTCACTATATTTATATATAAATGTTGTGTTAGAGGGAAATTTATTAAATACACTAAAATGTATGCCACAGAGAGGCTAAGAATATGATGGAGGATGACAGGTGAAAAATAATCAGTAAAATATCACCTAGAGCTGATAAAAGCACGTCATAAATTGAAAATGTTAATTTCTTATGCTCATAGCTAAAAGTATAATAATAAAGTAGTAATAAAAATCTCAACATTATTATGGAGTAGCTAAAAGAATACAGTACTCCACTATTTTTGGATATGAATTAAGTATAAAAATAGTGATTTCCATAAAATTATCCACTAAACAGATAGACTTTCTTAGGCAAATACAAAAGATAAAAGTATATAAAACTTAAATCACTAAATATGCTATTGCTTACATACATGACTACAATATAGATATGCCTCTATTAACAACAGTGGCTTGACCTGCATATGGAATATAGCAAAGTAAATTTCTAGAAGACTGCAAGTAACTGCTTTTTAGTATGTTCTGACAGAATTTTAAAAGGCACTTCAGAAACCGGAGATCTAGATATCATGAAGTACCTTCAAGGAGAACAACTGAAGATAAAACCAAAAAGTTAAGAAAAAAAAGAAAGAAAGTATGGGAAGGGTTGTATACTTGCCTGGAGAGAACCCACAGATTTACGTGAGCTGAACTGTGGAGCTGTGAGGGTTATGTAATGCGTAGGGAAAGAAAGAAAGCTGGAGCGCATAAGGTAGCCTTATAGATGGTGAAAATGGAAAACTAACTCTAGGTCATACTTGATGAATCTGTCTAGGATTGTTTTACTACCAGCTGAGAGAGAATTGATCAGTGACTCCTCAAAACTCTATACCTATGTGGTGCCTGGGTAGTTCAGTCAGTTAAGCCACTGACTTGATTTTAGCTCAGATCATGATCTCAGGGTTGTGAGACTGAGTCTTTTCTCTGACTCCATGATCAGTGGGGATACTACTTAGGATTCTCTCCCTTCCTCTCCTTCTGCTCCTCCCTACCACTCCTGTTCCTTCCCTCACTCTCTCAAATAAATAACTAAATAATATTAAAAAAAAAAAAAAAACCCACAAAACAAAACAAAACTGTGATCTCCTATAGTTACCTAGAGATTTTTTTCACATATTCTCATCAAAGGCATAGAAATGTTACACAAAAACTCCTCTAAGTACTACTTTACACAATCTCTTGAAAGAGAAAAGATTGTCTTTCCAAATACAAAGACCAACTGTCTTTCACTCTAGAGGTTTTTTGTTCCAGATAATATATTTTTTAAGATTTTATTTATTTCTTTGCCAGACAGAGAGAAAGCATAAGCAGGAGGAGCAACAGGCAGAGGAAGAAACCCGCTCCCTGCTGAGCAAGGAGCCCAATGTGGGACCATGGGATCATGACCTGAGCCAAAGGCAGACGCTTAAATGACTGAGCCACCCAGATGTCCCTGTTCTGGATAATGTTATCTACTTTTGTGATATTCCAAGGTTCCTTTTGACTGCATTCATGTGCTGTTTCCAAAGATCTCCATTATTTATGCTTCCTTTTATTCCAACTATAAAGCCAACAATTTTCATCATAAAACTTATTTCAGTATTTTTCTTATTTTTCCATAAGATTTAAATTTCACTCTGATTTGCCAATATCATCTATCAAGAAAATATCAATTGTTATAATTGCAGATACATGCTTTTTAAAATGGTTTTAATCTAATGGATATAGAGTTTCTATATATTTAATCTAGAGAGTCAATCCATTCCTGGATGTGTATAAAATATAAATGGATTTGGAGTGTTGACTCAAGGACTATTGTTTTTTCTTGGACAATAACTTACACGTTCTTATACCTTGTATGTTAGCATAGCCAAATAGAGGTAATTAGGTATTAAAATGCAGCATTATATTGAAAGGGAAGTGTTAACAATTTCTCCTGATCCTGTAGTGGCTGAAATGGAACTAATTACTAGTGTTATTCCCTTTTCTTATAATTCTAAGTGTTTAATATATTTCCCTTGATCTGAATATAAATGCAAATATTCTTTATCATCACATTGTTAAATGGCCTAAGTCTGTTGCTCAAATGTCTATTTGGCATGTCAGTGAAGTTATTGCTATAAATTTATGCTATATTTATCTCATCTTGATTTTATGATCTTGCTTTTGAGCTCTATTGGCAGCATTTTGTAATTATTCTGCTTATTTTACTAGTTAAAATTTGGAAAAATGATTTTTATTCTGTTCCATGACTGTTAAAAGAAAAAAAAACTGTCTTCCATGTCTTTACTGAGTCTATTAGTTCTCATGTTTTCCTTGATGTTAATTTAATTTGATTTGAATTTCAAAATATTCTTGTCTATTGTCTTATTTTCTTTTAAATGAAAGTGGATTTTTTCTAAGTAATAAAAATGATAATTTGTTTAAAGATTTACTGTCATGTTATTAAGAAATAGAAGTGTTAGAAAACTGATTACCAAAAACAATTCTGTATCAAGATATATACAAATCATCTTAAAAATTATAGTGTTTAAAATAAATAAAATTTAATTGGAACATAATTGGTGAGAGCTCTGTCACTTCTGAAACCCAAATAATTCAATCTAACTGTAAATCTGAGGAGTTACCAAAGTTGTATTTGATGAGATTGATACATACGTGTGTATACACTACACTTATGTATGTATAAATACGTGTGTGTGTGTCAGGTTGGTGGTCACTGTTAGAAGAGTTTGGGGAAGAAGGAAAGAATGAATAGCTTGTGGGTAGAAGGAGGTTACAAGAAATGGTGACACCCGTACGGGGGCTGACATGGTAAGTATGGATAATTTTGACATATGGTTCCTTGCAAGGAAATGGCAGTACTGATTACTTAAGCTTAATTCTTTATCAACAGTCTCTTTGAACCCTTTTAGAGATCCTCAGTGACCCCATGGCTAGAGTTCCTGACCCTCAGTATGAGAAACATTGAATGCAAACAAGCAAAAATGGCTCAGAGCTATGTTATTTCTGAACTACAAAATGGCTTACAAAGTTAAAAATAGAAATCTGAATACATGTGTCAGCACTTACAAGAATGAAAACACTGAACCTCCTCTTCTAGAGCCAGCATCCCCTCTCAGAGTAGATAGAGTAATATAATCAGGGTAAGGTCAAGTAATTGTCAATGGGGTCCTGGGCCATATATTTCTTCCTACAAGCTATTTTTATTTAAAAGAAAAAAGTACCTCTTACAAATGCCTTATAATGCCTATATAGAGAGAATTACATGAAACAAGAAGGTTCACAATTTTATTCAAATATAAATGTCCAATTTTTAAAGACCTTTAGTTTACTTTGAATTTAAATGCATATCCCAAGAGAACAAAAGGCCATTTTTTTCTGCATATGCCCCCCAAAAAGGAAAAAAAATAAACAGAAATTAAAAAGAAGAAGACAAATGATAATAATGAAGTTTTATAGACAAGATACCGGGTTCTTCTGTTGAAATCTTTGACCAACAAAAAAATTATTTTCCTAGTCATCTCAAAGAATTACCCACCAAAAAAGTGGATTTCTACTAAAGTTGTGGGTTAAAAATCTAGGTGCCAAAATGGATTTGGGAGAGATGGAGATGATTTTAATTGGTAAATGAGTTCACACTAAGCAGATAATAATGCTGGACATTCTAAATATGTAGATATATTTCTGCAGATAAAATCTGAAACACAAAATGAGAATAGAAGATATATTGTGAATTTTTTCTGAGATAATTATTTTTCATTAGGGATTACCTTTTCTTATTTTATATTTTACATGATTTATCTAATTATAATACAACCAAATTGCATCAAAGAGCCCTGCTGATTAAAATATGTCTGGAGAGCCCTCTTGTGTACTAGTTCATAAAATGAGCTGGAAAGCTTGGATTACTTTTTCAATAATTCATTCATTGATTCACTGAATAAGGATTTATTATATGCTTAAATGAGTCCATGTAAGGTACCATCTAAAGAGGGTTATAATTTTAGTAAAGATGATTACACAGAGATGTTAAAATTAATACCTCCTATACCTACAATCTTCACCTTCCTGCCTGCTCATGAATCCATAATAAAAATAAATGAATTAAAGAAAAAAAAAGTAAAAAAAAAAAAAAAAGATGGGGGGGCACCTGGATGGTTCAGTCAGTTAAACGTCTGCTTTCTGCTCAGGTCATGATCTCAGGGTTCTAGGATCAAGCCCCACATGGGGCTCCCTGCTCAATAGGGGATCCTGTTTCTTCTTTTCACCCTCCTCCTGGGCACTCCCTCTTTCTCTTTCAAATAAATAAAGAAAATCTTAAAAAAAAAAGTTTATTCAGTCTTTTTTTAAAACTACAGTGGTCGCTTACAATACAAACAAACAATAGTAATTTATTAAATAATCATATTGAGACTTTAGCATAGAATATATTTCCATTAAATGTTCATTAAAATAATTTTAAAATTTTCATTCGTTAAAATAGCCACCCTAGAAGACTATATGTTTATTCTTTCATTGATCATATTTCTACAATATTAAGGAGTGGAATACAGAGGGCACCCCAAGTATCCTAAATAAAGCTATTATCTAAAAGGATTAATCCAATCTTTAGATCATCTGTGTTATGAGTATTGTCTTTTCATTTTGTTTAAAATAACAAAATAATATTTCACCTCTATGTTCCCTTCAAGTTTTTCCTTTTCAGGAAGACTTTCTTTCTTTTTTAGAGTCCAAAAATTGTTTTGTCCAAATATTTTATATTAACATTCTAAATGAACTACACTTTTCTATCATTCAATTGTATGTTTGTACAAGTAATTAGTTCATTTATCATTTACTAAGTATTAAGAAAGAATCCATATTCTTAAGGAAATAAATAAGTCGAGTAAGAAACTCTATCACTAGAACATATCATTATCATGTGAGAAGATAAATAAGAGCTATAAATAGAGTTCCTTGGTATTGTGCTGGGAGAAATTATTAACCATGGATGTCTAGAGCATAGAGAAAGACCTTATGGAGAAAATGAGGTTTCATCTGGGTGTTGACTAATAGGTCAACTTTATGTTGACTTCTCAATCTTAGGGAACTGACAAAATCAGACAAGTGTCAGCTAGACGCTGAGCATGGAGATGTGAGTAAAGTTTTACCTTATTTATTTTTGTATTCTCAGAGCCAGTGTGATTCTTGAAATGAGGTGTAAGAAGTATGAAGTCACAATGCAAAGTAAACTGCGATAGAACTGTACTATTTCAGTAGCATGACCATATGATTTGTTTTTCAACTCAAGAGACTTTTAAAAGTGAACAATGGAGCCCTACCTTTTTATGCTGGCAAACAGGCAGATACAAAACTCTCCATAAAACCACCCTATACCTTTGCACTAGACGTACACTGGTGAGGAATAGGAGGATGCCTTTATGCAAAGCTTTAGGAAAGGTTATGTAGCAAAGTAGTCTTACTAATCCTATGTCACTCTATTCATTCAATTATAGAGAAAATTCCAGTCAGTTCTATTCCACCTAAAATAATATTTTGCTCTTTTGAACAGTCAACAACTTTAACCTAAATATCACAGATTAGATACTAGCAAACTAACCAACAAAAATGAGGATATATGCACATCCAACTTCTGGAACCAAGTAAACATGCTAATTTGAATGGGCACTCAGGCATAGTGAATTGCATTCTAATCTATAGCATGAGGGTTTTTTCTGGCCTTTTTGTTCTCTTGACTCTGGCATAATGTGTCGAGAACAGAGAGAACAGGATTACAGCTGTTTTATTTCTAGGGATCCCCCCAAAATAGTTCTCTAACATCAGCCATATGAACACGATACCCAGTATGTGGAGCCTTGGTACATGGGTTCCCTGTTCAATGCCCAACACTTCATTCTGGATGTGACAGAGTTGGGTCCTTTCCATTATCTTGCTCCACTCTTCCAGAGTAATTACTCACTTCCATTCTGAACTACCACCTATATATAGGGATGGCTCTGAGCTTTATCATTAACCTATGTATCTCCTAGAAGCACATGCCCTTTCTCAGTGACCATCATAACCTAGATACTGAATGGGAATTGATAATTATCCTCATGTCTCAAAATATATTTCCTCTCTTCTCTTTCTTATCTGGGTTATCACCATCAAAAATAAGCTTCAAGTGAACTTTAAGACTTCTAAAACCAATTTTCTAATTGCTTTACAATCTCTAGTTTTCCACCTTTTACTCATTTTTAAAATATTTCACTATTTTCATCCAGATTTTAGAATTCCGTTAAAGCTAATTAACATAGCATATGAAATCTTTCATAAGTGGACCTGTATTTATCTAATTTATTTTCTTCAGCTTCACCACAAACAAGTTTATAATAGTATCACATTGTCTATCTATTACACATTTATATGAGCCCAACTGAGACTATCTTTTTATTTGTTTGGTGAAACATTTGAATTTTCTCTTCTATAAATTACTTTTTCATTACCTCTTTCAACTTTATTATTGGGTGGCTTACTTTTTCCTTTTAAAACATCTGTTCATCATGAAATTTTACTTCTGGCTCAATTCTATACTAAATTTATTTTTCAAATCTATTGGCTGTCTATTGATTTTGAGGGTGTTTTCTCATGCAAAGCTGTAATTTTATATAGGCTACCAGGCCATTCTTTTGTAGCATCTTGATATAAACCTCGATTTAGGAAATTTCCCCTTATGAATTTCTCCATGATTACTTTACATGATAAATGTTTTATTTTTTAGCCTTTAACTGTTCAATTTATTTGAATCACTCCCCTTTTTTGATATATCTCCAAATTTATTTTTTTCTTTAATAGCAATTACTAAGTTCTGCTTTCTCCATGCATTGAGTTATCCATTTTTTTCCTTATTAAATTAAAACATCAGGGCACCTGGTGGCTCAGTCAGTAAAATGACCCACCAAGGTCATGACCTCAGGGTCCCACAATGGGTTCCGCACTCAGAGGGGAGTCTACTTGAGATTCTCTCTCGCTCCCTCTGCCCGTTCCCCCACTCATGTGCACTTGTGCACGCTCTCTCTCTCAAATAAATAAATAAATAAATATTAATTTAAAAAACTCTAAAACATCAAATTCATTATATGCTGAATTCTTCTATAAGCTGGATTCTACTTTCTGGATTTTCTGTTCTCTTCCATTGATGTAGGTTTGATTTCCAATAGCTCTATAGTACCTATAAAACTTTATAATTCTGGTTCCTGTCACCATTACTAATACAATTTTTTTTTTTTTCCTCATCCCTTCTTTGGCAGGATTCTCTTCCCACAGTTGTATTAAGGCTCTATGAAGATCTTTTCCTCTGGAGAGAAGTTCTCCATTATGGAGAAGGCTTTCAGCACATTTCACAAAAATTAATCCTTTCCTCCCCTTCTCAGAGCTGAGATGAGATTTTTTTGGATTTTTCACCATGGGAACCTAGTAGAGTTCTGGAAGTTAAAGACCAAGAAAGTGTGCTCCTACCAAGACTTCTCACTCTCATGGTAAGTCCACATTTATTTTCTGGTAATTCTTCACAATGACCATTTAATGTTCGAGGGTGAGTCTTCAACAGCTTCTGCTTCAGGCAAGCCTATCTTAGCCATGTCTCTTCTGCTGTGTTATCTACCCAGATTTCAAGTGGGACTTTGTCCTGTGACTTAAGTTCTTCCCTGAGTCCAAGAAGCCACTGTTTTTCACATTTTCCAGCTTTTTGTGCAAAAGAAAAAAAAGACTTCTAATTCTTTTTCTCTCTGAATTGAAGCTGAAAATCTCATAATATTCTTGGACAAAATTTACCAAAAGTTGTTTTCAGTATATTTTTAGATTAATCAAAAAAAAATAAACTCTACATGTACACCAGAGTTGAACAATTAAATAAATGAATGGCAGATGGTCAGAGCCAGGTTTCTCGCTGTTGGAGTAGGTATTTACAGACAGGCAAGAGGAGGAGGCTATAAAGATCTGTGTGGTAATGGTAATGGATTAGAATCAGAGTCATAAGCATGAACTGTTTAATGTAGATACAGATGATTATATACAGATACTGCAGATATTACATATGCATTACCTAATATGCAGTTAATATATACACATAGTGTTCCTGGTTCTGTGACTTGAGAGATCCAGAAGCAATCACATCTCCGTAGTAATGAACCATCTCGTTCCAAAGTTTTTGGATTCTGATATCATTCTTCAATAACAGGACTCAGGATCCTTGGAGAAATAACTGATTCTGGAAAATACATGAGATGAGTCTGGAGCATCTTGTAGTACCAGAAAGTAGAGAAATACATGCAACAAACAAGCAAAAGATCATACATATTGATGAAGTTTATCAACACGACACAGGGGCCTAATCAAAGAACACCTTAAGGCCAAAGTTGTAACAATTTGAGCAGCAAAATAAAGCACTGGCTTTAACCCAAAATATAAATAAACATCCATGAGTACATGATCCTATGAATGAATGATTAGATAAATAAATCAATGGGGGAGAATAGACAAGTCTCCTGTGCAGAAGAGCTCCACATATTTTATGTAGATGTTCCATCCTCAAGGATGTGCAACATAATTCCACATTGTTTAAACTTTATTTTATTTTTAAAGTAATCTCTACACCCAAAGTGGGGCTCTCACTCATGACCCCAAGATCAAGTGTCACACACTTAAACAACCCCACATTGTTTAAAAGTGAACTGTATGAAGTGACTTCTTTCCAAAGAGTGAGGTATGGAAGGGAAGGGGGGAAGTGACTAGAGTGGGAAGCCCTGATAAACACTACTTCAGCCAAATACGGAATTTTAGCATCTATGGTGTTAAGCCATTTGATAGTAAAAGTCACTGAGAAGATGTGTAGGAAACTGAACATCAGCCCTTGGTCTCCAAAACCACACAATCTCAATCTCACCATTAAAAAAAAAAAAAAAAAAAACATGAGATGCATCCCTATTGAGGTTTATTCTACAAAATATATTTCAGTACTCCTGAAACTTCCCATGGTTATAAAAGGAAAAGAAAGAGGAAGAAAGGCTAAGAAACTAATGGCCCAGAAAACTACAGTTAAATACATTGTGGTATCCTGTATAAGCTCCTGGAACATAACAAAAAAAGGACATCAGGAAAACACAAATCAAATCAATAAAGAATTGGTCTCTATTTTACTCAGTAATAACATATCTGTTTTAGATTTGTTAATTGCAAGAAATAAGCCATATTAATATTTTATGTTCATAGAAGAATCAGAGTATGGGGTATGTGGCGATTGTACTATCTTCACAATTTTTCTATGAATCTAATTTTTTTCTAAAATACTATTTTAGTTGTATATTTATGTATATGTGTATATGTGTGTGTGTGTGTGTGTGTGTGTGTGTATGTATGCCAGCCTAAATATGTCTATAGTAAATGCTAAGCTTATAAATATGTAGGGGTACCTGTGTGGCATAGTCGATTAAGCAACTGACTCTTGGTTTGGGTTTAGGTCGTGATCTCACATTCGTGAGATCCAGCCCCACATTCTGCTCCATGCTCAGGGTGAAGTCTGCTTAAGACTCTCTTTCCCTCTCCCTCTGCCCCTCCCAGACTCATGCACATGCTGTCTCTCTCTTTTCTCTCTAAAATAAACAAATCTTTAAAAAATATCTATTAACATGTAGATATTTATCAAAATAGATTTAGTTCACAGTCAACTACAGGGGAAGTAACATTTTATTCACAACAAACATTTCAACAGAATTTTCAATTTTCCCAATAGAATGCCATTTCTTTCCCATGCTCAACTTTGACTTGAAGTATGGTTTCCTGTACTAACATGATAATCCATATAAGTGATGGTTTGAGAACTTTTTGGTGACCAAAATTTTACTGCTACTCCACATCTATCAGAAACTTAGCCAAGTGAAATTGTATTTCCATAATATTACCCCGATGAAATGAAATCCATATATTCTAGAGAGTACTCTGAAATGTTGACCTTTAATATGCTTTTTTCTTAATTATGATCTCTTGCTTAGTTTCTGGAAAACTGTTATCTAAAATATTCCATACCCCTTTCTTTCAGACCTTGCACTTTCTGGATCACAAACTTTTTTTGTTCCCCCAAATGGATCACTAAGATGAAATCCAGAGACTCTATACTCAGCCATTGCTGGCTGTGGATCAATTATAATAGCTATCTGGTGCCTTGGTATTAGTTGTCTGTTGCTGAGTTATGTTGTTATGAATTTTCCTTTGGCTTGACTTATTTTTAAGGGTAATAGAAGAAACAGCAACCTTATGCTCATATCTGTCTCCACTCTAATGATGTTTCCTTGAGGATATTGTACATCATATTACAGTGTCCTCATCCTTAGCACTCCTAGGGGAATAATCTCTGTGTTCTTAATGTCAGGAAATGGAAGAGTGAGGAATGTGAATGCATGGTAAATTCCTTACCTTATTTTAGGGAGAGTCAAAAGGCATTATATATAACTTAAATTTGATTCTTTTTGGAAATGTGTTTTAAGGTATTATTTTGAGAAATATCAAGACATTTTAAAAATATAATAAAATAGGATGGATTTTTTTCCACTCAAGAAAATAACAGTAAATATAATATATATGTCAGAGAAAAAAGATAAAATCAACAAAATTTTAAAATAAGGTAGCTGAGATAAAACCATCTGTATCAATTTTGACAAATGGGTTGTTCTTCTTCATAAGAAGCCAGGGATTTTATATGGGGGCTGTGCTTCTTGTATGTTAGAAATATTCTAATGTTCTGACAGGTAGTTGCATAGGTCCAATTACTGGAACTGCAAGCTTACGCTTTTGGCTTTTTATCTACTATTACCTGAAGCTACTTTAATAAAACTTTTGTTTTTAAAATAAATGAATGCCACATATGGTATACACACTGAATACAAAAGGCATTTTTTTTTTTTTTTAAGGCTTAGGCTATGCCAGACCAAAAAAAAAAAAAAAAAAAAAGGAGAAGGGGGGATAAGCTTGCCTGCATTAATGTTAGTAAATAAGAATGCAAGAGAAAAAACATTAAATGAAATATAGAGGAAAATTTCATTAAGTATATAATGGACAAAGAATAAATATTAAACGCAAATCTATGTAGCATTAAATACACATTAAATACAATTTATATAAATGGATATAGAGAAGTATTTATTGCGAGGCCTTTTACATGCTGATCTGTCTTTCATAAACCAATTAAACAAAAAAAGATGTACTTGAAGAACTTACCTGATGATATTGAAATAACATGCATATGAGCTATATACTCTAAGAACAGAGAACAGTGAAACTGTTCTTCATTTTGCCATATCCTAGACAACCTCAAACTCCTCAAAAAAAAATTATAACTAATCCTTGACTACAAATTTAAAATATAATATATTGTTTACAAGTGTTAAGGGTACAGTCATGTAGGCACATTCATGCCCCAATGTTCTTGACATAAGTACAGGGAGTTTTCTAAGAAGATACTAGGTATTTCTTTAAATTTCTTAGCACATTATGTAAAACATTGATCCTAGACATGTATTATCATAAAATAATTAAATACAGAAACAAAGATTTAAAGACAAATTTGACATATTGATTTTATGCCTTTTGGTGAAAAAACTGAAATAATTTTCAATGTTAATACAAGTTCACTTTAAATTTTTGTTATATACATAGCATGATATAATCTTTTTAAAAATATTTTAATATTATAGTAAAATGTTAAACTGAAAAATACAAAAGTATAAATAGATAAGCAAACAGAGAGAGAGAGAGATAGATGATGATATATAATAAAATATCTATTTGGGGTTATATGTGGTTTCCACATTAAAAAAATAACCAAAATTACAGGGTTGCAAATATTAACATTGGCTAACAATAATATTTATTTTCTTACATATCACCTTATTTCTGAATTTTACATTTATGAATATAAATTTCTTTGAAAAAGTTAGAAAATAAATACCTATTAAAGTAAGTGTTTAAAGAAGTATTATTATTGAGGGTAACATAATCTGCTAATTATGCCATTAAAGTATTTTCTTTGAATTATAGGTAATGCCAGAGCACATTGTAACTTAAACAGTATAGAGTTTACTGTTTCAATTTTTCCAATAAATCACCACAATTATCTTCAAACACAATTAGTATGGAGATAGTATGTAAAGTGAATTTAACAAATTGACATGTATCACCCACTGTACTTTGAACATATTATCATATATAGTGTAACAAAAAACTGTACAACTCCATTATTTTAACTGAAAGGTCAAAGCAAGTATCGTGAGCATTTGAAGATAAAGATGGATTTAATTGCCAAACAAAACAAAACAAAACCTCTGTCATTCCTCTTTAGGCCATGATTGCAGAAACCTCATTTTATTTGTGACATCTAGACAATACTTAGAAAGACATAGTAAGTACATTAATTTTGATTAAAATAATGATTTTTTTATATAATAGGGTTTCACTTACAGGTTAAAAAAGAAGAGAACTTTTCAATGATTCAAAGATAACGAATCAGAGTATCCATATCATGATTCTGACTATCTATTATAATTGCTATTGTTAAAAGCTAAAATGACACAGCTTTGCAATTTATAAATGTTCTCCATTTATACACTGGACTTGAGGGACATATAGGGCATATTATATCATCATATTGGTAAATGTTGATAATTATCTTTATCCTTATTATGACCTCCATAGATTATAAACTTTTTGGGAAAAGGGCAGTCCCTACAGGAGCAATGAGAAATGACACTGTATGGCATTATTCATTATAACTTTGAAGACACTGTTTCACAAAAGCCTGATGTACTGCTTTACTAAAATACTCCCAAGATCTCATATCTTGCAATAATATCTCAAAGCATTATAGGTAACTGTTTTAGAGAAAAAAAGCATTTTTTTTTAAGATTTTATTTATTTATTTGTCAGAGAGAGAGAGAACACAAGCAGGCAGAGCAGCAAGCAGAGGCAGAGAGAGAAGCAGGCTCCCCACTGAGCAAGGAGCCCGATGTGGGACTCAATCCCAGGATCCTGGGATCATGACCCGAGCCAAAGGCAGCGGTTCAACCAACTGAGCTACCCAGGTGTCCTGAGGGAAAAAAAAAGCATTTGAAGATGAATTCCTTGAAGGAAAAATAAAAAATCTTAATAAAATTACATTTATATCTGTTTTGTGGCTTGAGCTTAAAGAAGCAAGATTTCTGTATGTGAAGGAAATCCATTGGGTGATTATATAACAATGTTAAGGACTTTAAGCCATTAATTTATACAGGAAATGAAAATGCATCAAAAAGGAAACACTCTGAAGGGAGAAAAATATGCATCTTTCAACTGAATAGTAATGAACTTATATTTCAAGATCCCTTCTTCAATGTAGAAATTAAATAGCCAATCAATATTCATATTCTTAGCAAAATTACATAAATATTATGTTTCAATAATATATTTAACATGTAAGTATCACATATTTCACTACTATCACTTCAGTACTATTCATTGGCTGCTATGTCATTTATAGTTAATATGTTATTTTGACATATTAATAATTTAGCTGGATTACTCTGTTAAAGCAGCTCATTGATTCTCTATTTTTATATACATATGTCTCTAAGTTATGTCTCTAAGTTTATATACTTCCTTACTCAAATGATATGTAGGTATAAATTCAACTTATAGTCAAGAAGTCAATATTCCAAAACTTGTATCTTCATCCAGATTGTGGATTTTAGTTACAAGTAACTTCTAGGGGCCAGATCTTTTAACTTAAAATGCAGGTCTATGTTAATAAAAAGACCAACATCATCTGATTTGCTGGGTTAATTAGGAATAGCAGTAAAATTAGTTTAATGAAATAAAACATTTTGAAGCCAAGTTCAAATTTTAAAATATGAAAAACATTTTATATTAAAAATTCATAGTTTGGTAATATATGTTTATAACATTCTATTGCCTTTTACATACTATCTTCCTGTGCTGTGAAATATCTGAATTGTTAACATCACAATACAACACTTCCCTCATCCACAAGGGACACATTTCAAGACCCCTGCTGGATGCTTGAACGCATGGAGAGTTTCAAACCCTATATATAGTGTGTTTTTTCCTACTCACTCATACCCATGATAAATTTATAAGTTAGACAGTAGGAGACTGCCAACAACAATGGTAAAATAGAACAATTGTAACAATTGACTGTAATCCAAGTTATGTGCATGTAGTCTCTCTTTCTCTCTCAGAATAGGTTATTGTACTATAGTCACCCTTTTTTTGGTGATGATGTGGGATGATAAAATGCCTCCATGATAGGATGGAGTGAAGTGAATGACATGGGCATTTTGATGTAATGTTGGGTTACTATTGACCTTAGTGATACATCATAAGGGGGATCATCTGCTTCTGGATCACGGTTGACCGCAGGTAGCTAAAATCTTTGAAAGTGAAACTGCAGATAAGCAGGGGACAACAGTACAAAGTAAGAATCTTACCTAAAATGTTAGAAGGACTACAAATCTCTCAATACAAGAATGTGGTGTACACTGTTCAGCTACAGTAGTTCTCAGGTATGTTCCTCAAACTATTCCTATATTTTTTTCTTCCTGAGTCAAAAAAGTAGAGGCATTTAAAAGCAGACATACTATATCTCTAACATTTCCCCCCTCCAAGGATATCTTAAACAAAAATACATTGTTTTAATACAATGTCATTACTATGTTTAAGAAAATTAACACCAATTTGATAATATAATCAAATATATGCTGAATAATTCCCATTTCCCCTATTGTCATGAAAGTCTCTTATACTTTTTTTGTTGGTTTGTTTTTCTATTCATGATTCAATCATTTTGACACACTTTTTGCAAGGGTTATGTCTTTAGTTTTCCATAATCTCCATAGTCTCCAACTCTCATTAACCTCATGATAGTGAAGTTTTGAAGATACCGGTTTTAGTTTCCTTGTAAAATAGTCATCTTTGCAATCTGTGCTCAGATTTTGACTCTGTGTCCTTGAGACTATTTCATTTTTTAGCAATAATACAGCACAGGTGTTATAACACCTGCCAGTGCAGGCTATCAGGAGTTGCTTTGCGTGTGCCCATTTTGGATATAATTAGTTGTATGAAACTGGTGACCACATCAGGTCACTCACAGTAAAGAACATATTTCAATTTGCAACTGATATTTAGGTAGAGTACTTTGAGGCCACATGAAAGTCTTACTCCCCACCACCTACTACCCAATTGAAGATCCTTGCCTAAAATAATTTTACATTGCAAGTTAGTTGTAATATTGAAATAAGCTAATTGTGTCATTTTTTAATATTTATTACCTGACATTTTCTGTAAAGATATATATTTTTATCTATTTTCCTATATTTTGACAATTTTTGAGTATCACTTTGCACTCATTTTACATATAATAAATGTGGAAAATATTACCATGTAATTCATTTTCATGGGCAAATCAGTGGAAATTGTGATCTCACATGACAAATTGCAAGCTCAGACCTGAAATCATATATTTCTCCATGCACCTCCTTCTTATTGCATTTAACAACAATTAGTTTTAGGACATGAAGACTTGGGCACTAAGTATGCTCATTGATACTGGATCATTGTTTTAAACCTATTCAGAATATATATTCTGAGTAGGTTTATATAGATGTATATGTGTGTGTGTGTGTGTGTGTATAAAATGAATTTATATATTTTTATATATAAAATGAGTTTGTATATATAATTAATATATATTTATATATTTAAACTCATTTTATATATAAAAATATATAAATATTTATATTTATATATCTGAATAGGTTTATATAGGTATAAATAGATACATAGATATAATGAGTTTATATCTTTATATCAAGTTAAAATCTTAGTTAAGGTGTATATATATATATATCAGATAAGGGATGAAGTTGCTTGTTAACTTCTGTTTTGCTATTCCAATAAGCATAACATCATCAGCTGACTGTAGTAATATTTGGTACAGAATGAAAACAAATTTCCTCAAGCTTTCATTATGATAGAGGGCAAAAGATTTGAAATAGCACTGTGATAAAATACTGAAAATGTACTGCTGCCCTATAAGATGGAAGAAAATTGCTTCCCTCTATGTGATTTTAGTGCAAACAGACTTGTCGGGTCAAGAAATGCATACTGAGTTCTAGTAGGCTGTACAAAGATACCACATCAAAATAACAGCTGTGATTGATCAAGACCTGACGAAGTTTACCAATATCCAAAGTCATTATAAGAGATCTATCTGACTTTTGCATTGACCAAATAAGAGAGTTGGATGGGAATGCAATAGGAATTCCTATCCTTCAATCTTGCAAGTCTTTGAGAGTCCTCAGGAATGCAATATTGCTTTTGCTTTATTCTATTAGTGAGGGATTAGGGGGCCATTATTTCTACATCACTCCATGGCCCATCAACCACATGGGTAATCTTTCCATAATTTGGAATATTTATCTCCTTTACCTATAATGAGACTAAGCACATAACCATAGAACAGAAGCAGGCCAAGACTCCCTCTACAGGCCCAGAGTGACCACTAGGCCTGTAATGATGAAGATTTTGGTCTTTAGGTATTAATGTCTGTTCAAATTCAACATACAATAATCGCCAGAGGGTCTATTTCCCTCCCAGAGTACTGACACCTCCATAAACAGCCATAGGAGCCTCAAAATTGCTTAGAGGAAGATTCAGAGTATACTGATATAACTCTGTTGCAGGATTTTTTTTTTTTCCTCAAAAAGATTAAGGCTCTCCCTTCTGTCCAGGAGCTCCAGGTCTGTAAAGGGACATTTTCTGATACTTAGGTAAGAAGCCATGAATTCCTGCAGTGGTTTTCCCTTGGGCTTCTCCCAACCAGACATGGGAATCTTCTGCTTGAATAGGCAAGTGTTACCTTAGTAGGTGGCTTATGTGTTCATTCCTACATTCAAGGCTCAATTAGCCAACACTCATGATTGTTAAGGTTTACAACACTTTTTTTTGTCCCTTGGTCTCTCTTACTTTTCACAGTAATAGTGCTCACTTTGTCTCTCACTATAAAGAGACAGTGACACAGTTGAACCACTTGACTTTTGTTACTCTTTGGCTACTGAAATCAGGGACCCAAATTCCACAGTGCTTCTCCTATCTTTATCTCCAGCCTACAAAAGATGGCCATCACGAGGATATTGTGGTTATGGAGTGGCTGCGCTGGTTCCACAAAATTTATTTACTCTCATATCCTGAGCCTTTAGACCCTACCCACCTCTTCAGTGAGCCAGGAAAGTTCTAGTTTCAAACTCACTGTCTTCAGGAACCCATGCAGACTATGCTTTAGTTAACCCATTGGGCTCTCGGGTATTGAACACAATCTATAAATCCCCAAAATCCTCAGGTATTGAACACAATCTATGAATCCCCAAACCCAAGGTAAGTACATGAATATTTAATACTTTTGGCCTATTACATTTGTTAATAAATATCTGTTCCTAAACTTTTCATCATACAGCTTAGCCAGATCTTACATCATTAATCAATCTGCCACAATTCACCCTCTGGCTATAAATATTCACTTCCCCTCCATGTGTCTGTCCTTGTCACAGGAGCTCATCACCAGAGCCTCACCCAATCCCAACTGCAGGCACAGAATCTAGGTTCTCTTGATCTAAACCATGGTTGTGTCTCTTCAGACATGGCTCTCAATCTAGAGACATATGAAATACAGACATCGTCTGTTGATCCCACACTGAATATGCAATGGTGAAATGGTCAAGAAAACCAAAACGAATGACATGGCCAGGTCTAGGTTCAAGTATATGGGAAAGTGTTACTATATCACGGGTACATGAATTGTTATGCCATACACATTTTATGAGGATATCTTTCCTTTTTCTTTCTTTTCTGTTAAAAAAATTTAAACTTGAATGAAGGGGCATATTTAGTTGTTTATCACTTAAACCTTCATCTTAGTTTGCCCTAGCAAAGTTTGATCAGAATAGCTGTTGAGATAGGAAAAGGATATTGGAAGGAAGAAGGAGGAAGCTGTCAGTGTAGGTGGGGAACATCACTCTGCTGTAAAAACAAAACATAGCATCCTCACATATTTCCAAGGAAAACAAAGAATACTGAGGCGCCTGGGTGGCTCAGTAGGTTTAGCCTCTGCCTTTGGCTCAGGTCATGATCTCCAAGTCGTAGGATTGAGCCCTGAATCGGGCTCCTTGTTCAGTGGGGAGCCTGCTTCCCCCTCTCTCTCTCTACCTGCCTCTCTGCCTACTTGTGATCTCTGTCTGTCAAATAAATAAAATCTTTAAAAACAAAACAAAACAAATAATACTGAGGTAAATGCAATACAGAGATCAGCTCGCAAATGGAAAATAAAATCAGCAACTGTAAAGTATTAAGATATAGAAGTATATATTGAGTAAATGTATGAAGAAAATTCTAAGACATCAAGAGAGCGTCCAATTCAAAATCCCAGAAAACTTACTGTTCGTTGCTGGGAAAACATCTCCATCATCACACATAAAAATTATTGAAATACTGATTTCTAAAGGGACTCAGTATTTTTAGAGCATTTTTGGACTTTGAAATGCATAGGGATATTTTAGGGTTATTTGTTTCAATACTAAAATCTGTCTTCTTGAGGTCCTCTTCCCCATGAATTAAGTTCAAAGCAAACAAATATGTAAAAACTTATTTGGATAAGACACTTTACTTAACTAGAAAATAGCCAATGCTAGTTAATGTTATCATTTGTGATTCCATTTCAATAATATGCCAGTACTATTTTTTTTAAAGATTTTATTTATTTATTTGACAAAGAGAAAGACCACAAGTAGGCAGAGAGGCAGGCAGAGAGAGGGCGGGGAAGCAGACTCCCTGCTGAGCAGAGAGCCCGACTCGGGGCTCAATCCCAGGACACTGAGATCATGACCCGAGCGAAAGCAGACTGAGGCTTAAACCAGTGAGCCACCCAGGCACCCCTGCCAGTACTATTTTATAAAAAAAGACTGTTAAAACTTCCCCAAATTAGCCGAATCCTAAAAACCAATCAGTGTAACATTTAAATTCTTTTTCAAAAATGTGAGTTTAATTTATTCAAACATAACTCCTTGCTAACCCTCTTGTTATTGAGAATTTATAAGGATGGCCAATTATCTGATGAGAAAAACTGAACATTAGTGTCAAGTGATTATTTTTCTTTAGGTGTACCTGCATATTTAATAAATTAGGTTAGGTCACCTTATCCTGGAATTTTGCAAAGGCAAGAAACTGCTAGAGTCTCTATTTTAAATCTCACATTTGTAAAACCAAAGGTCTTTAGATTAACTTGCTTGTCTAAGACCGCACAGAAGGTTAGTGCAGGTGACACAAGAGCCTTACATAAACAGACTTTCCCACTCTGCCGTTGAATTTTCAGTAAACAAGAAATAATGAACAGATCATCCTCTTTTTTATGCTTGTATAAAATTAAGATTTTTTCTGAGGAACAGATTTTATTGGAGGACAATAATTGGGCCTGGTCTATAAAATTAAAAAAAAAATCAACTGATGTGGCTGAATCTAGAATAAAAGTCACTGGAAGAAAAACTAACTGGCATCATTAAAAACAAAATAAAATCTGAGTGGTTGAGTCAGTACTCAAATCTTAAGGCTAATCTAGTTCATTGTAGTATCATTATGGCATTGATGAGTGTGGGAAAACCCTAAGAAATGCTACTGCTATGACATTGATAAATGTGGGAAGGACATGTGAAGTTTTTCAGACTAAATTTTTTTTTTTTTTAAACCCATCTGCTAGGCTGTTTTACAGGAAATGACAATCTTCTTTGCTACTTAAAGAAAATGATTGTATCTGGCCCAAAGACAGACTTTTTATAATGAAACCAGTTGTTTGAATCTACTTGCCATTGATTTCTTTTCTGAGAAAATATAATTACACCAGATGAGAAATTCTTCCCCACCCCTTGCCATTAGTTTCTCACAGCTGAAGCCTCATTGGTATGACAGATTTCACCCGCTGATTGTAGCATAAAGGGAATGGCTCACCTCATGGAAAGCCCTGGCTCCCGTGTCTCCCCCTTTCCTGCTCCTTTATCCTACCACCTCCCACAGGCCACATGCTCAGCTTGGCTCCAGTCCTGGCCACTGGTGACAGGAAGCTGCAAATCAAGGCCAGAACAGTAAGACTTGGTGGGTCCTCCTGGAGTGCTGGGTCACACGTAGGCGGGCTTCAAGGGATTGTCGCTTGACTCTGAACTTTGTGGAATGCCTCCCTAATGTCTTGGGAAGAAACTCTAAGTTTGCACCAAACTTTTGTTTGCATCCAGGCTCATGGGACCTAGGCTTTTAGGGTTAGGACTCATCTCTCTCTGCATGTGCCATGGGAAATGAAGGGACCCGTGCTCCACTTTCACCGTTCCAGTGAACCTTTCCATTCTTCTTTGATCACTTGCACTGTTCTGTGATTAACCATAGCAATAAGGAGACCAACACATTTCTCTATGCCATTCTCTATAGCTACTTCCATTTGGATTCCATCCAAATGACTTTCCCCTTTGCTGGTGCTGTTGTTCAGGGGAACTTATAAAACATGACCAGTCATCTCCTGGGAAGAACTAACAAACCCTTTTAAATCACATGTAACATTGCATGTCCAGCACCAATAGAACTTAGTTCAAGATCTCTTAGTACAAAGTACATGATGCTTGTCACACAATCAGAACTTTCTAAGTAATCTTCATTAAAACCCTACATATCTGGCACAAACATAACAAATTATAAAGGAACAGTATAAGTAATAATAATTACTTATTAAATATATTTGCTGTGAGTGCACTACTGTTTTTTTAAATATTTTTTAAAGATTTTATTTATTCATTTGACAGACAGAGATCACAGAGAACCAGACAGAGAGAGAGGAGGAAGCAGGCTCCCTGCTGAGCAGAGAGTCTGATGCGGTGCTCGATCCCAGGACCCTGGGATCATGACCTGAGCCAAAGACAGAGGCTTTAACCCACTGAACCACCCAGGTGCCCCTGAACTACTCTTTTTAATATTTTTAAAAATATTAGTTAATATTTAAGTATTCTAACTCTAGTAATGACACTTACTTGAGAGTTTCTTGTCATGTCATCTTATATAGGTGGATATGATTTTGAATGTTTAGAAACAACATAGGAAAGGTTAACAGGTAAAGACAAAGAATATTTATAATCACATTCAGATTGTGGAAACAACTCAATAGTACTGAGACTAAAAAAAAATACTAGAAATATAAAAGTATAAAAATACAAAAAAGTACTAGAGATATAATACTACAAGCCAGGATGGTTACTTATAAACTATTAATTGCAGTTATTTTTAAGCTCTCAAGTGATTTAAACATCTTCAGATTTTAAGCAGTGAGTCTCTGAGGGAATTCTGAGTACACTCTTTCAAAACTCAATGCCAGCCTTATTTCATGGTTCAGTTAACCCGATTCAGATTAATGATCGTTTTTGTACCCTGTAACATAAAAATCGGTCACAAGTGACAAGATATTTATTTTGGAAGCAGTGTACCAACATTCCAAATACAGAGAGGCTGAAGTGTATAGATAGAAATAGATACACTGAAATAGACATCAATATCTATGCCTGTATAGATCATTGGGTGCTTCTGAAACATCTTCTAATTAGATATTTCAGAGTAAAATTGATTTATTTCTTATAAGTCTAATTGCAACAATTTCTAGGAAAATGATTTATTATGATGACAGAGATACATTGACAGTTCAATAACACTGATCAATGATACTCCCCAATAGACAAATGGTATTTTCTATGCTTTGGAATAGCATGCAGGCATTGACTACTGAAAAGCCATTCTCAAAAGTTTCCAAGTGTGAAATAGTATTTAGGGTATAAATGTCAATCTCGTTGTTCATTATTCACTACTTTAGAATGCACACTTGCTCTGTTATAAATGGTTCAAAATGTCAAATTTTGTGTTAGAATCTGTAGAGCTAAGAGTGGTTTTCTTAGGATGGGTGGATATTTGTTTTTCTTTAAGTCCCTCTTCCAACTGGGAAGTTATCTTCCATAAATTCACCTCTGCCACACATTTTTCTTCTCCGTATCTCCCCCATCAAATTGGTCAGGAAATGCTAACTACTACAACAATAATCTCAAAATCTCAGTGTTCGACAAAAATTTTCTCTTAATTCACTTTGAACTCCAGTAAGGGTCAAGTGTTGAGTGGGTTGGCGCTCTGGCAGGGATTGGAATTCTTTTAATCTAGTAATGGCACAGACTTCTGCACTTTTGAGTTTCCCCCTGGATTCTTTACATGAAGCCGGTAGGAAAGAGAGAGCATATGTGAGTCCATATAGGGAGATCTGAATGACTGACCTGGGAAGTGAGATTTGTCAGGACAGCCATTTAGGCCCATAGGTCCACAGGTGAGCCTGGAGAAGGCAATCCTCCCACAAGCCCTGGAAAAAACATAAATAAGAAAAAACACTGTGAACAAACAGCATGCTTGCTCTCTCTCTCTCTCTCTCTCACGCACACACACAACACCCCCCCCCACACACACACTATATATATATATATATATATATATATATATATATATGCATATATTATTTTAAAGTTCTGCTTTCACTATTATTACTAAATCTCCACTAAAATCATATTACCAACATACCAGTCTAGACACTTAGTAATTCTTTTCAGATTTTTACTTTCTATTTTTCTCTTTCACAGTTTCCAACAGTAGCAATAAAAATTACCTTTTTGCACCCAGTTAAGAGGAACCTTAGCTAAACTCTCTGTGATTCAGTAAATCTTGTTGGGCATGCAGCTCTGATACCCAATACATCTCCCTTAGAAAACTTGCATTTAAACAAATTATTATTGCTTCATGATGAAGAGCCACCAAATGTTTATTTTGCATTCATCTCTTTGATATGTAGGCATATAGTTATTTAATTTTCCTATAAAGTTTTATTCAGTAACCAAGGGGTCAAATTTTGAACAACAGATATTGGGAAAACTGGTATTAATGGTCTCCTGATGTGGTCCAGTACAAAATTCACATTTTTTAACCAAAATCTGAACATGATTTTAAGCAAGCTTTGGGAACTGACTTCCTGTTTGTAAAAAATAAAAGAAAGAAGAATTAATGTTAAATGACACAATGAACTAACAATTAGACTCATAATTTGAAGCTTCTCCAAAAGCAGAAATTGAAAAAAACCTTATGTGCATCTAGTTTATATAGAATACCAGGATACCAGGTATCCTGGTTTATATAGAATAGATATAGATATAGATATAGATATAGATATAGATATAATATAAACTATATATAAAATATATATAGATAGTTTATATAGAATTCCTGATACCAGGAAGCACAAATGAGAGAAAGGGAAATGGAGGAAGGTCAATAAAATTTATGTTAATTTCGAACTTATTCCTGCAGGTAATAAAGGCACGTTCTCGCTGGGGAAGTACTGAGAAACCAGGTTAAACAAAACTTTGAATTTCTTTCCACTGGACAGTGAAACTGGGGTATTTTTCCATATACTCACACTCACTCACACTCCATCTCTTGTACCCCAAGGAGGGCCAACTGCTTGACTCAAGGCAATTTCTAGCAGCACTGTAAATCTTTGGGCAGTGAAGATGAGGAATAGAGAAAGGCACAGAGAGAAGATAAAATATTAACAAATAATGAATCTGGGTAGAGGGTTTATGAATACTTTGTACTATTCCCTAATCTTGCCTGAATCTAAGAGAAAACTCATAATAAAATGGAGGAAGGCAAGGAAATATTTCATGCCAAAAAAGATGTCAATGATATGCTCACATGTTTAATAATATTAACCAATTATAACCATGATCTTAGAAATTCTGTACATAAGTATCAATATTTCCAATGTTCTTTGAACAATTCTAAAAATGTGAGTAAATAATGTCAAATAGATAACATAATCACCCCAGGTCTCTTTCAATATATTCACTCTTTCTAGTATAACATTATGTTGATGGTGTTTCAACTACCATTATAAGATCTATTCAGTGCAAAGAGAGATACAGACATGCTGAGAACATTAAAAATTCATATTAATTATATCATATGGTTGAGTCATTATATTTAAATCCATAGTGACAATAAGTTAAAATAGAAGCATATTGTCAGTTATGTTTGATGAGGCTTTCCCAATAAATAGTCACAGCAGATGAAGAAGAACGCCTTCTCTCAGAAAGTTAAACTGATCACTAATGGTCTTTTCCAAAGAACAATTAGGAAGAGTCAAATGTAACTCAAAGATATAGCTTCAACATTAATCAAGGAGTTTTCTTATCTAAAGAGCTACTGTTAAGTATAGACTTTATATAATGATATATATCTATCTCTTCACTTGATGACATTTACATAAAGATATATAAACATATACAAATACACAAATATAAAGATATGTATATAAATATATTAAAATATAAAGATATACACACAGATACAATAAATACCCATATACAGATATAGTGGGGGGTGTGTATGTATAAATTCAACTTCCCCCTCAGAATAGTTTATCATCATTGCACCAGGTATGGTAGTAAACAGAACATGTTGAAATAACGCACATAATGTAAATAAAGGAGAAAAACTTATACAGAAATTCCTTTGACAATTTGTCATATTTTCTTTTTTTTTTCTTTTTTTATTTTCAATCAAACATTATTGCCATATGTTTTCATTTGTAAGCTCTAAGTATTCTGACCGTGACCACAATCCAAGGACTAGCTGAAGACTATTCCTTTATTTTATGAAGAATAAAATCTGAACACTGATGATTCAATAGAACCCAAAAGTATTTACTGAAAGACCTGAATCTGAATATGAACATTTGAACCTCCACTTCATCCTGGTGCCTGGATGGCTCAGTGGTTAAACGTCTGCCTTCCGTTCAGGTCATGATCTCAGGGTGTTGGGATGGAGCCCCACATCGGGCTCCCGGCTCCATGGGAAGCCTGCTTGTTCCACTCACACTCCCCCTGCTTGTGCTCCTTCTCTTGCTGTGCCTCTATCTCTGTCAAATAAATAAATAAAATCTTTTAAAAATCAATTAGTCAATCTAGGTCTCTTGCCCATACCAAAGTCCATGCTTAAAAAAAAAAAAAAAAAAAAAAAAAATTGAGTCTTTGATCCGGAATACAGTGATATATGTATCAACTCTTTCATAGTTATTTATTCCTAAAGTCTGTTAAACATTAAATATACATTGATAATCTGTTCATTTTGTTTTTGTCCAAAAGGAGGAAGGTGGATATTTGGGCTTTTTTTCTTCTTTTTGTTTTTCCATTAAGTCCTTCTTCACTCCAATCCAGAGAAGAAAGAACTAGTTATGGAGAGTTGCTCTTCAGAATGCTCAGTATCCTGACTTCCTCCTAGTTTTGAAGTTAATACTAATAGATATGGTTTCCTTTCCCTTCCAGCTGTAGGTTCATAAGAAGGTGTCTAGAATGGCCACCAAAAGAAGAAGATATGGTTCTTTCTCTTGTCTCTGTCTCCCTCTATCACCTCTCCCCTTTTTTTTTTCCTGTCTCGCTGTCTCATTAAGGACTAATTCTCTGATCTGGTAAAGGCTGGAGTTGTAATCTAGACCTCTCTGCCTTATGAGGAGAAACTCATGATTCTGGAATCATATACTGTCACTTCAGTCTAGCCAGGATGTATACCATTATGTAAACAATTGGCAAACTTTTTCCTACTATTTCTCACAAACACTCTCAGTTTATATTTCTCAGAACTCTTAATAAAATCTGCGTATGATTAGTTAGAAAAATATATAGATGGATTTTCAAAGGATAGAACAGCACTGAATGTCTATTTCATTTTTAACATTCTGGAAACTGAAATGCATCTGAAATCAATGGGTTTTACATTGAAAATGGCCTAATTTTTGGTCAGTATATAAAATAATGATATCCCTTTTAGTCAATAGTGTTTGAATTCATTGAGACTTCCACAGCATGAACGATCATCTAATCAATCCCATGAATGACTCGTTAAAATGAAGCCCAAGTTCAATCACTGAAAAGAAGAGGAAAACAAACAACAAACCTTGGACATTTTAGTGCCATGAATAGATAGTATCCTTTTGAGAAAGGCAACTGGGTAGATAGAGCATACAATTCAAATTTGAGGGACAATAATAAGCATACCATTAACATATTAAGTTTTGTTTAGATGCTGGCAAAGGTGTTGTGGTTTTTATCACTTAGGCAATACTTTCAGAAATAAATGCCAGAAAGCTCAACTCACACAGGATTCCTTTAGTAGCTCACGTAACTGAAAAGACTGCGGTGTATGGGGATTCTAGCTCAATAGACATCATTAAATGGGACTCTTCTCACTTTTGTTTGCATTCTCAGGCACTTTGTACGGTCAAAATGGCTATAACTTAATGGTTGTAAGCTGAGTAGAAAATGAATATTTATTTGATGGAGAATATAATGAAATTTATATAATTGTACCAACCTCGGATATATTAATTATGCCAAATCCAGAACTAGAGGCTAAAATCCTGTAATGTTCTAATTGGCCTATTTTGAGTTACGTATTCCTGCTTGGGATGAATATCAACCAAAATATATAGAATGGAGAGTGTGTAGATATTTCAAAAACTTCTTATATACACAAATACACACACATACACACAATACACACATTACATGTACATTTTGTTTATGCAAGTAATGCATTATATAAATTGTGAATAATATTTAAGTATATTGCACATAGCATGTATGGATTATACATAAATTACACATCTAATTGCAAATCATGATAATTTGGTTTTTGAATTGAAAAATCTCTTGGACACATGAAAAATATAAAGCAGTTTGGAATTAGAAATTAGAAATTTTAGGAATACGTGCAGTATAAAGTCAGAACAAAAATGGTATTAAAATCAGAAACATACGACAAGGCACACTGATGCTAAATAGAAGTAAAACAAAACTGACTACTAGTATTTAAAAGAAAAAGTGTTTTAAATTTAAAATCACTCATATACATTATCATCTATTTTCTAATCTTTTCATCTGGGTAAAGCCATCCAGATAAAAAGGTACATTAATTTCCTTTGTGCATCATCCAGAAGAATGACATCTCTGATGAATGTAGAAATAGCTGAAAGGATGGAGGCATAAGGTCTCCGAGTTACCATGTCAATCCTTGCTTACCTGAGAAAAGACGTGAATGTTCTCTGTTAGCTTACTAGCTTAAAGAAAGAATAATATGGACTTCATCAGTTCGTTAGCAACCACTACTTCATCAGCTTCTTCAAGGAACTATCACTGTGTGCTTTTCCCGTGACCTTCAATTATCATAATGACAAATAAAACTGCTATTCTTTAAGACAGATGAAACCCCTGTGACCTAGATTTTCACCTTGCCCAAAAATGTGAGAATTTCAAGAGTTGAAGAGGCAAACAATTAATACTAAATAAAGAATAACATGTTAATTAGTTAATATATCTAAATTTTAAAAATCCCCCCATCATTAAAACAAACAAAAAGACAAAAACTAAACAAAAACAAAAACCCAAAATCTTAGAAGAAAGCACAGGTACTACTTTCTCCAACATCAACCATAGCGACATTTTTTTTTTTTTTGATATGTTTCCTGAGGCAAAGGAATAAATGCAAAAATAAGCTATTGGGACTACATGAGAACAAAAGGCTTTTTCACAACAAGGAAATAATCCACAAAATTAAGACAACTTGCTGATGGAAGAAGATATTTGCAAATGACATATTCAATAGAGGGTTAGTAACTTAAATATATAAAGAGCTGATACAACTCCACACCCCCCTAAAAAAATAATCCAATTAAAACTGCACAGAAGACACAAATAGACATTTCTTCAAAGAAGTCATCCAGATGGCCAACAGACACATGAAAAAATCCTTATCATCATTCATCACCAAAGAAATGCAAATCAAGGGGCACCTGGGTGGCTCAGTGGGTTAAGCCGCTGCCTTCAGCTCAGGTCATGATCTCAGGGTCCTGGGATCGAGTCCCGCATCGGGCTTTCTGCTCAGCAGGGAGCCTGCTTCCCTCTCTCTCTCTGCCTGCCTCTCTGTCTACTGTGATCTCTGTCAAATAAACAAATAAAATCTTTAAAAAAAAAAAAAGAAATGCAAATCAAAACTACAATGAGGTATCACCTCATACCTGTCAGAAAGGCTAAAATCAAAAACACAAGAAACAAGTGTGAGAGAGGATATGGGATAAAAGGAACTTCCATGCAATATTGGTGGAAATTAAAACTGGTGCAGCCACTGTGGAAAACAATATGGACATTCCTCAAAAAATTAAAAATGGAATTACTCTATGATTTAGCAATCACAATACTGGGTTCTTACGCAAAGAATAAAAAAACACTAATTCAAAAAGATATATGCACCTGATGTTCACTGCAACATTATTTACAATAACCACATTATAGAAGCAGCCCAAGTGTTAACATAGATGAAAAATAAATTAGAAGTTTTATATATGTGTGTGTGTATATACATATATATGCAAAAAGAAAAAGAAAAAGAAAAAAAGAAATCTTGCCATTTATAATGACATGGATAGAGCTAAAGAGTTCAATGCTAAGTGAATAAGCTAGTTACAGAAAGGCAAATACCATAAGATTTCACTCATATGTGGAATTTAAGAAGCAAAACAAATGAGCAAAGCAAAAAAGAGACAAACCAAAACAACAACAACAAAACAAACAAAGAAAATCAAACAAAAAGCAATTTCTTTTTCTTTCTTTCTTTCTTTCTTTAAGAGAAAACAGAGAGACGGCACAAGTAGGCAGAGAGGCAGGCAGAGGGAGATGGAGAAGCAGGCTCTCTGCTGAGAAGAGAGCCCAATGTGGCGCTCAATCCCAGGACCCTGGGATCATGACCTGAGCCAAAAATACATGCTTAACCAACTGAGCCACCCAGGCACCCCCCAAAAGCAATTGCTTAACTATAAAGAACAAACTGACAGTTTCCAGAGAGGAGATATGTGGGGGGGGATGGGTGAAATAGGTTAAGGTTAACAGTACACTTATCATGCACTTATTATGATGAGCACTGAGTAATGTATAGAATTGTTGAATCAGTATATGCATCTGAAATTAATATAACACTGTATGTTAACACTGAAATTAAAAAAAAAAAACAACACCCAAGGGCTAGAAACAATACCAATAATAACAAACAAACAAATCAAAATGTAGCTTATGTGTACTATAATGCCTTTGACTCTAGAGTATGAATGGGATATGTAATTCACATTTTAACGTTCCTGACAACATCACACAGACCCAATTCTGAGACTTAACAATCCTGTACATTCATAATATCCCTCATAATATTAGGTGGTAAAACTTGAATTGCACAGGTCCATGCCATTCTGGAGTTGATCCCCGGGCTTCTATAATATGGCACCTGGAACTTTGTTTATATTGTCACTGCTTTTTCCTATTACCTTAAGCAGGAGTTGGCATGTAGTAAACAAAAAAATAGTGCAGGAATGAACGGTCAAATGAATGACAGAGTATATGGATATCTTGGGTTTGAGAGTGTCTCACATTGAGCAAGTAGGCTTCTTTCTCATTAGAATTTTCAATGAGGTTACAGACACCACAGTAGCTTTTCCTAGCAGTTACACTGGAAACAATGTAGATTTAGGGTTGGGACAATATGAACGTGGTAAAGGAGAGAAGGCCAGCCCTATGAGGGAAAACAAGGGAGCAAGAAACTGGCATGTAAACTCGTCAATTCCTGGACCCAATTTTTTCCAGGCTGAGCAGCACTTTCTCTCTTTCACATTTTCAAGTTCTCACAAAACCCTCCAATTAACTCTTTTCCTCTTGTAAAAGATTGAATAGATTTAGTTCCTTGCAATAATACATCCCTAACACATATGACAAAGTACTTTTCATATTTATTATAGTCTAAGGTTGCTTTCACCACTTCAGGCACCATGATTAATTTTCAGCTTCCATGTCTTATATTTGAAACTTTAATTTTAACTAGTGTGCCCCGTCTAGAGAAGTCCCCATTCTTATGTCACAGACAAAGAAACAAAAACAAAGGAAAATGCCTGCCGGTAAAAAGAGGAATAATTAAAAAAAAAAATGAATCCAAGAGAAGTGGGCACATATCCCTTTGTAACCGACATTTGTCCATGTGTCTATAGAGAAACAGAAGAGAAGCAGAGTCACCATCATAGCATGGATAACTGACCTAAATAGGAGGAGGTGGGGCTGTTTTTGCACAATGAGGGGAAGACGTCTTCCATATTGGGAATTTCTTCATCACTGTTACGTTACTCAGATGTTGATTAGCAGAAATCAGAGAAGTAAGGTCATCTGACACTGGGTTTTGCCAGATAGGTGCTCGGGCAATTGCAAGGGATGAGATAGTTTTGGGTTTAAGTAGAAATACCAAGAGATAATGGCTCATGGATTTTACACCAAACCAGGAAGGAAATAAAGAAAAAGATAATAACAGATGGGAAGTTTAGAAGTGGAGTGACAGAAGACATCCCTCAATAGAAACAACAAGGAAAAGGCAAAAATTGTCTGAATCAACTTTATCAGAACTCTGGAAATGAATCATCTTGCAGCATCTCTGAGAGAGCTTTTTGGGGAGAAAGTTTATATTGTCTTTTTCTTTTTCTCTGAAAATGGTGAACTTTGTGGCATTTTAACTTACAAAAGTCCCATTCTGTGGCCCTTAGCTCAGCAGTAACTGTGAAAAGAGCAGTGTGCAGACTATACCAGAGGGAGCAGACAGACCTCATTCACAAAGAACCTGTGACCTGTCTTATTCTGACCTGTCAGGTGGTTACATGGAAGACAGGCTCAAATTGACTCTGTCTATTTCACCTAAATCAAGACTGGCTGAGTGCTAAAACTGCTTCCTGGGGAATTTGTCAAAAAATATTTACAAGCTAATTTATTAGGTTGCTTCTGCCCGAGGCAATAGACAATAGTCATTACAAACAACACACTGACCAAAAGAAAAACAAAACAAAATAAACAAAACAAACAAACAAAAAACCCACACATAAAGGAAAGGCTGGAGAATAATACATACATACATCTTAAAATATACACACACAGACACACACACACACACACACACACACACACATACACACACACTTCTGAGGACCTTCTGAAGACCTCATACCTCCTCAGGGTTTTGAACATGGTTAGAAAAAACTTCCACCTGACCTTGACACTGGATGGATAAAAAAAATAAAGACAAAGAGAATTGCCAATGGCCTGTCTGAGTGTTGATGCCATGCTTCAATGTATACACAAAACTGTATGCAAAGACTAGAAGATTATTTTTTGGTTCTAGGCATTTAAGGAACTTCCTGTCCAATGCATGACTAACTTCTCAGTTAATGGAAGAAGAAATTCAGGAAGAGACTGAGACTTTGACAATGACAAATAATAGACTTTACACAGACTTTATAGTCAGCTCAGAAAGATCTTTAACTAAAAATACAGCAACATCTGAAATAATCATCAAGAACAGTAAGTCTTGGCGAGAAGAGGAACCCAATTTCCAGAGTTCCTATATTATAATATTCAAAAAGTGTAACTTAAACAAAAATGCTCAAGACAAGAACAAAAAAGAAAATATGGCCCTTATATAGAAAAAAAATAAGTCATTAGAAACTGTCTCAGAAAAAGCCCAGGCACTGAATTTTTAGAGAAAAACTTCAATTATTTTAAATACTTGGATGAGTTAGAGAAAATGATTTACAAAAAACTAAAAGGAAGTATGAGAATGGTGTTTAATCAAACAAAATATCAATAAAAATAGATACTTAAAAAATAGATATTTTGGAGGTGAAAGTATAATAACTAAAATGAAAAACCCACCAGAAAATCCCAACTGTGGATGTGAACAGACACAAGAAACAATCAGGAAACCTGAAGATAGGTCAATTGATAATTTCCAGTCTGAGGAACAGGATTAAAAAATAGATGAATAGAAATGAACAGAGGCCTAGAATCTCTTGGAACATCATTAAGATTGCCAACTGATGCATAATGGGAGTTCCAGAAAGTAAGAAGAGAAAATGAAAGGAGGGATAATACTTAACTAAATAATCACAAAGTTGATGAAAAATGTTACTCTACAAATCCAAAAATCTAAATAAACTCCATGCAAGATAAAATCAAACATAGCTACACATGGAAACATATAAACAAAATAAAACAAAACCAAAAAATACCTCTCAAATCCAAATATAAAGAATTCTGAAAGCAGCCAGGCGAGTGACCCTCAACAAGATTAACAGCTAATTTCTCATCAGAAAATATGGAGACCAGGAGAAAGTTAGATGGCATATTCAAAGTTCTGAAAAAAGAAATAACTTTTTTTCAACCAAGAATTCATTACCTATAAACTATTCTTCAACAGTGAAAAAGATATGAAGACATTCATATGCAGACAAAACTGAGAAAGTTCATGCACACCATACCCAAGCTACAGCACAAGGACTACAAGATAAGGACTATAGGACAAGGACAAGGACTACGAGGAGGTCTTTCATCTTAAAATGAAATGATTCTAAACAGTAACTCAGTGTCACACAAAAAGATAACACGGGGAAGAGTAAATATGATAGGCAATGTAAATTTTTTTTAATTTGCAACACCTTTCTTTTCCTATTTTATTTAAAAGACAAAGTATTTAAAATGTTACTTATTTAAAGTTGTAATTAAAAATCCAGGTTAACACATCTATAATATGTGAAGATGTAATCTGTGGGAATAACAGCATAATGATGAGAAAGGGGATAGGTAGAGACATAGGTAGATATGCTACTAAGTTGGTCTATTTATATATTAACTTGATAGTAGTCCTAGGTTGTTACAAATTAAGATGCTGACTAAGATGTCAATTCCCAGAGAAACCAATACAAAATATGGTAAAAGAAATTTCAAATAAATTAAAATAGTACACTAGAAATTATATTTTTCATACAAAAGAAAACAATAAGGACCATAAGACATAAGATATATAGAAAGCAAACAATAAAACTATAGAAGTAAGTCCTTACTTATAAATAAATACAAATAGATTATACTCCAATTAAAAGACAGGGAGTGATAAAATGAATATAAAACTATGATCCAACTATACTGTCTACAAAAGACTTACTTTATACAAATGGGTTTCAGGAAGAAACCAAAACGAAACAAAAAATGAAACAAAACAAAACGAACAGGTTTCATGAAGGCAGTAGTCAAAAGAGCTGAAGTTGCTATACTAACAGTACAGCACCTTATCTCACACTATATGCAAAAAAAATAATAATTCAAAAAAGGTCAGACCTAAATGTAAGATTTAAAACTATTAGACTTGTAATAAGATAAATGGATAAAAATCTGAGTGACCTTGGAGTAGCAATTCTTTTTAAGATATGATACCAAAACACAAGAAATCAAAGAAGAAAATAGGTGAATTGGACTTCATCATAATTAAGATATTTTATTCAATAAATAACACTATCAAGAAAGTGAGAAGACACAGAATGGGAGAAAATAGTCACAAATCATGTGTTTAATAATGATGTAGTATTCAGAAAATATAAAGAACATTTATAATTCAACACCTAAAGGACAAATTACCCAAGTAAAAACTAGTCAAAGAATTTGAATAGATATTCCTCCAAATAGCCAATAAACATACAAAAAGATACTCATTAGCATTAGTATTAGTCATTAAGGAAATACAAACCAAAACTATAATGAAGTGATAGAAAGAGTTGTTTCAAAGCATATCAATACTCATTCTCGGCTGACAGTAAATTAGATGCAATTGAATGAAATGCATTAAAAATTATTTAAAATAATAATTATTATTATTAAAAATAGGAAATGCATTCAGGACATAAGTGCAATTTCATTTATATCTCCTTGAAATCATGTCTGTGTTGCTTGATTTATTGTAATCCTGAGACCTTAGAGAAACCTTAGTGGCTCACTCAGTTACACGTCTGACTCTTCATTTCAGCTCAGGTCATGATCTCAGGGTCGTGAGATCAAGCCCCTCTGTGGGGTCTTGCTGGGCGTTGAGCCTGCTTAAGATTCTCTCTCTCCCTCTCCTACTGGCCCTACTCCCCTCCCTCCATCTCTAAACAAACAAACAAAGGTGGGATTTTAGAATGATTTGCCTTTATTCTAAAAGAGAGAGAGACATTGAAGTCATCTACTGTACTGTCTCAAATCTCTGGAAAAACTCAAGTTTTCTAAATAGATCATGGAGGAGAGAGAAAGTTGGCTGATGTTCTAGGAATCACAAATGATAGTAATTTTTTTAAGAAAGAGAAAGTTGGTATACATATATATTAACTTAATATTAGTCCAAACTAGATTGCTATAAATTAAGATGTTAACTACATGTTAACTAGTTAACGTTAGTTGAATTGATCTGGTAGGAAGAGGCCTCTCAATTCATAATAGCAGGTCATTCTGCTATAGGATATATATAAGTATAAATACATAAGATATTTCCCCAAACTTCTGAGCACAGGATCACAAACACAGGAGTTAAAAATCATCATCATCATCATCATCATCATCTGGAAACTGGTGTATTATAAGGGTTTTAATTATAGTTCCATAAATGATTACTGAATTTTCAGTATTATAAAATGATTTCCACTTGATTAATTTTGGTCTATTTTCTTATATGTTAGAAAGATGTCCATTAAAATGTCTCCAAAGGGGACTTGAGGCTCGGATGTAATCATTGATACTATTTATTGGGTATCTGTGACTCCACTTAATATTTGAAATAACTTTATATTAAATATTTGAAATGTCTATTACTGCCACTTTATGGGAGAGAAAACTGAATTCCAGAAAGATTAAATAAATCCCGCCAAATCAGAAGAAAGCTAAGAATTAAAGACAATATTGCCAGACTTTAAATTCCATGTGCTTTTTACTACTTAAATATATCCTCATAACAAAAATAAGAGAGGCCCTTCATGCTATGTTTATCCCATTTCTAACCCATGTGATTAAATATAAGGAACTATTTAGGTCATGTACCCTATAGTATTATGCAATGGTTAATAAGTAAGAGGCTATTGAATAAACACAATTAAAAATTAGAACAGGTTATTCTCAATCTTCAAAATGTTACTCAGGAAAAATTGAAAACAAGACAAATAAAAGATATTCTAGGAAAAGTCTATTTACTAGAACAAATTTAATTTTAACAAAGAAAAAACTGATTCTGTATGATTCAGATATTCATCAGAAATTTTACTTGTTTTTAGCTGTCCGTATGGTTTTTGTCATGAAGACATAATTAATTATAAAAAGAAAATTTCCATATAGCATATTCTGTGAGAAGTTGAAAAGAGAGCATTAGAAGACTGTCATAGTGGAGACCTATTTTAAGACCATTTATATAAGATATCTCAGATAATTATACTGTAGAAGTTATCTTTTCTATATTTAGGAAGCATTTTAAGTAATAAATGCAGAAGAAAACCATCAAAGTCAGTAGAAATAAAATATGATCACTTTTCAGAATGATCCTGAGAGAGAAAACCACACAATGGCTTAAAAAAAATGACTTGGGTTAGGACAATAAAATAAACATACTTTATTATAGTACCACAGAATAATCTAGTGTTTTATAGAAAACAAAAAATAAAAAACAAAAAAACCTGTTATTAGGTTAACAGAATGACCTCTACCTCTTCACTTCTGATCAAAATGTATTGAACTTACTAAGTAGTAATACTACAACTCTTAATAAACTGTCTGCACAGCTAGTTGAATTGGTTAGCAGGAGACACCAATCCATGCAGTTAAGGGATCAGTCTCCCCGTGGAACATTGAGCTTTTCTTCTGTTATCATAATGATCATAATGGCTTCTCTAACTCTGTTCTGCTTCCTTGAAAACTGAATGAAATGGATAGACATTGGGACTATTTATAACTTGGCATATTTTTTTCCTCATGTACAAATAAGAGCCCTGTTGTCTAAGGGCAGTTTTTCTAAAATTGCTGAATCATAAATTTGTGTTTAAATGCTATGTTGGTTGACTCCACTATGGTTCTTTTAAAAAATTTTCCATGAGAGAACCCCAGTAAATTTAAAAAATCTAGTTAGGGAATCTAGGCATGAGTAATTAAAGAACTACTGGACAAGACAAGCCCATAGGTCTTTACTCTCAGCAACATCTCTGATAGTCTGAAAAGAGATGTGATATGGTTTATGTAGGTGCGATTTCACAAAACAAAACAAGGTATTTAATTCAATTTGACTTTCAAATAAACAACAAATAATGACTTAGTGGAAGTATGACCCAAATCTTATGTAAGGTAAACTTAAATAAAACAGCATTTGTAGTTTATCTGAAATTCACATGTATTTGGTGTCCTACATTTTATCTGTCAGCCTTAAGGTTCAGAGTGAGTTGGCAGAATAATGGATATAAAATCTCTGGGTGTTTTTTAAACAAATACTTGGGACTACTCTTGATAAGCCGTCATAGAAAAACCCAATTATTTCTTTGACAGTCTTTAAAAAAATGTTTAGGAAAAAAATATGTTTAAAATTTCACATGGACAAGAATAATTTTCTTTGTATATTAAACTAGAGAAAAACTAGATGGAGAAACAGACTGCATTAATATGACTTGTTACCAAACTCACTCTTCAAAATAAAACCCTCAGAAATCACTTTGATTCTTTCAGTGAAACATTTTGAAAACCCATTATGGAGATAGTGGGATGTTTTATGTTAATTCCATCTTTGATATTGAGTGCTCTATAGGTAAATACTCAGCTAACAGATCACTCAATGTTTTAATCATTGTTTTAGCCCCTTTTCAATCACTGATCATTTTATTATCTCAGAATTCATTACTATCTACATTTAGAAAGGAAATGAAAAATGGAAAAATTCAGTGAACCAGTTTTCCTACTTGATGAAAAAAGAGTTTAAATACTTTAAATATTGAAGCCAGGTTTTAGATTACCTATTGGTTTCATTCTCCTAATAAAATGAATAAATGACATCTGGCTGCCTCTAATTTAGAAAAATGCTCTGAAAAATTATCTGCCAAAATCTAAATTGCATGCCTGCTTCAAGAATATTCATAAAACTGAAACCTTAACTATTTTAGATATGTTCAAAAATATATTTTACAATAACATCGTGTATTTTATAGTGTATTTCTTAAGTAGGAAATGTTTGACTTAAAATGTTATTGTTAAATTTATGTATGTATATGTATATATACACACATAAATAAATATGTTATACCTGTTATACTTTCATGTGTTTATATAACCATATGTAACCTTTTATATATATATAATATGTGCATGATTATGTTAGTTTTAGTGTTTTTATGGAAAGGAAAATAGCAAAGTTTAAATCCATCAGTAATTAATGATTTTAAAAAGCTTGTCCAGGTTTTGTGAATATGTAGTCAAGAATACATAAAAATTGCTATAATTCTTGGCTAAATCAATATGAACAAAGGGCCAGCTCGCTCTTTGTTCCTTCCTTCCTTTCTCTTTCTTCCTTCCCCTTCCTTCCTTCCTTCCTTCCTATTTTCCCCTTCTTCCTATATTTATATCTATACTGAAAAATACTTAATCCAAAATATAACACATTCACTGAACTTTTACTAATCATTGGTAATAGCTTGAGTATGAAACCTTAAAATCATACTACATTAGAAAATAAAATAAAATTCTAATTGAAAGATTATGATAAACTTTTCTGAACAATATCACCTGTAACACAAGAATCATATATTTTCATGTTCTCATTCTCTAGAGATTGGAGTGAATAGACAAGTATAAGACAGATGTTGGCTGACTTTCACCCTCTGGAAACAATGGTCAGGTTAATAACTTGACCTACCTCTTAGAAAGAAAATTGAAGCCATTCTTCCACTTGGTTTAGACAGTGACCATGAAAAGAAGTTATTATAAGCAATGTAATGAAGACCATAACATTTTCATCATGAGTAAATCTATCACTGGCAAACTTAAATTTCAACTCAAAATTTGAGATTATTTGTCAATGAAGCAAATTAAATGAAACAGTAAAGAAAACTGTACTGAGTAGTACAGAATGAAATGTTGGTCATGGAGGCTCCAGGAAATATGTTTGAAAACTGTTTTTAATTACATTTTGCAGGGTCAAAATTCTGATAGAATTCACCTGTGAAGCCATAAAGTTAGGTGCACAATGCAGTGCTTTATTATCAAGTGGTAATAGTGAATGAAGACTATGATTTGAATGGGCTCTGAGGGCACATGTCAGGTATATGAACAACATGTTAGTGGTATAGTGTCTCAATGAAGAGTTGTTTTGTTTTGTTTTGTTTTGTTTTGCTTTGTTGAGAAAGAAGAAGTCAGCCCCCCTGTGCGATGGTTCTACAAGATATGCTGGTACAAACCAGAGGGGATAGTTTCAATATGACGGTCAGTGAAGAACAGTGGTAAGACAATACTCACAGTTGTCATAATTTTGAGAAGTATGCCATATTTGTTTTGCCTAAAATCTAAAAAGGGCATAATACAGATCTACACTGATAGGTGGGCAGATACTGATGATTTGGATAGATAGCCGAGAAATGGAAGAAGTGCAATTGGAAAATTAGTGATAAAAATTTCTGGGGAATAGCCCATGAGATGGCATCATTTCCTGAGGAAATAAGACAGCCAATAGCATTGGTCTGACTGAGTACATTACACTGTTTTTATCACGAGAAGGGTAAGGCTGTTCTCACTAGAATAGACACTTGCTCTGGATATGGATTTGCCTTCTGTGTCTGTAATGCATCTGCCAATATCACCATCCATAGGCTTACAGCTGAATTATTCATTGTCCTCATATTAAACACAGCATTTTTTTTCTGACCAGGTAACTGATTTTACTGCAAATTAAGCATCTTGAATGGACTTGGGCACATAGAATTCACTGGTCTTACTATGTTCTATGTTACCATGAAGCAACTGTCCTAATAAAGAGATAGACTTTTGACGTATGACCATTTGTGTCAGTTGAATGACGATACTTTATGGACCTATGGTAATTTGTCTGATACCAAAAATATAAAGAAACTCTTCAAACATATTCCTGGAGCCTCCATGACCAACATTTTCTTCAGTATGGATTTCTTTATTGTTTCATTTTATTTGCTTCATTAACAAACAATCTCAAATTTTGAGTTGAAATTTAAGTTTGCCAGTGATAGATTTGCTCATGACAAATCCATGAACTTTATGTCTTTGTTCTCCTATCTCCAAATTTCTCCTATGCCCAGGTTTTAAGAGTCTTGTATTCAAGGATGAAAATGGGAGTAGTTCCTCTCACTACTGGCCCTAATGATTTATTAGAAAAATTTTATTTCCTTTTCATGAAAAGTTGGATTCTGTCAGTAGAGAGGTCTTAGTTTCCAAAGGAGTAATAAATAGTCCTTCTAGGGGACTCAGAAATGGTTCCATTAAACTAGAAGCTTAGACTGCCACTTGGCCACTTTGTACTTCATAGACTCCCAAACTGACAGGCAACAAAAAGAATTTCCATATTGGATGGGCTGATTAACTATGGCTAACATAAGGAAATTGGGTTGCTACTAAAAATTGGTGCAAGGGATGAGTCTTTTTGGAATTCCTTTTAATTCCCCAATGTTCTTTGATAAAAGTTAATGGAGAACTCTATACAGACAGGATGATTATCAGCACATACTCTTTAGAAATGGAGGTTCATGCAGCATTTGGAAGACATAAGTGAATCAGCAGCCATTGTCCTCTGGAAGATGCAAGTGAATCAATAGCCATTGTCCTCTGAAGGTTTATTTGGTAGGACACAGAAGTGCTGACTCTCAGCTTTTCCTTGCTCTCATTTCCTGCACGTGCAGCTCTTTCAGACTACCTCCTGTGCTGATTGACAGCAACACCAATGCCACCACCAGGTAGTGGGTTAACAGTTTTATACACAAATCTGTACCAGCATCCCCTCATGGCTCCACTGAAATTGCTGGACACCCCTGACTTCCCAGATTTTCCCACAAGTTCCTATATGTCTACCCACCATATCACAATGCTTTGCAAAAATTTGTGATTAAACTGTTTGACCCTTAAACTCTTCTTTCCAGATATTATCACCCTTCACTTTGAGTAAAGTCTAAATCAAAGAAGTCCCTTATTTATAAATAATCATAGTAGTTCTGCTTTCTTGGTGAAACACTGACTGATACAGCTGTAATTAGAAGATAAAATATTTTAGGTACTTTTTTTCTCCTCATTAATTTAACAAAAAAAAATTATTTTCTGCACAGCTGTTTACTTTCCAGATAAATCACTTGCTTTTCTGCCAAGAAATATCTGTTCCATCAAATTACAAGCATCATTATCATCCAGTCATAAATTCCCAATAATAAATAGATCGTGGAAAATGAGTTGAATGTGAATATTCAACTAGTTTCAATATGGGCACTTGACTACATTCTATCTCCTCATCTTGCTACCCCATCCCTTGTTGTATTAATCTGTTAGGATTCTATCAGTTTAAAGAAGAAAAGCATTTTCCCCTAGACTGAAAATAATGATTTCTTCACTTTCATGAATTACTGAAAACTGAGCTATCACTGACTTGAGGTAAAGGACACTAGTTTGTAGTTTGCTAAGTGATTAAGATATTAAATAAAATTTTTCCTCAAGGTGTATTGATGACAGACAAGGGAAAATAATGTGTGTGTTTGTGTGTATACATGTGCACATATTTTTGGATTTATATTAACAGGCAATGTAGGAAATCATGAGAAGAAATAAATACGAGGTCCTAGAAACCAGGGAAATTAGAAGAAGGGCCTTGTCTTTGAAGAGAAAGGGTATGTGGGGAAAGTGCCTGAGAGGGACAACTGGGAAAGACATGATCAAAAGACTTTACTGTTTTTCAGAGTCCATAGTCTCTCATGGTTCACCTCTCCTTCCAATTTCCCTCAACTCCTTTCTCTCCATCTTCCCTTGTCCTCCATGCTATTTGTTATGCTCCACAAATAAACAATCTGAGGGTTTTGAAGAGGTGGGGTTTGGGAGGTTGGGGAACCAGGTGGTGGGTATTAGAGAAGGCACGGATTGCACGGAGCACCGGGTGTGGTGCAAAAACAATGAATACAGTTACGCTGAAAAAAAATAAAATAAAATAAAAGACTTTACTGTTATTCAAGTCAAAGCATTGTAAGAAAAAGACTCACTCTTCACAAAATGAAAATCTTGAGTTATCCCATTATCTCTTCCTCCGAGGGCTCCCCCTGCAATTTCTTGTTTGGGGGCAGAAAAAAGAATTTTCTCCTTCTTAACAGGGAAAATTGTCTGTTTGGTTTAAATACTCTGTGGTCTGTGCCCATCAGAGTCTTCAGTGTTGATGTCTTTCTACAACATGACATGACAGTAATAAGCCCAAAGTATGACTGTCAGGAATGAGCATCTAGTGGGTTCATGGGAAGAACACCTGTGTACGTGAAAATGAGTTTGGGTTAGGTAGCAAACAGGGGATACACATCTGGGACACTTGCTAGTGAAGATCCATTGTTACAGAAATATGATCATTTCCATTAGAATGTTACTGTGTTTTTGAGATTTTTGAGGATCTTTAAGAAATTGAAATCATTTTCTCCATAAATACTTTCAATTATTGAGAGAATATTCAACCACAGAGAAATCCTCTAATTTTGAAATCTCAATTCATGAAAAATATTTTATTTTTAATAGGTACCCCCTTTAAAAATGTTTCCTATATCAAATTGAATTCCAAACCCCATCTTAGAGTTGTTGAGTTAGGTGTTGGGTGAGTGTTGAAGTAGTACCACAAGAATGGCCTACCCATTTCCCCTCTTCAGCCCCATTTCACATCCCCATTACCACTGTGCTCTAGATGAAAACTGTATTCACTGCCTTGAGTTTTCTTTGCTTCTTTCTGCCATAGGTATTAAATCAGCAATTCTCTTCCCTGAGAAGCTCTCCTTTGTTGCTCTGTATACCTCACACCTATCCTGTCTTTCTCAACTCTATGCTGCTGAAAAATCTCTTTCTAACTTCCTGAAGTCCTACAAACTGACCCCTGATCTTCAACCTCCCTTTCTTAATAATTGTCATAGTAAAAAATAATAAACAAATAAATAATTATATGATCATTTGCTACTCTGTCCCTCTAATAAATTAGGGAAGGAGTCCAAATTTCCACCCACAGATGAATGGATAAAGATGATGTAGTATATATACAAAATGGAGTATTAACAATCAAAAAGAATGAAATATTGATATTTCCAACAATATGGATGGAATTAGAGTATATTATGTTAAGTGAAATAAGTCAGTCAAAGACAAATATCATATGATTTCCTCATCTGTGGAATTTAAGAAACAAAACAGATGAGTATAAGGGAAGGAAAAATAAGGTAACAGAGAGGGAAGCAAACCATAAGAGACTCTTACATCTCTTACATATAAGAACAAAATGAGGGCGCTAGAGGGGAGATAGGCGGGAGGATGGGCTAAATGAGTGATGGGCATTAAGGAGGGCACTTGTTGGGATGAGTAGTAGTTGTTATATGTGGGTGATGAGTCACTGGATTCCACTCCTGAGACCAGTTCTACGCTGTATGTTAACTAACTTAAATTTAAATTTGAAAATAAATTAAAAGTAAGACAAAAGACCAAAAAAAAAAAAAAAAAAAAAACCACTCCATGAGAATAGGGACCATATCTGAATTTTATCGAACATCATATTTCAGTATTCCACACATAAGTTGATAATACCTAGTTAATAAATAAATAACTTTTATTGAGGTCCTTACCACCTTCAAATTTCCATATGTGTCTTTATTTAGAAATGATACATATTACATAAACTCTGTTCTTATATTATGTGTTAATTACATAAAACATAATTAAGTACATCTATATTACATAGCAAGAACAGGGATAAAGTTGTGCATATTATTTTCTCAATAATATAGTTAAAACTGAGGATTTTGTAAATAATGAGAAATCTATTTGAATAAGCAAAGTATAAAATTCAAATATATACAAGTTGGTTACAAAAATGTTTTATGCTGTAGGAGTTTGTTGAAAGAGCTCCTCTCTATCATCATGTTTTACTTCACTACACAGGCATTTGAAAATCAGAAATTTGCCTGTTTCTATCCTGTGAGAGACTTGTAATTTAAAAGTCAGAGCTCTAAATATTTTTAATATTTCTCTTTTTTTCAGTTTAATTATTATCTTTTACCTATAACATCAGATTTCATGCAGACTAGATATGTGATAAAAAATATATTATACTTATTTGAATTTCAAATTGCCAAGTTGTTATTAAGCACATATCTAACAGCAATGCACTTCTTCCTTATTTTCTGAAAATGAAAGCATGAATATGAAGATCAATTTACATTAAATAATAATTATGTATTTTGGAAATTTGAAATTTATATGTAGATTTTGGATTCATACAAAAACTCTAAAAAATGAAAGGTTTTATTTTTATTTATTTTTAAAGACTTATTTATTTATTTGAGAGAGAGAGCAAGAGCAAGTGGGGGAGGGGATGAGAGAAAGAATCTCAACTGAACTCTTCATGGAGCATGGAGTCCTGGAGCCCAAAGCCCTGGAGCCTGATATGGGGCTTGATCCTATGACCCAGAGATCATGACCTGAACTGGAATTAAAAGTCTGATGCTTAACTGACTGAGCCATCCAGGTGCCCCCAGAATAGGAGGTTTTAAAAGATAATGTATGATCTGCTTCAAAACATATTCTATTATATCATAAATGTTCTATTTCAATGGTGAAAATGAGTTTATGGACATGCAGAGAGAAAATTAACAAAAAGATAGATGGATCCAAGGAAGTAACTCCAATGCAGCACAGAGAATACAAAGGAGAGATACAAGATACAAATTCAAGAGAGCAGTTAAGAGCTCAGGGAAGAGGGGTGCCAGGGCGGCTCCATTGGTTAAGCCTCTGACTCTTGGTTTTGGTTCAGGTCCTGATCTCGGGGTCATGAGATCAAGCCCCACTTTGGGCTCTGCGCTCACTGAGGAGCCTCTTTCCGGCCTTTCCCTCACCTTCTCCTTCTACTATTCCCCCACTCGTGCTCTCTTTCTAAAACAAATAAATAAATCTTAAAAAATAAAAGAGCTCAGGGAAGATAAAACAGAATGTTCCTGTGCACTCATAGAAGAGAGTGGCAACAAAAGGATGAGATCCAAATATACTGAATGAACACTTCCCAAACCTGAAGAAATGAATTCTTAGCTGTAACAGACAAAATGAATTTCAGGGAAAAATAAAATAATGATTTAAAAAATCAACCATCCATACCTTTATAGTGAGACTGCAGAAAAGAAAACAGAGAAAAATATAAAAGCAATCCAGAGAGAATAATAGGGACTCCCTGTGAAAGAGAGATAATCAGACTTTCTGCAGGCTTTGTGTTAACTGAATAGAGGTTAAAAATAATGTTACAATACCTTCAAAATGCTGAGGAAACATGCAGCCAAGATTACTTATACCAGATTAAGATACCATTTAAGAGTGAGAAATACAGACATTTCAGTTATACAAAGGCAATGAAAATAAATGCTTGGGATCAAAAGTACTGTCTGAATTAAAATGTAAATATCTATATTAGGAACTCTTTTTAGTAGGACTTGGTGTATTTTCGTGTCCCAATTCCTAGCACAGTGCCTGGTGCATGGTAGAAGTTTAGCAAGTATTTTATCAATGAATAAATTTGCAATGATCTAAAACAGTGCTACTTGATGCTATGAAAGTAAATGAGGTGGCCGAGAACAGTAGCCTGCAAAATAAGACATGCATATTCTGAAAGTACCCACATATTTTCCAAGGAATCCATAAATGAGGTTGTTTTAAGGGAACCAGTTTATAGATCAGTAACTTCCAAATGTACTCTTTCCTAGATTGATTAACCTGAGCTTTTCCTACAGTTGAGGCAATACAAAGATTTCACCGCCCCCCAACCAAACTCTTCATTCAAAATCACTCTTTTCTCACTTGAAAAAAGAAAAAGACACGGAACACTCATGTTGAAATATCCTATGATGCATTGCAGTGAGGCATAAAAACAACCAAAAATAGGGCAACTAGAAATACTGACATACAGGGAGTTGTTTTTGTTTTTTTTTGTTTTTTGTTTTTTTTTTTTTAAAGCAGCCATCATACCTTCTTATTGGAGTTTTCTGTTTTTCTTTGACACTTTTTGCCATGAAGGTGTTGTCTTTGAAACAGTATTTTGCCTATGCTGGAAAATTCTAAGTTCAGACATATTGTAGAGGCTGTACATTAGTGTTTATGCTTCCTAAAATTTACTCAGAAAAAATTAGGAATGTCTTTAACATTTGCTAAAATTACTAACTGATGCTATTTTGTTAACTCCACTGCATCTCTCTTCCTTGCTGTAACTTACCAAGCACTTCTCTACTAATTTCTTCATTCTTTTCATTTATTTATTAGATTTAGGATATCCTAATTTTGTTGGGGATGTTACTGTAAATAATGTGCTTAATACAAATCATTAATAAGCCTTTTTGTAAACACTGCATTTTCCTAGTGGACTTCTCTTATTAATGACCCTCTCTTTTATTTGCTGTTAAGCTTCACTGGAAAAGATCTTAGTCTAGCAGTGACTAATATGAAAACATGGGTGTATTAGTTATTAGAAACTGATAATGAGAAAATGAAATAGTTCTCATTACAAGTACATAACCAATGGGATTTTACTCTTATGTTTAGTAAATATAATTATTTCAAAATCAGAAATATATTTTCTTTTCAGTTACTATAAATATTTATAATGTTAATTTTAAGGCTTTGGAGATGTTTGAAAACAAATTGTTTTTTTATTATGTAGTTCAAGAAATAGTATTTTGCCAGTGTTTCTGGATCTCTTTCAGGAATCTTCACAATCAATAGCCAACCAGCTTTTATTCTAAGCTGGTAGGATGATCACTGCCAGGTTTGTATCACTAAAAGCAGTACTTTAGTTTTGACATTTCTTAAAAACTTGAAAGTATTCCTAGGGACACCTGGGTGGCTCAGTTGGTTAAGCGTCTGCCTTTGGCTCAACTCATGATCTCCAGGTCCTGGGATAAAGCCCATTGGCTCCCAGCTAAGAGGGGGTCTGTTTCTCTCTCTCCCTTTACCCTCTCCCTCCCCACACCCCACACCCAGGCTCTCTCTGTCACTCTCTCAAAAATAAATAAATAAACCTAAAAAAAGTAGTCCGAAAGCATGTACTCTTTTCTGACTTCTCAATGTTACTCACTGAGAACAAGCACATGAAATTTATCTAAGATACATTTGTCTATTTTAATTATTGTATTTTATTCCATTATATGAATATATGATACTTTATCAGTTTATCCATTGGTGGATACATGGAGTGTTTCTTTTCTTTAGATACTGTGAATGACAATGTTCTCGTGATCTTTATATATATATATCTGGTACCTATGAGCGTGTATTTCTCAGGTAAATATTATTTAGTAGTATTACTGGGTCAGCTTTCGTAGGTAAGTTTTAGTAGATGATTTTAAACCATTCTGGTGTGTTAGTGGTTGCATCTCTCTGTGGTTTTAATTTACGTTTCCCTGACAACTAAAGCAGTAAATAAATTATTGTTTCTTATGTTTAGGAACCATTTGAAATTAATCTGCTGTGAAATTCCTGATATTGTCTCTTCCTCATTTTTCTATTGGTTGTCAGACATTTTCTTATCAATTGTAGGATTTTTTTTTCTTGTTTGTTTGTTACTCTTTTTGTTTTTAGATCCTTCATTGGTTATTTATGTCACAAGACCTTCTCTTCTTCTGTATATGTATTACAAAGACCTTCTATTTTGTGTATTTTTAAAATCATAACAAAGGTGGTATCTTTAGATGAACAGATGATCTTAATTTAAATGTAATAAAATATATCATTAATTTCCTCTGTGGGTAGAGCTTTTGAATCCTGTTGAAGACAACTTTTCCTAACGAGATTGTGTAGATACTTTCCTACATGACTTAGTAGAAATTTTATTGTTTTACCTTTCACATTAATGTCTCCAATTTATTTTTGGATATGATAAGAAGTAAAGCAAATATATCTCATTTAGACATGTGCATACTGAGAGGCCCCAGACCCATTTATTGAAATTAAGTTCCTTTTTCCATTGATCTTCAATGCCAACCTCATCCAAATCAAATTCTATTGAAGATGTCTGATTTGGGGCTTTTAATTATGGTCTATCATCTAATTAATTGATTAATTATTGAGTTGATACCACATTTCCCTAGTCACTATAGCTTTACAATAAGTTGTGGCATCTAGTGGAGTAAGTTCTCTTATTTTGTTCTTTTTCAAGATTGTCTTGAAGTCTGCACAAATTTTAAAATTCTTTTGTTGTCATCAAAAATAAATTTTGAGATTTTAAGATTACAAAGAATCTAAAGATATTTTGGGGGAGAATTTATGTATTTGTAATTTTAGTTTTTACAATTAGTGAACATGATATATGCCGTATTTACCTTGGACATTTTTTTAAGCAAATTGTGTAGAAGTGCAATCTCATAAGATGTGTCATCAGGGAAATTTTGAAGATATATTTGAACTTTGTCTTAGGCTACAGTTAGAATCAGACCTTCCAAGAGAAAGCTAGGGTAGTTCAGAGCAAGGCTATCAAATTTGCATTTCTGCCACAAGGAAACAAGAATGAAACCCAATTCCCAAATGGGATGTATCTCTTGGAGACTTGGAAGTGGACCACAATGTCATAGAGGGTCCAGCACTAAGATAAATTGATCTTGAACTGCCTAAATCACTAGCATGGGTTTATTAAATTGTCTCTTAATCAGTTTGAATAAAACCCCAGAGAGAGGTTCAATAATACCCTAGAGGTTGTGGGGTTTAGAGGGGGAAGGCCATAAGAATTCATGGAGATAATTTTGCCACTGCTCTAAATAAGCCTGCACCAGTAAGAAGGCAAAATAAGAAGTAGGAATATACTCAAGTTATGTCTTGATGCATTATTGCCACTTACCTTACTCTTTCAATAGGTCATGAAGATTTGTATGTTTTATCTCCTACACTACTGTTTTTCTCCACCTTCCACTCACTTTGCCATTACTTGAATCTTGGACCATTACATTAGTCCTTGAATTATGGAACTACCTATAAAGCCTGGGTGGTAGTCCTCTCAGAAACCACAGCTACAAGCTTAAGTGAACAAAGGCTTTCTTGAACCATCAAAATGACAGAAAAAAAAAATCACTTGCTTTGTTTATTTCTGAGAATTTTTTTAAATTTTTTATTTTTTTATAAACATGTAGAGAATTTATTTTTTAAACTAAAAATGCTATCTGTTGCCTGCATATTTTGCCAATTATTTCAAGATGGATGAATGTTTAACAATCATGAATACTTGAGATTAAAAATTCTATAAAGCACAAAAGTATTATTATTAAAGAGCATGCTTTGGGGATGACAACACAGTTCAGGCAATATTATTTTGATTATCCCTACTGAATATAAAAGGCAGTTCAAAGCAATTTGCAATTTTATAGCCTGAGGAAATTATTTCTATGAAAAAAACATCCATTTCTGTTCCTTGTATTGCCTAAATGCTTTCTAGTTTGGAAGTCGAGCTGAATGGCAGATTCCTCTAACAAATATACAAGCTTTTGAATGACTTGCTTTGTCTCATCTTTTGGGCAAATCTCAGCGTACTCTTTAATAAATAATAAGTATGTTGAGAAAAGGGTGCAATCTTGATATGATTTCAGTTTGACTTAACAACAAATTGAGAAGGGATGCTTGAAATTGAGTTGGATTTTTAAACCTACTTATATTCTAGTCATGTTAATGTTAGTATGAAAATTACTTTGGAATTACTTTGTATATCTTATAAAGTAAGTTGATGGCTGAGATTATCCTTCCAAGGATCTTTTTATTTTCTAATACTAATTTTTCTCTCTTGGGGACTCAGAAAGGAAGTTTGAGTATAAATATATTCAAACCTTAAGTCCTTCATTTTTTTTTTCTGCTAAGCTTTTTCTTTAGTATTTTTATATTTGACCTAGGGTCTCCAACATCACTGTGCAAAGTAAACTTGTATGGTATTTACCTAATTTTTTATTTTTTTATTGCAGTGTGTACTGATGTCTAAAGCAAAATGAAAATGTCATAATGCACTGGAAAAACCTTAGTAATGTATAATCGCTATGAGTTCAGAGGAAACCACTTTCTGAAAGTAAACTCTTGCTTCTGAGGTCATTTATTTATTTCCATGATGGTGAAATGAGGACTGATGAAATGCCTTTGCATTCAGTTAGTTCAATGCAAACGTTGAAGTCTGTTAGGTTTGCTAGACTCTCCTACATTCTATTCACTTTTCCCATCAATAGCAACACTGCAGCACAGCTAGCTTTAGAATTACTGCTTTTCTGATTTTGAATTGCATGAAAGGATGGTATAATTCAATTAAACAGTAATGAAATAATACCTGGGAAACACAGGGAATCCTATTATACCGGTTGAAAGTGTTACAGTCTCTTTATTTTTATGCATACACACCAACTTTAACTCTTCCAAGAATTTGTTTCCTTTTAAAGAAAAATAATGTTCATCATAATAAAATATTAATAATTATAGGTTTAAAGTTTCAATCTTGCAAGATGATTGAAGATCTGCTGTATAGCATTATGCCTATGGCAAACCATAGTGTACTGTACAGTCAAGAATTGTTAAGAGAGTAAATCTCATGTTCAAAGTTCTTACCTCTATTAAAATTTATAATTAACATTGGTGGTATAATTATGACTAACATATTTATAATTATTGATAATATCAATGCATATTATCATATTAATAATGTATTTCAACATGAGTGTTTATAAATAATATTAATAAAAATTATGATCTCCACTTATAATTGCCTCTTTATATCCACCCCACTATGATAATATTGAAGTTGGGTGTGTGGTGCTTTCATTTATATTTCATTCTTTTGCAAACATGTATCTTTTTCACAAATATACATACAGGTGTATAGAACTTGCCATAACTTTTTTTATTACTAATTGAGCAGGATAGTCTCACATGGTTGAGTTTACAGCTTGCTTTTCTTAACAATATATTATGCAATTTTGTACAGCTTCTTGCCATTTCAGTAGGTTCAATTTCTAGCAGTACAATTACTGGGTTAAGATAATGAATTTGGTTTAAGATTTCTTTACCCTTCCTATATACATAATCTTATCAGTTGTAAATAAAGATTATTGTCTTTTTCATTCCTGATATTTATTCTTCTGTTTCCTTTTTTTTTTAAATTTCATATTAGCTAAACCCTCCAAAAGTTTAAATTATAGGAATGATAGTGAGCTTCCCTTGCTGGTTCTTGATTTGAACAGCAAATGGCTTCAGCAATTGAAGTCTTTAATGTAATTCTTGATGTGGTGTTTGGGGAGTTTGCTGAGTGTTATATTTTTGTAGTTTTCATCTCTTTCTATTTGTGCAAATTTTCTATTTTTCTGTGAATTTATTTTAGAGAGTTTGACAGAGGCTAGTCAGAAAAGAACATAAGGTTCCTGTAGTGGCTTAGGTCCCTTCTCTTCCCTCCTGTCTTACATTTATCATCCTCTTTCCCCAAGACTTGACAGTTGTGGAGCAATCCCTGTGGCATCTCATTGTCTCTCCCTTGTTCCTTCTATCTGGTTGGTTGTCCTGCTGAATAATTATGGCTGGACTCCACATACTCTATGCAGAACTTGTCTGGGGTCTTAGCCAAGATTTTTCTGTTCCCCTATTTCCCTGGAAGCCAAGACACTTCTGTAGGGTTTGAATGTGTTCAAGTACATCAGGAAAAGAAACTCCATAAATCAGAACATAGGTCTGTTTTAACCATGGTTGGGAAACAGCCCATGGTAAACCTGGATCCTGATATGTATGATTCAAAATATTTTCTCCTTAGATAGTTCAATGGCAGAATATAGATAAAATTTTATGGACAGATTTTTCCTTAGAAGATTCTTAATATAAATTGCCCTACTTCCTAATAGTCTCAGGCTTTAATCACATATCCTAAAAAAAATTAGTGAAAATGGACAATGCTCTTAAAAACAGTGAGAGTAGAATTTTGGGGGACTTCCTATATTTTGTACAACATAATGAGCTCATCTGTGTGTCAGATTATCTTTGTTTAATGTATCAATAATCCTCATGCATGTACACTGGCCTTCATATTATTTGTTTGCTTGTTTGTTTCCAAAGCATACTGTTCCACTCGCAACTCTAATACTAGAGAGAACATCACTGACTTTAAGAATAGATACTTGGAGGGAACATATTTTCTCTGCTACCTCATTCTTGATAATATCTGCCACACCTTTCATAATGACTGCAGTTATCTATAGTCAAAAAAAAAAAAAAAGAAAGAAAGAAAGAAAATGCAACTAAACCATATTCTTGTATAGAAAAAATACTTGAAGAAAATGTTGATTTTTAACGTCTGTGGTTATGACTTTTATCAACTGCAAAGTGGGTTTCCATGAGAAAAGCACAGTCTAATCTCCCACTTACTATATATTATTCAAGACAGGCTATATATTTAGTATAATAAAAAGCAAAAAGGAAAACGTTACAGATATTAGAACAGTGGAAAACTAATCCACAAAGACAGAAAAGAAAACACATAACACATAGGATATTTGAAGATATATTTCTAGTATATGTAGGAATCCAATATGGTAGGTATTTTTTCATTTTTAAGTAAATGAAAACCAAAACAGCAGTATTGTGTTTCTACCTGTTCTCTATTTCCTTCCTACTCAAAATGTGGTTTAAAATCCTGCTCCATTTGTAACACCTGGGAATTCATTAGAAATACAGAAGCGTAGGCTCCACCCCAGATCTAGTAAAGTGAACTCTGCATTTTAATAAGATCCCCAAATGATTCATATACAGAAAAGATAGAGGAACACTTCAAATGTAAGGAAGTTCTGTTTTATATGAGCATGCACGTATCTTGGTTACTTATATTCAATAAAACTTAATTTAGATTTACCATAGATCAGTAGTATCCACACCTTTCCATAAATCTCTTGATGAACAGTAGAAAAATAAATCGATTAAAATGTTTTATGAAGGTCAAATATGCATTTCTTGGAAAAGCAACATGTATTTAAATAAAACAAATCACTTCTCAGTGTTTGGATTGTGCTCAAGGAAACATCATCTGAAGGACTGAATAAAATTTGCCATAAGCATCCCAGGGCAGGACATTAGAAAATCTTTTCTTTTCTCTGAACTAGAGTGCACACCATGCAAATATCATCTCTCCTACTAAATGTTCACCACTAATGAGGTTGAGATAATCTCAATTATTTCTTCTTTGAGTGCAATTTCCTTTTCACATGTTTACATGTACTTTCTACTGCCATATTTGAGACAACCGATCTTTATGTTCTATTTTTCTATAAACATATCCAATGTTGCTTTAGAAGCCCATTTCATAAAAGCCAAGACAGCATAAGAAAAGACCATGTTCAATGACAATTGCATATCTCAATATTTTTTACAAATGATATTTCCTGATGAATTGCTATGGTATCCACACCTGCATTTTTCCCTTCTTCCCCCATTTTTAAAAATGCTTCTGGAGTATTTTCCTCTCACAAGAAAAAAAAAATCTATCTATCTATCTATCTATCTTCAGGTCATAAAATGCTGTGCTTGATCTCACATGAGTAATGTATAAGCTCTTGGTGAAAGAAGACCATCCATACTTTACTTCTCTCTTAGTGTTTTATTGTATGTATACAATATTTATGTGTATATTTGGTATATAATTTGTGTATATATGCATAAGTGCAGATGGATAGATAAATAATGGACAGAAAGCTATCAGCATGTTATGTACTATGAATTAAATTAAAACTAGTTTATATATATTTTTTTATTTCCAGGAATTGTATTTATTTTGATCATTCCAAATCTTGTTTATGAGCTTTCCTAAATATAACTTAAAATAATTTACCTTTTCTTTTTATCAACAACTGTCTTGCAATACTGTAAAGATTAATTTTAAAATTTGCTCTTTGGCTTCAGTTTCTCAGTTAATCTTTCTAAACCTTACTTTTTATATTATCAATGAAGATACCCTCTTCCCCACCTACAGGAGAATTTTGAGAATATAAGACACATAAAATAATTTGAAAGTTTTCTTCCACCTCTTCCTTTCTCTTCCTTCCTCCTTTCTTTACCCCCTTAGCCTTGGTTGGAGCCACTGTTGTTGTGTGTTGAGTGGAGGAGGGAACTGGGGCTGAGCAATCTCAAGGTCATATAAGATGTTGGAAACTACAGGACTCTTTCCAATGGACAAAAACGAAGACACTAATACCACATGATAAATGAATGCAACATATGATTCCATATTAGATCCTGGATGAATAAAGGACCATAGGCAAAATGTGAATAGCATCTACAGATTAGATAACAATATTTAATCAGTGTTATTGTCCTAATTTTAATAGTTGCACTCTGGTTATGTAGGAACTTCTCTGCATCAAAAAGCAGACTATTTTTTAGAAGCTATAAGTTCACAGCAAAATTGAGGGAAAGATCTAGAATTCCTGAATACCTTTGTCTCCACACAGGCATATCACCCCCCCCCCCATTATCAACATCCTTTACCAAAATGGTGCATGTCATAATCAATGAACCTACAATGATACATTTTATCAACACAAGTCCATTGTCTACATTAGAGTATGTTCTTGGTGTTACACATTCTATGGGTTTGCAAAAATGTGTAGTAACATGTATCTACCATTACAGTGTTATACAGAATAGTTTGCTTCCCTAAAATTCTCTGTGCTTCACTGATTTATCCCTCCCTCTCATCCATCCCTGGCAACCACTGATACTTTTACCATCTTCATAGCTTTGCCTTCTCTGGAATGTTGGAATCATAAAGCATGTAGTTTTTCAGATTGATTTTTTTTCATTTAATAATATGTATCTAAGATTCCTCCATAGCTTTTCATGGCTTGATAGCACCTCTCTTTATGACACTGAGTAATGGTCCATTGTCTAGATGTACCACAGTTTATTTTTCCATTCACCTACTGAAGAACATCTTGGTTGCTTCCAAGTTATGGCAATTATGAACAAAAGTTCTATAAATATACATGTGCAATTTTTGTGTGGACAGAAACTCAACTTACGAGTAAATACCAAGGAGTGAGATCGCTGGATCATATGGCATGATATGTTTAGTTTTGTAAGAAACCACTAAACTGCCTTTCAGAGTGGCTGTTCCATTTTCACCCCCAATAACAATAATGAGAATTCTTCTTGTTCCATATTCTCACCAGCAATTGATATTGTCAGTTTTTCAAATTTTGTCCACTGAAATAGGCATGTAGTGGTATCACACTGTTGTTTTAATTGGCAACTCCCTAATGACTTACAATGTTGAGCACATTTTTTAGGAAGTATACCCTGAAGTATTTAGGGCTGAAGCAGTATCATGTACAACTTACTTTCAAATGGACAGAAAAATAAATAGGAGGCATAGTTATAAGGAAAAGGCAACTGTGAAAAAATGTGAAGGGTTAATGAATTTGGAACCTCTTGTGCTATTTTAATTGACTCTTGTTTATACTATATATTTCTTAATTTCTTAGTTTCTTTTAGTAATAGTTACACTTTTATATTATTAAAAAAGCAAACACAATTTCAAGAAATAATCCTTGTGTTATGACAGATAAATATATGTATAGCTGAGTATAACTTTTAATTTAAGGATATGGTTTAGGAGAAGGGATTTTTTAAGAGATTTCATATTTTTTGTTTTCTATTTTTCTGATAAAGTTGGCTTTTGCTAACTATTGCTGTGCTACTGTTACATCATTACATTACATTTTACATAATGTAATCCTTATTGAATATTAACAAATATGTTTTCTCATTGAAGAATAACCCTGATAATTTGTGAATTCAAATTATATGCACTTCTATATACAATGCTAAAAATATAACATGCATAATTAGCCCTTAATAAATATTAATTTGATAAACAAATTGTTAGGCGTGAATCACACATATCTGGGATTTCAGCATTTTACCTTTTTTTCTACTCTCTTTTCACAGACTAACATGCAAAAGATGACTTGTGCAATTCCGTCTGGTATCAAAATCATAACAGCAATAATTCAAGGAATAACAATATAAGTCTATTTATAAACCCAAGAAAATGCCTGCAGAAGTAGGTAAGGCACTCACAGTAGTTGCCCCTGGGGAGTATGACTTAGGAAGGAGAACGGAAGGAGAGATTTGCTGTTTGACTCAGTCCTTCAGTACCATGTAGTTTTTAAAATTATAATGCATAACTCAATATTTTTCAAATTTTACTTTATACATAAAATGTATTTATAAAGAAAACACATTTTTAAAGGATAAGAAAATGTTGATCGTATTTGATTCCCTGGGTCCAGCTGTCTCCCTCCACACTTTCAGGCTTTGATAATCTGCAAAACATAATCAGTGTATCCAAGTTCCTTCAAGGCTGATCTCTTGGGGTTGCAACCAGAAGGATCCTTCATGATAGGATTGCTCTTATTTACAAGCAAGATATAAATTCTTATTATCACCTATGATCACATATAGGATCTCATAAGATGATTGAAATTTTATTTTACTTGTATTTGGAGGCCACTAGAGGGTTCTTTGTAAGCAGGGGAGGAAGGAACACACCTGATTTATGCTATAAGAGTCTCTCTGGTTGAAACCATGGACTGCTTTAGGCTGGATGGAGGGACAGAAAAGTTAGTAGGGTTCTGGAGTAAAGCTCCCCAAAAGTCTAGGGGAAAGCTGAAAGGTGACAATGGTTTTCACCAAAGCTTTAATGAGAGATATGGGGAGCAGTGTTATGAATAAAGTTATACTTTGAAGATAGGACTAGCTAAAATTGCAACATATCACCTGCAAGTTATGAGATGAGGAGAGGAAAACTGAGTGGCTCTATTAGGTTTTATTCTGAGTTTGAATTTTTTTTTTTTAGCAGACAAATGGAAATATTGACAAAGCAGATATATATGATAACAATAATTATAATTTTAGAGACTTCCAGAGTTCTGATCTTCTCCATATAATGGACCATCTGAAGGGTGGTGTGTGGGTGTGTGTGTGTATGTGTGTGTGTGTACATGTGCATGCAGACTGTCTCTTCAGGGGTGTTGCTTCACAAGCTTTCTGACTGAATTCAGCCCAGTTGCCTCATTAGCTGATGAATTTTTGTCCTTTGGTCACCAGTTTTGAAGACAGCTCTGAACAGAATACTTTCTAATTGTTTTTGTTAAGACTCACCAATCATGTGTGTATCATCAATTCATACAATTTATTGTCTTAGACAAATGAGTGCTGTAGGCCTCTCTTTCCAGTTCTTCAGTTGCCTTTTACTGGAGGGAATTTGTTGAGATGTCTTCCTTCTCCTCTGAAAAGATCACCACTGACAATGAATGAACATATTTTAAGATTCCCAGAGTCTCATAATTATCAGACACTGGCTACAAAACAGACATTTGTATATTTCCTCATATGAATTGTGTTTCCTGTCACTACTAGGTTCTTAACATTTCTTGAACCGTTACTTCTAAAATAGTAAAGTTCTAATGACATCTTTTTCCATAAAAGGGCTTGTAATGCTTTGACATCAAGTACACCAGCTTTTCACTTTATTCTGTCATGACTCAATATACTGTCCAGAATTTCATTACTTTCTCAATTTTTTAAAGGTTACTTTTTAAACTTGAAAAAGAGTTTACAATTTAATTGGGACTTCTTATAAATGTCATCTCTTTCAAAATTCTAACAATGGTTAATTAGCCTATCAATACCACAGAATCGCAAATCAGTTCTCAGTCATTTAATTGGTTAATGTTAATTTTGTTAAGAATTAATCAGGTGTTAATTGAATGTTTCTTTTATAATGTATAATTATTTTAAAAGTTCTGAACATTAGTTCTCATCTTCTAAATAGGCCAAGTTTCTGGAATATACTCTTTTCCCCATTCTTTCACTGAAGTAGAGAGATTAAAGAACTAGGATTTATAACCAAATTAAAGAAATATGTATTTCTATGACTAACAGGCTACTTAGCATATACGATATATAGGAAGTATAATGTATAATATACAGTCACTATCACATCTTCTGCCTCTTATTCTTCAACAGGAGCCACACCTGTTCTCTTTCAGAATTAAGGACCTCTCATAAGCTTGCTCTCATCCAGCTGAGTATCACATAGTTCTTCCTGGAGATTCATTTCCTGGTGTCAGACACTTGTTGGTTTGGCGTACCTTTCTCTTTTTCTTCCTTTCTGAAATATATCTTACCACTGACAGTGTTTGGTACATATTATGCCCTCAGTAAAACTGTGTTGAATTAATGAATGCTGTCTGACTAATTGTAATTGTATGTGGAATCAGATGTTCCGGTCTGTTACACACAGGGGAAGTTAATACGTCATTTTCTTATGCATGCCTAGTGTACCTGTGTGTATGCCTGCATCTGTGTTTGCGTGTGTCTTCAAAGCAGCTTTGAAATATTTGAAAAATTAACAATAACTAAAAAAAAAGAAATTATTTGTGGTCAGCGATCTTTTTTCTCTAAAGGACCAGAGAGTAAATCATTTTGCTTTTAGAAATTGCCCAGCCTCTTTTTCATGAAGTCATTTTTGCAGTTGTAGCACACGAGCAGTCATGGACAATTCAGAAACACATGAACATGGTTGTTTTCAATAAAAATTTATTTACAAATACGAGTAGCAGGCCAATAAATAGTTTGTCTGAGTCTTCTCCTAGATACTTAAAATGTTGATTTGTCTTTAAAAAATATTAATGACCAATGAACTTCATTATTAACACTACATACAGCACTCATTTGTTGTGGTGGTGTTTGTGGTGTGTTTTTTTTTCTTTTAGATAGAGTGAGCATGAACCGGGGGAGGGGTGTCAAGGGAGAGGGAGAAAGAATCTTAAGCAACCTCCAAATCCAACACAGAACCCAACACAGGGCTTGATCTCATGATCCTGAGATCATGTGCTGAACCAAAATTAAGAGTCAAATGCTTGACTGACTGAGCCACCTGTGTGCCCCACAACCCTCAGTTTTTATTAAATACCTGAAGATCATGTAGGCCAAGGCTGTTAAACTAGTCAAAAATTATTTGCCATGACTATATTGTACTTATGATTATAACTTTTTAGTAAGTTTTATGTCTTCTGAATTGAAAACTGAATAAACAGCATAGATATATGAGCTTACTCAATTCATGTAATTATGGTCCAGCCCCAAAGAAGGAAGACCACAGCTCTATCATTATGAGGTTTAATAACCTAATAATCTACTTCCATTTGGTACAGATGTGGGTGCTTAAGACTTACAACTAAATATGTGTTCTTTTGTTATTGTTTTTTTGATGAAAACATTATTCTTGGTGACTACTTTAGAGACAGCTATGTAAAGCACAAAACCAAAAATGAAATAAAAATAAAACCTGAAATAAATTTAGTTTGTTTTAGTCACATGATGTATATATTTCCATATATATAAATACGTATGTGTGTATATATAGTCACATACTATATACACCTATACACACACAATATATGTGCATCATACATAAGTATATGTGTGTATATATACACATATAAATTTTTTTTAAGATTTTATTTATTTATTTGACAGAAATCACAAGTAGGCAGAGAAGTAGGCGGGGGGTGGGAAGCAGGCTCCCTGCCGAACAGAGAGCCCAACGCGGGGCTCCATCCCAGGATCCCGAGATCATGACCTTAGCCAAAGGCAGAGGCTTTAACCCACTGAGCCACCCAGGCACCCCAAATATGTTTTCTTATATTTTAATACATTTAAAGTTGTGCTTAAAATATTGTTTACCAACTTAACAATCTGTTTCTCCAATTCCACTGAAATAAACCATCAAAATACATACTGATGATGAACTACATGAAGATGAACTACATGAAGTATTTGTGAAATCTTTAACTGACTGTGAAATTGTAGTTCAGATATTGTTGATAAGGAAAATACAGAAAACCTTAGGTTCTAATCATTTTCACCCAGCTGGTCCCAGTTGTTAAAGTAAACATCAGATTCAAAGGTAGAAAATCTTACTGTACGTATGGAATCAATTTTACCGCTATTTTCACTCACTATAATAGAGTCTTTCCTGGGAAGTACCGATGCTGGAGGGACATCTGTCATTCCTTGTCGTGTGAGAAAGACTCACAGCAGAGCACGGAAAGGCTTGAATTCTGTAGTTGGACTTTCCGGGCTCAACGGGTACATTGATTCTGAGCAGAATTCTTAACCTGTCTGTCACACAATGCCCAAGTTGAAAGTCACGGAAAATGGAATACTGTGCCTACCTCATTTATTCTGTAGTGATTAAATGTAAATCACTTAAAAAGAGCTTTATAAATGCTTTCTTGCTTGTTTTTCCTTAGACTCTACTGGTGAGTGTACATTTGAGAATTGAGTTGAATGAATTAGAAAGAGAGAAAATGGAAACATTGGATAATCGTGCCCATCTTATGATGCAAGTATTACCCCCAGATTAGGACGGGAAATCCTTTTTTCCCACACATCAACTTTACACCCTGGTTCTTCAGGTTGAGTGCCTGACAGCCCCCAAAAGCTGGTTAGAGATTCAGGATCCCCTTGAACTTTCCTGCAAATCTATGCAAGCACCATCTTCATTTTGCTAGATCCCTAGGGAGTTTTGGCCCATTCACATCTGAGAATCGAGGTTATACGAGAACCATGTATATTACCAATGCCTCGGTACAGGTCGTGCACCCACAAATGTCACCAGAGCCGGACTTCAGGTGCTACCTCCAAATCTGTTTAGGCCCCAAGGAAATGTCTCAATGTTCTCCCCTTTGTTCTTGGAGCCAACAGGGGAGATGGCTTATGCTGGGGAGGAGGTGGATTATCTGAACAGCAGAAGTATTTATGTTAGAGAAAGACATTTCATTCACATGTTACATTCTTTCTTCAGATAACATGATGCTAACAGTTCATCATTAGGTGACCATTTTCTTGCTTCTCTTGTTCTGAGTTGGGGATCCATAGGAATTCATGATTTAGTTCATTACTCACCACAGTTGTCCCAGAGCCTGAACAATTGGTGATATTATAAAATTCATATAATATCACAATTAAATTGCTACTAATTCCTTACTTTGACAACATTGGCAACTAAATAACCACTGATCACTAGAATAATAAACTTTTTATTTTTAAATTATTTACTAACAGAATTAAGTTTCAAAAATAGTATTTAAATGTAGTTTAATTCTCTGTAATTAAATTTTCATGTCCGTTGACTACAAATTACTTGTCTTTATAGACAATACTAAATACTTCAGAATAAAAATTTGAAATTTATACTTACTTTATTTTTTGATGTTTACATATACTTCAATTTTGATTTTTATGAAAATATGCTATTATCATGTGCATTTTGAATATAATCGCATTTTACTTTTTAATCCTTCAGTTTATTTCTATAAAATTAGGTCAACATCTTGGTAATAATGTAATCAATGCTATTGCTAAAGTACAGACAGAAAATAAAACATTGCATGAGTATTTAATGATTTACTATATGCATATTTCTATTTTCTTTCTCATCCATACTGCTATCCCAGGAGCCCAACACACAGAGATGAGTAAAAATAATAAAATTCAGACATCTTAGCTTTATGTGTTTTTCTGTTTTACTGTTATAAAGGTATATTTTTCAAGGAGAGAGGATAGAACACAAATTTTTAAATTGCGTTGGCCTCATTTATCACTTTTAAGTACTTAGATCCATTATGTAATGTGGACATCTCTTTGTCCTCCTGCCTGAGTAAATATTAGCAGCTGGTCTGTGTGCTGTCTTCCCCTCAGACTGTTTCATGCTCCTTGGCTGCCCTGTAGCCACTCCTACCTGGACACTGTCCTGGCAGTTTTCTTTCCAGTGCATTCCTCTGTTGCCCCAGAGTTGTTTTCTCAGCCCCTCCCCTGTCACCACTTCATTCCTTCCAGTCAGCAGTCTTCAACAAAAAATAATGGAAATCACCATGTGAAATTTAAAGAAACACTGGTTGCCTGTGTCTTACTCTATTATTTTTTTCCTGTAATCCCCGAAACAAAATTAAATCCACTAAGTAGGTAAGTACCAGGTGTCTTGTTGTTTCAAACTGACTAAGTATCCATCATTTGACTGTACACAGAGGAAGCCATCAGTTGGCCTGTGTGATTTTAATGATATTTATGAGCCTGTAAAACGATCCTCGATGATGAGATTAATTGACCTGATGGTTCCTGAAATGACATCCATTAAACATAAGAGACCCATAATCCCAGCAAGAAGGCAAATGCCTCCCTCGAGATCAACCTCCCCAAGGCTCGAAAGATCAGTTTCTAGGAAAAGGTTTAAAGAATTCTTTCCTGTTCTTCTCAGTTTGATCCATACAGCGGATGTTAAGAGGCTGGTTCAGTGAGTGGACGGACTAAATTCTACTTGAAATTCAGGTCATATAAAGTTTGGTACAGGTCATACAGTTTTGTAAATTATTTTGGAATTGATTAGCCTACTTATGGCCGGGTCACAGTTTCTCCGTCTCTGGGAAGCCAAGTTCCAGGGCTGGGTTCTGAGTGATGAGTTACGTTGTATCCTTCTCTACCTCCAATATATTCTTCCACAGAAGCATCTCATTATCTTTATAGAACTTAACTAAGCGTGACTCTGGTTTCTCCTTTCCATAAATATAAAGAACAGTGCATTTTTGATGTGTCTGCAAAGCGCAGTATATTAGAGATTATTAAATTGAATTTAGTTTAGGAGAAAGTGACAGAATGGAAGCATATTTTTTTTTCTTTTCTCTATTCCTTATGCTGTGCTTGTTATTCTTGCACTGTATTCATTCCATGACTGGAAGCCTGTACCTCCCACTCCCTTTCGCACATTTTTCCCAACCCCCATGTCTTCCCCTCTGGCAACCTCCAGTTTGTTACCTGTGCTTATAGGTTTGATTCTCCTTGTTTGCTTGTTTATTCATTTGTGCGTTTTTTGCTTTTTTTTTTTTTTTTTTAAGGATTCATGAGTGAAATCATACAGTATTTTTTTTCCCTCAGTCTGATTTATTTCACTTGAGTGAAATCATACAGTATTTTTTTATTCTCAGTCTGACTTATTTCACTTAGCATAACACCCTCTAGGTCCATCCATATTGTTGTAAATGACATGATAGTGTCCTTTTTTATGGCTTCCTGATATTCCAGCGTGTGTGTGTGTGTGTGTGTGTGTGTGTGAGTGTGTGTTTGTGCGCACCATATTGAGCATCTGATTTTAAGGCCCGAGTTTACTATTCACTCCCTGTGTGGCTTTGCGAAATGTTTTAGCCCTGTGAGTCTTGATTTCTTCACTCACTGAATAGTAATGATGATAATAATAGTTTGTCTTCACCTGCAATGATGTGGCAAATATCCCAGAAATTAAAACAGAAAATCGTTTTAGAAATACGACTAATATCCTCCAGCATGCTACATATTCAGGATAGATTGTCCTAAAGAAATTTCTATCAATCCCATCCATTCACAGGCAATAACCACTGTCTTTAGCTCTTCACCGTCTAACTTACATCCTATGACACAGAGCCACTCAGCATCTCCTAAAATATTCTCAGCTACATCAAATACCCTGAGTCTGAAGTATCTCTTTTAAATGCCTGAATGTGCATATGCCATTCATTAAAAATCAAGTACAGAGTATATGCCAAACATGTAACTCATTAAGGAACAAAGGCCTTTCTTTTTTAAATGTGATTAATTGTTGTCAGGGCTTTAAGTGAGTGAGTGAGTAAGTACTCTGGGAACATGAAGTTTGGATTTCCCTCAGACTGCTGGGGAGATGGAGGACGGGATGTGTGGAGGAGATAGTGTTGCTCCTTAATGTTGAAGGTGAAATGCATGACATGTCTCATGAGGGTGGAATGTGCTAAGTTAAGGCCCTTGAGTAAGAGGCCAGTGTGGATGGAGGAACAGAAAGAAGACAGGGAAAGATGACTATGAGGAACTTTAGAAAGTTTAGCACGCATTGCTATACCAAGAGAAACTGACAATTATACTTAAATTTCGATCAGTTCTCATGGAACTTTCTTCTTGGGTGGAATGGTAAAATATAAGGCTGTGTAAGGGACCTGGGGGACCACAGAGTATGAGTTCCCTGATAATGAATATTTGGGTTTTATCTTAGATGCAACAGGAGACATTAGGTTTGTTTGTTTGTTTTGTGGGTTTTTTTTTTTTTTGCATTTTTGTTTTGTTTTGTTTTTTGCAATTTTTTTTTTAAATAAAAATTTTGTTTTAGAAAGCCTGCATACATAGAAAGACTAAGTTTGGAGAAATGCAACGGCAGGGAGACTAGTTAATAGATTTTGAAGGAATCTGGGTGAGACCAGTTAAGACCTTCAAGATAGGTTTGGGGGGGAGGAAATAGTTTTAAATTAGACATTGGTACGTTGCTGAACTGATTTGATGTGGGAGGTGATGGAGAGGAAGGTTCTGAATTGGAGTATGAAGACTTGGTGCTACTATTCATTAAAAAAAAAAAAAAAGGCATTGCAATTTGAGGACTCTGTTTTAGGGGAGTAAAAATTAATTCTGCATATTATGATTTTAAAGGTGTTTTATGGCAAATAACCCTCTCCAGGAAGGATTTTTTTTTTTTTTGAAGTAGTCTCTACACCAGACATGGGGCTTGAATTCACAACGCTGAGGTCAGAAGTCCCGCACTCTACCTACTGAGCCAGCCAGGTACCCCTTCCAGGAAGGATCTGAAGGCACATCGTTTTTGTAAAAGGAAGAAATGAGAGTGGGCATACAAGTTCAGACGTTTCTAGGATCCAGGGGAAGTCTGAAACAGTGGGGATGAAGGAGATGACACAGAAAGTTTCTCAAGACAAACGAGAAGGAGATGGGCCTAGGAATCCTGAGAGGCTCTACGACATCTGGAGAAGAAGAAAACAGAGAACCTTAGCCAAGGAAAGGGGTAGGGAGAACAACATCGCCTTTGAAGTGCTGGAACCTGAACATCTTTCTACCTTTCTCATTGATTACATTCTCTCCTTACTTACTTACTTACTTTATTTTCAAAAAAATGCTAGAGTTCATTCCTAAACTTAGTTTGACTATCCATACCCTACCTGAAGTCTGAGAATGGTCCCAGATGAAATCATTCAACGTTAGCTTTCTTGGAAAAAATTTTTTTAACAAAAACAATCAACTATAAGTTTCAAATATCTAAAAAAAAAGAATAATTACTTTTTAAATGATACAATATTGTTTTAAGGATTTATTCATATGTGCACATAAGCTATTCAGGAAAGAATGTGTTAAAATTGCATCCGAAATGACAATATGATTATTTCACAGAGTGTACGCTTATGTTGTGAAGGAAGCAGAAAGATAACATCTGTGCTCAATAAGCATTTCCACTGCGCGTCTCCTCAGTGCCAGAATGCTTCTGATGCAATGTGAGAAATCAAGGTTATTTACTTCCTTGCTAATTCTTTGTTATGCAAGCCTTTCTCTCAGAGCCACACATTTTTTCCCGTGTGGTTTGCCAGTTCTTTCAGTCCCAGATTGACGATTGTCACTTCCTAAATACCCTCATCATTCAACTTCTATCAACTCTGTAAAATGTGGACACTTTGGGCCCCCAAACTCAGAAAACCTGAGGGTAAAGATTTTACTTTTATTATGAGCTTTATTGTCTTATATAACAAGAAACCTGGACAGAGACGACTCCAGGGTTGGTTAATTCAGTCTCGACGATGTCACCAGGCACACAAGTTCTTTCCACTGCACCATCCTCACCTGTTGGCAAGATCCTGATCAGATCGGAAAGGCCATCGCACACAGCTCACTTTACCACGTAATGGTGGCTCCGTCATTCGGACACTGTCAGAAGAGGTGCCCGTCCGTTTTCCCATGGGTTCCTTGTATTGAGTGTGTGGGGTCCTTTTTCAGCAGATCCTGGTAGATTTCCTTACTAGTCCACTGACCAGAATTGGGTCATATGCCCACCTAAACTAATCACTGGCAAGAGAGAGGCATGAATGGCTGCGACTTACTGGTGTCTGCTCCTTGATTCTAGAGAGACCCAGTGCTAGGGTATTTTGTCATCCCCAAAATCATACATTGAAATTCTAATCCACAGTGGTGATGGGATTAGGAGGAGGGGACTTGGAAAGTGATTAGGTCCTGTGTGTGGAGCCCTCGTGAATGGGATTAATACTCCCTTATAACAGAAGCCTTACCCAACTCGTCCTCGCCGCTGCCAGCCACCATGTGAGGACACAGAGAGAACTTTGTGACATGGAAGAAGGTCCCCACGTGGTCCAGCTGACCTTGATTTTGGGCTTCCAGTCTCCAGAACTGTAGGAAACCCATTTCTGTTGTTTGCAACCTACCCAATTTGTGATATTTTGTGATAGCCGCTGCATGACTAAGACCCTCAGAAAATACGCAAGTGCCTACTTCAACAGAGCAGGGACAGAGGACGAAGGAATGCATTATTAATTAGAAATTACATCATCTGCCATCTTGTTCTACTGTCTTCTCTTCCAGGTGTATAGAATAGAGCAGTTGAAATCTCTCCTTCATTCAACTTTAATCCTGAGGTTAGATCAAATTCAAATCAAATTATGCTCTATTGGTCACACAATCTATTCACACTATTTATTTCAGCTGCACATTTTTAAACGTGTGGTTTGACCGCCTTAGACCTGTTTGGACCTCACACTTTCAATTTCACACTGTCGGGCTCCCGTGGTTTCTTATTCTTAACATATTATTTGCTTCTTAATAAGTTCTTTCATATAACTTTTCTCAGCAAAGCAATAATAACAATAATAAAATGATATCTGGAGTTCATAAGATATGTCCTCTTTATACTCTGTATTTACTGTTTGAATACATTTTCCAAAGAGGAAAAATGAAGTCATTATTCAGTGAACTATTTGCTGCTTGTCTGGGAAAGCTTGTTTTCTTATATTCTCATTAATCTATCCAGTCCATGGTGAATGATAATCTAGTATATACATATATATATTTTCACAAACAGTTTTGTCTCTTACTACAGAATTTCTTGTTTTACTCTCACATTCATTTTTAAAATCTGCATTATCATAACAAAGTAAAAACAGCTTGCTCTTTGTATAGTAAATAAATAAAATGCTCTTCTCCCTGAGCATGCATGAAATTTGGTAGCACTATCATTGAGTATGAAAGCATTCGCTAATACATTTATTCATGCAAGAATAACTAAGATACAAATTGTTAACTGGTATAGGATGAAAGCTATATGAAAACACCCTAGACTTGCTAATTATTTCGTTTGGGAGACATGGTAATAATACAAAACCATCTTTCTTGGTTTGACACATGAAGCACCATACAGTTTGGCTTAGTCTATACTCCTAGTCTCATTAACCACCATTTGCCTCAGTTACAGAACCACTAAATCTCTCTTTGATCTTGGAAGGTGCAGAAACTGTTATAACCCAGTGACTTTGTGTATGGTTTTCCCTATATATAAAAACACCTATCTTTTCACACCCCAAGAACACCATTTCTCTACCACTCCAACATGCAAAAGAATATTCTGTATCCCAACCTATAGCTAAAAATGTCCTCTTTCTCTCCCTTCTCTGTATACAGAATTGCCTTTCCTGTACATAAGACCTCAGCTAGGACTCCATCTAGAAGCTTGTGGAAGTCCTGATCTAAAGGCATGAAATCATGTATGACTTAACTTCCAATTAAGGAAACCATTTTACAGTATTAAAAGGATGTCAGGGAGAGTTCACGATCATGGGATTTACTGGATACATTGACAATATACACCATCCAGACCCTGCCAGTATGATAGAGCATTGGACTGACCTACTGATGGTACAGTTGAAGCACCCACCAGAGGCAAAATCCAATGAGACAAGGCCACCATTCCCCAGGATACATTAAGTATATGTATGTCTATATATTCTTTATATATTCCAGTTATTCTTTAAGTCTATATATTCTAACTAAGAATCATGCATGAGTCCGAGATGAAGCAGAAGTGGCCCTACTTATAATCACTATCATTAACCTACCAGGTTACTTTGACTTACTTTATTTCTGCAGGGTTAGAGATCTTATTCTCCTGATTTCAGGAGGTGATACTGTAACAAAGTGTCTGAGTAACAGAACACAGTTCCCATTGAAGTATGCCCATAGCTGTTACCTGGGAACTTCGGGTACCTGATGTTCATAGGACTGGTTGGCAAGTAGGGGAGTCACAGTCTTCTCAGCGGTAACTGACCCTGGTCATCAAGAAGAGGTTTGGCTGCTGTTATACAATGTAGACAAGTGAGAATATATGTGACATTCAGGAAAATTTCTCTAATGGTCAGGCTCAAACCTGTCATGAATGAGGAATTGGGCATACCACCAAATAGTCCTCAAATTAACAGGGGTAATACCTGAGGCAAGGGGGGTCTGAAATGGACAGTGAGGAGAGAAATAATGAGTAGGATTGTATCCCTAAGAGCAAATGGAGCAAGGGGGGGGGGTGTAGTTTGCCTATTTGCCTTTCTTTTCCAAGTCTCATCCTCCAACAGGAGGAACTCTCATTATGGCCTTGAAGGAGTTGCTCCCCAACCTGTATGGAGATGTGGATCAGAGTGGCCCAAGAAAAGGAGTGTGGTAACCATGTAGATACACTACTGGCATCTCCCTTCCAGGAAAGACTTTGTTACCCAAAAGACCATAAGAAGTGTGGCTGACTGGGGCTCCTGGGTGGCTTAGTGGGTTAAAGCCTCTGCCTTCAGCTCAGGTCGGGATCCCAGAGTCCTGGGATCGAGCCCCACATAGGGCTCTCTGCTCAGTGGGGAGCCTGCTTCCCTTCCTCTCTCTCCCCCTGCTTCTTTACCTACTTCTGATCTTTCTCTGTCTGTCAAATAAATAAAAATTAAATCTTTAAAAGAAAATAGTATGGCTGGTAACCTTCAGCTGTTTGCTTTTTTAAGGCTTTCCTCAGGTTTCTGGACCAGTCACACTCATCTCAGGGAAAACCTGAGTCAGTAACTGTGCAACACAATAAGAATCTAGCTATTTCCACTTAAGGCAGGCTCTTCTTCCTACACCAGAACTGCACACCCCCCATCATAATCCCAGTCCAATTTTCAAATTTCCAAGGAATAAGACACCTCGTGTTCCCATCTTCCAAAGAAGAGCATGTGTTAGGCAATATATTGGTACGGTCATCTTTGAAAAACACCAGCTGCTGGGATGCCTGGATGGCTCAGTTGTTTAAATGTCTGACTCTTGGTTTTGGCTCAGGTCCTGATCTCATGGGTCCTGAGATCAAGCCCTGCACAGGACTCTGAGCTCATCAGGACTCTGCTTGGATAATCTCTCCTTCTATCCCTTCCCCCACTTGCTCGTTCTCTCTCTCCCTCTCTAAAACAAATAAAGCTTAAAAAGAAGGAAGGAAGGAATGAACGAACGAATGAACAAACGAATGAAAAATACCATCTGCTTCACCAAAGAAAAGACTATATATATATATATATATATATAATTTCAAATAGCTATACCTGCCCTCATTTAGTACTTTCCTCCTTTTTTCTCTTGTGATAATAAGGTTGGAAAATGAGCTCTTCTTCTTTTCTAAGACGAGCTGTCCAGCTGTGTTCCAGATCTTACTCCTTCTTACCTTCTCGGTGGTCTTTTTATATAATTTATCTTTTTCCATATCTATATCATAACCTTGAAATTGTTATTTCAACATTATCATTCCACCCACAAACAAACAATCATGTTTCTCCTTTCAAGAAACAAAAACAATTTGGAGTCTTCCTTATTCATTTCAAGCCCTTGTATGTCTTTATATGTCGTCTACATGCTGAATGAGCCTGTCTTCATGTGTCGTCCACGTGCTGAATGAGCCTGTCTTCATATGTCGTCCACGTGCTGAATGAGCCCGGGCATTTATCCTTGGCCTAGATCTGTTCTGATTTGTTTTCTAAGAGGCTCCTTTTTTGTCCCATGAATTTTTTTAAAAGATTGTATTGATTTATTTGACAGACAGAGATCACAAGTAGGCAGAGAGGCAGAGAGAGAGGGAGGAGGAAGCAGGCTCCCTGCTGTGCAGAGAGCCCGATGTGGGACTCGATCCCAGGACCCGGGGACCATGACCTGAGCTGAAGGCAGAGGCTTTAACCCACTGAGCCACCCAGGTGCCCTGTCTCATGTATCTTTATCTACCCCTAAGATTGTAATTATCATTCAACTAAGTGATATATAACAGACATACTTCCTCTTGACTACCTGTCTATGCCACGTTCTAAGACTTGGGATAATTCCCATGTTTTGGTCCCAATTGCCCTAAATGTCCATATTTTGGATGAATTTCCCTGATCTTACCCTGAAATAAATTCCTGTACTAAAGGTAGACATCTGTTTCAAGTCCTGTGGCATAGGGCTTTACTCAAAAAATGAACTGTACCTACAGTCACATTCTTGTTCAGGATTTTTCACTAACACCATAGAAAAAGAAACTTTTAGATTTTCAATAAATATTTTATTTCTGAATGATAAAGTGAACAGTGCATGTGCCAAGGCATGCTATAATTTATCTGTTAATTCAGCCTTCTGCAAATTTCCTAGCTTAGTGTTTGATGCCCCAGGAAAGTTGACCTGTGCTAACATTTCTGGCCAAATACTTATGAACATCTTTCTCTCCTCTGCATCCATCCCTGTTCACAAGGTATCATCACCTTCATTGAGCACTCCCAAAGGAAATAATGGTGCCTACCAGGTATCACTGTTTTGTATGATCACTATTTTCAATTACATTGGCAGTCTTGGAGGCATATTGGGAGAACATTAAACAGCACAGCTTGAAGTATAAGAAGATAAATACGTGCAGGTAAGACTAACATTTTATTTGAGTTTTTTTATTAACAGGGAACTCATTCAAGAAGAATGGGGAAATGGATCTCATTGAATTACAGGTCCTTATAAATAAATTATCCAGCTAAACTTCAGGAGAAATGGAACAATAGGCATATCAATCCTGGTAAGTTTGGAATATTCACTTTCTGTCCTAGATCTGCCTCTTACATTGTCACTCCATTTTTTTTCTTTCTGTTTACTGTACATCTTATATCCATACTTTCCTAACTTGTATTTTCTGCTTCTTCATTTTTTTCTCTCTTTGAAGTAAATTTACATATGTTTTAAACTTTAGCTTGTTTCAAACTTTCTCCCTTGATGAGTATTTTCTGTTCATATCCTTCAGAGAGAAAATCTAATTGGATTAACAAACAATAATATTAGTTTTTACTTGTAGGGTATGTACTATACGTCAGGGTATATTATTTGGTAGGAACAATATTATCCCTACTACTATATCTTTAAAAAAAATATATTCAAGGTGCTCTGCCAGCTGTCCCCAGATAAGCTTCTATTTCACCACCACACCATTTACTCTGAGATGAGCAGCATAGCCAGCTTGAATGGGATAACTCTCGACAGGAGCTTAAAAATAATAATTTCCTTCATAAGTAGGTATGATAGGTGAAAACAGATGCATTTTAGTGGAGTTTAAATACAGAGCTAAAGAACTGATACTCAATTATGGAAATCAATTATAGAGTTTCAATTTTTGGAGACCATTTTGAAGCTACTGAATTTCTTGCCTAATGAACAATTAAGTGAATAAAAGAAATTGTGTACAGCAGTGGATGGCCCATGTTCACACACCGGTGCAAGTCTTTAAAGTGATAGTTGGAGTGGACAAAATCAGCAATGTTCCCTGCTTTCTATTCATGCATCAGAGGTCAGCCACTGGAGTGGAAACTGGGAATGAGGACAGTCACCCAGGGAGGACACACTGATGATGGAACATGGTTCCCTGTCTAGGTAGGGAGGCCAGGAATAAAATAGAGATGAAAAGTCTGGAAGATGAGACAAAGTTTGAGGGCTCTTTCCAGTCTGGATAGCCTCTACTTTTCTCTGAGAAGAAGGAGGCTGTCACCTATAAATTCATTCAGCGGCCCACTCCCTGCCACATGCTTACCTTCTTCTAAGAAATCCTGTCCTGATCTTTCTTACAGGCAACAGTTTCCTCCCTTCATCTGTGTTTAATCCTGTGTGCCTTGTTTATATAGTATCTTCAACAACATTATGTGTTGTTACATTTTGACCCTTTATCTTTCCTTTTTATGCCTCCTATGTCTCCTCAACAAAATAAAACAAAAACACTTGCAAACAATTACAAGCAAATTCACAAAATTATTTGAGAACTAGGTCATTGTATTTTAAATTATTGAGAATAGGGGAAACTTTGAGGGAAAAAAAAAGTTACCAATATTGTTGCTGAATTGGACTCTTTTGGAAAGCAGCAAGAACTGGCAAACTCAAACATTCATGAGTCACCATTGTCTTTGAGGAATATGTGTAAATGTCAAGAACATTCAGATTAGATTTTGATGAAGAGAGCATATCATGAGTAAAAACCGGTGGTAAGAGTTCCAAGACAGGATACAGTACAAGAGAAAACAGTGTTCTAACAGTCTGGAATCAATAGTAAGTCGCAAGAATCAAAACTAATTGCTATCACTTTTTTATTCCTAAGATACTAAGATGTTTGACTCCTACTTCAATTATGACCTAGTAAACCGTGTGATTATCTTTCCTGCTCTGTTGGCTGAGTATCAGAAACCGCTGGAGTTCTACAATCAATCACTTCACTGGGAACATAGCGGTTATAAGAAATGCTTGTGAGTATATCACAAGGATGCATGTCTGTTTGCACTAGTGAGTATGCTGACACAACTCCTGTTCTCTCAAATGATGTCATATATATGGCATCATATATATCGTGTGTGTGTGTGTGTGTATATATATATATATATATATATATAAAGAGAGAGAGAGAGAGTCTGAATTGGAAAGACTTGCAAGGAATATCATTCCTTCTGGTAATCTCCTGAGGAAGTAAAATGAATGAATAAAAGTTCAGAACTGAGGAATAATAGTTCATTATCATCTCCTGAGAAAGAAGAGAAATACAGTGTCCCTCACTTCTCATCCTAACACTCAGAGTCTCGGTTTTTCTTTTTTTCTCTGCGGGTCTGAAAATCTTTGGTTCCCAGCGTGCATATGCCACAGCTCAGCAGGGATGTTCTGAGGCACTATCTCCTTGTGATAGAAATAATAGAAATGACAGGTATCCTGGAGAGTCCTCATACTCTCTCTCTCCAGCTGGCCTGGGTCCCTTTTGTTGGTCCCCAGCAAGGCTGTAGCAAAGAGCTTTGTATCCAGGCCCTTAACATGAGAGAAAGGAGGGCACATTGGCCACCTAGACTGCATTTCACATGACCATTAGGATTTCACAAAGTTTTCAGAGACAGACCATATTTTTAAAATAGAGACAGTTATCAAAAGAGGAAATCTTAGAGGAGAACTTAAAATGATCACCAATCTGAAATGTCTCAATAAACACCTGGACTGTTTTTCGTGAAAGTAATTAAACACACCCAGCATAACAGGATAAAAAAAAACCTTGCAGAGGCACAGAACTTACCAGCACGGTTCTGACCTTTTGGATAATGAAAACTAAGTTAATTTCACAGACAAAAATATAAAGAACTCTAGCTATAAATAAACAATTCAAGGAATGAGCTATTTCTGTTCCAGCTAATGAAGAATGACATTTAAAGAAATACTATTCATTTGTTTAGATGCAGAGAACAGATTGGCAGTTGCTGGAGGAGAGGGGAGCTGGGGGTTGGTGAGGCAAATGGTTTTTGGTAATCGGAGGTACAAACTTCTAGTTATAAGATAAATAAGTCACGGGGATGTAGTGTACAACCTAGAGCCTATCATATTATATTGCAAATTTGAAAGGTGCTAAGAAAACCAATCTTATAAGTTCTTATCACGACGAGAGAAAGTTGTAACTCTGTATGGTGACAGATGGTAAACAGACTTAATGCGGTGACCATTTTGCAATACATACTGATGTGGAAATATGATATTGGACACCTGAAACCAAAATTAATGCCGTATCTCAATTACACTTCAGTTAAAAAAAAAAGAAAATATTCAAGTACAGAATCTGTTCATTTCAAAAAGGTGCCTTAGATTTGAGGCTTGCTGTGAGCATGCACTGAAAAACTTGTGTTTGTTAGAAACAGCAGAACTTGCTTTTCATTTCCAACTGCTAGTCGGTTCTTATGGTCTCAGGTTGATTTTTTTCAACTTCTAATTGTTATTTATGAAGTTGTCAGAGGTGCTAAGAAGCACACATTAATAAAACTCCTGCCTGAAATGGAATACTTTGTAGACTTATGGTTGAGTAGCAGCACATACATTCAACTGGACTCGGTTAAAAAATATATATATATGCCTAAATTACTTCCCTCTATTAAGGATAACTGAGCACCTAGAGCTTAGGGAGGATTACAAAATTTATACTTGTACACCAAGGTTCTAATGCAGGATCTCAATTTTTGCAAAAGAAGGGTACATTGTGGAAAAGGGACATGCACACACTTTACTACAGTTTCAAGGGTTCGTGCATCTCCTTGTTGCTGCTACACTGGTGGTCTCCCTCTGATTCGTTTCCCCTACATGCCTGTCTTCATTACAACCAGAGTGTGAATGGGTGTTTGTGTCTTTGGGGATTGTATAGGCGTAAGAATATATATGTTTGTGAGTCTCATCAAAGAGAGTGGTATTCAATAAATTGTCTGTATTGTGGAAGAGCCATTTTGGGGTGAGGCAGCTAGCTGTGAGCAGTTTCTACAATCCTGCTTTAATGACGTATGATCTTCGGTTGGTGGAAGGGGCAGGGTGGAGTTGTAGCAGCCACTGTGGTACGCGATATTAGCACACGGCTGCACCACTAGCAGGTTTGCTCTAGCCCTGCGGTACATTCTGAGTGGACTGTCCGAGCAGTAGGTGGAAACCCAATTCAGTTCTCTGGTTTCTGTGTCTCTTCATATGTGACCCCTTCTCACTAACAATTAGCCTGTGTGAAGCTTTCTTTCCATAATTTTGAAGACTTCTTTTTCTTCTCCTTCTCCTCCTCCTTCCCCTTCTTTCTCCTTCTCCTTCTTCCTTTGTGAGGGACATAGAAGGTGCACTAGTGGCAGGGAAGGGATGCAGAGGGAGAGGGAAAGAGAGAATCTTAAGCAGATTCCACTCCCAGCACAGCGGAGCCTGACCTGAGGTTCAGTCCCACAACCCTGAGATCATGACTTGAGCCAAAACCAAGGGTCCAAGGCTTAACTGACTGAGCCACTTGGGCACCTCCGTAAGTTTGACTTCTAACAAATCAGGCTATTCTTTACCAAACACTCTGCCAAGGCTGAAAAATAGATGAACTCATTTTTTGGTTATTTTTTTAGAGCTGCTTATTCATTTGGATTATATGGATCTGACCTTGGGCTTCCTGCTCTCTGGAAAGGACGTTAAAATCCATTGATGAAGAATTTTAGATTTTCAGACAAGGATAATGAATTCTTGACAGGTCCTAGGTGCTAAATCAGTTGAGGAATGCTAAATCAGAACAGGAAATAGGAGGGAAGTGACAGAGAAGTGAGGCATACATAGAAAGAATGGGAAGGAGACCAGAAGGTGTCACAGAAAAAAAATATATTTGGTCAAATTATGTCAAGGATTTGGCCAAAGGACAGAAGGAACAGACCCTAGTGATCAGGCATGTGTTTTGTAGGAACATAAATGAGAGTAGCGTTCAAGGAAGAGCTCGTGTCTTAGACCAAGGAAAAGAAATTACCTAAGCTATTTGTGTGACATTAATGTGTGTTATTTGTACCCAAAAGGAAGAAAATCATGGTAAAACAGTCTCACTAATTATATTAAGCCACAGCACAAGTTGCCTATGAATATTTTTCATATTGCATACAGAGATAATGTTAGATTGCCAAGGACATTAGGAGTTATGCATGTATTCAGTTTTGCCCTAGGAGGGAACCTAGAGTGAGTTCAACACCCTTGATTTTCCTAGTTAAAAGGCTTTTATACCCAGCAACACTTTAAACTCTCTTCAGTAAAATTTGGAAACTTTAAAACTAAATGGGACTCTTGTGAACACTTTAGCAGATGAATTTGATGTTGTCACTGGACTCAAAAAGAGCACGTGGACTGAGGCCCCTGCAAGACAGATACAGAATTTATAAGAGTCAGGCTCTGTCTGTGCTTAAATCAGAGCTGCCTGCTATCCCCAGCCTGTGAAAGTGGCTGGGAGTCATCATCACCACGTGGCTGAAAGTGACCCTGAAAGAGAATCTTTCACACTCTCATCCAGCTTCCCCCTCCCCCAGTTGGACAAAATGTCTTTTCTGAACTTACATTTTAAACGTATAAGGAAAGACAAAATAAAATGCAATGGAATAAATAGAATATCCCTACTCCCACGAAAAACTGATTCACAGTTCTCCACAGACCATTACCCTTGAGACCAACACACTTCCGCAGAACGTGTGAACATCCCTTTCACACAGTCTTTTCTATATACTCTTGCATGAGATCGGTATCACTTCATCAAAAGAACATATTCAATAGATTAGGTTGAGCAATACAAAATGGCCAATAGTAGTCCTCTCTATCTGACCTATATACATGGCATTTCATATGATTTAATATAACATATGTGTGGATTGAAAGATTAATGTGGTGAACACTTATTCACCAGCAACTTACTTAAGAAGTGGAACATTACAAAATATTATAAAGAGCTTTAAAGTACCTGCACCCCTCTTCCTCATCACCTTCCTCGGCTACACAGTATTTTTAAATGGATACGCTGTATTTTTAAAATTTTTTGAAAGAAAATAAGTAAAGACATACTATATAAGAAATTCTATAACTGCTTACGTGACTCACTCTTAAATACATCTGTCTGGTGAGCAGAACCGGAGGTCGTTCATTTCCATTTGTTACCCTGTATAGGAGCCTATGTATTTTTAATTTTCAAAAGTACTTTTGTAAGCATTAATTGTTGACTTTTACCTCAATTGGCATAGCCTGTAGAACACAAGTTCTTTAAAAATTGTGGGGCTTATTGTTGGAAACGAGTAAAGGGCAAATTATAAAATGGCTCTTTTGGAAAAAAAATCATATATTTTTCAGTTATTGGATGTAATAATAGATATGTATATGTGTATAAAATGCATGTATCTCTGTATCCATATAACACACACACATATGTATATATAAATCTTTTTAAAAAGATTTGTATTTATTTATTTATTTATTTTTTTGACAGAGATCACAAGTAGGCAGAGAAGCAGGCAGGGGGTCAAGGGGGGAAGCAGGCTCCCTGCTGAGATGAGAGCCCCATGAGGGGCTCGATTCCAGGATCCCAAGATCATAACCTGAGCCAAAGGCAGAGGCTTTAATCCACTGAGCCACCCAGGCACCCATATATATATATATATATATATATATATATATATATATATATATATATATCTCAATCTTAAGATGATTGTGGTATTGTAATCATATGTTCATTTGAATGTTTTTCTTTTGCCTAAGAGTGGAGTGTTAGTCTTCTTGTATATACATTCATCAATTTATCTATGTAGTTCTGTCAACTTAACTCTTATATTTTGAAGTTCTATTAGTAAGTACAACCATTTTTAGATTTGCCACATCTTCCCGATAATTTGCATGCTGTTAAAATAGTGTGAAGAAACACTCCACCTATGTCTAGTAATGCATTTTAACAGCATAGTCCATTCTTACTGGCATTTATAGGCCCATTTTTCTCTCAACAGTATTTACCTGGTACTTATTTTTCTTCTATTTGGAATCTTGTGTCTTCCAAGATTTTCATGCGTACCTGATACAACTAATTTCTTTTTTGTAATTCAAGTATATAATCAGTGTTTTTAAATATAGAAATTAGTTTCTCTGTGTTGATCAAGATTGCCAACATATTTGAATGTATTTTTTAAATTTTTTTTTAAGATTTTATTTATTTATTTGACAGACAGAGATCACAAGTAGGCAGAGAGGCAGGCAGAGAGAGATGGAGAAGCAGGTTCCTTGCTAAGCAGAGAGCCTGACTTGGGGCTCTATCCCAGGACCCTGAGATCATGACCTGAGCCTAAGGCAGAGGCTTTAACCCACTGAACCATCTAGGCACCCCATATTTGAATTTATTTATGACACTTTATTCCTTATGTTATCTGTCTTCTTCTAGTTGTTTTTCTTTTTCATTTATTTATTTATTATTTTGCATTCGATTTTCCTATCCTTTTTTTTTTTTTTTTTTACCTCCACTAGTTTGAGAGTTATACACTCTTTCTATTCTTTTAGTGGTTATAATGGAAAATTGTAACCTGCATATTCAATGTTATAATGACAAAATTAAATCAGTATTTTACTGCTGCATTGAACAATGACAGTAGAATAGAAATTTTTAACATATTTCTATCCTTCCTTTATTTTCTTGGTTCCTTACTAAAAATATTTTAAAAATTAAAAGACTTGATAAAATGTATTAAAAATATATTTTAGTCAATTATGTGGCTGTTCTCTTACAAGTAGACATTTTGTTCATTGATTCCTTCAATCGTTCAATTGTTAAAACATTCATTTCTCAACATTGTCTTAGATCCTAGTAATTCAGCAGTAAAAAAGGAATCTGCCCTCGTGGACCTTATAATATAGTACAAGATAAACACAGTACCCAGAGAAGAGATTCCAAAATTACCAGTATTCTGAGTTTATGGTAAGAAAAGAATGTGGATATTTCCTTCAAGGACTCTACTTGCATAAACTTCTTTCTATAGTCTATGCTTTTCCTGATTTGCCATGTAGATTTTTGTTTGTTTGTTTTTTTAAGATTTATCTTATGTTTATGCATGATATTTTCATTTGAAATCTGAAGAAATCATAGCAAGAATGAACACTTTAGAAGATACTATAGTTTAGCAGAATATTATATAGGATCTTTCTTATCTCAAAATCTGCAGAGGAGAATGAGCTTTATGAACGGATGGTGCTGTCTGTTCTAAATCGTCCACTGATGGGGAGGAGCGGACCTTGCTGCCCATCCCCTTCCCCTGCTCCAGCCTGTGTGGGAAGGAAACTAGCAGCCATTTTGGAGGATGTATGGTGAGAAACATTTGTGTGAACAGTCGGCAGAGCCCTGAGTTTTTCTAAACGTTTTTTTTCCCTACAGTTTGGGGCAGAAGGTCCCCTTCTTCTTCAAACCAAGTGAAGGAAGCTTCCCAGGAACTACTCGAACACACACAAAAAATTGTTCCCCTGGAGGATCAGGCAGAGGGATTGGTGTCTGCACTCATCTCCAGGAGCACCTGCTGTAAGCTGGCTGCAGCTGTTCTTGAGGAAAAACAGACATGCCCCATGAGCAGCCTGAGCTCCCAGCCCAGGCAGCTCTGAGGCACTCCGTTTCCCTGTGGTTTTGGTGCTGATGCAGAAGGTGGCCAAACTTGAGTTTTCCTGTAACAACCTGACAGAGAGATTTGCCCACCACAGGACGCAGGAAGGGTCAGAGCCAGGATCCGGGAGCCACTCCCCGAACCCCACCCCCATCCAAACCCCTGTCTTCTCCAGGTTCCTGCCTCAAGTCAGAGTGAGGTCCGGGAAGATCTACATTTTGAAGGAGATGAATAATGGGTGATTCCTCTTTAGACTGAACAGGATCTTTAATGTCTGGAATTAGGATGATTACAAGGTTGAGGGTAGCTGGAAAAGTTCCAGAATCTACTTGAGATCTTTCAATGATGGGAAAGGACTCTGGTATAGAGGGGCTGAAAGTCAATGTGGAAATACATATATTTATCCTTTCCTATGCCTCATTAAGCCCGGTTGGATTTAATTGTTTCAGCAATATTTTCATATCTCTCATATGAGTTCATAAACCGCCAAATGGTTTCAATCCTGACAAAATTTGCCCCAAACCTTCCTTGTTACTACAAACGTATTTACTGATGGGTGTCAACAGTGAAGGTAATCAAATCTGCCTGTGAATCATAGGCAGCCAAATGAGGTTTAAGTATATTCAGCAAGAAATATGTATCTTGATTTTTCTTATTTCCCCCCAAATATATCTGTCTTTCATAGCCCTGTGCTTAGGAATTAAATACAAAGGTGGGTAGTTTTAAAAACTTCTAAAAACAACTAAAATTATTTTTCTTAATCCAGGCTTATACTAGTTAATGAAATGATCATACAAAGGACCATAATAACAGGAATACTAGTTATAGCATTAGTAGTTTAAAAGATTTATTTGCACAGATTAAGGCGACAGGGTAAAAAGAAATAAATAAGTGTGAAAAATCTCCATCTTTCACAGCTTTAAAATGTTGGCTCTGTTGTATGCCATGATTAAGTCAACAGTCTGCTGGTCGGGTTCCAGGCATGCAGACTATTCCCTCATCGCCACCAGTAAATTCACGAGTCTGCTCTTTCCCTAAAAGCTTCTGTGCAGAGCCTTTCCTAAGGTAATAGAATGGTGAGATGGACAGGATAGTAGGAGGCCAGACAGTTATCTAGACTGTGTATAGAGCAACAGAAAGGTGCCTAAAATATTACAGCTCAGTTGTCAAAAATCCCTAATACTTGGAACTTAATTTGAGCAACATGACTACATGACTTACATAGTTTTCCAGGGATAGAAGCTGTCTATATATAAAAATAAAAATTTATTTTTAGGAAAATTTCCCAAGAATTTTATGCTATCCGTGTCTAGTTGGCTTTTGAGCCAGTGATCTTAACACTGCCACAAGAAAGTTTTTGATTATTAGTAATCATATTGAACAGGAGCATATGCCTAATGATAATGACGTTTGGAAGGTTTACCCAGACACACATGTGTAGAAATTGCAAATCGTAAATTTAACCCATGCAGAGAAGGCATTTAAGTGAGTGAAAGCGAACGCTTACTTTATTTCAGACATTGTTCTAAGCACTTTTTAATCAACCCCTTGAATCCTTTCAATGACCCCACAGCATTGCTTGCATTTCCAACTGTATAGACAATTAAATGGATGGAACAATAAATAAGGTGACAGTTGGTAGGTGGCAGAGCTAGAATTTAAACATTTGGGACTCTGAGCATACACTCTCAAGCCCTACAGTAAACTGATTTCACAAGGGGATGGGGCTGAGAAGTTGGTTGTGTCATGCTGGTCGTTTGGTTGCAGGGAGCCTGCTTCCTCCTCTCTCTCTCTGCCTGCCTCTCGGCCTACTTGTAATCTCTCTCTGTCAAATAAATAAAAAAATATATATATTTTAAACACACACACACACGCACACACACACAAAATTCCATTCTGCATGAGGGTTAGGCTTGTAACATTGCATGTGAGAAAGGAAATAATTATCTTAAATACCTTATGAACTAGGGAATATTGTAAACTTTTTTTTTTTTTTTTAAGGCAAGGAAAGGAACACTAAGAAAGGTTATATAACTTGTCTCTAATCACAGAACTAATGTGTTACAGAGCCAGGACTTCCCCTTAATGTCTGAATCTAACACCAATCCTCTCATCTTTACTTTTCAGGTTTATTAACTCTTGAAAAAATAGTAATATATAATTCTAAGATTTAGATTTTTAAAGTTGTGTCTTCAGTTGATATTTTTCTGACAGGCTAAATGTATTTAAATTCAATATTTTTGAATGTTTCTTTCTCTTGCTGTTTCCTTTACATTTTTAGTTACTTATTTTTTATTGATTTGACTTTCATTTTTCTACTTTCTTATAACTCTGAGATAATTAAAAGATTCAGTTATACATCACTGGGATTAGTGTGTCCTATCTTTTTTCAGGCATAATAAGTGCGTATCTAAGGTAAGTATACATATTCAAAATAACATGATTTCTCTTTGCCCCCTAAAAGTCTGCAGTGAGTAAAGGATGTGCTGTCCAAAGATTATTGTGTAACTAGGAATGGTTTTCTTGGTGTTAACCCAACTGGTTATCCATAGCCCCTCATCATCTGTGAAGCTCAAATTATCCTGATAAAAATATCATACCTTAGGAGCCATGTTAAGCTAGTTTCACACAAATAGCCACAAAGACCCTAAAGTAGCAAATTATTTTTTGAGTCAATGTGAGCCTGAAGAATCACCACAATTTATCTTCATGAGACTTTTCGTGTGTGCGTGGAAAGAAATCAAGTGTAGTGATCTAGAATGGGGCATGGGAAACTGAACATTTCAACATTAAGAGCCAAAGCTTATATTATTAAAAATATATAATCTAGAGCAAGAGTTGGCAAACTTTTTCTACAAGGAACCAGGTGGTAAATATTTTAGGTTTTGTGTGCCAAGGGGAAAATACAAGCACCTCTTCTGTAGGTGTAGCAAATAGGGAAGTAATTTTTCACAAACATTTAATTGAATTCAAAATATAATGATATATTACTGGTTTTGCATTAGTTTTCTATTGATGCCTTAGCATGTAACCATAAATGTCTTAGAACACCTCTTTATTTCCTCACCATCCTGGGGATAAGAAGTCCAGGCACAGTGTGGCTCAGCTGTTTCTGTGCTGTGGATTTTACAAGGCCAATATCAAGGCATCAAGGTGTTGGCAAGGATACATCCCACTCTGGAAACTTCAGTGGAGAATTTGCTTCTAGGTCAGTCAGGCTGTTAAGAGACTTTAGTTCCCTGTGATTATAAGACTGAGGTCCCCATTGCCTTTACAGGCGGGGCAGAACATTTTCCCCAGCATCTGGAGAGCTTAGTGGCATTCCTTGGCTCATGGACCCCTTCCTCCACCTTCAGATCCACAATAGAGAATTGAGTCCTTCTCATATTTAGAAATCTCACAGAACTTCTCTTCTGCCTCCTCTCCCATTTGCTTTTCAACGTATCTTTCTGACAGACCTTTTGCTCTTAAGCGTTTTATGTGATGACACTGGGTCTATCAGAATAACCCAAGATACAGGCTGGGTTACAGACAGGCTGGTTTGCCTCAGGGGCAATAGTTTGTAGACCTATGATCTCAAATATTCTCCCCTAATTCTTAATCTCCAAGGTGGACCTCTCACAAATATTATCCCCAAAGCTTAAACATCTACTAAGTATTCCCATGTGTCCAGTCAGAAGCTCTCTTTCATGGTATTGTTTTTCTTACTTCTGCTGTTCTCCTATGGAATATTATTTATATTTTCTTTGCTTTCTTAATTGTGAGTAGACAAATGGGTATGAAAATAATCACTTGGTTGTTACAGAACCAGAATCGGATGAATGAGTTAGGGATCCTGGCTTTTGTTTATTTATTTCATTTTTTAAAGATTTTATTTACTTGAGAGAGAGAGAATGAGAAAACACAAGCAGGGGTCATGGCAGAGGGAGAGGAATTTGAGCAGGGAGCCTGACATGGGACTTGATCCCAGAACCCTGGGATCATGACTTGAGCCAAAGGCAGACATTTACTGACTGAGCCACCCAGATGCCCCAGGATCCTGGCTTTTAGAGTGAGGTGCATATTTTGCTATTTGTGCAAAGGGACCAAGTTCCATTTATATTCTGATGCATTTAAAAAATATTTCATAACCAAAAAAATATTTCATAACAAACATCGTAATCCATTAAATGATATGTGAAATGAGCACTCTGGACACCTCAGAACGATCCACACAGAATTATTAAAACAAATCCCAGTGTTAATTAAGACAGAGTTGTCGGTTGGATTTCATGAGCATCTACTCTACTGGGTCACTCAAAATCCATCCTCTTTATAGATTTAGCTGATGAGGACAAATTATTGTGAAACATGGCATTCTGTTTTGGTACATCTTATCTTACTTATTCTAGTGAGGCGATTGAGGGTTGAAAAATTAAATGGCCTGGGTGGCTCAGTTGGTTAAGCAGCTGCCTTCGGCTCAGGTCATGATCCCAGCGTCCTGGGATCGAGTCCCACATGGGGCTCCTTGCTCCACGGGGAGCCTGCTTCTCCCTCTGACTCTGCCTTCCACTCTGCCTGCCTGTGCTTGCTCTCGCTCGCGCTCTCTCTCTGACAAATAAATAAATAAAATCTAAAAAAAAAAAAAAAGAAAATATTTTAATACACATATTGAATCTGAAATATCTTACACCATTTAATTCTTTCCAATTTCTTTCAAAAAGTATTGTAAATGTTTGAAAAATGTAAAAAATAAATCACATTAATTTAAATTGCATTCTACATTCACAAATGACTTATTGTTACCAGTGAATTGTGTATCTTCTATTTTATATAAAGATAGTGATCTGTTGATTTATATTAGAGGTTCCTTGCAAAACTCCAAACATGGATGAGTTATGCCTCCATGACAGAAAATAAGCTACAAAAAAAGCAAAAGTTCCTTCACATAAATACAATTTATGTCAAGATGAATCTGTGTGTATATATGCACTAAACAATATTGATATGCAACAGATTATTGTAGCAAAAGTAGATCAGAAAAAAACTAAAAAATATCACACAAAAACAAAATCAAGAACTCAAATGTAGTTGTAGATAATACAATGTACCTATTGCATAGCTGAAACTAATTCCAGTAGGCTGACCTGCAGAGAAGCTCAAGTAAGTTCTTTCATTGAACATCTCAGAATGCGAAGGGACAGAATTGTACAGAATTATGTAGACTACAGGTTGGTGTTACAGTTCTTCCAGGAGGGGAGAGCTGACCTGAGATTGAGTCCACAGGACCACAATATTTGAAGCAAGATCATATGAAAATGCATATTTTTATTCTGGACCAAGAATGGGTTCATTTTTAGATGTCATATCGAATCTTCATTTATTCAGACTCATGCAAAGCATTCAATATTCAGGTCAGTATTTGCAAGGGGCAGCCAGAGAGGTGACTTTAGGAGAGAAAGGCCTGACATTTGAGCACTTTTATAATGGCAAAAGGTTCAAGTTAGACCTTGACTGGTTAAGAAACTTCTAACGTGGTACAGAGTCTTGCCTGGAATCCAGAATAAGGGCCTGGGGTGGAGGTCAGACAGCGACTTGAAGGGAGAAAAGTGGCTCTAATTGGGCTGCGTGGAGGGGACAAAGATATCTACCAGTTTTCAATATTTGGCCCAAGGCCACGCTGGCCCTGCCATTCAAAATCATCCTTTCTGTCACTCTGATATTTGCGGTCCATTGCAGAACCCTGATATAGGCCAGGCAGTTCAGTTTAGGATATTATTACTGACAATTTGTTTTAACTCAGCAAAATAAATAAATAAACCATGTCTTCTTGTCACATATCCGAAATGCCCAATGTAAATACGTAATGGTATTTATTTTAAAATGAAATTTGCTTGAGCTCAATTGAACACCATTCAGGAATACACTTGTCATTTAATTCGATTTCCAGGTTCTGTCTTTCATTTTGAAGGAATAAAATCCCATATTTTATGTCTATATATACTCTCCAATGGGCAATTCAAAAATAAAAGTGCATCCTTAACAATAAATTTCTTTGCTTTTCACTTGCACCAGAACTTTCCCCTCATTTCAATGTAGCTTTTGTATGGGCATGTGCAATAAAAAAGCTAATAAACTTAATAAATGGTTCAATTGCATGACCGCACCTGTGTGGTACCTTCATCCTCATTATCCATTTCCTTAGACATTGTCCATTATTTCGTCGTGGCCACAGAACCCTCGTGTAAGTCTAATAAATAGAGCAATAAAAGTAAATAACCTGAGAAAATATTACAGTGCAAACTGAAAATACTTTTGTTGTAAATTTATGCACGTTTTTATCCATTCTGCCAAATACAAGTATGCTGGCATTCGGCTGCTTGCTCTGGATCTCCCACAGGAATATGACCCAAATCCTTATTTCTTATGAGCTTCATTCAAATATATATGAGGGTGGATCAATGCCAGCAGTTGTTTTTTCTTCAATAGAATTGTTGAAAACGGATTCAGACAATAACATGTGCATATATACCTATTGCTGAAATGAACCTCTGAAACCATCTCTACTTGTTCAAAGTAGAACATTATGTTCTTTTAGTAATTCAGACATCAAATGCATTTTCTTCCTGATATTCTATAGATATGGACAAACTGTATATTTGACTTGAAACTTCTCTGCGTAATAGGTATATTTCCAGACTGATTTGCCTGTGTACGCTCTGAATTTCAGCATGTTTCGAAAGGCAGGAATTTAGCATTAAAATTGGATATCAGATATCAGCATGATATGAAGAGTAGACTCACCTCCTCACATCTTACTAGTTTAAGAATACTTTAGATCCTTTTAGCTAAAGACCATTTTAAAATAAAATGCGCCATTAGTTAGTTGATGCGAGACGGTGTTTTCAATCACTCCTTTACATGGGGTTGGTTGGCAGCTGAATGATAGAACACTCATTAATACCTCTGGCAGTTCATAGCTGTCAGTCAGAGAGGATTTCCACAAGCTGCTTCCAAGGCATGAAAAATGCACAGAAATGAAGAGGTGATCCCAGACTGACAGATCGTTTGGGATAGCTTGAGTAGGCTCTAATTGACTCTTGGTTTTCTCTCTCCTACTTTACAAAGAGGGTGCTGAATTGATAAAGCTATTTGCTAAAAATCTTGGTTAGATCTTCTTTGGCTCTGCCATTAACCAATGCAACATATTTACACTCTATAATTTACATGTATGCACACAGGGTATCGTGTTATATAGAGAGCAGGACCTTTTGCTTTACGTCATATTTTGTTCTGCTACCTAGAAACAGGACAAAAACAGATAACCTCTGATGATCATTATAATATGGAGACGGTGTCTAATAGTTTGCTTATATAGTAACATCTCAAACAAAAGGTATATAGACATTTCCTACCATGGAAGTTTTATGCTGTCTCCACTCTGATTAAGAGGTGAAAAGATAATCTAACAATTTAAAAACTTCTTCCAGGAAACTTCTCAATCTTTTATTTTGAACAAAAGCAGTTCTCTTTAGTGCTTGCCAAGAGTGAAAATTTGCACTGAGCATGGAACATACACCAGAACTTGCTTGTCTTTATCACCTGGTGAAGGAGACATGGAGTCCTCCTTTTTCAGATGGGGATATTTATGTTTAGACAAATTAAATGATTTGGCCACTCCCATACAGCTAGTGGTTGGAATGCATGGAACAAGGGCCCAGGCTGTCTGGACCCCAAAGCTTTGATCCTTCCCACTAACACTGGGCCTACTGGAGTCATCTTAGTCATGGTGGAACCCACCTGTCTCTTTCATTTCTTGAACAATAATCCCCACTCAAATACGAGCAGTGTAGAGGCCACTGCTGTTTTCTCTGCTTGTTTCCTTTGTCCACACCAAATGTGTATTCCTCTTTCGGTTCCCTTTCCAGTTGCTGGCTTAGAACAGAGCTCTAATTAGTATAACTACTTTATTACATCAATATCAAGATGCAAACGACATCCTTAAATGTGCATGAATACTTCTGATTTTCAAGTGATGCAAACCAATGGAGTAGAGTTGATGGGTCATTAGCTAAATACTCTGTACAATCTGTTATTAAAATGTTACCTGGCCTGAGACCGTTATTCAGAGAGAATTACTGACTGGAATTTTATTTGATGACTCCAAAATGAATCTTCTAGAGTAATCTATGTTTTCTCCAGAGTATTTGGAAAATTTAGTTCATTGTGTATTTAAATATTCGAGTTAATTAAGAGAGATAATAATCCCATATATATATTTTCACTTAATATTCTTTATAGATATTTACACATTATATAATTTTACTTTTTATGAATATGTACATTTATAAGTTAGTAAAAAATAAACATTATCATCAGAGTATTCAACTACAGCAATCATATAAAATAAATATGGTGGAATAGTGTATATTTAATGTTAAAATTGTAGAAAGAATATTTTCACCCCTATGTAATAAATTTTCCTTGATTGAGCATAATCACTGAGAAAAGTCATTTTCAGTATACTATGCTACTAATATAGAAGATATAAGATGTTTAATTTCTCAAAAAAGATGTTTAGTTTCTCATAATTTCTGCTTGATACATGTTACATAAAAGAATAAATAAATCGCTTAATAAATAACCCCTAACACTAGCCTACCTTATTTATAAGCATAATACCCAGTCGTCAAGCTACACTTTCAAACACTAATATTTTGAATATAAGAGGCCCTTAATAAATGCCTGTTGAAGTAAATTGAGTCTGAAAATACTCTAATGATATATTTGAAACAATGTTTCCAAAAGAGCATTCTGAAGAATGCTTTCCCTGCAGGGTGACCCTCAAGTATGAATGTCATAATCACATACATTGGTGACATGCTCTATACTGTATTATACTTTTGGAAATTTTAGAAATGTTAGTTTATTTGGCTTCTGGTAAGTTTTACAGAAAAGACATCCCATGGGGACCTGGGTGGCTCAGTCATGATCTCAGGGTCCTGTGATTGAGTCCCGCATTGGGCTCCCTGCTCAGTAGGGAGCCTGCTTCTCCCTCCTCTGCTCTACCTGCTTGTGCTTTCTCTCTGTCAAATAAACAAATAAAATCTTGTAAAAAAGAAAAGAAATCCTTTACTCTTATCCATCTATTTCCTAGCATAATTGACCCCAGAAACGCTTTTTCTTCCTCTTAAAGTCTATAGAACTGACCTCTAGCATTCCCAGTAACTCAGCATAAGAACCATTGTTTAAGATTTCAGTTCCTTGAAAGAAAAGTTCTTGATATTGCTTTATTTAAATGCATTTGTCTCTTTACAAATTATAACTTTTATCCATAGCTCATATTCGGGTTTTCTGCTATTTTTAGTTTAGCTAACAGAACTTTATAATGTTAATAAATAAGGACATAAATATGATTTGAAAATGCCCCAGCTTTCTTAATATTATCATGGCTTAGTTTCATTATGCCACCTTCAATAATAAATCTCAGTGCTTAAGAAGAAAATAAAAATACTAGAAAAATTTCTCTTTTTTTGTAAATTTTGAAATTTGTCTTAAGTCATATATTCAAAATGTTATCCTTTTATCAATGGTTAAGAATTCAGGACACATATCTACACACAGAATGATTCTTTTCTTGTTTTTTGTGGCAAACTCCTTGCTTATTTTAAATGAAATCAAAACTAAAAATTGCTATAAACTCATCATGATAAAATTGTTTCTTACTATAATCTGTTCCTGGCTCAAAAAGTTTAGCTAAGCGACAATGTGGATGGAACTAGAAGGAGTTATGCTTAGCGAAATAAGTCAAGCGGAGAAAGACAACTATCACATGATCTCCCTGATATGAGGAAGTGGAGATGCAACATGGGGGGTTAAGGGGGTAGGAGAAGAATCAATGAAACAAGATGGGATTGGGAGGGAGACAAACCATAAGAGACTCTTAATCTCACAAAACAGAGGGTTGCTGGGGGGAGGGGGGGAGGGAGAGGGTGGTTGGGTGATGGACATTGGGGAGGGTATGTGCTATGGTGAGTGCTGTGAAGTGTGTAAACCTGGCGATTCACAGACCTGTACCCCTGAAGCTAATAATACATTGTACGTTAATTTTAAAAATCTTAAAAATATAAATAAATATTTAAAAAGTTTAGCTAAGAAACTGGAGGTCATAATTTTAATAATTTTTAATGTTCCCTTAATATACTAGAAATGAATACATCAGATGTATTCTTTTTATGACTGAGGCAGAATGATGGATTGAAAGGGTATGGTCTTCACAGTCTCCTGGGTTTGAATCTTGGATTCACCACAGGAACACTGTGAGTCTAGGTTAGTTATTTACCATCCCTGAATCTCATTTTATAAATCCTTAAATTAGCGATGAAACCTAGATATCCCATGAACTGCTTTATCTTTTGAAATTAAAAACATTGATTGGGAGGGAGACAAACCATAAGTGACTCTTAATTTCACAAAACAAACTGAGGGTTGCTGGGGGGAGGGGGTTTGGGAGAAGGGGATGGGGTTATGGACATTGGGGAGGGTATGTGCTTTGGTGAGTGCTGTGAAGTGTGTAAACCTGGCGATTCACAGACCTGTACCCCTGGGGATAAAAATATATGTTTATAAAAAAATAAAAAATTTTAAAAAACCCAAAAAACAAAACAAAAAACATTGGTTCAATATTCCTCTCTTACGTCCTACACAAAGAGCAATATCAATCTCAAAATTTCTGTAAATACCTCTTATGGGTTGAATGTGTACCCATCCCCCCCCCTTCAAAGTTGGCCCTAATGTCCAGTATCTAAATATGTGACCATAGATAGAGAAAGGATCCTTAAACAGATAATGAAATTAGAATAAAGTCATTTGGATTTGTCATAATCCAATATGATTGGTGTCCTTTTACCAGAGGAAGTGACACATGGACATAGAGGGAAGCTGGTGTGAAGGCATGAGAGAAGACAGCTATGGTCTAAGGAAAGAGGGGACAGACCGCCTCACTACCTGCAGAAGAAAGCAACCCTGCTAATATCTTGATCTTGGACTCCCAGTCTCCAGAACAGTAAGAAAGTAATCCCTAGTTGTTGAGACACCCAGACTGTGGTACTTTGTAAGGGGTAGCATAACCTAGGTAAGGAAGCATAGTGTCCCCAGGGATCCACATCCCATGGCTGCTTCCAGCTTCAGGGTCCAGGTTCCACTAAACTCTCTCACCTACATTCCCAAGAAAATGTTGTACAGGACTAGGTAAAGACAGGCTTGTTGTCAGTTTTCTTCTTCGTGCTAATCTACAAAAGGGACCAGTTCATATTTGTCAGTTTCTATAAAAAACACTCATGTAAGTGTGCCTGGGTGGCTCAGTAGGTGAAAGCCTCTGCTTTTGGCTCAGGTCATGATCCCAGGGTCCTGGGATCGAGTCCCGCATCGGGCTCTCTGCTCAGCAGGGAGCCTGCTTCCTCCTCTCTCTCTGCCTTCCTCTCTGCCTACTTGTGATCTCTGTCAAATAAATAAATAAAATCTTAAAAAAAAAAACCCAAAACTCATGTAGCATTTGAGGTGATTTCAGGAGTAACATGACAACAACACACACACACACACACACACCAAAATTATTCATCCTACACTCTTTTATTGCAGGTCTTTAATGTAACACCTCTATGAATTCCTCACCCGTCACATTTCTTCACAAATTCCAGAGTCCTATTTACTGTTATTTGAATCCCACCCCTCCTTTCGCAAATCCCCCCCCCCCCACAAATCTCTCAGATTTTTATTGTCCTAAGTTATTTCCCTTTAAAGTTTTCCAAGGAACAGCATTCCCTGAATTTTATTATGCAGAACAATTTGACATTCTATTTAGGCCTGACTTTACCTGACTACAGATTCATGGATTTCACCCCAAGCAGTCAGGAGTCCTGGATAGAACTGAGAAATATTAGCGTTCTCTTTTCTTCTTCCTTTCCCTGTCCTCATAAATAGAAAAGGGGGGGAATAAAAATTTATTCTCCCATTATACCATCACTTTTTATCTTTGAATAGTCATGTGTCTTTTCTCATTCCCAAATTCCTTGATGGGTCGAATGACTATCTCAGTGGCTAATAAAGTGCATATACATGTCCAATGAATAAAAGAAGTAATAAGTAGTTAATTGACTAACTAATACATACCTTGTCAGTATCTTTATAGTAAAGATACTTATCACCATTGAAGGATGAACAGGTTTTCAAGAAGGGAAACATTGTACATCCTGATCCCAATTATAGTGAAAAATATTGAAGAGCATGGATTTTCAAAACTACTGAGAAGTTAAGGGCATAAGGTGCATAGTGCTGATGGTTGTATTAAACTGCTCAGAGTTTTCATAACGAAATAATACAAACTAAGGGGTTTAGTCACCAGAAATTTACTTCTTATAATTCTGGAGGCTGGGAGTCCAAAAACAAGGCCCTGATTGGTTTCCTGGTGAGAATTCTTTGCTTGGTTTGTAGATGATCACCTCACTCTGTCCTCACAGGAAGAGAGAGAGCATTCTGGTGTCTCTTCATTCTCTAATAAGGGCACCAGCCTGTTGGATTAAGGCCTCACCTACCTGGCCTCATTTAACTTTTGTCACCTCTTACACCCTGTTTTCACAAAAAGTCACACTGATGGTTAGGGCTTCAACATGAATTTTAAGGGAACACAATTCAGTCCATAGTATTCCAACTCAACCCTTCTAACTTCATGGTTTTCTTAAATGAAAAAATACACCCAGTCCATCCCGACATCCCCAAAGTCTTTACTCATCCCAACATCAGCTCTACAGCTCCAAGTCTCAACTAAATGTCACCTAAATCATATATGGGTAAGACTTGAGGCACAAGTAGCTTTGAGGCAAAAGTCCTCCACAAGTATGAGCTTGTGAAACTCATGGTTTTTAAAACTCAAAAGTCTTAGAATCTTTGGCACTTTTAAAATGCAATGGGGGGGGGGGCAGGTACAGGACAGTCATTTCCATTCCAAAGGTAGAAATACGAAAGAAGGAAGAGGTGTCCAAACATAGCAAGGAAAGTATCACAAGGCCGATATGACAGGAAACTCATTTATATAAGTGTGACATGTGATAGTGTCGTTTAACTTACATTTAGTTTTATTGCAAAATAATTTGACTAAAAACTCAAATCTGTAAGTATTGAACTAAAGCTGTAGCTGAATGTAATAATGCCACAAATTCACAACATGAAAGGCAGCATTAAGGCCTGTTCAAACCCATCTAAATAGAGGCATTCTGCAATTAACACCAAGCAAGACCTGAGTCGGTGGGTCCTGTCATATTCCAGGCACATCCTGGATGGTAGGTCTCATCTGTGTCTTCTCTAATTTGTTCAGTTTCGTGTTTGGTGTGATCCTAAGACATAGCATGTCTGAAATTGCTGAGGCCAAGAATCAGCTTGTGAAGAGGTGATAATAAAAACCAGAAGACAGATATTTAAACAAGTACGTAATGTAAGAGACGAAAGCAGCAGATGAGGCAGGGGAAATACCAAGAATTTAAGGGGGAGCTGTGACAAGTTGAGCAGAAATAATCCAAGAAAGGGAAAACAAGTATATGTGAACAGGAAGAGATTAGGGAGAGGTAGACAAAGGACAAGCAGGGCTCTAGGAGGGAAATGCTTGGTAATTCAACTTAATTCCATGAGATACCATGTCTCTGGATTAATGATTTCTCCTGCTGTGGTTCTAATACCAATTCATAATAATGTTAGCTTAAGAATGCTACCCGACACGTGAAAAACCCAACCCTGTCGTAGTCATCTTTTCTGTTTTCTTGGCATGTCTAAATAAAACTGTGGCTCTTCAACGTGTACGGCTTCTCTGTATTCTTCATTTCTGCAATACTACTGCATCCCAGCCTGATTTCTCAGGCCAGCTTGCCTGTGTTCTGTGACCTAGACCCGTCTGTTCAGTAGCAGCAGCCACCACCACAGATACAGCCAATATCCACAGCTTACCAATGCTTTCATCGTGTTAGACCTGGCAACTCTTTTTATGAGCAGACACATTTTCTTGAATTATTAAAAAACATATAAAACTTCTTATATGCACCAACATAAAATGCATTCCTATAATGGCATTGCATGCTACACATAGTAGCATGAAGTAAGAATATACACTATGGTCCAGTCTGCAATCAGTGAAGTATTTTGTTATAAAAACCATAACTATGTCATTCTAGATTCCCTGGCCCCTGGTGTTATATCCTATGTCTTGGCCCTTGACTTCTGGAGTCATTCCCAGTCCTCTCCACATTTCTAACTTGTTTCTCCCTGGAGAGAGTTCCTCACCCGAGACTGCTCTAACACTTGTTTCTAGTCCAAGTTTTTTATGTACTTCCTCCCACCCAACCTTCCCCTGCCCATAGGTTTCGGCTTTGGTTTCTGCTCCCCTTTTGGCGGACACCTCTATTAGGATCCTTAGAATATTTTATAATCATTACATATTTACTTGTCAGTTTTCTCATTTATAGTTGATCTCCAAGCATCTGCCAAAGAGGAAGCCTTGGCCAAAGTTTGCTGATTGAAGAAGTGATTAAAATAACCTAACAAATATGCAACTTAAAAATCATTTCATTCAGGTTTTTAATGACAAATGTTAGTGTTGCATAATTTCACAGATTGATGTGTCCCAGTGTATTTATATGAATGCTAACATTATTTAACATCCATTCTAAATCCATTTAAAGTTCAAAACATAAAAGGTATATCTATGGTAATGAAAACATAAAACACCAATAAACAAACACAATTAAACAACAATCAGTTTGTTGGACCTCACTGTAAAGAGCTAGTATTATTCAACACTACAAAAGGAATTTTAGTTTAAATCATCTTTTACATTATTTAAATCAATCTTTAATTAAAATAAATTTTTAAGCAAAATTTTACAGAGTCCCCATAAGCATGTTTTCTGTGCTCTGCCTTGTGGAGGGCCCTGAAGCTCTCAGTGAAAGCCAAGGGCTCCATCCAACACAATTTGGAAATAATCACCTATAATCCCTAAAGTTTACAGCTTGAATCAATAAAAATACATATGATTATAGACAAATGTTCAATTGTCAGTATATTGTACTACCTGATCTGTATTTCCAGTGTTTTATTTCACTGTTCCAAATAGTAAAGGGTGAGGGAGAAGTGAAGATAACAGGAGGAGGGGGACCCTAAGTTGGTTGCTCAAACACAGGTAGTTAACAAATCATTCTGAACACCCAAGAAATCAATCAGAAGTCAGAGAGAACAAAATCTGTAAGACCCCAAGTAGAAAAGCAAACACATTTTTAGAAGGTAGGAGGGGTGGAGTATGGAATTGGTGGAGATACAGCTGTGGGTACTATGGCAGCACGGTGGAGGGGAGCTCTGCTTACCAAGTTTGGTGAAGTATTATAAGCAGCACAGCACAAAATCTGAACTTTCAGAAGTCCACTGCCATGGGGGATGTGCTGGCTTAAAGATGCTATGGTGGCAAAATGGGTGGAACCCCAGGAGAAGCAGCATAGTCTGAGAACCCCCTGGGGTGCATGAAGACCAATGGTACCAACATGCTGCACCATTCCCAGCCATGAATGGGAAGCCAGCTGAGAGCAGTAGGTCTTGGTGCCAGCTTTCTTCTCTTTTTTGCCATAAACTGTGAACTGCTGTGTGTTGCGGGACTGCTTTCCTGGGACTGGCCAGCATTCAGCAAAAGAGCAGCATAATCCTCTCCTAGAGGAACAACGTGAGTCTGTGGCATGGAATGCCCTAAAATTTGGAGTTTTGAAATTCAGTTGCACACATGAGACTTAATGCAAACAAACAAAAAAAACAAAAACAAAAACAAAACAAAACAAAAACAACAACAAAACCACCTCAGACACAGGCAGGGTGAATGCAGAGGGTTTGGATGGAAACCAGGGACACAAGAGGGGTAATTGATTGCTCTTATGTGTGGTGTCCTTAAAGAGTGGAGGGCACAGACTTTCACCTCCAGGTCTAGAGCAGGTTGCAACTATTTTCATCCTGCCAATTGGTACTGAAAGCCATGCGTGAGCCACAGTGGCACCTAGTGGAGGCTGGAACCCCTAATACCAATCCTGCCCCCTGTGCCTTGGAGAAGCATTTCCACTGGAACTACTCAGCTTGAAAATCAGTGCAGCAGGCCTCTCTCCCAGGAGACCAGCACAAACAAACAACTTGCTTACACTAAGTCTACTGATCCTAGAGTGCTGCAAAGCTTCAGACCTAGGCGAAATAGGATCTAACTTCTTTTTTATTTTCATTCTTAATTTTTTTCATTTATTTTCTTCTTTCTTTCAATACCTTTATTCTTATTACTTTTAAAATTTTTATTTATATATGTTATATATAAATTTGCTTATCTTCTTTTTTTTTTTTTTTTTTTTTTTTTTTTTTCTGGACAAAATGACAAGACAGAGAAATTCACCACAAAAGAAAGAATAGGAAGTAGAACTCCCAGTCAGGAATCTAATCAATACAGATATAAGTAAGATGTCTGAAATATCTGAAATAGAATTTAAGACAGTGATTATAAAGATATTAGTTGGATTTGGAAAAAAGTACAAAAGACACTAGAGATTCCTTTACTGCAGAGATGAAAGAACTAAAATCTAGTCCGGCTGAAATTAAAAAATGCTATAACCAACATGTGAATCCAAATGGATACCATAAAAACAAGGATGGAAAAATCAGAAGAGTGAATAAAGAAGATAAAAGTATAGAAAACAATGAAGAAAGAAAGGTAATGAACTAAAAGTCTAAAGACAATAGACGTAGGAAACTCAGCAACTTGTTAAAATGTAATAACATTTGTATTTTAGGAGTCCCAGAAAATGAAAAGAGAGTAAAGGGGGAAGAAGGCTTATTTGAACAAATTATAGCTGAAAACTTCCCTAATCTGGGGAAAGACAGACATCAAAATCCAAGAAGCATAGAGAACACCCATTAAATTCAACCAAAGCTAACCATTGCTAAGGCATATCATAGTCAAATTCACAAAATATACAGACAAGAAAAGAATCCTGAAAGCCAACAAAGGAAGAGAAGTCCTTAACCTACAAGGGAAGCCAGATTAGGTCTGCAGAAAATCTTCCCACAGAAATTTAGCAAGCCAGAAAAAAGTGGCAGAATATAATCAATGTGTTAAATGGGAAAAATATGCAGCCAAGGATTCTTTATCCTGCAAGGCTGTAATTCAGATTAGGAAAGATAGTTTCTCAAACAAAAACTAAAAGAGGCCATGACCAATAAACCAGTCCTGCAAGAAATATTAAGAGGGACTCTTTGAGTGGAGAAAAAAAGACCAAAAGCAACAAAGAAAGGACCACAGGATATCACCAGAAATACCAACTCTACGGGTAACACAATGGCACTAAATTCATATCTTTCAATGATCACTCTGAATGTAAATGAATTAAATGCTACAATTAAATGACATAGGGTGGTGCCAGAATGGGTGAAGAAGAAGGAGAAGAAGAAGAAGAAGAAGAAGAGGAAGAAGAAGAGGAGGAAGAAAAAGAAGAAGAAGAATGAGGAGGAGGAGAAGAAGAAGGTCCATTTATGCTGCCTACAATACACTCATTTTGGACCTAAAGACACCTATAGGTTGAAAGTGAGGGGATGGAAAACCACCATAGTGCTAATGGATGGCAAAAGAAAGAGTAGCAAAACATGTATCAGACAAACTAGATTTTTAAGCAAAGACTATAAAAAAGAGATGAAAAGGGCATTATATCACAATGAAGGGGTCTATCCATTAAGAGCATCTAACAGTTGTAAATATTTATGCTCCCAATTTGGGAGCAGTCAAATATTTAAACTGATTAATAATAAACTTAAAGAAACTCACTGATAATAATAATACAATAATAGTAGCAGACTTTTTTTTTTTAAGATTTTATTTATTTATTTGAGAGAGAGACAGTGAGAGAGAGCATGAGCAAGGAGAAGGTCAAAGAGAGAAGCAGATTCCGCATGGAGCTGGGAGCCCGATGCGGGACCCAATCCCAGGACTCCGGGATCATGACCTGAGCTGAAGGCAGTCATCCAACCAACTGAGCCACCCAGGCGTCCCTATAGTAGCAGACTTTAACACACCACTTATAGCAACAGGCAGATCAGCTAAGCAGAAAATAAACAAAGTAATAATATTTTTGAATAATCCACTGGAGCAGATGGACATAACAGATCTATTCAGAACATTTCCTCATAAAGCAGCAGAATACACATTCTTTTCCAGTGCACATGGAACATTCTCCAGAATAGATCACAATACTGGGTCACAAATCAGCTCTCAATAAATACAAAAAGATTGAGAACATACCATGCCTTTCTCAGACCACAACAGTATGAAGCAAAGTCAACCACAAGAAAAAAAGTATGGAAAGAACTCCAATAATGGAGGTTAAAGAACACCATACTAAAGAATGAATGGGTTCACCAGGAAAATAAAGTAGAAATAAAAACTGGAAGCAAATGAAAATGAAAGCATGACAGTCCAAAACCTTCAAGATGCAGCAAAGGGAGTCCCACAAGGGAAATATATTGTAATACAAGTCTACCTCAAGAAGCAAGCAAAATCTCAAATAGACAAACTAACCTTACTCTTAAAGGAGCTAGAAAAGGCATAACAAATAAAACCCAAAGCCAGAAGAAGAAGGGAAATAATAATATCATCCTCAATGGGAAAAAACTGAGAGACTTTCCCCTAAGGTCAGAAACACAACAAGGACGTCTACTCGGGCCATGAGCTAGTTAACATAGGACTGAAAGTCTTAGTCTCAGCAACCAGACAACAAGAAGAAATAAAAGGCATCTAAATCGGCAAGGAACAAGTCAGACTTTCACTACTTGTAGATGACATGATACTCTATGTAGAAAACCCCAAAGACTCCACTGAAAAACTGCTAGAACTAATACATGAATTCAGCAAACTTGCAGGATATAAAATCAATGTGCATAGATATGTTGCGTTTCTTTACACCATTAATGAAGCAGCAAAAAAAAGAAATCGAGGAATCAGTCCCATATGCAATTGCACCAAAACCAGTAAGGATACCTGGGAATAAACCTAACTACAGAGGTAAAAGGTCTGTACTCTGAAAACCATAGAACACTTATGAAAGGATTTGAAGAGGACATGGACATAGAAAAGCATTTTGCGCTCATGGATTAGAAGAACAAACATTGTTAAAATGTCTAGACTACCTAAAGTAACCCAGGCATTTAATGCAATCCATATCAAAATACTAGCAGCATTTTTCATAGAGCTAGAACAATCCTGAAGTTTGTATGGAACCACAAAAGACCCCAAATAGCCAAAGCAACCTGAAAAAACAAAACAAAACAAAACAACAACAGCAACAAAAAACTGGAGGCATCATGATTCTAGATTTCAAGCCATATTACAAAGCTATACTCATCAATGCAGTATGGTACTGGCACAAAAGCAGACACAGGTCAGTGGAACAGAATGGACAACCCAGAAATAGTCCCACAACTGTATGGTGAACTCATCTTCAACAAAGCAGGAAAGAATATCCAATAGAAAAAAGACAGGTTCTTCAACAAAGAAAGAGTGTTGGGAAAACTGGATAGCAACATGTAAAAGAATGAAATTGGGCCACTTTCTCACAAGATACACAAAAATAAATCGAACTGGATAAAAGACCAAAATGTAAGACAGGAAATCCTCAAAATTCTGAGAACATGGGCAGAAACCTCTTTGAAACTGGCCATAGCAACTTCTTAGCAGGCACATCATCGGGAGGCGAGGAAAACAAAAGCAAAAATGAACTATTGGGACTTGATCAAGATTAAAAGTTTCTGCACAGCAAATAAATAAATAAATAATAAGACTAAAATGCAACCTTCAGAATGGAAGAAGTTATTTACAAATGGCATATCTGATAAAGAATTAGTATCCAAAATCTATTTTTAAAAAAGACTCAAAAAAAAAAAAACAAATAATCCAGTTCAGAAATGGGCAGAAGACATGAATAGACACTTTTACAAAGAAGACATCTGATGGATAACAGATACAGGAAAAGTTCCTCATCATCAGGGAAATACACACCAAAACCACTATATCACCTCATACCTGTCAGAATGGCTAAAATTAACAGCACAAGAAGCAATAGGTGTTGTCTCTCTGCCTGCCTCTGTGCCTACCTGTGATCTGTGTCTGTCAAATAAATAAAAAAAAGTCTTAAAAAAAAAAAAGAAAGAAAGAAAGAAAGAGGAAAGAAACAATAGGTATTGGATCCAGAGAACGGGGAACCCTTCTGCACTCTTGGTGGGAATGCAACCAGTGTAGCCATTCTGATGAACAGTATGGATGTTCCTCAAAACATCAAAAATAGAACTACTCTATGATCCAGCAATTACCCTACTAAGTATTTACACAAAGGATACAAAAATACAGATCTGAAGGGGTACCTGGACCCAGATATTTACAGCAGCATTATCAGCAATAGCCAAACTATGGAGAGAGTCCAAATATCCATCAACTGATGAATAGCTAAAGAGTGGTGTATCTACACAATAGAACATTACTCAGACATCAAAAAAGAATAAAATCTTGCCATTTGCTAGAGCTTTTTATGCTAAGTGTAATAAGTCAGAGACAAATACCACATGATCCATCCACATGTGAAATTTAAGAAACAAAACAGATGAACATATGGAAAGGGAAAAAGAAAAAAAAAATAAGAGTGAAACAAACTATAAGAGACTTTTAATGATGAGAACAAACTGAGGGTTGATGGAAGGAAGTGTGGGGGGATGGGTCTGAGGAGGGCACTTACGATGATACAGCATTGGGTGTTGAGTCACTGAATTCTACTCCTGAAACCAATACTGCACTGCTTGTTAATTAACGAAAATTTAAACTAAAAAGTAGTAATGGGGATTTTTGTTATTAAAATAGTACTGGTAAGTATGTAAATTAAAGAACTAAAATGATGGTCTAGAATACGTCCTCAAAATTTCATCCCATACCTATGAAAAACACTTACCTAGACTGGACCTCAAAAATCATTAATAAATAAATACAAAAAAAAAACTTTAAATCTTATAATGCGTTTCTATTGTATATCCAATCTAATTTTAGCCCTCATATGCAAAGCTAGTCTATAATGAGGTGTGTATATCAAAGTTGCCAGGTGCTTTCACTCATTTTTATAGCCATTTGCATTTTACTTTCATCATGTGAAACACAAAACAATATGTCTGTGAAAGAAAGTCAAATTTTGCGTGCACAGTCTCTTGTAACATGCAGAACCATCCAACTTTGAAACTCATAGGTTTGGTGTTAGAAATTTACTAGAAGAAATGTGTTTGGAGCGTTACCAAATCAATAACTTTCAAAATGCATTTTGAAACATTTGTTAAAGTCATAGTATGTGCAGGTATGTACATCCTTAAAACACAAGAATGTTTTGTATTTACTGGATGGACATGGAGATCAAAGCCTTTGTCATAAACGCTCTTGGTAACACTCTGTTTAGAGCACTTCTTTGAGGGAGAGTTCTGGCTTTTCTTTCTTTCTTATTTTTTTTTTAAAGTCATAAAATCCCTTGCAAAAAACAATGACCTATATTAATAGCACATTTAGAACCTTAACCAGTGCTTCCTAACATTAAATTTTACATTTAAGGCTTTGATATAAACCATGTTTAAAATATTGAAACTATTGTCTTACTTTATGAATGCAGCCTGCCAACACTTATTGCACACCTACCCAGTGTAGAAAATTGCAGTAGGTACAAAGCCTGCCAGAATATTAAATTCGCAACTCATTTGACAGAACATTTTGGCAAGATCTTTGTTTTTCTTCCCAAATTGTAAACTTCAGTTAGTAAATATCTTCATGTTCATTATGCATTTCAAAATACATCAGTCTTGGTTGAGCTGGGAACTAAAGTTGGGTATCTACACATTCTTCTTTGACTACTGAGTGTTGTGAATAATAAAGTTCCAGGTAATAGTTGACTAAAAGTTCCACTATCAAATGTTTGACACAGAGAACAGGAGTCCCTGATACAACACAGTTACTTTAAAGTCCTTGGTAAGTCTTATTTTAGCCAACATATTCTGCTTAATTTCCCCCTAAAGATTTTAAACCATCAATGTTTCAAATTTGGAGCTAATTACAAAAATAAATACTGGTCACCGATCTATCCTCCAAACAATAGCTGCTCAATCACGAAGTCACTACAGATATAAAGAGTTTTCCTTCAAGTTCCTATGTGAATCTTAAATATACATAGCCACAAGACATTCTCTGGAAGTAAGATTAAGGGCATTTCTTATATTTTGCATACATGCATTCTGATTTATTTTCTTCACTATAGATAAAGGAAAGAAAGGAGGGGGAAGTCTTATGTAGCATCCTATCCCCTGCTCTGTCACCAGGAAGGGATTTAAGTATGTAGTGCTGTTAAGTGCTTAACAGGAGCAGGGTTGGGAACCAGCAGGAATCCAGTAAGCAGAAATTAACAATTTGGGGGTGGAACAAAACGTTTTGTTTTGTTTAGCTCTTATTTAAGCAGAAACAGTTCTTGCTAGTAGGGCAAACAGGAGACCCAGGAAGCTAAGCAATGGAAAGGAGAGGTTTTGGTAAAGAGATTTCATCCCAAACATGGAAGCTCAGACCATGTGCAACTAATGGCTTTTTGTCCAAAGGAAAATTTCAATCTTGTGTGGAATAGCTGGGAAGTGTTCATTGAATGGACATAATATTTATATAAATTATAGCACAGCCTTCCTGCATTTAATTGCATTTTTGGAGGAAAAGGGGAATCTAACAGAAGTCATAAGAAGTTGTTGAAATGTTCCACACTAGAGTGTGTGCCTTTGCTGAGAAACGAAAGTTATATTATGTGCTACCTTTTCATCTGTTGCATGTCTTTGCCAGCTGTGGAGGCATGTCAGATGCCATTATTCTGTAAATTTTACTCTTTCTCAATTGCTAACCTCTTGTTGACAGTAATCAGAACTTGACGGAGGGGCCCATGCAGGTGTTATCTGATAGTCAAGGCTAGCATGATATAGTATGTGACAGCTTTAGTATTAGATCCTGTAGGATGATACATCATCAAATAATAGTTCAGATAATTCTGAGTCTTTCAGCAGAAGTGTAATTGTTACTCATCTAATAATATTTCCAGATGGCACAGTGGGTGAGGTGTGGGCTAAAACTGGAGGAAGACGAGGCTAAAAAGTGAGACTAAAGCAAAATATGAAATAAGGAAACTTACCAAGGATGGAGAAGAAGCATAAAACTCTTTGTAAAACTAGGGTTGCATAAGATTGGCCATGGTGAAGAAGCGAGCAAAAGGAATATATTTAGTGCTGTTATGGAATAAGAATTTGACAAAAAGGAAGGATCACTTGAAATGCTCCTCCCATAAGATTTATTCTTAAAGAGGAACCATTACAGTAAAAGTCAGAGTTTTCTTTATTAATTTCAGTACAGGGCACCCAGTTTGTAGAAATGATTTTCTTTCAGACTGCATCTTGTATTAATATCTGAATATCGCAGTATACTATTCCAATGCTTTCTGCAAATTTTGGTTTATTAAAGTACAAAATTCAAGGCGTGTTGTCAAATTTCACATTTGTCATTAAGAAACATTTACTAACTGACATGGTCTCGCTACCAGAGCGCACCTTGATTTCTGTTTCTAGACCAACTTACTAGATCTCCCTGCAGACTGCACTCACTAGAATAGAGGACTTGGCCTTTTAAATTATTAGATCTCTCAGCAATTACAGTGGTTCCCTGATAACCGAGCATATGACACCTACAAGACACATCTTCCAAAACTTCAAGCAAATCTTTAATGAGCAAATATTCCAGAACTTGAATTTTTTAGTCCATGAAGGATTTTTTTTTTTTTTCACGCTTAGGAGAATGAAAAAGTGAAGAAAAATGCTCTAAAAATTTTCCAATCTCCAGAAGCAATGCTTATATTAACATTCTCATAATTTACTTCTAAGTTTTATACTACATACCTAAAAAGTCTTTGTTTTTTAAGAAGCAGTAGAATTTTTATTGCATTATAGGTAGATAGATTCTATTTTCTGTTGTTTTGTCTTCCCAGCTAAATGAAACAGGACAGCTTATGGTCTGAGACCTCAGGTTTTGATACTTTCTCGTATTAAAAAAAAAAAAAATCCTCACCTTAGATATGTAAAATTAAGAATTATGGAGATTTAGTTTGATGGAGTATCTTCATGCAGATATTTTTGCCTGTAAAGTAAATCTCCACTATAACCTATTGAATGTATATAAATGTGCTATTTTTTGTTTCACTTGGAAAGGATAATGGGTTTACATGGAGATTTCAATGTGAAGATCAGATCACTTTCTATAGTTTTCATGCATCTTCTTGAGTATCATTTTTATTTAGAAATGAAGACAATTTCCACTTTCACAAACATGTGAGAAAAATTCACCTTCTTGAATAAGCTGCAAAGTGATTAAGTAGATTCACTCAAGTCTATTAGAAAATAAGTAAAGCAGTCAGAAAGAGAAATTAGAATATCTCTTGTCTTATAGGCATTTCTATTATATCCAGCTTTAATTTGTATTAATATATTAATGTTTTTGTCTAATTTATGGCCATAAATAGAAAAATAGTTTTGGGGTTTTTTTGTTGACTTGATTGTAAACCAATATATTTTCTTGATAAAAATGCCTGTCCAAATATTATCTTTCAGCCATTTCAGTTATTCAAATCCATTATCTATCCATGTATCTATCACTGTACTTATGTAAGTAGGCTCCATGCCCAATGTGCAGCCCAGTGCAAGGCTTGAACTCACAACTCTGAGATCAAGACCTGAGCTGAGATCAAGAGGAGCTGGGAAAATTGGACAGCCACATGCAGAAAAATGAAATTGGACCATTTCCTTACACCACACACAAAAATAGACTCAAAATGGATGAAGGACCTCAATGTACGAAAGGAATCCATCAAAATCCTTGAGGAGAACACGGGCAGCAACCTCTTCGACCTCTGCCGCAGCAACATCTTCCTAGGAACAACGCAAAAGGCAAGGGAAGCAAGGGAAAAAATGAACTACTGGGATTTCATCAAGATCAAAAGCTTTTGCACAGCAAAGGAAACAGTTAACAAAATCAAAAGACAACTGACAGAATGGGAGAAGATATTTGCAAACGACATATCAGATAAAGGACTAGTGTCCAGAATCTATAAAGAACTTAGCAAACTCAACACCCAAAGAACAAATAATCCAATCAAGAAATGGGCAGAAGACATGAACAGACATTTCTGCAAAGAAGACATCCAGATGGCCAACAGACACATGAAAAAGTGCTCCATATCACTCGGCATCAGGGAAATACAAATCAAAACCACAATGAGATATCACCTCACACCAGTCAGAATGGCTAAAATCAACAAGTCAGGAAATGACAGATGCTGGCGAGGATGCGGAGAAAGGGGAACCCTCCTACACTGTTGGTGGGAATGCAAGCTGGTGCAGCCACTCTGGAAAACAGCATGGAGGTTCCTCAAAATGTTGAAAATAGAACTGCCCTATGACCCAGCAATTGCACTATTGGGTATTTACCCTAAAGATACAAATGTAGTGATCCAAAGGGACACATGCACCCGAATGTTTATAGCAGCAATGTCCACAATAGCCAAACTATGGAAAGAACCTAGATGTCCATCAACAGATGAATGGATCAAGAAGATGTGGTATATATACACAATGGAATACTATGCAGCCATCAAAAGAAATGAAATCTTGCCATTTGCAACAACATGGATGGAACTAGAGCGTATCATGCTTAGCGAAATAAGTCAAGCAGAGAAAGACAACTATCATATGATCTCCCTGATATGAGGAAGTGGTGATGCAACATGGAGGCTTAAGTGGGTAGAAGAATAAATGAAACAAGATGGGATTGGGAGGGAGACAAACCATAAGTGACTCTTAATCTCACAAAACAAACTGAGGGTTGCCGGGGGGAGGGGGTTTGGGAGAAGGGGGTGGGATTATGGACATTGGGGAGGGTATGTGATTTGGTGAGTGCTGTGAAGTGTGTAAACCTGGTGATTCACAGACCTGTACCCCTGGGGATAAAAATATATGTTTATAAAAATAAAAAATTAAAAAAAAAAAAAAAAAAAGAGTCAGACGTTTAGCCCACTGAACCACCCAGGTACCCCTGTTTGTTTGTATTTTTCAAGAGCCAGAAATTAGGGAACAGTAGGTTCACAGAGTCGGAAACAACCCACCCCATTCTTCCCGGAACTAGTGAGGTGCTTTCTCTAGCCTCACTGCTGTTGAATTACCAAGACGAGGATGATGTACTTAACATATTAGCCCAGTTTAAGATCTCCGAGTATAGAAAAGACAAACTGCAAAATTACCTTATACTATTTTTTTTAATTAAAACACTGTCAGAGCTTTTTTTTTTTTTTTTTTTTTTTTTTTTTTTTCCAGTCTTGTGGGATTTATTTTATTTTATTTTTTTTTCGTGGTTCACCTCCCCTTTTAATTTTTTATTTTTTTTATAAACATATATTTTTATCCCCAGGGGTACAGGTCTGTGAATCACCAGGTTTACACACTTCACAGCACTCACCAGATCACATACCCTCCCCAATGTCCATAATCCCACCCCCTTCTCCCAAACCCCCTCCCCCCGGCAACCCTCAGTTTGTTTTGTGAGATTAAGAGTCACTTATGGTTTGTCTCCCTCCCAATCCCATCTTGTTTCATTTATTCTTCTTCTACCCACTTAAGCCTCCATGTTGCATCACCACTTCCTCATATCAGGGAGATCATATGATAGTTGTCTTTCTCTGCTTGACTTATTTCGCTAAGCATGATACGCTCTAGTTCCATCCACGTCGTTGCAAATGGCAAGATTTCATTTCTTTTGATGGCTGCATAGTATTCCATTGTGTATATATACCACATCTTCTTGATCCATTCATCTGTTGATGGACATCTAGGTTCTTTCCATAGTTTGGCTATTGTGGACATTGCTGCTATAAACATTCGGGTGCATGTGTCCCTTTGGATCACTACATTTGTATCTTTAGGGTAAATACCCAATAGTGCAATTGCTGGGTCATAGGGCAGTTCTATTTTCAACATTTTGAGGAACCTCCATGCTGTTTTCCAGAGTGGCTGCACCAGCTTGCATTCCCACCAACAGTGTAGGAGGGTTCCCCTTTCTCCGCATCCTCGCCAGCATCTGTCCTTTCCTGACTTGTTGATTTTAGCCATTCTGACTGGTGTGAGGTGATATCTCATTGTGGTTTTGATTTGTATTTCCCTGATGCCGAGTGATATGGAGCACTTTTTCATGTGTCTGTTCGCCATCTGGATGTCTTCTTTGCAGAAATGTCTGTTCATGTCTTCTGCCCATTTCTTGATTGGATTATTTGTTCTTTGGGTGTTGAGTTTGCTAAGTTCTTTATAGATTCTGGACACTAGTCCTTTATCTGATATGTCGTTTGCAAATATCTTCTCCCATTCTGTCAGTTGTCTTTTGATTTTGTTAACTGTTTCCTTTGCTGTGCAAAAGCTTTTGATCTTGATGAAAATCCCAGTAGTTCATTTTTTTTTTTCCCTTGCTTCCCTTGCCTTTTGCGTTGTTCCTAGGAAGATGTTGCTGCGGCAGAGGTCGAAGAGGTTGCTGCCCGTGTTCTCCTCAAGGATTTTGATGGATTCCTTTCGTACATTGAGGTCCTTCATCCATTTTGAGTCTATTTTTGTGTGTGGTGTAAGGAAATGGTCCAATTTCATTTTTCTGCATGTGGCTGTCCAATTTTCCCAGCACCATTTATTGAAAAGGCTGTCTTTTTTCCATTGGACATTCTTTCCTGCTTTGTCAAAGATTAGTTGACCATAGAGTTGAGGGTCTATTTCTGGGCTCTCTATTCTGTTCCATTGATCTATGTGTCTGTTTTTGTGCCAGTACCATGCTGTCTTGATGATGACAGCTTTGTAATAGAGCTTGAAGTCCGGAATTGTGATGCCACCAACGTTGGCTTTCTTTTTCAATATCCCTTTGGCTATTCGAGGTCTTTTCTGGTTCCATATAAATTTTAGAATTATTTGTTCCATTTCTTTGAAAAAGATGGATGGTACTTTGATAGGAATTGCATTAAATGTGTAGATTGCTTTAGGTAGCATAGACATTTTCACAATATTTATTCTTCCAATCCAGGAGCATGGAACATTTTTCCATTTCTTTGTGTCTTCCTCAATTTCTTTCATGAGTACTTCAGAGCTTTTTCTTAAGTCTATACTCCTAGTTAATTTAGCCATAATGTGAATGGATACTAGGGGAAATTTTTAAGATACAAGATAAAATGAGGCAGTATTGAATAAACCTAATTTTTTCCAAAAGATTACACATTCTCTTTTGCATATACATGTGTTCTAAAACTGTATTCTTTTTTTTTTAAGATTTTATTTATTTATTTGACAGAGATCACAAGTAGGCAGAGAGGCAGGCAGAGAAAAAGAAGAAAGCAGGCTCCCCACTGAGCAGAGAGCCCGATGCGGGGCTCGATTCCAGGATCCCGGGATCATGACCCGAGCCAAAAGCAGAGGCTTTAACCCACTGAGCCACCCAGGCGCCCCACAATTATTTTTTGAAACACTTCTTTATTTAACATATGGTTATAGACATATAGATGTGTATATATATATATATATATATATATATATATATATATATTTTAGAGAGAGGCTGGATCTTAATCCAGTTAAGAATCAGTTGATTAGGGGCGCCTGGGTGGCTCAGTGGTTAAAGCCTCTGCCTTCGGCTCAGGTCATGATCTCAGGGTCCTGGGATCAAGCCCCGCATCAGGCTCTCTGCTCAGCGGGGAGCCTGCTTCCTCCTCTCTCTCTGCCTGCCTCTCTGCCTACTTGTGATCTCTGTCAAATAAATAAAATCTTAAAAAAAAAAAAAAGAATCGATGATAAAATTTGATTTGAGAATACACAAATATCCACGGCAGTGTACTTAACGAAAACAAAATCCTTAACTTTTCAAAATAAGTAGAAAGGAAGTTTGGAAAGAAGGAAGGAAGAAGGAAAGGGGAAAAACTTTTGAGCACCATTAGTAGTAGAGTATTGCAGTCTAGGAGTTTTACGGTTGGATAAAATTAGTGCCTCTCTTTGGATATTTCAGAATTTCATGGCAGGTGTGAATACCTTCAGAACAGGGAGACTTTCTGCAAAGTACATTAACTCTAAATTACTAATAAAAAACAGATTGCACTAGGGGCAGAGTAAGTATGGGAATTGAAATTCCAAGACCGCACATTATTGCTCGCTTAGGGATACTGTGTTAGGTAACAGCAAAGAGAAAGGGAGCCATGGAAAGGCCAGTAGTCTTAACATCTAACACCAGAGCATGTTCTAAGTGTGAACCATAATATCCAGAGGGACTGGAACCTAGGTATCTGCTTGCTTGATCTAATCCCATAAGGTAAAAAGCTAATGACAGTTGACAGAAGCAAGTGATTTTTATGTCTGTATTTTTTTTTTTCCTAAATTGTCCACTGCTGTTCAGGTGTTCCATGTGAGGTAGACAAGGGCAGTTTTCATTAGTTGGCTCCATATGTTTGTATTCCTGCCCTGAAACAAAACAAAACAAATATGAAGGCTTTTCCCCTTCGTGCTATGTTACTTTTCCTACTACTTTCATTGTCTTGTGAACATACTGACGCAGAGGAAAAGCAACACAGTATTCTGGTCTGATGTATGTTAGGAAACTGTTAGGAAAATGGAAAAAACACTCATCTTAGAACTACCAACATCACCTCCAGCACTGACCTTCTGGTCCCCTCCCAAAGATCCTGGTTTAGAGCCATTCTTATGATACCATGCCTTCCAACTTTGTCACCACATCCACAAAAAATTCTTTGAATTGTGTAAAATAATGACATCTTCCTTAAACGTATCCTTTCTCTAATATGTTTAAAGCTTTTTTAAATTACAAAAACTTCTGTTGGTTTAGAATTACACCAAATTCATGAAACAGAAAGAAACACTGAAATGTGTAGAGGTCCCAAGTATAGCCAGTCAGCCTGCGAGAGAACCAACTTAAGACTCTCTGTGCATGAGGGTGAGTGAGAAAGGATGAGCCCCAGCAGGGACGTATGGAAAACCTGGGTCTGTACAGAGAGTGGAAATGAAAACAGGAAATAAAGAGTGTAATTGCTCCCAGAAAAGGGGGCTTTTAGCGTCTACATATTGACCAAAAAGGAGAGATGACATTAGTAAGAGGGAATGAAACTTGGGGGGATGACATGAGATCCATTCTAATAGAAGGTTGGCTCAGATTTCTGCTCTGGGATATGAAAATAAACAAAAAAACAAATTAACAAAAATCACTTTCTCCCAGTCTTCACAAAAGCATTATGGATAATATCTGTTTGATGGACACAACATAGTTTTGAGATAGGCATAATACAAAATCAATGCCTCCTGTGGGAAGCTCTCCACTCCTGGATAGTAAGTGTATTCACTGGATATGGTTTTCAACTTCCTCTCTACATCTCTGTTCATGGTATCATTCCTCAGAATAATGGTTCCCCAAGTTTGGGACAAAAAAAAAATGTATCTTTGTTAGTTGTTTTAACATTATGAAAACTTTCAGAAGTACTTTGAAACAAAAATTCTCCCTATCTCCATTATAAATATTTAAAGACAATTGTTATGCTAATCAGGAGTATTTTGAATATTTGTGAGCTATGTAACAAATGTTTTAATAACTAAATCCATGCGTGTTGTTGTTTATATTCAATGTAATAATATATTTCACACAGCCTTTCCCTGTGAGCATCAGGGTGGCAGAATTCCGGATACAATTTTGGATATATTGTTTCTGTAAACATCACCCGTGAGATTGAGTTTGCCATTATTTCATAACCATAGGTACTTCAATAATGCCATATTAAAAACTAAATAGTTAGACTCTAAAAAATAAATCACCCTAGGTCAGAAAAGAGACACAAGTTTCCGGAAACAGACAGAATATTTAAAAAAAAAAAAAAAAAGAAGAACTTGGAATAAAACAGTTATTAGATTCTGAATGTGGCAATATTCTGTATTTGCATACGGCAGGTGAACCAGAAGCATCTCAAAGCCCTAAATCATCATCGCTTTGGGGGTCAAATTAACTTCAGTGAAGCTTTTATAAAAAGATGTTTTTCTAAAAAAAAAAAGAAGAGAAAAGAAAAGAAAGATGTTTTTCTTCTGTTTCCACATGGAAGAAAAAAAAAGAAAGATAAATTTCTAAACCAAATATGAGGCCACCATTGGAATCAAGCCACGTGACAATAGCAAGGCAAAGGCCAAACAACAGAAACAAAACTGTTGGTAAAGAGCTCACACCTCAGATAAAGTTTAGAATTGGCTATAATATACAACTCAGGATTATACTTCAATCAACTCAAAATGGAGGTGGCCCAGGGGATGATGGATAAAGATGAGAATAAAAAAATAAATAAAACAATAAGAAAACTAGTAAGCCCCGGAAGAAAAACCATCGAATTCATGTGGGCTGGCCTGATGTCCTCTTTTTCTCCCTGGCTAAAAAAAATAAATAAATAAATAAATAAGAATATGCATGTATGTATATACATACATACATATTCTAATATATATATATTATTTATTTGACAGACAGAGATCACAAGCCGGCAGCGAGGCAGGCAGAGAGAGAGGGGAGGAAGCAGGCTCCCTGCTGAGCAGAGAGCCTGATGAGGGGCTCGATCCCAGGACCCTGAGATCATGACATGAGCTGAAGGCAGAGGCTTTAACCCACTGAGCCACCCAGGCACCCAAGAATATATATATATTTTTTTAAAATCTCATAGTCTAAGAAGTGGTACAAAATGTAATAGAGATACCAGGAGTCAAGAGCAGACCTTCCTGTCTGTGCTCAGAGGATGGGCAGATAGCCTAGAGGGAAGGCTACAAATCCCATCAAGCTTAATGTATCTCCCAAAGGACCTGTTTAAGATTTCCTCAACAGACTGAGAAATAGAACCAAGTTTCACAGACTTAATAAGCTGTCAAATAAGAAGACCTTTCTTTAATGATAGGAATTCTGAGTTATGTTACATAACTCTTAGATCTAAACACATAATTAGCTCTTATATCTAAACAAATAATCCTTGAGTCGCAAAAGACCTTTAAAAATTTTTTTTTTACTTATGAAAGAGAGAGAATGAGAGAGAGAGAGCATGAGCAGGGGAAGGGGTAGAGGGAGAAGCGGATGCCCTGTCAAGCAGGGAGCCCATTGTAGGGCCCAATCCCAGGACCCTGGGATCATGACCTGAGCCAAAGGCAGAAGCTTAACTGACTGAGCCACCCAGGTACCTCCCACGGAAGACCTTTTAACGTCACCTTTACCTATGTTTGTAGGTGGGCACGGTATTTCCGAGACCCTCACTGAACAATAAAATATAAGGTAATGCATCAGACACTGTTTAATACTTTCTCTGAGTTGGTCCTAATAATTGGTTCTTTGGTTGCCTTAGAGCCTCCATTTGACACCGTTTCTCATCCTTGCCCTAGTCATTACTCAAATGAGTTAAGTTTTATAAAGTTCTTAAAATTGCTTCATGGTATGTATTTTTTTTTTATGTAAATGTTATCACATAAATAAAATCTCCCTCTTCCCCAACCGATTTAGATTTCATGGTCCATGGACTTTGACAACACCTTTATCAACTTTTTAAACTCATTTTCTTGGGGATCCTGGGTGACTCAGTTGTTAAGTGTCTGCCTTTGACTCGGGTCGTGATTCCAGAGTCCTGGGATCGAGCCCCACATTCGGACCCCTGCTCTGCGGGAAGCCAGCTTCTCCCTCTCCCACACTTCCTACTTGTGTTCCTTCTCTCACTGTGTCTCTCTCTGTCAAATAAATAAATGAAATCTCTTAAAAATATATAAATAAGCCTATTTTCTTAATTTTTATTCTATCACACATATACACTTGAAAGAAAACTCCAGAGTTTGAAAAGGGGGAAAAAAAAAATCATGCCTCCACCTAAGCCAGGTTTATGAGCAACCCTGGCAGGTTACACGTAAGCCCAGAGTGGTCAGTATAGAATTCTGAGCGGCACCCACGTTGAAGCCTCCAACCTCCCCAACCTACCTATCAATGCTCTACAACATCCACTGATTATCTACAACCTTCGTCAATCCTCTTCTCAGGAACGTCTCCCTGTAAACCTCTCACTACGCTTGGTCTCTTACCTTACCTCCCCACTTAGGTATAGGCTCACTATTTCCCTACAACACTAAGCAGATGATTTGGTCAACGCTGCATTCACTTGCAGCACTGAATGTTAACTTTCTCTGCCTTCCGCAGACAAACTTTAAAAAAGAATTTTCTAAATTGAATGTTTCTATTTCCTGAGCTCTCCTCACTGCTCTAGTTTTTCCTACACTGAACTTGATTTAGTCTTCATTCTTGATTTCCCTGGACTTCTGTGTTCGTGGCATTCTCTGCATTTTCCTCTGCTTCAGAGGCCCCTCTGCAGTCACCTTTCTCTGGATCGTTATTATGGACTGAATCATGCACTTCACATTCATACATTGAAGTCCTACCCCCAATGTGACTGCATTTGGATAGAGCCTGTAGGGGGGTAATTAAGGTCAAATGAAATCTTAAGGGTGGGGCCCTAATCCAACAGGACTGGTGTGAAGGAGAGAGAGAACCTGCCAACACTTGATCTCCAGAGCTATGTGATATTCTACCTCTGTCATTTAAGCCACACCATCTATGATATTTTGTTATGGCAGCCAAAGCACACAAATACAATCACTTTTCTCTTTGTGTTTCTTAAATGTTACATTCCTTGATGTTTCAGGCCATCTCCTCTCCATTTCTTCATTTCCCCCAGAGGTAGTTGCACCCACTCTCAAGTCTTAAACTATCACCTCTATGTGGACCACTTGTCCCAATTCTTAGTCTTAGCTTTCTAGCAATCTACTGATGAACTTCACCCATGGGTCTTACAAGTCCTTCAAACTGAAAATGTCTAAAGTTGAATTTGTCACTGAACACCTCCAACCCTCCCCAAATTACCATTTTTCCTCATTTCCAGTGGTGATGTTTTGTACCCGCACAAGGAAGAATACTGTAGGGCAATCTTCATCTCACATCTTCATTGTGTCCCTTTGACGGACAGATACACCACAGGTTTTTGAAATTCCTGAACATTTCTCTCAGAGCTGATTATACTTCCCCATTCCTACTGCCAATACCCAACCGTCTTGGATACTCTTGTTTTCCATATTGGCAACAACAAATTCCTACCCTGTTTCAATTTCTCCATTGTTCATCTCCTATCCACTCCCTACTGGTAAATATGAATCTGATAATGTTTAACTCCAGCTTCAAATGCTTGGAATCCTTTTCCAATGTCTCTGGGTTTAAATACCTTATAGGACCCCCATCTGATATACCTTTTTCTTGCCAACCTTCCTCTTATAATTCCTATCCCATCAATTTCAAATACCTTTCCATTCTTCCTATTTAAAGAAAAGGTTCTCTCAAAATTTAAAAGGAGCAAATTGTAAGCAATCAAAAAGTTTATCTAGTCAATATGTTCTACCACCTAAGATGATACAGATCTGAAAGAAAAGCAGTTTATAAAATATTGATGTCCATAACAATCTAGGTGCTAGAAATATAGAGATAGTAGCACAACATAGTGGTAAGAGTATAGAATATTTTATAACATTAGTAACGTTTTCTTGATTGCAAGCAATAGAAACTGACTTTTGCTATTTTAGAGGGTGGGGGAGGCACTATAGTAGCTCATAAAATTAAACAAGAACTTAGCAGTGAAGCCAGGGAGCTGGGGACAAAGCCAGGATAACACTAAAAAATTGGCAATAGGAGTTGGTGGATATTGCCTTGAGACTTCTGCCTTCGGTGAGGCTCAGGGTATGTGGCTCCAGGCTTTATGTCTCTGCATTCAAGATTTCAGGTAACTGAGGATGAGAATGTGATTGTTATCACTGGCACCAAGTGTCTGCCCTGGGGTCAGATCACTAAGTCCATCTGGCATGCCTCAGTTTTAGGGAATGGAGATTAGGGGTGCTGTTCATGGCTGTTTGTAGCGAGTCACTCCAGAGAATCAGGGTTCACTTTCATTTAGGAATGCCCTGACTGGGTCCACTATACTAGAAGCTACTTAATGTACGTTTCTATTTAAAGTACTTTCTGTATAGGATTGGTCTTTTGGACTTTATTTATTTATTTAAATATTTAATTAGTTTAGAGAGAGAGCACAGGGGGAGGGGCAGAGGGAGAGAGAGAAAATCCTAAAGTGGACTCCCTGCTGAGCGGGGATTCCCAACTCCAGGCTGGGTCTCATGACCTTGAGATCATGGTCTGGACCAAAATCAGGAGTTGGCCACTTAACCAACTGAGCCACTCAGGTACCCCAATATTTTGTACTTGGAAGTTGAATGAATAAGTGACTGTCTTAGAGTACGCTTTAGCAAGTGATGTTGGGAAAGGTACATATTAAAGGAGTTTAATTAATTATTTCAATTATCAGCTAAGAAAGGAGGAATGTATGAAAGATTTCTTTTGCCGCATAACAGGATTCCTGCTATGCTTATTCGGGATGACTTATAATACAGCCTGAACAGATGAGAGGAGTGTGATTTTTCTATATTTAGAATTGCATTTACAGGGAGCACCTAAATATTTTATATTCTAAAGGGGTATTTGAACAGGGTCTGTAGATTGTTTTGTCTTTCTAGACATGGATTTTGGCCTAAGGCATTCCCTCCTACTGGGGGAACAGTCACCAGCTCACCCTAGAAAATGCAAGACTGCTGAGCAATGCTATTGTATCTCCTGGCCTGCAAGCACAACCTCCCAGCCCTTCTACCGCTCCAAACCCGCTCACCTGGAAGCTTCAGGGGAGCCTTTTATTATTGAAAGGGCTCTGAGAATATGAAACAGCTGGTCATGTCTAATGTCTTAAAGATGCGCACATGCTCACTTTTTATTTAATGCCCTCCTGGTAGTCTGAGCAGATGCTTGCTGCATTGCAACATGAGTCATCCGAAAAGTATGTATCTCAATTCCACCCAAAATATCATCGGAAATTTACATAACTTTTTTTTAAACAAACTAAAAATATATATATACAAGTGATTGTAGGAAGCAAAGAGGTTTCACCTAAAACTGAATGATTAGTGAGGACCTAATTGGGTGTGCCTGGTGTCTTTTCTACCAGGACTTGCTTCTTACTGAAATATTTTACTGAAATAAAATACTAAAACATTATTTTAAATATGCAAATGAAGGCTTGTCAAATCTAATCAATTTGCAGTGTGACAAAGTCGTCTGTTGATCTGCCAATTCGCCAAGGTGTCTCAGCTGTTTGGGATAATGCAAACTGTTTAACATCCGATCATTTAAAGTGGATTAGAAGATGCTGTGATTAAAGAGTTTAGAATATGAGAAAAATACATACTGAAACAGTAAATCAAAATTAAAAAGAAGTTTTAATTTATCTGTTTTATGTTTTAATGAGCTCAACCTCCCAGTATACTAATAATATTGTATATTGACATCTTTACAAAGGTGCCCACCATTGCCACTGACATGCAACTTTGATGTGCTCCTGTGTTACTTTTTTTTTTTAATATGAATGAATCAGTTGGATTTTGGCATTGCCTTACTAATTTTGGTGTCACAGTTTTCCCTTATTTAAAATCCTGACACTATTAAAGACATCTTCTGGGCTTCTGGGATCACAAATATAAATACCAATAGCTTTAAGGAAAAAAATCAGAAATAAAATTATGACTATAAACTGACTTTTTTCCCCATTTTCTCTGAATCTGTGTCTTCATAAATTTAATAACTGCTTAGTGCCAATTTAAAACAAACCATCATGGGGCATATGGGTGGCTCAGTTGTTAAGTGTCTGCCTTTGGCTCAGGTCATAATCCAGTGTCCTGGATCAAGCCCCACACTGGACTTCCTGCTCAGCAGGAAGTCTGCCTCTCCCTCTCCCATTCCCCCTGCTTGTGTTCCCGCTCTCACTGTCTCTGTGTCAAATAAATAAAATCCTTTTTTAAAAAATCATCATGTATCGGGGCGTCTGGGTGGCTCAGTGGGTTAAAGCCTCTGCCTTCGGCTCGGGTCGTGATCCCAGGGTCCTTGGATCAAGCCCCACATAGGATTCTCTGTTCAGCAGGGAGCCTGCTTCCCTTCCTCTCTCTCTGCCTGCCTCTCTGCCTACCTGTGATCTGTCTGTCAAATAAATAAATAAATCTTAAAAAAATATCATCATGTATCATCCAAATTAAAGAATGCACACATTTAGGATTAGCTGTGGCTGAGAAACATAAGAATCATCACTGGCTTAAACAGGATAGAAGCTGACTTCTCTATCACACTAACAGAGCTCAGAGAGAACCATCTAGAGGGGCTGAAGCCTTGCAAAGCGCCAGGGACCACAGCTTCTCTAACTTTGTTGCTCCCATTGTACATATTTCCATTCCCAGGATCATCTGATTATTGGAGAAGGCAGATGGAGTTTGTGACATGTGAACTCTATTGTACCCAGTAGACAGGTATTGAGAAGTGTTGACTCTATGCCAGGAAAGCATAAAACTTGCTTTCATCCCCAGTGGTCAGACTATTCATGATACTCCTAGTTAAGAGAACATCTGGGAAATGTACCCAAATAAATGCATGGGGGTATGTTCTTATCCAGAAAGGTGCCAAGAGACAATGAGTAGAATCCACTCCATTCTCCAAATTTTAGTTGTCATTTCACACATTGACTGTTGGGAATGCAAATGATGCAGCCGCTGTGGAAAACACTGCGGAGGTTCTTCAAAGTAGTAAAATTGAACTACCATATGACCTAGCAATCCAACGTCTCGATGTTTATCCACAAGAATTGGAATCAGGACCTTGAGGAGATATAAACATCCCCTTGCTCACTGGGGCACAGTCACCATAGCGAAGTTGTAGAAACAAACTTACTGTTGAATGAGCTGATAAATGTGTACAGAGAATGTGGTTTGGACCTACAACGGAATGCACCCAGCCTCTGAAGAGAAGGAATTCTGCTCTATGTGACAATGCAGTGAGAGCAGAAGTAGTTCAGTTCTCACAAAATATCTTGAACCAAAGAGCGGGAACCGTGAGAGAAGCGACCTAAAAATCTGCATGTAAATTCCCCCCAAATTATTAGTTTGCCCCTAAGCTTCAACTGTGCAGAAACTTAGTAGAAAACAACAGGTAGGAAGCTAAAGATCAGGAAACGGTTTCAGTAGCTAGTACCTCTTGGAGTTCAATGCCAGCCAAGGGGAAGGTGTTAGGGTTAATATTTCAGGTTTTCAGTTGAAGCCCCATTCAGGGCTTAGGAGGGAAGGCTATTCATTGGAATCAACTGTGCTCTAAGAGTCAGAGCAAAAACCTAAATAAATTGGTCCTAATATATCCTAAAATCCCACATCAAATTTCAGTGAATGCAAACACACTTGAGAAAATAAGCCATCATAAGAAAAGTGCAAAAGATCAGGTATAGATAATTGTATGGCCAGACTAAAAACATATGCAGGTTTGGGAACTATAAGTTGACACCGTGCAGGATAGGCTTGATTAAGTTGTGGTGGTAACAGATAATCCGGAAACCAAAGGTGTCACACCAGTATTTTTAGCTGCCAGAAAAATATCTTAAAATAAAAGTGAATGTATTTATTTAAGTCAACTTGTACCTATTTAGCATCCTAGTGCCAAACCAGAGCTACTGTGTTCATTTTCTTCCAGCTAGAAAGCATACCTATTTTACTGCTCTTTGAACGCAGTAGTGCTCTAATATAAATGACCACTGACTTAGACTATGACTAAGGCTTATAGGAAGCAATACTTAACGGGCTTGAACAGGTTAATGTAAGAATGAGGCAACAGGGATGCTTACCCTGTTCTTCAAAATAAAATAACAAAGATCTCTCCATAAAGGAAGGACTTTAACCAGATATAAGAATATACATATACTCTATTTACATTATGTAATAGAGTATATTACATATATGTAATAGAGTATAATAGAGTATTGTATGTAAATATATTCTATTTACATTATGAGTAATTATGAAAAATGTGTGAAATTTGCACACATCAAATAAGTTGTAATTGCTTATTTTGATTCAATGGCCAGACTCCCAGCCATATTATACTGTTACTCAGAAAACTAAACATTTCTGCTTTCAGTGATTATATTCTTAAATATTCTTCCAATACAATAGACATGGTTCTTTAACTAGATCGCTCTTTTTGTAAGCTGCTTGTTTAGAGGAAAGTATGGTCCCAAGATTGTGGATGATAAGCCAAACTCATTGTGATTTGCTAATTGATCACTCCGATTTAAAATGCAATTTGAAGAGGGCGGTGAGATATTCACACATTGTTTCCCTCAAATATTTCAGATGAACTTTTTTCTTTATGCATGCATCTATTTCCTATAATCTTATACTTCATTCTGAATATAAAATATAACCAACTTTTATGCAATGTAAAGCAGAACTTGGAAAATATCTAACTAGTTTCATCAAGGAGTACCCCAATCTGATTATTCAAATTAAAAGTAGAACTAGTCTTGAATTATAAATTTTGCTAACTTTATTGTCTGTTTAGGCAAAAAGCTATGTTTTCCTTCCTAGAGTGTCTATCTTTGGACTTCAACTATATGAAAAGGGAAGCATGCTGTTTTGTGGCTACAATAAGTTTAACAAGGGAAAATTGTTCATAATACTCTGTCAATTCATATATAAATATATCTTATAAAATCAGATAGAAAGAAAATAGTATTAATATTTTATAGAATGCAGTTTATGTGTCACAAAATAAGTAACCATTGGATATACAAAAATGAATAATACGTGCTTATAAGGGGCTCCCAAACTAATAAATTCAAGATGCTTTTCAATATAGTATATACACAAATAGCCTAAAGTAACTGTTTAGAAGTAGACCAGTAGGCCTGTATTTTCAGTTTCAAATAAGATACTGGAAGTTAGAAAATCTTCCAAATAGATTAGGCTGCTAATCATATAGGTTAGGTAAAATTGGTTTAACTCCATCCTGTGGTTGCAAATAGCTTTAAAGGCTCCATGCACTTGTGTTACCCAGTTACAAGTTAAGTGCATACACCAAGACAAGATGAGTGCCTATGCATTTCTGGCATGTCATGAATGTTTCCTGTCCATCAAAATCAGAAATGGATGATGCAAAATAATTCCATGTCTCCTTGAAATTCACCTCATTTTTTGGTTCAGCAAAAGTTTATTGTTACTACGTGCCAGGCATAGTTCTAATCACTGATAGATACAGATAAAACATCTTTTGCATCAGAGGAGATAAGCAATACAAAAAAGTTTATTTTATTTAAGCTTAGGATTTGATCAATGCAATGGGGAAGAATAAAGCAGAGGAGGGACAGAGGCTGCTGAGTGAATTTTTAACTTTAGAGTGAGGCACATGGGGAGGACTCACTGAGATGACATATTAGGGCAAAACATCAAGGAAGAGAAGCCATGAACTAGGTGGGGGTCTGGAAAGAAAGACTTACAGGTGCAAGGAAAGGCAGGAGCAAAGGCCCTGGGACAGGAGCTTTTCTGGCATGTCAGGAGACCTGCAGAGCCAAGTCTAACTGGAGCAGGATACAGAAGCACTAAAGCAATGGAAGATGTAGTCAGAGGTGATGGGACTTTTCACTCTGACATGAGAAACCCCAGGAGGATTTTATGCAGACTATCAGGTCCTGATGTTCTCAGACAGTCAGGCTCTGTTTCTGCAGCCCTTCATTCTCTTAATCACACAGATGATTATTTCATTCTTTATTTTCTTTATTATCCTTAAAATATTCACTATAATCCCCAGTCCCTCTCCTTCATTCTCATCCAACAACTTGTTTCATGGAAAAAGCTAGAAGTTACCAGAAAAGATTTTACTCGAGTTCCCACTCCCACCACATCTGCCCCTCCCCATCAACCTGGCATGAAAGGAACTTGCCAGGTCCTCTCCAAGGCCAGCCCCACCACCTGTGCCAGATTTCCCATCTCTTCTCTAGATAATCCTTTTTTTTTTTTTTTTTTTTTTCTGGTTACTTTCTGTAGCTGGGGAGAGGGACAGTATGTACATGGCCATAAGGTGACTTAAGGGAGGGGAAGTTAGTCATCAAAAACCCTGGGCTTCTTGCAAAGACTAATGTAGGTCATAGTAAAAGGCATAAAGGGCTCCTTTGATTATCTTCAGGTGCTGATAACGGACAAGAAGGGGGGGGTCGGGATTCTCTGCTTCACTCCTGCCAACGTGGATGAAAAGGCCAGCAGAAGGGGGACAGCAGTCAAGAAGTCTATAAACTTTGGTAGCAGTTGCCACATGTTCCCCCAAACTCTTCATCTTCTCAGATAGATGATTTTGTGCGTTTGGAAATGTTGACTCATACCCAGAACAAAACAACTGCCTCTGTGATGTGGTTTGTTCCAGGAACAAAGGTAGGTGTCCTTGGCCAAATAAAGCACAGTGGCACACCCCCATTGAGCCAATGGGTAAAGATAGAACTTTTCCAGGAGTAGCACAGGAAGCAACTCTACCACACTACCTTCCCGTTTCTCTTCATGAGGAGTTTCAGGAGGTGTCAGAGACTCTCAGTCGGGGACTCTCTTAGATAATCTAATGTCAGGCACACATCAATGTGATCGTGACAGGTATGAAATGGTGGAGACACTGTTGTAATATATACATACCAAGTGCATAGTTTCTTCAATGTTAAAAGTATATAATCCCCAGAGTGGGCATGCTCATGGTTTCTTCCTTCTAATTTGTGGAAATAGCAACTGGAAGATATACAAAAGCAGAGACACTGAAAAATCAAGCTGATATTTTCTGCAAAAATGAGTCAAGTTGGGAAAATACTGAAATAGGGTGAGGATCTAAAACACAAAAGGATAGGTCAGCCGCCCCACCTTCCCTCAAAAGCATAGGTGTCATGAACCCCGATCAAGGAGATAAATAAATGTTATAAGAGAGAGAACGTCTCCTCCTGGGATTTACTCTTCTTCAGGCTACAATAACTGGATGCTGCACCAAATACCGCGCTCTCACAATGAAGGTCGGAGAGACAAACAACAACCTCGTCTGTCATAAGATGGGAGTCACATTTCCCACTTCAGATCAAAGCGAACCGTCGACATTGCCATCCAAGACCACACAAAACAAACCGGAGCAAAAATAAAATCAGCTATGGGGACGCCTGGGTGGCTCAGTTGGTTGGACAACTGCCTTCGGCTCAGGTCATGATACCGGAGTCCCAGGATCGAGTCCCGCATCAGGCTCCCAGCTCCATGGGGAGTCTGCTTCGCTCTCTGACCTTCTCTTCACTCATGCTCTCTCTCACTGTCTCTCTCTCTCAAATAAATAAATAAAATCTTAAAAAAAAAATCAGCTATTTTAACACAGCACACTGTAATAGTAAAAATAAGAAAAAGTTAAACAACTTATTGTTGTTTAACCCAACTTATTGTTGTCTTACCCAAGAACATGAATTCGATGAAAAAAAGAAAACATGGAGGAGACAGGAGGGGATGCTACAGAGCCAGGCTCAGTCAAGAACGGAAATACTGGGAAACACCTCGGATGTACCTAACTACTGAAGCAATGATGTGGAGGAGTAGTTCTCAAACCTGAATGTTTTTCCGACTCACCTGCTCATACTGTTAAAGCACAGAACGTTGGGCTCCACTCCCAGTGTGTCTGATTCAGCAAGTCTGAGGAAGGCTGAAAACACAACTTGCTTTTCAAACAAGTTCCTAGGTGATGCTGCTGCTGCTGGTGTGGGGACCATATTTTGAGCTCTATTTATATAAGGGATGGAGAAAATAACAGGCAGCACTGTTAAAGGAAAAACACTTGGCAACAATTAGATGCACACAGAGGCAAAGTTGAAGTAATGTAAGTAAAATTCATAGCATCTTGAAAGGAAGAATAGTTCTTGTCTGTAGAATCTGGTCAAAGAACGCTTCAACAGAAAGAACTCAAAGCTTTGAGAAACCATGGTAAAATGAGTTCTGTTCAGTAGGAATCAATTCAGACACAAAAGCAATACTAAATAACTGTGGGAAGTATAGTTACAGGATTGAATAACAATGTTACAGATCTTAAGAACGTAAGATCTAATATAATTACAGAATTGAACTGTGAGGAGGAAGTGCCAATGTATTAATGCCCTTGTTTTCCATGGCTTAGAGGCTAATATTGAGATGTGACAATACACAAAAACACAATGACCCTAGGGATAGCTGGGTGGCTCAGTCGGTTATATGTCTGCTGTAGGCTCAGGTCATGATCTCAGGGTGCTGGGATCCAGCCCTGCACTGGGTTCCCTGCTCAGTGGGAGTCTGCTTCTCCCTCTCCCTCTGCCCTGCCCCTGCTTGTTCTCTCTCTCTCTGTCTGCCTCTCCCTCTCTCAAATAAATAATTAAAACCTAAAAAATATACAAATGATTCTAAACATTTAATGCCTTTAAAAATTATCTTGATTTCATAAATAATATCTTATAAGAAATTTTATGTTCAGTGATTTTGTCTACTTTTTTCAGTTTTACAATTACATTCATTTCAAGTAAAATTAACCTGAACATGTAATTTATTATTTTTAAAATATTATTTATGATATAACATTTAAAATATACCTTGAACTATTGTTCTCTCCCCTGTCTATATATTTTCATCAGTGTATATTTATATAAAAATTTTTAGAATATTATGCACCTGAAGTTCATAACTCTATTTTTGGTGGAAAGACTTGAAAGATTTTTTTCTTCTTCTCTTATCTTCTACTATGTCTCACATTACTTCAATTCCTTATGTTGTGCATATCAGTTTTATACAAAATATTCTTTTTCTAGGAGATATAAATAAAATTTTAACAACAACAAAAATCCTCATGCGAAAAAAATCTAAATGATAAATGAATTAAACATATCTTTTTTTCTGGGAAAAAAAAATTCCAATGTAAATTATTTAGTCACACAAACCCTTAGAAATATCTCCAGAGCATGTCATAGCTGCAATTAAGCCATGTGGAACTTCACAGTATAATTATGGAAAGTTAAAAACTTAGGTGTGAGTGTGTGTGAGAGAGTGTGTGATTATAGTAGTGAGATTCTTTTTTTTTTAAGATTTTATTTATTTATTTGACAGACAGAGATCACAAGCAGGCAGAGAGGCAGGTAGAGAGAGAGGGGGAAGCAGGCTCCCTGCTGAGCAGAGATCCCAATGTGGGGTTCGATCCCAGCACTCTGAGATCATGACCTGAGCCAAAGGCAGAGGCTTAACCCACTGAGCCACCCGAGTGCCCCATACAGTAGTGAGATTCTTAAGAAGAAAACTAGAATACTAGGTATGTGCTTTGGTGAGTGCTGTGAAGTGTGTAAACCTGGCGATTCACAGACCTGTACCCCTGGGGATAAAAATATATGTTTATAAAAAATTTAAAAAAAATTAAAAAAAAGAAAGAAAGCTAGAATACTTTTAAAACAAATATTTGATTTCCAAATAGTACTATTTGGAAATAGTACTATTTAGAGAAGTCCCGTGTTTTCATAATTATTCTTAATTAACAAGGGCTTATCACTGCTTCCTATAATCTTTTAAGATGCAATAATATATTATTAAAAACAAGAAAATAGAGCTACTCTGTTTATAATATAGAAATAAGGAACCTCACACACTTAATTCGTCTCTTACCCCAGGGGTGGGCCCTGAGGGTGCTCTGTGCACCACCAAATTCTGTGGAACACATTGGCGTACCTTTAGATCTTGGAATGGTCAGTGAGCTAGAAAAAGGCAGAGCTTTAAGAAATAATCTCTGCCTTATTTGGAAATCATCAATCACATTGTATTCACCTTCCCATTTCAGACCAAATTACTTAATAAAATTTAGCTTAGAGAGTTCTATTTATTTAAAAATACTCATTCCAGCTCTAGTTCTTCATGAATATATATGAGCAATAGAAAAACTGATAAAGAAGAAAAAAGCATATAGATACTGCACACTTTGAAATATTTAAAAATAAATCATTATGTTTGTGTGTATTTATACATATATATATATACTTTTAATTAGTGGAATATTCCATCAGTAGTTCTTTGTTGTACTTTTCCTGCTAAACATTAAATTGGTTGATTCTGTGATTTTAATTCATTTCAATAACTTCCTTATGTCATTTAGACATAGGCATCTTTTATGAAAATAAATCATCAGACATATCATGGTCCTATGCTGACTAACTACAGAAAAATTATGTAACTTCACATTACAGAATACTTTCCAAAGTGGATAATGTTGCCAGGCAGAAAAAAAATGTCTCAGGCGATTTAAGGAGTATACATATGATCAGAATTAACCTAAAATTTATATATTTTCCCATGAAGAAATTTATACCATTTCAAGAACATAAAAATATAAATCCATCATAGGTAAAAAGACTGGAAAAATCTAATTGTTAAATATGTAAGTGTTTCATATTACTTCAGCAATAAACATTTTGTAGGTTTCATAAATCTTCCCAGGAAGATTTAATATCTATACCATTGTTGTTGTTTTTATTTTTTATAAAAGTAGGTAAACATTTATCAGAGAAGCCCAAATATTGTCCCTTCAATTTTCCTTTGAAACATGAACTTTTCTACTTAAGGCAAACATTAAAGAACTGTAATAGGTCATTCAAGGATAAGATTCTGGAAGGAATATAAATAACACAGGTTCACACTCTTACATCTCCTTGTGAGAGTGCAGTAGGCCATAGACACTCGTGCCATTTGGGAATCATATAGCCAGGATTACACCACATGGAGACTGTATTAGTTGCTGGGGCTACCATGACAACCCAACACAAATTAAGTAGCTTAGACAACAAAAATGTATTGTCTCACAGTTCTGGAGGCTGGAAATCCAAGATCACGAAGTTGGAAGAGTTTGCTCCTTCAGAGGGGTGTGAGGGAAAATGTGTTCCATGTGTCTCTCTTAGGTTCTGGTGGTGGCTAACAATATTTCGTGTCCTTAGCTTGTAGATGGATCATCCACACTTTCCTCTTCATCTGGCATTGTTCCTGTGTGTATATCTATGTCTACATTCCCCCCTTTTTATAGGGACACTGGTCACTGAATTAGGGACCTATCTTCTTCAGTATTGTCTTACCTATTCACATTGCAAGTGATCCTATTTCCAAATAAGATCACGTTGTGAAATACTGAAGGTGAGGGCCTCGATATATGGATTTGGGGTGCACGATCCAACACAGAACAAAAATCCTGTGTTAAACTGAGAAGCTCTAAAATCTGAGACACAGCTACTAATCTTTTTCCTGGAATCCAAATAGTAACTTTGGTTCCTATGTCAATCATAGGATAGTTAGACAATTTTTAAGGCAGGGATTGCAGCAACAATGCCAGTGACACCATATGTAGGCATTGGTAGAAGAAGAAGTCCGAAGTCAAGGAGACTAATATTCCTTTAACCTGGTATGATACCAACCCCATCGTATAAGCCAGATAACCCTGGGTTCAAAATCTGGAAACATATGGAAGATGCCAGGAACCCAGCCTTACTTATAAAGTGACCTAGAAGTCATAACAATGTAAGTAGGAGGCAGAATGCGCAAAGGGTAGAATCTGAGCAATTTTGCTACTAGGCGAGATATCCCAATATGGAACAAAAAGATCTTTATTTATATTGCCCACGGAAATAGGGATGACCATTGCAGACTTGCCTGATCTTGAAAGACATGGATTAGGGTATTAAGCCATGTGCTTGGGCATATTTGATAAAATCTAATGCACTAAATGCAATCTTTTTGGTACTTTACGTATACAAAAGGGATACCCAAACATCACAGGAAGAGCTTGTCATTGGCTTAGGATGTAATTTGCAAGTCAAAGCCCTGACACACCACAGAGGTAATGAGGTGTGTCCATAAACACTCATGTCACAAAGGTTCGGTGCTTCCCTATGCAAAATATGATGGTCTTAAAAAGGATGAGACAAGGAGAACAGGGTGGTACCTCTCATTAGAAAATGCCATTCTTTAATAGCAGAATGAACAGATTCTCTAAGGAATCTGAATAAGCTCATTGTTATTTATTCTTAATGAGGACTAAAGGTGACCATTGCTGTGTGTTGGATCATGCAGTCAGGGTTAAGAAATTGATGACAAGTGAACAAAACTTACAGAACTCTAGCTACCATTGCTTCTAACCAAAAAATCATACTTCTCTACTGCTGATGCTAAGATTTGGGCAAAATTTCATCTCAGTGTGAGGCATTTCCAGTTGTCTTATTATCTCTAAGCAACATCAAGGATAGAGCAGTTGCACTGATTTTTAAAGACTAGCCCCTTTTGAGCTAATGCAAAGGCAATCAGAACTTAAAATCAAGGTCCATCTTCCAAAGGTGGAGTTGGGGAGGGTTGAGGTGGGATTGGCTCTCTAATTGTTCATGTCTTTTAAACAGTTTTATTGACATGTAATTGATATACAATAAAATCACACATGTTAAATGGGTAGAATTTGATGAGTTTAGACTCATGTTTCACAGGTGCACTTACATGTCTAGTTGTTCTTATAATAGCTGCTATGTTGTAGTCCTTTCATATATTCTAAAACTTCTTTTCCATCCCAGCAACAACTACTAATTTCTAATTTGCTTCTGGAGACCTAAGGACATCTACCTAAAATAACGTATAATTCTCCCAAGAAAGTTTAAGTGTCTCCATTTGGGTTCTAGATTAGTGAAACAAAGTGGAAATTGATGGTGGCATCAGATTCCACCTGTTGGGCAATAATGGACTGTGATGATTACATACCTAGGGAAATAAGAATTTCAGTGGAAGTGGAGGGACTATATAGCAAAGCTCCATTTGCCATCAACCCCATGTATAAAAGATTGATAATTGTAGTGCACTATGGTAAAGAAGAATGAGAAGTGGTCAGATCCTTCAAGTAAGGAGAGATGATAGGAAGCAACCCTGGGATACTGAATGGCTATGGGAAAGTACAAGTTTATCTTTGTGCATTGAGATAAATTCACACCAAAGATACATGTAAGTCTGGCTGATCAAATGTTGCCCTCAATTACCCAAATGCTGAAGGGACAAGAAGAGATTGGGCTGGTTCGAAGATGCCCCCTCCTCTTTCTGACCTTACACTCCCACTAATTGATCTCCTTGTGCCAACCAAGAACAATGACACAGACATTATTTTGTTCCACCTCTTCATAAGCATGCCTTGGAAAAACACTAGGAAGAATGGTAGAACAATGCCACGTGTGAGAACATTGGTAGTATCGACCAGGCAACCTGACTGACTCATCAAAAGACTCACACTGGGTGTAACTTACTCTTAGAGGTATTCATAGTAGTCCAGACAGAAAAGTTGGTCAGCATCATCTCCCTTGGAACACTAAAGATCAAGAGTGTTTACTAGTTATTGTCTAATGTTTCAAGGACTCAAACAAGGGCAGTGGATATCTGGAGCCAACCTCACCTGGCAACTTAAAGACTTAGAGAAGATTTATCTTTTCTCTCTTCTTCACAAACTTGTGACTCCAATACTAGAATTTTATCAATGGAGGGTGGGGAAGTCTAGCAGCTCAAGTGGTGACTAAAAGTACATATTGTTTGGCTGTCATAAAATTTGACAAAATATTTTACCCAATCAGGTTGCATCCAGGGGAACAGTGGTAATATGGGAAGGCAATTTTACTTTGTAATGATAATTATAACCAAAACTTTAGTGGGTAGGGAGTGGCACTCACAGATATTTGATGTACCAATAAGTTCATTGACACCAAACAAAATATTGATATTGGTGATAGGCCACTGTTACTAATCAACATAAACAGCTGTTTATGTAAAATAATACTATTATCCAGTATCAAGGCATACTTCTCATTCCAGTGCTGTTTTCTAAGTTGTACAAATAAAACACCACACCCTCGTTGACTTGGTAGGGGAATAACACCATAGTTAAGTACGTGAGGCAAGGCATTCGTAAATGGAAGGCTTTTGCACTAAAGGAGACAGCTCATATGATGGTAAGATTGCATAAAGAAAACACATACACTGTGGAGGCGTCTCAATAGCTCTCCATTTTATCACGAATTGTAAAAATATGATACATTCCCAAGTTCAGAGATCCTTGACTGGTTCTTACCCGTCAGAGAAAAATGCCTCCATGTCAGTTATATATGCATTCATAAGTCAGAAACCAAGTGGAGGGCACTAGTACTTCTAACAAGTAGGTCATTTTTACAAGACCAAAAGTGTTTGCCTCTCATGGCAGATACCCCAAATGGACTCTAGGTATAAATGGACAATTGGGATCCACTCTCAACAGCAACTGCTGGTTATGAGAACCGTGTACATTTACTTGAGGGATAGGTTGGGAGCTATTCCCAGGGACCATCTACTAACGAACTACCTAAATCTATTTTGGAATCAAAGGAGAAATGATTAAAAACAGGAGTTTCCTTTAAAACGTTCATTAGACTCTTGCAATATACTTATATCAGGAAATCTGGGTCAACTCTATGGTGGATGCCACAGGATCTCAAGAAAAAGGGTCAGGAGAAATGTAGTGTTCCCAAACCGCAGAAACTTAGGTCTTATTATGAGTGATGAGTATATGCTCTAGCAGGAAGGGGTTGTTTTACTTAATATCCTGGACAATTCGTATAGCACATGGGATTTAGCAAAACACACATAGAAGGAAGTGGCTAAGTTATGGATTAGCCCTTAGAAATGTGACTCTGGTTTTCCTCTATTTGGGGAACATGGGACCTTATATATTGAAAAGGTTTTTGGTTTGTATTGTTTTGATAGAACAAACAATCATTTAGATTCTTACATAATAGATGTTGTCACCATTTTGAAGACATCACCATGTGTCTTAATTCATCCAAGTTTGAGTTGTTTAGAGAGACCAATAGCACTCCCTGTCCCCGTCAAGGTATTAGACGGGTCAGGAATAAGCCAGTATCTTGTGTAGCCCTTTGTCTCCATGAAAAGTTATTTTCTTAAGTTACACGGGTTTGGGCTTTGTAATTCCACTAGAAAACCAATACCCAAAATTTCATAGTTAGTTTTGTATGGTTCTTGGTGCATGACACTCCGAGAATGTCATTTCTGCTAACTCCCTCAAGAGTGAACTTGGGCTCCCACAGAGCTCATGATTCAGTAGTTCTAAAATACTGGCAGACTTAATGCGAAGGTCTTAAGATAATGTAACTAGGATATCCAGAAAGATAAACTGATTCTTCAGTTTTTCCAGAGTAGCAGTTTACAAACTATATTTTTCTGAAACTGTGGGATTTTTCTGAAGTGTCTTTGGAACTGGCCAAGAGACACCATACAACAGAGCTCTGAGACCCATTCTCTATGATACAACCTCAAAAGGCAATGAACACACACACACACACATCATTCATGCTCATTACTCTAATATCTCTAAATTGTTCCATTTTATTAAGTCAGGACATCTGACAACTATGTAACAAGGTCACATTATGTGGTTTTTATAGAAATGCTTCTAGTGAATGGCATTTTGAATGCTGTGCTCTTAGTTTAAATCTAAAACTGTTAGAAGAAATACCACACAAATCTCACATATATTTCTCTCATTGTGGTAAAAATATGCATAACATAAGACTTGTCATGTTAACTGTTGTTAAATGGATTGTTTGGTGGCATTAAGAACAGCGACACTGGGGCACCTGGGTGGCTCAGTGGGTTAAGCCTCTGTCTTCGGCTCAGGTCATGGTCTCAGGGTCCTGGGATTGAGCCCTGCATCAGGCTCTCTGCTCATCTGGGATCCTGCTTCCCCCTCTCTCTCTGCCTGCCTCTCTGCCTGCTTGTGATCTCTGTCTGTCAAATAAATAAATAAAATCTTTAAAAAAACAAAAAAACAACAACAACAAAAACATCAACACTGTTGTGCAGGTATCACCATTACTCCAGAACTTTTTCATCTTATCCACCTGAAAGTCTGTAACCAGGAAATACCAGCTCCCATTACCCTCTGTCCCCAGCCTCTGTAACCACCATTCTAATTTCTGTCTCCAGAATGTGACTAGTCTATGTACTTTATGTAAGTGCAATTAGACAGGATCTGTCCTTTGGTGTCTGGTTTATTCCACTTAGCATAACACCCTCAAGGTTTCTCCCTGTTGTAACATGTGTCATTTTTTTTTCCTTTTGAAGGTTGAATAATACTCCATTGTATGCAGATATCACATTTGCTTATCCATTCACTTACTGATGGATACTTGAGCTGCTTCCACATTTTGGCTCTTGCACATTGTACTACAATGAACATGAGTGTCCAAACAACTTGTCAAGTCCCTGCTCAAACATTCCAGAATATTTCTCCAGCTGTGCAGTTGTCAGCTCATCTGATAATTTCATGTTCATGTTTTGAGGAATTGACATACCATTTTCACATCTTTGGCCCCATGTTACATTCCCACTCATATTGTTTTATGACGACGCTTCTGTGGACATTTACTACATTACATGTGTACACGTAACCACATCTACACTCACGTCCACATCTATAGTTTCTCTTCACAAAGCAAGGCCATAAGAGAAATTCTTGCTTTAAAAAAATTATCAGCAATGGCTGTTCTTCTCCAAGGCAACCTGTTTGTTTTTCTCCCATTGGACACTATGAATCATGTATTTATGTTTTCCTTTTGGCTTTGATCTATAGGAAGCAAGAGCCAAGATTCCAGCCCACATCTACCAAGCCCACACCTAACACTTTATGTCGGATTTTTCCCTGGCTTCAACTTGCTATCGTAACTTTATTTTTTTCTAGCCCAAATTTGTTTAGTTTCTTCTTAATCATGAACCACATGAATGTGTGTAAGCAGTTGTTGAAATAAGGCAGGCTACATATAAATAAACACACAATATTTAAATTCCTTCAGAGTTAACTTCTATTCATTTAGAATATCTAGGAGTTTGAAAAAAAAATCCACATCTTGCCTTTTTTGCAAGTAGAGTTAGAATTATAATGGGATCGGGTTTGTTTGAAATAATCATACTTGTTTACTTTATGAGAAGTTGAAATCTGGTAGAAGAATTCAAAGAGACTGTATGTGTGTGTGTGTGTGTGTGTGTGTGTGTGTGTGTGTGTGTATGGCCAGCTTTTTACCTCTCTCCCAGTTGCTAAGGAGTTTGTATATATTCTTCATTTCTACGTTGTTGAATAAATTACTTTCCTGGATCAGAATAGAACTGTGTTTCCTCCTCAGGGCATCAGCTTCGCATTAGATGTTTTCAATGGAACGTTCATGGACAGGCAAGGGGAAACATTGTTTAAGGGTGTTTCATTTTTTCAAGTGCTAAATCGAGCTGATAGGGTGGATTTCTAGGAGTATTTTCAGAAAGACTTACTCTTCAGAGCACCTGGGCACTACTGAAAGTAATTTATTTGAGCTTTAACTGAGCTTTATGTGTGTGTATGTGTGTCCACATCTTCCCGTTCCTCCTGAGTAAAGACAATGAGTGACCTTGATTCATACAAGAGTCTCAAAGGACATATGGTGATCTGTAGAGGTTTTTAAGAGCTCGTGGATTTTGGGCTCAGTAGGAAACAGATAAGGAATTCATGCAGTTGATTATTGCAGAGATCTTTTAATTGTCTTATTTACCCAAATTAAATTATTGTGACCTTTACGTATCTTTGTGGAAATCTGTTCATATTCCTCTTGAAGGTACAAGCCCTAATCACTCCCATGTATGATCTCTGATTACAAAATTAGTGTAAGAATTTAATTTGGGGTGTTAAGAAATATAATACATTTATACATGTACACTAGGTTTATTGACTTATAATAAATCAAGACATATATAGATTTATTATTTTGCTATTTATTATATTTCTGTATTTATATCTATAAAGATGGATATAGATACTGAGTATGTACTGCATAAAAGACACTTTCCTATCGGTTTTTGGGCTATGTTAGCGATCACTTGACCCAGCTTGTCTTATGAGGAAATTGGCAGAGTAGGATGCGAGCCTGAAACGGATGTGTGAGACCAACATGCCCCCTATCCTGGCGAGTGAGCTGGGCATGTTGAGCCTTGAGGTTTATATTAGAGAAGCAAATACCAACAGCCTCGTCGATGCAAGGAGCTGGAAAACCACTGCCTGAAAGCAAAGGTAGGTCGTGGACTAGGATAGTACCCAAAAGTCCCAGAAATGTGGGTACTCTGAATCTGATTGCTGCATAACAGTATTACATGTAACTGAGGAAAAAGACTGACCACGCAAAGTAAAAATGTGCTCCTGTCTTCTTGACCTGACAATTAATTGCTTAAGCTGTACGTACTTTTCTGAGCAGGTGGTTCTTGAATATTTCCTAATTAAAAAAAAAAAAAGCCTGGGGACCTATGAGATGAGTTAAGTCCAAGAATGTTTGGTTCAGGTAAAGGAAAAGGCAGAAAAGACCAAATGGGTAGCAGGAGCACTGATTCAACACTGCTGCATGGGGCTGCTGGCGAAAACTACTTCTCCAGAACCTTGAACACACAGGCCAGTGCTGACTTCTTAGCTCCCATCCAAAAATGGTTCCACATCAGTAGTTGATGATTGATTCTTAATCATATCTGTAGCCCTATTTCCCAGACCACGTTGTTGAGCTAGAATAGCAGAGCCAGGAGGCCTAATTGCTATAACCAATGCCTTATACCCCTTAACTTACTTTAGTAGAGAATGGTCGTTCTTCCAGAATCCATCTCTGTGCCTACCTCATACCAAAACTGAGGAAGACTGGGCACTCCATCACATCCTCCCCAAAATCACATCCCTGGAATCTTGTAGATTTCATGGATAAACAGAGGTTAAATTTTATGAGCCCTCCATGCATAAAATGATCTCTTTAGTCATTGATACTACATTCTTTCTCATTTCTATAAAAGTCCACAAAATAAAGGTACAGTGTGATGGATTGTCAGGTGAGCACCTGCGCCATCATTTTCTAGGCCAAGAAGCAGGATATCCTCAAAACCTTAGAATTCCAAAACCTATACCCTTCCAAGTTACCCACCGTCCATATCGCTGGTGGTCATCTCTATTCTGCCCTTGATGGTATGCTCATCTTTGCTTGCTTTTTTATTTTACCATTGATTTGTTCATCTCCAAACTCTCTAGTCTTATCTTTATACTTTATATAAATGGAATAATATAGTATAATACAATATAGTACCTGTTCTTCTATCAAACTAATTCTGTTCAGCATTACATTTGTGAGATTGATCCATGCTTCCATTTTGTGGCTATAGAGACATACAACCGTCCATGTACAGCTTCACCTTTTATGATCATATCAATATTTAATTATCTACTTCACTTCACTAGACTTTGTATTACCTCCTCCACCTTTTTTCCTTTTTTTTCTGTTTCAAATAATGTTTCCTTCGTGTGTAACTTTTATGCACATATGCATACGTTTCTCTTTCGGAATACAGTTGGGAGTTTAATTATTAGATCACAAGATAACCTTTTTTTCCGACTTAGAGGATCATGTCAAACAGTATTCTAAAATGATCGCACCAATTGTAATTCTCACCAGCAGTGTATGTGAATGAGAATTCCAATTTCGCTTCATTCTCATCAAATGCTGTCAGACCATATAAGCGTATAGACATTCTGTTAGGGGCGTAGTAGTATTTCATGTGGTTTTAACTTGAATTTCCCTAATGACTATTTTTGTTGAACACTTTTTGTATTCATATGGACCAACTGGATTTCCTGTTTGTGAAATGCCTGTTGACATTGCTTATACAATTTTTTTTATTGGGTTGTCTGTCTTATTATATTCAGGTGTTATTTTTTTTTATCTTGAATAGGGGCTGCTCATCATTTTTATGTTCTGAAATACCTTCTTTTGCCCTGTGATTTGAATTTTCATTTTTCTAATGGTGCCTTTCAGTGAACAAAATTCTTAATCTTAATTGTAATGTAGCAAGGTGTATCTACGTTTTCCTTTAGATCAGTGCTTTGTTTTTTCCTTTCCTGTTTAAGAAATTTCATTTGTCCCAACATCAGAAACTTGTTATCCTGTGTGGGTTAGAACTGCAGACCACTGGACTGGATGTTTTCACATGGCGTCAGGGAGAGAGAATTTCTTGTTTGTCCATATGAGTAGTCAATTTTTCTCAGAGCCACACACCGAAAAGTTAGTTCTTTCATGGTACCTTTTTGTACTGCATATTTGTCATTAATCAATATGTCAGTGTATGTCTGAATCTTTATTTTGTTCTCTTGGTTCAGTTGCCTATCTTCATACTTATACTCCCTTATTTATCACAGCATCATAATTAATTTTCATATTCAGCGCAGAAATTTCCTCCACTTTAATCTTCAAGTTTTTCTTTCCTACTCTTCTTCCTTTGAAAATCATATGCATTTTGAAGTAGCTTGTCATGGCTTATCAAAATACTAACTGGGATTTTGTTTAATTTATATACTACATTAAGCAGAATTGATGTCTTTAAAAAGTCATCTTTATTCCATGTACATGGCAAATTCTTTCACTTATTTAGGTTACAGTAATAGCTGCCAGTGGTGATTAATAACTTTTTTTGAGTGGAAATACTGTGCATATTTCATAAGATCTATTCCTAGCCATTTACATTTTTGTTGATATAAATGATATCTCCTGAAAATTTTGCATTTTCTCTTAGTGTTGCCATTTAGAAATGCCAGTATATTTTAGATATTAACCATATTTCTAAAAACTTTGTTAAAATCACTTACTAATTCTAATAATTTTCTGTAGTTGCTTTTTAATATTTTAAGTACAAAGTTGTATCATTTATGAATAATTATGGTTTTTATTATTTCTTTTTCAATCCTCAAAATTTCTACTTTTATATTCACCTTACTGTACTAATCAGACAAAATTGAGAGCAATGTTATAGTGTCATATCAATTACATGAAAAAGGATATATTCAGCATTTTATTATTAAAAATTATGTTTGCTTTATTATCTTTAGATACTTTTTATGGAACTAGGAAGCATCAGCATTTCCTACTTGTTAGAATATTTCATCAGATATATGTGGTGATGTTTTCCCTTATTTTTCATATTTTAAGATGACCATATGACATTTCTTCTTAACTTTAATTATGAGAAAATTCAGTTGGTAGAATATTTGAAAGTTATACTACTCTTGAATTCTTAGAAAAACAAAAACAAAAATGAAACAACCTTGCCATGATATATTGCTCTACTTATGTATTTCTGGGATTAATTTGTTAATATTTTCTCTCCTTGTTTTCAATCGTATTCAAAAATAAGTTTGGCCTTTAGTTTTCTTTAAACTTGATGTTCTTATTAAGATTTAGAATAATGGTTATTCTGACCTTTATAAAAATTAGGATTGATCCTTCATTTTTTGGCTTCTGAAAGAAACTGAATACTTCTTGGTTATTTCTTCCTTATGCATTCAGTAGAGTTTCCCAGTGAAACTATCTGGATGTGAAAAATTAGTATTAATCATGGTTTTATTTCCTTAAGGAATCATGTGACTACTTTGATTTTCTGTTTCCTATTTACGTGATTTTTGTGAGTTATGCATTTTTCAAATTAATTTCCAGTTTATATAATTTAGTCACTTATTTACTCATGTGCTTACCTACTTACTTAGTTTTGTAGGATGTAGTTGTGCTCATACCTTCTTTCTGTCCTTTGTTGTTGGCAGTTTTTGTGGAGATGTCCCACATCTTACCTGTCACTGAAGTTCTTCTGTGCTTTCTCTCATTTTCTTTATTGTCTTCCCCAGGATTTTATTTATGGTATTGACCTTTTCAAAGAACACACATTAATCTCTTGATATTTTCAACTATGTAATTGCTTTCATATATTTATACTCACATTTTTTCTGATTAGGGTTTTCTTTTGATAACTTCTTTAAATGGATGTTTTGTCTATCTGTTTTTCCATCTAACTTTCTTAATATATGCAATATATTAAGTTATGCCCCTAAGCTTGACTGGATTTCATCCTACCAGTAAGATCATGACTTTTACTTGAATAGTCAATTCAAAGTGTTCTCTAAATTGTATTTGGACTTTTTTTTTTTTTAAGTATAAACACACACACAATTACTCTCCAAAAAGATGAAGTTCTTTGTTGTTATTAATTTCTCAGTTTTTGCTGTGGGTGTTAATATTCTTCCATTTTTTTAAAGCTTTTTTTAATTTATTTTAGAGAGAAAACATGTTGGGGGGAAGGTCAGAGAGGGAGAGAGAGAATCTGCTCTGAGGCGAGGTATCCAACAAGGGGCTTGATCGCACAGCCGTGAGATGATGAGCTGAGCCCAGATAAGAGTCAGAGATTCAACTCACTGAGCACCCAGTGCCCTTAGTCTTCAATATTTAAATGTGAATTTGTACCGATGTGTTTTGTGGGCATATTACAACCAATTTTTGAAAATGGAAAGTATATTCTTGAAAAGAATGTGTATTCTTAGGTTGTTGGGCATAGTGTTCATTATATACCCACTGTATCCCACTTTCGAAACTCTTATTTCAATACATTTTTCAGCACTGTCCAATAGTATCTTTGTGATCACATAAAATCTATGTATTCTAAACTGTACCATGGTAATCCCTAGCACATGTGTTAATGGGAGTTTAAACTATGGCTAGCATAATTTAGAAACTGAAGTTCTAGATTTAATCCATTTAAATTTAAAAAGCCACTTGTGGCTAAAAGTCACCATATCAGATTGGGGCAGTCCTGTACCTTTAATAAATCTTCAATTGTTTTTCCTAGGATGTTCAGTTAGAGGTGGGTCAAAATCACCCAATATTATGGTTTGTTTTAGAGTGTCCATTTTATTTTATACATTCAGATGTCATTTTTTTAGGTGCATATACAGTGAGAACTATAATGTTTTTCTGGTGAATTAGTTTTTATTTTAAGTATCAAATACCTCTACCTGTAGTAATTATTCACATATTAATTTTTTCTGATATTAATATGGCATATTCATGCTTTTCTTTTTTTATTAATTATTTTTATTAATATATAATGTATTTTTGGCCCCAGGGGTACTGGTCTGTGAATCACCCGTCTTACACACCGCACAGCACTCACCATGTCACATGCGCTCCCCGAAGTCCATCCCCCCACCGCCTTCTCCCTGCCTCATCCTCCACTCTCCCTTATTGCTGTTTCTCTGATATCAGTTTCCTCATGTTATTATCAGTTTATTATTATTAATTATTAATTATTATATTATTATTATTATTATCAGTTTCCTCATGACATTTCTACATGATTATGTTCTTACATGTCCTTTGTCAACAACACGCGCGTTTGTTTCATTTTATTTAGCCTGAATGATTCACCCCCAAATTATAGCATTCCATCCATAAGTATTCCACATAAAACATATATATGGACTTATTTTGACAGTTTTCTACTTGATGACTATTTCCTCATTATCCCTTTCGTTTTTCTCTCTGTACACACAACACACAATCACTCTCATCTACTGTATTATTGCTAGAGATAAAAATGTATTTCCTACACTTATCTGAAGCTAAGGCAAATTTTTACCTGTACCCTCATCACAGAAATTGTGAGAACTTACCACACTGATTGTATTTATCCTCGGCTCTACCCATTTTTATTGTTGCTCCATATTTTATTCTTTACAAGATTTAAAAACTCAGGAAACATTATTGTTTCTGTTAGAAATTCATATTTAGTTAGATTCACAAACATAATTTTCAATTTCGGTTAATTCTACTTTTACCTACACCCCTACAATCGAATCTCATATTGTTTTCCTTCTACTTGAGGAAAACACGGCAGTTCCCCTGTTGGTGTGGATCGACCAGAGCTGAATTTTCTCATTTCTCCTTTGTCAGAGCTGAGTTTCCCTCCGTTCTTCCAGGGCACCTTGCTGAGCACGGAGTGAGGAGAGCTGCCAGCTAGTCCATCGCTTTCACCCATGGTCTCCCATCTCCACTCTTTCTGTTGTGCAATTAGCGCAAGTCCTGTGCTTCTTTGAAGGTCGCTTCTTTTTGCTTCAGCAGCTTTCAGTCTTCTCCCTCTCCTTCCCTCCCCCCTACAGTGTTCCTATTTGTATCTCAATATGAATTTCCTCGTTTAAAAATTTTAATTGGGTTCATGGTCTTTTTGAATCTGTGTACCAATATTTTTCATTTGCCTTTCACAATGATTATCCATTAATTCTCCAAAGATCGGATCTACTCCAAATATTGCCCTCCCTGCTTCTGGGGCTGAAAATAATTCCCTGCTAGCCTTTATCCTTTTTCCTCCCATTCCTGTGTCTGCATCTTCTCTTTTCTCCTTTGTATCAATTTACCTCTCATGGGTCCATTCTGTTACTCTTCTGTGGCTATCTTCCAACGTAGTAGAATCTGGTGTGCTACTTCACATCTCTCTTGGTTCTAAATTATGGGTATTCTTGTTAGTTTTTAGACGTTTGCTACAGGGATGCCTCGGTGGCTCCATCGGTTAAGCATATGCCTTTGGCTCGGGTCATGATCCCGGAGTCCTGGGATGGAGCCACGGGCGGGCTCGCTGCTCAGCAGGGAGTCTGTTTCTCCCTCTCCCTCTGCCTCCCCGCTGGCTTGCACTCTGCTTTCTCTCACTCACTCTCTCTCAAATAAATAAATCTTTTAAAAATAAATAAACAAAAGTTTGTTGTGATTTGGGGTTGAGATTTTTAGATTATTTGGCACTTCTAAAATTCTGCTGTTTCATTATTATCTTGATGTGGTTTTAGACTTAAAGAGATGCAAAATCGGCCTCCATGTATTCTTCACCCAAATTCTTCTTAAATTAACAATTCATGTCATTGCAGAGCATGGTCAGAAGTAAATTATTCTTAGTATTGCATCATTACCTAAAGCAAAACTCTAAGTCATATTTCACTAGTGTTTTCCACTAATTTTTGTGTTTCAGGATTCAGTCCAAGAACCTGTATTATATTTAGTTGTCATGCGTCCTGAGTCTCCCCAGGTCTGTGATAGATGTTCAGTCTTGCTTTGTCTTTCCTGTCCTTGACACTTCTGGTGAATGTGGATTAGTTATTTTGTGGACTGTCCCTCAGTTTGGGTTTCTCAGTTTTCTCACAATGAGGTAGATCTATGCATCATTCGAAGGATATCCAAGGACACTTCAACTTTCTTCCCCACTATGAGCCCTGTCCAAACACCAGTTGATTGTGGGTGTTTCTTCTTCATGAGAAGACCAAGGAACTTGACATATGCCTCACAGCAGTAACTGCCAGGGGACTATATGCTTCTCAGCCCGGAACATGCAGAACACAGGTTGAGCAAGGAAGCTGAGTTAGCATGGTGGGCCCAGCAGGTGGGGTAACTGGCATTTTTTATGTCTCTCATCCTTCATTCCAATGTTGGGTTTGACTGGTTACTCCCCTGTGTGTTCAGTGAATATCCAAGCTCAGAGGTCCCCTACTTCATGAGGTCACAATGACTCTGTCATTCTGCCATGAAGTCCGTGGTGTGTCAGGACATCCTTGTGCCCACTCCCTTATCAGACTAATTACTGTAGAGTCCAACATGGAATCAATGTTGGGACCTGCCCTTTGGATAATTTCTCTTAGGATGTTCAGAAGAATACACATGGTCTTTGGTCTACATTAGAGACAGGAAGACCTTGCTCTCACTCATAATTATATTTTTCCTTACAGCAGCTGAGGATGGGCAGAAGGGTAGGGAGACACTGGAGGTAAGAATGAACAGTGTCTTCATTTCCATAAGTAAAGATTTTACCTTTATTTTAATTTTGGTGCAAGCATCTGCTCTGCAAAGGCTTAACTGAACTAAGTGCTGGTGTTTTGGTTAACTCAAAGGGGTATATTCAAAAACAAGCCCACATTGCTGACATTGTTCATTTTAGTTTCATGGGCTACTTGGCTCAGGAGCCACAGGCATATTGCCTTTCAGAGGGGTATTCTATGGCTTGCTGAACTACCAATATGAGAACATCCCTTGTGCTTGGAAGGAAGTGAAAAATAACCAAGTCACTACTTTGATGTCCTGTCTGGATTCTCCCTCTCCCCACTCAGCACCCTTTAGAGGTAGAATACTGAAGCAGTCTTATTTCTGATTCCTTCCACTCAGTGTCTGGGTGAAAAAAACAAAAAACAAAACAAGAACAACAACAACAACAACAACCAAAACAAAAGTAAAACAAAAAACAAAACAAAACAAAAAAACCCTAACTTTAGTGACCAGATTATAGGGTGTCTTAACTTGAGCCAAGCTCACTGTGTCTTCCTTCCTTCTTCCCCCAAAGCCATGTCTCTTTCAACATCCCCTGCGGATTAGGAAAAACTATCAGAATTTCTGATTTGATTTTGCCTTACTTACAAATGGCTAAGTTCATCTGTTACTGGTTGGATAGTGCTGGAAGAAGACATGTGACTCCTGGGTCACAGACAGGACTGTATTACTCATGGCACAAGGAACAGCATGAGCACGATCCCAGGTGGTGGCCAGAACAGACGGAAGGTTGCTGTGCTGGAGGGGATCAATGAGTTTGGGGAGCTGCTGTTTTATAACAAGCAGTAAGCAAGCCTGCTCTTGGTGCAGAGAGAGACATTATGTTATCCTTCAAGTCTGATCTGTGCAAATATGACCTTGGGTAATGCACCAAATAGACTGTTCAGATACTAACATCCTTGGCCACCCAAAAAGAAAGTACAGACGTCTGCATGCCCATAGCACGTTGCTTCTCCCAACAGTTTGGGACATTAACACCCAGAGGCAGGGAAGAATAGATTTGAAGAGTCATTGGTGGGAAATAATTAAATGATTTTCTCCTTATTAGACCCACTGATTTTTAAACTGATAAGTATATTTACAAATTATGCATATATCCAATCCTACTGTTCTCTTAAGTGTATTGTAAGATATCAATTAAATGGAAATGAGCAACGAGATGATAAAATAGCAATATCTGACTCTGCTTCTCATGCAACAGCAGCTCATCATGCTTTTTGTACAATGGCTTGCTACCATTCATAATGCACAGAAAGAAGATTTTTCAATTTCTCTTTTCTTTCTTTGTGTGTGACACATTATGTCTCCTCAATATGTACTCCTTGAAGAATGACCATGGTTATAAATAGCCCACAGTGATGGCAGTTCCTAATTTAATGGTCTCTGCAGCTAAGCACAATCAAACTCGAACAGAGCCCCTTGGCCTCAGCACATGGTTGCTACAAGCAGAGGACCCACCCTGAACTAGGGCTTATACTTCCTAGTGAAGACTTGAGTCCAAATCTATTTTTGCACTGAAGGGGTCCAGGTTTTATTATATGGTTTCTTGTCTGTGAATATGCAGACTTTGTTCCAGTCTTTCAGCTGAATTCATTGCCACAAAAACAAAATTGTATCAAATATCAGACAAAAGCTGACAAGGAGTTGGATTTCAATCAATCCCTCGTGTTATTGCAGCAAAACAGCTATAGATCACTTCCTTTTCTCCTCTCCGCCCTTCCATCTTCTCTTCAGTTATAAGAAACTTCAACCACAGAAACACAAAATTACCAGTCAAATAGCCAGTGCTGAATCAGGGCATAAAAATTAATTGGGAGATATGATATAATAATAACAGATATAATAAACCATTAGGTTCTCTTTTTAAAACAGCCATTTAGGAGTTGGCTGTGACTCCAGATTTGCCAATTTGCAAATGTTTGGGTCTGGCCTGTAATTTCTCAGGTATATTTCACATGTTTTTATTCTATCACGTTGTAAAATGCAAATAGGCTAATTTATCAATTATGCTATGGTCAGTGTTGACATTTCAGAGAGTTTCTCACACTTTTATTCATTCAATAGAGAGTAATTATTTTATTTTAATTACTTATCTCAAACTTCTTCCCCAAAAACTTTGAGGCTTAAATGCTTGTAGGTACGTCAGTGTCAGGCCCTGATTCGAAGGTGGCTGAAGAGAGAGACTGTCGGTACCACAGGAAGAGGTAAGAGTGAGGGAAAGTTCCAGTGACTGGAAGGGTTAACTGAAACGGCAGTTGAGAAAACAGGTGACCGTAATTATAAAGGAAATTATAACTAGAACATCTCCTCAGGCAACATTTTGTTACTGAGAACTCAGGAGTCTCTAGAAAACACAAACTGAGGGTATGTGGGATGCCATTACTGGGATCATTTTTAAATTAGACTGGTCAAATATTCAAGAAGATGATCTAAGAGAGAAAACGCTGCATTGTTGAGGAGAGTGGGTGACCTGGCAGTTCTTTTCCATCTTTAACTCAGAGGATTCTATTATCTGGTCTATCTGTATGATAACCTCATTTTAAAAAAATTTAAAAAAAAACTGCATTGCATCACATCACCTACATAACTTCCGTTGAATGTAACAGATGTGTATAGTGCATAAACAGCAGCCTATGCAGATGTGAGCCAAGAAAAAGTACACAAATTTAAAAAGAAAACAGAGATGTGCTATTTGAAGAAGAACAGTGGATGACACAAGAAAAGCAAAATTCTAGGAATCCATTTTGAGAGGACATTTGATTAAATACCGAATCAGGTTATTGTTCTAGCTCTGTTCTTAAAGAGCTACGTGAGTTGTTTTAAAATCTATAACATGAGAAAATTGATTTACTTACTACTTAGACCCCTTTACCTTTAATAGTAAGTCAGTCTGTAACCCCAGTTGCAGTATATAGTGCTTGGTAGCAAAAGCATCCCTATTTTTTTGCATAAATACTCATGTCATCATGTTTCTTATCTATAAAGTTCATGCTTGAAAAATTAAAAATGTAATGCATCAGTGGAACATCTATACCAGAGAATTCCATTTTTCCCCCCAATTCACTGGAATTCACTGGGACCGAAGACATCTCTCTACCTGTAGTGCAGAAAATTCTTCAATAACTACACCAAGTACCTCATAGTACTTAGTTTTCTTCATATTAGACAGATAATCTTCCCTTTTCATGCTTTAAGTGCCCTGCCCTCTGGTCCAAAATGCATTCCCTCTCTTTCTAGTATATTCACACACTCGACTTACACTTTTCTATCCTTGTCTTTGACCCCTCACCAAGCCTTTGCTTAGGTCTCTTCTACCTTAAAATTAAGATGAAGTTTTTAATTAATAACCTTTTTCACTTGTGTCTCTGTTTAGCTGTAATGTAATCTTTGTCACGCCTTGGTTATTTCCTTGTTGATGTTGTTGTTTTGAAGCCAGTCTCTGTCCATGCTGCTTCCCAATCTGAGTGTTTTCAGTCTGACCTATGAGTCCAACAGGACAATAAAATGTTCTTGCCCAAACTACAAAATGGCTGCCTAAGAGATGGTTCCAACAATCACTTTATCAGTCCTCCGCTTTCTCCAGGGATTTGTAGCTGTCTACGTGCATGTTGAGTTCTGTTTTGAGACTGCCCATGCCCTCCTGAAGCATATGTTCTATATGTTCTGCTTATAGAACATATGCTTCAGGAGGGCATGGGCATTAAGTTGTTTCAATACTGAAACAACTGTACAAGTAAATATAAACTTTCTTCTGGGATGAGCATTTTAAAGAAAAACACATAATTCTTTGAAAGCATATAGTAAGGGATCTGAATTTCCCTCTGACTTAGAGGTAGTGTCTTTGAGGAAGGGACATTTGAACTGAAGAACTGTCTCGAGATGGACCACAGATGCATTTTTAGCAAGGCTTGAATTGCCCTAGTTGATACTGGTGAGGAACGACTTCGAAGGCATTGTGGAGAATCAAAAACAGTGCAAACCAACCACAAACGAAAATCAAAAAGGGCAAACAGGCAAACAGGCATGAATGAATCTTGGAAAAAGCTATTTCTCTATCCAGTTGAGAGATAACAGTTTGGGACGAAGTGTCTGTGTATTGACAATAGAAGGAAATGGATAGACTCAATGCACATTCACAGAGTGAAATTGGCAGTGGTGGCTTAGGTGTATAAGGAGGGGGAGGAAAAGGACAGATGGAGTCTGTATTTCTTTAATTCCACGTTTTTTATATGTGTAGCTAGATTCAGTGATATAAATACACAGAGGAGAATGGGTGTAGAAAAGAAACTACAGGTCAATATCTCTCATGAACATAAATGCAAAAGTCCTCAACAGAATATTAACAAATTAGATCCAACAATCTATAAAAAGAATTATATTCCACAGCCAGCTATGATACATCCCGGGTGTGCAAAACTGGTTTGACATTCAAAAATCCATGAAAGCAATCAAGAGAATGAAAAAGATTAATCACATGATCACGTCAATAGATGCAAAAATGCATTCAAAACAATTCAACACCCATTCATGATATTTTTATTTGTTTTTTTATTTTTTATAAACATATATTTTTATCCCCAGGGGTACAGGTCTGTGAATCACCAGGTTTACACACTTCACAGCACTCACCAAAGCACATACCCTCCCCAATGTCCATAATCCCACCCCATTCTCCCAAACCCCCTCCCCCCAGCAACCATTCATGATATTTTTTAAAAAAAAGTCTTAATAAACTAGGAATAAAGTGAAAGTTCCTCAATTGATAAAATATATTTAAGAAAATCTACAGCTGACACACTTAAGGAGAAACTCAAAACTTTCCCACTAAGATCAGGTACAAGGCAAGGCTGCCCCAATCCCACTACTGTTTTTCAGTATCTTACTAGAAATTCCATTTAATGCAAAAGGACAAGACAAGAAAATAATATGTATACTTATTTGGAAAGAAGAAATAAAACTGGCTTTGTTGGGAGTTAACTTGTCTGTCTTCTTAGAAAATCCTACAGTATGCGCCAAAAGCTGCTGGTTTTCTAATAAGTGATTATAACAAGTTTGAAAGACATAAGGTTCATATACAAAAGTCAGTTGCTTTCCTATACACTAAAAATGAACAGGTGGATTTTGAAACTTAAATAGAATTCCATGCACTTTAGCATTGAAAAAAATAAATAAATAATTAATAAATCTAACAAGATATATGTAAGCTCTATATAGGGAATACTATAAAACTCTGATGATCAAATTCTAAAAAAAAATTAAGTAGTAAATAAACAGTGATATTCCATGCCCACAGTTAAGAAGACTCAATATTGTCAATATGTCGGTTCTTCCTAACTTGATCTGTAGACTAAATGCTATATAAATTAAAAATCCCCAGAAAATTATTTTATGGATATCACAAGCTAATTCTAAAGTAAACATGAAAATGTCAAAGACCCTGGATGTTAAAGGGGATAAAATAGTTAAAGGGGATAAAATATTTAAACTAGTGATTTCACTGAGAATATCAAAGACTTTGCAAGGCCTCTTCGTTCATTATAAAGCTGCAATTTTGGACGCCTGTGTGGCTCAGTTGGTTAAGCATCTGCCTTTGGTTGAGGTCATGATCCCAGGGTCCTGGGATTGGGTCCCACATCAAGCTCCCTACTTAGTGGGGAGCCTGCTTCTCTCCCTCCACTTCTCCCCCTCCTCCCTGCTTTTCTCTCTCTTCCTCTCTCAAATAAATAGATAAAATACATTTTTAAAAAGTTGCAATTTTTTCAGTGCATTTTTACCAAACTAGAAATTATCATGAATACTTCAACTAAAATTATATTGATGTTCAAAATACTTTTAGCTGCTTAACAGGAACTTACTATTAATTATGTTATTGTATTTCCCATTTAAGGTAGAAGCCCATCCGGGATGCCTGGGTGGCTCAGTCATTAAGAGTCTGCCTTGAGCTCAGGTCAGGATCCCAGGGTCCTGGGATGGAGCCCCACATCGGGCTCCCTGCTCGGCGGGAGGCCTGCTTTTCCCTCTCCCAATCCCCAATTTGTGTTCCTTCTCTCACTGTCTCTGTCAAATAAATAAATAAAATCTTCAAAAAATAATAATAATAAGGTAGAAGCCCATCCTACAGAAGTCCCTATTTGTGCTATTTTTTTTCATAGATGTATAAAAACAAAATAACAACTGTTAATGCTGTTTCTTATTAACACAGTATGAAGAGTGTATTTGATTTTTAAAATCCCTAATATTAAAATAACTGATTATAGAGGTGCCTGGGTGGCTCAGTCAGTTAAACCACTGAAATTTGGTTTTTGCTCAGGTTGTGATTTCAGGGTCAGGAGATTGAGCCCCTGCCAGGGTCCAGGTTTGGCGTGGAGTCTGCTTGGGATTCTCTCATCCTGTGGCTCTTTCCCCCTGCTCCCTGTTTCTCTCTCTAAAATAAATAAATAAATCATTAAAGTAAACAAAACCCAAGTAATTCTATTACAAGGCTGGAAAGCATTTGCCATGATTTGAAACTCTGTCAGCCTCAGGAACATGGCAGTTTTCTGACTTCAGTCACCTGCTCATCTTCCTCCAAGCTGAGCGGAGCCCTTCAACAGTGCTCGAGCTGGTAGACTTCTTTCTTCTTAGAAGAGTTTTCTTGTTTTTTTTGTTGTTGTTGTTTTAAATAAATGGTTGGAAGATTTAGCATGGATATCTGTGAAGTAGGGTCACCTATTCATTTTGCTCTATTTAACAGAAGAGTTCTGAAACCATAAGATATTAATAAAATATGTATATAATTTCACATTTTATTTGGTACCATGATTTCCTTTAAAAATACTAGAATGTTTGAATGCTCTACTTCTTTGAAAAACTGCAATAACCTGTTGTAATATAGTTCTAATCCAGCTCTGATTTTTATAAAACAATATGTAAAATATTTTAAATAAAACTAAAGTTTAATTAACAAGATGCATATTTAGTTATCTTTTCTGTGGGCTTTTACTATACACTATATAAAACTCATTTCGATCTTTCTGGTCTAAAGCAGACATTTTAATTCCATAGTAAATAATAACAGAAAAAAAAATTAAAGTTTAATCTTTAAAAGAAAGTACAATGTGAACTATTTTTCACACAAATGTCCTCAAGAAAGTACCCTATACTACAAAGACAATATTGAGAAAGAAAAAGACACTTAGCAGTTCTCTGTTTATTCTCAGAGACACAAGAATCTCCATAAGCCCTCAAAACTATGATGCTAGCTCATCCTTTGTAGTAAAGACAGTGTCTAGAGATGGGGCAAAACACCATAGCCCTGGGAAATTATTGACCATTCTCTTCATGGGCTTCTACTTACTTGTTTTTTGATGCGAGGGGTCTTAAATTTAACAGTTTATCTTATTTTCTTTCTCATAAAGAGGGAGTTGGAAATAAAATTACCTATACCCATTAGGTTAAAGATCAATAATAGTGACATTAAAAGAATTTAGAAGTTTTCACCTTGTCAATATTGGTACATAAAACTTGCTGAACAAATTAATAGTGTGAGAAAAATTGTTGCAAGGAGATTGTTCAAATTACTCTGAGGAATTTAACACTCCAGGAACTTTGGAATTTTTAGTCTCTGAAAACAGAATTTATTGCTCATACCTTCATGATACATAAGAAATTAAATCAAGAAAGAGGACCTCCTCCAACATGGAATCCAGCATTTTACTAAATAGCAAACAAACTGGGGCACATGGGTAGCTCGTTTGGTTAAACGTCTGACTTTGGCTCAGCTCATGATCTCGGGGTCCTGGGATTGAGCCCCACACAGGGCTCCATGCTCAGCAGGGAGCCTGCTTGTTCCTATCCCTCTCCATCTGCCCCTCCCCCCACACATGCGCGCTCTCTCTCTCAGATAAATAAATATTTTTAAAAATAACAATTAAATATCCTTGAGAAATTAATTTGTATATTCATCTGAAACAGAAATAGGAACCCTTATTCTAAGTAACAATTTAAAAATGTGTCTATCCCCTACTTTTTTCACTATAGTCACCTACTAAATTATTAAAATTTCTCTTTTGTTTTGTGAATTATGTCATTTGCCTAGTGTCTATCTTTCTTGTTAAAGTAGCAAAATGAAAAAGAAATATATTTTATTTTCATATTTCTATCTAGAATACATTGATTTCAGCTGAAGAAATAGCAATTAATCTGTAAGCGCAAATTTTCAATGGAAGTTTTGGCAGAGAGTTCCTAATTCTTCATTATATACATGAATTATTTTCTATGTATGTGGATCATTTTTATGTGCATATTCTTAAAAAACTTGCATTTTCATAAATGTCATTTCATTCAGACTTACCTGACATTTCTGAGCAATTGCTGTAACCATTATATTATCTCACGTAGATCACATGTGTGCACTGCAAAGATTTTTCTCTTTCAGAAAACACCAGATAATTCTCACGCTGAACCAGACCACTCTTGGGAGTTGACTTCCCAGCAAGCATTCGCTCTATAGCGATTTTCCTCCTAATATCTTTTTCCGTATTCCATGACTGAAATAAATTTATAAAGAAAGAAATACATAGTCTCATTATATTGTTACTGAAACATAGTAATTTTTGTCACTTGCTTCCTTATAGTAGGGTACTAGTTTGTTAACATAAATTTAATTTTTCCTGCATTATTTTGACATATTTCACTTAGCCACCCTTTGGGATGTTTGTAATACATATAATTTTAAACAGTTTTTTTTTTTTTTTTAAGGAAGTGTCAAGGAGAAGAAAATGGACAAAACTAAATAAATACAAATTAAATAAAAATAAATCACATGTACTTAAAGAAATGCATATATTCCTTATTTTCCATCTTTTTTAGAGAACCCTTTTAAAGATACTTAAAAAAATACTACACACAACTCCACAGAGATCATTGCTTTTTCCAGTCAATCTATGAGTAATTGAAAATATTAACATATTATTTTTTAAGCCAAACATCATTTGCATGACTCCATGGAATTCATACAGATTTTAATATTTTGTTGCATTGTTTCCCCTTAGTTTTAATTATAAAACTATATAACACATAGTCATATATATGAAAAACACATATGTGCATATATATATGTGTGTGTGTACAAGTGGAAAAAAGGGCTTTCCTCCAATGTCTGAAGGGAATATGGCATCAGTTGAAGGCTGTTATGAAAAATTCACAGTAGATAGGTGTTGCCTAGGATTTAAGCTGAAATCACCTATCTAGACACAACCTCAATTTGACACCATAATTCTTTGCAGGCTTCCTTAAAACTCAGTCCAGGTGGAAGAAAAAAAAAAAAAGGCATTTTGGCAAACTGGCCTCCTGACTCTGTAATGAACATCTTGCTGAGCTCTGCTTATGAATAACAAAAATAGATACAATCGAGCAAAAGATGGGTCATAAAACCTTAAATACTCTGTCTAAGAAGACTGAGAAATAAGAATGAGGCTTCACCTTGCTGATCCTTTAAAAACAATTTCTGGCTTTGTGTGCTTCCTTGTCACACTATGAGTCTCATTCAAATGTCTCAATGGTCAAAGCCTCAATTTCACAAGGTTGGCAAGTTGAGACTCATCTCCTAGGTGTGATTCAGGCAGACAGGCTTCTAAGAGCAATGGGCTAAAAAAATGCTAATACCAATGATGTTTATGTAATGGAGCTAAATGGTGGTTTAGAAAACCCATCAAAAATTGTTACCCCTGCAGGAGATCCTGACTTAATATGTCAGTTAATTGGATAAATTATGGAATGGTCAGCAAGTGACCTCCTATTAGAGAGCAGAAGCTAATGATGGCAATTATTTTGGAAAAAGAAGAAAGAGAAGGGTCTATTTTATGAAATAAGATATTTAAATATAAGGTAAAACCTCCAAACCTGACTCTTTTCCAAACATCTACATCCCTGTTCCATAGCACTAAAAGGCATGAATGCTAAAATGTCACCTGCTGGAAGAGCATACTGAAGAACAAAGGGGAGACATCAAAGTAACTAGCATGGAATGCCTGCATTTAATCTAGAAGAGCTAAAACTCTCCTTGGTGACATGAACAGGAAGAACTAAAATCTCACATATCTTGAAGAGGAAAAGGAGGAGAAAGTTGCATAAATAAAACTTGAAGGGAAACGGAGTCATATGGCTAAATTTTCAAAATATGTAGTTGATAGATACAATTTTGTTATCATAATACATTTTATTTAGTAATCCTTTAGGATGCTTGTACTATATGCTATTTTTTTATGTTTTTTTAAAAGAAAATGTCAGGGATATAATAATCAAAGTCTAATTAAAATACTTAGTGCATTAGTTTACTAACTGGCATAGTTTATATAACATAGTATATAATGCAATGATTAATACATAATTTGACAAGATTTTTTTCTTATATTTAATGTATATATATATACATATGTATATATGTATATATATATATATAAAAGATTTTATTTACTCATTTGACAGAGATCACAAATAGGCAGAGAGGCAGGCAGAGAAAGAGGGTGGGAGAAGCAGGCTCCCCGCTGAGCAGAGAGCCTGATGCAGGGTTCTATCCCAGGACCCTGAGACCATGACCCAAGCTGAAGGCAGAGGCTTAATGCATTGAGCCACCCAGGTGCCCATGATTTATGTTTTTTGTGTTTTTTTTGTTCTTTTTTGTTTGTTTGTTTGTTTGTTTTGTTTTGTTTTTAAATCAAAGCCTTTCCTTCCCAGGTTTATTGAAAAGTAACTGATATATGTCACTGTATACATTGGAGGTACACCACTTGATGATTTGATTGACATATATTATGAAATGATCAAAATAGTTTCAGTTAACATCCAGTGTCTCATATATATACATGAGAAAGCAAAGAAGAAAAGGAAGGATAAACATTCTCCTTGTGATGAGAACTCTTAAGATTTACTCTCTTAATTAACTTTCAAATATGTCCCAAAGTAGTGTCAACTATAAACATCATGTTATATATCACACCCCTGTGCTTTTTTTTATCTTTAAGTGGAAATGTGTACCTTTGACTACCTTCCTCCAGTCGTCCCTCTCTGCTAGTCACTGTCCCTGGTCACCGTATGTCTGGTCTCTTTTTCTATGGGTTTGTTTTGTTTTTGTAATTTTTGTTTGTTTGTTTGTTTTTAGATTCTACACGTAAGTAAAATCAGATGGTATTTGTCTTTTCCATCTGACTTGTTTCACTTAACATAATGCTTTCAAGTTCCCATGTTGTTGAAAATGATAGGATTTCCATATTTTTATGGCTGAATAATATTCCATTGTAGATATACCACAGCTGCTTTATCCCTTCACTTGCCAATGGACACTTAGGCTGTTTTCATGTCTTGGCTAGCATCAATAATGTTGTTTGAACACAGGAGTGCAGACATTTTTTCAAGTTAGTGTTTTTATTTTCTATGGGTGTATTCCCAGAAGTGGAATTTCTGGATCATATCATAGTTCTTTTTTTTTTTTTAATTTTTTAAAGATCTTCTGTCCTGTTCTTCATAGTAGCTGTGGCAATTTACATTCCCACCAAGAGTGCACAAGGTTCCCTTTCTCCACAACCATCCCAGGATTTGTTATCTCTTGTCTTTTTGATAATGGTCATTTTAACAGACATGAGGTCATGTGTCATTGCGGTTTTAATTTGCGTTTCCCTGATGACTAGTGATGGTCAACATCTTTTCATGCGCCTGTTATTCTTTTGTATGTCTTCTTTGGAGAAATGTCTATGCCAGTCCTTTGCCCATTTTTAAATTGTGTTATTTGGTCTTCAGCTATTGAGTTTATTAGTACTTTGTGCTCTTTGGATATTGACTTTTATTAGATACATGGTCTGCAAATATTTTTTCCCATTCCATAGCTTCTGTTTTCACTTTATTGATGGTTTCTTTTTTTAGTGGAAGCTTTTTAGTTTGATGTAGTCTCATTTGTTTACTTTTTATTTTGTTGCTTACATTTGAGGTGTCATGTCCACATAATCATGACCAAAGCCCATGCTACTGAGCCTTTTTTATGTTTTCTTCTAGGACTTCTGTGCTCCCAGGTCTTACCTTTGAGTCTTTAATCCTTTTTGAGTTAATTCTGTGTGTGGTATAAGATAGGGGTCCAGTCCTTCTTTTACACATGGATATCCAATTATCCCAGCAGCATTTAAATTTCTCAGGGCACCTGGGTGGCTCGGTGGGTTAAAGCCTCTGCCTTTGGCTCAGGTCATGATCCCAGGGTCCTGGAATCGAGCCCTGCATCGGGCTCTCTGCTCAGCAGGAAGCCTGCTTCCTCCTCTCTCTCTCTCTCTCTGCCAGCCTCTCCACGTACTTGAGATCTGTCTGTGAAATAAATAAATAAAATCTTTAAAAAAAAAGTTCTCTTTTCTTCATTGAATATTCTTAACTCCTTTGTCAAATACTAGTTGACTGCTTACACTTGGGTTTATTCTGGGCTCTCAATTCTATTCCATTGGTCTATTTTTCCATTTTTATGCCTGTATCATACTGTTTTGATAATAACAACTTTGTAGTACGCCTTGAAATCAGGGGGCTGTGATGCCTCCTTCTTTGCTTCTTTGTTTTTCTTTCTCAGGGTTACTTTAACTATTTGGGATCTTCTGAAATTACAAAATGCTTTTTTTTTTTTTTAACTTAAGCTATCTGTTATTATGGATTTCTAGAACAAGATACAGAGAAGAAACTTAAGTGAATAGATTTCACCTTTTATAGCATCAGGCAAACTTTAAAATCAGTTAAGCCTAACCCTGGCTAGTTTGCAAATATTGAGCAAAACCGCTTTAACAGAAGGAAGAGTCCTATATTGTAGAGAAGTAGGAACTTTGATGTTGATCTGGCATGAAGACCTTTGCTGCTTGGTTTTTCTGCCTGTGTGATCCTCATTTGAATAAGATCTATTATTGAACTTTGGGACTCAGTGGATACTGGAGGACTGACCTTAAATTTCCCCCCAAATCTGATGAATCTAAGGTTGATAGGATACTAGTAGTACAGATAGGGGAAAAGTTTGAGACTGTTGAGAGTCTGTATCTTCTATAAGGTATTTTTTTCAGATGATGACATCCACATTAAGATGCCTAATGTGTGACCGGAATTTTAAGCAACTAAATAGGATCTTGGACATAAATTCATAGGCACATATATTACGCTGTTTTCAAACCTATGCAGATTTATCTGACATGTTGATAATTTAAAATAAAAATATAGAATCATGTGCCTAAAAATTATCATTTTATCCCTTTCTTTGTTAAGAAATGTAATGAAAACTGATTTTTTAAGGTTGAATAAAATAATGATATTTTTATATAATGTTAATTAAAATAGTTTCTTAAGTATTATTGCTGCTACTGTGGAAAGACTGTAAACTGTACTTTTAAAATAATAAAGAATGTAACCTATACCTATATTTTAAATTTTAATAAAAGTTTACTAGAATGTATTACTGATTCTCTAACTAAGCAAACCAGGTAGGATATAAGCAAAAATGCAATCACATTTTCTTGCTAGACACCAGCACCGAGCCTCTATATTAAACTAGCAGGTTTGTAAGATCCTTCCAATCCTTTTGGAGTATTATAAAATCAATTATTATGGACCCTTTTCTTTGGCTAAAGTGCCTTATTTGGCACTATCATAGTCTTTCCTAGTGTGGGAAATTCCTTTTGTTGTCATCATATGTATTATATGTAGAATTGAGAAAGAATATTTTGCATGTAGACACAGCACTTTGAATATATTAAGAGATACACATTAATCATCTTGGTTTTCTGGCTGTTACAATAAATTGACTTATAAATTGCTATGTATCTGGTTATTCTATGCAAGGCACTTCAAGTAAAAAAATTTGCTAAACAAAAAAATGATAGGATGAAGCAGCTGGTTGACTTTTTTTTTTAATAACTTTCTTGAAATGACATGAAGTTTTTGACAGTATATCTAAAAGGATTTAAAAATTTCTCATGAATAATTTTAAGTTTCAAAGAGGCCTGGTTTCATGATAGGAAAGCTGTTCATTTGTGTTTGTAATCTGGTCTTTGAAAAAAAAAAAAAAACAAAGAAGAAGAAGAAAGAAGGAAGGGAGAGAGAGAGAGAAAGAAAGAAAGAAAGAAAAAGGGAGCTTCCTTGGGAAGACTTTGAATTGAAAAAAAATCTCCAGGCTTGACCTCTTACAGTAAAAGGCAAAGAGGAAGAGGGACCAAACTCAGAGAGGTTAAGGATCCTACAAGCTTCTTTTTTCAGTTGTGTTGGCTGCTGGTTTACCTCAATTCCTTGTGTTCTGTAGTATTGACATTCTACATTCTGCCTAACCTCCAAATTATCCTTAGTATATTCATTTGTTTGTTTATTCTTTGCATTTTATGTATCATGTAGTTATGGTTGTGAAATCATTTATTAAATTTCTAAAGGAAAAACTATTTAAAAAGTGTCCATTTTGTTCAATTTTTATTCATTCTATTTAATATGAGAAAAAATGTAATACTTCTCACCATATAAAATCAATCAATACTTCACATTTCAAAAGGACCTCAGCCTTCCCTGAAATGTATTTTGGAAAAAATAAAGAAAAATCCTTTAGGAACATTTTTTTTTTTTTTCTGCTATGCTAACTCTGCTGAGACTACAACATCATTTCATGTAACTTTATCACTGATACATTTTCCTACGTCTAATATTTCCCATAATACTTTTGGTTATGTTCTACCTCTTCCATTTGATTTTGTTCCTTGTACTTCTCAAAGCATTTGAGGAGTATTGGGATAATATTGGACAATCAATAATTCATATTGGAAAAAGAATGGGTAGTATTCAAGTGTTGATTTGCAACCACTCAATTGGAAATATGCAATATTAGATACAAAATATCTATTTTCAAATAACATATAAGATGGAAAACAGATGATGCTCTAGGTATTTTATTCTATATTTATATATATATATATATAATGTAATCTATTCAACAATTATATATAATTCCTGCGACTATTACTAGTATAAGTCCTGAAGAACCCACGAGTTAGAGGGAAAAAAAGACTCATCAATATTATGTGTCTTGGCAAAAGTGTGTTTAAGAGTTTGAATATATTTTCTCTCCCCTTCATATCATTAACCTTTCCTTGTTCTGTCTGTGTGGTATTTCCGTTCTAGAGATTATGCAGAGTGAAAGACAATCCCACAAGCATATTGTCTGTTTGAAGGACATCCAGGGAGGGACAGCCAATTGCACTGCAGCCAGAATTGTGCTCCACTCCCAGGGGAAATTCAGCATGGAGATGGACATTTGTGCAAGAGCCAAGTGTCAAGCATTTTGATTATTTAACTTGGTGTTTTTGCTTGTTGCCATTCTGTAGATGCCTCAAAGCAATGTTCTAGAGACTGACATTTCCTTTTTGTTTTTCTCCTCCTCAAAGAAGACAAAGGTCATCATATTTTTCAGGCAGCTGGTATTTATCAGTGTGGTTCTACACAATGTTTTATTTTTCAAGTGAGATGTACAGCTACTACATTCAAATATCCAGCGTAGCTCAATTCTAATAATAAAGAAAATTTTCCAAACACGAATGATGATCAGAATAACCAAGAATCACTGTGGGTATGAAGCTATTTGAGAATTCAGTGTTACCTACTCACTAGGTCAAGAAAGTAGACACTCTGGATGGTGATACTTGTCAAAATAGCCTTCAGCTAGTTGGCAAATCTATTGAATAGTAGTAAACAAAGATAAGAAAAGGGAACAGATAAGCTTCAGAGTGAGATTAAAAGCTAGGAAAGACTTAACATCAGTGAACACTAACTTTTATACACATTGATGTCTATGTTGAAATTAAAATATCACAAGAGATAAAGAGCATAACCTATAGAGCACAATGACTCTACTGTATGAATTGTAGATGCAACACCCTTGCTCTCCTCAGAAGTTCTTCAAATCACAGTTCACGTGGAGGTACTACTGGTATCCATATAGAATTTAGTGCACTTGGATGAAAGAAGAGGCAATGCACAATACATTTGGGAGATATAGGTAACAAAATACGTATCATTATAGGGCAAGTAGCTCAGAGTTCTGCATTTTAGTATATGGAAAGCTGACGTATCTAGAACTGCAATTCTTGGAAATTCTGGGTAAAACATGTCTTACTTATTTTCATTTAGATGATATTTTCCACCTTTTTCCTATTTGCTACATGATCTTTTCTCAAAATATATTTTATCAGACTTTAAAAACTGTTACTAGAAATAAGGAAACTAGATACCAATGGTCAATACAAGGCTAACGTAATAGAAAGGACATCTTTCATTGTAGTCATAAGTTTCAAGAAAATAGCAGATTATTATATCTACTCCAAACTACATGAACCTGATTTTTTTTTTTAATGGCAATCAATATTTCATTTTGTTTGCTATATAGCCGAGTGGCAACCTTGTTTGTGGATAACTCCATCCCGGTCATCCTGGCCCAGGAATCAATATGACATTGACCATTTAAATAAAATAGTTAATATAGCCTTCCAACATCCAGTTTTTAACATCTGAAGGGAAATATCTCTGTGTGTGTGTGAATGTGTGTGTGTTTCTCTTTAAGACATAATGATGATAGTACTTTACTAGAAGCAGTTGTGATACAAAACTTGGACCATTTCTTTCCTTTGATTAAACCTCTAGATGGAATGGTATAGATGAAGAAAGCAATTGTGCATAGCCATGGCCTGCCACAGCAAAGAATACATCAGAAGTGATCACTAGTTGAGCTCAATTTCTGAGAAGTTCATTTTCTTCAAACTGTTATAACCTGACAGGCAGAACCACTTGCCTTCCAGCTTTCTGACAGATCCCACTGTGACCAGGGAAATGGCACCTAGCACATTAAATGGATGCTTTGGGTCAGCTGGATGGCTTTTCTTCAGCTATTAAAGATGTATCACCAGGAACTTCTGTTTGCAGATGGCTTTGACACTCCCACACACATACGAGAAGCCCGAGTTATATGTAACACTAATGGGATTCACAGTGTTAATAAAGGATGCTGTAGTTTGAATGTCTGCAAGCAAGTTACCGAGAATAGACTAGCTTTGGACAATAACTTCTTTGAGCAAGCCTTGCTATAGATCAGGTCTATCTGCTATGTGGGAGGAGTGAAAGATTTCTTATTAACAGGGTTAGCCCGACACAATTGTTTGGTAAGAAAGAAGGAGCTGGCATTGAAGAAGGAGAAAATGGTGTCATAAAAACACAATAGCAAAGGGGATTTCCTTTTACAAAGTAACTTCATAGTATAATAATAGTAATTATTACATGAAATATGCTCTCTTGTTTTTGCATATTTGTACCACTAACATGTGTGGCTTTCTATCATGCATGTTCAGGAAAGCCAACTTTGACCTTCTAGTAATAAGATAATAAGGGCTTACTAAACACCGTATTCTAAAATGCTTTTCTACTGGGTAGCAGAGAATGGACTGCAAGTAAGAAACCATGATATGAAATCAAAGGAAATAAGCAGGATAGGGGAAGTGTGAACTGAATGTCAGCTCAGCTGTGTTTTGCCTTTTTGGTGGGAGGTAGGGTTAGTAGAGCTCCAGTAAATGCAGTTCCTAGAGGAGTTTCCAAGATGGTGGTCTGTTTCTACATACGGCCTTTAACGTGGGACCTTGATTTTATTTAGAAGGCAGTTTCAGAAGACGTATTGGCAAACAGAGGAAAGATTGGAGATTCATGTATGTGTTTTAAGACACACCTCCTTCTCTGTGTCTTGAGGTAGTGTATTAGCCTGGAGCTTCTGGGACAGCTGGAGGAGGTGGTAGCAGCACCCCATTTCCCTAGTTCACCATAAGCCACTGGTTTTGACCTGAGGCTCCAGTTTCTGAAGAGATGGATCAACTTAATCTTCTGTGTTTGGAACCTCAGGAATAATTTATTAACTGAAAAGAATGATTGCTTTTTACAATCCTACCAAAAAATCTTTAATCATCGTGTCCAAAAAATAATTTTAATTAAAGCAAATATCTTAGATATTCACCTTCACCTTCCATTTAACTAGATTTATGTCAACAAAATGCAAATTTGTATGTGTATATATATTTTTATATATGAACGCATATATAATTGTATATATTTAGATAAAGAAATGTACAGACAAAACCACCCCACTTGGGCATAAATTTTTCTACCTGTCTTCTGATTTCTTTCTCTTTCTGATTATAATAAAACATTGGTAGACTTTTGAGGTTTTAGTGTTAAATGCATATTGTGTATTTTTGATAATCGGTAGGTTGCAATGAATTGTCACTCTATTTTTTATTTATTTTAACCATGTATATATTGTATTTTTGTTGAAGTTTTAAAGTATGTCTTTTCAAAGAAAATGTCATTTATTTTTAGATATACATTAGCTTTTTTCTTAACATTGACTTAAAAATAGCTAAAATTATATTCACTGATAATATTAATTGGTAATTGACAATTATTAAATTGGGAATGGAACTTTAGCTGTTATAGAATTTAGAAAGACAGCAACAGGTCTCCTTAAAAGACCTTATCCTGTTGGCTAGTTTTTACCTGGCCCTTATTCCTTTTGTCTTTATTCTACCAGTGGCTAAACTTTATGTAACAAATAGAAAACCAGATGCTATTCAGAAAACCAAAAGAACAGTTCTAACTGAATAACATTCAATCATCTTTGGCTATGTTAAGTTACAAAGTTTATAGTTTGAATTTTGGACTTTGAGGATCATGTATATCTTAAAAATAGGAGACAAGGTTGACTATCTCTGCATGTACAATATGAATGCAAAGAAAAATTCAATTAATAAGTATCAGTTTAAAAAACTAATATCAGTTTAAAAAAAAAAAAAGTATCAGTTTGGGGAGCCTGGGTGGCTCACTGGGTTAAAGCCTCTGCCTTCGGCTCAGGTCGTGATCCCAGAGTACTGGGACCAAGCTCTGCATCATCTCTCTGCTTGTCAGGGAACCTGCTTGCCCCACCTCTCTGCCTACTTGTGATCTCTCTCTGTCAAATAAATAAATAAAAATATTTTTTAAAAGTATCAGTTTGACAAATTTCTTTAAAATATTTTTTCAATTGCAGACCATATATTAAATATTTTCTTAGGCTTATTTTCTCCACTGTAAGTATTCACCATTCTTCTAGCTTTTAATTATTTTCTATTGCCATGATCTGAACTAATACAAACTCTCCCTTTTGTTACTAGTTCAGTCACTAGAAGTTTGTTTCCCAGGTAATAGTAAATGATAGAGATTACACTTAAAGGATATAATTTTTACAATATGATATAAAACACACATAATGTCCTTGAATTATTTCATTAAAATGACAGTTACTCCTTCTCAAATGCACACATTAAAATTGCACAATGACATTTTGTACCCCACACCAGTGCTCATTGCTTAACTTTCCTGCTTCAATTCACTTGTGGCAGGGAATTAATCAGTCCACCCCTTGTCTGTTGTCCTATAGTTTATGATGGGTAGCCAAGAGAGCTATAATGCATTCCTTATTTAAATACAATAGTATAAACATTCATATTCATGTGATCAAGAAATAACCAAACTATAGATTTTTAAAACAATATTGACCTCAAAATATTATTTACTTTGATGCTGGTGTGTGTTTGTTTGGAAGTTAGTGTAAGAAGGTATAAATTAGATACAACAAAAAATTGAAAATTTTTGTATTGCATTTTACATGAGTTGACAAAATTAAATATATTACTTAGGTTACATTAACTTTCATGTTATTATTAAATATTTTGATCAGCTTCTCTTCAGGGGTTTGAAAACTGTTTCATTTTAGACTACTTTAAGAAAAATATATAAAATATGAATCCACAATGTATTTATATTAATGGCTAATGACTGATTCAATGCTTTTTTTAAAAGGTGTTTTAATGAGGAGACCTGCAAATGTTCTAATTGTACTCAAAAAGCCCTAGCAAAACATTTTAGGTGATATTGTGAATAGAAGTTTAAAAAAGAAAACTCTCTAGTCTTGGAATGAGAGACTTCTGAGTTTTAAGTTCTAAGTTTGAACTCTAAGAATCCAGGAGAACCATGATTTTTATTTTGCTCGCACAGAGAGCAAAGAGGCACGTAGGGAACAGTATATGTCACCAACCGGAAATACAATGCGATATAAAAGGGTTAAGTCTGATTTATAGCTTCAATCTATTCATCTTATTACCTATAGCTCACTATAAGGAAACTAATGGTAAATGAAATAAAAGATACCTGATCTTTATGTTTTGGGTTTAAATGCCACAATGCACACGTGGATTGAACAGAAACTCCATTTACTGTTGTAAAGCCGTGGGGATGATACTCGTTCGCACCACAGGGAATGCCTGTTTTTATATGTGACATCATTGAATCTTGGCAATTTCTATGTCTTAATCTATAAAAGAGATAATTTAGTCGTTAAATCAATAAGCCTAGATGTCAGCTGGCTTAGACTGAAATCTTGGCCTCAGTTACCAGCTGTGAGATCCGAGGTGAAGCTCTCTGTCCCTCAGGTTCCTCGACTATAAAATGTGGCTAAGATCACCTACTTCATAGGACCATTGTGAGGATTAAAAGACTGAACTAAATATGGAAAAATGCAGTATTATGTAACTACTTTTCACACTAAATAGACAATATATATCATGAATATCTGAAATGAAACTGCTCAGGAAGAACTATGAGAGTATCAGGAAGATTTTCAATCAAATCTCCAAAAAATGCATTTATTAATTAATTTGTAATAGTTTTTTTTTTTTTTTACCTCTATCTAGCCTATTTAATCCTTATGTTCCTGAAATCCCTGGAATATAAATGGATCTCCCATCCCTTTTCTATTAATTGCTCTCCCAAGAGTTGTAGAAAGATTAAGTACTCAGCTTAAGCACATTCTTAACAAATAGAACCTTGAGTCATAGTATCTGTAAGTAACTGAGATCAAACTATTGATTTCACATTGATCTTTCCACACGTGTTGTATGATGGCTCAGTCATTTCCTATGCTGAGTTTTACTTTCCCAATCAGTAAAATAGCTCTAGTAATATCTAAAAGCAATAAGCAAATGTGATGCATTCCAAAAACTCTGGAAAAGCAAAGATCAACAAGCAATAAAGGGAACAAGTTTTGTGATAATCACATGTCATTAGAAAAATAAGAACTGTTAAAGTGTGCACAAAAATTATACCCTTACTAGGAATACATATCTATTGGTTAAAGAGGGCATTCCTACAGTATAATATCTATTGTTGTTTTCTAAACACAGCACACATATAGGTATTGGGTTATAATCCTTGCCTGAGATTCTTATGTAAACAGTTTATTCATTATCTCCATACAAGCTCTAAGGTATCTAAACATAATCTTATGAAGGTTCCAGAATTTTCTCAAAAAGACCTGGGATGTGGTTTATTCTTGAAGCTTCTCAACTGGGAAAACTTTTTCCCTTGAGAGAGTGAAACAGCTCAGAATGTCAAACTTTGATCTAAACTGTTCACAGCATTCACAAGTAATATCAAGACAGTAATTTCCGTCTGTTTTCGTCTCAGATGTGAACCACAATAGCAAAACACAGAAAACCCAAAACATAAAATGTTGCGGGAAAATTCCCCAAGGTGTATTTTAGTAATTCTCTCTTTTTACTCATGATATATATCAGAAGGATAGTGAAGGGTAAGTCAGAAATGCAGAATTCAGTTGTAATATTTTATGTATATTGGAAAAAGTAGATAGCAATTAAGAGATGTGATTTTTTTGGTGTATTTTTAATAGCTGTGTATAAATTATTTCTAATTACGAAGTAAGGAATGGGACCACATTTTCTGAAATCCATTTCAAGCCCAACCAGTCCCAAATGACATAGTTCAGTGCTCCCTAGACACACATTTCTTCTGTATAATTTTATCTCTGTGATGCAGATGTCGCTCTGAGGTTTCCGATACAGGAACAATATCCTTAGAAAACCTTCCCTCCTCAAGGTAATGGAAATAAAAATAATTTAATACTGCAACCTGAAACTTTCCAATCCATGTTTAATATTTTCCACTTGTTTGGTTCTTCCTGACTCGTCTTGTTCACTCTGCTCCTGCTTTTTCCACTTCCTGCTGCTGCAGCTTACCTATGGCAATCCTTTTTTAAGGACATTTAGTAGCATCATGATGTCCATGTCTCCAATGTACCTCTCCATCCCCACTGTCAGAACCACATCCCCTCTGGTTTTTGATTATGAAAACAAAGGCAAGGACCAATTGGACACTTGAAGTAAGTTATCAATGTGTTTTCCAATCCAAACTTAGTGTCAATACATGAAAATTAAAAAACAAACAAACAAACAAACAAAAAACCCTTTGGTTGGCCCAAATGGATTTATTTCTACCCTGAGGGACCCTTGGTAAACAGTGTCAGAACAGCTAGAGTCCTCCAGTATGTATGCCATTTTTCTAGCCAGGAGATGTCTTTTTTAAAGGAGATGTCTTTTTTAATGGGAGGAAGAGAAGGAGAGAGAGGAAGGGAGAGAGGTTGGGTAACGGGTGTCAAAGTCTGTAAACTTGGGGCATTCTTGGCCGTAGGCTTCCATCTTAAAGACTCCATTTATTTGTTTATTTTCAGAGAGAGAGACGGAGAGAGCGCGCATGAACAGGGGGAGGGGCGGAAGGAGAAGAAGAGGATCTCCAGCAGGCTCTGTGCTGAGACCCCAGCCCGACACGGGCTCCATCTCACCACCCGGAGACCACAGCCCAAGCTGAAATCAAGAGTCCGATGCTTAAATGAATGAGCCACCCAGGCACCCCATTAGGCTGCAATCTTTCCCGTGCAGATTTATATAAGGACTTGAATGCATAATGTATGCTACTTTCTTGGCAGAGAGGCCCTTAGAGAATAATATCTATTATTAGGCAAATTTTCTTATATGTGATAGCTCTGTCATTATAAGACTAAAATGGATCTAGAGGAAATACAGCACATGCATATCAGCTTCATATTTACACATGTTCATCATTTATTTTTCCTTTTCCTCCTGCTTATTGAATTATACGGCACATGATCAGGTAGGGTGTTTTGGTTTGTTTGTCTTTGAAGGTCATGAGAAAGTCCCATCATTGGAAATACGCTCAGCAAACTTCCACAAGGTGAGGTCTTTAACTTGGCTGTGTGGGTGCCTCCGGTGAACCTGACATCAGCGTGCTGTCCCAGGAATAATGTCCCTCCTAGGAAAGGAGTCCTGGCGCTCTTACAGCCGAGGTAAGAGAGCCTAAGATGATGAGATTCATGATTTTGGAATAAAATGTAGATGTAGGTGATTTCATATATATCCAAAAGATGCAGGCAGTCAGAACTGAATACACATTGTAAATCTCGATGGATATAAGTGGACATAATTGTCATCATTTGTCACAAATAATGTTTCTACCTATTTCTTTGCCTGCTATTAATAAAAAGCAACTCCAAAGGTTGCTGAAGAAACTTTTAGTTTGCTCTCAGTTCTGCTTCAGAGGAAGGGGAAAAGAAGTGTGTTTATATCCTATTGAGGAGGAAATACGGTAAGGAAGAATTACACAGCTCTATGACTGGGGGTATCAGTTTCCTGGAGTTCTGGGGAGCTCAACTCATTCAGTGAATGTCTTATCAGTGAAATACATTTGGGGTACTCTCACAGAAAAGCAAGACATTAAAAAATATTTTATCTGCTCCTCTATAGGAGATTACATTAACACATATATTAATATTGAGAACAGTTAGTGAATACAAAATATAATCCAGTGTAACTGTCTAAAATCGCAGGAGAGACATCTTCATAAAATTACAAGGAGTCCAGAAAAACTCTTACTGTATTTTTGAAGGAGATGAATTCAACATCTTCTCTCTGGTTCACTTCCTCCATGATAAAAACCTTTGACTCACCCATCCACTCCCACGTGGCATCGCAGTAGCCTCTCTCATATAATGTTTGACAGAATACGACTGGATAACACCCTGCAGCTTTCACTTTTGTCTACGCCTCCCTCCACCCCCAATTCTCTTGCTAGAGGAGGACAAAGCCACTCGTCCCCAGAGAACCGGCCAGCCCCATGCGCTACCTGCTGCGGAACTAGTAGTAAAGGGCAGGACGGATTCCTTGAACTGGCAAGCTTAGGCAGGTGGGAACGACAGGAGTATAGTTCCTCAGGCTCAGCTGGACTTCGGATCACTCCCAGGGAAGCAATGGTAACTCAGCTCCTCCAAAATATTGCTCTCCTTGTTGAACATGTCTTAGAACTACAATATTGCATTTACTTACAACATATGGGACTTGAACTACAAGGATTATATTTGGTCATAATTTAGAGGAACAGGCAATTTGGGCTAGCCTCCTGTGGGGATTCTGCTGGTCTTTCTTGGTACCCTACATATCACTGTGGTCCTCTGAGGTCTCACTGGAGACTGTTTCCAGGGCTTGAGCTGGGGTAGCTCCATGTGGTCTCCACCTCTCATTCTTGCCAGAGCCACGTGATGTTCTAAGAATGCCAAATGGAATCCGAAAGGCCAGGTGAACCTTGGGCTTGGATCTCATTTCCTCTGCATCATATAGAGTGTGCCATTCAGGTCATGCCCGCAGTCACCTTGTGGCTCACTAAGCGGCTGGCTGTCCCAGGGAGACACAGCTGGTTGGCACATCTTGGCTCCATGGGGTGACTTTCTTACAGGCTAGATGGTTTTTCCTCAGTTGGCAGCACCGTGGTCAGAGACCGTACAAAGTGAGGCTACAGAGCCTTCTGAAGACTAGGCTCTGCCTTCGTGTGGCATTGTCTCCATCACATGTTATTGGTTAAAACAACCACAGGATCAGACCATATAGGGATTGGGAAAATGGACTCCACCTCCTGAGAGGGAGAAGCCACAGAGTAAGGGTGCGTGGGAAAGGGTACAGCAATGACAATTTTGGCTGCCATCTTTCAGTCTGACATTTTTTCTTAATCTCATTATTTTAATTTTCCTATAAAAAGCAGACAAGCACACATCAGACAAACAGAAGAAACCCACTTCTCTCCTTGCTCAGCAACTGCCCCCACATCATTGCAGTACTGACCGATTTCCATTCCTCCTTCATTCTCTCTCCCAGGGCAGCGTTTTCTAAAGTACGTAAAACATGATAGTGCTTTTCTTGCTCAGTGTGGGGAGTCTGCAAAACAAAGTTGTGCACAAACTCATCTGATTATATTCTTCATAATCAGTGCCTTAAGGTAGAACATTTACTACAAATACTGCTGTATTGATTTGTTTTAGATCGTATTCCATTTGAACAATACGCCATTTGTCTTAAGACATAGATTTTCATTTGATTTTTGTGCTATTGTTTGTTAAATGTAATATATTTTCTGACTATGATGTTGCATATTTCTGATGCATGCAAATGGAATTTTTGTGTGATTTGTGTACTGTTATTTGTAAATTTGATATCTTTTTTACTATTATGTTTCATAGTATTTCTAACTCGTAAGAATTGGATGAGTGGCTTAAAAATAGGTCAGTGATGCATAAAAATAATGATCAAAATTGCAGTGCAAGAACTGAAATGGCACAAAACATCATAAACGTAAAAAGGATAAATTCCGGGGCAAAATGAAATATGAATCTGTATGTGCATTGATAAGTGATATATAAATATAATGGTTTCTCCTAAGCAAAAAAAAAAAAAAAAACAAGAAAATGGTGCACAAATGGACCATAAGCATGAGAAAAATAGATTCTAGCAAATCCATGGTCCATTTGCACCCAGACCCTCCAATGTGGTCTGTGATTAAATGTCATCAGACCGCATGTGGATGCCATTGGTACACTGATCTCATTATTAAAATGCACTGTCCTTTGTGCTAACACAATTGTTTTTATATTCTTTCCCCCACAAATTCAAAACAGTATTTACAGAACCAAGTTGGTTATTTTTTCACTAAGTGTAGGGAAGAAAGAACAGAATCATCCAGCCTTCTTTAAATTAATACTTTTCCTCTCAAGAAGTACAAGGCAGAGTATTACCTAGAATCCTGTAAAGCTAGCGACTAGGTTAACAGGAATATTATGCTCAGGGCAAAATCAGAAGGAGCTAATGACAAAAATCCCTCCATTAAATGACATTGTTGGAAGTGACAAAATACCGATGTCACAGAACCAAGAGCAGTTACTCTCCAAATATGTGGAAGCGGGCATTTTATTCTAAAGGTGAACGAAATCAGTTTGCATTATGACATGTAGATTATGAATCAGTACTTTATGTATGTGAATAATGCAGCTGAGGGAGAGTACTTTCAGGTTTTTCCTATGTATCACTAGAATTACACGTGGTAGAAATGTACATTATGTTTTATTAATTGATTATTAGGAGTGGTGATGTCAAGAAAGAATCTGAGCCATATTCTGATGGAGCTTCAGCTACATGGAAAGGCAATATTTTAGATATTTAATAAAAATACATAGCTCCTGGTAGAATATGGACAGCAACCTAGCAGAACAGAAGAAGAACATTAAGGAGGTCCCAGTGAGTGTTAGCTAAAGTTCAGCCATAGCAACACATCCAATCAGGAAGAGAGCTACTATTAGGTAAATTGACTTTTATTAGGGGGTGATGGGTCAAAACTAAGCCTTAGGATCCTGAAACCAAACTTGATCAAGGAAGAGTTCAACAGTCTCTCCTATGAACTTGAGCTTCCAGAGTAGCCAATGCAATTAAAGCAAATAAACCATGGGCTCAACAATGATTCTTAATTTCAGGATAAGATATTTTTCTAGTGTTTCTGGAATCTTCTCCTGGTGAACCCCCTCCATGATAGCTTCATGCCTTTTATATTCTATATCCTTTTCTTGCTATTCTTGAAATCAGCCCGGTCAAATGAATCCCAGCAAGTCTGCTGAGAGTTGCATATATCAGTCCGAGCCTCTGACCTTCAAAAGTGCATTTTTCTGGAATTTTCTGGAAACTTCGATCCAGGAACCCTAACTTCTCTTTTTTTTGTCTACATGGCAATGCAGAATGTGTTCTTCCTTTCAATTACCTGAATGTGAAGTTTTCTTTGACAATACAAATCCATGTTTTTCTCCATGAAGATTTTTTTCACTACTCAGTCCCTGCTGTGTCCTCACTTCCTGAATTCTAACACATAATTAAGTAGAACTGCACAATTCAGTACTTTGTCATATATTTATTTCCTTCAGAGTAACGTCCGTTTCCTCCCAAGCTCAAATGAACATACCTTGAGGGAATTCTTATGTTGACATTCTTATGAGAGTTGCAGAGGTACAATATTCTGGTAGGTTGTCTGCTATCAAGGCACTTAGAATCTAGTTAGAGATCTACATAGAAACAAACAAAAGAATAGAATATAATTGGGCTCCAATTATAAGGGACACTCTACAAATTCCTCTGGCTGGCAGAGAAGGTAAATGAGGACTGGAGTGCTGGTCGAGCATCCCTCAAGGCTAACAACAGTCTTAAGGATTTGTGGGATTCGCCTCAGTAGAGGGAAGGGTAGTAGGATATCAGGGGAGGCAATCATGAGGAAGGAGAATGCAGTGGTGAGAATGAGCCTGGGAGTTTTGAAAAGGTAACAGGGAGCCTGGAGAATTTTGTCATAGAATGCTACTTCTTGCCACGGAATTATTCAAAGAAAGAATGATGGGGATATGTAAATATCTGGCTATTAGTACTGAAAATTCTACCTTAATGAGGAGGTATTTGGCTATAGGGAATGATGGTATTGTGGCTGGAGTTTCCAGAAACAGTGATAGATTGTGTTCTACAGAGTTAGAATTGCTCGTGAATAATGTAGGAATGTGCTGGTGTGTGGGTGTGGCTTGTGATGTATGACTGGACTCTGTATTGTGACTTTTAGTGTGATGGCTCTTCCAAATCCTTATTATAAAATTATGAAGGAGTTATTGCAAGTAAAACGATGAACATTCTATTGTTCTGATAATCGTCATAAACTGATAATCTTAAAAAAAAAAAAAAAGTTGTTAGGCAAACTCTGACATACTATGACACACTGCTCACCAAGGTCTAAGAGTTTCTTCTTTTGGGAAAAAAAAAATGAAGTGATTGCAAGTCATACAGAATTTTTTTTTTAATCTTATTTTATTTTAAATTGTGCTAAATCATGAAGAAAATGATCTGGTTAAGAACGTAAATTATGTATATAGAAACATGCTTTTAAAATATTTTATTTATTTCTCATTTTGAGTTTGAAAACAAAAAATAGCTTTTCATCATTGTGTTTACCGATTTGATATTTGCAATACAAATCTTTCTGTAAACACTGAATATGTAAATAAAATGGAAGGAGTGGCTCTCAAATGCCCCAGGGGACATCTAGAAACGCCTGGAGACATTCTGATTGTCCCCACCTGGGGTCAGGGGGTGGTCCTGCTGGCATCCGGAGGATGGAGGACAGAAAGGGGACTGAACATCACAGTGAGTAGGACTGCCCCATAACAAAGAATTAACCTGGCCCAAATGTCCCCAGTGTCAAGGCTGGGACCACACCCAAACTGAACTGAACTGCGCATTATCCAATAAATCAGATGATCCTTCTAATGGACTAAAGAAGAAAGGAATGAAACTTTTTCCTAATTAACTATTGAAATGTTGTCTATCTGGGCTGCATGGGAAAGTAAACCCAAAATTAGGATGCAGTGTTGATGGGACTGAATACAGCATTTCACCGTCATAGTGACACTTTTGCACACTGAAAACATCTTAAAAGGGAGATCTAAAAGCACGTTCCAAATGTTAATGTATTCTGAGGACGGCCCTGATAGCCGCGTGTCTTTGTGTTCCATTTCGTTAACGAAGGAACACACACAGGAAGGTTGGAGGTGACGCTATCAGGGTCGCAGAGTGAATTCATAACAGTCCAAACCAGATTTTGAGGATCTAATTTTGTATTGTGATCAAATAATTTTACCTTTCAGATAGTTTTAAATGCAGTTGGTCATGATTAAATGTATCTCCGAACATAAAAATTTGCTCTCTTAGAAACATAAATATGCAACAAGGTGATAGGTGACTTGGCGTATTTCACGTTCTCTTATCATCTATGAATTTGATTTCTTGTGTAAGAAAATTGAGCTTATTAGAATTCACGGATTCTAATTAAAAAGAATTTCCAAACTGCCTTCAGGGAATGTAAGGTTAATTAGTCCTTAATTCTCTCAAAATAATGACTACTTTTCTATACATATAATTGCAGGAATAGAATACTATTTGGTTTTGGTGTGCAATATAAGAACTAATCCCTTCACTTCATGCATCAAAGTCTCTTTAGAAAATATAATCAAAGAATTATAGGAAACCAAGCCCTTTAGATCCTGAGGAAACATGATGTACCACAATAGGTAATTTTGTACTGTAAATTAATTTGTATATAGGGATGCATTCACGGGATTTTTGTTAACCCTTGGAGTGATTTCTGCCTCATCAAATAATTATTGAATATCTATTAAATGTCAAAGACTGTTACATACGTACCTCACGTATAGATCTGTGACTTCCTTGATTTTTAAGTAAGGTTATTATCTTATCGAACCATTCACATATTTATTCAGACAAATTTTCACATGGATTGATATATAAAAATAAAGGTAAGTACAAGCTTGTTGCCTGGAAGGGTCAGCCCTTTGTGGAATAAATGGAAAAAAAGTAGGAAAAAGAAAAGAGAACAGATAGGGAAAAAAAACGAATGATAAGACAAACGTTTGCCTATTTTTTTTCAACTTCTCTCACCCAGCCATTGAAAAGAATGAAATCTTGCCATTTGCAAAGATGGGAATGGAGCTAGATCACGCTTGATGAAATAAGACGTCAGAGAAAGACACATACCACGATTTCACTCATATGTGGAACTTAAGAAACAAAACAGATGAACATAGGGGAAAGGAAGGAAAAATAAAATTAGACAAAATAAGAGAGGGAGGCAAACCTCTGAGCTCTAGGAAACAAACTGAGGGTTGCTGGAGGGTTCAGGGTTGGAGAGATGAGGTAACGGGGTGATGGGCATTAAGGAGGGCACGTGATCTAATGGGCACTGAGTGTTACGTGCAACTGATGAATCACTAAATTCTACTAGGGTGGAGGCCAAGAAAATTAAGGCCATCCCACCTCAAGTTTAGCGTTAGCACAAGTACAGCCATCTTAGCTTCAGTAGCCATCTCAGGCCTCTGTGACCAGAGGCTAAACTCTAGTTACAGGAAAAACCGCTCTACCCAACCCTACTTTAGTTACAGGAAAAACCGCTATACACAACCCTGCAAACACTCTGGCAACAGCTAATCAGCTTACTGCAGGGAAGTCTGAAATTTCCCCACTCCACCCCCACCTCAAGCCTCTGGTAACCACACATAAAAATCCCTTGCTTGGCAGGTCCCGGGGTCTCACTCCTGTTCTGCTGCACCGGTGACAGTCGTGAGCCCAGACTTGAGTCTGAATAAAGACCCTCCTGTGTTTGTATCAGTGTTGGCTCCTTAGTGGTCTCTCGGGCTCGAAACTTGGGAATAACACTAGTAATACACCAAATATTAATCAAATTGAATTTAAATTAAAACAAAACAAAACACAAACCTCTCTCTCATATTCTACCTATGTTATTTAGGGCACATGCATTCTAACTTGCCACGTTTTTTTTTAATAAAAGCAGCCTCTACTAATTTTTAGTAATTAATAATTGGCAAACTATTAATGTTACCTCTTATAATTTTTATGACATTATTACTGTTTGAGACTCTGGTATGTGTCAGGTGTTTTGTTGGGTGCAAGGAATATAAAACTTTTTTTTTTAAAGTTTCTTATCTCTGGGAACATACAGATTAGCACAATAAATATATGTGCTATAAAAATAAAAGTGCTATGATAGACATATGTGTTGGTATAACATTGCCTGTAAAAGAATGAATACAGAAAAATCTCTGATAAACAGACAAAGGTTCTTGGCAAAGAGGATGACATTCATAGCTTGGTCTTGAATGATACATTTGCAGAGGGAAGATTTAGTTTGAATCTGCATTGATTCCAATGCAGAAGGCATTGTGGGCAGAGGCGGTTACAGCCAAGTACATTGATGGGAGGGAGGGAAATACCACATAATTCAGTATGACACCACCATAGGTCCAACGTGAGAGTAGTAAAAACGTAGATGGGTAAGTAATGTGAAAATTTCTCCACGGGTAGTTTATGTAAACCCTACGTGAAAAAAAATACTACTTTAATCTGGATAGTAGCATGATGTGTGTTGCTTTTTAGCATTGCCAATGTCAGTGACATAGAGTATAGCTAGAAACGAAGAAGAACAATTAGAATAAGCTCTTTGAGTTTGAACAAGAATTAATGAAGAACAAAATTCAGGTGTTGGCAGGAACCGGAATGCAGGTATTAGACATGATAAATGTGCAACTGGAAAGAAGAATACATTGATTAATTGAGGATAACTGAAACCACACTATAAATTGAGAAGCAAATGCATTCTACGACGTAATTAAAATTAACTGGGGATAGGTGCAACAAAACATAAAGGATTTACTGTGTGCTACTGATTTCAACTTCTGATTCATTCTCCCAGGGGAGCATGGGAGTAAGAGAATAATTGTCATCGCACTGCAATTTGCTTCTTTGCATAGCTCGGGTCCTGCTCATCCCCTTCTGAATTGCTGCCTCAGGTCTGCCCTCAGAGGCAATGTTTCTGTTTGAGCCACAGCATCATCCGTCCTATGGAATACGTCTCTCTGCGTCTGCTCCTACGAAGGTCAGCTTCCTTGGATAGGCTTTGCTGATCTGATCAGGAGGATGTTGAATCAAATATATTTCTGGCAGAAAGACTAGGCTGATCGTGAAGGAAAGCACCAGACTAGAGCTTCTTATACATCAAACTGGAGAACATGGAATGAAGGTTCACAGCATCATAGTTTGATGTGCTCTTCGCTATTTTCTTATGCAAACCCTCCTTTTATAGACAAAGAAAAAAGACCTGAGAGGCTATAATAAAATCATGGCCACTCAACTAAGTAATGGTAGCTCTAAGAAATAGGACTGAAGTTTTCTGACCTGGTTTATTGACCAGGGGAATTCCAGAATCACTCAGGTAGAATTTCTGGAAGTCATACTAAGAAAGATTTAGTTTGAATCAGAAAGGACTCCCAAGGCTCACATGATATACCAAAAAAGTAAATAAGATTTATATTCCACATTGGATGAAGTTGGATTCCTCATTTACAGACCTCTAATCCCCTACTGGTATATGGTTTTTATATGGCTTTTATAGGCCTGTAGTAAAGTAACTTTCATTTTGTTTCATGTAATTGACCTGATAGGACACACATAAGTGTTTGCATATAATTTCTTACAGCTGTGGCCATAGCCCCAATTAACCAAGGGTAGTATTTCACCAAGTCATTAAAAGTATTATTGGCTGACCCATTACAGCATACAGAGCCTTCTAATGGAAAGCAATTTGGGAGTGAATATAGAGTAACTTGAAGGTATTTTAAAAATAAATATTCATTACATTCTAAAGCCAGATATTAACAAAGAAACTGATTATAAGATGTGATTAATGGTACAGAAACATTTTTTCTATATTCCTCTATAATCATATGAACCAAAGATTAGTGTGTGTGTTCAGTAAAAAGGAAGTTATATGGTAAGCCTTGGACTTGCAATAGTGTTCATTCTCAACTCAAACAAAACTCTGTAGTTGAAAATATAAACATATATACTTTTAATTATTTAACAGTTTGCAACTTGCATGCTGACTTCCCAGTGTCAGTGCCTACAAGCGGATATAAAGGAGAGAAGGAAGAAAAGATGAACCAGAACACAGGATTCCAGCTCCGAGAATTACAAGCTGATTGTCAGGGTTCAGGTATGTTTTCAAAGTTATGTTTACATACCATGGCTTTCTTGTTCTCTCAATTCTTGCACTACTCTGCAGTGTTTATACTTCTTGAAATTCAATGAAAACTGTGTGAAAGCTTAGTTTACATATTTGTCCAAAACTCGGCCAGCTACACATTTATGTTTTTCAAGTGGGCAATTGCAATGTAAATGAATGGGATCGTTTGAAGCAGAATGTGCAGATTGTAGCTACTCTCGTGTCTACTGAAACGACTTTTAGCAATGTTGCCTTCTGATGGTGAGGTTTATTTTTTCCCTGTTTTGTTAAATATATCATCCGGGTTAGGCTAGGTTTTGCCAAGTTTTTAACAATTCACTCAGGCAATGATCCAGCCAAGAGAGAGGTTGGTTAGAATGCTAGCATGACCCTGAAATGTCACTTTGGTTTATTTGTTGGTTTGTTGGTCTGTTTGTTTAAAGAAGGTTTAGTTTCCACAAAAGCCCTTTTTCTCTTGTAAGTCAGCAGGAGTGTCTATCCACTGTAGTCCCTCAGGAACTCAAGCAGGTGGTTAGTAGACCACAGAAAAAAAGATGTTTCACTTGTAACTAAATACTGCAAACTGATGCTTTACTGACAGCTCATTGGCCAAAATTAGTCATGGGCTCCCCCATGGGGGGCCAGCGAGTAAGTTCCCAAATGCACTCCGAAGGCTGAGAATCACCAGCACTTTGACAATAACACGATTATCTCTGGCTATTATTAAATGTACGTTCTGTCATTGGATTCATTGCATCTCTCATTGGTCAACAGAAATATAAATGAAAACATAGGCAAATGAATGTAAAAATAACACCAAAAGTCAGAACACATATTTTAGTACTTAATGCTTAGGTAACAGCATCAGGAAGGTAAGTTCTAAGTGGTTCTTGATATATAATAACTCTTTTAATTCTATAGCAGCCCTGTTAATTTGGTGCTCTTTCTCATAGTGTTTTTCCAATGAAGAAACTAAGCCAAGAGTGGTTAAGTACTTGCTTATGATCCCACAGTGAATGAATTACAGACATGGGATGCAAATCAGTCATTCCATCTCTAGAGCCCGGGTTCCTTTCTTTTTAGGATTTTATTTAATTATCAGAGAGAGAGAGAGAGAGAGCATAAGCAGGGGGATCAGCAGGCAGAGGGAGAAGCAGGCTACTGAGCTAGGAGACTGATAGAGAACTGAATCCCAGGACTCTGGGATTATGACCTGAGCTGAAGACAGACACTTAACGAACTGAACCACCTTGTGCTCCAGAGCCCAGGTTCTTCATCATTTATCTGTACTGCTTCAAAGTGGAAGCATTTTGGAGACCCATGTGTTCTCCTTTCAGTGATAATCAAGAGGACAAACTCTGGAATCAAAATGCATTGGTTGGAATATCAGTTTAATTGTCTCCAACCCCCTAACCTTTTGCAAGTTATTTAAATTCTCTGACCTTCATGATCTTCACCTGTTAAATGTGGGTACCAGTGACAATACCTAGTTCAGGGGAATTCTGGCTACAGTGATACATACTAATCATGAGTAATGCTGTCACGATTACACAAGAAAATAAAAGTTCTTATATTATTTCATGTTGGTGAAGATCATTTGTGATTGACCAGATACTGCTTCAGGCTTACAATGACTACATGGAGGTTGGCGGGGCTGATGTGATGTGCTTGGTGTCACAGAGCTCCTTAGTGGGATGCCTAGGATTCCCATCCAGATCCTTCTAGCTGCTAAGCACATTCTCCCATCTGCAGGATCTCAGCAAACCATCAGCTACCATAGACTTGTGGTAGGACATGAAGGACAGCTTAAAATTTTGGAGCATTTTTGCTTTCCCATTTTGATCACTTGAAAAAGTACTGTCTGTTGAGTTTCTTTATGGTAATTTGCTGTTTTTTTCTTCCTTCCTTTCTCTCTCTCTCTCTCTTTTTCTCTCTTATCTATTTATTTTTATTTATTTATTTTATTTATTTTTCTTTTAGTTAGTGCCTATTTGATGGAACATAATTTGGGGATTCTGCAAATATCCTGTTTCTTAAATATAAATTGAGAAATTTATGCATAAATTGAGAAATGATGTTTCAAACTCTGATTCTCCTATTTGGGCATTTATTCCATCTAGTTTCCACACTTTCCCATCCCCCATTCCCTCTACCATATGTAACTAATCATTTTACTTTCTGGTTTGTCCTTCCTATATTTATTTTTCAGATGCATGCATATTTTCTTAAACCCCATTTCTTTCTTAAATGAAAGGCAACATATTATAGATATTCTGCATTTTGCTTTGGATCATTGAACAATATTCTGAAAGTCACCCCATAACAGTTCATTAATATCTTTGTCATTATTTTTTACAGATGCACTGTATCCCACAGTGTGGATGTATCAGAATTTTTCAACTATTCTCCTATGCATTTGTATCTAGGTTGTTTCCAGTATATTATGATTAAAAATAACACTTTAATGAGTAAATAATGTGTATGTATATTTTTGTACAATTAAATGAATATCTTCAGGGTCAATTCTTAGAAGTGTAAGTGTATTTGTAGTTTGTAAGTGTATTTGTAGTTTGTTAAGTATTGGCAATGTTTCCTGCAGAAATGTGGCCATAAGCAATGTTTGAAATCGCTTTGTTCCCCCACAGCCTCACTGACAGAGTGTTTTGTCATCCTTTTCCACAGTTAGATATGGTATCTCAATGTTGTGTTGATTTGTATTTTTGGAGTTATAAATGAGTGTGAACTTTTTCCAAGACATGAGGGTTATTTTTTAATTTATTTTCTCACATTTTTTCTGATGATATTTTTGGTTCTTAATCTCCTAATTTTTAAAAATTTGCATCACTGGGCACCTGGATGGCTCAGTGGGTTAAGTCTCTGCCTTCGACTCAGGTCATGGTCTTGGGGTTCTGGAATCAAACATGGCATCAGGGTCTCTGCTCACTGGGGAGCCTGCTTCCCCCTCTCTCTCTGCCTGCCTCTCTTCCTACTTGTGATCTCTGTCTGTCAAATAAATAAGTAAAATCTTTTTTTTTAATTGCATCATATAAACATAAAATAAGCTGGCAGGTTTCTGGTGATTCTCATATTTGAACTTAAAGCTTTGTGCTAATCATAAGACCAAGATAGATATGTGCTTTGAGGTCAGATACATCTCAATTTTCCACATATTTCAAAATTAGATCTTAATAGTAAAATTATATTTTTTAGTAAATTGTATGCGAATTTCAGTTATTAAGTGTTTTTAAATAAGGATATATTTTTAAGTAATGAGGTATTTAAACATTTATAGTAAAAAAAAAAGCCTATTCAGGATACAACATGATATATTTATAATAAAGTTCTGATTATCAGATATACAGTTCTACGTGACCTTATCTGGTCCTAATTGCTAGTGATCATTATTTAATAAGGCGGCTTTCTGACTATATTTAATAAACATTTTATGTTCAATTAGGTTGGAATAATGGAAAAGTTGCCAAAACAGTAGAGATAATTTTCATGTACACTATAAGCTGTTTCTGTTATTATTAACATCTTTCATTAGTATACTTTTGTTAAAATTAATGACCCAACATTGCTACATTATTATTAAACAGTCTTTATACTTCATTCAGACTTCCTTTGTTTTTACTTACTGCCATTTTTCTTTTCCACGATTCCAAACAAAATATCACATTCCACTCCATATTAGCTTTGTTTATCTTACTCCAGCCCTTTACCTCTAACCCATCTGTGTACTTATGTCTTTACATTTAAGGAGAATTTCCTGTGGACAATACAGGATTGCGCCTTTTTAAAATCCATCCTGACCACTCTGTCTTTCAATTATTGTAGCTAGAAAATTTACATGTAATGTAATTATGTGTATAGTTGAGTCAATTCTACCATGTTGATAACTGTTTTCTATTTGTTGGAATTACCTGGGTTTGCTTTCTTCCTCTCTTTCTTTCTATGTCTACTCAGATTTTAATTGAGTGGTTTAAACTATTCCAGTTGTACCCTTTCTTAATATGTGAATTATAAGAGCACCTGGGTGGCTCAGTTGGTTAAGCCTTAGCCATCAGCCCATGATCCCAACACACTGGGATCAAGCCCCATGTCTGACTTTCTGCTCAAAGGGAGTCTACTTCTCCCTCTTCCTCTGCCCTTCCCCCACTTGTGCACATTCTCTTTCTTGCTTTCTCTGAAATAAATCATTTTTATATGAATTATATGTTCTCAAATGTGTGTGTGTGTGTGTGTGTTTGTGTGTGTGGTTGCTCCTAAGTTTTCAATACACCATAAGAAATCAAGATCTATTTCAAATAACACTGTACTGCTTCATCGGTAGTGCAGTAACTTACTCCCCCTTCTTAACACTTTCAATACTCTTGTCATTAATTTCCTTTATTTGTATGCTTTAACCACTTGAAACATTGTTACTATTACTTTTGACAAAATCTATGAGATCAGTTAAGAATAAGATTAATAGAAAAGATTGTGTTTTGCCTTCACTTAGCACCTAAAACAATAGCAATTGTAGAAACGAGCACATCTAACATGCAGATCTTGCTTTCTAGTATCATCTCAAACAACAGGTACCCAGGCTGCGTGGTGAAATGGGTGATTCTAGAACTGGGTCAGGAATTACACAAGGTGACAATCTCCTAGTGTCAAAAAGTAAGGAAGCCTTAAAACAAACAAACAAAACAATGAGTGTGAGGTGTGTCCAAGAAACACAGAAGGCAAATAAAGGAACCTCTGATGAGATAAAGGTAGAATATTTGTAGTAACAATATATAAAGTATTTGATTACAGTATTTAATGACAACCCAAAGTACACAGTAAACATCCAAAAGTACGTATTGATATAAGTGATTGCATATATAAATAAATGAGAAAATAGACAAATCTCCAGTAGAATTCCAAATAATGAATGTAGATACTTCACTCTCGGGAAGGTGGAGCTAACGTCTTCCGTCTTCCTCCTTAAACCTGTGCTGTCCATAGACATTTTCTTCCTAAGAGTAAATATGAAAAAAGGTGGGAAAAGTGACTTGGATAGTGGAGAAACCTATGAGCCAGGAGGCCAAGATCAATACTCGTAGTTATACATCAAATCAATAGTATATATCCTTGGTACTGATGTCATGAGAATGGCACTTTACCTCTGTGTGGACTTACCTCTTTGGCAAGTCCCCATCTTAAGAATAAGACATAAGACCCCATCTTAAGAATGAGTTACACATTTGACTAACCCCAACTAAGGGCCATTTTATAAAATACCTGACCAGTATTCTTCAAAACCGTCAGGGTCACCAAAGCACAAGGAAAGTCTGAGAAACTCTTAGAGCCCAAGCTACCTGAGGAAACATGACTAACAGATAGAACTTGGTATCCTCGAACAGAAAAAGAAGATTAGGTAGCAACTAAGAAAATCTGAGTGACGTATGGATGTTAGCTAATAGAAATTTATTAATATCGGTTCATTAATTGTTAACAAATAAGCTATCCTAATGCAAGACGTTAACAGGGAATTGGGGAGAGGTGTATGGTGCTATCTTCACGAGTTCTCTGTAAAGTTAAAACGCTTCTTAAAAAACTTAAAATTTTTTAAGTTTATTTATAAACAAACAAAACAAAACAGAAATTTGGCAGGAAAGCTAGTGATCCTTGATTAGGTCTAGAATGCAAACTTGCAAACCACACAAATGAAAACACTGCCTGGTCTAAGGCAGAGACATCTCCTGACGGGAACAATGCGGTGCCTTAGGAACTGATTGATCTGTCTTCATCCCATATAGCACAGAAGTAGCCCAGACTAAGCTGTTTCAAAAACATCAACTTTATAATGGCAAGGAATGGACTTCAGCATGAGGCCTCAGTGGTATTGAGAAAAGGGATGGATTTGACTTGAACCTGGGGCCGGAGGGGCTCATTCTACTCGTGCCCTGCATCTAGAAATCAGTAACCTATCCATGGGGAGAGCTTAGTCTGCAGAGTGGATCCCCAGGAGTCAGGAGGCTAAGAAAAGCCCAAAACCCGTGGAAATCCTGCCTTGGAGTAGGTATAGGATTTGCAGGATGGAGCAGAGAGTGGGTGAACGTTCAAGAGTCAGGGTGCAGTCTCTACCTGAAGAGGAGAAGAAGGAAGTATCAGGGATGGGGCTCACATCACCACACTAGCCAAGGCTGTCCACTCAGTCAAACTTCTCTCTGTCTTTCAAGGCAGAGCTAATAGGTGAGGAGGTGAACTCAGCGTGTTCTCACATTTTGCTGTTAGGTAATCAGCAATCCTCCCCCTTTAGGGTTACCTGGGAACATGAGACGTTTTCAGTCAACCTCACCACATTTTATACATGCATAAAACAAGTCCTAGAAATCTGAAGAAACTTGTCCCAAATCACGAAGCAAGTTAGATGTTAAGATTCACCTGATTGCCTTTCACTTTCAGTAATTTACTATCCTCATAAAGCAAGATTTATGGTATTTTTTCCACAAAGTAAATGATCCTGTTGACTTAGATTCCTAAGTTTTATTTTAAATGAAAGTGTAGATGTTTATAGTATATCTTTTTGAAGAGTATTGAAAAAAAGACGAGATAAAGAAGAATATAAGGAAAGCAGAATGTTTAGGACACCTGGAATACCTTGAAAAGATACAATGTGACAGGCTTTGTAACACAGTAAAGTGATCCTAGACTTTGAAGAAGGACAGGGTCTAGAGGAAAAGGCCTCAGGAAACAGATTACAAACTTACTTCTTAATCCATGAGCAGCGACTACTGCCCATTGATATCCTCTGACTTATTATCACCTGAGTAAATAATTAAGAAACTGAAGGCAACTCTATTTACAGGAAGCAGAACTTATGTAAGAGAAAAAGCATGTTGGCTCCAATGAAAATAAGTATAATATATTGGGGACAGTGGAGCCCCGAAGAAAGTAAATACTACAAGTAAAGCAAGGAGAGACATATATCTCTTCTGTGTAACTAGAGAGTGAAATCGCAGGAGATAGAAAGGATATGGGTTAGAAATTTTGCCAAGGAGAATGAAAAGTGAATGGAAAATCAAAATAAGGGAAAAGGAAAGTCAAGTTCTAAGAACTGGTCATCTGAACAGAAAAAGCCCCTGTAAAATGATCATAGAGATATGCAGACTGTGAGAATCTGTGAACTTCCTAGCACAGAGCTGAAAATAAGAAAGAAGGACCCAGAACAAATGGTTCATGTTCTCCAGGAACTCCCACGTGAGCCAATGCCATCTGACTGCTTGCCCCTTCTCCTGTTCCATTTTTCTCGGGTCCTCTAGACTCATTTCCTTCATCCCATCAAAATTTATTACCTGGATCACTGTCTCCGTCGTCATTGTTATTCCTGCCATAATTCTGGGTGATTTAAAAATTCACATAGAAGATCTTTCCCATATCTGCCCCCTTCGGATCTCAATGTCATGTCTGCCTCACTGGTCCTTCGGTCATGCTTTGGTCCAGGAAACCATCCTTCTTGTCTGGGTTATTGAAATAGCATCCTGCTCTGTTCCCCTTGATTTCACTCTGAGTTCCCCATATACAAGGCACCTAGAGTTACTCTTTCAAAATGGAAAGGGCATCACTCTTCTGCTCAGAGCCTTCTAGTGGCTTCTAGGCTCATTCAGCATAAAAGCAAAAGGCATTGCGATGGCTTCCCATAGCCTCCTGACCCCATCTCCTGCCATTCTCTCCCTGGAGCACAATTTCCCATCCACCCTTGTGCTGTCTGCGAACACACTGAGCCTGCCTCCGCCCAGGGCGTGTGTACTGGCTCACCGCTTGGGAGGAATTTGCTCTTCCTTTACTGCTTTCTGTTCTTTGCTCACTTTTCACTTCATCTCCTGAATAACTTGTCACGCACACCAGCGCTTAGTACCTATTTCCCGTCCTTCTCTTTTTTCATAGCACTTATATGATCGGACTTATCATAACTTTTCTAATTTGTTTGTTATTTGTCACCCACAGGGAGGATTTAAATTACATGAAGGTGGAGCTGTGTTTATTTTATAACCATATACCTAACACTTAAAATGTATCTGGCACATAGTCAGAACTTACACATTTTCTAAAATAAGTACGTCATTGCTCTTATGAAATCAATGTATCAATAATGCATAATTAACACTTAAAAAAAACTGTTGTTATTTGTAAAAAGCAAAACAAATTAAACAAACCACATGTACATTCCAGTCAAGCCAAACATAAACTTTACCACTTAAAGATTCTAGAAAGTTATTTTCTCTGTTTTTTTTTTTTTAATTAAGAAAGCAAATGTAATTATAACTTATTTATGGAGAGATCACATGTAATTATAACTTATGTATGGAGTTATTACAATAAACTAAATCAAGTATAAAAGCTTAAACATATCTAAACCTAGCAACTTAGAAGATATTAGTGATTTATCACCTACTAGGTAGGTCGTATGCCATAAGGAGAAATCAGAATTGATGTTCAAATATGGGGACAGGGCTGTCATGCTACACAAACATTTGAACTGGTTCCATGCTCTTAAGGAAAAAAGAACCAGTTAGAATGGGGGTAAGGTTGAAGGCAGGTGAAAGAACAAAGGAGGAAGACAGAGAAATAACTATTTAAATAGTTTCCCGGATTTTGGTGAAACCTTTCCGTTGATGAGCCTGTGCCCCACCCCGACCCTTGGTTAGCGGGAGGAGAGAGGCATGATTCTGTGAGACCCTGCTACACCCGGCTACTGCCTGTCTCCTGTAAGTGATGGACTTACAGGGACGAATAGAATTCTACTTTTAAAGATAGGTATTTGGGACCTGAGTGGGTCATAAATACAAACCATTACTAGATCAGGGGCTCACCCAACAGAACGGGATCCACTCGCCCCGGAGGAAAAAAAGAAATCAATTACAAACATTGTTCTGAGGAATTATCAAGATTTATAGTAAATCTGTTTATTGTGTAACTCACAAACACAACATGTGTTTATGTAGCTCTCTGTAGGAAAAACACTGCAGGGGATCACAGCTGAAAGGGACCTCACATGTTGAATGGGGTAGAAGGAATTAAAAAGTGGTATTGATATCCCTACCCCAAAACCTTCATATTTATTACTTCAAGTTTTAATGTCTTTATGGATCAGATTTATAGTTAGGGCGCCTATACATGATTATGTGAAAGCAAGAAGAATCCAATTCCCAGAGTAATTTTATCCTATTCTCGGTGAAAGTAAGTATGAAGGAGAAACCCTTTTCATTTTTGCATGTCCTGAGATCTCTTTGAAGGCAGTCAATTATTTATAGGTGATGTAGAACAGAATTGCTCTGTCTTGCCACACCTGACACTGAGGACAAGGAACAAGGCCTTGGGTGCCCTCTGCTCCTGTAGCTCCCAGTCCTGCATGCCTCTGAACAGGGAGAGCCAAGGGCAACACAAAAGAGATCCTTCCTTCTGAGTAGTGTCTGAGCAGGCTTGGTCATGAGCCAGGCCATTGTAAGGTGAATAGGAAAGATTGAGCCAACGAGGTAAGATGTGGTAATTTAGACCTGAATCTGAGAAGGTGCCTTTCTTAACTTAAAACAGAGGACTGTCATGTTGCAAGCCCTTCAGTGTGTCTGATTCCTCACACCTGCTTACCTTGACCTACTGCATATATTTGAAATCAATTACTATTGACACAAGACACGAAATGCCACAAAAAAAGGCCAAACTGTGAATTCAAGTGGTTTTAGGTAGTACAAAGGTGTTAGTCTTTGAAAATCAGACATTTGGATGAGAATTTTTCCTATATAATGTTTATTTATTTGTTATAGGAATACACACACACACACACACACACACACACATATACATACATACACATACAGATAGATAGATAGATAGATATACATATATAGATATATATAAAGTTTTCTGGGGGTTGGGGTTAGCTGTAGAATTCCACGGCTCTTCTTCAAGGAAACTGGGGCTATGCTAAGATCACATCCATGCTAAAGACGGGGATCCATCACTGAGAAGGCCCCATGCAACCTCACACTGATCATAGAAATAGCTTAATGATACTGTCCTCTCTCAGTCTCCCATAAAACTAATTGTTCTTCCAGCGGTGTTACAATCCAAGAGAAAGAAAAATATTTTTAAAATATTAAAACACATTTTATTGAACTACACTCATCTTTCCAATTAGATATACAAAACTGCTATGGATTAATGGTGTTCATGTAACTCTTGATTTAATAAAGTATTCATATCTTCAAAATCTTCATTATGATAAAAAGGTCACTTCTGCTAATTGAGGTAAGATAATATAATAGCTAAAAAAAAAATCTTCTCTGTGCCAATAGAATAATGAAATCTTTCTTGAAAAGGTGGGTTTTACATCTGATTTTGTATTTCAATCGAGTCTCACTATGAAATTGGCCTCAGGGTTCTCACCATAAAATAATGTTATAATTATGTCTTTCTGGTAATTTCAATAATAAGATTCTTCTAACGGACTTTGAGGTGAATCTGTCTTTACTGAATTCAGTCCCGGAAGAACTTTGTTCTATTGAAACTTGAACACCCTTTCATTTCATCCATATTGGAAGTCTTCTTTTCTTCTTCTTCTTTAAGAAGTAAGAGAAAATGGGGGTCGAATGGTATAAGTAGGAGCTGAGAGGAGAAACTCTCAAATCATGGTTATCTTTCCTGGTACAGAAAAGACAGATTGCATTATTGTTCAAGATGTTGACAAGCTCCAAATCAGTACTACCCATTATGAAAAAAAAAAAAAAGGTGAGACATTAGAGCTAGTTTTTTTTTTATCACTATTCTTTTTTTTTTAAAAAAAGATTTTATTTATTTATTTGACAGACAGAGATCACAAGCAGGCAGAGAGGCAGGCAGAGAGAGAGGGGGAAGCAGGCTCCCTGCTGAGCAGAGAGCCCCATGCTGGGCTCCATCCCAGGAACCTGGGATCATGACCTGGGCAGAGGCTTAACCCACTGAGCCACCCAGGTGCCCCTTTTATCACTACTCTTAACTTCACAATGCATACTATTTAAAAGAACATGGACAGGTAGATTTAGAAATGATTGGACTGCAAATCACAACCCATGTGAATGGGTGAACTCGGCCTATTGGTGCTTGTCATTAACTGGTAGTAAGAAGGAGAGGGACGAAAAAGAGTTTTGATGAAGATATTTTATGCATGAAAGTCCTGACACCAAAAGTTTCCAATAGTGCACAAATTTTGGACTATTTTCACATGGAACCTATCAAAAGACAAAATAACAATTTTAATAAAATAACAATTATAATAAAATTATCAGTAAACCAAATTTATGTTTTCTCCGTATTTTGCTCTTGTAACATACACACTGATCATGTTTTAGACAGTTAAGATAAATTTGGATCATGATGTTGATGTGCTTTATTACACAATATGGGATTATCAAATTAGAACTATTATTTTGCCCCGAGAATAATTCAAACTAATGTACGTCCAACTTTCTAATTAGTAGCAATCTCTTGAAGCTTAGAGAGTGCTAAAGCTCTTGATAATGCATTTCCAGTTGTTAACAGAAGTTTCAGAGCTCCCTAGATATTTATATGAAAATTCACTTATCTTGGCCCCAGCAGTGCCTTTCAAAAGCAAGCACTGCATTTTGCATCAGGGAAATTCCCAGAGATCACATAGTAACTCATGTGAGATCACAACTAAAAACAAACCAATGTGCAGCTTACATATCAAAGACATTTCCCTTAGCATGGATTCCCAGTCATCTGAAGAACAGTATGAGATGATCTATTCCCACTGTGCCATATTTTTATACCACTCAGTTCAGCAATAACATATTTTCCCCAAGAAGTTTAATAATATTCATTAGAAGCAATCTTACTATATAGCATTACCTTAATTTTTAAGTCAATCAAATAAATTTAATCCATTCACATTTATTTATATACTTCAATTAAGTTTATTGACAAACCACAAGATCTGGAGTTTAAAGGTAGCTGTAATAATATACATGTATTTCTACAAGTGTTAAATAGTAGACACCTTCCCAAACCAGACGGATTTAACCACCATCACCACCTTTATCACCTTCATTACATGACATCCTCATCAATTAATCACCAGCTGCATGCCGTTAAACCTCATCCATTAATAATTGTAAATTTCAAATGTCTTATTTTATCATACTTCTTTTCCCTAAAATAATTGAAAACTATATTTTTGATTTGAGGTATATAAAGTACCACTCTTTTATAGCATTTTACAGAAATATTTTCCTTAGTTACAATGGCACCTTAATGTCGGCTTTTTTTTTTCCCTTTCTCTTTACAAAATTGATATTAAGCTGATTTTATTTTGGAGTTGGTTTGATGTGAAAAAATATGGCAGCTTATAATGATCTGTATTATAATGTGCCATTATAAATATCTATGTTTCTTTAGCATGTTTTACTTAACTTTGTAATCCTGTTTAAAATCTATAGCTGCGATGCTTATTTTTTAATTCCATTTTCCTTTGTATTGTTTTCACTATTTCTTTGATATGGAAAAAAGCCATGTTCTCCTTAATTTAGAAAATATGTTCTAGACTTAAGAACAACATATATATATGTATATATATATATATATATAAATTATTTATCCTTCCTACTTACATGTAGTGAAATCTGAAACAGGTTTCTCCATCCACATGTTCTGGGAACACTCAGTAAGCTGGGAACTATAGATGTCTAGATAGATAGGTCAATAGATAGTTTTCAAGGCTTAGTTAAACCATGGTCTCTATTCCCAGAATTCTGTGTACTTAACCTGCTGTGAAAATATGTTTGCCCCACCTTAATCTCCATTTAGCACCTCACGCAATGTGACAGTTTCAGACGATGGCGTTGGGACGGCAAGGTCCAAAGGGAATATCACATTCAGGCGATCTCACAGCTCACTTCCCTTTGTCATTTTAAATTACAGTGTCAAACACTTCCTACTGTATAAAACTCAAATTTGTGTCAGAAACAGTATAAGGTGAAACCTTTCTGCACGCTTAAGTTCATTTTTTTTTAAGCGTCAGAAAGAACTTTAGGGAGAATGGTTACCACCTTTATTCCTACCAGTGCAGGCAGCACTAAGGAAAAATGACAACTCTACAAGGCGGCCACGTATATCTCAAGGTGCTATTAAACATGAGCCAGTTTCTATTTCTGAAGTCAGTTCCAGTTCACTGTATCCGTGTCATGGGGCTCTCTGCTGGTCTGAAGGTCCACAGAGGAAGCACCAACCTTGGATAAGAAGATCATGTTCATGAGAAATGAAGCTCAATGGCCTTGTTAGTCCAAGTGATTTGTTGAATGATCACTGTCTTATTTGTTGCTGGGCATTAACACTTCTTCTGTCATCGCTGAATGGCTGGACTTCACATGGTCACTTCCAGCTGCTTCTGCTCATGGAGTCTCCAGCAGACTTCCTTGGCTACAGTCATTTTCTGCTTAGCGAGACACTCTCTAATCTTCAAGCCTCTGAATCCCCTGGATGCCCTGATTCCTGCCCCACCTTTTTCTTTTTACAGTGTGTGCCAAAAAATGTCTCTTCTTACTTCCAAGTATCTCACACCTGGATCACTATAGAAACTTTCCCTTAGCTACATCTTCAAATAGGATCAGATATCTGGGAACTGCTTCAAAATAATCTGGGGGTGGGAAGTATGTGGAATTGAAACAATACTGGCCATAATTCAGTAATTATTGAAATTAACTGAAAGCGACACTGTATCTGTTATATTGCTTTCTCTTCTTTTGAGTATATATATTCAAAATACATATACACATATATATTTTGATAGTGAAAAATATTGTCAGAGCTTCATGTTCATTTTAGTTACTGTGCACACATAAGGATTCATAAAAAAATCAAAGTATGATTACTGTTACACATCTCAGAGATTTTGTTTTATTTCTTATCTTTGGCTAAAGGCATTTAGAAGCAGCAAAATTAGTAAATCTATGAGCCAAGCTGTCTTAGTTAAAATCCCAGCTTTGCAACTTACCAAATGTTGGGTGTTATGCAAGTTTGTCCCCCCTCCACCGCATTATTTCATTTTCTTGCTGTGGAAAAACTGGGGTGAATAAATCACCTTCCTTAAATAGGGATAGAAGACCTAACACCTGTAACAAATGCAGACATGTCTTATCACACTGAAAGTGTTCAACACAACACAGGTTTGAAATGACTAGCTAATCCCCTAGCATGGATTTTGCAGCTCTCCCATCTAAAGACAGTACTTGTGGACTTTTCCTTGTGTTTTATTAATGCAGATACAAATATATTATAAGAACTCTAATGTATCATCAGGTTTTCTTCTTCTTCTTCATTTATCCTTTATGATTTAAGAATGAGACCAGTGATAATCTCTTTACTTGTAGAAAAACCAACAATGTATGAATTACTATAGAATTAAGTTGGATAACATTTTAAAATATTTTGATAGCCTTCCAAGGTTGAATTCCCTAGGAGCTGGTTTGATGCAATTTGACTTTTTACCATACATTTGGATTTTACCCTCCAGCTATTAACAAGAGCTTTCTCATGAGCCATCCCAAACCCATCTGTCAGTCAGAGCCACCACCTCCCCAATCCTGTTCTTTTTATTTCAGTGTCTCCTGGTCAGAGAGCAGCCTGACACAGGCTGCCAGGCTCACAGAGCTCCTAGTGAGACCAAGAAGGTCCATACTAAGGGTGTTGTTTCCTGCAAAACATTTTTCAGTCTCAGAGGGACCTGACAGTATTGTGCTTTGTGTGGATATGGGAAGAATAATTTCCCCTTAAATTCTGTAGATCCCAATGCCACTTGAATTTTTATTATTAAAAAAAATTAAGGAAGAAGAGGAAAAAAAATTCTTACTTCAATTTATTAGAGACATAAACTTCATACTTTAAATAACACTGTCTCAGAGTTCCACAAATAATCTGAAGTATAAAGTATCTTCCAACATTGGGGCTCATTATCTCTCTTGTAGGGTCCAAAATCCACCTGAGTTAGATTAGGATTGAGTACCATTCAGTCCCATTCTTGCATAACTTCATTTTCTCTTATCTTGAGAACTCATCATACAGTTTCTTTTCTGGATAATAATCAAAACAACTAATGGCTATTTCTTGTTTATGCACATGGCTGTCTCATGAAGTCACTGCCCATCAATCCTGATACTTATATATAATCTGCAGAACAGTTTCTGGGTAAACATGGCTTAAGATCTTGAGTAATGTAAGGCACATTGACATTGAGCTAGGGAGAGCATATACCTGTTGGAATTGGCATCTCCAAGTTTCCATTTTTCAACCATGGCATTTTTCAGCACTTTTAACTCATTTGGGATTATGGAATTCCCTTTCCATGTGTCTTTCTTTCATATGTTAAAATATAAGAATTTCTCCAAGTCTCATATCTCCAAAAGTAACAAAGCTTTCAAAACTTCATTATCTTCTTCCTTTTTCTATTAATATTAATAATATCTATTATCTCCCTTTACTGGTTCACACTAACAAAACAATATTTTCAACTCAATAGATACAATTTTCCAATAAATGTGATGCTGATGACTAATCCACAGAACTGAAGAATGTTGAAAAAGATGATTGGAAGAAAGTTATGGATGAGAGAGGGGGAATAGGACAATTATCCTACCTTGATGTTCTTTATTTTACTACAAATATTGTCAATTATCATAGGTCTCTCCCTCCTTCCAAAAAGTAGGTGGGAGAGAGGTTGGAGAAATGGTTGCTAGAGGAAACAGATAAGACCTTCTGGTGCATATCTGATATAGTATAGGAAAAGGAAGGACACACAGTTGTTTATTGCCAAAATGTTTTAGCAGCTGTGCTAAAATGTTTCACAGCCAGTAGAATAAACTTGGGCAGCCATTACATTAGTTGGCCTGCTCTTAAAAATGTTCAAAGACCAGATATTGCTTTATGATGGAGAAGCTAGAATTAATGCCAATGGTGTTTCTTTCAACCATTTTCCATCAATGATGATGTGAAACAGAACTGTGCTGTGCACTTCCCTATGTATGCCTGCCAGCATTAGGCAGCCATGCTCCAGCTCTCGGGCCAGTGTTTTAGACTTTGGTGACAGCACAGTGGGAAGACCACTGTGTGCAAGGTCAGAACAGTCAGCTGTGTGATCTTTAGATCGCCTCAGTAGTTTTGATCACTAAACACAAGACTGTAAATGAAAATCAAAATGAAAACAAACAAACAAACATGATCAGGAGGCAGCCTGGTATGGAGGAAATGGTATCACAATAGAGCAACCCGACTGGTGACCATTCTCTACCTCTCGTGTGTCTCCATCACTGGCTCTATCATCATCTAATTTATGAGGATGATAAAGTACAAAAGCTTTCTGAGCACTACTTTTCTTATCTTTACAAATAAAAGCATCTACATCACTGGGTCATAGGATGGGGGGACATGGAAAGCACCTAGAAAAGAGACAGGTACATGGCATGCTTTCTGTGTGCTTTTTCCTCACCTTAATGAGGGACATGTCAGTTCTACTGTGTAGTAGCGTGCTTTAGGAAATCACCACCAACATAGAGACTTGAACACAAATGCATATGTTCTGGTTTTGGAGGTCAGAATTATGATATCGGTCTCACTGGATTAAAATTAAAAGTCCACATTCTAACTAGATGTTCTGGGAGAGAATCCCTGTCTGCCTTTCCCATTTTTCAGAGTTTCTGACAAGCATTTCCTCATGGCCCCCTTCCTCCATCTTAAAAGCCAACCATGTCGGACCAAGAAATTGTCATGCTTCCTTCCCTTTAACATTCCTTCTTCTGCTTCCATTTTCCACTTACAAGGACTCCTGTGAGTACATTGGCCCACCCAGATAATCCAGGATAATTTCCCCATGTCAAGGTCAATCGATTAGTAAAATAATTTTACCTATAACCTTAATTCTCCTTTGCCATGTAGCATGAGACATTCATCTTTGCAGGGCCATTATTCTGCCCACTGCTTACTGGAATGGACCAAAAGTCTTCCTACAAAAGAAGCATTTTGAGTTGCCCTGTGTAGAATCCTTATACAAGGTGGAAAAGGAAGGAAAGAGCAGGTTAACTACAAGAAATAGTACGAGGAAGGCATGGGGACATCAAGAGTACCAGGATATGCTTGGGAAGTTTGAGATCTGATATGATCAGACCAGAGTGCATAATACTCAGATCCATTAAAAAGAATGCTGTTGACAGGTAGAGAAAGGATCTGTAGGATTTGGAAAAGTTTCTCAAGTAAGGAAATGGGTAATACAGTATGAGGTAGAGAAGAACAATAAAAATATGAGTCTTGTCAACAATGATAGAAGTGACTTTGATTTGGGAACACTTGGAAGAGAGTTACCCATTTTCAGTCTCTTATAATAGACCAAGAAAGAAAAGGATTGAAGCAGGGGAACTGGAAATGTGCAGGTATTGTAGAGATTGAATGGTTATAACCTATGAATCTTATTAGAGATAAGAAATAGAGGAGAGGATGGAATCCAAGGCACAAATGATATTCTTAGTTGTATGGCTCCATGAAAGGTACAACATAATTAGGAACAGAAGAGGGAGAACACCTTTGGGAAGTAGGAGTAAAGAAAGTTTAAAAAAAATGGAAAAAAATCCAAATCCATGTCAATATAATTATACTATTACCATAAAATGCAGGAATGATTTTCAAATTTTTTTTTTCAAGCATTGGATTCAGGGTACCATGCTGTATTCTTTCACTCAAATTGAATCCAACCTTCAGGGTGCCACCAGAAGGATCTGACACCCACATCTGACTAGCCATTCCTCTGCTTAAAACCTTCTACTGGCTTTTCATCAATCACATAATTAGATGTAAGCTTTTTAACTTGACATAAAAGTCCCTTTTGATGTTCTTTCAGAATCATGGGAACTCCTCCAAAGAAATCAAAAAGTTGATTTTCATATAAATAGGTGGGGTTGGAAGCATAGTCATGAAGGCTTGATGTCCAAATTTCTGGCCTTCTCTGTGAATGGAGATCTATAGTATAACGAAAAACTATCTGCCAACTAAAAAAATAATATACAAAACACGCTGTCTGGGAAGCCCCAGCACGTTAGTCACATCAAACACCTGTATGTGATTCTGATGTTGTTTCAAGTCCTCTCATTCTTCTAAATGAACAGGAATGAATGAATTATCTCAAACAAATCACCAAATTTACTTTCATGATGCAAAGCCACAAGCTAGGAGGATAATGACATGTTTCCACTCTGTCCATGATCAGACTTAAGATGCTTATGCTGGGAAGTCACGTTTTAAGCAACCCTGAAAAACCGAATGATCCTACCTTCTTGATACCTTCATGCACACATTGGTCAGGTTGCTTTGGTTTGATTTTAAAGAAAAAGACATGGATTTTGATGAGCCTGAAAAAAATTACCTAGAAACTATTTTCTTCTTTATTTATTTATTTATTTTTTTATAAAACATTACTTATGGCCTGAAGACCTTGTAATGCATCTCCCACTTACAATAAAAAAGAGAGAGAGAGAAAGAAATTGAAGAGTTCACCTTGATAAGATCTCATCACCAGACAGGGCAGAGTATGACAATATCCGATATGTAATCTTATCCTTCTTGACAGTTATATGCAGTTTTGAAATAGAGGTACAGAGAGATATTGAGCCAGTCTGATCAAAGATTTTTAAAATATTACATGGTAGGCTATTTAAATCCTTTTCTTTCAGGTGTTACTTTAGAAAGTAGATTCCTTTTAGACTTAATATATGTATTTGGAAGACTAAAACAGTACAGATCAAAAACACTGAAACAAAGTGGTTTATTAAACATCAACTCATGTTAATGCAAGCATTTAGGGAAAGCTAATTAGCTAATTCCTATGCATTCTGAAATACATAAGTGCATTATTAATTGATGAATTAATTCTTCAGCATATTTTTCTTGGCTGTACCTTGATTTGTACTTAGCATATGCATTTAATTGATCATTTAATATTTAATAACAATACATAGTAATGCAGAGTTATAATGAAATCACAATTCATGGTTATCAAAAGAATATGTTTACATCTTGTGTTTTTAATTGCTTTAAAATATTGTATCTATAATAAACTTGTAAAACATAATTATACAAAATACATTATTTCAAAAATAACTGAGGGAATATGGAAACAAAATATCTTTTCTTTATTATCCTCATAAAGTCTAACACCTTGAATACTGAAATAATACTAATTTTGAAACTCCAGCATGTAACAGATTTTAAGAGTATAAATAGCTGCCTTGTTATTTTCTTTACATCTCACTGATTTATCTTGAGCCTATATCATCTTGAAAATCAGTGCTCATTGAAAAATATGAGGTTCAAATGTGCAATATCCATTGGTTAAAGAAAGGAAAAGAATACAGCTATCTTGTACAGAGCAGAACTACATTGAGAAGTGTCCACATTTGATCAAAGATTCAATTATTAAGAGGCAGCCGCAGAATAAAGGAACTTCCATTATTCAAATTTAAAGAATAAGTACAGAATGACTGTACCTGTTTCTGGAGGGCTGTTGTAACACCCACCACAGACAGGGTGGCTTAAACAATGCAAGTTTATTAACTCTGGAAGCCACAATGCCAAAGTCAAGGTGTCAGTGGGGCTGATTCCTTCTGAGGCTCTGAGAGACAATCTGTCCTACCCTTTCTTTTTTGCTACTGGTGATTTGCTGGCAATCTTTGCTGTTCTGTATCTTGTAGAAGCATTATCCAAATTTCTGCCTTCATCTTCACATGGTTCTCCTTGTGTACCTGTCTTTGTGTCCAAACTTCCCCTTTTTATAAGGACATGGCACATTGGGTGAGGACCACATCTTAATTGATCATCAGCAAAGACCTGTTTCCAGGTCTTTGACCATCCTGAAGTATTGGAAGCTAGGATTTCAACATGTTTTAATGGGACACAATTCAACCCATAACAACTATTCTAATTTTCTAGATAATTATATGAAAACATATCCCAAAAAATTGTATCTGTGAAAATATTAGTATTCCTGTAGTATAAAGTAAGGGTTTCATTATAATGCTTCTTTTCTTTGAAAACCTTCCTCAGGTCTTTGAGCAAATCTCACGTCATTCCTGTTTTAGAAACATTGCATATACACCCACACTAAGCTCTAAATAGACTTTGGATATTAAAGTAACTAATTTTGCCTCCAGAAGGATATGATCTTTGGAAGGCTTTTTTTTTTTAAGTTAAGGTTTAGTAAACCTGTTATGGGAAAAAGAAAAAAAAAAAACCCTATAACTGTCCAATTAGATTAGAGATATATATTATAAAAATTCAAAACTAAGAATGAGAAATTATTCATTATAATTTTGAGACATTTTTATGAGTAGACTGGTTTTTGTAGAGGGATGTTCCTCTAAGAGATTTAATCTGCTTCATTACTTTTTTTTTTCTTTGAAAGTGTCTTTGACAGAAAATCACCATGGAAACACTGAAATCAGCTCAATAACTACACCCACCCCACCATTATCCATACATCTGGGCACCTTGGAAGCACCTACCAATTACCCTTAGCAGATAAGTCACTGTTGAATTACTCGGAAATGTGGGTTCCATATAGTTTATAAGAGCAGACTTCCCAGGGGAAGTGTGTAAGCTAGAGAGGTTTCTAGTGAAAAAGGGTAACAGGCCCTTAGGGTCTTAAGAATTTAGAAGTGAAATTTCCTAAACATCTGGTGTGATTTATTGAGGAAAGAAGGGAAATTTTGCCTCTAGGTCTCTGAGAAATGATCCCTGGATCTAGGGAGAATTCACCAAGTTCACTGGCTTGGATCCCTTGGAGATGCGGGTTGACCCTGTGACCAGGGGACCAATGAAACCAAGAGGTTCAATTTTCAAATCACCAGAAGGGCCTGTCCTGCAAGACACCCAACCTTGAGGAATCAGGATTGAACCCATCTAGGAATCACAGCCATAAAGGCAGGGGTAAGAGGGCCAGGATGGCTGGTTGACTGATTCGAATCAAGATCCACCTGACTGTGGATGTCCATGTACCTAATTACCGCAAACTTCCCCTTTTGCTTCTGTTACACCCAGTGTTCTTAGAAAATTAGACAAAGGAGAGAGAACACTTAAGAAAAACCCTCTGGATTTCTTGGCTAAAAAGCAGGAGATATTTCAGTTGATGGACTGGGATAAATAAATCATGAATCAAGAAATAATAGTAAATAACCAGCTAATAAGTAGTAAACAAACAGTACATAGTGTGATATTTTGCATGGACTGAGAAAATCTAACTGCATGTAACAAAGCCTCATACTTATTAAGACTTGCTTAGGAATGGTCCACAAAATGAATTTGGAATAGTAATATAAAACCAAATTTTAGAAGAAGTTAAGGGGGAGAGTGACGTATTTTTAATAAAGCAGGACACGGTGCCCTTCTGCCCTGCTTCCTTCTCTTGAGAACACAGCTTGAAAATGGCATCCTCAGCGTCCACTCACGTGCCATCAGCCAGAACATTCTCAAAGCCAGTTCAGTTATAAGGAAGCTGAAAAATACGAGTAACCCCAGGTTGCCGTATGCTCAGGTCATGTGTGGATCTATCAAAATGCAGAAACAGAGTTCTCAAAAGAGGGCAAACAACAATCTGTCCCAAGTCCATAAACTAAGATATGGAATATGGCTAGCAAATGTCATGGCGATCACTAACCAACATGGTTTCCAGGCATAGCTGGGCCAGATGGGGCCCTCTATCTTCCGAGGCTGCTATTTGTGTTATTTTATTAGATATCAGCAATGTGAAACATAAACCAGGTTCAATTTAACACAAAATAAATTAAAAAAAAAAAAAAACACGTTCTGTGTGGGGAATGAAACTTATTGTGAGAGGCCAAGGACAGGGGAAAGGGGCTCCCAGAGAGTGGGTGCTTCACCACACACCCTTCTGAGGACCCTGATGGACAGCTTCCTAAGCAAAAACGGATACTGTTAAAAATAAGGTTGCAAAGTGCAAAACATAAATTACGAAGACAGAGGGGAGAGATAGACAAGCCTCCTTCATTTTCCATATTAAAGCATTAGAGACAGAGTGATCATTGGTACATCTCTAGGGAGTAATTTGATCAACGCTCAGCTGTGACCTTTTCTATCTGAAATAGATGGCATGTTTGCTTTATGATTTCTTATAGTCTGTTAGTGAGGAAGTCACACACACACTATATTCATAATATGATGAGACCTATTTGAGGTTGTTTCCTCAACATCAAATATAATGCATATTTCATTATGAATCCATTCTTACCATTAAAATGCCATTTTAAATGATGTATCAGCAAATGTATTCAGGATAATTTTATGCTAGTAGGAGGTGATTTATAGCACTAAATGGTATAGGCTTAAACAGCTAGCACTGAAAAAGTGGGACTCATGTGAGAAATGCATCAAAATCCCTCTACAGTATTATTACTCAAATAGGAAACATACATTATTCAATTAGCAGTTTTAATATGATTTCAACATCAGTAAAATGTGCCTTTTAATAAATCTAGTAATATGAAAATAAGATTTAATACAGAAAAATCTATGGATAAAATATTTTTCTATTTATTATAGGAGATTTTTCCCCCAAATATTTTTAATTTTGCACATGGTTAGTTACTACAGCAACAAAAAGAAAGAAAACATAACTTTCTCAAGTTTTTCATTTTTCTCTGCATATTGGGGACTTAAATCATAAGATACAATTGATAATGCTTGAAAACAGGTCAGCAATCAAACCAATGAGCACTGGCTAAGCCATTTGTTTGAGAAGTCAAAAAGCAGATAAACCTCTTTTTTCTGGTTTTTAATTTATATATAACTGGTTCTGTTAAGGATATAGGGATATAATCAATATCTATATCAATTAGTGTACAACTCTGTTCTGTAAGTAAATCTTGAATATTGTCTCTGGCAAATCTGATTTCCCACATCAGTGTGTATCTTTTGTAGATATTATTCCATAAAAATTTGGTTATGTTGGAAATGAACATAAGGAAAATTAAAAGCAATAAACAAATTAACAAAGCTTTGGGGTATATACTACAAATTAATCTCTAGTGCAAGAAATCCTAACAAGCAAAATGTGAAATAATATGAATTATAATAGATAATAATTATTAATTATCAGCATAAGAGAAGGAAATGCATTTGATAAAGTAGAACACTTTGTTCTAGTCTGTGCCAGAAAATAGCATAGATCCTAGATGTTTATCTACTTCATATTAATTTAGGAAAAAGCTCATAGTTCGCTGAAAACTCATATACCATGCATAGTAAAAACATGTTGTGTTTGCTTGTTTTCTTTTTCTCTTTTTTTCTTTTCCTTCAAGAACAGTTAATAATTTTATGGGTCATTCAGATTCTGAAAAGACAGTATAGATGCTGACATATCTACCAAAATGCAAATATGACTGGAAAAGGGAACATTTCAATGTAACCCAAACTGGCCAAAATTCTATATTGAATAAAGATGCCTACTGAAATAGAAGAGGAATATTCTTGGTTTCAACACTTTGAAGGACTGTAAGTCATGCCTATTTTGAAGACAAACAAGTGGTGTCCCATCCTTTTAGTTTTGTTATTTAGGAGCCAGTGAAAAGTAGGTGAACTGCCTGTTGGAACCTAACCTGTTTGGAAACAGAAGAGGTGTCTGCCTCGTGAGCAGGTGCTGTGTTTGTGTACCAGTCACATTTCAGATTTCATTGTGATTATCTTTGGGAGGCAAAAAGCACCTCTCCTAAGGATAAATTGCATCATTAGAGAGAGAAGGCATTATGCCCCAGATGCTTTTTCAAGTGTACTCCCTCATCTTGAACCAAAATAATGGGTCTCAAGATCAATAATGACAAAGGAAATGGTGTTTTTGTACTAGAGCTAGCAATTGCTAACAGTAAGATTTCATGGCCTATATTGATTTGGGAAGTACATCCCATTGTAGCTATTTAAATAAATATATCTATATATACAATTTTATTGATAAATACACAGTCCTGTGTTTTGTCACCCCCACCTGCTTCTGGCTGTCCTTTTAGTTAAACTGATTGAGCATACAGGACCTAAAAAGTACTGTGCTGCCTGGAAAAAATAATATACAAAAAAACATTTTATGGGAGAGTATGCTAGAGCAACCTGGTAACATCCAACAAAATTCAGCACACTTGTTCATCTAATATTTTAGTATTTTAACAAACCTACTAATAATTGCACTTTTAAAAATTCAAATGGAGGGACACCTGGGTGACTCAGTAGGTTACGCGACCACCTCTTGATTTCAGCTCAGGTTATGATCTCAGGGTGGTGGGATCGAGCCCTGTGTTGGGCTCTATGCTGGTCATGGAGCCCGCTTAAGGATTCTCTCTCTCCCTCTTCCTCTGCCACTCTCCCCTCAAATAAATAAATAAATAAATAATTTTTTAAAAAAAAATTCTAATAGAAAACTTACTCTGTATCTCTCTTTGAAATATGAAAAATCTTAATTTTAATTATTTATATTAATATTTTTAAAAGGTTTAATGAGTTTAGTAAATTGTAGAAATAAAAATTCTGTAATGGAAAAACTAAAAACAAATTAATTCTTAGAAACCACATTGATAGAAGCAGAATTGGTATAACTTAGTTTTCAGTATCAATGCCAGGAAAGCCTGCAAAGTTATGAGACAGCTGGCTGTCTCCATTTATCCAAGTTGTCATGTAATTAATTGGATGAATATATAAATGGAAATTGTAGCACAGCAACACCATATCCTAGCAGACGGTGTATGCTTCCTTAAATGTGAGCATATCTGTATTAAATTTATTTTATTTAGATTTATATATCTGTTAGAAGCAGTATGCAAAAATGGTTATGAACAAGGGCACTGGAGTGAAAATGACCCGAGCTTTTCTACCTTTTTCCATTTGAAAAATGTTTGCCAAGTGCCTACTATGAGCCAGGCGCTCTTCAAGGCATAGAAAATAGCCATAAAGAAAACAAATGATGGGGCGCCTGGGTGGCTCAGTGGATTAAGCCGCTTCCTTCGGCTCAGGTCATGATCTCAGGGTCCTGGGATCGAGTCCCGCATCGGGCTCTCTGCTCAGCAGGGAGCCTGCTTCCCTCTCTCTCTCTCTGGCTGCCTCTCTGTCTACTTGTGATTTCTCTCTGTCAAATAAATAAAACTTAAAAAAAAAAAAAAAAGAAAACAAATGAATTTCCTGTTCTCACAGTATTTACATCACATTAAATCTTATGCAGAAAAGAAAGAATAAAGAATGCAGTACATTAATTTTTAATATATTACCAGATACTAAAAATATATTATTAAGAGAAAAAAGAGAAGAGCAAATAAAAGGGCGGAGGCTCTTCCACTTTCTGTAGGATGCTCAGGTTTACTTGATGACTTTCTTGTGGTTTGTTTTTGTTTTTGTTTTTGTTTTATTTTAAGGAGGCTCCACACCCAACGTGGAGCTTGAAATCATGACCCTGAGATCAAGAGTCATATGTTCTTCTGTCTGAACCAAATGACTTTTAATGAACAAACAAAACAAAGTGTTGAATGAAATGAAGGATTTCTCTGAGACAACAGAGCTCTAGGCAAGGGAGATTGCATTGGCCACGCTCCTGAGGTCAGAGTGCGCTTGCCCCGTCCAGAGAGCAAGGCAACCAGAGCACTAAGCAGATGGGGGAGGCAAGAAGGCAAGGATAAGAGTGAGGAGCTGGACTTTCAAACCCTCAGAGGCTGGCGTTTTATTCTTACGGACTGGCGTTTCATTCTTAGTGTAATATGAAGTCATAAGAGCCTTCAAGTAGGGTATAACACTGTCTGAGTTATTTGAAAATACCCCATGGCTGCTGTGTAGGAACAGGGGTATAAATAAACAGTAGGACTAGTTGGGAAGCTCTTCTGACCCACAAGAGATGACTGTGTTTGGGACACAAGTGGCTGTTCCAAGAGGGACACAAAGGGAGTGACTGAAGATACATTTTGAAGATAGAGCTTACACTATTTTATTCAGTTTTGTTTATTGAAAACCATTGAAAAAGGAGTCAAGGTTGACGCCACACCTTTTGGCCGGAGCACTTGAGTGAATGAAGTTGCTTTTCCTGGTGTGGGAGTATTTGCCAGCTAAATGGGAAAACTTGTTTTCCTCATCTGGAAGAAGTCGAAGCAAAGATACCGATTTCACAGGGTTTGTCGGTATGAGTTCAGATAATACATTTAAGACACTAAACAAAGAGAGCGGCAAATAGTCAACACCTCATGTGGGGTAGGCACACTTATTCTAAGTAATTATGAAGCAGCACTGTACCATCCGTTAATCTGGCCATTAGTACTTTTGGATTTTGTTTTGTTTTGTTTTCTTCTGTCTTTCTGGTAGATTATCTGCACCCTTCATATCATAAGAAGAAGGCAACTCATGGTATGCGCACCGATGAGTCAAGTGGTATTTTTAGGACTGAATTTCTACAAACACAGTAGTCTGGGAGCATTGGTGAATATCAAACTCGTGGAAAACAGACATTAACAATATTCTCTTTCAAACTCCAAGTTCACATTGTACCTACTACTGCTGATCATGAATTTTTCTTTTGCATTTTCCATCTCAAAAGGGCTTTAAAACATAATATGATTCTCAAAGTATTGCTGTAAGAAGGATTTCATCATAATTACAGTAAATAAGCAAATACAAAACAAAATAAAACCAGACTGAACACCGAAGAACCCAAAGACTGACGGTCTTGGGGAGACTGATGTTCCATTAGTCTTACAGCTAATACGTGAAAACGGTGGCTTAAAATGCTTTCTCACTACAAATGCTATGCTAATTCCACTATCTGCTCACGTCTCCAGGAATTACATAACTGCTCTTGACCTCAAATAATAAAGATCTCAAAAAATAGAAGGCTATTTGGCTTCCCGAGATTTAGAGTTATTTTGGGACACAATCACTCCCCATTGGTAATGAGTCACCTCAAAACCAAAGAATGAAGAAAGCAAAATCTCCCTTTATTATTTCCATTGGTTTTGTTTTAACCTGGCATTCTCTTTTTGGTCCTACATAAAGATTTCTTTCTTCCCAGGTACTCAGATAACTCATATTTTGCCTTTCTTGAGTAAACAAATAGGAGACTTATAGGGGACTCTTTTTAACATCAAAACCTACATGAAATCATAAATCATTTGTATTAGAATCAATGTCAGATATAAAACAGTTCATATATTTTTTCAAAGATGTAATCATTTAAGTGACATTACTGGAGATTTTTTATGTGCCAGGCATCTTGCTGGTCATTTTAAATATAATCTTAATGAGACAAGATAAATGGTATCAATATGCCACCATAAGTGTTGACCAGATGCTCATGATAAAATATGAAATAAGTCCCGTCCTTGCCCTCAAAGAGCACCTAGTTTATAATAGATAATATTCTCCTGCTCAACAGAGGAAGGCATCTTTTTCTAAATTCCACCCAATATTTGAGTTTCATAAGGAAAGCTCAGTGCAATCAGAAGACGTTGGTATTCAAGCATCTCACATCTTCCGCTTAATCTTGTCTAGATTCATATGGCTTACCAGATGTCCTGGAAATGCCCAAAGGGCAAAGGATGGGTTCCCACCATCTGGAAATGGTCCTTTGTAATATTGCAACAACACCAGCTCCCCTTTCCCTATGCCCGTATCAAAATCAAACACAACAGCTGGATGTTCAATTATTCAGGCTTCATAAGTACTCTTTAATTACCACTATATGCTATCTATTAACCCAATAAGCACGAAATTATGCTCTATAGTTATAATTATAACTGAACCAAGTATGGGCAATATTTGCAATATTAATTATTTTTCTTTAGGACTTTTAATGAATATTTAAAAATAACTTAAAGATCTATATTTTTCAAATTTAACTTGGCACTTGTAATCATTTATTAATTTATAATATAAATTTAATTTATAATATAAATTTAATTTATAATTATCTCTATAATCTAAAATGAAATGTCTTGAATTTTCCTAGCTTTTGTGTGATTAAGTTCAGACTGAAACACACATTCCCTAGGGATGCTTAGGGAATTGTAACCTTAGATTGTCTAGCAATCAAAGACAGGCATTTAAGAGTAAAAATTTATGTGGGTTTTTGCACATAGATGCATTTATTAAAGAAAAAAAAGTAACCGTGGCATGACCATCACCATGCTATATTGCATCATCATTGGGAAATTAAAAGAGACCTTCATGAAGAAAAGCATTGGAAAAATATATTATATGCAGGCTATGTTAAATATACCAAGAAAAGTATTTAAGATAATGTTTTCAGACTTTAAAAATGACTTCAGCAAAATTGTTCTCTTCTTTAAAATTGTTTAAAAAATAACTAAGGGGATGCCTGGGTGGCTCAGTTGGTTGAGCATCTGTCTTTGCCTGAGGTCATGAACCCAGGGTCCTGGGATGGAGTCCCATGTTGGGCTCCCTCTTTCGCTGGGAGCTTGCTTCTCCCGCTGCCCGTTACTCCCCCTGCTTGTGTTCTCTTTCTCTGTCTTTCTCTGACAAATAAATAAACAAAATCTTTAAAAAACAAAAACAAAAACAAGAAATAACTATTCATCAGTACTAGATAATTTCAAATCTCTCTTTCATGAATTACTAAGAAATACCCCTTCATGATAAAACTTTGGCAGCATAACTTTGCATGAAGTTTGACCATCGTTCTACAATGTGAATTTGTAACTATACATGATGAGGCTCAAAGAGCATTTCAGTAGGGGAAAAACCCATTGGCTAACAAGTAAAGAACTTTTTTTTTCCCCTCTGGCTCTTTGGGGTTTTTTCTTTCTCCTATAATTTTGTGTCCATCGTGCAGTGTTTTTGCTTCATAGAATTTAACTCTCCTAATTGTCATTTCTCATTGAATGGGGTCATCAAATTTCTGTCACATGATACTTTTAATTACCTAACACCAACTCATGGTAGAAACTCCATTTATATCCTTTGGTCAGTTTTATAAAAGTTGGGCGTAAATTCTAGAAATATATATTATTTTACATCTTTGGAAATAAAATATTAAATTATAATTAAAATTTAGGGGCACCTGGATGGCTCAGTCAGTTGGTTATCTGCCTTTAGCTCAGGTCATGACCCCAGGATCCTGGGATGGAGCCCCACGTTGGGCTCCCTGCTCAGCAAGGAGCCTGGTTCTCCCTACCCTTCTGCTGTTCTCACTGCTTGAGCTCTCTCTCTCTTTCTCTCCCTCTCTGTCAAATAAATAAGTAAAATTTAAAATTAAATTTTAAGAAAATGAAATAAGCATTCAACTTAAGCTATGGTCTACATTTTGCTTCAATCTCAAATTAAGCCCTGGCAATTGTTCCAGAATGGAACATGTAGTAGGCTGAAAATTGGCTCCTAAGGGATCAGAACCTAATCCCTAAAACCTACAAATGTCACCTTATATGTAAAAAGTGTGTTTACACATATGAACAAGTTGTGGATTTTGGATATCTTGGATTATCTAGGTGTGTCCTAAATGGATCACATTTATTCCTATAAGCTAGAAGAAGTAAGGAATGGATTGTCCTCAGAGCCTCCAATAGAAGCCCAGAGCTGTGACCTTTATTTTGGACTTCTACACTCCCAAATTGTGAGAGAATAAATTTCTGTCGGATCTAGCCATCAAGTTTGTGGTCATTTATTATAGAGCCACAGGAACCTAGCAGAGCTGAGGACATCAAACAGTACAGATGTGCTACTGGGTTCATTTAAAGATAGCAGTATACTGAGATATTTGTTTGCTTCTGTGGACCTAAAAGTATTTCTCTCCTATGCCATACATTCTTTTCTCCTCAGTCTCATTTTCTCTTTGCATACCTTTCTATTTGTGCTATAACAGAAGTCTATCCTGATATAACCAGAGACCTGCAGTGTAGCCTGGTAAGATCTCAGCTCAATTACATCTCATGTCCTCTAGATCTTCTCTTCCTGCAAGAGTTTCTCAGTTATGCTGATCCTTGTTCAAACCTAGAGTTATACATGCTGGCTGGGACATCCCTTGACCAATGATGATGGAGCCTCATTATAAATGCCCTGCTCTTCCTTATTTTACATAAAAAATTGTAGGGTGCACCGTTACATGACTGGCCCCCATGGGACTGAGACCCAGGTACCCACAGCAGGAATCAGATCAACAGAAGACTTTTGATCACCTGTATTTCCTTCTCAGTTTTCCTTTCTCAGTCTGCCATTCCTCTTCCTTGAGATGACGACGATGATGATGATGATGATGATGATGATGATGATTTTTAATAACGGGTCCACATGCAAGCCTCAGCCTCAACTCTGCACCTCAGTGAAGTCACACATAAGACGGTGGCATAGCGATGGCTGCGGACAAGGCCTGGGTGAAGTGTTTCTGGAATGGAGCACTCGCTGATCCCATAGCCATGGGGATCTACTGTTGGTGGTGTGGGCTAGAGATCCTGCCCAGAACACTACAACAGAATAGCTACAGGTTTCTTGCCAGTCGTGGCTTGAGGTGAGGCAAGGTGGGACTTCTCACTTTCCTAGAGAATGGTAAGTGGAAGGAAAGGACAGTGAACTGACTTCTTAAATGGCTTTGAAACACTGAAAATACAAAATGGCATGCTCAATTGAACCATTAATTCAAAACAGATGATGAAAGTCAAAAACTTTCATATCATTAAAAAAGAGCCTTACCTTCTGCAGCCAAATGACAGGTGGTGCTGAAATCGGGCCCCAAATTTAATTGTAAGGATTGCAGAGCCATAAGTAGACTAAATACAGCACTTATGAGGTCTCCTTTGCTAATCAAAGGCACTGATAAGGTAAAATTGGGGCCCTGAGTTCTGCCATGGGCACACTACTTGGGTGGACAAGCCTGAGAATCTTCGGTTGTCTCCAATTGTCACTGAGTTCCCTTTCTGTTGGTGGAGAAAAACATCCTCTCCTCAGATGACAACCATGTAAAGAAATGTCTTTACTAGGTTGCCACAGATGTCTTATGATATCATCTTTGTTCTTCAAAGTCTGTGCTGTCTTCCCATGTTGCCTCTTGACTAAGGATTGGCAAAGTCTTTCTATAAATAGCAAAATTATAACTATTTTTGGTTTTGTGGGCCAACAGGCAAAATTGATATCATTGTGTGGTCATTTCTGCAGCCACTTAAAAAACATTAGCTCCATATCTATTTTAGGCCACAAGCCACACAGAAATAAGAACAGGTAGGATTTGGTCCGGGGTCATAGTTTGCTAACCGCTGATCTCAACCTCTTAGTTTTCAAACTTTAGAGTCTATCAGAGTCACTTAGAAGACCTGATAAGATGATTTCTAAGACCCAACTGCAGATTAGGACTTGGGTGGGCTAAAAATTTGCATTTCCAGTAAGTTCCAAGTTTTCGCTGACAGTGCTAGTTGGAGAAATCACTGCTTTTGATCCAGAAGATCAAATTTTAATCTGTACAAGAAAGTACAGTCCTGGATCTGAGAGGGAAAAGATGTGTATAGATAATATGAACCAGCAGACATGGGGGGGGGTCATGTTTTAGGGTGGCTTTTGGGCTTGTTGACCAGGTGGCCAGAACATAAAGCTTGAAAGAGGGGGATACATTGATATGGGGCACTTGGAGTCAATTTAGTGACTCAGGCTTGGATAGCCCAGCCAGGACACCTGGTGCAGGTTTTAATCAACTCTTTGTATTATTTCTTGAAGCTTAGACATGACTGTAACCTACAGAAAATGGAATAAAGATGTTTTAAACATTCTGGTATTTTCCTGAGGAAAGGCTCAAGAAGCAAGCAGGAAGATATTAGTTTTGATCTATTACGTGAGACCAGAGAACCCACCACTTGATTGATTACATCCCCCAAAGGCCCAATGGTCACTCATTTTACTCTGACAACATAGAATTCACTGAAGAGGCTGGTCACATCATTGAGCCCAGGCAAAGGTTCATTTAAAGTGAATCCGATGGGACCACACCTTATTGTGTTATCATTTCCGTGACCCCTGTGAGCATAATTGTGATGGATACCATTAGCAACTGATTGGAAACCAACACACTCCCCTTCCTTTCCTGACCTCTGGAGTAGCTTAATATGGTGGACTGTCCACATGGAAATCCTTGAAGCTCTCTGCCCCCAGGCAAGATGATAAAGCAGAAATAACAGTATGTCTCAGGAAAAAAAAAAAAAAAAAAAAAGGCAGAGATTAGGGCAACACCAAAGACTTAAAGTCTACAGGAGCTGTGCTCCTACTACATACTCATTCAGCAACTAGTTTTATACCTGTGAGATTGAATCAGATGATAAAGAACTACTGTACACCCAAGTGTTACCCCAACAGCTGCCCCAGCTCTGAAGGTGGTATCCACACAAACTTTGGTATTTGGTTTGTTCTGAATGAACTGGCAAAAGCATGATTTTTATCCCCATCACTAAAGAGAATCATGCCTTTCAGCCATCTCCCACACCTAAGCACATTATTCATAATGTGGAGTGTCTCCTATCTTTCTGTGGGATTTGCTGGCCATCCTCTGAGAAACAGTCATATGACTAAGCCATAGTATTCTTAATAAAGTTCTTGACCTTAGGGAATCCAGGAAATGCTGTGGGAAGAGTAACATACAGAGTCAAATCCCTTGGATTGGAGTACAGGGAAATTTCTAAATCAATATTTTTCTAACCTAACAGAGCAAGCCTCCCTTGGGTAAGATTTTGCTAAATACTCTTAATAACACAAAAGAGAAATATAAGACAGAGTCCTGAAAATCTACTTGGGAGACCTGATAAATATTCATGAAACCATGAGTGAACAACACATATCATTAATTCTCAAGACTGTTTGATGAAAACTCTCAAGTATTATGGGCTGTAAGAGAGGAGAAAAAGCTGGACTAGAGCACTGAAGAGAGCTTTATGGAGGAACTGGGATTTGAGCAAAGACTTAGCAGTGGTATTTGGAAAAGTAGAGTGGAGAAGAATATACTTCAGGTAAAGAAGACAATTCAAAATACACAGAATGTGAGAAAGGGCACACTTAATTCACGGAGCAAGAAAAAAAACAACAACAACAACTATAAAGTGGTTAAGAAAGCAGAATAAAAAATAGTTGATGTCTTTAGGGAAGAAGGGAATGGATCTTAAATCATTCAGGTTTTTTTAAATAATGATACAGTATAAAATGAAGAGGGATCATAGACATTTAAGCCGAGGGATCATACAGTAAAGGCGACATTTGGCAGACCAGTCAGGGAAAAGTGTGCAAAATGGGAATTCTTCATGTTCTTCCTAATGCTTTGGCTGTACTCCTATTGCCTTTAAAATTCCTGCTTCTCTAGCTATCCAATAAATCTTGTAAGCCGATACATCTTCCTTCACGGGCATTCTTGTTCTGTGCTTTCTCCGTCTGCAATCTCATCTTCAGCTGGGGATTTGTTTACACCTGTTCACAGATCCCCCCACAATTTCTGTCTGGCCCACACGGAGCTCCCTGAAACAAATGCCCATCGTCTCTCTAGATACTTTCACTTGGATAATGCCCCCAACGGGGCAATAAGAATGAGGAGGGCTGTCAGTAATCTCTCACCCATATTCACAAAGTGTAGATTAAACAAGTAAGCAATTTTTTTTTCAGGTAATAAAAAGTCCAAAGACAGGTGGTCCCCACAGTGCTGCAGCAGCTGGTGGGGTTCTAGGCTTCTTCTTTCTCATGCGGAGCTGTCCTTAATGTGTGGCATGTCCCCACACAGTTCTAAGATGGGCTTTTCCTCCTTCAAGAAATGTACCTTTATTTCAAACAAGAAGAAGGGGAAGGGAGAAGGTAAAAGGCACGTGGAGATAATGTTCTTTACGTAACTAGCAGAATAATAATTTCCTCGGAATCTCTGGCAGTAGGCTTCAATTTCTATCTCACTGGCCAGAAAAGCATTACACAGTCACCCCTAATACAAGGTAGTATGGAAAGTTACAGTTTACCCACACATAGTATGACAACCCACAAACACGGGGTCGTGTTCATAAAATGAGGGGTTTCAAATAAGCCATGGAAACCTCTGCTGTGATATCTGGAATTCAACTCGTGACGACCCCTGCTGATTCTGTCCTCTTCCAGGGCTCCTGCAATGAGTGTGTCATTCCCCATCCCCCAGGCCCTTGGGCTAGATCAGAAATGCTGGTCTTTACAACTCCTCCATGTGCCACGTCCACGCTGTAGCCATGTGTGCCAGTGGCCCTCATGCCAACACTAACGCTGGATTCCAAGATAACATGGTTCATCTCCTGAGTTACTGAAGCATCATGCAGACGACTGTCCTTACATTCAACCCTACAGTCAAGCCTTTGCCGGTCCCTTCACCACTTGGTACCGAGTTAACTTTTTAAAGCAATTTGGATAGTGTCCCCCCACCCCCCAGTTTATGTGCCATAGTGGCTTCTTATTGCTCTCACTTAAAGATGGCCCTCATTAACAGGACCTAGAGTGTTCCCTAACTCCAGATGCTGGCAAGTTCCAAAGTCAAGATGGCCCCCTCTGCAAATTCTAGGCATGCTGATCTTGTCTGAGATTCTGTTCTTTCCTTGATCTCTCTTTTGGGTTTTAAAATAGTTTGCTTCTCTCTCTCAAGACCACTTCTACCTCCCAAATTTACTTGGTTAACTCCTGCTTGTCCTTTAGATTTTAACTCTATTGTTACTTCTTCAGAGAAAAATCTCCCTTGTCCTCCTAATCAGACAAAAAATTATATTTATCTCTGTGATTATTTAATCTCATGCATCAGGGTCCATATATTTTTATGCTCACCTTCGTATCACGTCTTTCTACTAAGATGTGCACTTATACATATTTATGAAATAAAAAATAAAAACAAAAAAAGGACGGAAAGAAGAAAGAAATTGAAAATTGAGATAACTGTGTGTCTATCTCCATTTTAAACTCCATCTCTACCAGGAAGATAAGAGAAAGGGAAATTCCATTTCTGATGCAGTCTCTTGGCTAGAATAGATTTTCTTTCCCATTAAGGAAAATGTATCTATTGCAAATAGATATGTTTGAAATTGGTTGATGCCATCTGAGCTGAAATTAATTTCTTTCAAAATCTGAAGTCCACCCGAGTGTGTGGTTTGTTCTAGAAGTTCATATCAACACAACAACAAAAAAATTGCAGCAATAACAACAACAACAAGTAAAATACATCTTGGAACTGAATATTTAAAAAGTTGTTATTTCCAGAAAATGTGATTGGCAGATAGAAACAAATAAATAAGCAAACAGAAAGAAGGAAAATGAGCTTGTCTATTAGAAAAGGGACTTTATATTAATTAGGAAATATCCATATGATAGAATTTGAAAAGCTAAACACACTAAAATATTAATTGTGGCTATATCCATATAGTTTTAATATAGGAAATTAAAATATGTTTATTTTAGTTTGGAGATTTTCATGTAACATATAGTAAGAAAGAATAGTTGCTATATAAATTGTTAAAGGAACGGGGAATAGCATTTTTGAGAGTTTTAGTGACTTAATATTTAGAGTGCATATTGGTCTTTATTCTTGTCAAACTCTAAATCACTTCCTGGCTTTAAGTTAGACACCAGTGTAGATAAATTAACTCTACTGGGTCACTTGGGTGTCATTCAGTACAATGTTCTATTCTGGAAAGTGCAGGAAACTGCATAACCCATATGGACTGGTACAAATGGCAACTGGACATTTTTAGTGATTCCCCCCGTTTTTTCCAGCAAATGTATTAGAACACACAAGGTCAAAAGCTTATAATCTTTCCCATATTTTAACCTTGAAAGTTGATATTTTATTTTGCCATGTTTTCGCTTGCCCAAATAACTCCAAATTTTCTTTCTATGTAACTTTTCAGGAGTATTTTCAAATTTTTAAATAGTATGACTGGTGAGAAATCTTACTTACAAGAAATGGTTTTGATTTGAGAAATTAGGCAAATGTCCTTCTAAGTCAGGTATGGTGCATACATCTCTGATCAAGGTACACAGCAATGATTTGGTCAAATATCACAGGATCTATAATACAATGCCAGTATTTTTACTTGTAGTTGTGGGATCTATTTGTAACACCTGTGCTAAGTGTTGTAAATTTTAGAGAAATCCCTTGAGAATTTGGAACCTCTGTTTTATCGCCTTAAATTTTATATTATTAACTTTCATTTTCTCATAGAGTTGGTGGTCAGAAGCTGATACATGAAGTCACTGTTCTTGTTTCTGTTGTAAACAGTATCCATATAAACATTTTTGGTGGTGGGAGCACTGTTAACGTTCTTAGCTCCGGAGCTGACAAATCATGAAATTCAGGTTTGCAAGACATGTTTAATCAAGGTCAAATAAAATTTTAATTTATAACCCTTTCATTTCTAAAACACAAACATCTGACTGCAATACTTCTAACATTAGTGTGTGTTTCTGCAGAGAATATCCTTTCCTTCTGGATTTTTATTTAAGTGACTGGAGTCCCATTTTTCCTCATTTAATATATCTTGGGTGTAAATAGCCATGATATATGGATAACTACTTTCTAGAGTAGAGAGGAAGTTTATAACCATTCTTTCCATCAGAAAATAATAAACACTTTCTTAATATATATTTATGCATATAAAACATTCTTAATGTAGTTTTGGGGGAGGAGGTTATCAGAACCATATAGTAATGATGATAAATATATGTATTTACCACATACATCCCAAATACATTTTTTCTTCTGGAAAGATAACTATTTTTGAGCAGTATAAATTTTGTTTTCACTTTTGGTTGTGATTTTCCTCAAATGTTCCTGAGATTTCAAGATCTATCTCAATAGAACAATTTCTCCTTTGCTCCAAATGAAATGTGGACCCCGGTTCTTTGGAGATGTGAGAAGATATGTTTGACACAACACTTTGTCCAGAAATTTATGGTAATGTCTTCTTAAATCAAGTCTCCATACTAACTCCAGATCTTAAAATGTTACAAAGTGTGATTCAGTATGTTATGTAGATTGCCAGCATCAGAATGCTACAACCCACTGTTTCAAAACAAATGAAAGATACACACATACATACACACAAAACATTTATGTACACATACATACATAATTTTCTCAAAAAGAACCTGTTATCTGCTACTGGTTCATACCACAAAGTTTAAAATATTTTCTCCTCATTTTCATTATTCTGGTTTTACATTAAAAACAGAAGGCATGTATCTTATAAAAATATATATATATATTTTTAAATTGGGGTAATACACAGATTGGATATAGCCTAGTTTGCAAGTCTCATAAAGTCATTTTTAAAGGGTCCTAATCCATTCACATTTCATAGGAGTGATTTTGATTAGGAAGAATACTTTTAAACAGCACTTAAATCAGAGGCCATATTCTCTTGCAGACTTCTAGAGTGTGCACTTGTTTCCTGTGTTCACGGGCTACTCTTTCTCAATACCCTTTGCTCTTTCCTTTTCCTGAAGTGCAAACATTTGGGAGCCTCAGAGACTCAATGTGGCCTCCCTTACTTGTTATGCATTCACCCCCTTCAGGAGCTTATCCAATCATAAGATTTTATTCTAAGACTCAGCCCCAAATTCACGTAATCTGGCCTCCTCCCTCCACACAAGCCAATCCTGATACCTACTTGACACCTCCACACTCATGCCTAATAGAGATGTCAAATTTCATATGCTAAAAGGTATGTTGTATGTCCTGATTTTTCCCTCAAGGTTTTCATTCAGGGACACTACCCAAATCACAATGCCTGTTTGTGACTCAAAAAAAAAAAAAAAAAAAAAAATACACTGGAAAAAACAGTCAAGAGTAAAGTGCACAGGGATGCCTGTGTGGCTCAGTTGGTTAAGCAGCTGTTTTCGGCTCAGGTCCTGATCCCAGTGTCCTGGGATGGAGTCCCATATCAGGCTCCTTGCTCGGCAGGGAGCCTTCTTCTCTCTCTGCCTCTGCCTGCCACTCTGTGCTCGCTCACTCCCTCTCTCTCTGACAATTAATAAATAAATTCTTTAAAAAAAAATAAGAGTAAAGTGCATGGTTTGGAGAGAAGGAGATATATTTTATTGGAAGAAGGAGCAGGAAGAAGGAGCAGAGCATAGTCTGGCAGAAGCCCTCCCCTGCTGGCTCCTCAAACTATTTTCTGTCAATGGTGCCTCTGTGGTCGTTGCTCAGGCCACAGACCAATTTCCTTATTTCAGGTCAGCCATTCTACCTACCAGAACATTCTCTAGCCTAGCCCCCGGGTGATATCCAGAATCTGACCCTCTCCCCACACCTGGTGTGTCCACCCAGACCCTAACCACTTTCATTACTTACTTTGATTATTAGCAAAGACTTTGCTTCCCTGGTTCCATCTAAAACTTACTTTCAACCCAAGAATAAATATCAGATATTTAAAAATTCTCCGTTGGCTTCTTCTCTGCCTCAGAGGAAATACTATCACTTGCCTAAAGACCAGCATCATCTGCCCAAGTCCCATGCCTTTAGCTGTCTGAAGTAGCTGCCCCCCTGCTTGGGGTGACAGCACCAGCCACCTTAGCCCTCGCTCCTCCCTTGCTGGCTGAGGCCCCTGCACTTGTCCTTCCCTCCCCTGGAGTGCTTGGTCTCTCCTGACACAGACATGGGGCTGTGTGTCCAGGATTTCTCAGGCTGGCTTCAGTGTCCGCCTCCACTACCACTCTACATAAACTTCAGCTCTTCCCAATGTCCTTTCCCTTCTCTACATGTCCTAGTAACACGTAGACCTACCTGACACCATCACTTCTACAGCGGGAGTTCTGGCTTTAAAACATCAAACCCTAGACAATGGGAGAAAGACAACTATCATATGATCTCCCTGATGAGGAAGTGGAGATGCAACTTGGAGGGTTTGGGGCGTAGGAGAAGAATAAATGAAACAAGATGGGATCGGGAGGGAGACAAACCATAAGTGACTCTTAATCTCACAAAACAGAGGACTGCTTGGGGGAGGGAGGAAAGGGAAAGGGTGGGTGGGTTATGGGTTTTGGGGAGGGTCTGTGCCATGGTGAGTGCTGTGAAGTGTGTAAACCTGACGATTCACATGCCTGTACCCCTGGGGCAAATAATACATTATATGTTTATAAAAAATATATAAATAAATAAATAATCAACCCCCAGAAACACTCTCCACTCTCCTCTTTCCTAGGACGTCTCTCTTGAATACTTTAGTCTATCCCGAACTGTTCTGCAGAGATTTGGTTTTTGTATTATTATTATTTAGCAATGTTTCTTTGGTCTTCCTGAGTGGAATTACTTATTCCTCTCACTTCCTGGTGTATGTATGCATGACCCATCATTCCGTTATTATTATTACTCCATTTTCATTATTTTGTTAGAGTACTATCACAAAAGATTCTCATATGAATTACTTTGCGTTCTCATAGAAATATCTTCATAGTGTAGATTTTCTGAGTAGAATTGCCAGGTCTCAGGCTACACAGATTTTTTAAAAATATCAGATAGTACTTATGGTTTTTCCAACAGTTATTGCTACATCATGTTCCTTAAGTTGAATATGAGAATACCAAACTCTTCATATTCTCAACAATATTCTATGAATAACTCCATAATTTTTTTTCCATTCTGAGTGAGAACTATCATAACTTGTTTCAATATATTCTCGGCTCTTTTCTGGCTCTTACCCATTTTCATGAGTTCTTTGGGATTTATATACTTATATAATTTTTTCATATTTCCATTTTGTTATTTGCATTTTTTTCTCAATGATTTTGAGTAGGTTTTTGATATATTTTATGTATGAACTATTTAATGACCAGTATTACAAATGCCCTTCTGCCACGGGTATTTCTATTAAGCTAAGTTTATGCTGTGTTTGCCACACAGGGTTTTGTTTTTAATGATGATTTCTATTTTAATCTTTTTATTTATGTCATATGAGTTTTCTATCATGCTTACAATTTTTAATCCAGGATTTGAAAAGCAAACCTCCCACAGATGGATAGATAGATGTAAAGCATATATTCTTCTGCTGAAATTCCGTGTGTCAGGTTAAAGTTAGACACCTCACTTTTTCCATAAGAGGAGCCAATATTCCCAGCTCCATTTCTGTAACAATTCATCTATCAGCTATTTCACGATATGAAATGGTACCATTATCGTCTAATAACATTCCATATACACATGGATTTTCTCTTGGATGTTGTCCTTCCTCTGTGATGAAATGCACCAAGAGTACATTCTTTCATTATCGGAGCTTATAACACATTCCTGTGAGTGTGTGTGGGGGTGGGGGGGGAACCTCTTTCTTCCTGTGTTATCCATTATCATAACTCCTTTGCATCTTTATACTTTCCAGCATCCAAATACCTTCCCCAAAATGTACTTGATACAATAAGCCAATCGTGGCTGTGTTTTTGTCTAAAGATTCATAGACAAACATTTGTGCCCATAATGAAATGTGTAGTGTAGCAAAGCATGCAGAACTTACTACCTTTTAAATGAGTTCAACCAGCCATCCTGCTTAAGTTTGTAATAATTATACACTTTATACACACATAATGTATATATTTAAAAGTATATAATAATGTCCTCTTGCTGTATTTGTGTTTGGTACTATGTAAAACAATGAATACTACTTAAGTACAAATCAAGTCCTTTCTTTATGAGAAACAACTACTGTACATGAAAGAGTGTTAAGCTTCCCCACAGGAAACTTTGTCATTCAGAAAAACAACAATTTTCTGCCTCTTTATTTTAGTCAGATCACAAGAGGGAAAAAAAAAAAAAAAAAAAAAAAAGGTGCCAGAAATGTTCAAAATCACTACTTCATCTCAGCACACTTTTTTTTTTAATTCCTTTCATATGTCTAAAAAACAATACATAAAGCCATAGGTATGAAATTTGAAGATCTTCCTGAGTTTTAATTCTCCTTGACTTTGAGTATCTACAGGGATGGCTGCCTGCTTTCCACATTGCTGTGGCCCTTGGCACTGCTGTTGGGAACACTGACTTGCCTTCTCTCTAACTCTCTAACTGGAACCTGCCCCAGAACTCCAAGCTTCATTACATCCCCTAAAAAGGAATATTGTACAGAGATTTTTTTTTCTCCTACATCCTTTGTTGTTTTATATTAGCATGATTCCCACTGTGCTTTTCGCTGAATGATTCATATCGATACCGTTCTTCCAAATTCTGGCTCTTCTTTATTGATCCATGTTCAAAATTCTCAAAATAAATTCTATCATAATTTCCAACTTACCAGCTTCTTCCCCTACAAGGTCCTCAGTTTCTGTTGATATTGTAACAGTCATCTTGGTCACTTCTGCTCATATTTATGGTTTTCTTTCTAGTGCTCTCTAATCAGATCAGCTATATTGGCTCCCCCTCCACCATGTGTTTCCATTTCCCCCATCATCACCATTTTCTAGACTGTTACCACTTTCCTAAAAGGCTGCAAAAGTTTCATGCTATCTTTCCTGGATCACAAATATCACGGCTAAATTATTTTCCAAAAATCAGCCTCCCACTGCCATTGGAAGGGAAAAGAAGTAGTTTGTCAACAACTACTTGTTGACTGCCTGGCTGAATTTTTCCAGTTCCCCCTTACTAATAGCCCATAGATAAAATGCTCTGAAATATTGAATTAGATTTCTGTGTTAAATATATTATTTTGTAATTTTATCCTTCCTTCAGTCTCTGTTCCCAGACGTGAGCTCCGGTTCTCTCACCACCCCGCGATGCAATCATAATTATGTCTCTGCATCCATAACATATCTGGTATGCAAATGTTACCTTGCTTCTTTTTGTTCAAAGGCTGTACATCCTTCAGGTAGAAATACAAAACTGTCTCCCCATGAAAAGTTTCCTAATTATTCAAACTCTCCATGATTTTTTTCTAGTCCCCAGGGCCTATGGCATGTAACTCATTGATCACTTCTCTCCTACTTTGTATTATGGTTTTCTGTGTCTGTACCTTATCTTCCCAATTAGACACAACATGCAATGTCTGAGTTATATTTTCACTCTTTTTTCTCTCTCAACTTGTTGTACTGTCTTTTAAAATTCTACTGCAGCATGGCCCAATGGAAAGAGTATTAAAGCATCAGTTTTGCATTGGATCCTTGGAACTTAAAATAATATTTTTTTGATAGTTCTCATCACACAACTTTCTAGCTTCATTATCTAACTCCTACATACACACGTTCTATTCCTCATATTTTCTGTTGCTCTTGTGCCCACAAGGACTTGTCCAACATCCTAGTACATAATAGAACTCCTTTCTTCAATGTGAAATTCTACCATATACAGTCTGTAAAACACTGAGTTATACATCTAGGTTCTCACCTTGAGATTATCGCTATGGTGGCCACCCCATTCCACCAACCAGTGGAAAACATTTGATCTCAAGTCAAACGAAATTCCATCAACGCCACACTTTCTATTTCAGGGCCTCTGACCTCCCTCTTTTCCCCAGAGATTGCATCTAGGTTTTAACTGGTTCAGTGGCCATGTTACTGACACCAATCATCTGTTCATTCTTTCAACAATCCACAGAGATGTCTGCATTTCTACATGTGCATATGACCCAAACTTCATCCACTGCTGGAGACTTTTGTGTGGACCTCAAGGTGCTCACAAGGTCCTTGGACTTCCAGTGCCTCCATAATGCTACCCTTAGTTACTTCTTTCATTTTACTGAGACATTTCAGGCTGTTGCTACCTCAATCTCCTTCGTCAGGCACACCATGAATTCACGTCTACCATCCTCTCCCAAGCCTACATCTACCTAATACAGTGAGGTAGAGACTTCCAGTGATGCCTTGCTTTTATCTCAAGCTTCAGCTCCACATCAATACTGTTCCCCATCTAGTAGCAGTCCCACCCCCTCTCTTTGGCTTTATCATTGTCATGCTGCTCTGAGCACATCAAACATAGCACCATTTATGTTAATCCCTGTGATTTGTTTCTCCTAGGTTGTGTTGCATGTTAAGTAGGTACACTGAATTTCTCACATATTTTACCAACCTTAGTTGGAAGCAACCTAGATTAAGCCCTGATCATTTGAAAGAGAAGAAGCTTATAGCAGAATTCCAGCACACTTGCATTAGAGACATGTATTAGCAAGGACATTTTGTGCCCCCCCAATCTCTATTGTTCAAGAGAAAATTTCCCCAACATATTTCAATAAGAATATTACTGAAGTATAAACTCACAAATCATAAAAGTAAAATCCAATAAGTTTCTGCCTGTAATTAACACCCAGGTCAAGGAAGGGATAATTATCATCAGCCCCGTCTTACTCCTTTTAAGTTATAACCTTGGCTCCCAGATCACCATTACACCATTATACTCACATCTAAAACTCTAAGTCAGTTCTGAGTTCGTTTTGCCTATGTATTTTATTTTAATTGCTATCATTATATGAAAATGTCACATAATTTGTTTATCCATATTTTTTGTTCATGGACTTTTGAAATGGTCTCAGATTCTAGCAATTATGAATATTGCTTCTATGAACATTACTAAAGAAAGCTTTGGATGCATGCATGCATATATATATATACATATATGAATATATATATATATATATATTCATCCTTCTGCTGGGCACGGCTAGGAGTGGAAGTCAGCTTTAGCTGATATTGGCAACCTGTTTTACCAAGTACGTGTGTCATTTCTATTTGCTTTTTCATTATTTTTCAGCATCTTACCTAACAGAACTTAACAGTTTGGGGGAAATGTTGAGGAGAAGCCTGTGGAACTTAATGTTTACTTTTGTGTACTTCCTTATTCACTGAGATATTTAGCCTCTTAATTTCTGGCTGCCTTGATTTCCCCATACTGCAATTTTTATCTCCATCTCCTTTAGATTATCAAAAACTCTGCTAGTTTCTCTGCATTTTAGCATCAACTCTTTGCCTGAAGTCTTAGTTTCTCATCCTACACCAACAGCATGGGGCATAGCCTTGGGGAAAAGGAACTTAAACAAGGCCAGTCCACATTTCTGAAAACCCCAGTAATTTCTTGATCTGCATGCCTGATTGAATCAGTAGTTTCTAATATCTTCCCTTTACTTTTATTTGTTTCTTTTGTTTGTTTTTCAGATGACATTTTTCCCCCTGGATGCTCTCAACAAGGGCACTAGTTTTCTAAGAGCTATCTCTCCAACATATTTGGTAAAGATGTTAAAATGTCTGCAATTAAAGGCCTTGGGGGTATAGATGGGTGATTGTTCCAGATTTCCAATTAGGAGAGCTAAAGTATATCCCATGATGAGAGGTACAATATTGTACCTGAAATGCCTGAACTACAGAAAGGAATTCATGTACTAAAAAGCCTATCTGTCAAAGAAGTTGTACATTGTGTGCCTACGATCCCAGATGAGCTAAAATAATGAGTATGATAATGTGTGTACTTGTCTCTACATCCAAACATTTTGAATGAAGGACCATTGGCAAACCATGCCAACACTCTGTTCAAATTCCAGATGGTGGATTGCTTCCGGTTCCAACAGTTCCACAATTTACAACTGGCATAGCTTTGGCATCAAAACTGAACACTTACCTTCCAAATTGTCATTTACAAAAATTCCATGTTATCTCTCAAACTATTATGATTTCAATATCATTAACAATGCTACAACATAAATGTGAGAGTCAAATCAGTTCTTACATATACCCTGAAGTAAAACAAAAGGCAGTCGAAGCGAAAGGGGTAGTAGGATCCTCAGTAGAATCTTGCCTTTGAGAGTACAAACACATTTTTGCTTGTGAAAGAGAGGGACATTCTATAATCACTGGTCATGTTATATGTAAATATTTATTGATTTATTAAACAAATCACCAATACATAGTTACTCAATGTTTGAATATATTAAGTACATTTGTTGAATGACCGAGTTTGTTACATTGAGATTATGTCTCAAAATATATTGAATTCATACTTTTTTGTTCCTTGAAACCTTAAAAAATAGTATTTAAAAAAAATGTGTTGCACCCAAAAGAAGTATTAAAGACATGATACAATTACAAAAATATAAAATACCGAGGGTGGGGTGGAGTGGAAATCAATTTCATACTTCCAACTGAGTTTACCACTTGTCTAGCAATTATCATAAGTGCTTCCCCACCACTGAGAGTGAGAAAGGAAGCTGCTGTTGCTGCCACTTCTGTGTTGTATGTTGCTATTTTATCCAATCTATTCTTGTAAATAACTTCTCAGAAACCTTAAATACCCATTTCAAAAGCACTTCTTAAAGCAAAGTACTCACTTGTTCTTCCTTCTTGGAACTTGGTATTTTGAGTGCCAAAAATTCACAAAAGATGGAACAGGCCTGCTGAGAAAATAGAAAAAAAGATAGAATTACCAGCTAGCATTATATTCAGGTGCTATGCTTTACTTTCCTCTTAATGATAGCAGTACATTGTTTTAGCTAATTCATAGGCACTTAAGTAAAAAGAAAACTGAACTGGAAAAAAAAATGTCTTCAATTTGGCATAACTCAATTAAAAGAACTGTGCTTGATCATCATTTTTCTCATAGAGAAGGGCCCCTAGTATTTTCTTGATGAATGTACATAACATCAACACTTTTGGATGACAGTTGGGAGAATAGTATCTTATGTCAGAAGATTAGTTTGAAATTATTCCAAACAGATATATGTCAATTAAAACCATGAGGAAATAATGCATGTTAGAAACCTGCTAAAATACATAGAGTTGCAGCTCTGACACTAATTGCTGTGTTCTGTGAACAGACCACATCATAATCATCCAACAACAACACAGAGAGTTGGAACCCATGATCCACTCAAGTGTCCTTCCGTTCCTGTGTTCCATCACTTGCTGCCTGCCTGGTGTCTACATCGCTGCCTGGTGTCCACATCTACCTAGCTTGCTGTCTTTCACATATTTTTACCTTTCTCCATATTCTTCCCCACCCTATCAAGCCCCCTCTTGCGTATAGCTCCCTAATTCATCAAACATCAACCAGTTGCTTATCTATTTTTGGTTCAAGTACAAATTGATTTATTTCACTTCCAATATATTGTTCTAGCCTTATATTTCACTAGTTCTCACAAGGTACCATCCATTCCCATCTCACTGTTTTCTTTCTTTCTTTTTTTTTTTTCACTTTCCCACCCTCATCTTACGTTTGACCCACCCAACCATTTACTTCCGCTGTTCTGCACAACAGTAATACCTTCCTCTTTCCTTCTATTCACCATTCCAAAAAAGCATCATCTTTTCAACAGGCACCAACAATCACTTTAGGTCATTTAAAAATGTGTTTCCTTAATTCCTACTTAAGCACTACAAAGTGTTTGTGAATTTTGTCTCCCTCAAAGGCAATGTAAGCTCCTTGGAAGCTAGGACAATGCCATGGGTTGTACAGTGGATGCATGGTTGTCCACACCACAGCATTTGTCTCAATGCTTCTGAATTCCATGTCACATATTTACATGAATCAGATATTCTATTTAAGAATAAGTAACTTTTTGAAGAGATACTACATGGTACATATCTGATAAAAGTAGTAGATATCTGATCATATCAAAATTTTTCTAAGGGATCAGGACTCAGTTCATAGGTACTCATAACAAAGTATGAAAGAACGGTGGGAATTTGGGGAGGATGCTCTTGTCTGTAGTGTGTGCAGAGCCTCCCAAGGAGTATGGAGTGGGGATGGGTTTCACGTCTTTTAATTCAAGTCGAGGGAGAGAGGCTTCAGTTGGATCATTTTTATTTTTTTATTTTTTTTTAAAGATTTTATTTATTCGACAGAGAGAGATCACAAGTAGGCAGAGAGGCAGGCAGAGAGAGAGGAGGAAGCAGGCTCCCCGCCGAGCAGAGAGCCCGACGCGGGGCTCGATCCCAGTACCCTGGGATCATGACCTGAGCCGAAAGCAAAGGCTTTAACCCACTGAGCCACCCAGGCGTCCCAGTTGGATCACTTTTAAAGCTTAAATCCTGTTTCCTACAGTTGGAAGCATGGGAGAATGGTATTTCAGTCAGGGTTCTCCTATAATACAGATATTAGATAGATCCATGAAAGTATTTCGAGGGCTTGGCTCACATGATTGTGGAGACTGAAAATTATGAAATATATATGGCAGTCTGGTGAGCTGAAAACTCAGGCAGAGGCTGATGCTCCACTCTTGAGGCAGAGTATCTTCTGTCGGGGGAAGCCTCAATTCCCACTCTGAAGGTCTTCAGCTGATTGCTCGAAGCCCACCCATCTTATCAAGAATCACCTCCTTTGCATAAAGTCAACTGATTCCAGATTTAAATCTACATCTACATCTACAAAATACCTTCACAGGAATACCTAGATTCTTTTTTTTTTTTTAATTAAATGGGTACTATAGCTTTGATAAACTGATACATACCCCCAACCATCACAGGTGACATCTGGATTTCTGCCTGAGAAATCTCAAAAACAAGCAACATTGTTGGACAGGATGGTGGACATAAATGAAAAGTTGCTGCTCCGCCAGGATTGCTCTGTTCCACTGGAGTTTGCCAGGATGTGTTGACCTCATCAACCTAAGAGAGATCCAGAATTAAGTCACCTTAAATTGTCCTGCATAGAACTCTCTCAAAGGAGATGCAGATCTCATTCCACAGTTGCTGAAGGCATCAGAGGAGCCCGAGAGACTGGGAAGGGAACAGATGATGAGCTAGAGAATCATACACTAGCTACCTCAAAAGCTCAGGTGACATGGTCTTGGAAAGGGGAGCTGGGTCTTCCCAGTGCCCCAAGGGTCCATCAGAAGAGAAGGTTGCCGTATGCAGGAGCTGCTACCTGAAACCTTAAAGTCAGCATTCAACAGCTCCACGTGTAAAGTAAGACTTTCTTTGTCCCCTTTTCTGTCCTTTTTTGCATACCCTCTAATAGCTAAGTAGTTAGAAACAGTGCACAGTGAGGATGGAGGCAATGAAAAGGAGTGGGGAGCCCAAGCACAGCTCCTCCCCAGGCTGCTGGTACCCAGCCCAAGCCAGAGCGGGTTGGGGGAAGTGAAGTAGCTTCCACTTTGAAAAAACAAAAAAGTACATGTCTGGCAGTTTTATGGGAATAGAAGCCTAAGAACCAATCTAAGATTTTTGTGACTATATCTTAAAGCAATAAAAGAACTTTCACTACATGAGAGTCATTGGGGAGAGCCAGGAGACGACCTGAATTTTCATCCAGGGATATAGGAAGAACTTTCCATACTGTAAACTTTAGAAGTACAGTGAAAGACACGTTAAAGCTGCTTTATGATACTCCATAGTGACAGAACATGTGCAAACAGAATAGAAATATAGAATAGAATATAGAAATAGAATATTCTAAAATAGAATATTAGAACTGAGAATGCTTTAGAAGGCAGGGATTATACAAATCTTATAGACCTGGAGGGACAGAAAAGGGGAAAGAATGAGCAAGTGTGGCTTGCTTGGTAGACTGGGGGACACTTGTCCAACTCGGGACGTGGGTTTTTATTACAGGGTAGTAACGCACAGCAGTTTTTCACTGGCTTGATAAGAGATTTAATTCCACAGGCATTGAAGGTCTTTAGAAGTTTTGAAAAGTAGACTACTGGGATTCAATCTGTGATGAATTTGCAAATTTCTGGCAACAATATGTATAAATACATCCATATACATCTGCGGGTGTTATTATGTAATATCTAGTATCATCCAAGTATTTCATGTAAATCAGTCATCTTGCATATTTTAAGCTACCTTCATTTTTTCTTCTTCCCTTAAAGAAAGATTCTAAGGGCACAGGGTGGCTCAGTCAGTTAAGCTACGGACTATTGATTTTGGCTCAGCTCATGATCCCAGGGACATGAGATTGAGCCCTTGGTCAGGCTCCACACTCAGTGGGGAGTCTGCTTGAGATTCTATCTCCTGCTCTCTCTGTCCTCCCCAACACTGTGCATGCACTTGTGTGCTCTCTCTCTCTAAAATAAATGAATCAATTTTAAAATAAGGGGGAGGAGGAGGAGAAGAAGCAGCAGAAGCAGCAGCGGCAACCACAGCATTCTAAAAAGAAAAAGAATGAAATCTGAAACTTCAGAATGCGATTTCCCTGATGACTCTTCTGGGGACACATATAAACCAAGATGCAAACAGAAAGATAAGGATGACATCAGGAGAAAGTAGGTGAAGTTAAGTAACAAGAAAACCACGCTATTGGGAAGCCAAGGAAGGGGGGGGGGTGGTGCTGAGGCAAACAGCTTGTGAGCATCTTGGATCTTGCAGCCACATTTTATTCTGTTGCTGGAACACTGTGGTACACAGAGGCAGTATCATCCCTCTAAAGCTGTGTACTTCCTCCTGGCTTTTCCCTTTTTGACCACTCCTCCCTACCCCACGTTTCATAATATGGCCACAGAAGTTCTCATGAAATATGGGCATTGCCTCTCGCTCACCTCCCACTGCCTGTGAGTCACCATTTTTGCTGATTTCTCCATGTTTATAGCCAACTGTTTTGAAATGGTACTCATAGTCCTTTGTGAATGAGCCTCTGATATTCCTTCCAACTTCATATCTTACCATTTTTCTGCACCACATATTCCAGTTAAGTAGAACTACAGAAAATCACAGTGACCGAGGGTAAATGTAGAGCATGGATAACACCAATTCATTACCAAAACAAAATACAAATATTTGGACATTGTGGTTACTTTCAACAGGGACATGAAAGCTTATATGCTTATCAAGACTTGATGACAAACAGCTAATTGGAAAATGAATGTTCGTTGCCTGATTTGGAGGAATAGAGTCATCAGATCTCAGTGCCAAATCGTGGTGGTTAGTCTCCAAGCTCTGCGTGAGTAAAAACAGCCTTTCCCAATAAGCTCCAGGATGGCCTTAGAACAGCATGGTAACTCTGCTCTTCTGTTTCCAAACCCCAGACCCAAACACCCTCTCCTTCACATGGGAATTAAGAGTAAGGATATTAGAGAATAATAGTTAACAGTCCAGCTTTGGGTGAATTCACAGCTAGATTTAATATTCTGCTTTACCCTGACCACTTGCATCGTCTCTGGAAACCTTGCGAATTTAGTCTCTCAAGTCCTTTACCCTCTCAAATGGAAAACACAATTGCTTTTAGTGGTTTAAAAGAAAGTATTACTAAAAAAGAAAAGCACTTAGAAATTAAATAATTTGGAGAATGCTGCCCCAGGTTTGACAATCTTGCTGTTACAGATAGGACTCTCACTCCAGTTTGACGTCTAGCAACGCCAAAGAAGCTATGCTCAAAATTCAGTGATCTTAGTTTTCATTCTCTTCCAGTTCGTGGAGGATCAGCTCCTCCTTGGATTTCATCTGTTCTGTTATCCAAGTACTATCACTAGAACGATCACTGAGTCTAGTTCATTTTTTAAAATAAATTTGTTCACTTCATATTCAGACTTGAAAGTTTTAAAAAACAAACAAACATACAAAGCATGGAAAAAGTACTCAAAAAATTCCATAGTTTCTTATAAAAACAAAGACAAAAAACACTCCTGCTGACATCCATTTGTCTTCTCTTTTCTCTACAGTTGCAATTATTCAGTAAATAAAATTGTATCCTCTTCTTTACATACATAACAAGAAAAACAAGCCCTTTTCTACATTATTTTAATGCTTTATAAATATAATTTTAATGGTTGCAAAAACACTCTTCTTTTAATGTTCATATCCTGGTATCCTTAATAAGTTCTATTTCCACTGGTAGATTGTTTCTGAAAACAATTGTTTTTAAAAACCTCAGCATTACAAGTAATATTTAGGAAATGCCTGCATGTATATTTATAGATGATTAGGCGTTGTCAGATTATTTTTTGACCTGTTTGCCCAAATTAGTTACTCGATAGTATAATAGGGGGTTTTTAATTTTTGTCGGTTTTACATTTATTGCCATATGTAACACTGATTTTTATAATCTACTTTTGGCCTATAATTGCACCTAGAAAGATTACCTATAAATTTCTTTCAACCATTTATTCAAACAACACTTTAAATGGATTATTATATGCCAAACACTATTATAGGTGTTGAAGATATAATTGTGAGCAAAGTAGAAAAGATTTCTTTTTTGGGGAAATTTTAGTAGAGTGAGACAGAAGACCATCATAAATCAAGGAGGAAGAATGAAAAGGGAAGATTCCCAGCAAAGAAGGGAGGAGAGAGTGAGAGGGGCGGGCGGACAGAGAGGGAGACGGGAGGGGGGGGGGAGGTAGGACAGGAGGGAGAAAACAGGAAAGAAGGAAAAACCAAATGAAGAGAGAAGTCAGATCATGACAAAGGCTCTTAAATACAGGAGCAAACAATAGTATGGAAAAACTCATAAACGCTAACGAGGGAATTTTAACCTCACTTCCCAAATAAGCACACTGTTTATTTTTGAAATATTCTGACAAAATTGTTGCCTTAATCGGCAAGTTTCTGAAAACCAGTGAAGGAATGTCCATCTCTAAGAAGAATATGTCATTAAAATTATAACATTTCTGTGTGTTCAACTGCAGATGCATGACAAAAGCAGAATCAGAACGTTGTGGCTACACACAAATATATGATTTAATGTAGTAACTTAGTGTTTTAATCATCTGTCTTAGCGATAGGATAGCCTTTAACTGCCTTGAATGGTTCTATTCCTTTCCTTTATTTAAATTCCAAGAGCTTTCAGACTCTCCTGTGGTGGTGGTGGTGGTGGGGGATCTGATCTCCAGCAAGAGAACCTTCCAAACTGTATTCACAAAAAGGAATCACAAGATCAATTCCAGAACTTCCTTTTCAATTCAAATGAAGCTGCAGGCTCTGTTTTCTGTTTTTGGAACCTTTGAAACAACAGGGTATTCTTCCCCATATTTCATTCATGAAATGGATGATTTAAAATCCTTTTCATGGTTAATATCTCTGCACCTTGATTTACCACAGAAAATGTAAGAGTCTGTAGATCTGTACAACTTAGAGCAAGAGCCAAAAAAATACTTGAATAAATGCTTTCAAAGCTAAGGCAGCTGCTTGTCAATTAAGTGAGGCTTTTTATTGGGTCTCTGGTCTTTTTTCAGCACAGATTTTCTTCATTACTGTTTCTCCCCCTTTTTCCTGTTTCTGAACATGCTTCTGTTAGAAGAGCAACAGTAAGAGCAAGCTATTACGTAAGGCTGATTCATGTTCCTTTAGATATTTAACGTTTTGAGCAAGAAGAAATGGGCTGAAAAAATGGAGGTTCAGGGCCATCTCACTTACGTCTTTAATGGGATGCTCCATGTTCTGGTTCTTTCTGTACAACATGCTATATGGCGTGCCCTATGAAGAAATTAGACATTTGAAATGCTGCTGCGTCTGCATGACATGCGGACGCTTACACATTGCTGCAGAATGTTTCCCACTGCTTGTGAAGAAAAGAGCTCCAGTGTTGGAGGAGACAAAAGGTGTTGGGTGTTTCTGTGGGTTGTTTTTTGTTGTTATTTTTGTTTTGCCTCCTTTTCCCTCTCTAGGACTGCAAGAAGGCAGCGGAGGTGATTAATGTGCTTTCAAAGACCATAAATTTGGCAAAAGTATACCACTGAAAACTACTCAACTAAATCTGCCCCTTTCACTCTTCAACAAGTTCACTTGTATTCCTAATAAGGCAGCATGTACCAGGGGCCTTCCAGGACTGAGTCAGTACAATGTTCCCAGGGACACACTGTGTGTTTTTTGGTTTTTGCTTTTAATTTGCCCGTTAATTCCAGCTGGCTGATTCCATGCACTAAGGGGGTCAGGGGTGGAGGACAGAGCCTTTGTCAAGCATTAGGACTCCTTAAGATGAAAGGAAATGGGCATGTTCAGAGCCCTTGCATGTAAATACCACTGACTAGCACCTACCATAGGAAGTTTATGGGCCAGTTTCAAGCATGGGTATCTTTGTATTTTTGCCTTACTTTTGAAATTTCTAAAGATACTTTGTGCGTGCAAATAAATAAATAAATAAATCCCTGTTTTTACAAGTTCAGCTGAACAACCTTAAAAGGTATTTTTGTTTGTTTGTTTCTTGTTTTTGTTGTTGTTGTTGTTTGTTTGTTTGTTTGTTTGTTAACTTGGGGTAACAGTCCATTGGAATTCTCTTTTCCTTGTGTCCTTTCCAGCTTTAAAACTCTCCCAATGAAGAGAGAGCCTTATTTGCATGAAGCTGTTCTAGCATAACAGTTTCCTAGCTGCAGGAAAATCAGAGGAGGGGCTGAGCTACATCTCTCTGTGTGGTTTTTCAGGAGCACAGCCTCCCCATAAACCTGCCCACTGCTGCCAAAGGCTGTGCAGAGAAATCGTCAGATGTTGTAACAGAGACACAGGTGAGGCACGGCTATGCGGGTAGGGACTCAAGGAGAGACCTTTCAAAACACTATGCCTGAAACACGGGGGCTTAACTGAGGTTTGTGATTTTGGAAGAGATTCATGTGAGCCCCATTTCATACGGTAACGTATGCATTGTGTAGGTACCTGCCCACTTACTCAAGGAGAGAGAGACTCAGGGTGTTGCGCCAGGAATGAAATATTCGCAAAAACATCCTTCTTGCCCCTCTTATTACAAACTGAGCAACAGAATGGGAGACCTGGAGGCGTGACAAAATGCGGTTCATGCTGCGCGCGTGACTTGGAAAATCAAAGAATGGGGAGGAATAAAGAACTTCCTTCTCCTCCTCCTTCTCCTTCCCTTGCGGTGGCTTCTTGTCTTACGGTCTGTGTTTGGAAAGCCAAATGTTGACTGAGTCAATGGAATAAACAACATTGCTTACTTAGCACAAGCATGCATTAGCTGGGAAGATCTGTATTGATTATTACATAATAAGTGTTATGAAACTGATGTGCACTTTTCTCATACAGTGTTCCAATAGTGCCCAGGTAAATGCCAATAAGCGTTTCTATTACTCTGAATTGTTTTATAGATTTAGATTTGTTAGATTTGCCGGAAAGCCAATTGTTTTATATAAAGGCTGTGCGAAGCTACCAGAAAGCATAGATAGTTTATACCTTCAAATAAATCTGAAGTTTTTATTTAAGCAACAGTATCTATCAGGTGTGATGTTGAGACTCGTCTTAGCCAAGCAGGCAACTGACAACCTTCTAACACACTGATTAGTATGAAAAGTGTTGATTATTTTAAATTATCAATGAATTCTTTTGAAAGTACATAAAGTCAGTTAAAGAGATAATTTTCCTTTTCTTATTTTGTTTTTTAATCTGTTTCAAGTATTATCATTGCTATTTAGTGCTATAGGACAATCATTACATAAACACACAAATATACATATGTGTAAACATACATAGGTTTTATAAATCTAACTGTATTTTTAGGAAGCATATCTTATAGGCTTTTGTGAGTATATTTCTTCTAGGAGAAGAAATCATCTCTGATCTTATTCCTGAACACTGGTAAGTTTTTAGGTCTCTTTTTGCAAACTACAACAGGATATGACACTCTTCACTTATTAAGAGGAGTTCGTTCATTCGCTTAATTGAAGAGTCTCATTACTTGGATTCTGGCTGACAGGATGTCTCAGTGGCAGAGAACCATGTGAAGGCAGAGTCTTCAAAGCATTCCTAACATTTTCCTGCCCAAGTATATAGCCCAGTATGTCAGAGTCACGGTGCATATTCCTAGAAGATGAATGGCATCGTGGAGAAGCACTTGGAGAGTGTCAATGGATGTTCTGAGAATAGGGCTGTTCTCTGCATTTGCCTGGCTGATCTGGTCTCGAGACACATGAGCTAGGATGAAGGCAAACCCATGTTATATGACCTGCTCTGATATTTCCCAGCCTCCTTTCCCTGACGTGCTCCCGGATGAGTACACGATTCTTATTATCCAAGGCAACATGCATGAGACCCGTCCATGGAGTGTCTTCACGGATGTGTTATTGTTGGAGCGTCTACTGAGGGCTGAGCCCTGCTGTACCACATTATAACAGCTGTGGGTGTAGGAACTGCCTGGGCAGCAGCGGGAAAACCACTCCCTTTGGCAGCAAAGGGCTGTCCTCAGGATATAGTGCAATTACATCTTAGAAGCTCAGCCCCCAACTTGGGTTGGCTCTAAATGGAATATTCCATTTGAGGATTTTTTTTTTCTTTTCCCTATGCTTCTAGAAACATTTTACCTCATTTAATATTCAAAGCTATGCCCACCTAGAAAACTTTTGAGTGTCTATTTTAAAACAAAACAAAACAAAACAAAAGAGAAGCAAACAACAAATATGCATACATGTATACATAATTCTCTATAGACACATATACATATATGTACCGTAGTTCAAAGTCATATCAACACTATACACAATGAAAATGTTCTGCTGGTTTAGGAAGGGAAGGGATATCAAAAAGAATCATTAAAAAAAAAAATAGGTTATATCTTGCATTGACTGGGTTGCGAGTTTCAAAAAAGGACATTAATTTACTGGATCTGGCACCTATTCTAGGTATTTTCTAATGACCAATAAATTAAAATTCATTACTCAGACATTGTAGATATTATCTCTATTTATTTTCTCACTCTTTAAGAAAGAGAATTATTTCCGAATGGGACCTCTTTTTTTTAATCAGTGAAATATTCCAGTGAGTAGAATCAGAGGTTTAAAACCTACCAAAGGAACTTCAGGACTTTATTCCTGTTGTAAGTTAATACTTAAGGAGCTTGTCAAAGTCTTTCCATAAATCAGTTAGAGATTCCATCCTTATTAAGGATGTTTCATTCAGGTCATTCTGAAACATGGTGATCTGAGTGTGGGGAGCAAAACGTAGGCACCAGCCAATGGTGGATTTTATCATCATCTTTATTATGTTACCTTTTTTAAAACTTAAATACATATGCTGTGCCAGACACTATGCTAGGGTCTTTGTCTGATTTGTTTTACAAACCTACTGGATAGAAATTATTACCCCCACTTTCAAGGGAACAAAAGAAAGGAAAAAGAAAAGAAAAGAGGCTTTGGAAAGTGAAATAACTTGTCCAAGACGTCTCCACACGGCTGGTACTAGATGCACAAGACGATCTATCTGGAATGTCTACCCTCTCCCTTTTGCAGTGGCAAATTCGATTTTGATAGAGATAAGTAGTAAACTTATTAAAATAGAATGGGTAATCAGTAGTTATCCAGAAACTGAAAAAAGGTTGAGAAGAATGAAGGCTGAGAAAAAAGCTTTGGATTCCAAATATCAAGTGTTGGCTTCTACTTTGCAGACCAGCAGGGAATAAAGATTAGAACGGAAGATGAAAGAGGTGAGGCAACCAAGGTTTGTTTCTTGCCTAACATTCTCCTTGCAACACAGGAGACACTTACGTTTTCTCATTTAAAGGTCATAACTCTGCTCCAAGTTTGAGGTTTGTTGTCCGGATTAACAGATCAAGGAATGGCAGGACATGACAGGTTGAAGTTAAACTGAAGTTCTCATACCTAGGAAGTAGTGAGACTTGATTGAGAATGAAGGTTTTTGGAATTCCAGGGAATGTATATACTTTCCAGTATAGATGGCTACACGTGGCTATTCTCAGTTATTTATAAAATGAATTATCTTATGAATTTCTTTGTCTATTTCACATTCACGACTCCCAATTTCATAGAACACAAGTATCTGTGTCTGGTCAGGCTTGAGTTTGGATGACAAAAAAAATTATTTAAGCAGAATATAAATGAAAACGATGCTTATAGGCTATACATGTTCAGACTATAATTTTGTCTACATCAAAGTAAACCCAACACTCTCCAGGTTATTGTATTTCTTACTAACTGGTGTTAAAAATTATCAAACAGGAAATGTGTGCCTCCTGTATTCTAAGACTCACACAGGTTATGGAGCTTAATTCCGTGCGTTCAAGTTCATGGACATAATACCTCAGAGGATAGAACCGTGACTCAGGAATCTCCTGAGTGGGAACTGCAGCTAAGCAGCAGAAATTGCATTTTTACATCAAATATTATATTTTTAATTCTCCCTTCTTTCATTTTCCCTGCAAAAATGAAGAAGAAAATCAGTGATGGTAATATACATATTGACTCCATCTTTATCATGAAGTTACTAAATTGGCTCTTTTCCTTGAACTGTAACTTTAAGGTAGACTTAAAGATTTAAGCTTTGATGCTTTCCCTTCTGTGTATAGGGGAAGTAAAACTGATTTTAAAATCTGCAATTTTCATTTGTGTAAACCAGAAGAGTAGCTAATATATTAAAATCAATAGAGTAGATGATTTTATTTTTATTATCAAATATGCCATGTTTGGACAGTTTACTTCACACAAGTTTACTTTCTTTTAAATTTCTTTCTTGAGCTAATTGACAGTTGATATTGATAAGTTTCTTTGATTAACAAATGTTAATGTTACTGATATACTCCAAGTAACACAGTTGTATATAATTTGAAAGAACAGGCAATGAATTAAATTCAAGAGTTAAATTGCATAGAAAGGTCTATCCAATGAAATAAATTCTGATTCTAATCATGGTTGTGGTAGAAGCAAGTATTTTGATGTTTCTTTAAGATATTTCATACATGTGCTTGTGTCAAAGAAAATGACACAGGGTTGTGTTTGATAAATATCTTATTGCAAGTACACGCCATTTTTAAAAATACACAAAATAACAAGGAGATATATTATACACTTTCATATATAGAGAGAGAGGTTGTGATCAGGAAACTGAGATTGAAAAAAGCTAGTGACTCTTCCCAGTGGCAGATTAGAACTTAGAGCCACCAGCCCTCCATTATAGTCTACAATCCTTTTCCCAATACCTATCAACCAGAAATTTTTGTATTAAAATTATGGCATCCAGGAATTTTCCTGTGGGGCATACAAAATTATTGCATGTTTATAGGATATCAGAAGAATCAATGCCAGGAAGAATGCTAAATTAATCCTGGTGACCATTAAGAATGCCTTTGAATATTAGAATATTTTCTTTAACATGCCTCAAGCAGAATAAAGGGATTAGTTCTACTACATATTTAGGCCTTTCTATGTCAAAGTTCTCAAAGCTTGAATATTTCACAAGGCCTTACTAATGAGTTCATTATTTTGTTTATTCTGTTCATAAGAAAGTCTGATATGACCTTTATATTTGCATTGCTAATCGCTGTCAGGGTTGGTTTCCAGGCTGTCTTCGGTACAGCACTTTGTCATAGTTAAGTCGGACCAAAGACCATTGAAGGAAGAGCATCGGTCTGGGCCGGCGGATGAAGAGACGTTGGGGTCACTGGGCCAGCTCCCTCCGCGAGTAGTTCAAAATCTGGGGCGAGGCACTTAAAACAAATAAGCCATAGGGGCATAAATACGTTGCAGAATGCGGTTGCCAAACCAAATTCAGAAGCCGAGAAGATGAGGGAGGAGGTATGGAAGAAGCAGGAATGTTCCGACGCAGACTTGATCGGGAGGGGCCGGGGAGGCACCACTGCCCACAGAGAAGAAAATGCCCGTGGCTTTATCATGCTGCCCTGCACTCGCCTGGTTTTTCTCCTGTGTTCTCAAATTCAGTGGGTGAAAGATCACCCAAAGAAACTGAAGATTAAGGACGCCTGGGTGGCTCCGTTGGTTAAGCATCTGCTCAGGTCCTGATGCCAGCATTCTGGGATCAAGCCCTGCATGGGGTTTCCTGCTCTGGGAGCCTGCTTCTCCCTCTGTTTGGTGGTCTCCGCTTGTGCTCTCTCTCTTTCTCTCTCTCTGGCAAATAAATAAAATCTTTTTAAAATGTTAAAAACGAAAGAAAGAAGAAAAGAAAGAAACTGAAGATTATTTATTCAATTCTCATGTATTATATACCAGACATAGGATTTACACAAAGCTTACAATTGTATGGGGAGAAAAAAAATATTACACAATTAAGCTGGGCACGTGGAGAGGCACAGCCTCAGCCCAAAGAGAAACTATCCATTCTGCATTTCTCCACCAAGAGCCCGGAAAGCCTGCTGGGGGAGGTAACACTCAGTTCAATCTCGAAAGATGGTTATTATATTTCAGATGGAATATGACGAGTATTTACAAAGGTGGAAAGGGTATTTCAAAGAAATTGGTGCTTGAAACCACTGATGCACTCCGGAGCAGTACAGTAGTTCTGTAGGACTGAAACAATATTCAACGGATATTCGGGACTTAGGGATGCTGGGTAGTAAACTGCACTTTCTCTAGATAGAGGTTGCCTCATTAAATCCTCTGTCTACCTCTCCCGAGCTGGGTGACCTTGGGCAGGCTCTACAGAACCTCTTAAGCCCTCTCTGCAAAATGGGATTAAAGTAGAGCCTCTCCCACAGGGTTGTTATGGAGATTAAATGAGTTAATACTTGCGAAGCATCAGAAACTCTTAACTCATAGTAAGTACAAGGTAAAGGCTGTAATCTACATGGGATGGGCAAAACTCTCGTAGTAAAAATTTTACTGGGGATTTGTTTCCTTAATTCCCATTCAGTGGACATGTATCCTAAAGACATTTCCCTCCTCCGTGAAGTCTCTTACTCATTCAGCGGTCTAGAGCAGCTTATCATCTGTTCTATAGTTAATTTTTCCTTTCGTCAGAAACCTCCTTTTTTAAATTATAATTTCTTTCTTTAGAATGTGCCTTGTTGCTTCTGAATTTCTGGCATTTCACTAGAATTACAGCAACAAATACGCTATTGTCAAATTCCAGTTCCCTAAAATCACTAAGCAAGCTGAGGGTAAAATACAGTTGAGCTTGTTGCTTATGGCTGTGAGGGAGAATACCAACTCCACAGACCATGGACCACGTGTCTGGGGCAGGAGGAAAAGGTGGAAAGTGATGTGAATTCCAGGTTTGGTTTTAGGCAGGTCTTCCAAAACAGGGGCTGATTAGGAGTGGGTGAAGATGACAAGACAACTATTGAGTATTGGCAGAAACAGCAAAGGCAAGAGATTCAAAGAACCTTAGAACGTGGATTGTCTACTGACCTTTCCATTGAAGAGTCGATGGGGAGTCTCTGTAAAGAATAATCAGGCCACTTTTGAAGCAAGAGTCTCCTGAAATGGTAAAGCCATGTGGGGATGAGGTTTCAGACTTCAGTCCGAGTTACGTGTGAAGGTGGGTTGTTTGGTTCTTTTCTCTATCAGCCAGACATTTTCTTATGCTTGAGTTTCAGGAGGCAGCTTGTTGCTGTGGTGGAAAGAATGGATTCTGAAGCCAAAATGGTGGTGTTTAAACTCAGGTTCCTCATTTTGCCCCTGCCATCTTGGCCAGGTTACTTTACCTCTTTGTGTGCTGATTCTTCATTTGCAAGGGGGAATGTTTATAATTGTGTTCAGTGATGGATTATTATGAGGGTTCAGTGAGTTAATAGGTACAAGTAAAGCTTTTAAAATAATGTGTGGCACATAGTGAGTACCAAGTAAATAACAGCTATTACTGATCTAAAATTAAAGACTAGGGCAATATTTTTTCATTCCTATCACAAATTATTTATACTCTATTTTTATGATTTTGTTCAAAGTATATATATATGTGTATATATATACACATATATAATGTATACATATTGTATACATAATGTATACATATTATAATACATACATATATAATATGTATACATTATATATGTGTGTGTATATATATAAAATTACTTAAGCAGCAGGAGAAAGGAGTACTAATGCAAATCAAAATTGTTGGCTCACTTTTTTTTTTTTTTTAATTTTCTGGCAATTGTTTCAATTTTTCAATCGTAGGCATTTTCCGAATTTTTGTCCATAGTGTCCTCTAGGCTCTTATCCTCTAGCCTCTGGTCTGTAGCCTCTTTTTATTCTAAATCATCTCCACCCCAGCCAAGATCTCTGATCTGTTTCCCTTCATGGATGTGAACATTGGCTAACCCTCAAGGTCTCTGGCTCCTCTCGAGTGCCCCTCCCCCATACTTTGATTATACTCTCGCCCAAGACTCTGTTACCTACTATTATGTTCCTTGTCTCCATTCTCCCTCATTCTCCCACTTGCACACACTTGGAATTATATTTAAGTTCTCCTTGCTCTCATTTGGCCTTTGCCTACCAGGTTCCCTTCACACAATCCAGAAAATTGATAATCTATATTGGCCTCATAGTCTTAGCCTGACTCTATCCCCATGACTGTCTCTCTGGGTCAGATGCTTATCATCTCTTACATGAACTATTTCAATTGCTTTGCAATGGTTTCCCTGGATAAAATCTATTGCTTTTTATATTCATCTTCCACCCTGCTGCCAGATAGTTCTTAATAAAATACAGATAATATCAAGTCACTTATCTGTTCAAAGAACTGCAGTGACTCACCATGGCTGTGTGACTAAAGGTCACAGTGGTATTTAGTATTCTCCAACACCTGGCTCTAACCCCACCTCCGGTCATATCCCCTTCTGTCTTTCAGTTATTGGTTCAGACTACGCAATCGCCCCCTACAGGTATGCCATTGCACAAATGTTCCTCACCTGAAATGACGATGCCTGCCTTTCTTCCACATTTCCATGTTCTGCTTATCCTTCCTACTGAAGATTTCACTTTTTCCTCGAGTTACCATAAAATAACTTCCTCCCTTACTTTCTCAAAATAATAGGCGGATTTGGGTTTGTAAATCCTGAAGCTCTTAGAATTTTTGATGTCCCAGAGAAGAAAAAGGGTAAGACACTATGAGTAAAAAATTGGGGTAAAAAAGTGAAATTTGTCAAAGTGAGAAAAGAAATCACAAGATATTAAACATTTCTTAAACTGATGAAAACTGCAAAATACACAAATCGTGCAACATTATCTAATATTTTCATTAATGAACTGCCTGCCAGGTCTCTATAATACCAATGATAATATTTTATATAATAAATGTAATATTTACATATTGTGATATAGTTACATGTAAATATCATTCTATATTATAATATCTGTGAGGGGTAATAGTATATGTTATATTTGCTTCTATCAGAGTAGCGATTCAATTCAGTATTTCATCATGATTGATCAAAATATGTTTCAGATTACTAATAGCTGAGAATATCCTTCTGTTTAAAAACTTGTTTCTATTGGGACGCCTGGGTGGCTCAGCTGGTTAAGCGGCTGCCTTCGGCTCAGGTCATGATCCCAGCATCCTGGGATCGAGTCCCACATGGGGGGGGGGGGGGTCCTTGCTCAGCAGGGAGCCTGCTTCTTCCTCTGCCTCTGCCTGCCTCTCTGCTTGTGCTCACTCTTGCTCTTCTCTCTCTCTCTGACAAATAAATAAATAAATAAAAATCTTTAAAAAAAAAGAAAAAACTTGTTACTATTATAAAAAATTATAGGACTATCAAATTCGAGGAAGTTCTATCAACTTTTTTTCATAAATGAGCTGGACTACTTTAAAAAATGTTCCATGGGCTAGATTCTGTCTCTAAACATTTCAACCAGTTGCCCCGCCCCTCCATACACATTGTTGGGGGGCACATGTTTGAGGATGCTTGATACTGCTGCTCAACTCTTATACCACACAATGGTGTCATGACCCTGGGGGAGTGCCCAGTGACAGAGGAATCCTTTTCCACCCAAGGACGCCCAGCCTAAGTTAATTCCATATGGAAGTAACCGCAAACAAGGTAACTATCATATCAAACTGATATTAAATGTGCATCTGACTCAGCTTCTTCCTGACTGACTCCCCCTAACGCCCCTGGCCACCCCCGCTGCCCAAATGCAGGGTAAGACAATGAAGGGGAAAATTTCGACTATAAAGAGAGCCTGGAGTTCGACAATGGCTATTTAAATCGCTTACTTTCATTGCTGGGACTTGGCCCAAGGACTGATCCCTCAAAATAAGTCCCACATGTCTTCATTAGCTTCAACAATGTGCTGAGGACAGATTGATTTACCTCTAATAAAACTTTTGTTCTCTGCTGTGTTGTGTTGTGCTTAATTGTACACATGCATTGTGTGAGTGTGCTTTATTGATTGTTGGTGCTAACATGTCCAGTTCTCTGCTAGCCTGATGACTGGCAGTGAGTTTTAATTGTCTTTGAATCTTTCATGGTAGATGTACTCTGGATATCCAAAAATTATATGTTGATTTAAATGGAATTAGTTTGAGAATAGCCAGGAGTCATATTGAAAATTACATCTCTTTCCTTCTTTACGCATTGGGATAAAGGTCAGAGATACAACAATACTAGCTAAAATTAATTTTAGGTACTTCTATATTTAAGAAACTAATTAGCTTTTGTAGAGATTAATTCCTGCAACAGTAAGATTACATCAAGCTGATTATGATATTTTGTTCATAAAAAAAATAAGTAACTGTCAAAGAAGGGTAAAAAAGTAAAACGTCTGAGTGAATAATTAAAGGGTCAGCATCCCCCTCTAATAATATTAATTAAAAGAAAGTATCTAAAACTAAAATTTTTCCTTCAGGGAAACTACACATTAATCATATTTACGTTAAGTTGAACCATATGAAATTGCCACTAGTTTGCTGTTTTTATCATATGAAATGGCAATTTGGGACAATTCAACTCAACCTATTAATGCATTTGTTCTTGAGCTTTTAGTCGTAAAATTCAGAAAGAAAAAGTAATTTTTTCCCCCATTCTCAGTCCTCAGATTGCCTTCAGAAATATCACAGATTGTATAAAGTAAGTATTCGGCTAGTGGTTATGTTTGATTTAGCCATGTTACTGTGAAAAGACAATAGCTATAAACAAAAGCAAATCTACTAAGGTACTTATTTGTAAGCTGTAATTCTCTATACTTTCACACAATGGGTAACTTCTTCACGTGATTTTAGACAAATGCTAGAGTGTAATATCTACATTTGAGCTTTATGTAGAGACAAGTTAAAAGCAAGACCTGCCAGAGTTACTATAACCAGATAATGCATTTTTTTCTCCAGAAATGCACACTCCAAATAGAGCATATGTTGTACACAGCTGTGGTACCATAACCTCTATTTTTCCCCACCATGTGTTCTCAAAGACTTGTTTCATTTTCTCCCCATCAAAACTTAGCTTTAATTCATGTCAGATCTTGATTAACAATTTACATGAGATTTATAATTACTGGAATACAATAAAATATATAAATGGGATTTAAAAAATATTTTTTGACTCTGATTAATAAAGTTACATGTATATATACATATATACAGATATGTATATATACGTATATATGTACATATATACACACATGTATATTATATATGTATATACATATATACATATATAGATATTATATATACATTTATACATATATACATATATGTACATATTATACATATATAGTTATAAATTTGAACACAAATTTATATGGGACAGATTTATAAGGGACAAATTTATAAGGGACAGAAATCAACAGTAACTCTGAAGCTCAGAGATATCCAATGTTAATACTCTGATCTGACACCTGCCAATACTTCTCTATGCATATATATATATATAAATTATGAAATTCAAATTTTAAAATAGCTTTATATGATATAATTCACATATCATACAATTCACTCATCTAAAGCATAAATTTCAATGTTTTTTTTTTTAATATGTATTTATTTTGAGAGAGAGAGAGCAGTTGGGGAGAGGGAAAGGCAGAGGAGAGAGAAAATCCCAAGCAGACTCTCTACTGAGTACAGAGCCCATTGTTGGGGTCGATCCCAGGACCCTGAGATCATGAACTGAGCCAAAATCAAGAGCTGGATGCTTAACAACTGGCCCAGGAACCCATAGATTTCTATGGTTTTTAACAAATAACAACAACCATCGCAAGAGTCCATTTTGGAACATTTTCATCATCTGAGGGAAAAACTCCCAATGTTTAGCTGTCACCTTTCTTTCCCCTTCCTCCTTTCCTTTTCTACTTTCTCTCTAGGCTCTAGATAACTGCTCATCGACTTTCTATCTCTATAGGTTTTCCTGTTTTGAACTTTTATAGGAAGGAAACCAGAGAGTATGCGGGGTTTTGTAGCTGGCTTCTTTCACTTAGCATGATGTCTTCAAGGCTCATTCCTGTTGTAGCACGTGTCAGTGGTTCATCCTTTTTAATAATGTTTAATATTCCACACCATGCACATCACATTTGTTTACCCATTCATCTGTTGAAGGACATTTAAATTGTTTCCACCTTTTGGCTATAATGAATAATGTAGCAGTTTCTGCGTAGACACACGTTTTCATTTCTCTTGGGTACACACCTATGAGTGGGATCAATGGGTCATTTGGAAATCTTGTCTAATCATCTGAGAAGCTGTCAGACTATTCTCCCTGTGTTACTCAGCCATAGAGCAGGAGCACAACAAGTGTCATCTGAGATCCCACTGGGAATTCTCTCCACAACCACCTGTTCAAGGAAGTAGCAGTATAGCCTGGCATTGGCCCTACTCCACAAGAAATGCCAACTGAGTTGGGAAGAAATCACTTCTCAGCACATAGAGAACGTCTGCCCCCCTCTACTCTTCTGTGGACCCTTCCTCTTGCCTCACTGACATTATATTATGTTGCCTGGATTGTAGATTTGTGTTCCTCTGCTTGTCATCTATCCCTGCTCCACAGCTCTGGCATCTGAAGCTCAATATTTTTAAAGTGTGTAGACATAGTCATGATGTTTATGAGGTGTCTGAAAATAGAGTAACAATAAAGTTAAAGGAGTTAATTTCAGTAAAAGAAACCACTCAAGAGAATTTCATTGGTGAAAGTTCAGCTTATACAACTATTGTATAAAAAACCTAAAATCACAGTAAAGATGATACCCCACAGCCCTCAAAATAGATCATAAAATATACATACAAATACACACAAATAAAATAGATCATGAAATGGCTGATACTATCAGAAATAGGTTGGAAGGTTCTTATAGTGTACATATAATGATATAAAAATTTAAATGTGTTTTGACTTGATCTGTGACATAAATTATTGTTATCATATATATCCAATGTTTTTTTTTTCAAGTGGGATACTACAGCATCCTAAATCATTTTCCCCAAAATCCCAGAAAAAAACATACCATAATTCTTCTCTCCAGGAATAAAGGGTTATAACACAGTTTTTTCATAAATATAGAGTCAATATCAAAATGAATCACTTTTCCTATTTTCTGCAATTTCATTTTGTCCTGTCCAATGTAAGAACTAAAGGTTTGAACATTTGAAGTGTGGAGCAAATTTTAACATTTTAACTTAACATTCTGAGTATGTAAAAATTGATTAATACTTCACTGGAGGGCTGACTACCTGAGGACTTTTCCTTTTCTTTCTCATATCATCCATGTTATTATATAACATTTTTTAGTGTATTTTTGAAATATTATTGAAAAACAACTAAAAGGAAACATATATGAAACAGGCAAGTAATTACCCATATTTAAAGAGAATTAAAGGGACGCCTTGGTGGCTTAGTTGGTTAAGCGGCTGCCTTCGGCTCAGGTCATGATCCCAGCATCCTGGGATCGAGCCCCACATCGGGCTCCTTGCTCGGCAGGGAGCCTGCTTCTCCCTCTGCCTCTAGCCTACCACTCTGTCTGCCTGTGCTTGCGCTCTGTATCTCTCTCTAACAAATAAATAAAAATCTTAAAAAAAAAAAAAACATTTAAAAAAAAAAGAGAATTAAAAAACAAACAAACAAACAAGATGTCAGGTGGGATAATCCCACCACATGTGGAGCACTTGCACACTCGTAGGAAGAAAAAGAGACACTGTTTGATGGCAAATCCCAGGTGGGTCCATTCACAACTGTGTGCCCTTTAGGTAGCTTAAATTTCCTTGCCTCATTCACCTCATCTGTTAAATGGGATATCATTGTGAAGCACATCTACTTCCCAGGGCTTATAAGCAACAACAGAGAAAGAAGTCAATAAAAGTTAAGAAAAGTTAATATTAAGGACACTGGGGTGGCTCAGTCAGCTGGGTGTCTGCCTTCAGTGGAAGTCATGATCCTGGGCCCTGGGCTTGACCCAGGCTCGGGCTCCCTGCTCAGCAGGAACTCTGTTTCTCCCTCTCTGCCCCTTTGTCCACTTGTGCTTCCTTACTCTCTCTTTCAAATAAATAAGTAAAATCTTTTTAAAAAATAATAATAGGAGCACCTGGGTGGCTCAGTGGGTTAAGCCTCTGCCTTCAGCTCAGGTCATGATCCCAGGGTCCTGGGATCGAGCCCCACATCAGCTCTCTGCTCAGCGGGGAGCCTGCTTCCTCCTCTCTCTGCATGCCTCTCTGCCTACTTGTGCTCTGTCTGTCAAATAAATAAATACAATCTTAAAAAATAATAATAATAATAAAGTAAACTTCAGACTTCAGAGCCAGTCTATTAGTGATACCAGAGTGAGTTGAATGAGAAACAGTATCTTCTCATAATCTAAGAACTTCTTTTTGCAAAAATACTATAGGAATTAAAAAATAAGTATGAATGTGCATTTTCATTACATATATCTGTGCACATGCACATTCCACATATAGTTTTTATATATATAATTTTCATACATATCCAAAATAGTAGGGAATGGAGGATGAGACTCCAAACGTTCAACTGAATTTTTAAAAACTTGATGTGTGAGTGATTGATTCATGCTAACTGGTTTTTACTCTGAAGTTTGATTATAACCATTTCAGGGTTTCACAATGATGAGAATACATGAATGCCACTGAACTGTATATCTAAAGGTGGTTAAAATGGTAATTTTTATGTTATGTGTATTTTACCACAATTTAACAAAATAAACAATGAGAAGGTTTAGGAGAGGCTTTAATCTGATGGTGAGCCACAGGAGCCCAGGGGCCGGTGGGTGAAGGGGACACATGGGACTCTGACACCTAATCCGAGAAAGGACTGCACAACTAGGGCATTTGGGGCCCCACTTTGCAAGTGGATACAGGTTGCCCTTTGTGGTCTTTTTCTCTCTCATCTCTCTGGTATGTTTTCTGCCTCCTTTGGGATCACACCCAGTGGTAAGCCTACACTGACTAATTGTTAGCTGATTGTTCTCTTGTTTTCCCCTGGTTCTCTCTGACAGACGGGCCATCCTATGGTTTATCTTGTTCTAACATAACTACCAGCATCATCTTAATTACTTATCAAAATTTCCATCATTTTCAAATGCCCCATGAGACATGAACTGCCCCACCTCCTCTGCTTCACATCGTCAACCCCTTTGGTCAGGATTTAGGAGCTCCCCATTCTGACAGCCTTCCAAACTTTCTCCCTGGGAAACCTCCGAGCCACTGGTCTGGATCCTTGGGTGGGCTCAAAAGCAGAGTTTCCCCGCTGAGCTCCCCCATTGTGGAACTTCCTCCTAGTGAGTGATCTGGAGTGGAGGTAATGGGGAGGAGGGAGGCGTATTCAGGGTCTGTTCTGCCTGCAGAGATGCCTCCAACCAATCAGCTTAGAGTGGTCTGATTAACCCCTTCAGGACCAGCCAGTAGAACCCGCTGCTGCTGATGCACTCCCGGTGAGACTCCAGGAATTGCTTTTAGGCAGAGTATTCTTGCCCTTGGCCTGTCCCTAAAGCAGTCTGCTCTCAGTAGCTGGTCATAGCAGGGGAAATGCAGAGGGTGCTGCCCCTGTCAGGCTCACATCCCTCTCTCCCAGGTGGGACAGGCACAAGATGTTTGAATCTTGTGAGTCCTCTGTTCCAACCATGTGGAAATCGACCTTCTCCTTCTGCGCAACCTTGCTTCCCTCAGCCTTGGAGGAGCTGGCTTCTGAGCACGCCTCCCAGTAAGCCCCAGTTACCTGCCAGTCCCATGCGTGGAGGTTTTGGCTTACCTAACCCTGAAATGTGGAAGAAACACAACCCTCACGTACTGTTTGGATATCCAAACTCAAAAAGATGGTTCTCCTGCAATGTCTTTGTTCTCAAGTGACCCCAGTCTTTATATGAACCTATTTGCTTACTTCTTTGCAGATTCATTGTAATGAACATTATTGGAATCACTTTTATAAAACTCAATCCTCCATTAACCAGAATTTTATTAAATAAATTTTCGTTTGGGAGTTTCAGCTTGTGCTTTATTCCTCAGCATCTTGTGGTTATCTTATGCTGACACTTCTAGAACCCAAATAATTTTCCCTCTCTCATCCTTGCTCTGTTCAGGAGGGGAAACAATTATAAAGGTGACCAAAACCACATGAAATCATATTTGAAACATGAAACACAATAAAATTACATGTACGGGTTTACAAAAGCATTATCTTGCCTTGAACAAATTAACTTTATCATTGTTAAAAAAATCTAAGTTTTAGTCTGAGCGACCTGTCATCAATTGAAGTAAATTTTGTCAGTTAGAAAAACCTGTTTCTTGCTGTTTTATGGAACAGATGAAGCAGGAAATAATTAATCTCAGCATCACGTCATTGGCAGTTTCAGAAGTAGACACAACAGAAAATGTCTGAATAGCTAATACTTTGGGGATGATTCAAAACTGCCTTTAAAGTCTGCCTTGTATTACAGTGTGAAAACAGTGGGCATGTTACCCCTGCAAGTAAAGGGAGGGAGCGCGGGGGTGGGGAGTGAGAGCGGATGTATCTTCTGTGGTACAAATTGATGCCTTCTTTATATACTAGGTTCACGCACCAAGGCATTCCACAAGGGCTTCTCCATGCAGAGTCATCATCTGTTCTAATGAAAAGAGATACAGACTAAGAGAACATAAACCCGGTATTAGTAGGAAGGCTTTGGGAAATGGTACCCACTTCCTAAGTAGCGCTTAGTTGAAGAGAACAGATAAAAAAGAATAACAAAGAAAAGACTCAGATTGTTCAATCAGGCTGATTTGAAATAGTTTCTGTAAAACATGTCTTAAAGGTCAGAGAAAGATGGGAGTGGGTCTCCCAGCACTGGGAGAACATTTAGTGTCCATCCTTCTTGGACTTTGGGGAAAGCATTAAAAGGAAGGGCTGCCCTAAGGCCACAGCCCAAAGCGGAAGAGAGGGCAGCGGTAACCCGGGGAAGGGAGAGCTGTCGGTGGGCCACGGGTGCTCCACTGCCTCCCGCTGTGGGCGACGGCTGTGGCCCCGTTCAGCCTGCTGGGATTCATGAGCTGTCTGTTTTCCTGTCTGCTTACCCATCTGTGCAAATGGGATTCAGTGTGATCTTAAGTCTGTCTGAAAATGAAATTCAGTTGCAAGGTAAGAACTGTTAATAGAAGTGAACAAATGGAATAAAAAGGTGTTGATATGTTAAATTGTAAGCTGACTTCACACGGATATCTCTTTCTAATGGGAGAGTAACCTGTGACTACAAGGACTCTCCTGTAACAGCATTTTCGTAGGGCGAGTTGACCTTCCTGCGGCTCAGGACGAGGAGGTTTTATGCAGAACCACAGGCACCTCAGGGCACAGTCAAGGTGACAGAACGCTTAGTAGGTATTAGGCTGTGTACTTTTTCCTTTTTCAACTCAGGGAACATATTTTGAGTAGTATCTTCCCTCCCATAGACAATCCTATTATTTCAAGCACCAAAAAAGGCTTCCTTTATTTTGTTGTCATATCTTAAGTCGTATCCTCCATCAGACTAGCTACAGCTGAGTCCAGCGCCAGCTGTTACCAACTACCACCTCTACTGGAAGTAGCAGAGGGTCTTTTCAAGTCTATCCTGGGCAGCTGCGGGACAATTCCAGCACAGTACTGGTCAAGGCTAAAGACCCTCCTTTTTATTTATTTATGGAGAAGAAAAAAAAAAAGCAATGAAAAAACAAAGGTTCACATATCTAACAGGCTGCCTAAATAAAACTTGTATTAGTTGAAACAAATTAAACAATTTAGAGGCTAATTACATGTGAGAGTTTTGCTAAGAATCACACCACAAACTTGACGGAGGCCAACCAACTTATGTCCACTTTGCTAGCGTAACAAACATCTCCATGAACCGAACTCATTGTGTCTTTTTGAAGGTGTACATTTTTTAGGTCTTATAAATAAAATGAATATTAATATTTAAAAGAGCAGCAGGAGCTTATATTTGATTGTGTAGAGGAGCAGCAAAATGAATATTTAATACGGTGTCCACTTAGGGTACTCTAAATATAATTACTGGCATTTGTCCAACCAAAGGAAAAAAGTGGGGGAGGAAACTACATACTGCTTATTTTAATTAGGTGAAATTATGTGGTTCAATAAAGCATGACAGCCTGCATAATGAGAGGAGAGACCCATGTTTATGGGAGAATTATTGGTGACAAAAATGTTGGCAGTATGCATGTTTTACTGAGGCGGCTGAAAGCCACTGTTTCATCTTCTCATTCATAATTTCCTGTAATGCCTTTTTAAAATAAACTGATATCAAGCCGGAGGGAGAAAAAGGGGAAGTGTTTGTTTTCTGTGCTTAACAAAGATGAAGATAATATGTTTAGAGTATTTTGAAGATGATCTAAAAAGTTGCCAATGAGGATTGGTTTCCTGTTCTGCCTCGCCCTGCCCCCAGCCTCCCCCTGCCTCTCCAGCCTCCCTCTCCACCACCTTCCCCATTCTCCATAGTTTGCTCTTTCTGAACCTCTGTTTGATTCTTTCATTTGCATTAGATACATATGGATATATAGTATATGAATATACAGATATATATACTTGTTTTTCCTATTTTTGAAAGAACAGATAAAGCATTTGAAAAAGACAAAATGAAACAGAAGGAAGAGATTAAAAAGTGGAATGATTATCACTGCATATTTCTTTCTTCTTTCCTTATCTTTGTTTAGAGAAAGACAGAGTACTTAGTTCATAGATAGCCTTCTATAAAAATTTTAGTTAAAATTATATTTATGTTAAACTGCATGTCATAGAGGTAGCTTGATTTGATATTATTGAAATTATAAGGGAAGGAAACATTTTTTTTTTCACCAATTGCTAGCCTATACAGCATATTGACTTAAAAATATAGTGTACATCTGGGGCACCTGGGTGGCTCAGTGGGTTAAGCATCTGTCCTCAGCTCAGGTCATGTTCTCAGGGTCCTGGGATCAAGTCCTGCATCGGGCTCCATGCTCGACAAGGAGCCTGCTTCCTCCTCTCTCTCTATCTGCCTGCCTCTCTGCCTATTTGTGATCTCTGTCTGTCAAATAAATAACTAAAATCTTTAAAAAATATATAGTATATATCTAAATATAATGCCATAGGCTAAAACATGAATATTGATGAGTCCTGTTGTTTAGAAACTCCTGTTTGGCAAAATCATCATAAATAGCATTTCAAAAACATTAAACAAACTAAAGAAAAAATAACAAAGGTAAAAATATTAGTTATATAATTAATATGTAAATATTTTCAAAATCAGGAAAATAATTGCATTAATAGAAATTTTAAAATATTAACATGTAAATCATAAACAAAAGACTCCAAAAATCCAATAACTGATACAAATGGTTATATCCCATTATTCAAGAAATATAAGTCAAAATACCCAATACATAAAATGTTTATCTAACATATATGCAAAATTGAATTTAAGACACACAGTATTTGGTGCCGTTAGGATTTTGGACAAATAAATGGTCATTTTTCCCCAATACATATTAAAGCATAAATTATGTTAACTTTTCAGAAGCAATTTGGTAATGTACAATAAGTATTTTTAATAAGTGATTATTTGTGTTCATAACACTTTAAAGAATTTGTCCTTTGGGATTAATAATCATATAATTCATCATTAGGGTCTTCTTTCTTTATAGTATTGTGTACAAGGCTAAAAAACAAAAGCAACCAAAAAGAAATTAGTTTTAAAAATTAGGATTTTCTGGGGCGCCTGGGTGGCTCAGTGGGTTAAAGCCTCTGCCTTCGGCTCAGGTCATGATCCCAGGGTCCTGGGATAGAGCCCTGCATCAGGTTCTCTGCGGAGCAGAGAGCCCGCTTCCTCCCCTCTCTCTCTGCCTGCCTCTCTGCCTGCTTGTGATCTTTGTCTGTCAAATAAATAAATAAAATCTTTAAAAATAAATAAATAAATAAAAATAAAAATTAGGATTTTCTAACATGATGTTATAAAAATGATTCCATTTGCTTTGAGGAGAAATGTTTCAAAATATATTGCTAAATATAAAAATCTGGCTATAAAAAGTGTGTGTATTAGAGACTTTTTTTGTTTTGTTTTGTTTTATAAAAGACCTAAATTGTATATTTTTCCATTGTTTGTGGGTGGTGAAATTGTTTTTTTTTTTTATTTATTTTCCAAATAAATTTTATGTGATAACTTTTAGTTTTCCCTCATTTATTTATTTTTTAATTAAGAAAAAGATGACTTGGAACGCCTGGCTGGCTCAGTCAATTGAGCATCTGCCCTCAGTTCAGGTCATGATCCCGGAACCCTGGGATGGAGCCCCACATCAGGTTTCTGCTCCGTGAGGAGTCTGCTTATCCATTTCCCTCTGTGATCTCTCTCACTTTCACTCTCTCTCTCAAATAAATAAATAAAATATTTTTAAAAAGTTAAAAAAATGCACAAGAAAAGATAAAATTATCTTAAAGATGAGGTAAATTCCAAGACATTCAAGAACTGAATATAGTCAAAAGATAATTTTCCAATGATCTTTGAGAACACTAGGAAAACAACTAAGAGGGTAAGAATGTGATAAAGGAAGAAAGACTCCAGAAGTTTAAGGAGAACATAGTGAAAATCAAAAGACAGACAAAGGAGGGAAGCGATTTCTGTGATTTACATTCCTGGGAGATAAGAACAAAACAATAGCACAGAACTAGTACTTACATCACACTCTAAGAAAACTCTCTAGAAATAAGACCAGAATCAAGACATTGGAAGGACCTCCAATGTGCATGGGAAATTTAACTCCTATCAAGAAACTCGAAGACAAATCCTCATAAAGCCATTCGATTTCAAAGATAGAAAGTCTTTAAGTATTTGTAAGATTACACTTTGAGTTTAAAATCTCACGGCAGATGAAGAAGTTCTGAGGAAAATGAGTAACAACAGAAACACAAACCAATTTGTCTTCCAGTGGTAAGTGCAGGGTCCTTCCTGGAGGCCTTGGTGTCCTTCTCCATTTATTACAACCCAATGTGATGGGATAGGATAATATTTGAATGATAGTCTCATGTTAAGAAACTTACACATTTCTATTCAATTCATTCACATTTCTTATCTAAGAAACACCTAAAACTAATCTGTGGTGGTATTAAGTATTGAAATGTTAGAAATAGCAAATATAGTAAATATCATCTTACTATTTTCAATACTTCAACCTTAGTTTTTAATTGAGATGCAAGATGGTATAAAGTTACAAAATTCTTGAGAATTTAAGATTTAAAATATTCAAAATCTATACAGAAGATTGGTGATGTTAAAATAACATTTTTTTAAAAAGATCTTATTTATTTGACAGAGAAATACAAAGCGAGAGAGGGAACACAAGCAGAAGAATGGGACAAGGGGAAGCAGGCTTCTTTTCGAGCAGAGCGCCTGATATGCGGCTCAATCCCAGAACCCTGAGATCATGACCTGAGCTGAAGGCAGATGCTTAATGACTGAGCCACTCAGATACCCCCAAATTACCTGTTTTCTGTTGAAGTAAGATGTATCCCAGAGTATCATTGTGTTGAGGTGGGAAGGGGTTATACTAGCAAGCCTAATGAGCTCAGAAGACTAACAAGGTAAGGGAACCTTCAACAGGATTTTCCCAAACATCTCTTTCCTGAGTATACATTCTGCTTCTTATCAAAAGGCAAACCATCTTCCAACATATTCTACAGATCTGTATATAAGTTGAAAATCATTCTTATTCAGCTGGTATTTGTTATTAATACCAATCATAATTAAATAACAATACAGGTATTTCCCCATCCCAAAATAGGGCATTCCATGAAGACTTTAGTAAGCCAAAATGGCAGAAAGTAAAGGAGTAATTATTGTTCATTTACATGGAAAATGAGCATTCCTAGATCCCAACCACCCACCTCTCTTAGGCTTTTCTGATGCTTTAGGATACACCTTGTTAATGGATACACAAAATAAATTATAATAAAGCATAGATGCTCACAGGCAAGGTTCAAAGACAGGCAGCTAAATGTTGAGTGTTCTGAGGAGAAGCACTTGTCAGGGCCATTCTTGCTGCTTGTGGTGAACATAGCCTCTATGAGGGCTTATGGCAAAGCAAAGGCTGAACACTCTGTTTTTCACCTTTTTTGTAAAAGCAAAAATCCTTTTTGGACTTCTTTCAGTTATCAAGAATAGGAATTATTATTATTATTTTTTTAGAGATAATGTGCACATGCATACACGCATGATTGGGGCAGGAAGTGAAACTGAGAGGGAGAGAGAGAATCTTAAGCAGGCTCCATGAGCTGGTTGGGGGAGGCCAGCAACCTCACAATCCTGAGATCACGACCTGAGCTGAAATCAAGAGTCAAACACTCAGCCAAATGGGTTACGCAGACACCCTGCAAAGACAGGAATTAATGTAGGTTTTTCATAAAAGTGAATTGGCATAATACAAACTTTTAAGAAGTAGGGGATAACTGTAAAGGGAAAATATTCCATAATAAATAACAGCAAATGATTCATCCATCAACTGAACTATAGTTAACATTCACAAAGCGGGAATGAGAGAAAGTATAAATGAAATAAAGCTAATTTTGACTTGAACCATTTGGAATTCTATTGCAGTTTCTGTACAATATTTAATGTCCTCATTATGTTATTGGGCACATAATTTGAATTAATTTATAAGAGAAAATCAAATTAGATTTTTTAATTGTCTAAATTTACTGTACATGCTGTTATTTTAAAGTAACAATACAGGCTATTGACATTATTCAACATTTTCTAGACAATATTACTATAACTTCTACATTATCAACCTACCAACTACCGATCATCTCTAGTGGGGGGGTGGATCATCTATCCTCCCCATCTATCCTGCCCACTGAGCTACCTACCTTCATGTAAACTTTCATATGTACATTTACTTAATTTTAAAATATTACAACTGTCTAGGAGGTTAATTTTGCAATATAATGAAAAATTCATGTCAAAGTAAAGTATGACACTCATGTACAATTTTACAACGAACCCAGCTAACCTGACCTCTGGATTACTACTGTTTTATACTAATTACTTCTTTACTATTAGAAGCATAATTTTACGTTTAGGACGTTAGAAGTCCTAAGTCATATTTTTGAGCTCAACATTAACTTAGAGTTTTGCAAGGAAACTTGAGGTTTTATTAAGCTTCTCTAGGAAGCCATCTGAAAAAGTTATCAAAGTGACCAACTTCATGAACCTGTTCCTTGACCTCACAGGTATCACAAGAGATGAGAAGCTAGAAATAAATGTGACAACTAGAACTTCTATTTTACTAAAATTTCCATGTTTGAAGTGTGACCTCAGTGATAGGGATATTGTGGCATGTGTCCAAACTACTTCAAAGAGAAGCCAGCCTGTTACTCCTTTCATCACAAAATTCTTTATTGTGGGTGGGTGTCAACTTCTCAGATCTTGGAAACTACAAAGAAATCTCGAACATTTCACTCTATTTAAGTTCCACTAGAAGAAGAGCAGTGCCTGACTTCACGCCCCATGATGGCATTGACGGTCATCATCTTTCCCACTACTGTGTCTCTGGCCTTCCCCATCCTTCCTAGAACATAATGAAGAAGCACCACAAATATTTGTAATAGAAGAATCCGCTCCTTCTTTTTTACTGTACACATACATATTCAAACTGTAATTTAAAATATAAAACAATGGCCTGCCAGATAATAATTACAAAATATTTACTCTCATTTGGCCAGTGCATAAATAAAAGACTAGGATTCATACGGCAGATGAATTTTTCTTTTATATCATGCTTAAAACCAAGCATATTGAGAGCTATCAATAATTTTCCTTCCTCGTAATTATTGCTACTAATTAAAAAAACAAAAGCAAAAAAACAAAAAACAAACAAACAAAAAACCTTACCACATCAATCATAGGTAATGGCACAACGAATTGATGGGAAACGCTTTTCTAAAAATGCTGTTGCGCAATTCATTTGATTGGACTAATTATCCCTATTTTCCTTGACCACTTCCTCGTTAATTCCTACCTAATGGGAATGACAATTATTGTGAGAAAGGAAAGGTTTCGCTGCTGGTCTTGTGCCCAACTCAACTGATAGAAATCTGGCAGTTTCAGCACCAAAGAGATCTGTACCAGCAACCACTCCCTGGCTTTTAGTGGTGAGGAAGCCAAAACTCGACAAGAGAAGGTTTCCACATGACACCCAGGTTCAAGTGTTAGCAGATTTCAGTTCCTGTGCTTATTTTTGGTTCAGAATAGATGAAAGGGAACATGCAGCAAAACAATGCAAAGAATCAGAATCGGGCATTTTAGATGAATGTATTTCTGATAGCCATGCTTAACATTTGTTTCTTGACCTGACCTCGCCTGGCCCAGGGCGGAGATTCTTAGCAGTTCAGGATTTCAAGGGGGTTGGCCCTCCCTCAAGGGTCCTCCGAGGTCCCTCTGGGAGAGAAGTTCATTCAAGAGTTCCGAGAACAAGAGCCTATTCATAATAACCTCAATTCCCACGGGGTCAATATGCAACTGGGAGTCTCCAGTGGTCCTTGGCTTGCCTGGCTAGCAGCTGTGGCCAGGAGCTGCCCTGAAACCAAGCTAAACTATCCTCAGTGTCTGTCTTTGAATGATAGCGGCAAGAGGATATTTTCTGATAATTGGCTTTTTGAGCAACCAGACCCAAGAGCCCTGACTCTTGAACAAATAAAGCCTTGTCAGGATTAAACCTCGATCAGTAATTCATAAGAAATTTCTGTCAAGTTTGCGTGTGTGGTTTCGATAGGACAAAAGAACATTAATTCCCTGACTACAAGACCTCGTATGCTTTAACTTTATTCTTATATTATACTTTTCTTTAAAAAAAAAGGTAAATTACCATCTTTCCAACAAATATATTTATGGTCTGCCATGAGATTCATGCATAGGAATTGAAAATTACCATGAAGTTGATGGCATTCTGTAAATTGATTGAGAATTTCTCCATTTCTTTAGTGCTCTTGCAGCCAGAGAGGTTTTGATGTAGGTCAAAATATGGTATAAAAAGGGCATGAGGAGGAAACCAATCAAGTGGTCTGGTTAGATTAAAAACAATGTTCACATTAGCAAAACCAAAGGTAGAATGTTTCAAATCAAAAGTGAAAACCAGCCCAAAAGGCTTAACTTAAAGTCTACTACGCAGCCTTAGTAGGGAGCTAAATGTGTTGTAGTCACATCCATTTGAATGTCTATGATTTATTATAAACATACATGTTTTATGCATTATGAAAGGTTCCTTTGATCTCTCCTGAAAACCACAAACCCTTACTGATGACTGCTTTAGCTTGACAGTTTTTTGGAGAAAATCCATTAAGGCACAGAGAAAAATCACTGCTATCATTTTGAGATAATTTATTTTGGGAAAAAAAAAAGTTCTGCGTAAGATAGTTTGAGAATTTAAATAGAGTCTCTCTTTTCTTTCTTTCTTTCAAAAGATTTTATTTATTGATTTGAGAGAAAGAGAATACAAGCCAGAGCCAGAGGCAGCAGGAGAGAGAGAAGCAGACTTTCCACTGAGCAGAGAGCCCCAAAAGGGACTTGATCTCAGAACCTGGGATCGTGACCTGAGCTAAAGGCAGACACTTAATGGACTGAACCACCTAGGAGCCCCTAAATAAGGACTTCCTATAATGCTATTTGTTGCTTTTAATTGTGTGTGTTGGTCTCAAACTTTTGCAAAATCAATATTTATCAGTGAGTACTGCTAAATATTTCAAACTTCAGTAGTACACACTCAGTGCTGACATAGGCTTTTTGTTTTTGCTTTTTTCAGTACGTTAGCTTTTACAAGTAATAGTATTGTTCAAGTACTTCTTCATTTATCTAAAACAAACAATCAAAACAGGGTCTCTAGTCCTTCTCTCCTATCACATACACTATATATCGTTCATTCAGTGATTTCCTATAGCTAAAGACCTCTGTATAGGCCAGATTTCCACACATGGGCCTGGGCACCTCTTTATGCCATGCCATGTTCCTAGACCTAGCATAGTGCCTGACATTTAAAGCTGCTCAAATAAGATTTGTTAAATGAACAAATATCTAACCTTCTGGATTAACAAAATAATGACAAGGATTATTGATCACTGCAGATGACAATGAAAGACTGAGATGGTCTTGGGAAGACTCAGAAAAGTGTGGGTAAGCACATCACCCTTACAACTGAATTCAGTTTATAGTGTAGGATTCGAACAATCTGTCTTTTCAGGCCTATGTTGATATAGTCATATATGAAAAATATTTCTGAGAAGGTAAGAATAATGGTGTAGGCACAAACCATTTCTAAATTCCAAGCAAGTTTTCAGGCTTTTAAGCTGCATAAATACATGCAGTTTGGGAAAAAAAAAATAATGTATGAGTGAATGAGTTTGAATGTCATTTCATTTCATGTAAACAAACTTTGATCTCAATGGTAGACTATAGCCAAATAAATTCCTATATCCACCATGAAACCCATACTAAGACCTTGCCAAAACAGAACCCCCATGACTCTCCTTAATTAATTGATTCCACTAGCTGTTAGCATCTGTCATTTAGAGGTTAGAGAAGAAAACAAAAATTGAGTGTTTTCCACGTTCTAGTTACCGTCACATGGGTTATTTAATTAAATTCCCACAATGACCCATGTGGGATGCAACCAATTCTGAAAAAGGAAACTCACCTTTACTGATCATATTATAAGGACAAGCACACTCTTCAGGATATTATATGCATGTAGAGAGAGGGAAGGAAAAGAGGGGAGATGAAGGGGCACAGGGCTGGGGAGGTGAGAAGAGAGGTCAGAAGGGAACAGGGATGGGGAAGTAATGTACGGGAGAGAAATACAAAGAGAAGAAGCGTAAAGTGCTTGGAGGTGGTGTCTGCCCTGAATATGAGTTTGTCTGTAGATTAGAACCAGGGACAAGGGATAGCCTTAACTTCTTGCAACCTAAACTGGGATAGTGAGCATAAAGCGATTAATAGAGATGATACACCCCAGCAGATATTGGTGAAGCACCTAAGAGCGTAAAAGGGAGAGAATTGTTGGAGGTATCAGTACGTCCCTCCGGACCCTGAGGCTGTCCCTCCATTGACCAGTGGTAGCACAGAATCTAGGACTTAGACTTTCATCCTGAGCAGCAGAGCTGGAGCCCTTCCTGACATGACTCACAGCAATGCTGTAGAATAAATTTCATAGTCCTCACTCTGCTGATAAGAAAATTAATTCTCTATAGGAGTAAAAGCATTGCTAATCATGGACTATAAACACACCTAAGGTATTGATTGCAAAGTCTGAGGTCGAGAGGAGTGTTTTGTAGAGGAAGTTCAGGTCACATGTATGCCAGGGTGTTGGCAGCTTCTGGGGCCAGCATATAATATCACAGTGGAACTTAAATAAGCAGGTATTATGATGGGTAGTGTGAGTTTTACATTGCTGAGAAGAGACTACCCCAAGCTGAGTGGCTAAAACAGCAAACACTGATCATCTTATAGTTACTGAGGTCAGTGACTGGGCGAAGTTCAAATAGGATTTCAGCCCACAGCCTCATGAGGCTGCAATCAAGGTCTCACTGTGGCTATGATCTCATCTGAGGCTAGTGTCTTCTTCCTAGCTTACTGGCCATTGGCATAATTGATTATCTTGTGGTTACAGGACTGAGGCCCTCAGCTTCCACAAACATCCACTATTCTCTGCCTTGTGGCTCCTCCACACCACACATTTTGCCTTTTTAAGCCAGCAGCAGAGTGTCTCTCTTGTTTGGTCTCTGACCTCTTAGGCATCTTTTGAAGGACTCACCTGATTAAGCCAAACCCACCCAGGATAGTCTCTCTTTTGATGAACATCGAGTCCACTGAGTAAGGGCCTTGGAACAGTTGCAAACTTCTCTCAAATTTGCCACAGAAGGTAATATGACCAGGAGAGTGATATCTCCTCCCGCCTTTGCCAAAATCTTTTGGTTAGAAGCAGGTTAAATCTCCTGCCTGTACTCAGAGAAAGGATAGTATACAGGTGTGACACACGGGGGGATTGTCTGAGAACCCTACAAGGTATGCAGTACACACACTGTTAAACTCTCACATCCCCTGCCTCATCCAAGGGTACATGTGAGTTAACAGAAGGCTAGCTCCTACCTCAATGTGGTAAAAGTACAACTACATGAGTGAATTTCTTAAAATTAAAAGATCTTGAAAAAAATTGGTGATTTTTTTAAAACCTCCATAAAGAGTTGTTTATTCTTATCATCTGTGATCTAGCAGTCAATACAAAGTAATAATTTGGGGAGAGGAGGAGGGAGATACTTTGTCTAAAGGAAACCTTGCTTCGGTTCTTACAGTTATACTTTGGCTTTCAAAATTTCACAGAGATCAGGTAATTCCATCTCCATGCTTCCTACTGAAAGAGTGAATCACACACCAAGCGTGTCTCCTGAACTCTTGTTGGAAACTCAGAATCTTGTAGGAAGACCTGGGGGAGTTTTTGTACCTTAATGTTTGAGAAGTGCTATCTGCAAAGTCTTGCTTTAGGTTTACATATTCACTCAGGCATCTGTGTCTTTCAATATTCTTTCCTTTACTTATTGATTTAAAATAGAATATATAGCAAATTTTTTTAAGTTCCTTTTAGACATTTAATGATATCTACATAAACCTTCTTGAATAAGTTCTGAATCACAGAAGTGGGAAATGGGAGAATAGAGAGATAAGCATGCTTCTTTTTTTCTCTTTTTCCTCCTATTTTGACCACAACACTCAAGAGATGTCATAGGACCTCATTTCATTCTCCTCTAAGCAGAGATAGATAATGTTTAGATTAAGCTATAAAGTTGAACTGGAAATGCCATACTAACCAGAGGATAATTGGATGAATTGAAGAACATTTTCTGGTTGCTGAGTTAGTCTTTTCAACTTCTTTAGTCAATAAGAGAAAAATAAGAAAACATGACAGTATAATACCATATATCTTTGTTACCACTGCAAAGGAATCGATACTTCAGTGGGCCCAGCAGAAGTTAGGAGTCTCCCATGATGGGGCACACTGCAATTATTTGCAGTTAAAATTCAAAAGACATCTTTGCATTAAGAAATTCCTCTAAAGCTACAGAAAAAATTATCTATTAAGTATACTAAAGATTCAGAGTTTACAGTTCTATGAGCCATTAAGTTCAATAAAAAATTGATACCAAAAAAGGAAATGGAGGGAGAGAACTTCATTTAAGAACAATTCTTCCTACATTTGATATTTGCCAAAGAAATAACGATTTTTGTTTTAATATCATCTCAACCAATTATATTCAAAATTACTAAGTGTTCAACATAATAGTTTTTACCTTTATATTTTTGAAGGTAAGATACTCAAAATCACCTATGTTCCAAAAGAAACAAAAAGGAAGAAAGAAAACCCTATTTGGTTTCATCAGGCGCTTTAACTGTCTGCTTTGCCTGGAGCTAATCTGGATTATAAAGTTCGAACATGTCTGGTTTTTGTTTGTTTGTTTTGTTTTGTTTTTGTTTGTTTTTCTTTTCTCCCAAACACCTTTGAATTAAAAATCCACCATTGGTTGGCTGTGTCTTTGGGCAAATTATTCAAACTGCTTCAACCTTAGTTTCATGAGGTAAAATATTGGTAAACCCTTAGATAGTTAAGATGGTAAAATGGACCATCTATGTAAAGCAATTAATGCAGTGCTCGTCAACTAGCTGGCACTCAGTAAGCCTTGCTGTTGCTGTTGTTACCGACTTGTGGGTGCAAGTTTCAAAACTTCTCTTGGATTCCTTTCAAGGCACTTTAAAAACAAGCTGTTAGAGATCTTTCTTCTTCATTAATATCTGGGGCAATAATATGGTTTAGGGCTCTGATGCACACTAACCAAATCCCTTGATGTTGGCATACTGAATGGAGCTCACTCAAGTTCTCCTTTCTTGTGTCGTGAAACTCAAGTGGTATCAGTTGTTAACTGAAGTGATAATCCAGGTCATTGACTCACTTCTGTATTCTCCCTCAATTTCACTTGACTAAGAAAATTTTTAAGTAAAAGCAAAAACAAATATTATTGAGTCATATTGTGAACAGTGAACAGTGAACAATGACTGTAATAAGTTAGAACAATTATGACTTCTCCAACTATTTCAATCTCACTATTCCTACATAAAATATAAAAACACAGCCAGTTTTTCTAAATTAGTTTGGTCTGGTTTTGACCAAATATTATCCTGGTCTAACAGATGTTTATTGTATAATCTCAGCATTTATAAGAGATTTCAAGATGTAACAGAAGTTTAGATATAATTTCTGCCCTATGATATGTAACACCCAAAGAAGATCTAATTAATACGAAATGCCATGTCCAGATCCAGTTGACATATCTGAAAAGATGCAGAGGCTGTAGCTAGTCATTGGGAATTGCTGGTTCTGTAAAATCATAATTATTTGACATTGGAGACCATGCACTGCCATTCCCTGATAGAAGAATGTCTAAAACAGAGAAGACAGAGGATATGTCATTAGTGGAACACAAGAAGAGATTTGCTTCTCAGTCTTTTCCCAGTAATGTTCTTACTGATCATGGTGGTTCAGAACTTGCGTTCTTCACATGGGCTCTTGCACTACAAAAACTGTTATTCCTAACCCCCTTGCTTGGAATTTCTCAAGTGGTTTTCTTTTCTTTCTTTTTTTTTTATTCCTTCCTTTTCTTCTTCCTTTTCTTCTTCTTCCTCTTCTACTTCTTCTTCTTCTTCTTCTTCTTCTTCTTCTTCTTCTTCTCTCCTCCTCCTCCTCCCCCTCCTACCCCTCCTCCTCCTCCTCCTCCTCCTCCTCCTCCTCCTCCTCCTCCTCCTCTTCTTCTTCTTCTTCTTCTTCTTCTTCTTCTTCTTCTTCTTCTTCTTCTTCTTCTTCTTCTTTTTTTTTTGGAAGCAAAGAATTTTGACTAGCCTTGATAAGTAGGATGAAGCCAAGTCATGGTGAGTCATGAAAACAGAAAAATTGTGACTAGGTATAATAGGAAATGACATCATCAAAGCCTTTGAAGAAGAATGCAAAATGATCAAAGTGGTTCTAAGAAAGAGAGATTTGGCAGTGGTATTCAGGATCAATTATCAATTAGATGATTGTGGAGTTATGTAAGCCAGGTCAGAGATTCATATAGTATATGGAGAATCAGATTTATGAATGTACATATATTGAACTAAATCAATACTTACTATTACAGAAATAATTGCTACCATATGATGAAAATTGATTAAGCATTAATAACTATACTTATTAAGAACTTTATATATATATATAAATACATCACATTTTTTTAGTCACTGTTACCCTCTTATCTTAGGACAATTAAGGTTTAGAAAAAGCGAACATCTGACTTAGTTCATTAGCTGGGACTTAAACCCGGTTCTTAAACCAAACATCATTCCCCTTTGTTTTCTAACATTTCAATAAAAATGGACATTATTGAAGCATATGTCCTGTATCACATTCTAGGACCTGGGTTAGGCACTAGGCATGCAAAATTGAATTACCCTGGTCATCTGAGAAGTTCATTCCAACTGCAATATTTTTGTAAAGAACATTACCAAAAAATCTTTTTGTATAGTTTTTCAGTCATTTAAAGTAAAACAATAGGGTGGCTTGGATAATTGTTTCAAAGAACTTCAAGTATAATTATCACATGTAATTATCCCATCTCCAATAGCGAATAGCATTTAAAAAGAGAAACACTTAAATACCCTTATTTAAGAGGGTTTCTTGAATTATCAGCCAGACCACAAAGTGAGACCAATGTTGTAGGAGAGCAGGCAATTTGACAGATGATATGCGAACTCCAGTTATGGAGAGGGTGATAAACCCCCAGTTGCTGCTTGAATTCTCCCTGAAATGATCCCAAACATGGGAAGAAACATAGGTAGTCTTGTCATCTTTCATGGAATTCTATGAAGAAACTCTTAGAGCCAAAGATAAAGGGGGTCCAGAGTGTGCTGTGGGTGTGGGAAGGGGCAGGAGTGATCTTAAGTAGGAGTATAATAACAATGTTCAAAAGAGGTTCAGTGACAAGTTGTCCCACATTCCCCTTCCACCTTGACCTAAGAGGAAATTTTCCAAAACTGTCACCTCCAAGGTAGGAATATAGTAATCAAGATCCAGTGTCAAAAAGAGACAGCAAGATAAATTGATATGCAAACCCATTTGGACATGAAAAGGATTGAAAAACAAAAGTTAACATGCATCATTCTTCTTTCCTGAAATGTGGAAGGCATCTCTTTAAAAAGAGCAGTGTTCAGGATGGAGAGGAGATGCTGGTATGGCCCATAGGGACCACATATGTATTTGCAGGGAGAAGAGACACAGAATAGCTGAGTCCTTAATGTCACACCAAAAGCTGTCCTGCACAAATGACACTTCCATATCTACAGTCTGGCCAGAGTCTATGCTGAGATCTCGGGGCTTGATCACGTCTATGGGTACCCAAAACCAGAAATAGCAGTAGATCCTCCCAAAAAAATGTGAGTTTAAATGAAAAATTATTGAGATAGCTATGAAATGTATGCATCATAAAAGAGAAACCAAAATGGGCGACATTTGGTGGAGGTTGCACAATTAACAGACCAGAGCAAATACAAACTGAATAATACAAGCCTATAATAATAAATATCTTTGAATGAATAGAAATAGATACTGGAAAAATGAAACAGGAACAAATATTTATGAAGAACAGGGACAGATACTGACAAAGAAGATTCTGGATATGACAGGTGTGCTACCTTAAGTAAATAAATCAGTAGTTGGAATAAATAATAAAATAGGCTAAGTTAATGAGTGAATAAGGCACGAGTCTGTTGAAGAAGCCTCCCAGAAGATAGATACGCAGTAAAATTTAAAATCTGATAGAGTAGAGTGGACAAAACAGAATAGGAATTTCAGAAGAAAATAATAATTCTTAGAAGAACAAATACTAAAAACTGAGTGAAGTTTTCCCAGGGTTTAAATAATCAGTTAGAAATTCATATTAAACAGGCCCATGGCACTCCTTATGAAAAGCAAAAACAAAAACACACCCCAAACCATGAGAATGAATTAAAAAAAAAAAATCCAAAATGAAGAAATGAATCTGGGATCCTCCAGAAGGAATGTACAACCCTTTGTATATGGTTTGTATACAAAGAACTAAGAATCAAATTGACATTGGCTATGTGAATGGCAATAGTATATTCAAGATGGAGCTCCTCGCAAAACCTGAAGGAAAAGAATGTGGAACTGAACTTTTACATGTTGCTGAGCTCATATTTAAATGAAAAATAAAATTATAATTAATTAATTAATTAAAAAATGAACTCATATTGAAATAAAAATACATATCATACAGCATAAAAGACTCAAACCTGGAAACACAAAGCCTGTATTTGGAATAAATATTAGAGTAACACTCTAGAAGAAAGGAAATAAATCCAAGAGAAAGCAGGGGGCCTGCTTCCACTTCATAGTCACACAGTGCTCTGGAAGACAAACTCATCATTCCCTTTCACTGTGCAGAGGGTGGTCCTACTAGCAGTGAATCTTATCACCATCCATCCAGATGAGGAAGAGCCTGGGCACCGTCTTAGCCCACCACCCTTTCTGTTAACCTCATGTTCCGACTCCAATGCTGCCTCTTACTACTGCTTTATTAACACTTACTATCAGTATCTTCTACCTAAATAAAGTAGTTGCTCTAGTCTACCATTTCCTAAATTGCTTGATCCATTTTCTGTCTATATGACATTTGACATTTAAAAGCGTCACTTTTCAGGAACAAATGCAATCCCTTAGAAGTGGTCATCTTGTACCAACTTGGGGATGACATCCCTTGCGCCCCCTGCTGGCTACCTTCTTGGCTCTAAATCAGTGCAGTCAGCCTCTCCTCCTCTATGGCTTTCCTTACCCCTCCCCCCATCGGGAGTTAATTTTAGTTTTTAGAAGGACCATTTTATACCTCATAATTTCATGATTTTTTTCCACAATAGACTGAAAAGGGCCTATTTATTTTTGTATCTCTCCAAATGAGATACCCAAGCAACCTGAAAATTGTTTTCTTACTCACTATTTAAAAAGTATTTCTAGAATCAACAGGATAAAAAGAATAAATGAATAGACAAAACAAAACAAAACACCTGGGATTCTACAAAACTGATTTAAACGTCAGTGCTGTCACTGCAAACATGGTTCACTTATAAAATTATCTGTTCCTTCAACGTTTTTCTCTCATTTACAGAATAGGTAAAGTCTATAGCACTTTTTTGTGGATTTAGGTGGGATTATGATGTAAGAACACTTAGCACAATGTTTGTCACATAATACCTACACAACTTAGTTTCATCACCCAAGAAACAAAAATCCTTTGAGAACCACCTGGTTCAGTCTGTTCTCCTAGAGGATACAGATTAGTCATTGACAAAAATTAAGCAGATAAAGAATTTACTGTTAAATAGAGCTAAACCTTAAGATTTAGTATTCTAGAGTGAAAACACACATGTGCCCTACCTTGAGGAGCTTGGGGCTGAGTGCAAACCCTGGATACTTCAGTATCACCCGAAGAACTTAATATGATACCAATTCTTGACTTCACCCCCAGTCATTATGATGTGAGATCCATGGTAACTACTGGGGAATGACAGATTAAAGCAGGGTTTCTCAACGGTGATAGTATTGTCATTTGGGGCTGGGTACTCCTCTGGTGCTGGGGGCTCCCCTGCACATGTGAGATGTTTAGCCGTATCTCCATCCTCCATATGCCAGTTGACAGTACTGCACCGCCTTCCCCAGCCCTCTTGCTGCAAGTTGTGATAACTAAACACATCTTTAGTTATTGTCAATTGGTTCCTGGAACAAAAATATCCCCAGCTGAGAACCATAGAATTAAAAAGCAATTTCCACTCTACTTTTCATGATTATAGCAAGTCAGTATTTCCTGATTCATGACTCATGCCTCCAGAATGTAGAAGACCTGAACTCAATTTCCCAGCTTCTCTTGATGCCCTGTGCACGTGACATAGGATGCACCAAGAAGAGGAGCCAGAATAGAATTTAGGTTCTGAAAAGCCAGCTCTAGGAACAAGCTATGGGTGGGATCCACATTCCATTCAGAGTGAGGAGAGAGGACCTGTCCAGGGAGCAGCCTGAAGTGCCTGAAGCCATGATGGGGGTGTTTGGGAGGCATCTTGTCTCATATGCTGGATATTGCTTCTGGCTCCAGGCATGAAGCACTCCCTTAATTGGATTTCTCAACTGAACCACACAATGCAAAAATGACTTGAATGATTATTGTCTCAATTCTCCTAGAGATGGTCCATAATTGCACCATTCTACATGCATAGGAGGAAAGTTCATTCTTTGCATACAATAGATGCCTTAACAGGTGGTCATGAAGACTGCTCACAGTCTTCAAATGAAGAATCATTAAACAACATTAAAACTGAGGTGATTTTCTTTAGCTGGACCTTGGAATATAATTTGATGGTAAATAATTGCCTATTCCTTGTATTTAAGCATTTCCCTAAGTGCTTTCATGAGGACAGTACAGAAATTATATTCTAAGGTTTTTATATTCTTGCACATTATATTACTTTGTCCAATCTTTGTGGCAACCTTGTTCAGGACTGGCTACATAATTTATGGAACTCAGTGTATGCTGAAATACAAGACTTTCCATTCAAAAAAAAAAAAATTAGGATGGCAACAGCAGAACCTTAAAACAGGTATAGGGTCCTTGTCAGACCAAGACTGCACCTGCTTAAGTCACACGCCCCTGAAGTCAGGCTTGCCCTTGATAAATAGACAAGCACATAGCACTTGTACTAGTTTACACAGGAAGAGACTGAGGCTCTCATCTTTCCTTGTGGTCTTACAGCAATTTCTGAAGGAAATTCTGATGGATGATTCCTCAGCATATCGAAAGTAGCCCAGGAATTGCTGGTGATCCAGCATCTTTGCACCCAAAAGAGAGAAGAAGATTATAGTTATGATTTAGAGTTGGAACCACCCAGACAGTATATTACTGAATACACAAAATGCCCTAAGAAATGGAAGATGCAAAAAATATATAAGAAGCCTAAACTCCATAGAACCTCAACTCTATGGTCAACTAATCTTCGACAAAACAAGAAAGAATGTCCAATGGAAGAAAGACAGTTTCTTCAATAAATGGTGTTGGGAAAATTGGACAGCCACATGCAGAAAAAATGAAATTGGACCATTTCCTTACACCACACACGAAAATAGACTCAAAATGGATGAATGACCTCAATGTGAGAAAGGAATCCATCAAAATCCTTGAGGAGAACACCAGCAGCAACCTCTTTGACCTCAGCCACAGCAACGTCTTCCTAGGAACATTGCTAAAGGCAAGGAAAGCAAGGGCAAAAATGAACTATTAGGATTTCATTAAGATCAAAAGCTTTTGCAAAACAAAGGAAACAGTTAACAAAACCTAAAGACAACTGACAGAATGGGAGAAGATATTTGCAAACGACATATCAGATAAAGGGCTAGTGTCCAAAATCTATAAAGAATTTAGCAAACTCAACACCTAAAGAACAAATAATCCAATCAAGAAATGGGCAGAAGACATGAGCAGATATTTCTGCAAAGAAGACATCCAGATGGCCAACAGACACACACACACACAAAAAGTGCTCCAATCACTTGGCATCAGGGAAATACAAATCAAAATCACAATGAGATATCACCTCACACCAGTCAGAATGGCTAAAATTAACAACTCAGGAAATGACAGATGCTGGCGAGGATGTGGAGAAAGGAGAACCCTCCTACACTGTTGGTAGGAATGCAAGCTGGTGCAGCCACTCTGGAAAACAGCATGGAGGTTCCTCAAAATGTTGGAAGTAGAACTACCCTATGACCCAGCAATTGCACTACTGGGTATTTACCTTAAAGACACAAACGTAGTGATTTGAAGGGGCATGTGCACCCGAATGTTTAAAGCAGCAATGTCTACAATAGCCAAACTATGGAAAGAACCTAGATGTCCATCAACAGATGAATGCATAAAGAAGAAATGGTATATATACACAATGGAATACTATGCAGCCATCAAAAGAAATGAATTCTTGCCAATTGCAATGATGTGGATGGAACTAGAGGGTATCATGCTTAGCGAAATAAGTCAATCAGAGAAAGACAACTATCATAGGATCTCCCTGATATGAAGAAGTGGAGATGCAACATGGGGGTTAAGGGGGTAGGAGAAGAAGAAATGAAACAAGATGGGATTGGGAGGGAGACAAACCATAAGTGACTCTTAATCTCACTAAACAAACTGAGGGTTGCTGGGGGGAGGGGTTTTGGGAGAAGGGGGTGGGATTATGGACATTGGGGAGGGTATGTGCTATGGTGAGTGTTGTGAAGTGTGTAATCCTGGCGATTCACAGACCTGTACCCCTGGGGATAAAAATACAATTATATGTTTATAAAAAATTCAAAAAAAAGTCTAAACTTAAATTATACTAGTGTTAAGCCACTGACTGCATAATAAAGTGTCTTGACATCATTACAATGAACAATCAATATAGTACTATTTATTACAAAAGTGATAAATCTATCTGGTGCGTAGAATTGATTCTATGAAATAAGTGGACTCAATGAAGTAGTAGTTTATCAGAGCAGCCTACATTGTGTTTTGAATATTGTTCCTGGCTACAGACCCTTCAAATATGACTCTCTTTTTTTGATAGGATTCTTCAACTGAACCACACAATATTTATCACGTTTATCATTCAGCTTTCATTCTCTATATACCCGTCCTAATTTAGAAGGAATTAATCATTGAGATAATTCTGATGTTCCCAGCCCTGTAATTTATAATATTCTAATGGAATATTAGTATGACAATTGTAAAGTTATTGACAATTTAAGTTAATTGCTTCAAGGAGTTGTAGAGATATTTTTAGCTTTAAGAACTGTTATTGTGATTTTTTAAAAAACTGTTAGATATTAGTTATGTCATAGCTTATACATACAGTGATTTTTTTTAATCACAAAAGGGAATTGGCTTAAATTACAGATAAAAAGGGTATTTTAAAAGTTGCTTTGAATACAAAGCTCTAATTCAGAAGCAGTGGTTGATGCCGTTTTCCAGCGACAAATTCATTTTATAAATCATCAGTTCAGCATTAGCGAACATGTGGCAAAATAATGCAGCTTTAAATTATTGGTGTATTAGTGAATCAGTTATCTAGTCTAAAATATAATACAATTCAGAGGCCCCTGGGTGGGTCAGTTGGTTAAACATCCTACTCTTAGTTCCAGCTCGAGTCATGATCTCAGGACTGACATCTCTTCTCTGAGCTGGGCATGGAGCCTGCTTAAGATTCTCTTGCCCTCCCCTACTTGGAGGTGCCCACATGCATGCTTTCATTATTAAAAAAAAAAAAAGAAAGAAAAAAGAAAACAATACCATTCTTGTGTTTTGCATGCATTTTATCTATATTTGATTAAAAATGCTATATTTAATAGTATACTTAAATATTGTATCCCCTTCACCCTTGCAATAGTGGGATGGCTTAGACTATCTGTGGGTGGCAATTTATCAGGCATTTATTGTGATAAATGATAAATGATTAACTGTTGCTACAAAACTTTATTCATTGGATTCTTCCCCATCCCCCAAACAGATGACTATAAGCAAATTATGATCACAGAGATATTTGCACTGTTGTTTTTTGTTTGTTTTTGTTTTATTTTGTTTTTTAAAGATTTTATTTATTTTTTTTTTTGACAGAGAGAGATCACAAGTAGATGGAGAGGCAGGCAGAGAGAGAGAGACAGAGAGAGGGAAGCAGGCCCCCTGCTAAGCAGAGAGCCTGATGCGGAACTCGATCCCAGGACCCTGAGATCATGACCTGAGCTGAAGTCACCGGCTTAACCCACTGAGCCACCAAGGCACCCTTATTTTGTTTTTTAATAGTGAATCAGGAATGAAAACTGTGGAAAAATCCATGCAGCCCTGGATCTGAATGTGCTCCTTAATTTGTTCCAAATTTCCCATTCAAGGGAAATCAAAGCATGACATTTGGGTGTTTACTTAAAATGCTCCTTCTGAGGCTATCTCTAGCAATCTTGATTCAGTAGTTTGGATGGGTTTAGAGAAATTTTCATTTTTATCAAGAACATAAGGGCACTGTAATCCTGAGGATTTGCTCTTATGCTAAGAAAAATGCTATCACTATGTCGTATTATTTTCAGAATATGTAAAGAGAAATAGAAGAAACAGAAGACAACAAGGCAATGGGCAAAGCATATTTGCCAAAGAAATCCTTTGTGAAAATATTGGAGTAGAAGACTCTACATTTATTTGGCAGCAAGGAAAAGTATTAGAGGTTTTATATATTGAAAAGCCTTCTTTTGGACTATATTGGTTGGTACCTGGATAAGAAACAAGATGAGAGAGTGAACTAGAATTTACATTCACAACAGGAGGTATTTTGTTATTGTTAATGTTACTATCAGTATTAGTGGGTGGAAGTGAGAAAGTTTAGTCATAGTCTACGAGGGGAAAATCCCTAGTAAATCTTCCTTCCCTTAGAACAGGATTAGATTGCAATGATCAGGTCTGTTTAGGAGGCACGGAGATAACATCTTCAAATCCAAACAGAAGACAAGTAAGTCTGAGATTAACTGAATATGAGGAGACCAGATGTAAGACCCGAAATGGACAAACACTGGAGTCAGGGTGATGGCTGGGAGCAGGCTGAGGTATTAAAGAGGCTGGGATCCAGGAGCAGAGGAGCCTCTTCCCGCCAATGGCCTCCCCGCAGGTGTCCACAGCTCCATCTAAAACATGAAATCCCATTAACTGATGATTCCTCTACGTAGTGTCCTCCTCAGTACAAGTACAAAGAGGTGTCCTCCTCAGTACAAGTGTTGAGCGACAAAAAAGAAAAAGAAATCGTGAAATATTTAATAACATTTCCTTTAGTTTAGAGAAATAGTAACCAAAGGTACAATGCAACTTCTCATCAAATCTGGAAAACTATCCGATAAAAAGAAAAAAAAAAGGTACAAGGTATATGAATTGATTACAAAAACCAGTATATGATTTTTATCTTTGCTTAGACACTTTCCTTGATTGTATTTAAAGTGTATTCATACAGCTTTGATTTAAGTACAGAACACAGCAGCTTTGGCTTATGACTCACAAAGTATAAGAACATTCGAAAGAATAATCTGTTTATTTGCTTTTCCCTTGGTTACCAATTTTCAAGATAGATAGACATAGAAAAGACAATTGATACCCACGAGTTGGATAAATCGTGATAGTTGACTCTTCAAATTCTACGAAGTATAAATAACTTGAGCTTTACTTTCCCGGCTTATGATATCAGTGGTTTCCCCTGAGTGAATTATTACTTGGGATTTGACTCTGTCATTTTTCACTGTATCTATTGCATTTATTTTGCACTTCATCATTACGATTTTGATATTTGGGAACAGAAGTATTGGAAAACCAGTGTACCCAGAGTGCTTCTAGTCAGTTCAGTGAAAATTTGGGATGTGTATAAAGCAATTTTAGGTAAAGCTATAGAGGAAAGGTCTAAATAAATTAGCTCATTCCTTTTGTTTCTTTTAGAGCTGCTTGAGTTCATTGTTAGATGCTTGAGGAAAATACATTTGGTTAACAAGTATTGCCCAGCAGACTGATCATTTCTCTAGCACCTAAACTACAAATTCAGTGAGTGCTTAGCTCAGCTCACTGGCTGCTGAGTACACGGAAATCCGAAGGGAGCCTTAGAGCGTTGTGGAGAATATTGAAGGAAGGACACCTGATACCATTCAATCATCATTTATCTTCTCCAGTGTCTCAATTCTGTGAATCTTGGAAAAACATGGGGAAAAAGTTAAGGAAGAGTTGTAAGGGTCATCAGATTCCCTACTCCTTTTTGGTTGTTTGTCAGCAGAGGCACATTTTGACACTCAGCAATGGCTAGTTTTTCTTGACTGTAATCCTTGATGTGGATTATTCCACTTGACTTTCTTTTTGGAGTTTGCCATATCTACAATGTCCAAACAAGAGATTATCATCTCTAGGTCTCAAAAGGGCAATAAAACATGGGGGGCTAGAAAACCTCAGTATCTGGGACCTTGAATTTAAAAAAAGGTCAGGAACACACCTTGTTCTATTTTCCCACCTCAGCCCTGAATGAGGCAGAAAGAGTCGCACAGCAGGACTTGGCTTGAGATTTTCTCTCTCTCTCTCAAATAAATAAATAGTTCTGGAGGACAATTTAAAGACTTAAAGACTTTAAAGTATGAATATCTTTTTTAAATTTTTTTTCTAGAATTTTTTTTAAGTTTTTATTTATTTATTTGACAGACACACCTAGAGAGGGCACACAAGCCAGAGAAGTGGGAGAGAGAGAAGCAGGCTTCCTACTGAGCAGGGATCTGATACAGGGCTTGATCCCAGGACCCTGGGACCACAACCCCAGCCAAAGGTAGACTTTCAAAGATGGAGCCACCCAGACAACCTCCTAGAATCTTTTTAAAGTATAAATGCCAATACCTTTTGGTGAAACAATTGTATTTATAGGATTGAATGATGACAAAATACATAGAGCCATTCAGAAACAGATAGATAGATAGATAGAGATAGAGATAGAGAGATATATGCATGTGTATATATACATAGATAGATATAAATGTTCAACTAGGTATTATTTATAATAGTTAATTATTGAGGAAAAGCACATAATCAACAAGGAGTATTAAAATAAATGATCTATGGAATAATTTATATGACCAAGTCTCTGCAGCCATTAAAAATTACATTTCACAGATTTGCTTTTTATAAGAAAAAATGTTCACAATACATTCTTTACATGAAGAGCAGGTTAAAACATGTATGTATATAAAACATCCTTGTAGGATATAAGTCACAATATTAATGGCAATTATGATGGGGTTTTAGAATGTAGGTGAGGTTCAGTAGGGTGAGGTCTGGAGCCCACAGCCAATAAAGAATTCTTGAGACATCTTTGGTGCAAAAAAGTGGTTTGTTAACATGCTGGGAGAGGATCAATGGGCAGAAAGAGCTGTTGCCCTGGAGTGGTGAGGGGAGGCTGATCATATTCTATAGGGTGGGGGAGGTAAGGGAAAGGAAGGTTTTCAACAGGATTTTCACATGTTAAAGAGGACTCACAGGATACCCAGAGGCTTTGCCATGGTCAAATTAAGGTTGCTTCTCCTTCTAGCAAGGCATTAATGATAAGATAGTTGGGAGGCTCCTGGAGGAGCATTACATTCTACCCACTTCAAGTGTCTGTCAGTGGAGCCTTACATTCTACCCGCTTCAAGTGTCTGTCAGTGGGCTGCAGGTTATAAGGACATTTAATTGTACCTACATTTCCTTCTGAGAGCTAGGTTATTGATAGAAATGCTGTGTTCTTGTAGGTTGCTAAGACATTTATAAACTGAGGGAGACTCCTGTCTTGCAGGATTGGGATTTTATAAGTTAACTATTTGTTTTTTCTTTCCTTAGCTTTAGGGCAACCAGAAATGCCTGAGGAGTATCACACAGATCCCATGGGGGAGGGGGTTGTGGGGCGTCAGCTTCTGCTCCTTCACCAACTATATCCAAAGAGTGGAATTGATGCTGATTTTAATAGTCTTAATATACTTTTTTGTTTTTCAGACCTTCAGTGCACTATTAACATTTTTGTAATGAAAGCAATATATGAAAATATCTAAAAACCAAAGTCTTAAGTAATGTTTTAGATTTTCTGCTATTTCTTCTTTGTATGTGTGGTCATAGTAAATAATAAAGCTACTAAACCTTTTCACTGAAAAATTCTAACTTTTATTTTATATCCTCATAGTAAACAATTCCTAACTTGGATTTTCACTTGTTCTAACCTTTGAGTACAAATGTAAAAAATTAACCAAATTTCTCATTGTGTTCCAATCTGACATGAACAACGCAGTAAGTTTTGGTTTATTGGTCTGTTATTTGTTTCTCCCTATAAATCATCATACTTAGGACTGTTTTGTTTTGTTTTGTTTCTCTCTCTCTCTTCTTCTCTCTCCTTGTCCCAGGAGCTGGCAGTTGTTCAATACATCTTAAAATGTTATTTATATGGAAGAATATATTATACAATTACATGTAAAACTGCAAATCCTCATGGATAGAGTGAAGTTGTTTTAGAAGGTTCAAAGGTAGGAATGGCTCACATGAACAATTTAGGCACAATAAATACTCTTCTAGAAAACTAAATCCCAAAAATACCCATTGGTGAGAGCTGTCAGAGTATTTTACAGTCTTGAAACAGAATGTGGGGAGGGTAAAATGTAATTATTTTAATTTAGATAGAAAATAATGCAGCTGAAGCCAATACTGAACCATGACCATTCCTTGGCATGGTGCAGTATTGGCTTACTTACCTTGAGGTAAGAGCAATACTGCACCATGCCAAAGAATGGTCATAGCTCAGTAATAAAAGTTTTGATCTCTAATCTTGAAAAGATTCAGAAATCTGGGGATGGTCCAACAAAGTGGTATCTTGTGGTAAGGAAGCAATGAAAAAGCTTTGATGACAAATGGTTTCTCTTTAATGAATAAGATAAAGGGTAAAGATTGCTCAGGTGTTAGTTATGTAAAGGCTGAAAGAATCTGAAACAATGTTTCTTAATTATCATTCAATATGCCTCAGGCAGTTCCTCCTCTCTTCTCCACCACTGCCCCCAGGAGGACATCATAGCAAATGGGCAACAGGTCGGATTTTACCCCATTTCTTCCTTCCTTCCCTCTACTTTTTTCCCTCCTGCTCTCTTTCAAGCATTTAATCATTCATTTTGATTTTAAGACTGAAACTTAGGAGTTAAAAATATGTTATTTGTTGAAAGCAGAATATGCCTTCCTTATTCAATCCTCCCATGACCTTTATTCCATTGTAATGTTAGAGAGGAATGGAGTGCAGAGAAAAGCACATTGTGTCTGCCAGGTAAATCATGACAGGAGGGTGTATGATCAGATCCCTTATCTTTGTTAAAGAATATTTTTGTAATAAAATCATGACTGTTATACAAGTATACAATGAAGACATAGCAAAGGTTTTATTTAACTAATTGATCAATGAAAGAATCTGTAAGCTGTTGGAACTAGTTCAAAGGAGAATTTGAAAACACACACAGGCCCTTAGGAATGCTGAAATAAATTTGTAAATTGGTTAATGTCCATAAGACAATAGTCAATTGAATCTCTGCCTGACAATATTTGCATTTGTATGGAAGAGAATTGTTTGCATTACTATCAGTATTCTATACAGATATACTGATAGTATAAAGTAAACAGTACTTGTACAAAATTTTAAGAATTTCAAAGACAATAAAAGGTGAGTTAATTTAGATACGTGTGCTAAACAGGACTCAAAATGATCTCTTTCACCACTTTCAAAATCTTTTAAATTTTTCATGACCCTTTCCACATCATGCAACAGGGACTTGTGTAACTTAGAACAGATTAAGTTGCTTATAAGTGTTGCTTCTGTGCATACTCAGGATGGAATGAATATGAGCAAACAGCCATTGGATTAGAGAACTGAGTTCCAAGGGAAGGCCAGGAAATCAATGGATCCAACAAACTGTATCGATAAGAGAGTGTAATCACCATACATCAGATGAAAATAATAGTGCCCAAAATTTTACTTGATGGACCAAAATTCAAAGGAAAATGTGCAGAGAAATGTCAATTTGCATGAAATTGCCGGCCTGTTTACATGGCTACTGCTCCCAACTGTATCTCAGACAAGTCTTTGAAGTCCTAAGTGTGATAAGGACATGAATACTCAGACCAACGTGCCTCCCAAACTGTACCAGGGCAGCTGTGATGTCCCCTCACAGCCAACTTTGTTTGACAAGTACCCCTATACTTTCTACTTACCTAAGAAGAAGGGGGGAATGAGGCATTGAAAGTGATAGGGAAGAAAGAAAGAAAGAAAGAAAGAAAGAAAGAAAGAAAGAAAGAAAATAAATCAGGAATTACTCAACACTACTCTGCCCTCCCCAGTTTCACTTGACATGCACATCTAGCTATCTGTCCTACTGCACTTTTTCTTCCAGCCCTTTACATAATCTACTCTCTACATTTCAAATTAGGATTTGCACCTTAATCCCAAATTTGCAGTCATGCTACTCCCTTGGAGTGTGTTTTCCTCTTTGTCCACCTGTAACTTTCTCACACATGCCTCAAAATTCAGTTAAGATCCCCTCTGTTCCGTGACTCCATGTTTTGAGTTCTTAGAATGTTGCTATTATGAGACTGTAAATTCCTTGCAGAAAGAGCTTATTCAAATTTGGCTTACTTTGTATATACCCAACAGAAACACAGAAGATGATTAATGACTAAGAATATTAAACGAACTAGCAATATGTTAATGACTCATAGAATACATGAACAAACAGGGGAATGAATGAATGAATAGAATGACGTAAAATGTAATCAAGTGCTCCTCTTCCTTCTCAGGTATATAAGTCCTAGGGTTTGTTGGTAAGTCACCCTGAGAGTAGGGACAATGAGGAAAGCATCTAATTCATCTTTTCCTCCAATTCAAGTCCTAACACAAACCTGTCTTATGAATTGAGGTGTATTTAATCTTTCAAAGTACTTTAGGAATGAGATTCTGTCATGGCCATCAAAAACTTGAATCCTTGAAAAGTAGAATCCTTAAAAAAGAATAACTACCAGAAAGTCTCATATACTCAAAAATTCATCCATGGGATGGGTGGGGGGGGATCCACAACACTCCTCCAGAAGATTAACATCTTAGTGTCTATAACTGTTATAACTTCATTATGTACAAGAGAAGAAACACAAATTCTTTTGTCTATTTTATCACTTTACCATCAAAGTGAATTCTGACAGGTGCATGGATTTAGAAGTCTCTTGTTTTATGTTAAGGAGCAGGTGAGGATTTTATACTGGAGTCTTGAAGTGTAGATTGATTCTGGTAATTAAAGGTGAAAAGTCCTTGGTTTCATAAGGTAAACCCGAAGACACACGACTGTACCAGTCTGGATTGAACCGATCTGAAGTGAATCTGGGGTATTTGTTTTAGGGATGACAATGGGAATTGCGTGGGTAGATGCCTTCAAGCCCTTTTCTGAAATGAGGCTCCATGCTTTGCAAGCACTGATAAGTTAATTTCCAAGTATTCAAGCCCTTCGCTTATCCAAAACTTTCCAACTACCTTCTCAACTTGCTCCTGCATGCTCAAGTACTCAGCAGAATGGTGTAAACAATATAGCTTTTGTTTCTCTTCTTTACTCAACCTTCTCCCCAAATGATAATATTGATTGCTCTTTGGAACCTGCCATATGTGTCTTATTTCAAGGTCTTAGTATTCTGTGTGACAGATTATAAATTTAGGAACTGTGAGTGTAATTCCAAATTTGCCCTGATGTATACACAACTTTTGCATACATCTTAACATTTTTGTGTGAATGTTTTGATGTACATTGCTTATTATAATATTATTTTAGTTATAGAAGTGCTATGAAAACAAACAAAACAAAGAAGAAGACTGTTTGGAAAATACAGCATATTTTAAAAACAAATAGTTCTGACACGGCATCTGGGGAAGACTTTTTTTTTTTTTTTAAATGAAAGACACTTTGTAAACTGTGGACTTTATACAAACAGTCTTAAAAGTGAAAAATAGAGATAAGAACTGAGAGGGAGGGTCAGATTTAGAAATGAGAGCCAGGACATAGTTGAAGGCTAAAGGTATTAGAAATTATAGAGAGGCAAAATGTTGAGAAGGGTGATTGATTTAAACTAAGTTGAAATATGGAAGTGTCCAGACACTTATAAAAAGGGATTGGATTTTGATTTACTGGTGGCTCAAACTTCACATAGTTTACATAAAGTGGCAATCAGGGAAGTCTGACTTAGGATCACAAAGCATACAGAATACATTTCCAACCCATAAAAAAGTTCCAACGATAAAGAAGCCGTTACTGAGGAGAAGTTGGATGAAAGCTTTGTACTTTAGAGGTGGACTGAGGCTGGGCATTCAAAACTTATGCTAATACTGACCCTTTCTCCCCACCTAATTTGAGTATGCTCTACATTTTTGTGAAGTTACTAATTTATTTTGAAATTTTCTTTTTGGCATAAAAATGTGCTTGATTCAAACAAACAAACAAACAAACAAACAAGAACAGACCATAGTATGACTTCTGCTGCCTCCTTTTGCCCTTAAAATTACTTCCTTTGGAAAAGAAATCATCTGGGATTCAATACTGTCCAAGATTGAAAAGGTGAAGGTTTTAATTAACTGCCCTAGAACTTGTCATTGCAAGATGGGGGTATTTAGCTCAAGTGGTGTGAAGAGCTCTTAAATTATTCTGGCAATTGAGTTTTCATGCTTTTGTTCTGTATTGTAAAATCCTCTAATGGCTAAACACACCCACGAGCTTGGACTTTAGACCCTATGAACAGCAGGGGGGAGATATGCAACTGATGTAATGTTCAGTCCCCTGTGGATGGAATCATTCCGTTTCTGGCATTTGTGCATATGCCAAAAGGGTGAGTGTGAATTAATCAGAATGGCTGGACTCTGGGAGACCAAAGTAGTTCTCAAAAAGTAGATGGGGGGAGGGAAAGGATTAAGAAAATTGAAAGCTAAAATAAAAGAGAATCAAGCACTCGCCAACGTTTCCCTCACACTAAATGAGGCCAAATGCCAATACTTTGATTTACAAGCCTCCGCATCAAGTTACTTTGGAGACAAGGGAAAGTGTCTGACTTGCAACCACAGATGGATGGTCAGCTGACCTCATGGCCATTCATCATGGAGATGCGGGAGTGAGTTCACTTCTCTGCACTTCAGCTAACAGCCCCTTAAAGGGTGAAAGTCAAGACTTGCAACTGAATTAAAGCTCATTCCAGTTGTCAGGCCAAATCCTTAAACCCTGGCCAGTTCACTCTATGATAATATGCACGTCAGTTGACCTCTCTGTACATTGAAGCTTATTGTATTTCATTTTCAATAAGCAATGAGAAGTCTGAAATAACATACTGTCGGAATTCCTTTGCTTTAGGGTAGGGGACGGTGTTATGGGAATAACATTCCCCCTAGACTGAGGTTCTTAGGTACCCCTCAACGCACATAAGAAATGTGATTCACAGGGTCTTCTAAGCCTTTGTTACTGCAAGTATCTTTCACAGACCAGCAGAAGATTGCTAGAAATTCAGAATCTCGGTCCCTGTCCCAGGCATACTGACTTGGAATCAGTATTTTAACCTAACAACAGATAATTTAAATGCATATTAAAATTTGGGAAGCACTGATGTATTAGTTACTGGTATATATATAAAGCCACCACAATGCAATGTTTAAAATGCTTCCATATTCACCCTTAACACTTAACTGGATTTTTTTTTTTTTTAACAAGAATGCAATATTTTAAATTTCAGCTTCTGAGGCATGGCTATATCTTAATTTATCTGTGTGTATCTAGACTTTTCTGAGTGACTATGACATAGCAGGAACTCAAGAAAGGTTTATGGAATTAATTTAGGATATAAGTTTAAAGGGAAATATGCTTAAATCTAAATTTTAGCAACTTCTATTATATTTTTTAAAATACATTAAAATTATAATGCTAAAATATAATGTTAACAATCTTAACCCTCATTTACTCTATGTGTAGTTCAAAGTTTTAAAAAAACAATTTCCTCTGCATCACAATTAAGGGTATATGGGAAACTTCAAACACAATCACTTCCTGCTTCCCCATAGTTAGTAGAAGAGTGACAAAATAAGTCACTCCTAGAAGTGCTGCTAAGAAGAGTCTAGTCTCCTCCCACTGTGGTAGGAGAGAAGGGATTTCTTTTCCCCTTTTCTGAAAAGCCAAAGGTGTGAGTAGAATGGGCATCAGATCTCATATGAAGAGTAGAGAACCACAAAACTGAAAACTGGTCTTCTGTCATCAGATAGATGTCTGCTTGAATATGACACTGATGAATTGCCCCTTCCCAGGGAGAGGGGAGAAGAAAACGGGGTGAGGGAGTGTTAAGGAACAATTGGGGAAAAGGGCCAGAGACCCAATTATACTCAGCATCTATTCTGGACTCCCCCTGGCTCCCCAATGCCCCCTCTCTCTGTCTTGTCCATCCTAATCTCTGCCTCTCTTATTCACAGATTGTTCTGATTGGTGTGAATTCCAGAACAGGAGTCTGAACATGGCTATACATCTGACATAGCCAACTAAAGCAGATGAGACCATGGGCTCTCTGTTTTTCCAGACCTCTGATACTTGGAGGGAAATTGTTACAAATTTTAGGAGTATGTCCTGGTGTCACCGACAAGGAGGTAATTTGAATATAAGATACCAAAGCCTAGAAAAATACCATGGGTATGAGCATCTCCTTCACTGGTTATGTTGGAATCAATCCAGGACTCAAGATGCTCATATGAAGGTTGAGATGTTGGACCAGAAGGACTGGCCAACAAAAGTAATCACTCCAACCACACTTAACTATTCCTCCTTCTTCACATATCCATTCCCTTACCATGATGGATCCCATTGTCAAAAGAGAGAAAAAAAGAAGAGATGCTTTATAGCTTGCCTATGTCCAATCCATTTCCTAGTGACCATAGCCACCACACTATAACGGAGAAGAGCTTGAGATGGAGAATTGGGAAGACTCTAAAATGAATAGGGCAGATCTTGAACTCTAAGATAAATCTAATCTAATAGATTAAAATAACTCAAAAGCTAAGAAATCAGTCAATAAGAAGCTTAAGTAGCTACTATAGGGCATGAAGCATGATTCTGTGGAGCACAGTAGAGGAATGGTCATCAGAAAAAAAATACATATCTACCTCATCATGTTCATTTCAGTCAAAATGTCCACTTATAATAATATTCTACAACACAACTTCCTGAGTTATTAAAGAGATCAATATTCATTGTACATCCCAATATTATCAGTTTCACGGCAAGTGTACTGTCTTCCTTTGGGGCCTATGGACTATATAGTCAGATTCATCAGGGAAAAAAGAGTTTTAGACTTAATAAAAGATTCCAGTGCCAGAAAAATCTGTTGGGGTATCTCCAGGCCACCCCAAATCGACTGAGAATAGGTAAAAATCTTTTACTCTACCCCCAGCAACACCTTTGCAAATACTTTAGATACAGTCTTTCTCATGAGAGAGTTAAAGTTACATTTTTGACATTTGTAAAGAATTTATAACACCTAGTAAAAGCAAAAATATTGACAAGGAAATAATATATATTCTATGAACATCCCAAAATAAGTACAACCAAGTCCATAAGATTAAGAGTTTCTGGAATCTTTGCTCATTTTAAAATTATGGAAGAAGGAAAGATGCTATAAATCTCCCTATATCCTAATTCTGATAAGAATCAAGATTAGAATTTCCCTTTTAATTGTCCAAGAGGAACGCGATAGCATAACTTTCATCTAGAAGCGGCCAAACACACAGACATTCCCATCCTTGGATGGGAATGTTCACTGTCAGTAGTAAAACCATTTTCATTTGCTTGTGTGAAACCACTTAATCCACAGCCTATTTAAAATAGCACTTCTCTAAGAGGCGTAATTAGTTTTCTAACAGCTCTTCCTCCTGCCACTTTGCAAATCAGTCTAGGAGTCCAACTTTTAACACAGACATGTCACTAATTAGCACTGCCCAAAACCAAGTCCAATAGGGCTGTAATGAATGCACGACAATTGGGGAACTGAGTTCATTTCTCCATTTGAATCTTGGAAGCAATCCATTTTAATCTGTATGCAAAGGTCGACTTTTGAAGGAATAATTGTACTTTGTTTTGGTCCATCTGGATTGGGCTATAAATATGCCTTCCAGGTTTTATAACATTAAGTTACACAGACAGCACTCAATGTCAGAGTAATGTTCAAGAAGTCCTATATGGGTGATTAACTTGAGAACATTCATCAAATTGGTGCCCTGATCTTAGGGGAAAAAATGCATTTTTAAGCTAGAAGTGATTTTGGGGCTCTTGGTTTTGGTGAATGAAATGAATTCATTTTTAAAAAGTTCCAGTACTTTTTTTTCTCTCTTATAATTAAGCTTAATCAAATAAACACATTTTTCTCCTTTCTTTAACATATGCATATTTTTCTATGCCAGGAATTACCTTGCGGTATTAGAGTAACAATAACAAAAATATCCCCGTCGTGGTCTCCGTGGTTTAAGGCCCACATACCAATCTTCTGTGATTGTTTTGCCCATTATATTCTCGCATATGTTTTTGCAGGATTTTACAACATGCTTCAAAAACATTAGAGGTTTGGGATTTCCACTTGTTACTATTTATGGTTTCAGCATTCACATACCATTGATTGTTTTTCCCTCTCCCTCTTCAAACCTAAATGTCAATTGTAATCTAAATTAATTTGCACTTGGAGTTGGCAAGAGGGAAACTTCGGTTCATGTAGAGAAACCACAGGCAAAGCAGAACACATTAAGTGCAGTTCTGGGTCCATCATCCTAATATTCATTGTGTCCCTCTTCAGTTACCCAAAAGGCAATTAGACATTTGTCATTGTCATTTGGGAAACAGATATGAGGGAACCGATACATATGTTGATTTTTTCTTTAGAAATATTATGTCCAGATTTCTCACAGAAAGAAAATTATGATGAATTTCTTCTTGGTAAACATGCATAAAAATCAATTTTGGCAAAAGCAAAATATATAACTTTACTATAAATGAAAGGTGGATCAAATGTTACAGAAACTCCATGGGTACCCAGATCACATGCTTTAGACACCTTGCCTCTCAGTTTCAAGGCAGGGTACCGAAGTGTCAAAGGTACTTAGTAAGTTGCAGATCATGTGAAAGGAACATAATGAATGGAAATAAAAGGTGTTTGGCTCTTCAAATCCAGAGGTGCAGCACGCAAACAGTCACTGTGAAGTGACGTCACAAGTCTCTACAGAAACCAAGGGAGATGCTAGGACTAAGGAGAGGGGATTTGGGTTTGGCACCCTTTATTGTCAGACAATTGAGAAGGATTTGTCATGTGCCCCAGAGCATGTAGAAGCCAAATACTCTCTAAGTCTAACAAGGCTAGAGTTGTTAAGTTCAACAAACAAGATCGAGGGATGTAAATAAGAGAAATATAAATTCTTTAGGTAAGTGAGTATGGGCTGATGCAGTAGAAAAGTAGGAAAGTCACCATCCCAGAGAAGATAGAACACAGAGGGACAGGGAAGGGGATGAACAGCAGATCAGACCTGGGAACAAGCTTCTTGCAGCTTTGAATTGTAAAAGGAAGCCCCATCTTTAGAATGGGAACCTCATGCCTGTCCCTTACCCTATCTGAATCTAGTTTGCTTTAGACCTTGAGAAAAACCTTCTTGCCCGCATTGCTTTTAAGATAGGAGTATTGTTGTTACAGTCGAGTCCTGAATGGTGGAAGCTAAGCAAAGCAGCTAAATGCTTTCCATAAACAAATTCTTTTATTTACTTTTAAGTATACAGAGTGCTGTCAGTGAAGCCATAGATAAGCATTTAATGCAATTTTCCATCACAGTTCCTTATGTATTGCCTAGTGATGAAGGGTTATGTTCTAGAAGAGCTGACAATGATTTTAAGTGTGGACATCTCAAGGGAATCTCTGAGGAAAAAAATGTCAGGATATTTTATAACATGATTAATAACCATTAAGTGGACAGGAAGGGATTTTTTTTAAGTTGTGGATTAAGGTTCATGTTCTTTGGGCCTTCAAACAGTTTCCAGCTTTTATTCACATCTAGTAAGACATGAAGGGCTAGGCAAGAACAAGGCTCCACCCCTCGCTAGGCAACATGCCCCGTCTTCTCCACCGTCTTCTCCAGGTGCTTCAGTAATAGTTGCTAAGGAAGCTTACGGGGCAGGCGGGGCACATACACTCCCTCCCAGGGTAGCAGGGAACAATGGAAGGGTTGCAATTTTGTATCTCCATGGGATGAACACCTGAAAGTCTGAGCAAAGACTGTGTGGTCTTCCCGGCATCCTTGTATGTCTACAGACTTGTACAGGAAAGCCCAGTTGGTTAGGAAGCATGCCACCCCCCCCCCAACCGGCTTCCTTGATCATCTGTGGCTCCTGAAACATTTGCATCATGGGACCGCTTTTCCTCATATAAATAAACTTCTTGGAGAAGTATTTTATTGGCAGAGTGGTAGTCTTTCAGAAATATGGTCTAATGGGAGCCACACTACTTAGATTCCTTTCTTTTAAACTAAGCCTAAATAATCTGAATATATTTTCCTTAGATTATATGAGTTCAAGAGTGTGGAAATGGCTTGTAAATTAAAGGACGCTGTAAAATACAGAGAGTTTTCATGCTTCTTAAGTGAAGAGGACAGATTCCTTGAGGATCTCCGCGTACAATACTGAGTTGCTGGCACTCTGAAGTTTACATAGTACGGTAGCATCAGTCTGCAAGGACATTGTCTTTTATTTTAGTTATTTATTCCGCATTTCTGATCCTATGGTCTCCTCTCCCACAGAAATACACTCTAAAATATTTAAAACATGTCCTTCTCATCCAGATTCTATTGGTTGGTTTTATAAGTTGGCATATTTTTCAAAATATTTCAAATACTTCTTGCTGTTGGAACACCTGGATGGCTCAGTTGGTGAAGTGTCTGCCTTTGGCTCAGGCCATGATCCCAGGGTCCTGAGATCGAGCCCCATGTTGGGCTTTCTGCTAAGCGGAGAGCCCGCCTCTCCCTCTGCCTGCTGCTTTGCCTGTATTCTGTCTCTCTCTCAGTCAAATAAATAAGTCAGTCTTTTTTAAAAATGTATTTCTTGTCTGCAATAGTTCTGCCTCCTTGGTGTCATGCAGAAATCCAATTCCATTTATCAAAATCGACATTTTGTTTTTGAGATCTATTCCTGTTGGTGTGTATGAATTCAGTTCATCATGTCTAATTGTTGTATAGTATTCTCTTCTCTTAAAACATTTCATTTTATTATTCTCTTCATTTCTTCATGTCTGATTTTGTATTTTCTTTCCAATCTGACAGTCACAAAATATTTTAATTTTTAGTTTTTTTTTTTCTTTCTCTCTCCTTCTGTTTCTTTCTGTAATGCTGGCCAAATGTCCTTCGTTGCTGAGTGGTAACTAAGTCAAATGAGTGGTAACCCTCCAGGACCCCGAGGATTTTATTGAGGATGGATGGGATCCAGGAGTCTGTGCTCACTCACCACCTCCTACAAATGGAGAAAGGTAGTTTACCCCAAAACATCTAAGACTCATGAGTGATTGTCACGGAAACTTCACACTTACTGAAGATCATCTTTCAAATATACCATGTTTCTACTTTTCCCCAGAGAATGGAGAAATTAAAAGATCTGCTAAATTTAAAAGATCACAGTACAAAAAGTATCTAATGTGTTGACAGAGACATAACTAAAGTATAAATAATTTGCTTTGGATGTATATTCAGATATCAAATGAGGTCCAGAGAATGCTTCCTCTTCAAATAGGTATGCACACACTTAAAATGATGTACTTCATCAAACTCATGTACACTGATGCAAAGGTCTTCATCTGTAGGGCAGTCACGAAGATTACTTGGTTACACTTCCTAATGCCATGCCTAGTAACACAGATGTCATTGCCTTTACTCATGTACACTAAGCTGATGAGGTTCCACCTGGAGAAAAACTGGAGCAGAGTTTCTGCCATCTAATATCACTCACAGGCTTGCTGAAACAGCAGCAGTCCTGTGCGTAAGAGCAGGGGTGCATGGGGCAGCCCTCTTTCCTGTAATCATGGTGGTCACCACAGTTCCTGCCACAAAGGTGGCTTCCCCAGATCTACCACGTCTGACAGTCTCCTCTTCCTCCCTGTAACTGCGTACTTAAGGACATTTAGTTGTTCTCTGATATTTCCTCTCCCCTGTCTTAGAGTGTTTCTATTTTTACAGGTTGGCCACTCACCATGAGGCTAAACTCTGTCTTTATCTCAAGGTCTTTGACTTGACTCAAAGGGCTTTCTGCCCTAGAATTCCTACTGCAAATGCAAATAGAATGTGAACAAGTCAAATCTGTGAACATATCGTTCAGGTCCCTTATCTTACTCTGTGACTGTTATCGTCAGCCATGCAATCTCAGTATCTGAATTTATTCTTATCTCTTTGCCCCACTCTCTCTATTAATGCATCATTAGACCTTGTCAACATTTACCTTGAAATGTGTCTCCTGTGGGTTTTTTTCCCCCATTCTGACCCCCATTTCCTTATACTTGAATGAATGCAATAGATTCCTACATATTACCCATAATTTTTCTATTCTCACTTTTAATTATTGTCAAAGATGAAGCAAAATGGTATAATGCTTAGGACTGTGGGCTCTGGGGAGAGATGCCTTGATTTCTATATAGTTTCATTTTTACAAAGTTGTAGAAATTTGAACAAGTTAGTTAATGTGTTAATACCATTTTTTCTTCATTTATAAAAGGGAGGTGATGATGCTACCTTGTGAGATTATTTGAGTGTTCATCCACATAATTCACAGACAGTGATGCATAGTGCATGGTCTGCTTTAGAAATTTAGAGATAGAATTTGTGGGACTCTGAGAAAAATATAGAGAATAGTGTTCCAACCTAGTTCCCTCAACATCTGACAGAATTGCCTCCCTGGCATTCAAAGCCTTCCTAAATTGTTTTTTTGTTTTTGTTTTTTCCTGAGTTGAAAAAATTATTAAAAATCTAAATTAATTGCAGATATTCTCACATTGTGTTATAACTTTTTTTTTTTTTTTTGCATTTTTTATCATGTGATGCTTACTACTTACATGGGCTCTTTTTTGGAGAGGAAAAAAGCCTATTACAGTTATTAAAGGAAGACCAAAGTCTTGAATGGAGAAACCCTGACAGCTTGCTCTATTTTCTCCATACAAGGGTATACTCTTTTAGCAAATAATTCTTTTAAATACTTACTATTATGAATTTCGAAAAAAAACACAGTGAGAACTTTCTAAACCTCTATAAGATGTTTAGGAAATAAATAAAGATGGAGTTTGACCTTCACTCACTTCATGGCAAATCCTTTTTGCTTCTCACTGAAACACATTCAGGTAATTCTTATGAACATGAGGTGATTCCTCTGCCTGGAAAGGACCAGAGGTGCTTCCTCAAAACTTCAAACAAGGAGAAACCTAAAAGAAAACAAAAATAAATGGAAAAGAGAGACTATTTCTGTATTCCAGGATGGGAAGACTAAAAAACGCATGCACACAAATAAGATAATTTTAATATAGTGTATTTATGAGTTTACTGTGTGACACAAGCATGAAATGTGTCCCCCCCCCAATTTATTTGGCTGTGTACTTTTTGATTGCCTCTTTCAATGACAGCTATTTTTAATGCACTTTCTACATGGAGAACAGAAATGAAAGTCAGCCTTCAAAGATGTTGTATCTCAATTTAAATTTCAAGCTTAGCTAAAAAAATCCAGTGAAATTTTTAATGTGAAATTAATGAAGTAATTATACATGTTTCTGAAGAAACAAAGTGATCAATTAAATTTTAAAAGGAAATAGAAAAGAGAAATGAGACTGGATATTGGGATATATCATTAAAAAGATGATCCTTCTAGAAAATAGTGTATATTTAAAATTTTCTCATAATATAAAATATGCTATGATCTCTTAGAAAGATACATCATCAGAATAATATGTTAAAGTTGGATTTCATTACACATAAGCAAATATAATAGGAAGCATCACTAACAAGGGAAAGTAAAACATCATGCCCTAAATTCTCTTTCAAGTAAAACATCTTAAAAAAAAAAAGTCAAAGTAGATCCTCAATTTACGTGGCAAACCAATGTATTTTACAGTTAAATTTTGGTTAATACTTTAGTATTTAGAATTTAGTTAATACTTTCAAAAATAATGAGGGGTGCCTCGTTGGTGCGGGGTCAAAATCTCAGGATCATGAGATCAAGTCCTGTGTCAGGCTCCGTGTTCAATGTGGAGTCTGCTTAAGACACTCCTGGCCCTGACTGCTCGTGCTCACTCTGTCAAATAAAATAAATAAATCTTTGTTAAAAAGTATTGAAAAATGGAGTGCATGGGTGACTCAGTCAGTTAAGGGATAAACTCTAATTTTAGGTCAGGTCATGATCTCAGGGTCCTGGGATCAAGCCCCACATTAGGTGTTGTCACAGGGGATTCTGCTTGAGGATTCTCTGTCTCTCCCTCTGCTCTTCTCCCCACAAATACACACTCTCTTTAAAATAAATAAATAAATATTGTAAAAAGGTCAAAAGTTATGTAATTGTTAGATGCATCTTAAAACAATGAAGAAAATAAAATAATTGATGATGAAAAAAAAAATCATGTCCCAAAATATTTTATACATCACAAGTAAACAGGAAAGCAAAGAACATAATGGGTGGGGTATATGTTCTGCATCACAATAAATATTTTCATTACAAAAAGTTGGGAATTTTGAAGGAAGCATCATGGTAGACTGAACACGTGTTCCAGTTCCACTCAATCCATAAACCCCACTGAAATGCATAAGTCATATAGCCTTTGCCTATAAAGAAATCAAAAAGAAAGAAAACCATAATGACAAAAGGGGATAGCAAATAACAGAACACTAAAGAAATTAGAAAAACTCAGCAATATGTTTAGGGCAGAGGTGACCCAGAGGAAGAACTTATGGTTGACTTAGGAAGGAGGGTCTGTAGAAAACACAAGTGTTTATGGAGAAGGTGATGTGGGACATGCAGTGACAAGAGAAAACCCAAACCAATGTGTGAGCAATGTCGAACCCATTTGGAGATTGCCTGTTCCTGAATCCCACATAACCCTTTTTATGGTATAATCGCTCAATTTGGTGTAGCACATTCTCCTAACACTCCACGGTATTGCCCTCTAGATCAAAGGTGAGTGGCATCCCATAATATTTGCACTTAAGCCGAGGTCAATACTGTAACATGTTGGTGCAGAATTTTAAGGGAAATCCTGCTGAGCTGTATTGGAAATTTATAATAGACTAGAAAATTATCACATTTTAAAATTCATTTTATGTCTCAGTTTTACAACTTGAAAGTCAAGATAAATTAACATTTTTTTTCCTTTTTTTTAAAATATTTTATTTATTTATTTGACAGAGAGAGATCACAAGTAGGCAGAGAGGCAGGCAGAGAAAGAGGAAGGGAAGCAGGCTCCATGCTCAGCAGAGAGCCCGATGCGGGACTCGATCCCAGGACCCTGAGATCATGACCTGAGCCGGAGGCAGCGGCTTAACCCACTGAGCCACCCAGGCGCCCCAACATTTTTTTTCCTAAATAGACATCTTCTAGGGTCCCAATATTGTGTTCTGAATTATAATGACTCTGAAAACAAGAAATAGGATGCATGATCTTTGCTTTTATGAACACACATTGATCGGAAACAGTTTATATCCTGAGACAGAATAGATACTGAGAAAGAAAGTTTAGTTCTATGCTTTTCTTCCTGGAGACAACTTTATCCTTTCTTTCATTTTTCTTTCTTTCTTTCTTTCTTTCTTTCTTTCTTTCTTTCTTTCTTTCTTTCTTTCTTTCATTCTCTCTTTCTTTCTTTCTTTATGTATTTTTTAAACTTAAAAGAACTTCATGTGATATTTCAAATTAGAACTAAAATTAACTTACCCCAATCAATTTAGACCTGTGCTTTCATTGATCTGATGATATGTAAAGTAAATGAATATTCTTCAGGCTCCTGAGGAATCTGGAGATGTACATATCAGAAAAAAAAATCAAATGGATAGGCCTGGATCACTTAACTATGAAAAACTCCTGCCTTAAGAGAAAAAAGCTTGAGATCTTAGTTGACTGTGATAAAATGGTATTGAATGCTTTTCTTTACCCATTATTTTTAACATACATCACTGAAAACATTTTCAGCCATGTCCTGCCTTTTTAAACAATGAATGAATGTCAAAGAAAAGACCTTAAGAACAGACCTGAACCCAAAACCCAGACTCTGAGGGGAGCACAAGGTAATAAAAGGAAATTTTCTTTCCCAAATGTCAAACAAAGCACCTCCACAGGAGGGATCCTATACTTCCAAGGCCATCAAAAGTGTGAGGAACAAAAATTATGGTACTTTTAGGCTCTGAACACAATCACCCTCACGTGGGTGTTCCAAAGTATAGCACTGCCCCCTGATCCCCACCCCAAAGAAAATATTGTATTCTTAGTTTCTATCTCCCAGGACAGAGGAATGCCCTGGCCAGCAGAGAGTGGATCCTGAATTCTGAGTGTCCTTCAGTCCTGCGGATTTGGACACCTAACATTATTATTTACTTCTCATCATTATCAGACATGTATGCATAATTGGCCCTGAGCTCTCCCCCACTTCTATCCCCCACCTTTTCTGTCTTTCTTTTTCCTTTGTTCCTACAGGTACTGGCTAGCTTTACAAGTTGTCATAATTTTGTTTCTGGTTTGACCTGAAGGGGAGTGACGTCCTCATCACATCCAAACTCGTCCTTATCATCAGATGGATAGTAGCAATAAGCAAGGATATTTACCCCAAGGCTCCTTCTGGGAACTTCAACAAAGTCATCCCTAAAAAACATATGACACAGAGACATGTTCAGACCTAACGGTAGATAAGACAGAGCCCATCCTCTTGGGCTCCCACACAGTCAAGTCCTACAATCTCCACACACGCCAACAATTAACACTAAAACTCTAAAACCACATTCAGTGGAAAGAGGACACAAAAGTGCATTTTAGTGAAAGACATTGTCTACCACCCCAGAGAGTCTACCCTGAGAATACCGTTAAGTCATGTTGCACAAAACGACTTCTGTGATTTGGTTATATTTCTAAAAGTAGTTTTGCTTCCAATTTCACCTCTAAACGCTTGGTGTTTAGCACTTTCAGTGACCTCTTTTCCTCCTTAAGCTGGTTTCTGTGTATTCTTAGAAAACATCTATTATATCAATACTATATTGCTATAAATTATATACATTTACTGCAAGCAAATGAAACAAACTTTATTGCAACCCACGTTATAATTTTGCTATGCCTGCTCACAATGCTTTCTACCATATAATCTTCAATCATAACCTGATATTTGAGAGAAGTTTATACTTTAAAAATAATCTGACAGTTGAAAGCACATTAGGTTTTTCTAACCTAATTTGGTTAGAGTGTGTTTTCACTTTATTTTAGAAATTCATTGTCAATATTGATCCCAAGTTCAGTTGTGGCTTCTTTCATTGTACCCGAAATCCAGACTTCAAAACATTTGCTTACTTAGTTGGCCTTTTGAGGGCAAGAATCATACTATCGCACTTGAAGGAAGTTATCAAGTATCATAAACAACTTAATTTAGATCTTAAGCTTGAGTGTCAAGGAGAAATAGTGAACCAACTTTGTTTCCCACTTGAAAGCTCCCTTCTAAGGCTCTGGAGATTTATGTGGGACAGGTTATTATACTTCTCTTACTAATCAGAACTCTTGTTCCCTTGGCAACCTGCATACTTGTTTCCCCCACACTAGCATTCCCGAATCCCCCCCCTCCCCAAATGATTTATTTCCCTATTGCTACAGCCTATGGGCACATTACATACTTTAAGACAACACATTAATCTACAGCTTTCCAACCCAGACAGCAGACACGGCCATCCTTCTTGATAACCACTGCTGGCTATTACAAAGAAAGCATTCCTGATTTAGGCTACAGTCGAGAAATTGTAGGGGATGACATGCCTTGCACCAGTCTCCGAAGTCATGTGTAGGCAGACTGCCAGGTGAGAGCTAAAGCCACAGCTGCAAATTTTCATAGAAAATGCCCTGTACCAGTCTCTGAAGCTTATTTTTGACTACTTAGGGCCAGCCTTCCTGAAAATAAATGGAAAAATGAAAAAAACCAAAATGCATACTGGGCCACATTTATTAGATAGAGAGATGGGTGTGATTTAGTGATTGTTATTTCTCCTTCTCCTTTGGCTGGGCTGGAGCAGTGAATGAGTTCTCCTGGTTCAGTCCTCAAAGCCCCACGCAATTTTTATATTCAGAGTAAAACCTTGCACTAAAAACTTAGGGTTAATTTTCCAATTTCCATACATTACCTTGGGGGGAAAAAAGTACCTTTCAACTCTTCACCAGGATAAGGGCAAATATGGTTAGTCAGCCCTTAAAGGAAAGCAGATCCATTCAAACCTCAAAAATTCTTCTCTGTTAAAATTCCTCTTGGACATGGTTTTTTTTTTTTTTTTTTTTTTCCCGAAGTATCCCGTTACTTAGAATACCAGACACATATTCAGGGTGGCATAGCACCCTCACTAAGCAGGGATTGAGACTGATTACAAGAATACGTGGCATTTAAGAAAAAAATAATTAAGATATTTTACCTCAAAGTTTCATTCTCATCCATGGCATATACAATGAGTGAAAGCTTACATATGCCATGATAAATTGATTTTGTTCTATTATCATAAATTTCCATATGATTTTAAGAATTCTGCAGTGTGATCCACTGCCTTTTTCACTTCTTCTTCTCCTCCTGCTCCTCCTCCTCCTCCTCCTTCTTCATATGTGCATTTTTTATAAAAATGAAACTTCACAATAAACAGCAAAAATGACATTACCCATCCTTTTCTGTTGTCTTTTTCCCTCTACCTAGAGATAGTCATTATCCTAAAGTTGTTCAGAATATATGCCTTACGTATCCTGAGGTTTGACTTTATGTTTGAAATATATAGTATATATATACTTTATATATGTATACACACACACACACACACACATATTTATATAGTTTATATAGTATATATATGTATGGATATGTATTATATATATTTCCACACGAGTATATGTGTGCACATCTATACATATATAGTTTTAAAAGTTTTATTTTGTATATATATTATGCTACTCCATATTGTTCATGAAATAATATACTTTTAATTAAGCATTTCATTCTGAATTAATTTATTTTAATTAATGAATAAATGGTCCCAATATCTGCCTCTGTAATCTTAATAAATAAAATTTATTTCAGCAGTTATCTAAAACTAAAATCCTGAAATATCAGGGCTGACCTACTTTGAAGGACTAAGAGTCTTTAACCAGGAATCTAGAACCTGACTTCCAAGTTTTGATTATGTAAATCTCCATGTGGCCCAATTATTTTAAATGCTCACGTAACCTGGATGTATGATCTAACTCTTAGCGTTAGCTCTAGGTGGCTGGTAGTAAATGCTTAAGAACGAGACCCATAATTCACCTAAAATATGTAATACTAGACCAGAAGGAAGTTTGTTTCTGACCACATGTACCCTAATTTGTCACAAAGCATGAGGTGTGGGAACCTTCCTAGCAGCTCATGGCTGAGCCACCAATTGGCTTAGATGTTTTAGTGTTTAAGTCAATATTCATAGTCTTACTCTCACTATAATTTTCTTTGTGTAACTTAATTTCCTTTATCCAATATGGGTTGTGTTAACCTCTCGGTACTTTTCTCTGCCATGACCTATCTAGGAAGTTGGTAAGAATTTTGTTTTAAAAGACCCAAACTCTGCAGCAAAAGTGCAATAACAGAGAAAATACCTTATACCTAAAATTAAAAAAAAAATTCTACCTTTGAAATATGGGATTTGCACAAGAACTGGATTTTCTTAAGTTCTCCGGGTTGAATACGTTCAGAATTTATTTTCCATTGAGGAACTGCTCATTGCTCCAGTGAGCAAATACGTGAGCATAGGAACACAGAGATACCCGCATGCAGCATGACATCAGAAAGACTAGGTTAGTCATGGGCTCGCCAGTGTGTCCTGTGTGTGTATGTGTGTTGTTGTTGTTGTTATTGTTTTCACTCATTGGAAAACTTTTAAAGCACCTTATATGTGAACAATTAAATATATTCATAATTTGATTTCTTTCCAAACTGTGGAAATGGTGTATGTGTTAACATCTATTCTAGACTAGGCAGAGTGGTAAAGGTTCCACATCCTTGAAACTTTCCAAGGCTGCTGATGTCAAGCTCTGACCAATTGACTATTTACTATTTGAACGGGGTCCAGCAAATCATTTACCAAGTTGCTGAGTATCAGTTCCCCAGCCCACTCCACCAAAAGCCTTCACCATCCATGCGCTGCTCAGGCCAAAAAGAAAGTCATCTTGAATTCTGCTCTTTCCCTCCTCCACCCTTTGTGACCCATCTGCTAGTTCCTCCTCCAGACTGGATTCCAGATCGATTCAGTTCCCTTCATGCCCGCTGCTAAAACCCTGGCTCACCCAGCTTCATCTTCTGCTGGACTACTAAAAAGCTTCCTAACTCATCTCTTCTCTTCTTCATTCTACCCCTACCCCCCGCAAATATTTTCTCCATCCAACCAAAAGAATGAGCTTTTTAAAACACCAGACCACACTACTGTCCTTTGGAAGAATGTCCAACATTTTCCCATTGGGTTTAACATGATTGTCCAGCCTCCCTACATGTGGGGAGGGTTTGTCCAGGGGGTTTGTCTTAAATATGTCATGCTGTTTTATGATCATCTTGATCTTTCCAATTGATCAGGTGCCTTCTCATGCTGTAACGTTAATGCTACTCGTTTCTCCCCATCTCTAACGGCGTCACAACACCATTGTGCTGATACCTCCAGCTTGCTGGTTTGTCCTCCCCTGGGGTCATCTCACATTATTTCTCCACTCCCTGAGATTGTCTGAGGGCAGGTACGCCCATTCCCAGCTCTTTTCATTCAGGTCTTAGCTCCAAAGTCAGAGAACAGTTCCCTGATCATCCTATAGAAAACAATCCTCTGAAACATTATCATTCAAGACTGTATTTCCCTATATATTCATTTTTATGTATATATGTCTTCACCTACCTATATAGTATGTATCATATTATTCATGCATTAAATATCTTATTGCATGAAGCTCTTTGAGTACAATTGCTTAACACTGTTCCGTCAAAGCCAGACAGTAGTAAGCATGTAAATATTTCTTTAAATGAATGCAGATGTTGAGTCCTGGTTGCTCGTTTATACAATGCAGCATAATGCCTTCCACTTCGCAGCATGATTTGTAAGGATTAGCTGTGTCTCAGAGGTGCCTACTGTAAAGAGAGATGGAACTGAAAATTCTACAGATTGGTACAGAGTTGCTAGAGTAACTGTTATTTCTTATTTTTCTAGGTCCTACTCCCGTCTTTAAAATGTACTTCCCTTCCAAATCGTGCTTTCTTTGTTTCAAATGCAGCAGACCTTTAGAGCATGACTTTAATTATGATACAGATGATAACAAGAGTAGATGGCACCTACACGTACATTGATCTCTCTTGGCTCCTTTTTTGCAAAAGAAAAGAAATTACAGGCAAGGACACACGCTCAATCATGATTAATTTTGAAGAAAAAAAATGAACCATAACAACATTTCTAAACACACATAATAATAATGTTTTGCTTGTAAAGTTTTTCAAAGTAGTTTCCCACATGTTCCCACAACACTGGGCGAGATGCTCAAAGGATATTATGTCCATTGAGTAATTGAGAGGTTTTGCTTCTTGGGGGAAGGTGTTCTCAGGCTCACCAGGTCCGGGGTCTGGGCAGCCGAGACAGGAACCACGGTTGCTGAGACTTACTTTTATTCCTTCCCCCCACTGCTCCAGCCTTTTCCTTTTCTCATTTTTGCTCTTCTAGCTTCAATCCTCTCTCCGAATTCAATGTTGCATTTGGCCAGTCGGCCACTGTCTTTCCCCTGGGTTTTTCTTCCTTATTTCGGTCTTTTTTCCTATTGCCGGTATTTGATTAGTGGACTCGTGGCCTTCCAGGGGGTTTGTCTTAAATATCTCATGCTGTTTTATTACCATCTTGATCTTTCCAATGCTATTTGTACATTTCTTTTCTTTCCCCTCATGGCATTTCTAAAAGATTGTGGGATGAGGGAGCGATTGCTCAAATGAAGGCCTCTTTATTTGCTAGCCATGCTTTCTTGACAAGAACCTTAATGAACCGGACTCGTGAGCTGTTGGGCTGTTTGTTCCGGGGATGTGAGCAGGACACACGAAGGTGGCAGGTACTAACTCAACAACCACCTTCTGCTTTTGTGTCCCACGTGTGTCAGACACGTCCTTGTGCACTGGTGATATGCCAGATGCTTATGTTCTTGGAGATTTCATTCCAGCAGAGTAAAACAGGAAAACACACCAACAATTGGATGCTGGTGAAAATAGTTAAAACACTGGATCAAGTAATTTCAAATATCAGATTCAGATCTAAGGGGTTATATATGCAGACGTTTAGTATCCTAAAGTCTCTGTGCAAGAACTAACTTCAAACAGGTAAGCTCTGGAGATGGGGAGAGGGAAGGAGAGCTCTGCCTGGCTTCAGAGGTCAAAAGAGAATTGGATTTCCAAAGGAGGAGTAAGTTCCAGATGAGTTGATGAAAGGGGAACTGAGATTCTTATCCACTTATTTCTCAAACCTGAACTCCTCTGCTCGGACACTGGCTACTTCTTATGCTGACGTGTAAATACCTTTGTACACAGCTGCAGATATGAACAGACAATTACCTACGCATCAAATATGCAAGAGGTGTTTGCTGGAGAAAAGAGACGTTTATTGGCCAAGTGGATGGGAATGAGACTGGTGTTGGTCAAGAGCATTAGCCTTCGGGAAAAACACTCATGTTTATCAGTCCAGTTCCCTTTGACAACAATTCCCTGAGACAAAAGATACCTGATCTAAAAAGGTCAGTGGGTCAGATCGTATGCTTTATCCGTTAATCCATAATAAAGAGTCGGGGATCTGGGTGGGGAAATGGCACCCTCCTGCTGATAGGTCCGGTTGGCACGCTTCCTCCAGCGCCCTCTGTCCCTCTGGGGTCACTGATCTGGACTCCTTGGCTCCAGTCTTCAGCACAGGTCAAGGAACCACCTGATTATCTCACAGGTGGAATTCAGCCTCCTGTTCTGATTTGATTTTCTCACCTCTGAGATTTTCCCCTGGTTTCCTAAAAGACCTTCTCCTCTCTCGTACTCCCTCCTCCTACCTTGCTTCCTCTAACACCCCCTCCGCTGGACATGCTTCCTTCTACGGCTGTGCCCTCCTCCCACACAGAACCCTACCTGAGCATCATGATCTTTACGCAGCATAAAAACACATGCAATTGGGGTGACAAAATTTAGGCTGTATTCTATGTTCACTTTCTACTTGTTCGATGCAGCTTTTTTTTTTTTTTTAAGACTTTATTTCTTTGATAGAGAGAAATCACAAATAGGCAGAGAGGCAGGCAGAGAGAGAGGGTGGGAAGCAGCTCCCTGCTGAGCAGAGATCCCCATGCGAAGCTCGATCCCAGGACCCTGGGATCATGACCTGAGCCCAAGGCAGAGGCTTAACCCACTGAGCCACCCAGGCACCCCTGTTTGATGTGTCTTATTTATTGTTCTCTCTCACCCTTGGCTCTGGTTAGCCCCTGGGGGTGATGGGGGGTAAGGCTACAATTAATGTTATTTAACACTTTTATTTTTACAATTGAATGGAAAGTAGGTAGTCTAAACATTTGTTTAATTTCTGAGAACAATAACACTTATAAGACAAAATTTGACATATGAAAAATTTTACTCCAGGATCTCTTTAAAAAAACCAGCTTTATGTAGGCAGGTAAAATATTTTTCATTATGAAATACTGCAAAATCAGTGATTCTATAAGCAAGATGTATGGGTGTTAAGGGTTCCAGCATAGATACGAGGTTCTCAGGAAACCAAACCAAAAGGAGGATTTGGGGACCTTCAATGAGGCTTTTCAATCACTCACAAAAAAATGGAAGTAATAAGTGTGCCCATTTCCTGGGGATTGAAAGGATTAAATCAAATAATTTATGTACACTGCTCAGGCCAGTGCTAGCTCACAGTAAAAAACCAGAAGTTTGGAAAAATATTCGATTGAAATAAAAACCACTCAAAAGGTAGGCATTGTATGTGCGTACATTAGTTCAAGGATAATATTTTTCTATATTCATGAAATTTGACCTCCCATTTCTTCCCTGTGCATTCCTTTTGCTCTTTTCTATAGTTAAGAAGCCTTCTTTACTGTATTGAGCCAGGAAACACAAAAGAAAAGGTAGTTGAGAATAAATATTAGGACTTGGTTTGTTACTTTTGTTTTGTTGTACAAAGGGTGAGCATTCCAAGTAGGCACCGAGACTCCCAGCAAAGGCAACGTGAACATTCTCGAGGTGACAGTTCAATTTGTGTTACAGGCTGGTAAGTTTCTCACCTACCTGGCTCTCTTTCCTTCTGAGCTCAGAGATGGACTACATTTTCTTGCCCTCCTATCATTAAAGATGGTCTTGTGACAGATATGAACCACCTCGAAGCCCAGCCCTTTGCAATCTTCTACTCTGTGTGTCGATTCCATGCCATCCAGCAGGCTGGATGCCAAAGTTTGGGGCAACATGGCAGCCTGTGCTGAAGAAGGCAGAGTTTCCTCCTGCTGGGATACTTGACTCCCTCCATGGTGTAGAGGTCCCCTTGTTTTTGTACCCTCCCCCATCTCCCTGGTAAAACTGTGAATTAGAAACAACTTCCCATTTATCTTAAGGCCCTGGAGTTTCTAAGTTTGATTGCTATTACTGTTAGTACTATAATGGGATATATAAAATCTGGGCTTTTCCCAAGAGAGCTAACCAGTTGGGTGGGCACACAGCAGAGCTGAGAGTATGCAGGAGAAGATGATATTGGTGCAATGGCAGACTTTGGGACTAGAACTCAAACACTATTTGTGAGGAAGACATGGTTCAGTATTTCAACCAGCAGAGTCAAGGACAGAAAGAAGGTGATAATGAAATTGCAGAAAGTTTGGGTGATTCTAGAACATTCAAAAAAAAAAAAACCCAAACAAACATTTATTAACATTCAAGAATGTAGCTTAACAACACTGCAATTTATGTCTACATGTCCCATGCCCAGCACACGCCCAAGGGGTAGAGGATCAATGGTTGGGAAAGAATTATAGATGGGTACCATCCACCTGTCTGGCTGGCTGACTTCTGAGGACTCATGTCCTTCAGAGTGATGGGAGACAGTGGTCGGAAGAGTCCTATGTCCAGAGCCAGGTGTGAAGGGAGAAGCCTTAGCCAGAAACTGCCTCGGAGGACAAATGAATAGAATAAAGACTTAACCGTATGAGGGGAGGGGATGCTGGATACTCTGGGGCACCGCACTTAGAAAGTGAGGATAGGGAGAAACACTCCTCCCCACCAAGCACAGAGTAAACTCCCGTTGTGGTGAGAAAGTGTTTAGCAAATTTAAATTAAATTATTTATGGAGGGCTTTTTGTATGATTTTCTTTTGGTAGGCCGAACACTTGAGATAACCATTTTCTCATGCCTTTTTCAAATGCCAATACTGAATTAAAGCAGTATTGGTAGTACTTTATATTTTATTTTAAAATAAAAGAAGATTCTAGGGGCACCCGGGTGGCTCAGTTGTTGAACGTGCGACTCTTGGTTCTAGTTCAGATCATGATCTCAGTGTTGTGAGATCGAGCCCGGTTTCGGGCTCTGTGTTCAGCATGGAGTCGGCTTGTTCCTCTCTCCTCCTTTCCCTGCTTGCTTTCTCTCTCAAGGTCTCTCTCTCTCTTTCATAAATAAATAAAATCTTGTAAAAAATCATTAAAACAATTAAAGAAGATTCTAGTGCTCTTTTTGCATAAGATGTGTTTTTTACTGAACAGTTTATGGTGTACCTTTTAAACTATTTATCTGAGTGATTATCATCCCAGAAACACTGACTGGTGATATCCATTCACTTACTAAGTAAAACCACAGGCTTGGACACACTGACATGGGAAATGGAAGATTTCCTAAATTAAGCCAATATCTGTGGAAGAGAAATTTTGAAACAAGTCCTAAACTTGCGACATATGGGTTCCTGCACGTCGCCAGAAGGAAAAGTTGACAGAAATTTGGGCAGTCCATCAAGACACCTTTGTCTTTATTTAGTAACTCTTGGCAAGTCTGAGTCAGTAGCTATTGGAAAGATTTCCAATGTAAGGCAAAGGTCTGTGCCCAAAAGTTAGCTATAAACCAAGTAGTTTCAGTAATAACATCTTGATATACTATATCTCAAATTTTATTTTTCAAATTCATTTAGAGGTAAATTTGTCTCATTTTAGAGAACAGAATGAAATAAAACACCTTCTCATTTGTTAAATTAAGGGCATTGGGAAATAACGCTTAGCAAAAACCTAAATTACATGGAGGCCTCTCTTGGTAAAGGAACTTCAAAAATGAGATCCCCAAGAGCTGAGGTAAGCACTGCTAGGGATAAACTCACACGGAGGCTAAGTCTGAGGGGTGAGGCATTGTTCCAGAGAAACCGGAGAGATACTTGGAAGACACGTGTTAGTATTAAGTAATGGATGAAGAAGCAAAAGCAGATACATGCCTAGATTCTGAAAACAAAGGCGGGATTTCTCATGAAAGAGGGAAATGAAACACAAAAGGATGAGTGGTTACCAAAGAAAACAAACTGCATACAGGGCCACTTCGTTTTTAAGAGCCAAATCCTAAATGTCAATCCTGTGGGTACCTGTGGGGACTCCCCAGAGGGGAAATCGATTCCTGCTTCCTATTGAAGTGGGTCATATTTTGTGTATTGCTCATAGGGATGTACGTATGTTGGTTTTTAAAGTTAAAGTGATTTACAAATTCCATGTTGATCCGTGACTGTGACCTCCTGAACAGCATCAGCGGCTTGGCCTGGTGCGGGGTGTAAAGGGGAGAAATGAAATACGTCAACTTCACAGTGCTGTGCTGGCCTCAAATCAGAGACGCATGAATGGTGGTTCTCTTCTTCCTACTCTTATATTACTCTAGGTAATTTTCCTGTAATTCTAAATAAAGAGAATGTTTATTGGGGTTTTACCACAGACCAAACTGAGATTTAAATTCTACTTATTTCATGCGGTCAAGAAATAATATGAAAACTTTGCTAAGCAAGACATGGTTTTCGCCACTTAAGTTCAGTGAGCTTTATGCAAATCGAAGCCCGCTGCCTTCAAACTTGGTGATAAAATGAAAACGAACGGTTCATCCATAGGTTGGATGAGTCAGACTTTCTCATTACAGAAGCTACTACGTGGGAGTCCATCAGGCATTCAGGGAAATTATACCTACCACCTACCTTAAGATTTAATAATGAAATGAACTAATTTCTTTTTTCAAATATGCACCAAATAGGTGCAGTTTTGGTAGAATTTCCCAAAGGATTGTAAGGTTCCATTTCACTGATATTAAAAGGGGGAGGGAGTTCTAATTAGCTAAGATATATTTTCAGTGATTGACTCCCTAAGTGTTACAGAAACCAAACCAACACAACAAGGTCAATTTTCCCAACCCCTGGAAAAACTCCCACAGCCGTCCAACCATATTCTTAACCACTTAAGATTCCCATACACATTAAATAGCCAATGCCTACAGAAAACATACTTGTAGGTGGTTTTGTTTTGTTTTTCTAAGATGAATTCTTTTTTCTTCTGAATGTTGAAATTAAATATGATAGAACTAGAGTTAAAGGACAATGGGTCTAAACCAGAGGTAGAGTAATGAAGGCAGATTCTTACACCTAATTAGGTTTTTCTTTTTCTACAGATTTGCATATATCCAGAGTAATTTGTATAGGTATTCTTGGATTTTTTCTTTTTAATAAGTGACCAAAGATAAAGAGATAGGAAATGAGAGCTAAAAATGTTTCCTTTTTTTCCCCTACAACCATATGCTACACAACTGGATTAGAAGGCCCCATTATAAAAATTCTGTGTATATTACATACTTTATACCAAGAAAATGTTGGTTAAAATGTTCTTTCATTTTTCCTTTCTTTTTTAGTATAAATCTTTCCAAAATCTAGTTGCATTTTCCCCATGCCTATTTCTTTATTTGCAGTCTTAGTCGATCTGTTCTGGATATTTTTAGACCATAAAAAAAAATGAAAGAGAAAATTTAAAGTGCTCGGCAGGCAGAGAGCTCACACAGCGACGTCTTACTTCATCCACTTCTTTACGTAATTTTTAAGTTAGGTTCCTGCTGCTTTCATAAGTGTTTCGACTTTAGAATTCCTGCCAACACAGACAGACTATTGACAAGGAAATATAACAAGACCATTTCTTTTTAATTTACTTCCTAATAACTGGATTCTGCGTAGAGGCTATAAAACAATAAAGTATGGACAGAAACAGAGTCCAGTAGTGAAAAGAAGCAAGGGGAAAAAATGATTTTTTGTTGTTCTCTAGTTTCTCTCATTATATATGCTAGAGATATTAGGTATATCCTGGCTACATCTGGCAAACGTGAAGCTGTTGAATGCGACAGGAAGATTGGAAGATCAAGTTTGTCTTCATAGGTCCTTGGGAAATTCCCCAATTTGTTTTCATTACAGTGATAATGAGGTTATTTATTTACTCCATAAAGGTGGGACAGAGATACTAGTATCCCTTGGAAGGCACCGTGTAGTTTTTACTCTAAAAATTTCTTCCCTGATTTCCAATGTCAAACATAGAGAAAAATGGTATTTTTATCCCCCGATATTTAATACACTTATATAGATCTTTCTCTTATTCGATCCAAAGTCGAAATGGAACAAATTAAAAGGAAGGTCATTTGAGGAACACACCCACACACGCTAAAGGGAATTTCCAATTTGCCAGCAGTTTGTGTTCTGTGGTTCATTTATTTGGAACTTGGACTGCATAATTTTAAAAACAGCAGTGATATTTCCCAAGAATTTAGCCTTCCCTCCATTAACTGAAGTGTATACTCAAAAGGGACTCTAACAAAGGGGAAATGTCTCCGAAATTTTAATTCGGGAAGATCAGAGTCATTCTGATGTGAAGACGGGACTCGCTCTAACATACACCTTTGCGAGAGGCTCTGGGCGAGGCGGTGGGGAATTTCGGCAGAGGGTCGCGGCCCCGCCACCCCCGCGTGCGGGCTTGGAGAGCACCCGTGCCTGTGTGGTGGGAGGAAGAAGCAACACTGTTGCATCGCCTGGTTACTTGTTCTTCTTTTCCTTTCTCCTTCCTCTCCCATTTCCTTAACGAGGGTGTATTCTTTCTCTGTGGCTGTTGTGACAAGTTACCACAGTCTCAGGACCAGAAACAACGTGTGTGTGTGTCTGTGTGTGTGTGTGTGTGTGTGTAAGATCTTGCCTTTCTGTCAGCCAGGAGCCCGGGAAGGTGGAGTCAGGGTCTCTGCGATGGGTCTCCTGAGGCTGAAATCCGGGCTCAGCTGACTCTGCCGGGAGCTCCCCATCACCTGCTGGACCCCCAACCAGGAGACTACAGGCCCAAAGCCCCTGCATCCCTGCTCCCAGTTCAGGAGGATACCCCTGGACAACCCCCTTCCACTCCCCTATTGTTCACCACACAGCCGTCTAGTAAAGCGGCAGCAGGTGAATCCCCCGCCCCCAACGTCCGCCCAGTCTCTCTCCCCATTTCTCTGGCTTCTTGGACCAGCCTGAGGAATCTGTGCTTGGTTTGCCTGGTTGGGCTCTGCTCCCTCGGGTTCTCTCCAGACCTAATAACATCTCTACCATCCCTTCTCGGCAGCACCTAGATTTGTGTGTGACTCAATAAGTACACCATGAGAATCTGGGAAGACATCTCTAGAATCTTCCCGCCGCAGGTTAGGGTCTCCCGTGGGCACAAGTTCACTTTCTGGCTGCCCTCCTGGTCACTCTGCGCGGTTTCCTTTTGACCTTCTGTTCCAAAGAAACATGATTTTCTCTCTCCTCTAATTCTGAAAAAACAAACAAACAAACAAACAAACATCATCTGCATGATGGCTTTTTAAGTTTTTGGATTTTTTATGGAAAGAACACTAAATATGGCCTGTTGATAAACTCAGTGCAGGGCTTCTCGTGAAGACTGTTGTTGGTGTTTATCCGTATATAAATAAATATTTCAGTAAATATATTTAGTCTCTTTTGGTCTTCCTTGCTCCAGTGTACTCTCCTTAGGCCCATCTAAAAATTTCCAGAGCTCTTCATTGTTTCTGAGAGGAACTCCAAATCCTGGCTGCATAAGACAACCACTCTAGAGAATACCCTCTCCTCTCATGTTCTATTTCCTCCCCGGGCCCCCTCAGGAACACATGCTATCTGGTCGGCTATATGCATCAAAAGGCTGGACCAAAACCTCTATTTATTTTATTTATTTATTTTTTTCCCCTCATGGCTTTTCCAATTTTTTTCTATTTTTTTCAGGGTTTCTTCCGTCAAGGGGGTGGGGAAGGGGCCCCTGCCTCAGCTGCTGGGGCGGAGTAGCCACTGAATATATTTTGTATGTCCTCTACCTTCTACCTTCCTTTATAGACCCTTCCCTCTGTGTTGCTAAAACAGAGTTGTAGAATAAGAAGAAAAGACCAAGTTCATGAAGCAGCAGCCCCGTAATTATGACGTTGACAGGAATCCACTTTATGTTGATGTTGGATTGGGCTGAGTTTATTGACATTTTTGGGCTCCCAGCCACGCCCACCCTCACCGTGGAGCCTTCTCTTCGGCAGCTGTCTATCCAGCAAGCTCTATTTCTTGACTATCCTTTGTACTCAAGGGTGAGGCTTCTAAGACAGTTTGAGGAATCACACATAGCTCCACCCACACCCCCAGTGAAACCGGCACAATCTCTCCAACACGTTTTCTTCCCTCTGCACACACGCCCAGCGTGACTTCAGGAAGGCTGGAGAAGTCCCCGCGATCTTCACACAGCCCCTCGAGTGGAAGGCAATCCTGCCAATGGGGTCTGTTTACAACGGGAACTATAACCTTTTAGAAATTTAAGCATTTCCACATATTATTATTGCCTACACTCATCTTCTGTTTTTCCTCTATGTCTGTTTTCCAAAATCCTTTACTCTATCTGTTCTAAGTCAGAAACAAACAAACAAACAAACAAAAAAAAAACTGGATTTTTTCCTGATATTTGTATACAGTTGAGTGCAGAAGCTTTTTCCCAAGCTCATGAGGCTAGAATAGGATAGCAGCTAGAGAGAAAAGGGGCCCTGCCTCTCTAACAGGGAGAAGAAAGACAGGTGGGGAAAAGCATGTGCTGCCCCGCACAGCCTCAAGCCACTGAGAAGCTTCTGGTAGGCACCTCTGTAGCTCCAACCCTCAAAGACCCAGTTTGGACAGTTGTGGGTAGAGTTGGGGGTAACCAAGCCAGCTTTGTCATAGAATTGTCAGGAGACGCTCCTCATTACAGCCCTGCTTCTGTCGCTTCCAGGGCTACACAAATTTTTGCTCTGGTTCTTTAAGGCTTTTTTTTTTTTTTTTAAGATTTTATTTATTTATTTGACAGAGATCACAAGTAGGCAGAGAAGGAGGCAGGGAAAGAGAGGGGAGCAGAGAGCCCGATTTGGGGTTCGATCTCAGGACCCTGGGATCATGACCTGAGCTGAAAGCAGAGGTTTAACCCACTGAGCTGCCCAGGCGCCCCTTTAAGGCTTTTAAGAACACATAAGGGCAAACACACACACACACACACACACATACACACACGTGCGTTTGCGCACATACACACACACACACACACACACACACACACACACAGTGGCTTCTGCAGAGGTCTGCTCCTTCCCTCTCAGTGGCAGAAATTCATTGTGGGGTGGATTAATTCTGGGAAAGATCTAGGTAAGGAGCTCCCACTGGTGGTGGAGGAAACCCCCCCATCCACATGAAACGCTTCTCCTTGTTTGTTCTCCGAGAACGCATCTCTGAGTCATGGGTGAAACGTGCGCCAATATTGCTCTTCCATCATGTGATGAAACAACAACAAAAATGCCATTGTTCTCCTAGGTGGCTCCAGCTGTTAGTCACCGCTGGTGATAAGCTGGAGGTGTGGGCTGCACCACCAGGACTGCGTTAGTCCTTGCAGGTCCGGATGGGCTCTGCGGGCACCACGGTCAAGTAGCTTCAGTGCTCTCAAACCTTGAGGTACTCTGAAGCCACCACTGCAAACCTTACATTTCTCTCAGTTCTGGACATTATTTATTGCCTTTATTACCGGTTTACATTTAACTGGGGAAGGCACAGCCTTTCAAAGTTGAAGTCTCTCTGAACCCCTTTTGAGCAATAAAGTGATTCTTTGCAATGTACCAGGGATAAGTTGTCCAATGGTTTGGCTCTGGGGTTGAGCCCCATAAATTGGCAGCATGCGTCACTGAGGCACACCTAGGTGCCTCCTCTGTTCTGGGGCTCTCTTTCCACATTATACCTTCCCATAAATATTTCAACAACCATCTTACATATGAGCATCTTGATGGCAATGGCCAAGAATGTTGACGAATGTAGTCTATACAATAAGCATGGCACAAAAGAAACAATGTTGGATTCATACGGGAGAAAAAAGTAGGTTCTTCTCCTAGCTGATGTCTTGGATGAAGGTTTTTTTTTTTGTTGTTGTTGTTGTTTTTTAAGATTTTATTTACTTATTTGACAGGCAGAGATCACAAGTAGGCAGCGAGGCAGGCAGAGAGAGAGGAGGAAGCAGGCTCCCTGCGGAGCAGAGAGCCCGATGTGGGGTTCGATCCCAGGACACTGGGATCACGACCCGAGCCAAAGGCAGAGGCTTAACCCACTGAGCCACCCAGGCGCCCCTGGAAGAAGGTATTTTGATACACTTGCCAGACAGACATCAAGAAGAGGAAGAGATAGAGCTGGTATGGACCCAGAACAACAGGATTCATTTCAGAGAAAGAAGCAGCCATCAGGTAATTGGGCCAAAAGTGAACTTCCATGACATTCAGCTTACCTTTAAACCTGGAGCTTCTTTGTATCCCTTGTACCAGAGCTCAATACAAAATTTCAGTTGGATGTCTTTCTGATCCAGGTTAGGTAACTTGGTGGGATTTCTGGAACAACTAGGTGACTTGAATGGTTTCCTTTAGGTCCCACCTGGGGAGCTTGCTTGACCCCTGCACTGACACTTTATTCAAGGTACAAAATGTTTTTGCTCTGTTATCTCTAGAGTCTGAAAGTTGCAACATTGGTTGCGTAGGTACTGGCTTGATCAAAAGGGTTGGCAACTGCACCAGCTCCTTCAAGACCACTGGAGCTCTCAAGTCCCATTTTTGGTTTTATAAATATGTATTTATGTCTCTTTCTTTGAATGACTGAGACCCCAATAGAAGGAAACCAGGAAGACAGGACAAGGAATACCATGAGAGATCTGCTGAGAAGACTTAATGGGGGGGGGAGTCAAAGCATCGTGTCTAGTACTGTCTGCTATTTAAAGGCCCTGGTGATGAACTCGATGCCCTCCCGTCTTTCTCCCTGGGCTCATTCACGCTTTGCTCCAGCAGGAGCCAGGAGGACACCGCAAACTTGCGCATGCGCATCCCTCACCTTGCGCCCACAGATGACCAGGGCTGTTCTGAATTAGCCGCCGCAGAGAGAGGGGCCTACAGGGACTCACAGGGAACAAGAAAGATCATTTCTTATTCTTTGAGTCTTTGTCTATTCACAGAACACGAAGGGGAAAGCAAAGGACAGTCTTGCAAAAGCACCGACATCATTCCCCGGCAGGCCTGCTGCCCGTGGGTTGGCAGCCAGGAGAGTTCTCGCCATAGCTCCCTTCCTGCGGGGGAAGGATGGGGCCGACGCTCCGAATGTGGGGAAGTGGGTCACGGTGCAGCCTGGCTTTCTCAGGCGACCGGCTTTGCTCACAGCAAGTGCCCTCTATTCCCCAAAAAGGGTGGCATGGCCACAATGTCAGTAACTATTGCTGGTTGTACTGGGGAACCATAATTATGGGCATCCTTTTATAGAATGACACATTTTCAGAAGAGTTTAGGACACTTTCAGAAGAGTTTAGCTGACACTCGTCTTTGTTTTGGCAAATGCATTGCCAAGCACTTAGAATTTGGATAGGGTGATTCTAAGATTAATGTCTTAAGGGAGACAACAGAGATAGCTAAATTGAGTGGAAATGAGGGGGTGCCAACAAGAGAAATGGGGGAAGAGGAAAGACAATGGCAGGAGACTGGAATGCACAGAGTCAAGTCCCCAGAAGTAGGTCCCAAGGGAGGAATAGCAAATGAAATTTTAACAGCAGTGACCTCTACCATCCACACATGACTTGCATAGAATGTGGTGTGCAATCAAATTTACAATGGATAATGCTTTAAATTTCAAAACAATTTTATTTTTTTTAAATTTAATTTAATTTAATTTTTTAAAGATTTTATTTATTTATTTGACAGACGGAGATCACAAGTAGGCAGAGGGAAGCAGAGAGAGGAAGGGAAGCAGGCTCCCCCCCAAGCAGAGAGCCTGATGTGGGGCTCAATCCCAGGACCCTGGGATCATGACCTGAGTCAAAGGCAGAGGCCCAACCCACTGAGCCACCCAGGTGCCCCTCAAAACAATTTTAAAAGGACTTATTTTTTCTTCACCTTTGAAACACTGGAGGAAAAAGTGACAAAGATTCCAGTTCTGGGCTGGGGAAGAAAGGAAAAGAGGTTTGGAACCACACCTCACTTCACACAGGTCAACTTCTGCGATGTTACAGAAGTCGTTTTCACAAGTTGGAGAAATGGATGGTTTGATTCAAATGTATCTAAATCCCCTAGTACTAGGCAACCAGTGTTGAAAACTGGATGATTAATGATTTATTCACACATGCAGTGTAAATATTTTAAATGAAAAAATCTAGCTTGTCATTCTATTGATCATAGACATTGTCCTTCCCCTGCCCTTCAAAAAAGACCCCACACACCTATACACTGAATTGATGGAGGATCGTGTGATTTTTCTCTCTGTTCCCATCTGTCATAGGAAAGTGGTGACTTCACATCTGAGTTTTTTACTTCCTGGATATGTAGCCCATTATGGGCTAACCTAGAACACTGTACTGAAGGAAACACCCAGAGCAGGTTATCAGAAGGAGATGATTTCTACACAGCACTTAGGACTGTTTTCCAAGGAGGTAAGTGAGCTGGAGTAAGACTTTGTAAAGCATTTTTCTGTTTTCCTGGAGAAAGCAAGCTAGTTATTGTTCCCAGCAAGTTCTTGTTATACATAATCAGCCACATCAATAAAAATGGAAACATACCTGAGATATTGTGTGTCTCAATCTCTTCATTTCAAAGATAAAAAACCAAAGGCCCAGAGAAGTCTCTGTAACTAGTTTGTACCCACCTGTGGGCTTAACACGATTATGTAGTGAGGCACAGGTTCGGCTTTAAATTGACTGTGACTTAATCCTTTTGCTACTTTAAAATTTTTGTGAAATACAATCTAGTTGTCCAATATCAATTTTTTTTTTGCGATTGCAAATAAAGTTCAACTATTTTCACATCAATATTCAGCTTAAAGGTAATTTTTGATTTTCACAACAACATTGAGAATAATCACATACCTACCCACATATATTCACCTCCCCTACCCACGTATCATTATCTTATTGGAGTAATTGAGGAACAGCAATATATAGAAGATCTCAGTTCCATGCTCCAAATGAATTGTGATAGATACAATTTAAGACACATACAAAAATAGCTGGAGAAAATATCAGTAGAAGCCTTGAGAAAGTATATTCTAGAGCTCTAGTGGTTAATGAAATAAAAAGATCACTCATCTGTTCCCCATTGCAAAAGTTCCTCCTCTCAGTCTTGATTTTGCTCCTGTCACCATGATCTTTGTAAGAACCAGTCTTGGAAATCCCGCGTTCATCATTTATATTATCTCCAATCCCAACTTCTTATTTCCAATTGTTTGTCAGATACTGACTGCTTTTCTAAAACAACAATAACAACAACAAAACACACCCAAACCAAAAAGTCAAAACAAAACAATTACTTCTTCCCTTGCTATAATCCAATCTTTTTTTTTCCTTAAACCTGGACTGTCACGTACAGTTCTCACTGGACCACTTATCTCTAGATGTTCCTTTCCTCACTGTTCTCTCTGTGACAGAGGGGTCCTGTTGTTTTACTCACTATTAATTCCTGGGCTGTGTATACTGTCTAGAGTACATCAGGGAATCAACAAGTATTTCCTTAGGATGCCATGTGATTTTGCTCACCATTGCCTGACTAATTCGCCTAAATTGTCACGATACCACTTTGGCTCTTAAAAATCTTTCCTCGTTGCCCATTCTAGATAGCATAAATAATAGACTTTTTTAGCTTGGATTTTCACTGTCCTCTCTCCTTCCACATGTCCTTGATTTACCTGTCCTCTAACCTTATACATGCCCTTAGTCCTTTTTCCATATACACCTTTGGTGATGTCACCTTTGTGCATGAGGAATGCCCCCCTAGGCTTTTTGTGCTTCTGTTGAGGTCTGGTGACGGCACCTGCAACAAAACTTCCCCATGGTTGGGCATCCCATGCTCAGCCTGCACGAACTAGCTCCACCCTGCCATGTCCTGGTCTCCCACAGATTGGCTTTCCTTCTTCTGTTCCTTTCTCTGTTACGGCAGCCCTGCCCTGCCTCGCCCACAGTATGCAAGGACTTAGCGCATTCTGTTCCTTCTCCTCAGCCCCAAGCCAATCATCCAAATGGCGCCGCCATGTTATTTTTACCTTCTACTTTTTCCATTTTTATATCAATTCCTTTCTAAATGCAGGGACTCATTACGTGCAGCCTGAGCTCTCGCACTGTATTTATCTTTGCTCCTTCGGGGCCTTTTATCTGTGCCGCAGCGTGGCCCTGGCTGAGGCACTGGGAAACAATGGGAGGAAAGAAAATCGTGGCTCTGCCCATCACAGCGGCTTTCATCAAAGAAGCCAAGTGTGCTAGGGGCTGCTACTCAAAGCCTATCCAACGCCGCCTCCTCTGATTGACCTTTTGTCCTAACATAGTCCTAATTTCCCTCAGTTAATGTGCCCTTAATGACAAACATGTCATTTTCTACCTTCACATGATGGGAGAGGGCGAACATTCACTATTTTATGTTTTGACTCTCGGAGATCATAATGGATGCAGTTTTAAACTGACAATTTTTATGTGGATTATGATTATAATTTTAATACCTGGAGGCAAAGATATTATGACTTAATGAAAAAGAAGGAAAGGGAAACGCCTCCCCTGCCTTAGGGAAAGTTTAGTTAGATTGCACACCCCAAAAGGTGTATACGCACAAAAAGCTAATCAGTGACTCATAGAAATTAGACAGACCTTGTGTTTTTTTTAACCTTGAAATCCCATTAACAAATGATTATTGATGTATTTCCTGCCAGTTGGTTTCTTTTCTTCTTCTATTAAAACTTCTGCATCATAAACAAAAACAAAAAACAAAACTAATACATAAAAATAAGCTTTGTCATATATTCAGAGGAAATCCAGAAGATGGGAAAATTTATTCACTTTTGCTTTATTGCAACATCATCGAGAAAGATATGGTCAAGAATCTGTTTCAACCAATACAATTATTTTCTTTTAAGTACAAGAGAATAAAAGAATGAGAAGAAGAATGCCAAGATGCCTTGATTCAAGAGTTCTGATGCAGAGTTCCACAACCTTAAGCAGTTCAGAGGTGCGGAGAGTTACAGTGTATTCTACTCAAAAACTTGCCAACACAAACAAACAAAGAATTTTATTCCTTGATCCCAAACAGGGTGCAGAGTTTGTATTTAACAAATATGCTGTGAGCTGATGGAACTTGTCAAATATTTAGGTGCTACCTGAAGACAAACAAAATACTTGTCAGTGGTTCGGAAACAGAACAAGAAAGCAATGGACAGGCATTTCTTTATAAAAGGGAACACATTTTTATTAGAGCTTCCACTCTTTTGAATGCCACAACTGATCACGGCATAGATATGCATAGGATTCTCTTTAGTTTACAAAGAGAAGACTTCCTCAGGGTGCCCAAAGACAGTGTGTGTCTGTGTGTGGGTGTGTAGGTGCCAAGAGTTTTCAAAAATGTGTATCTGAATGCTTAAGAAACTAATTTTTTTATGAGAGCAAACATTCAGTAAAAATAGATTTTTGATAACCACAACCCATGACACTTTTTTTAAAAAAAAATTCTTTTCAAGATTTTATTTTTTATATTTGAGAGAGAGAGAGAGCATACACAAGCAAAGGGTGAGTGGTGGAGGGGAGAGGGAGAAACAGACTCTGTGTTGAGCAGGAAGACCCATGAGGGGCTCAATCCCAGGACTCAGGGATCATGACTTGAGCCAAAGGCAGGCGCTTAATCAACTGAGTTGCCCGTGTGCCCTGCCATGATGCTTTCCAACAGACAAAATATAAATAAGTCGGTCTCCAAGACTAAGACACGAGCAGGCAAGCCTAGCCTAGCTGTGGCAGCAGATGAGGCTCATCAATTTATCATATACTGATTTCCTATCCAGAAAGAGACAGAAACTAGAACCCTGTCCCATCTCTGTCATCTCCAGCTGATATCACGGATAGGGCCACAGGAGTTTCAGAAGATGGGTTGGGATGAAGTGACTCTCTAAAACAAGTAGAAACCATCTCCAGGGCGCCTGGGTGGCTCAGTGGGTTAAGCCGCTGCCTTCGGCTCAGGTCATGATCTCAGGTTCCTGGGATCGAGTCCCGCATCGGGCTCTCTGCTCGGCAGGGGGCCTGCTTCCCTCTCTCTCTATCTGACTGCCTCTGTCTACTTGTGTTCTCTGTCTGTCAAATAAATAAATAAAATCTTTAGTAAAAAAAACAACAAAAAAAAACAAAAGAAACCATCTCCAAATTCTTTTTTGGGGGGAGGGGCAGCAATATTTATTTTTATTTTATTTTAATTTTTACTAGAACATTCTTTATTATAATTCATCTAAGAAATTATATACTAATAAATCACAATTTATATTTTATACATCATAGTATCAATGATTTTAACTTTCTCAAAAACTCAGTTTAATTTCCAATTTAGAGTTATACATTATTTCTTGTTATACCAAATTCCCTTTTTATATAACATTATTTAACTGGTGCAGTGTCAGCTAACAAGGAAGACAGGGAAAGCGGAAGTGAAGTAGAGATCTAGAGACCTGGGCTCTAGTTTCAGGTTGGTCAAATATGAGGGGTATGACCATGTATGTTTCATGGAATCATAACATTTTAAACTACTGATATCTATGAGATAACTTTCCTTTGATGTCAATGTTTTGCAGGTAAGAGCTGGAGGCACAGAGAAGACTCATCCAGCTTGTGCCCACTGGAACGTGGTCAGCCTCCCTATGAAGTCAGTCAGGTAGGTCCCTGATTCTTACCTGGTTCTGGTTCTCTGTGCCAGGACTGTGATAATCACATGTATCAATTTCTAGCAACACAAAGAAAAAAATGTAACAGAGCTCATTTGAAAGCCTTGAAGTGAAGGCTTGCAAACTTGAAATCCAAGCGAAGCAGGAAGAAAATGCAAAGACTGGTGTGAGGAAACAAGATGAAGGTGAAAAAAAATTAAAACCTGATAACGTAAAGAGTCTGCAGTAGAAAATTCTAGTGTACACTAGAAATAATACTTGTATTGAGCATCTCACCCAGTTATTATGAAATCAAATCAGGTCATAGTTAGGAAAATGTTCTGGAACTTAAAGACATATGCAAGTAAAAATAATACTATGAATTAGAAAAAAAAAAGTAATAATGATCACATCCTTTTAAACGCCTATTTTAAGTTGGCATGACATTGTTAAATTTTACTTTACTTTGTCTCTTTATTCAAATCTGATATCCTTAAGGTACTGAAGCCACAAAGAATCTCATGATGCAGTGGAATTTAACACTAGAAACTGCAAGCGTTAAGTCAAATCAGTTTGACACATTACAGAGTATTTTTATTTTATTTTTCGATTACAATAAGACAATTTCATGGCAACATTTATCTAACAAACCCTTCTTCAGCTAGAATTTTCTCACGCGAAAACAGGCCGGTTCAGATGTAATTCGGCTCACATCCTCTTACTATTTTTAATTTGGGTCATAGGGCAGTACTCGAGGGCCATAAAAACTACAGTCTAAGAAAAATAGCTATACGAGTTTCATCAGGAAAGGAAGAGATTAATACTTGAATTTAGACATATAAGGAAGGAAAGGACGTGTGCTGTACTGAAATCATGGGGAACACTGGCTCATGAAAGATGGTGCTTATTCATTCCCTGACCTGAAGCACCAGGCTCTTTTGCTGCTTCTTGTTTTGTTTTGTTTCATTTTAAACAGAGATTTTTGTGGTAAAGTAAGATCCTGTTCTGCTTCAGGTTTCTTTTTTTTTTTTTTTTTTTTTTCCCTCCCTACCTTTTTTCCTTAGTGATGGTACGAGTTAGCTTAGTCTGCATTAACTGCTTAAAGAAAGGGATACATCCAAATCCAGGATTCCTATTTCACTGAGAGGTATTAAATATCTTCTAACATGAAATAAAAGGAGACTGTAAATAAATCTTCATACTGATGAAGAATGGATTACATTTCTTTTCTCACTATCTGAGGGATAAATTCGTGTGAAGAGAAGATTGATTCATAGTAAGAAGGCCCCATCTGGAGAAGATGAGAAGGTAACTCAACACACTGGTCCCTGGTTGCAGAAGTTGCCATTCCAGGATGTGCCCAGGGAGGAGGACAGAAGGCTACGTACAGGCATTTCACGTCCTCTGAGAACTGTCACTAATTCTCATACCCTCCTTTTATTTTAATGCAAAAAAAAGGTGTAAGGTATTTTGTAATATGATGTAGTCTATCCATTCTATTTGAGGATGCAAATGAATTGTCACTATTTAAATAACATTACCTAGTATTGCTTGAGTCTTAAATTAATAATAATATAATCTCAAATTAATGGAGTAGGTACCATGTGTCAAATACAACCCTATGTGTGTTGCATGAAATTTCCCATTTATTTCACATTAAATATCTTATCATCCTCTTTTGTTACAAATGAGAAATTAAGGCTTAGGAGGGCTCATTGGCTCAAGACAATGCAGAGCCAGGATTGTAACCCAGGGGTTCTAAATCTGAAGCTCATCCAACTAACCATTAGACCCATTTCTGTATTTTATTTTAGCCCTTTGTTTTAAGTGTTAATTAGTGTTAATGAAAAGTGCACATACAGGACAACCTTGAGATTTATGGTCTTCATTTACAGTCTTCTCAATTTCACTTAAATTCATAATGACTAAAAATTGTTAAGGGTAGTGTAAGAAAAAAAAAGTACAAAAGATTTCCTCTTTGGAGAAAATTCTACAGTATAGAAACTTAAAAAAAAATATGCCATTTTAAGCAGGGTGGTTTGACATTTCTTTCATTGAATGGGTGATTCTTAAGTAATTATTTCAGTTGGTTAAAGGAGATTCATAATGAATTCAAGTTATCAATACCTGGATTCTGATTATGTCCACCCACATAGAAGCTGCAAATTACACCGGGCTGTTGCATCTGGATGTACAGTTTGTGCACTGCTCTAAGGCTCTTGATGTATGAAGCTAGCAGGGCTGAAATCCACCCCAATGAGGTGCCTTCTAGTCTAGGCAAGAGTACTGCTTTGGCTAGTAGCCTCCTGAAATGACAAAAAAGCAAATCCTGCTGAGTTGCAATGTATAGGGATAGTGCTGATATTCAAGAAAACTCACCAATCAGCCATTGTGTGGGTCAGTCTAGAAACACATTTTAAGAATATCAAGCATAAGGGCGCCTGAGTGGCTCAGTGCACTGAGCCTCTGCCTTTGGCTCAGGTCATGATCTCAGGGTCCCGGGATCGAGCCCCGCATCGAGATCTCTACTTGGCAGGGAGCCTGCTTCCTCCTCTCTCTCTCTGCCTGCCTCTCTGCCTACTTGTGGTCTCTGTCTGTCAAATAAATAAATAAATAATAATAATTAAAAAAAGAATATCAAGCATAAGACAATGCATAAATGTGACTAGCACTAAAAAGGTGAGATTAGTAAATTCAAAGAACAATGGGTCAAATTGAAGGAAGAACATTCATACAACTGGATTCAGAGACTAATCTGAATAAAACATTTCTTATTCTTTCTCTACCACTGCCTTATTGGAGTGGTTTTCTGAAGAGTCAGTACCTGAGAGAAATTGAATTTTAGTCATGGGTCATCAAAGTTTCCTCATTCGGATGATTGTCCTATGACTTTGTTCAAGAATTCCTGTCTCTTTATATTGAACACTTTCCAGTAGAACTTGGAAGCACAGTGTTAAAAAAGGAAATACAGCATATTTTTACTTATCACAGTATTAAAATAAGATTACAGTCTTAAATACTGCAATGGATTTATCAAGCCATCTCTGCTTCCTCAAATGGGAGAGTTATAGAAAAAGAAAGTGTGCTAGACAAACACAGAAAGTGATTTTCTATGCTTACATTCATTTTCCATATTCATATTTAAATAAATAATACTAACCCCACCCTATCTACAAGAAGGATGGATGTAGAAGCAGCCAGAAATATAAGAAAGTAACTCATTCCTCTCATTTTCTACCCTAAGTGCAATCAAGAAGACATTTATACAATAATATGTAGCAGATGAAAGTATCCAAATACTTTTTAGAATCATCCATTTGAAAAGAAAGGATCTAAGAACACCTTAAATTAAATGATAATAATTGAGGGATTGTAAGGAATCTCAGCTTGGAAGTGCAATCAACGTAAATGATTGTTCATTGATTTTTTTTTTTTTTTTTTTTTTTTTTAAGTATAGTGACTCCCCTGTGGTTTGATGGCTAGGATTTCTTGTTCTTAAAAACACCAGGATATTTCAGCTCAAAAACAAACATCTCACCAAATAACAGTAGTTGCTTAGAGAATCAGAGCTTGTGATCTCTTAAAAAGCAAAGTATGTTACATTTATGCTTCAGTTTTCACAGCATTGCTATGCATATAGTTCTCATTTCCTCTTATTATTAAACTAGCTTAGTTTCTTTAATGAAATTGATACAGCTTTGGTTCTTGTAAGGAGGCACATTTTTCCTCTACATATTTCTTTTTCCTGTAAAGAGAGAAACAACAGAGTTCTGGGTATATATTTGCACAAATTATGGTTTATAGATTCAATTCCAGCTGGTCCAGCTGAATTTAAAGCGACGGGTGATTTTGTTACATTCTAATTGGCATTTCCATACCAATGCCATGTAAAGCCCAGTATCAACATACCTGGTTCCCCATGGATGCTTTTAGTCAAATAAATAAGCAGATAGAAGTCATTACATAGACTGCAAGTCAAATATTTGTCTTTTTATAGCTGAAGAACTGTATGATTTCATAAGCTTCAAAGAGCAACCTTTTACACTAACCTTTGTATAAACTTCAATAAAGCCTAGATTTCCTGGACTCAAAGAATGAAAAATATGTGTAATCTGGGATAACATGTCTTGTTAACCTTTTAACAACTTAAATATCATGTATTTAAAAAATTAATTGTCAACTATATAAAAAAAACTTCTAATATCCAGTAAAAGCTTAAGTATGTATTCCTTAGGTATGTTAAATCCCTACTAATAACTATCATTGGCATTTACAGTGGGCCAGCTCATGTTCTATGTGGTTATATGTTTTGGGTCAATTCTTCATCGAAATTTCATGAGGTGGTATTCTTTTTGATACATTAAAATTACTTTATTAATAATTTATTTTTAAAATTAATTACTTAACTTTAAATAATTTTATTTTTAGTAAATTATTTTAATGAAATAAATTTAATTTTAAGTGATTCATTCAATGGAAGAGAAAACTGAGATTCAGGTAGGTTAAGAGATTCACCTGAAGTCATATAAAGGTAAACGATTGAACTGGGTTTCGTTCAAAAGCCTTCTGAGTCTGGAAAGGCAACCCTTATTCAGTCTACACTGGCAACTTCTCATAAGACAGAAGAAGTTATCCAACCAACTGTTGAGAGTCAAAATCCTAATTCCTTATGTTTTGGCAGCCCGGATATTACTAAACAGTAAAGAATCCTTGTACCAAAAAGGTACATACTAAATGCATGAATGTAGGGGAAACGCGAATCCTTTATTTGGATGGCATTCGGCATTTGTAGAATGAATCGGGCAGGTGAGATTCCACTTACAGTCTAGTAGGGAGAGAGAGAAAGGAATCGACCCATCCATCCATGAAGAGTACAATGCAGGATATGAGAGAGAGAGGACCGAATGGGGGAGAGTGGAGAGGTGGCATTCCCCTAGAGTGCTGCAAAGCCTGCTGTCTAAGCTGAGACCCGGACAAGAGCGGAGCAACAGGCTGTGGACAGGGCACGTGCACCTGGAGAGCCCTGGGAATGAGAGCAAGTCTGGAAGATTACAGGTGAAGGGGTGCATCAATGTGAGTGAAGGTGGAGAAGAGGCCAGAACCAGATCACACGGACCTGGGAGATCGCGGCTAAGAGGAGAGGCCAGGAAGGAAGAGCGTGATTGACTCCATGGTTCCCCACAGCCCTGCAGCTGCTGGGTACGGAATGCTGGGACTGAGGCAAGTGTGGAAGAGAGCCGGGCTGGAAGCCAGCACAGAGGGAGAGAAGCTGTAGAGTTAGGACACACTGGGATGCAGAAGACAACATCTGGATGGCATTTTCAAAGCACGCTTAGCTCCCGTGCAGCTAGCGGTAGAGTTGATAAGCCGTAAGAAGAAGGTCTCATTGCCAGAAAGAGTTCCCTTTGGAAAAGTAGAGGACAAAACATGAACAGTCTGATGCAGGTCAGGCACTACCCAAATATGGGAAAGCAAACATTGCCTGGATTCACGGCGAAGGCTAACTGGTTTTTGATGTACAGTGGTATGGAAACATAACGGGGTAGAAGTGCTTTCTCCCAGTGCACAGACTCTGAAGTCAGAGAGTAGGGGGCCCAAGGCAAACGATGCGTGCCTCATTAGAGCACTCACACACAACACACCTTGCCTTTCTCTTGTAAACTGTAGGTCCTTGGTTTGGTGGCCTCCTGAACATCCGAAGGAGGTCAAGGATCCTAAGCCTCCCCCAAGGAGAAAGTATGGATGAGAGTGTGTAGCCTGCACTTTGTTAGAGCAGAGAAGGGATGGCATCAAGTATGTGTGGCCAGAATATGGACCTCTCCCTCCACACTAAGCCCAGTCTGCCCTCAGAACATTTCCTTCCTTAGCCATCTATTTCTTTGATTTCTGGCAATAAGTATTTCTTTTTTTTTTTTTTCTTTCTTTCTGTTGTAAACAGGACATACGCTAGGCTCTAGAAGTGGAAAAGATAATGATAATACAGGTGGTACTTTCAAGGAATTTTAGTCTCAAGAGGCTTACATGGAAGATAAGGGAAAAAAAATATATAGAGAGAGAGCGCTAAAACCAAGCAAAAAGTGTCATAAAAGACATGTTTACAAATTGCTGTCAGTCTTTTAACAGGAAAAACTCAGCTGGGAAATTTTTGATTTTTTACAAGGTTCTTGATGGATTACTGGGGTTTTAGGAGATGCCTGGAGAAGCCAGGTAATGTAGGTAAGGTGAGAATCCACCTCCCTGCTCTCATGCACTCCCTGTGATGTGGGCATGTACCTTCAGATTAGCCATGTAGAGCTGTGCAGAAGAATCAGCCCCTTATCCTATCTGCGCCTATGTACAAATATCTTACCATATTTGCCGGCATTCAACTTTCAAATAGCACATTTGAGACACATCAGGCAGGCATTATGATCAATCCTTCTCTTCATTTTTATGAGCACGATGTTTGCACATTTCTTGATTCCCCAATGCCCCTTCCATCCTTTCCAAATGCCGTCCTATCCACAAACATCACCTCTATTTCCTCAGATGTCATCTGGCCCCTTCTTTTGTGCATCTGTAAACCTCTGTTGAAGTGTTATTTAAATTTGTGTTATAAAATACAATTCTCATACTAGATCACAAGTCACTGTTTTCTGCATTCACTACAAGACCTATCATCATACTGTTCACAAAATTATTTCTTCTGAGATGTTTGTTAAATCAGATCATGTGAATGCAGTGCTAAGCTCAGTGCCTGTCACAGGGAAAAACCTCAATATGTGATACTGTTATTACTGAATGAATTGATGACTGAGTGGATAAATGTGTTGTTGACAAACGCTTTTCCTGTATATTTAATAAAACAAGAGTGCTTGCCTGGACCAGCTATAATCTGCAAAAGGAAAATACCCAAGGGAGAAAGGGTTTTGCCTTCAAGATTTCTAGGGAGGAGGGAAGGGTGTTCTGATCGCTATAGAACCAAACAAGAGAAAGACTCTCAGGAGAGAGACTGAGCCAAGACAGGGAGGCTGGAAGGAGAGATAGAAGGCACAAAAATAGTCATAGGAAAACTCCTGTCACTTGAATTGTTCTCTACACTTAGAAGAACACAATTACCATTCATGAATTCATGGGATTTTTCTGAGTTGGAGAGACCATGCCAGTGTTTGGAAGTTATAGAAAGAGGCTTTCTTCTTAAAAACAGCAATGCAGGGGCGCCTGGGTGGCTCAGTGGGTTAAAGCCTCTGCTTTCGGCTCAGGTCATGATCCCAGGGTCCTGGGATCGAGTCCCGCATCGGGCTCTCTGCTCAACAGGGAGCCTGCTTCCTCCTCTCTCTCTGTCTGCCTCTCTGACTACTTGTGATCTCTGTCTGTCAAATAAATAAATAAATCTTTAAAAAAAAAACACAAAAAACAGCAATGCGGCTGCAGCAAGGGAGTGCTTGCTGAGCATCTGCATAGAATGAGAAGATCAGGAACCAGGCATCCTGTGCCATAACTTTGGACAGGAGTAACACCCCCACTATGTCTTATTAATTTGGTCATATGTTTACAATAGCACACTAGAGCATTGACATCATGGTAACCTGAGGAAACATATTCATGTTCATTTAAGTCCTACAGTATGGATCAACGCTTGAAGAGATAGGAAGAGGCAAGTCTGGGTTCCCAAGGTAGTAGTTGCTATTACAGGAACTCTCTGGTAGAGCAGATGATGTTGACTAATTTTTGTGTGGCCAGGGTTGTACTTTGTTTTGTTTTTAAAGCAATGATGTGATAAACTGTATAATATCCCTTCAGAGATAGCCCTTCCTGACCCGGAAGCCTGTGAGCACTGCCTTATAAAGCCAAAGGAGCTCTGCAAGTGTGATTAAGTTAAAAATTTTGACGTGGTGAGATTATCCTGCCTTTCCCCAGGAGAACTCTAAATACAACCACAGGGGTCCTTGGGAAAGTGGCAAGAATGTCAACAGAGGCTGATACGATGGCAGGGGCATGGATTGAAGGGAAGGGAAGAAGGGGTCCTGAGGCAGGAAAGGCCAGTGTCCTCTGGAAGCCAGAAGAACCAAGAAAAAAGACTCCCTTCTGGAGACTCCAGAAACAACCAGCTCTGCCAAGACCTTGACTTTAGCCCAGCAAAACCAATTTTGGACTTGTGCCTTCCAGAAGAGTAAAATTAAAAATTTGTGTTATTTGAAGCCGCAGACCGTGGTCTTGTCACAGCAGCCTCAAGATACTAATACAAACACAAATGAGTATAGGGGAAATCCTAAGAGATGTAATTCGAGAGTCACAAACAGGAGGGTAGGCAGCTTAAGGACCCTGCCTTTACAAAACCAGTCCGATGGCCTGGGACTGAAGGAATGCCGTGCCCTGAATGGAATGGCCTCGTGATTTTCTGTGCAGCTGGGAAAGAGATGATCTGGATAAAGGGAACATAACACTGTTTTCCCATTGAGCGGCTATTATAATTTGGGGGCTTATATTCAGAATAACCTGGTTAAAATACACAGAAGTAGTCCCTATGTGCCTGGATGGTTCAGTCAGTCAAGCTTCCAACTATTGATTTCAGCTCGGGTCATGATCTCAGAGCTATGAGATCGAGCCCCGAATGGGGCTCAACGCTCAGTGTGGAGACTGCTTGACATTCTCTCTATCCCTCTCTCTTGGCCCCTCCTCTCATGCATGTGCTCGTGCTTTTTCTCTAAAATAAGTAAATAAATCTTTTAAAAAAGTACTCTCTTGGGGCGCCTAGGTGGCTCAGTCATTCAGCTTCTGCCTTCAGCTCAGGTCACCATCACAGCGTCCTGGGATTAAGCCCCACATTGGGTTTCCTGCTCTGCAGGAAGCCTGCTTCTCCCTCCACCACCCCCCCTGCCTGTGTCCCCTCTCTCACCGTCTGTCTCTCATTGTCAAGTCAATAAATCAAATATTTAAAAAAATGTAGTCTCTTAACCAATCTACACCTGTTTGCCAGTATCTTACCAAAGAGGCATGAACAACATGTGAAGGTATAACGGCAAATGTCTCTCCTACATTTAAAGATTATTTATTTATTTATTTATTTGACAGAGATCCTAAGTAGACAGAGAGGCAGGCAGAAACAGAGAGAAGAGAAAGCAGGCTCCCTGCTGAGCAGAGATCCCAATGTGGGGCTCGATCCCAAGACCCAGAGATCATGACCTGAGCCGAAGGCAGAGGCTTTAACCCA